>NW_026526688.1:51222886-52422886 GCF_024362965.1 Panthera pardus | reverse complement strand
GTCCACGGTTTCCATTAGGGTTCACTCTTTGTGTTGTACCTTCCATAGGTTTTGAAAAATGTGGAATGACATGTCCATGATTTTTGTATTGTGTCGAATAGTTTCACTGTCCTGCAAAACCTCTTCCTCTAGTTTTCAGTTTAGTTTTAGTTGTATTTCTTTATATATATATATATATATATATATATATATATATATATATATATATATATATATTTGAGACAGAGGGAGACAGAGTGCGAGTGGGGGAAGGGCAGAGAGAGAGAGACACACACACACAGAATCTGAAGCAGGCTCCAGGCTCCAAGCTGGTGGCACAGAGCCTGATGCGGGGCTCGAACTCACAAACCGTGGGATCATGACCTGAGTCGAAGTCGGACGCTTAACTGACTGAGCCACCCAGGCGCCCCTTTTAGTTGTATTTCTGACATCCAGCCCCAAATTGAGAACCAGGTGGGTTTTTTTATTTTCCCAAAATGGCCTAAATGGTTTTTGACTACCATTTTTGATTTTCCCAAAATGGCCATTTGGTGATATCCGGAGGAATATACATACCTCCAGCTCGAGTAACATATGCAGGCTCCAAAGGCAAGAATCAACACCCAAGTGCAAAAATGCCCAGAGGTGGGGAAATTTTATTCCATTTGCATAACTAGTTGCCTCACTTGCAACCAGCATAACCTTCAAATATCTATAAAGGTGTGGTAAAGACATTACACATTGCTGGGTCCCTATGAATTGGATTTTCAGTGCTTGTTGACTACATCTTAATAAGCATGTGTATTTTCAGAGTAGGTGAAGTCTTTCCCTGTCACAAAGCACTCCCTTATCCTGTCAAAGACATCAGGACAGTATGTCATTCTTTCCAACCTGGAGAATGATGTCAGCTCACTCCGCAGACAGAGGCTCACTTTATTGAACTGTTTTTGTTGTTGTTGTTTTGTTTTAATTTTTTTACATTTATTTATTGTTGAGAGACAGAGAGAGACAAAGCATGAGCGGGGGAGGGACAGAGAGAGAGGGAGACACAGAATCCGAAGCAAGCTCCAGGCTCTGAGCTGTCAGCACAGAGCCTGATGTGGGTCTCGAACTCAGAACCACAAGATCATGACCTGAGCCGAAGTCAGTCGCTCAACCAACTGAGCCACCCAGGCACCCCTATTGAACTGTTCTTTTGCCTTATCAGGCTGGTTTTGGGGGCCATTTACCAGTTTTACTATTCATATCTATATCTACATTTCCCAAACACAGAAATGTGAAACACATTGATACAAGTGTCAAAGCCAAATTGGCTAATCTAGTGAGTGAAACTGAAACGTTTTGGTCTCTTTCCTCTTTACTCATGAGAATTCATTCCTCTGCGCAAAGCAAACAAACAAAAAATACCACTGAATCCTTATGAAATAGCTCCTGGAAGGCCTCTGCATTTTCATGTTATATCCCCATGAAAGGACACTACTTGGGGTGACAATACATCCTAGTTTTCCCAGCACAGTCCTCGTTTATGCTGTTGCCTGTGATGGTTAATTTTATGTGCCATTTTGCCTGGGCCACAGGAGGCCAAGATAGGTGGTTAAACATTATTTTGAGTGTGTCTGTAAGGGTGTATGTCTAGATGAGATTAAGATTTGAGTCTGAAGACTGAGTATAGCAGACTGCTCTCCCCTCTGTGGGTGGGCCCCATCCAATCAGTTGAAGGCCTCAATCCAGCAAAAAGGCGACTGAGGCAGAATTTTCTCTTTTAGTCTTTTCCTGCCCTCCTCACACTAGCTCTCCTGGATCTCAGGCCTTTGGATTCGAACTAGAACTACACCATCTGATCCTGGGTTCCCAGCTTGCTGACTGCAGATTTGGGATTTCTCAACCTCCATAACCATGGAAGCCAAGTTCTTACAATAATTAATTAATTATTAATAAAGAAATAAATATCCTATTAGTTGTGTTTCTCTGGAGAACCTTGACTAATGCATTATTCCAGTGTAATTTTTCATAACCCCTCCCCCCATTTCACTCTCAAAAGTGTTCCAGTTTGGAAGATAGATTATATGGCTACCCTAACTCTCAGCCGTCACGTTCTGATATGATCAGCACAGCCTGCTCTAGCACAGACAGCGTCCCTCTGAACTACGGAAGACTCAAGACAGGACATCTCATTTTAGGCCCAGCTTGCCCCTTGCTGGCCAAAGCCCGGTGTCTGCTTCCCTCATCACAGGCAAACTGGAGCCCGTGACTGCACACGGGACTGAGGGGAGACAACCAGAGCTGCCTTGGGATATGGATGGAAGCAGAGAGTGGGACTCAAAAGGGAGAGGCTCACTGCTGTCATCTGAGTGGTTGTGCAGAAAACCACAGGCCCAATCAGCCTGGGATCCAAGCGGTCTGAACACAAATCCTCCTCCTGCCTTTACCAGGACTTAATCTGCAACTTGTTCCAACTTTCTAGGCTCTGTTTCTTGATCTTCTAGAATAGGGTCAATAGCAGAAAGACAGAAAAGCATGGTATTGGTTAGATGTCCCTGAGGCCATAGAGTAATTAAGCTTTTGACCTCCGGAGCCAGACTGTCTGGCTTTGAATCACGGCTCTGTCACCTACTAGCTAGGATCCGGGAGAGTTACGGAATCTCTCCAGGCTTGAGTTTCCGTCTCTGTAAAATGGGGATGGTGATGATAATTGTGTCTGCCTTATAAGATTTGGCAGAGGAAGAGGGGAGGTGAGAATGTGGGGTTAGAGTTTAATGGGGACAGAGTTTCAGTTTTGCCAGATGAAAGTGTTCTGGAGAAGGAAGGTGGTGACGGCTACATAACGTGTGAATATAGTTAATGCCTTGGAACTGTACACTTAAAAATGGCTAAGGGGCGCCTGGGTGGCTCAGTCGGTTGAGCATCTGGCTTCGGCTCAGGTCATGATCTCATGGTCTGTGAGTTCGAGCCCCGCGTCGGGCTCTGTGCTGACAGCTCAGAGCCTGGAGCCTGCTTCGGATTCTGTGTTCCCCTCTCTCTCTGCCCCTCCCCCTCTCATGCTCTGCCTCTCTCTGTCTCAGAAATAATAAACATTATTTAAAAAAAAAATGGCTAAGATGGGGGACACCTGGATGGTTCAGTCGGTTAAGCGTCTAACTCTTGGTTTCAGCTCAGGTCATGATCTCACAGTTTATGAGTTCGAACCCCCGGTGGGGCTCTGCATCAACAGTGGGATTCTCTCTCTCCCTCTCTCTCTCTGCCCCTCCCCTGCTTGCACTAAGTAAATAAATAAATAATAGTTAAGATGGTAAATCCTATGTTATGCATATTTTACCACAATTAAAAATAATTTATAAAAGCTTAGAGCATGAAAGCATAATGTAAGTGAACTAAGTCAGAGAAAGAAAAATACCATATGATCTCACTCATGTCTGGAACTTAAGAAACAGAGCAAATGGGCAAAGGGAAAAAGAGAGAGAGAGAGAAACCAAAAAACAGACTCTTAACTGTAGAGTACAAACTGATAGTTGCCAGAGGTGAGGTAGGTGGGACAGTGGTGGAAATAGGGGATGGGGATTGAAAAGTACATTTGTCATGATGAAAAATAAAATGAAATGAAATGAAAAAATTATAAAACCTTTTTTGAAAAAAGATTTAGGAGAGGAATACTGAGCTCATTTCTGAACCACCCCTGGAAGAGTGCCTGTCACCCATGAGCCTTCCCTGAGGACTTGCTGTGCATATCGTGAGCTGGGTGACATGGAAAAACTTAGCTTGACTCCTGGTCTTTAATCCCCTTACCCACAAACTGAAGTCATGGCAAGAATTAGAAATAAAGCAGGTACAATTGTTTGACACGCAGTCCTATCCTTAATAAATGGTAATAGCTGTTAGCTCAGAAACCACTGGGGTATGAAGCTGACTAGGGCTGGGGGTAACCCGCCCTGCAGACAAGAAGGAAGGCGGTTTTCCCAGACACCCTCTAAGTTGGAGCAGGATCTTGGTTCCAAAGCAAACCTGAGGGGCAGAAACATTGCAACAATGCAAAGGGGAAGAGACAGAAACCTTGTCAGTTTCCCTCCACCGGTAAAAACTGACCTCCAGGCAGGGGTCGCAGGGTGAGGGGTGAATTACACCGTCTTTGAAGAGTGTGTCTGGATTTAACAAGATGCACGTATCACGGAGCATGTATCAGGAGTGTATCAGGAGCGTGTTCCTGGCCAGAACACACGCACCGCGGTCTTTCAATGAATGGTCCCCTCCCTGAGCCTGCCCCTCCGTCTGGGATGCACAGGTGGGACCTCCTCTATCTCACAGACCAAAGTTGCTGGTATTTGTCAGATACTCTGAAATCTTCCCAAATAGGGCTTCCTCAAATGAAGGGAAGGTGCGGGAGTGGGATGAGCTTGGCTTTGGGCAGGATTGGGAAAGTCAAACACCATCTCTGCAGCGAGGGCTGGAGGGGGAAGAAAGCGCATGCCTGGCTAGAGCCCCCAGTCATAGTCTCTGCACCTCTGAAATGCTTCTCCCAGCAGAGCACTGCTCTCCCAGCTTCTCTGAGGCAGGGTTCAGTTTCCTGATATGAAAGACTTCCTTTTCTTCTTGAATGGCTGTCACCAGCTGGATACTTCCTAGAAAGGAAGGAAAGCAAATTATTTTGAATCTGAGACCAGAGGGGACCTAGCCTAATTAATATCCACTCCCCCACTTCCACTATACAATGAAATTACTTTTAATAATGATCATGTAATATCCAGTAGTAATCTGGATTCAGTCTATAGTTTCAAATCACACAACTTTGAGGACAAAAACATTTCAATTTAACATTATTCAAATTTAGTAACCTATTTCATGGATGAACAAAATTTCCCTTGCCACTAGAAGATATTAGATCTCACATTTTTCTCTCTGTTTTACTGTTAAAAATTCTTTTTTATTGAGATGTAACTGACATATAACATTGTATTAGCTTTAGTTATACAACATAGTTTGATATACTAGGAAATGGTCAGAACAGTAAGTTTAGTTAACATTCATCACCTCACACAGTCACAAATTTTTTTCTTGTGATGAGAACTTTTAAGATCTACTTTCTTGGCAACTTTTATTTTATTTATTTATTTATTTTATTTTATTTTATTATTATTTTTTTTTAATATATGAAATTTACTGTCAAATTGGTTTCCATACAACACCCAGTGCTCATCTCTTGGCAACTTTTAAATGTACAACACAGTATTCTTAACTACAGTCACCATACCGTATGTTACATCCTGTGACTTATTTACCCTTTAGCTGAAACTGTTTCAAAAAATTTTTTTAACGTTTTATTTATTTTTGAGACAGGGAGAGACAGCATGACCAGGGGAGGGTCAGAGAGAGGGAGACACAGAATCCGAAACAGGCTCCAGGCTCTGAGCTGTCAGCACAGAGCCTGACGTGGGGCTTGAACTCACGGACCACAAGATCATGACCTGAGGCAAAGTCGGCTGCTTAACCGACTGAGCCACCCAGTCGCCCCTGTTTCAAATGTTTAACTCAAACAAAAACTCCCAAGTTTGTATCACGTAGAATGTAAAAAGTGAAACATCTCAAGGTCTATTCTTCATCCTTACAATCACTGTGTTATCACGGTTTATTTTGAATCTATCATTTTTTAATTTTTTAAAAATATTTACTTATTTTTGAGAGAGTACAAGCAGGGGAGGGGCAGAGAGAGAGGGTGACAGGGGATCTGAAGCACGCTCTGATGTGGGGCGTGAGCTCACAAACTGTGAGATCCTGACCGGAGCCGAAGTCTGATGCTCACCCAACAGAGCCACCCAGGCACCCCTATTATTTTTTTATTTGTTTTTTAAGTAGTCTGTACACCCGATGTGGGGCTTGAATTCATAACTGGGAGGTCAAGAGTCACGTGCTATACTGACTGAGCCAGCCAAGCACCCCTTGAGTCTACTATTTAAGCAGAGTGGTTGGAGACCGTCGCTTTACAGACCCTTGCCATGTTTCTGAACTGACAGAAATGTACAAAAGAAGGAAAATGCAGAGAGCTGGGTCCATGTGGCAGGAACTTCTGCACAACTGGGAGTTCTCTGCATTAGCTTCCAGACAGAATACAATTGCTGATGGATAAATAGGAAAATGTAGTGCAGGAATGCAACCAATCCCGGAGAAGCTGGTGGGAGCCCTGGGAGAGAGTTCTCATTTCCTTGTGAAGGGCAGGACATCTTGGAATAGGTTCGCCCCAAAGGAGGTGCCTGTACTTTAGAAAAAGAAAAAAAGAAGAAGAAGGGGCATCTGGGTGGCTCAGTCAGTTTAGCATCTGACTGCCACTCAGGTCATGATCTCCCCGTTCATGGGTTTGAGCCCTACGTAGGGCTCTGTGCTGACAGCTCAGAGCCTGGAGCCTGCTTTGGATTCTGTGTCTCCCTCTCTGCCACTCCCCTGTTCACGCTTTGTCTGTCACTCTCTCTGAAAAATAAACATCAAAAAATTTTTTTAGAAAAGAAAAAAGAAAATGTACCAAGTGGAACTTATGTATATGTTACTAAAATGCAATCATACCTGCAGAAATTGTTTAGAACTTCGAACAACAAAAGATTTTTTTGTGTGTGGAGAATTTTATCACTGACATCATTCAGAATTTCTGGTACAGAGTGATCCGAAAAACTGACTTTTAAGTTCTCTGCAAAAGATCCATTCCTTACTGCCTGCCCCACAGTCACACTGCTGTCACAGCTCTGTCCTTGGTTTGTCACTAGTTTAAGAGGTAGCCTCAAAGCTACAAGGTTATACATCTGTCTTCGTTTAAACCAAGTCTTGAAGTTGAGCATTTTTATTTTAGATGTAAGATCCCTCAAGGGTGAAAGGGCAAACAAATGGAATGTTGCTAAATTCTTTTTCTCAGACATCAATACTTAAGATTTTTAGAGCATGTTTTACAAATACGGAATTTTTGCGGGGTGGGGAGGCGGGGAACTGGACAACAGCTTTTTCAAATTCCAGAACCGGGTTTGCCGCCCTCTGGTGGACAGTTTGAAATAGAAATAGCAAACAGAATAAATCAAGATAGCTTATGTTGTTTATTAACTGCCGTGTTTGAGCTCAGCCCTTTGTATGCATTATCCCAGCCTTACAACCGTCTATAAATTAGGCATCTGATTCCAATTTTACTTATTATAGAACTAACTCAAAAATGTCAAGTAAATTGACCACAGCCACACAGCTAGCAAGTGGCAAAGCTGGGATTGAAGTTAGTTTTGTCTCATAACAGAGCCAAGTTCTTAAGCACTACGGACATAATACCGGCTCTGCATCTTAGAGCCGTGGGGCTGGAGGAGGGCCCACCTAAACTGTGCTTCCAGAACTATAGTTAACTGCCCGATTGTGGTGGTAAGATTTAAAAGTAGTTTTTTGATGTTCACTTAAAGGTTGTGATTTGCTCTCAAAAGTAAGCCACCGTGGCTTGGTTTGTCACTATTTTCCCATGCTTTTGGTACTTTTGTGTCTTCACATGCTCTGCTCAGTTCATGGCCATGGCTTATGGTGTCTAGCAATAGTAACTTTCAAACTTTAAGGAACGTTAGCAACATACTTCATCTGTGAAGCCCCGGCAATCTTAGAACCATAGAATTGAAATGAGCTAGTTCTGGAAGGATCTTGCGGGTTGTCCAATTTAGTGGTTTCCCAATGTGTGTATCTTGAAAGCCCATGGAGGAAGTGTTGGCTGTTACAATGATTGGAGGGTGGCTACTGATGTATAGTGGGAGGGACACTGAGTGTCCTTCGATGCCAGCACAGGTTACACAAGGAAGAATTTACCCAGGTCCCATAAGACTTTCCAGTGTCCTGCCAGACATTTTGAAAGAAAATGTCCACTCCAATCTGTCATGGGATTTCAAGATCTGGGAAGTCTGTTCCACGACAGTTCATCACTCCCAAATCCCGCGTCATCAAAAGGAATTGTTTCGACACTACACTTATAAATAAAGCCTGGATGATTTGCAAGAATATTTTACTTCCTGGGGTGCCTGGGTAGCTCAGTCAGTTAAATGTCCGACTCTTGATTTCAACTCAAGTCATGATCTCACAGTTTGTCAGTTCAAGCTCCGTGTCAGGCTCTGCATTGACAGCGTGGAGCCTACTTGGGATTCTCTCTCTCCCTCTCTCTCTCTGCCCCTTCAATGCTTGCACACGCATGTGTTCACACACACACACTCTCTCTCTCGCAATATAAATAAATAAACATTAAAAAATATTCTACTTCCTTTTCCTGTATAGTCTATAACTTTTCTTGGCATCTTATCCCTACCTAAGGTTTTTCCTCTTTGTCCTATCGTATACAAATCACTCAGCTTTGTTAATACTAACCATGAACATTTATCCTTCTGTGTAACATTCTCCTGCTTTCTTTTCCTCTGTCCTTCTAGGAAATAGCTCCTGATCTCCCAACTTTTGTTAAATCTTAGCTTATTCATTGTGAGTGGGAGCAGTAAACCATTTTCAAATGTCTCACCATATAGTTCTGTTCTGAAAATATTTGTATTAATAGAAAATTCAGGGTATAGTAAGCCGACAGACCAGGAGATGACTACTATTGAGATGATAGCTTGTTACTCATAGATCCCAAGAGAAGGGGGTGCACTGTGCTATGGGGAGCCCACTTGGGGAAGCACAGGGTAGGTCAGGAGGCAGAGGGAGCAAGGAAGAAATGTGCACATGGGTCTCTATTGTGGTTTCCACGGGAAGGAAGAAGTGAGGCAGGGGAAGCAGGCTTTGGATTGGCTAGTCTGAAAAACTTCAGTAGGCTCTGGGGCATAACAGCTGTCCCTAGCTATTGGTACCTGACCCCACAGTGATAAGGGCAGGTGGATGGTGGCCCGGAGTGCGAAGCCTGACTTGGTTGGGTTGTAAGCTCTGGACTGGTTGGTTTGCATTTTAGAAGCCTGCTCTGGGGCAAGTTGCTTACAAGCTCTAGAAATTCACTAGCTCTGAGACAGGCGGAGACCCCTCCGTGGTCAGCAAGCCCCCAGATGTCAAAGCATCAGAATACAGACCATCAAAGACATGATTAATACACTGCCCAAGCCTTTGTGTACTACAATATGTATTATTTTCTCATAACCTATTCACTTGAACTTCCTATTTAAATTACTTTTAGAGCATGAGAGTGGTTTATAAAAATCAGGTCTACAACTAGTTGTCTACATATCTGTATATCTATGATTTTCATTTTCAGATTGCCAAGAGGATGTTTCAAAAGTTCATTTCAAAACAGAGCATAGGGTCGGATGAGATTGGGAGCCGTAGATGTGTTACGGATGATGAACCTGGGACCTGGGGAGCCCACGTGACTCTCCCAGGATGACAGTGGTTAGCAAAAAGTTGGGACCCAGCGCTCGCTCCAGCCTAATCTCTGCAAGGCTTTCTTTGGCACCAAGCTGCCTCGGTTGAGTCAGAACTGCCCCCACAAAAAAAGTAGTATTAGTGCGCTCCGCAAATACCCGCAGTGAATACCTATAGCACTCGATACAAATAATGAGTACGTAACAGCAAAAATTTGCCCCAAAAATCAAGTTTGTATTTCATCTTTTGGTAAGACTGGGGAGGCAGAACACATGTAGCTCATTCCCTGCATCCTTTCTGCCCTGTTTCCTCCATTTCTGTGTTGGTCAAAAAGAAGCAATAGGTTTGCCCTGCCTTTTTTTTCCATCTTTTTAGCAGCCCAACTTCCTCATAACATCCTTCCTGACCTACTAACGGTGAAATCGTCACGGTCTCCCAAAGACTTCACCTGGCCTGTGAATCCCCTCCACCAGGGCTCCTTCAGTTTCCTGCAAATTGCCCGGGGCTGCTGTAAAAATGCAGTCAGTGTTTCTAACAAGCCCCCAGGTAATGCTGAAGCTGCCCGGACAAGGGCCCCTACTTAGAACAGAAAGACTCTCCGAATAAAGCCATGGGTCTCAAACCAGCTTATCAGTACGGGTATCTATCTGAGCAGCTTCTTAAAAATACAGCCTCCCAGCCCCCACTTCATACCTATACTATCATAAGAGATGATAAAAGCAGAGCCCAGAATGTGAATTTTTAGAAGCTCTCCAGAGAGCTCGATAATCAACCAGGTTTGGAAACGCTCTCCCCAGCAACAATACAATGTTGACCTAATGCCTATGAGTACTACAACGATGTTATAACTTAATTTGGAATTGGCTTTCAGAGGTAAGCATCTTGCAGGCTGCTGCAAACCCTGAGTGATCGTTCTGTTCTGTATTTTCATGCTCAGGCCAGATTCCAAGAACTGTTCCTTCCCACACAATTACAGGACCGAACCAGATGGGGAAATGATCTAAAACAATCTTGTGGTGTTAATATCTTATTTACATGTATTTATACATCTCTTAAGATGATCATAGTAGTTGCCAGAAACCCAAATTGAAACATTTCACTGCATTAGGATTTTAAAACTAGGGCACTGGTGTGTATTTTACCAGAAGTTTATATTTGCATAATTATGAGTAGCCTGCATTTTCTTGAGCCCCTGTCTGTGCCTTCATCAAAGGCTTGAAGACAACCTGGCCTCAGAGGGAAATTCTTACAGAGGGAAATTCTTAAAGCAGTCTATTCCTCCCACCAGAGAAGGGGGTGGGTGGGTGGGGGGAAGATAACAGTGGAGGGGAACCCCAAATTAGGATGCTGCTATTTATGCTGAAATTTGGGTGCCCTCAAAATCCATGTGTTGAAATCCTAACCCCCAATGTGACAGTGTCTGGAGGTAGGGCCTTTCGGAGTGATTAGGTCATGAATGGGATTAGGGCCCTTATAGAGGAGACCCCAGAGAGCTTCTCCACTCCTTCCACCATATGAAGACATGGCGAGAAGACAGCTGTCTATGAACCAAGTAGGCTCTCACCAGACACTGAATCTGCTGGTGTCTTGATCTCGGACTTCCAGCCTCCAGAACTGTGAGAAATAAATTTCTGTTGTTTATAAACCACACAGTCTATGGCGTTTTATTATAGCAGCCCAAACAGACTAAGACAAATGAACTTCTGAGCTGCAGAAACACTTAAAAAAAATTTTTTTTCCCATTTTTTCCAGAAGAGCACACCAGAGAACTGCAGTGATGGACTGTACCAGCTACAGCCATAGTTCATCGAATCTGACAGAGAAATAACACTGAGGCCCAGATGGGAGGATTCAGGCGGGTCGTCGGGGCTGCTGAGGAAATTTTGGAAATGTCTCCGGTGGGACGAGGAGTTCCAAAAGGCAAGGTCATTTTTTCCAGCCCAATATGCCACTGTGGTTAGGGACGTACTCTGCCTTCAGGCTCAAGTGTGTTCCAGAGAAATGCACCTTCCATTTTCAGATGGCAAGTCAGTGTTCCCAGGGGGCTGTTATGCTCCACAGACAACTGCTCAAGACCCTGTGTAGCTGGTCCCTGTGTGGGCTTGGCAGCTCAGCCCTGGGCTCCACGAGGCAAGGTCAGGGCTTTTGGGCTCACGCCTGTCTCCCCAGCATCCAGTACGGTGCCTCACTCATGGCAGCTATTTAATGAACAAGTGTCGACTCATGGAATGGACTAGATGTTATGTTTGTTAATTGCAGAGGTGCCTGATGCACCTTCTAGTTTCCACATTCTTCAGGAGTTAGGACTTCACAGGGAGGTATTATTTTTATTTGACTTTGCATTAAGCAAGTCTTTTTATTCTGATGCCTTGACATCTGGGCCTTGCTGACCCTGAAGCAATGGCGCCTCCCATGGCTACCAGTTCTTAGAGTGAAGGAGTCAGCAACAATCATGACTTTCTTATGCAAACCAGCCAATCTGGAGCCCACATCTCCAACCACCTCCTCTATTAGGCTATCTATCACTCTCTAGGCCTTTATCCACCTGCCCTACTCACCCCAGGGCCAGTACCAGACAACTAAGGAAGCGTCTATGACCCCAGAGCCCACTGAAATTATTCAGAATAGCCAATCCTATGTCCTGCTTCCCCTGTCTTACCCACTTCTTCCCACGGAAACCACAATAAAGACTTTTGACCATACTTCCCTCCACTGTTTCTGCCCCCTGACTGACTCTGGTGCTTCCCCATGTGCCCCCCCCCCCCCAAACACACACACAGCTCAGTGTCCTCTCTCCTCTTGGAATCTGTGAGTAGCAAAAGATCCTTTCAGGGGCACCTGGCTGGCTCAGTCAGAAGGGCACGCGATTCTTGATCTCGGGTGGTGAGTTCAAGCTCCATGCTGTGTGTAGAGATTACTAAAAATTTTAAAAAATGTTAATTGCTTAAAAAAAGAGAGATATCATTCCAATGGCAATCTTCCATGATCTGTTAGCTTTACCATACTTGAATAATCATAAAACCTACATTTTTAAAACAGACATATTGTGAAATCACAGGATATCAGACCTATTTATAGTCAAGTGTAGATTTCCAGACAATTTCAATGATCTGGAAGGAACATTTACTGTGGATAATAAGTAGAGCAGTATATTAAGACTGTTTAGGGTTCATCCCAGCCAGGGGTCAGTCAGAGCAGCAAAGCTGCTAGAATCTAGATCTCATATATATACCATCAGGGTGTTTGCACGGCAAACCATGTTGACAGAGAGCAGGGTATCGTCCTCTGCAGTGAAGGGCAGGTCTGTTTGCTGCCTAATGTGAGAAAGATAATGCCTCCCCTGGAGCAATGTCCAGACATGCTTACTGTCCACCATAAAGGACAGGCTCACAGGGAAGCCTGGGTGGCTCAGTTGGTTAAGCATTTAACTTTCACTCAGGTCATGATCTCACGGTTCACGAGTTCAAGCCCCTCATCGGGTTCTCTACCATCAGCACAGAGCCTGCATGGGATCCTCTGTGCCCCTCTCTCTCTGCCCCTCCCCCCACCTCAAAAATAAATAAACATTAAAAAAAAAAAAAAAAAGACAGGCTCACAAAGCTTGAGCTTACTCCCAGTAAAGCCACCCTATGCCTCTACAGGCAGTACCTGGCCCTTATCACATGGCCCTGTGGGAACTGGGCCCTGGGAGATGAGCACAAACCCCAATACTCTGGGTACTGCTGTGGCTGTAATAGGATCCTTGGTCTCTGACCCCGAAGTCTTGTATCTTCTACCAGCAAACATGAGGCTGTGCAGGCTAACTCATAAGCTTGTGAGGAGGGTACAATCTCACGCCCTTCACAGTTGCTGGTACTCCAGCCTCCTAGGGAGGAGGAAAGGGTCTCACTCCCCCTTCTGTCACTGGTCTGTGAGGCTGTCTTTCGTAGCAATTGCTCTGTGCCTACCTCTGGAGGAACAGGCATCCGGAGGAGTCACAGCCAGCCTTCTTGTGCTGACCCAAAGAAGAGTCATTGACAATTGGGCCACAGAGGCCACACCACAAAGCCAAGTGACAGAGGGAACTCCTTTTGGGAAAGCCCCTTTATTAGTCTGCTAAGACTGCCATGACCAAGTACCACAGACTACGTGGCTTGAACAACAGACACATTTTCTCAGTTCTAAAGACTGCAAGTCCCAGACCAAGGTGCTGGCCAATTTGGTTCCTGATGAGAGTGCTCTCTCTGGCTTGCAGATGGCCACCTTCTTGCTCTATCCTCACACGACCTTTCTTCTGCGTGTGTGTGAAGAGAGAGAGTGAGCCAGTGTCTCCTCTTGTAAGGACACCAGCCCCTACCAGGTCAGGGCCCCAACCTTGTGATCTCATTTAACCTTCGTTGCCTTCCTAAAGGCCCTATCGCCAAATACAGTCACACTGTGGGTTAAGGCTTTGACATATGAATTTGGTTTCGGAGGGGGGAAGACACAATTTAGTCCATAGCAGCTCCCACATGGCTGTGAGGTAGGTCGGCCACATTCACAGTCTTAAAAACATGATAAAGCATCTTAAACCATCCACCTGGGGGAGGAAGAGCAAAAGGTAATCCTCGGGAAGACAAATGGAGAGAAGGACGTAGCAAGTGCTAGTAGCCCTCTGGCTTCTGAGTTGAGCTTCCTGCAGTTTTCTTCATGTTTTTTGTCTGGTCAAGTCACAGTCTCCTGCTGTGGTGTCTCCCTGTAGAAAGCCATTGCCCACTTTGTGCCTTGGAGGAAGTGTGCTGAAGAGCAGGCCATTGAAATTCTTTCTACATCATAGCTTCGAAAAGAAACCCAGAGGAGCTGACCGATGCCCAGGAAGAGCTCAGAGCACCCAGGGGCTCTGGCCCTGCCCTCACGCTTGCTCTAAACACACCCACTGTCCTCTCTCATCTGCTGTGGCGACTCCTTGACCACCCCAAACTTCTACAGTCCTCCCCTTACTGTTCTCTCTGGCGACTCCCTGCCTCTGCCCAGCCTCTGCCCCCTGCCTGCTCACCCCTGCTCCCCTCCTTCACTTGGCTGATTTCATAAAGATTACCTCGGACAGTAGCTTTATTCATAATTGTCAAAACTTAGAAGCAACCAAGCTGTCCTTCAGCAGGTAAATGGATAAACTGTGGTGTGTCTGCAGGATAGAACAGTATTCTGTGCTAAAAAGAAATGAGCTGTCAATCCATGATAAGACAGGGAGGAACCTTAAATGCATATTACTGAGTGAAAGAAGCCAATTGGAAAAGTCTTATATTGTATGACTCCAACTATATGACATTCTGGAAAAGGCAAAACTGTGGAGACAGTAAAAAGACCAGTGGTTTCCAGGGGTTAGGGGGAAAGGAAGGGTGAGTAGGGGGAGCACAGAGGACCTTTAGGGCAGTGAAACTACTCTGTATGACATTATCAAGGTGGATATGTATCATTACAAATTTGTCGAAATCCATAGAATGTACAACACCAAGAATGAAACTTGATGTAAACTACGGACTTTGAGTGATAAGGGTGTGTCCAGGCAGGTTCATTAGTTATAACAAATGTACCCCTCTGGTGGGGGATATTGATAATGAGGGAAGCTTATGTATGTGTGGGGGCAGGGGGGTACATGGGAAATCTCTGTACCTTTTAATCAATTTTGCCGTGAACCTAAAACTGCTCTAAAAAGTAAAACCCAGTAATAAAATGGAATAAATAACTTTTAAAAGACTCACCTAGATAAAAGACATCATCCTTTCTAGACTCGATGCGCTGGAAAAATTGCAAGAGAAAATCTTTTCTGGCTCAGTGAAACATTTCTTTCTGGTGGAGGTTCTTCCTCCTTAGAAGAAACCTGATAGTTTCCAACTTACTTAGTCCTATAGGTAAGGCCAAAGGAATAGGCAAGAAGTGAATCTCAACATCCCAACCTCAATAGCTGGAATAAGTCACCTTCCTCTGTGGTTCCACAGCACCCTGTGTTTACCTAATGGACAGTAGTTATGCAGTGCTTGCTATGTGCCAAGTTGTGCCAAGAAACTGTACTATAATTCTCATCATATCCCGTGAAGTAACTATTATTACCTCCACTTGGCAGACAAGGAAACTGAGGCGTGACAAACTTGCCAAAGAGCCACCAGTTGGTAGGTGGAGGGGCCAGGAGTCAAATCAAGTCATTTTCCTCCAGTGCCCGGTCCCCCACCACTGCACCTTATGGTCTCTGCATAGACCTTTTTGCCCTGAGATGTGACTGCCGGCCTCCTTTGCCAGCCCGTGGACCCCATGGAGGCAACACTGCATCTTCCTGTATTTTCAGCCCCTTAAGAACAGCACATATCAGTATTTCAATATGTATTTTTGAAAAAAAAAAAGGCAGGTTGATTTGCACTTGGTAAGACTGGGTGAAAATGGCATAGCCATCCATGTCCCGGGGCGGGGGGGGGCAGATGGCACAGTCAGGTTAGACTAATCGAGGAGCGTTTAATGGAGGGACTATTTGCAAAGCTATGGCCCAGGGAAGTACCCAGAGCCTAGTCCCAGCTGGCTTTCTTGCTGTCTATAGAGTTGAAGGGGGCAAGGGCAGGGAAGGGTTACCAGAACCTGGAGACGAACAGGGTGTGCAGAGAGGGCTGCCTGACCAGAGCTGGGATCTTCTGGTTGAAGGACACAGCCAGCCTGCAGTGACCCTGCAAGGGGAGGTGAGGAAAAAATACTGTGATCTTTCCCACCTGGCCTCCAGGAGACTGCTGGGACAAAATATGTCCCCAGTGAGAAGCTAGGGAAGAAGAGAAGTGCTGTTAGTGGCACACGTAAAGGATTGTGGGTTTTCAGGGAAGGCAGTGGCATTTGTGGGCAGGTTTTGAAAAGACGGAGATGTGGGGAGAGGATTCCTCCCTGAGAACACAGCAGGGCAAAGGTGCAGTGAGCCAGGAGCACAAGTGTGTCCGTCCCACGATGGCCGCTCGGTTTGGTCAGAGAGCAGAGTCGTTGATGGTGGAGCTACAGGGACGGGCTGTTTACAGCCACAGTGAGGAGGTCCTTGAGTGCCAGGCCAAGGGTGCAGAAATGTTTCTGTAAGATGCTGAGCAGGAGGGCAGTGTGCTTACAACTGTGCTTGAAGAAGACTGTAGCAGGGGCAGCATGATGATGGCCACCAGCTTTGAGCCAAGGGATGGAGAAATAGGTAGCAGGCCACCACAACATCGTGTGCTATGGGCTGAATTGTGATGACCCCCAAACTCCTATGTTGAAGCCCTAACCCCCATAACTCAGAATGGGAATGTATTTGGAAATAGGGTCTTTAATGAGGTAATTAAGTTAAAATGAGGCCATGTGGGTGGGCCCTATCCGATCTGACCAGTGTCCTACCAGAAGAGGATATCAGGGGGCACCTGGGTGGCTCAGCTGGTTAAGCATCTGACTTCAGCTCAGGTCATGATCCCACAGTTCATGAGTTCAAGCCTCACATCGGGCTCTGTGCTCACAGCATGGAGCCTGCTTGGGATTCTCCCTCTCCCTCTCTCTCTGCCCCTCCCCTGCTAGCATGTGCTCCCTCTCTGTCTCTCAAAATAAATAAACATTAAAAAAAAGAAGAAGAGGAGGACATTAGGACACAGGCACACACAAAGAGAAGACCGTGCGAGGACACAGGGAGAAGACGGCCATCCACAAGCCGAGGAGATTGGCCTCAAAAGGAACCAACGCTATGGACACCTTGATCTTGGACTTCTAGCCTCCAGAACTCCGAAGAAAGAGATTTCTGTTGTTTCAGGTGCCCAGTCTGTGGTACTTCATTACAGCAGCCTCAGGAAACTAACAAAGCCCAGGAAAGAAAATGATAAAGAGACACACTCAGAGAAGGCTGGCCAAGGACCATGTCTCATTGGACAAGACTACTGAGGTCCAGGATGACCCAAGGCCGTAAGCCCAGTGGCGAGGGGCGTGGTGGAGCCACTGACGGAAGCAGCAAGCAGGCGATCCTCAGTGCCAGGAAAATGAAGTCTGTTTCTGATCGTGAGCTGCAGTTGCTGGCAGGATGTCTAGGCAGAGTTGGCCTTCCCATGACATTAAAGGCTGATCTGAAGCCCAGAGGCTTGCCAGAGGTGGAGATACAGATGTGGGAAGGGGGATGCATGAGATCACTTTGGGAGGGAGGACACACAGCACGAGGGCCGGGAGACAGGCTCAGAGGGAACCCACAGCAGGCAAGGAGACAAAGGGCTGGTCAGAAACACAGAGGACAGTGTCCCAAAGGCCAGCAACAGGCTGTTGAGACCCAGGGCTCATCCTGCCAGCCCTGGGGGAGGACAAGGGCTCATGGATGACCTTTCAGGAGAGGGTCACTGCAGACGGGTGGGCGAAAGCCTGACTGCCAAGGGATGAGGTAGCGAGGAGTTTAGGAAAGGAAACCATAAGTTTCATGTACTCCTTTTAGGAGTTTGGAAAAAGGGAGAGAAGTGGTAAATCAGGCCATGGGAATTGTACTGTACTTGTTTTCATTTTATTTTTTTTATTATGGTTACACAGACGACTATACATGACATAAAATTTACCATTTTAATCGTTTTTAACTGTACAGGTCACTGTCATTAAGCACACTCACACTTATGATGTGTGAACATCATCACCGTCCATCACAGAACTCTTCATCTTCCCAAACTGAAACTCCATCCCCATTAAAAATAAGTGCTCCTTCCCCCACTCTGTCTAACTCCTGGCAACCCCCATCCTACTTTCCGTGTCTAGGAATCTGACCCCTCCAGGAACCTCATGGAAGTGGATCATACAGTACTTGTCCTGTCGGGGACTGGCTTCTTGCACTTGGCATAATGCCCTCAAGGTTTGTTTATGTTGTAGTATCTACCAGAACATCCTTTCTTTTTGAGACTGTGGGGCTTTTCTTTCTCATAGTGGCACAGCCCTGAATATGTCACAGAGGGAAAGAAAACAGTAAGGAAAGATGGAAAAGTGGAAGGATGAAAGGCAGGGAGAAAGGCAGGACAGAGTAGACGGAGGGTCCGGTTTAGAGCCAAGCAGGCCTGGGTTCAGATCCTGGCCTTTCCACTGCATGATTTTGAGCAATTCATGTCATCTCCCCAGATCAGCTTCCTTGTGTGCAAAATACAGAGAGTGATGTCCTTTGGTGGGATCACTGTGCGTGTAAAGCGTCCCCGGAAGGGAACCCACACTTGCTGCGTGTTTGCTTTGTGTCCTCTGCAGCTGGATACTCAGAAAGGATGGTCTTATTCAGGAGGATTTTGCCCTCGTTTTCTACGGGAAGGAGCAGAAGGGTAGAGAGGACATGTGACATGCCCCCAAATCCACATGTGATGGGGGGGAATGACCCACGTTTTCTTGATTCCCAGCCCCATCCTCTCTCCAAGGCACCAGGGAGTACCACATGGTATAAAGCAGGCTCTTCCTCTTCCCCTGGAGGGGTGAGGCACCATCTATCTGCTAAAAGGGGAAGGGGAAGTGGGTGGGAGTCAACTTGAGAATGAATCTAAGGATTGCCAAACAGCCGCGAAGAACCACCTGGCCCCATTACTATGACCAGAGCTAAGTAGACATGGAGCCCAAGAGGTGACGGGTAACTGCCCAAAAAGCTGTATGGGAGAGGCTGGCGAGAAGGGCATCCAGGATATACAGTTCACACAAGGGAATAGGAGGCTTGCAAGACCGCCAGAGACCACGGAAGCCCAGCAGAGGTCCTCGGTTCGCTGGATTGAGTCTAGCTTGGAGGCAACCCAGTAGCTGGAGTCAGTAAAGATCTTTTCAGATGCCATTGAATCGCGGACTCTGAGTAGACACCAACAAGGGCTCCATATCCCGCAGGAGGGAAGTCAGGAAGGAAAGGCACAGAACCCTTTGATGCATGTCTGGTATATTTTCTCCAGACAGTCGCAAGGGACGGCATGCATGTGTTTTGCAATGTACATATATGATTTTTGGTGCATCAGACATCTGTCTAATGATCTTAAGCACCTGCCAGCCATAGAGTTTCAGATGCATTTCTCAGATAAGCAGGGTCTGTGTCCTGTGTTGTCCCCCCACCCCACCCTCCAGCCCCGTTGCAAATCGCTGAGTGACAAAAGCAGATTCTTGCTGGGACCACGGAACACTGGCAGTGTTACCCTGAGGCTGCTATCTAAGGAAAACATTCTGCCGAGGCCGTTTGGACAATATGGTTTTATGTGCTCATTTATTTCACACCCATGTTTTAAAATAATTCTTTTTGGCCGAAAATGTATTTTCACCTAAGATAATAGATGGAAGTTGTGAGCCGGTTACATTTCCGTCAAGTGACATTAGCATGTGTGCCACATTTTTTTCCTGAATCCCACCCCCTGTCTCCTTTCTGCTTTTCTGTCTTTTTCTGGTTCGAAGGAGGAAAATCTGGAAAGAAAATATTACCTGCATAATATACCTCTTTCTCACCTTCCTCTCCCCCACCTTGTCACAGAAGGTGAATAAGCTTCCAAGTCCAGTCTTACTTTATTTACCAGTAGTAGAGTCTCCCTCAGACCTGTCCCTACTTCTCCACCCCCACAGTCTTTGTCTCAGTTGAGCCCTTGCCTTCTCCCACCTGGATCCTCACCGAACCTCCTCTCCAAATTGTCCTGTGATCTTCACTTTTACCCTGTAACCCATTGTCCATGCTGCAACCAAAACAATCTCTCTGAAGCTGCAAACTGGGTCCTGTTTCATCCTTTGGGGACTTCCCATTAATTTCAGAATACTTCCTTCTTTCTTACCAAGCCATTCGTTTCTCATTCTCTGCCCTTCTCCTCCAACACTCCATGGGGTGTCAAGTCAATCTACTCATGTACCTGGCAGTTCTATCTCCCCAAAGTGCTTTTTCCCTCCTTGCCCACCCGGCAAACTCCTAGTCACTCTTTGGGTAACTGAAGCCCACTTGGAAGTGTCTGAGGCCCACCCAAGTGTAACCGATCACTTCATCTGAGGCTCCTGCATCAAGCATGGCATGTGCACCTGGGAGTTTCCAATGTCGGCCCTGCTTGACTGAGTCCCTGACTACCGGGACTGACCTTCCTTCCTCTCCTTTGCACCTCTAGGGCCTGTCCTGTGCTTAACTCAAAACAGACCCATTAAACATGTATGTCGGATTGAAAGGCTATGTTGAAAAGGTTAGGTCAGCTGATGGCAATGGTAGGTCTAACCCTCTATGATTATTGAAAATGTCACTCTAGTTCAACAAATATTCATGGACTATTTACTATGTGCCAGCAGCTCTTTTGAGTTCATTGCACCCAAATGAACAATGCATCATTCCTTTCATCACTGAGCTCACAGTTGATCAAGTGAAGACCAGCAAAGAATATCACTAATACAAAACGAGAGGCACTAGACTAGGGGTGGGGACAAAATATTATGTAAGAGGTTTTCAACCCGTGGCTATATATCCAAACGTGAGGAGTTTTAAAAATACGCATGTTTCCACTTCTAGGAAATATCTAAAATAGTCAGACTCATAGAAGCAAAGAATGTAAAGGTGGTTGCCAAGGACTAGGGAGAGAAGAAAATGAAGAGTTGCTAAAAAACATATATGAAATTTAACTTTGCAAGGTGGATTAGTTCTAGAGATGTGATGTACATTATGCCTATAGATAACAATACACATAACACAACACACTTAAAAATCTGTTGAAGATGGATTTCATGTTAAGTGTTCTTAGCAAAAGAAAAGAAAAAATTGTGCAGTCCAACAAGGTAGAGAAATCTTATCAAACTGTGTCAGGTAATTTATAAACAAATATATCATTTTTCTGGATTAAAAGAATATGTACATCTTGGCCTGCATTGATGATCTTTTCTGCTTAACAAATTGCTCCAAAACTGTGCAGTGTCAAACAACAATAAACCTTTATTATGTCAAACCGCTCTAGGTGAGGCTAGAATTGGGGAGAAGCTTACTGAGGTGGTAGTGGTATTGGGGTCCCTCCAGTGGTTGTAGTCAAGATGTTGTCCAGGGCTGTCATCATCTGAAGGCTTTGCCAAGGCTGAAGAATTCATCTCCAAGATGGTTCATTCACATGGCTGGCGAGTTGGTGCTGCTCTTGGCAGGGAGCCTCAGTAACTCCCCACATGGACCCTTCCACAAGCAACCCAAGTATCCTCATAATGTAGTGACTTTCCCCCAGAGAGAAAGATCCAGGAGAGAGAGCAAGGTGCAAGCTGAAATGTCATACATGATCTAGATTCAGAAGCCACATTGCATCATTCCAAAACATCCTCCTGATTACACAGGGCAGCTCTGTTCAGCGTGTGAGATGTCCACACAAGATTGCGAGTTCCAGGTAGTGAGGATTGCAGAGAGGCATTCTGGGGGCTGGTTTCAACATGACCTTACTACCCCAATGGGTTTAATTCAGTATGCCCACGTAGGACCCTGGGTTCTGTTTGGGGAGGGGAGGGTTATTTGGTTGTTTTTTTATTTTATTTTATTTTTATTATCTTGTTGGCTTTTAAACTTTTTATTGAAACATAACATACATATAATACATAAATCATACACAGATCATGAGTGTTCAGCTGGATAAATCATCATGAAAGTATACACTCATGTAACCTATACCCAGGTCAAGAAACAGAACATTAATCGCACTCCAGAAGCCCCAGCTGTGTTCTCTTCTAGTCACTAAACCCTAGAGAGCATACTCTCAAGACTTTTAACAACAGTGAATAGTTTTGCTGGTCTTTAAACTTTGCATAAGTGGAATCATACAGTGTGTACTCGTTTATATCTGGCTTCCTTTCACTCAACATTGTTCTCCATGCTCAGCATGGATACATGTCATGAACATATATTTGTTCATTCTCATTGCTATATAGTAGTCCCTTGAGTAAAATGGCTATTCTACTGCGTTCCAGTGGTTGGCTACTATGAGTAGCACTGCTGTGAACATTCTTGTAAGTGTCTTCTGGTGACCATATGTGCATTTTTCTGTGGGGTATACACTGAGGAGTGGAAATTCTGGGTCATAGAGTAAGTGTATGTTTAACTTCATAGAGACTGTGAAACAGTTTCTCAAAGTGGTTATATCAATATACACCTCTATCAATAGTCTATGGGAATTCAAGTTCTCTATCTTCTCCAATAGTTGGTATCTTCTGTCTCTTTCATTTGAACCATTCGGATTGGCATAAGGTGATATCACATGTTGGTCTTAATTTGCATTTCCTTGATGACAAATGCATTTTAACACCTTTTCACAGGTTTATTGGCCATTTGGATGTCCCTCTTTTGAAGTGATTGTTCATGCCTTTTGTCCATTTTTCTATTGAAATATATTCCTTTCTTAAAGATTTGCAGTTTTGTTTAACATATTCTGGATAAGACTTTTTGTTAGACGTATGTATTACAAATGTCCAACCATCCTATATGTCACCTTTGACTCCCTAAATGATCATGTTTGATGACCAAAAAAGCTTAACTTTAATATAATCCAAATTATCCATTTTTCCACTTTATGGTTATTACTATTGGTACCCTATTTAAAGAAAAAAAACCTTTATCTACTCCAAGGTCATGAAAATGTTCTCTCATTTTTCTCCCTAAACTCTGTGTTGCTTCACTTTTCATGCTTAGACATACAATGCATCAGGAATGGTTGTTTGTTTGGTGTGAGGTGAGGATCGTGATGCATTTTTCCCAATATGGAGATCCGATCTATCTAGCACCATCCATTCAAGAGATCAGCCTTCTCCTCTCCTCTTCAATGTCACCTTTGTTGTATTTCAGGTGACTATACACATGTGAGCCTGTTTCTGGATTCACTATTGTGTTCTAGTGGTCTGCTTGTTACCCTTGCATCAGTAACACGTTTTCTTAACTATTACAGATTTTAACAGGTGTTAATACTGGTGGCATAAGTCCTCCCGCTTTTTATAAAACTTTCCCCTACCAAATGAGGAACAAATTGAGATTATCTACTATTATTACTTCCACTCAATGTTGTCAGGGGAACACACAAGAATTGGAAAGGAAGAAAGAAAACTATTGGGGTGCCTAGCTGGCTCAGTCGGTAGAGCATGGGACCCTTGATCTCAGGGTTGTGAGTTTGGGCCCCACTTTGGGTATAGAGATTACTTTTTTAAAAATCTTAAGAAAAAAGAAAGAAAACTGTCATTATTTGCAGACAACATGATTTCATTATAAGTAAATTTAACAAGGCTACTGAAAATAGGATCAATATATAAAAATCAACTCTATTTCTATATGTTAGCAACAAACAATAAAATCAAAATATCTAAATATCACTACCAATGGTACCAAAAACTATCAACAAATAAGCGGGCCTCTACATGAACAACTACAAAAATTTATTGAGAAATTGTAAAAATACCTATATAAATGGAAGGATATACCATGTTGTTGGAAAGATTTAACATTTAATGTAGTTCCAATTAAAAATCGAGCAAGATGTGTGTGTGTGTGTGTGTGTGTGTGTGTGTGTATTTGAGTCATTCAGGGAGCTCTCTAAACAGTAGATAGAAAACTGGAAGAGCACCCTTCCCCTCCCCCTCCAACAAAGGAAAGAGAAGAGCTGGCACTGGAGAACATTCAATAAAAATGAAAGAGTCGGCATAACATCACGGAAGTTAGAAGGTGCGTAGCATATTCTAGGAGCTTAAATAACTTGAAGTGGTTGGAGTTTAGGTTGAGTACAGTAGAAAGAGAGATGAGGGGGGAAATGTAGATTGACAGCCTAAATGCTAAGGACTCTGAATATCATGAAGAATTCTAATTAAAGTAAGAGCTTTATCTAATTCCATAAATTGCCTACATGGTCTTTTTAGGCAATGGAATAAGATGCTTTGCACATGGTAATTCATACTCCTCATGACAATCCCAAAAGGTAGACACTATTATTATCCACATTTAACAGATGGAGAATCTAAGGCAAGAGAGGTTACCCAACCCAAAGGCACAGCTCATAGAAAGGGGGATTTAGAATTTGCTCTCAGGACCCTCTTGCACTGCTGGTGGGGATGCAAATGGGGGCAACCACTGAGGAAAACAGTATAGAGGTTTCTCAAAGAGTTAGAAATAGAACTACCCTATGATCCAGCAATTGCACTACTAGGTATTTACCTAAAGAATACAAAAATATTAATTCAAAGGCATCCATGCACTCTGGTGTTTATAGCAGCATTATCTACAATAACCACATTATGGAAACAGCTCAAATGTCCATCGATTGGTGAATGGATAAAGAAGATGTGGTATATATAGACAATGGAATATTACTCAGCCATAAAAAAGAATGAAATCTTGCCATTTCCAACAATGTGGAGGGAGCTAGAGAGTATTATGCTAATCAAAATAAGTCAGTCAGAGAAAGACAAATACCATATGATCTCATTCATATGTGGAATTTAAGAAACAAAACAAAAGAGCAAAGAGAGAAAGAGAGAGACAAATCAAGAAACAGGCTCTCAACTACAGAGAACAACCTGATGGTTACCAGAGGCAGGGTAGGTTGGTGGAGGGGGATGGGTGAAATAGGTGATGGAGATTGAGGAGTGCACCTGTGATGAGCAATGGGCATTGTAGGGAAGTGTTGAATCACTATATTGTACACCTGAAACTAATACAACATTGTATGTTAACTGGGATTTAAATTAAAACTTTAGAAATAAAAAAGAATTAAAAAAAAAGAATTTGTTCCCTATACTTTTGGTTTCCATGTTATACCATTTCTCACCATTACCACTTCATTAGAAAGTTAACTTTGGCAGCGGTAGGAGGGCTGGCTTGATCCTGTGATAGGAGAAATTTCAGACGGAGACAAGCTTGGAAATGATGAGTGGCAAAGTTCTGACATAGAGTGACAGCAGTGGGAAAGGAGATGGGATGGGTTTGACCAATATCACTGAACTAAGGGGACAAGTGAATTTGGCAATTCACTCATGTAAGAGTCAGATGGAAGGAGGAGGAAGAAAGGCAAGTCAATGAACAAACCCTGAATAAAGTTCGTGCCATTTACCTACATAGGTCTTTGTTGGGGAAAAGCTACAAATATACTTGCACTTAGCATGGCAGACATAGAACCATTTGCCATGGGTTAAGGAAGGCTGGGCTTTTTAAGTTGCAAGAAGGCAGATAATGTGAAATCTAAGTTTATATAGTCCAATTCCCTAGAAGTCCTGAAATTATTTCCAGACCATGGTTCCAGCCTCCCTCTCTGTTTCTCTGTAGCTCAGCCCACTCTTCTTATATTCTTTTTCTCTTGAAAAAAGTTTAAGTTTATTTACTTTTGAGAGAGAGAGAGAGAGAGAGAGAGAGAGTAGGGGAGGAACAGAGAGAGAGGGAGGCACAGAATCCAAAGCAGGCTTCAGGGTCTGAGCTGTCAACACAGAGCCCGATGTGGGGCTCGAACCCGCAAACTGTGAGACCATGACCTGAGCTGAAGTCAGATGCTTAACCAACTGAGCCACCCAGGCGCCCCTATATTCTTTTTCTCTTACTCGTTTTAAATTTTAAAAAGTTCAGGAATTTCTTTTTCTGGCCTCAGCAAGGCTAACCCATGCCCAGTGTCCAGTACCAACAGACTTATCAACAACAGTTCCTTTTCCAAGAGGGATTCGGATGCCAGGTATTAAGATGACACATCCGTTACTCCATTATAGAACATATGGTCTTTCATTATATCATAAATTAGGCTCTAGAAAGGTCCACCCTGAAGTCTGAGGTCCTCAAGTATGAACTGTTCTGTTCATTCGCATGGGTTGACATTAGCATGGGTTGCCAATCACTTTGGGGGCTTATAGAAACTCAGGGTTCTAGGCTTCATGTCTCAAGATTGCTTTTTAGTAGGTTTGGAGTAGGGCCAAGAAATCCCCCTTTCTGGCCCTGTCCCAGATGGTTTGGAGGAAGGTGGTTCTGACCTCACTCTGAGAAGCAATGCTGCAGTGGGTGATGGATGTGCTATTCCACCCCACCCCCCAGGGAAGCAAGTCCTCTCCCCACCTGAGAGTAACTGGCCCCTGATACACACCTGACACACTCACTTCATTCTCCCAACAACCCTTTGTAATAGGTACTATTATTCCCATTTCACAGGTGAGAAAACCAAGGCTCAGAATGATCCACTTGCTCCAGTTTTCACAACTAATACTCAGCCATGAATTGATACACTTATTCATTTACACACCACCATATGGGAGACCTTATTCTAGGTGCCAATAGGTAGCAGAGCAAGGGTGTGAACTCACAACTTTAAGGCCATGTTCCTCACCACAATGACATAATGTCTTCCTAAAACGTTGTTAAGACAGCATCATAGACCATGAGGCTGTATAATAGGCAGAGAAGATGCAGGAAGGAAGAGGTTCCATCACGCCAGGCTGGTGCCCGCATCCCAGAGTGTGCAGGTGGGGCCTGTTGACCTACAGCGGCATCCTGCAGGTGTGGAGGCATGAGGAGGGGGTCACTCCCACTAAGAACGGCATAGGCAACACCTGGAGTGGTGGGAATGACTCCAGCCAGAGTTGGGAGTGCTGGGATTGGAGGAGGGAGAGGAGCTAATGTTCAAATCCATCTACCTTCCCAACTCCTCTTTCTCTTCCCTCTTCTCTTCCTCCTTCCCAAAGCCTCTCTGCCTCCCTCCATTTCATCTCTCTTCTTCTTCAGTGCCTCTTCTCTTTCCCACTTCTCTCGGTCTTCTCTGCCTCTTTTGCTAGCTGCCATGGGAGGTCTGGGTTATTGTGAACATAGCTGCACCCCCCTGAGGCTTCCCCTCCCCTGCGAGGGCTCTGTAGGCCCTTCACGGGGTCAGTCCCACCCCTGGGTCCTAGGACTAGTCATGACAGAATGCAGTATTGCTTGGTCTACCCTCACCTGAACTCCACTTGTGTTTGAGGGACCATGCAGGGGACTACAAGAGTCTGGGGGGAGATGGGGTCTCTGCCCTCAAGACACTTAGGGACACAAAGCACAGCGGGAGGGGAAAAGACATAGTGGAAAGCAGGAAATTGTAATGAGAGAGGTACAAAGGGATTCCACCCACATATCTTCTTAATCTGCTGCCTTTCTGCATTCTTACCACCACTGCCTTGGTCCGTTGTTCACCTGGATCCTTATTCACTTGGTTTACTGCAGTGGCCTCCTTTAGATCTTTAGAGTACATCAGTATTACCTGGATGGCTTGCTAAAACTTGGAGGGCTGGGCTCCATCGCAGAATATCTGATTCATCAGGTCTGGGAAGTGGTGTTTCTAGCAAGTTCTGTGGTGCTCTCAGTGAGTACCACACTTAGAAAATCACTGTTCTCACTGATCTTTGCTCTCACCCTTCAAGTCATTCAATTACAAGTATGAGTTGTTGTTTTTTAAGAGAAATCTGCTGCTATTTCTCTCCTGAAAATCAGTTAGCATTTTTACCTTTGTTTTGGGGGCCAGGGAAGTCCTCACATTTAGCCGATCTGCTCTCTGCTGCCTCTTAGGCTTTGCTCGTGTTGTTCTCTCTCCCTGGGATGCCCTTTCCCCTCTGTCTGGCTAGCTCCCAGGAGTCTTCAAGATGCCCTTTGGCTCCACATCCCTAGAGACACTTCCTGCTCTCCCTGTCACCCATGCACCCCGGGCAACCACTGCCTGCAGGGGTTCATTGATTACCGTGCTGGCATATCTTCCTTGCCTTTCTGTTCTGCCTCCCCCACACTAGGCTTTCAGCCCAGTATAGACAGGGAGGAGCCCAAAACCATGTCTTGAAGTGAGTGCTTCAGGCGTGTGCCTGGATTACCCCTTTCTGTCCCATTTTTTCCTCTAGGCTCCCACACCGCATGTATTCTTGGGTTAATCTGCTTATTCCTGGCTCCAGGTGTTGATAACCTACACAACTGGGTACTCTCCTCCTGAAGTATCAGCCTCGAGCCATTTGTGGTCCCGTCTCACCAAGACACTAGCATCTGAGCCCCAGCCATCGGGTGAGTTCCCCTTCTGGCCTCCTGTTTACTCTCACCTGCCTGGCACTGCAGGCCCCTTCTAGAAGGTGCCGTGGCAGATGTCTTAGAGTGTGCCCTCGTGCTTCTGATGTGGCAACATTTTTGAAAGCAGAGTGTTTGAGCCTAGTGAGGCCTCTCTCTCCATCCAGGTGATCTCAGCCCCGTGGGCCCTTTTGAGAATGAGAATTTCAGAGAAAAAGGGGGGGGGGGAGGGGCGGTCGGAGAGGTGAGCTGCATATGTAAAA
Source organism: Panthera pardus (assembly GCF_024362965.1). Taxonomy (NCBI): domain Eukaryota; kingdom Metazoa; phylum Chordata; class Mammalia; order Carnivora; family Felidae; genus Panthera; species Panthera pardus. The sequence goes on along the minus strand of NW_026526688.1, from coordinate 52,394,386 downwards.
AAAAAAAAAAAAAAAGGCAAATATTTTTTCCTTACCATTTTCAGCAGCACAACAGCAGCAGGCACTATTTTAAACTCTCGGATAATTCGATCTTAATTATATGGTATGCAGAGCACTAATAAGTTTACAAAGCTGCCAGCAACACTAAACACACATGTCGTCGAAAATGGTACCCTTTTCCTTGCTTATTGTAGGACCGTGAATTCGGTAATTGTCAGCAATTAAGAGGGAGTGACCAAACGGTGATTCAGAGGAATCCTCCAGAGACACTGACATCAGTGAAAGCAATGAGTCTGGCCTGGTGGGCGAGGGGCATCTGGAGGCTGGGGAGGTGTCCTGGAACCCCAAACTGTGGGATTGATCCATCACAGCCGAATGTGATAGAGAAAAGTATGCCGGGAGTGCCAAAAAATTACTCATTCCTACCACAAATGGAGACCAAGAGGCTCAGCCATGGCTTTGCAAAGAACACTGTGGCAAATGCGAGCTTCTGCTCCCAACTCCTCGCTCCGTGTGGGATAGGTTTGGGCTTGAGATCCAAAAGTCTGTACCCTTCAAACTTGAGTCTGCCACTCACCAGCTGAATGCCATTTTGCAAGTTACGGGGGTGACCCTGGGCTTGTTCCCTGTAAAACAGCTGCCTTGTGGGAGTCATGTCAGAAAAGACACAGCACACGTGCAAACTCAAGCAGACGTGCTGGCATGCAATGTATGCAGTTTATATTCATGCCTTTCCTTCCCTGCCTCCTTTCTTCAGAAAGGGATAAAACATTTTTATTAAGGTCATCTATGACTGGTACATTTCCCAGCCTCTACAAGGTATTACATCAAAATTTGGAACAAATAATCGGTAAATAGTGTTTCTTACTAAATCAAGAAACTAAAGCGCAGAGACGCCAAGTAACTTGGCAAAAGCACACAGCAAGTAGATGGTAAACTGGCCTTTAGTCCTAATAGGGAACCCAAATTCAGTACAACTAAATTCAGTATGATAGAACCAAACTACAGCATGCAATTCTGTTCCTTGATCTTTATTCTGAAGTTGCAATATTTTACAAGAATGTTTATTTCAAAGAGGATGGGGGGGCGGGGGGGAGAGAAAACACCCAGAAAAGCTGAAGGAGTGTGAATGCCTGATTACAGACTTCTTTGGATAAAATAGAAACTTTGCCTCTGTGGTATGTGTGTTTAGGCAGATTAAATTCATGTTTGATTACAAACCCCAGGATAGAAGCAAAATAAATATGTTCACGAAGACTAGGAATTCCCAAAGGGAGGAAAAGGGAAAAAAAAATCATCAGTTAATACTCTGATGGGGACTGTCTCTAAGAGAGTCTAGATAGATGTCACCATAGCATCCCTGTGCGCAGAGACCCTCTGTGGGTGGCTCCCCATTTTCCCAGAATATCCACACTTCCAAGCATGGTGCTCATGACCCTCCTGTTCTGTCTGAATCCAACATATTTTCCAGCCTCATCTCTCCAGCCTTCCTGTCCTGCGCCCTTGCCTCAACCACACAGCAGAGGGCTTACTTGTTCTGAACACCTTCTGAGCTCTACAGGCTGAGGGCCCTCATGCCACCCCCCCCATACACACCCCTCCCCATCCCATCCTTTACCTGTTAGGAAATACTTATTAATCTTTAATGTCTTTAGTCTTTAAATGAAATGGAGAAATCCCTTCCAAGTCCTTTCCCAGTGCCTCAACAGGAAATGATTGCTTCCTCTGCAGTCCCCAAGTGCTTGGTAGTTTTTGGTTTTTTGTTTTTTTGTCCCATCCATCTGAATCTGCCTCCTTTTTAAAATGACATTTATTTCTGAATGTCTCTGACCTCCTCCCTGAATCTGTAAATACCCTCTTGGTCCCCCACCCACGGTGCCGTGCACATAATAAGTACTCAAACGATATTAATTGATGAAAACAAGTTAGAAGTCCCAAGACAGAGGCCCCTGTGAATCAGGTGTGGGACAGTCATTCGATGGGGTTTTATGCACCATTAATAACGTGACATGTGCATTTAAAGGAAATAGAAGCATAGCTATTGACATTTACATGTCTACTACACTGGCATGACCACAGCCACTCATAGTACATTCCATCTGTTTTCGTGCGTCTCCCTGTCCCCTCGCAGCGAGTTAGATGTGGCCATGTGAGTATGTGGCCAGTGGAATGTGACCACAAGCGACTCTACTAAAGCAACGAAAAGCCGGTGCATGACTCTCCGGGCTTTCTTCTGCTGTGTTGGCCAAGACAGCCCTGGGATCCACAAAGTGCAGTCACAACACGGCAGTGCCTCCAACACCCGGGTGACCACATGGAGCGGAGGTATGATTGATATGCTTCCAAGGCGAGAGCTAAACCCTTCATGTGTTAAGCCACTGCGATTCTGGTGAGCGAGACACAAAGCAGGGATGTGACCGTCTGCTTCATAGGCTGTGGTGACAATGAAATGATATTATATTACTTGACCCAGCACTTGGCATAAAGGGGGCACTTGGAAATGCTCGTTCCTATCCCCCCTTCTATTCTGCCATGTAGTGAACCTTCAACTATCCATTAGTGAATCCATGCACTTAGAGTAGACGTGATGGAGGATTCAGAAAAAGCCCAGAACATGCGGTGTTGCACTTGCTCTAAGTGTGGCCCAGATGTGTTGTCATGGGGGAGATTCTAGGAGAAGCAGTGTGAAGGCTCTGGGCCTCCAGCCTGGATGAGGAAATGGGGAGCCTTGGGGCGCCTGTGTGGTTCAGTAGGTTAAGCGACCAACTCTTGGTTTCGGCTCAGGTCAAGATCTCACGGTTCGTAGGATAGAGCCCCGTGTTGGGGATTCTGTCTCTCCCTCTCTCTGCCCCTCCCTCTCTCATGCTCTCTCTGTCTCAAAATAAATAAATAAACTTATAAAAAAACAAATGGGGAGCCTAGGGATGCCCCGGGTTTGGTGCTCGGACTTCTGACTTCTTTGCACTCTCTTATAGAATGGAAGCAATTTATCCTTGCCCGGGTGGGACAGGAGGGTGAGGGAGACGGAATGGTTTCTGGATGTCTGCCACGATGGTGAGGGCAGAGATCTAGAGGGCTGTGTATGAGGATAAAAGGTTGTGGAAAGGGGTGAGGCTCAGGAGGCTGCCAGAGAAAGGGAAGTGTCACGTCTAATCCTATTTGTCCTATGGGAGTTTTCCAAAGCCAGACAAAGGACATCGTATCTAATGCCTGGTCTCACACACAGATGTCTGGGGCAGTCTTTATGTTCTTTTTAAACTCTGCACACACTTGGCTGCACAGATTTTAAGAAGGACAAAGGTTGTTTTAATAGTGTTAATGGGGGGCGATGGGCGAATCATAATCTTATAACCAAAATGGTTCACTCGTTTGTGTCAGCTATTGAAAGGAAAGACTCTTTGGTAGGTAGAGAAGAAAAGGATTTGAAATCGCTTGCCACCCACCTCCTCCACAGGAATGCTGTGTGCATTAATGAGGGAATGTATTAGTGCTGTGAACGCCCTGGAAAGAAGTTGCTTTGCCGATTCCAAATATTATTGTGACTTGCTTAAGGCAGAGCTGAAGGAACGATGGGAGTGGGAGGTTGGCTACTGCATGTGGTGTTTTTCTTTCGGGGCTCCTAAGTTGCTTCAGAGGCAGAAAGGTTGCTGAGAAAGCCCCCAAGGAAAATGGAGCACAGATTCTGGATTCTTATTCCCACAAGGCACTTGCCTTTCTGAGAGACCCTGCTCTGTGTCTGGTGCTTTGCTGTGGCTTCACATGGCTTCCACTGCGAACTTTTCAACTTAGTTTTGGATGAACACATAAAGAACTTGCAAATAGCTTAAAGCTTGTTGGAAACACGGAATGAAACAAACACCATAAGAATAATGATGAAATGAGGGGCGCCTGGGTGGCTCAGTCAGTTAAGTGTCCAACTTGGGCTCAGGTCATGATCTCATGGTTCTTGAGTTTGAGCCCCATGTTGGGTTCTGTGCTGACAGCTCAGAGCCTGGAGCCTGCTTCAGATGCTGTGTCTCCCTGTCACTCTGTCCCTAACCTCTCCCCCCCCCGCCAAAAAAAAACCCAAATAAACAAACAAACAAAAAAGAATAATGATGAAATCAAGGTAGAGCATAAACATTTTGTATCCTTCTTCCTGCAAAATGGCTTAAGATGCTTCCATGTTAAGGATTTCATTGGTATAGAGCTGTGTGCAGACCATTGCAGTGAAGTTAGTTGGCAGAAAATAATAACGGTAATAACTGTCTGGCATTTAGAAACCAGCTTAGAACCCACAGAGCACATTCCATGCACTGTATCTTCTGTGGTCCTCCAGCACTGAATTCAGATAGGCAGGGAAGAGTTACGGTGATTGTCTCCGTTTCATAGGTAGGAGCACTGAAGCTCCCCCAGGTGAAAGGTCTGAAAAAAATAGTGGGGCAAGTCTTCTGGTTTCATATCTCTGTTCCACTGGACAAAAAAGAAACATACCAAAATAAAAAGTAAAATACACTAAGAAAAGTAACAAGATGCATACTCAGTGACAAAAAAACAAAAACAAAAACAAAACAAAAAAAACTGGTAACAATGTTAGAAGTAGTAAGGAAGGTTTTACATAAGCTTAAGCAGTGATTTTTTTTTTTTTTTTAGTTTACTTATTTTGAGGGGGAGGGGCACGGACAGGAGAGAGGCAGGGAGAGAGGGAGAGAGAGAATCCCAAGCAGGCTCCGCACTGTCAGCACAGAGCCCAATGCAGGGGCTCTACCTCATGAACCGTGAGATCGTGACCTGAGCCGAAATCAAGAGTCAGGTGCTTAACTGACTGACTGAGCCACCTAGGCGCCCCAAGCAGTGATTTTTTTTTTTTAATTTTTTTTTTAACGTTTATTTATTTTTGAGACAGGGAGAGACAGAGCATGAACAGGGGAGGGTCAGAGAGAGGGAGACACAGAATATGAAGCAGGCTCCAGGCTCTGAGCTATCAGCACAGAGCCCGACGTGGGGCTATAACTCACGGACCGCAAGATCATGACCTGAGCCGAAGTCGGCCGCCCAACCGACTGAGCCACCCAGGCGCCCCCCAAGCAGTGATTTTTAAACAAATTTTGCATTTTTTTTGTTTTGCTTAAGAAACCCATAGTGTGTCTGGAAGGTGGGGTGGGGCGGATGGGCTAAATAGGTGATGGGCATTAAGGAGGGCACTTGTGATGATCACTGTGTGTTATATGCAAGTGATGATTCACGAAATTCTACTCCTGAAACCAATACTACACTATATGTTAAGGAACTTGAATTTAAATAAAATCTTGTAAAGAAAAAAAAAAAAGAAACCTGTGAAAGGGAAGGGAAAACAGCCTTTTTATAGGGGAATAATGGAATATAGAGAGCTGTAGAGGCAGGAGGAAGAATGGTATTTTGCCAATTTGAAGATACAATAAGCCCCGGGGTTGTAGAAAGAGAGGGCTCCTGAGTAAGTTAGTGGAAAACGTCAAAGCCCATAATTAGTTTACATTTGACTCAAGAAACAATTGGAAGCCTGTGCTAGTTTCTCAGAAGAATATGACAGAAGCCAACACTTGCAAGAGATCATTCTTATGGCACACCCAAGCCCTGCAAATGGGGGACACGGCGTGTCATTGGGAGCCATTGCGGAGAAAGGACAGGACTTCGTGACAGAAGGAACTCCAAGGAAGACAGAAAGGAATCATAATTAGTTTTAGAATAGTAGCTGGGGTTGGGGGGGGGGGGGCAGGTATATTGGCGGCTGAAAATTGGGGTCACCGAAGAACTCACTGAAATGACAAAAACCTCATCCTCCACATCTATCCTGCTCTCATGCCTACCTCTCAAGATTTCAGATAGATTTTCTAGGGGTTGGGTGTGTATTGGGAGAACCTCTCCAGCTGATTCTGACAGGGCATAAAAGGATGAAAAATGACCCCAGTAAAGCTCAAGTCTAACACACGCGTAAAATAGTAAACCAGAACTGCGATACATTGTGTCATGTGGTACGATGGAGATGTATAGAGAAAGCTCTGGAAACTCATGTGAAGGAATAATTCCGTCTACATAGAGGGGAGGGTCACGAAAAGGTACAAAGGAGTTGTTCTCAACCCTGGTTGTACATTTCAAACAACCAATTAAATCAGGGTCTCCGTGAGGGTGGGACCCGGGCACTATTTTTTAAAATCTCCTCAGATGATTCTAGTGCAGCAAGGGTTGAGAATGGCTGTTGGAGATTGAATTTACCCCAGCCTTTGAAGAAAATGTAGACATTTTCCAGGCAGAAAGACAAATGGGACAGACAAGGGCATAGAGACATAGAAGTAGCATGTGTGGAAAATGGGGAAAAGTCGATTATGGCTAGGACTCTGGGACTCAGGAGGAGACACTGGAAAGGTAGGCTGGGGCTACGTTATGAAGATGATGGCAATGGTGAAGAGGAAGAAAAGGACGAGGAGGACAGAAAGGAGGAGGGGAAGAGGAGGGAGAAGAGGAGAGGGGGCTGGAGGAGGAGCAGGAGCAGGAGGAGAAGGGGAGAGAGAATGACAGCAGCAAGCAGGAGGAGGGAATGAATGAGGAGGGGATCACGCTGAAAGCATTATGACAGGTGTTTTGCAAGAGTGAAAAGGGAGACCTATGTTTTACAACAATTCTGAAGGATGAGGATGGATAAAAAGAGATGTAAGGACGGGGCGCCTTGGTGTCTCAGTTGGTTAAGCATTTGACTCTCGATTTTGGCTCAGGTCATGATCTCACTGTTCATGAGATCGAGCCACCGAGGAGCCTGCTTGGGATTCTCCCTCCCTCCCTCGCTGCCTCTCCCTCACTCTCTCAAAATAAATAAATAAACTTTAACAAAAAAGAGAGAGATGTAAAGATATCCAACCTTTGGCTCGATTTCTTTGGGCCATGGGGCCCATTTTTGCCTATAGTTGTCGTAAAACAACGGTCAGTGAATCTTTGAAAGTAACATGCTTGATAGTCACAACGATGATTGTCTTAATTCTCCATGAAACACATATTTTTAAAAATGAGAACTGTCAAGGCCCATTTCCCCTCTGACGTGTGAAGTTGTTTCCCTTCTCCCCACTGAAAATTAGAAGTGATTTCAAGATTGTTTCTGCTTCCATGTTAGGAACTTAAGAGCCCAACTCTTTGTAACAATTTCACCCAATGCATACATATCTTACACATTTAAAGGCAGGCATCGTAAAAGTAGTTTTAGACATTGAGGTCCATCCTTGCCCCATGGGGCACAGGAGCCCAACCTCAGATCCTTGTATCCTTCATTTTCCTTGTCCTGTCCTTTTCTTTCTCTGTCTCCTTTAAGTGGTCTTAATATTAAACTGAAGTTTATTTTAATGGCTCATAGCTCTTACTGAATAATTTTATTTCTGCTTTGAAGTTAAAAAGTCACCCAGGCACCCTTTAAATTAAGGAGTGCCTGGGTGGCTCAGTCAGTTGAGTGTCCAATTCTTGATTTCAGCTCAGGTCACGATCTCACAGTTCATGGGATCGAGCCCCGCATCGGACTCTGCATTGACCTTGCAGAGCCTGCTTGGGATTTTCTCTCTCCCTCTCTGCCCCTCCCCCACTCTAACTTGTGCGCTGTTTCTCAAAATAAATTAATAAACATTTAAAAATGCTTTAAATTGAGTTTACAGATATTTTTGCATATATGTTGATTTTTACATGTATGTTCTTGGGTTGTACTTTTTTCCTTGTCCTCTCTGAGTCCATAGCCTTAAAACAAAGTACACCAATACAAACACCGTTTCCAGATGGCAATAAAAGCTTCATGGTAGGATAGGATCGCTGAGGACCTGAGGTTTACAGATGCCTGATCTTATTCTTAGATTCTTTGGACGGATTTCCTTCTTCAAGGCACCTGTCAAGCATTCACTGAATACCCACAGAATACCCACTATAGGCCAGGTCCCTTGTGGGAGAGGGTACAGAGGTGAATAAGCAGTCCTCGATCTCACCTCATCTTCCTAAAAGCTTTAAGATACATGAAGGGGACAAGATTATTTTTACCTAATGAAACTGGAGCCCAGAAGGGTTACGGGCATGGATCAGGTCTAAACAAAAGTGGATCCAAGATGATTCTATCCTTGGAGTGGTGCTCAAATTAAATTCCTACATGATATGACATGTTTCAATAGTACCTGCGTTACTTGAGGAGATGGTGGCAACTGCTAATTTACATCACTACAATGGAAAATCTCACATTTCCATTACATACTATTGTTTTGAGATTCTAAAATGTGGACTGAAAAAAAATGAGAAGCCGGTAAAGCAGTTATTTAACATACAGAATGAAATACTTCATCTTTAACTAGTTCCTGTTAGAGAAAGAACAGAATGTCTGAAGAAATCATTTTAATAGTTAACATTTTAAAAATGCTTTAATAAATGGTTTTCCTCAAGCTCCTTTCATAATTACAAACCTTTAAAAAAGTTTTAATTGAGCCTGTGACCATTAAGTTCCAAATGATTCATGCTTCTATTTTTTTTTTAATTTTAAGTAAGTGTATCAACAACGGTGATAATGATTATGTATTTTCAAGTAACTGTCCTAAAACTTTGAAGTTCCTTGAAAATATTAAACAGTAAATACTAACATCCTAAACTATAAGGAATCCTTTTGGCTTGACCCAGACTAGTGTTTTACACCTTAAAAAATTCTTACCGTATCCTTAAGTGATCACATAATTCTTTATATCTCAGTTGACACTGAGCTTCATTAAAAAAAACGGCGGGGGGGGGGTTCCTGGGTGGCTCAGGCGGTTGAGCATCTGACTTTGGCTCAGGTCATGATCTCATGGTCTGTGAGTTCGAGCCCCGCATCGGGGTCTGTGCTGACAGCTCAGCTAGGAGCCTGGACCCTGCTTCAGATTCTGTGTCTCCCTCTCTCTAGGCCCCTCCCCTGCTCATGCTCTGTCTCTCTCTCTCTCTCTCTCTGTCAAAAATAAATAAACATTAAAAAAAAAAGCAACAGCAAAATTTCTGAGGTATTGAATAGATACATAAATCTACCTTTCCCTTTCTACTCACTCTACTCACTTTTCTTCCTCCATGAAATAAGCCTTCCCTTTTCCATTGGATAGTAGAGATGATTCTGGTAACTTCCTTAAATTCATCTAAGTAGCTAAAGTATACTTCATTAACTTCATATTTTACATTTTCTAAGTTGAAAGTTTACCCACAGTGGTACTAAGCACTCCGTTCCATTTCCTACCCAACTCTGACCACTTCTGTTATCTTCCTTTGCCTGCTGGGTATGCTATAAAGATCATGAACCCCTGCAGCCAACTTACAGATGAACCTGAATTAAAACCCCAGCTTCACCATTTACTGGCTGTTAAGTTGGGGGAAATTACTTAACTTCTCAGCATCTCAGTTTCCTCCTGGGCAAAATGGGGATAATTTCTTGTCTTCTGGAGGGTGGTAAAAATTAAATAATAATGTATGTTAAACTCCTGGCCCAATGCCTGGTACAGAGTCAGTTCCTAATTGAAGTGAGTTTTCCTGTCCCTGCTTCTAGGAAGAAAATAAATAGAGACAAACAAACATCTTTTTTTTTTTTTTTTTTTTTTTTTTTTTTTTTTTTTTACTCTGGGTACTTGCCTTCCTAGGTCCTCTTTGTTTTAAGCCACAAATCACTTTCACAGGCTCTTCATCTGGAATCAAACATTTTCAAATGTACATGCCATGAGAGTCGGTTCTTATTTATATTCTCTAGAAAAAGAGCACGTATATTACCTGTCGTCTCCTTTGGGAAATGCTAGTTTCACTTCAGAAATCAGAATCCTAGGAGTTTGAAATAAACATTTTTTTTTATTATGACATTTATTGTCAAATTGGTTTCCGTACAACACCCAGTGCTCATCCCAACAGGTGCCCTCCTCAATACCCATCACCCACCCACCCCTCCCTCCCATAGAAATAAACATTTAAAAAAATTGTCTGAGTTGCAATTTTAGGCACAATTAGAGTATATTTTATTATTTCTTTTTAATATTAAAAACAATATTAAAGAATAAAAATATTAAAGAATAAAATATTAAACAAAATAAAAATATTAAAGAATAAAAAGAATATTAAAAATGGGTGCTCATATTCATTGGATAACTAGCCATGGGTATAAAGGATAAAACTGTTTTTTCTGGACTTTTATAGGAGTTTCTGCCCAGTCTCCCCCTTCTCTTGGGAACCCAGCCTTTCCGCGACCCACCACACAATGTTCTTACCTAACTCACTGTGCCCTCCACCCAACCATGACCCATCAATTGGCTTAGGAGAGGGCACCTAGAAGCAGAGACCATGAGTTCTTTCTCTAGGGTTTTTGGCCCCAAGGCAAAAGAGGTCAATAAGCATTTCTCTGGTGGCACAAACTATGAAGCGTGAAACTTGCAAACAGGGGACACATTTCCTACTACCTAGAGAAACCCAGTGCGACAAGTAGACAGGAGAGATAGAAAGTGAGTCTTGGAAGTGTTAAGTGCCAGCCATGCACCCATTTCTGTGTGGGCTTGGAATTCTCTAGCACTTAGCAGACCCTGGGGGGCTGCTTCTCTTTATTCTCAAGATAAAGCATTTTGAGTGTGGAAGTGGGAGAGGAAAAAAAGAGGAAGGGAAACTTAAGTCCTCTCTCTTTTGAGAAAGTCCTACTGGAGACAGTTTTAAATCAATCTATTCATACTCAAGCATTTGCAGACTAGAGCCTGCAGTCAACTATTCACGGGGTTTCTTCCTCCTTTTTGCCAACGAATTGGCCCCTACCATTGATAATATAATCATTTTGGATGAGGATCAGAAGACAAAAAGCATGTGTTTGTGTGTGTGTGTGGGGGGGTGGAGTTCAGAACATTTGGGGCACGGTATTTCAAAATGAAAACAAAACGATAGCTAATAGTTACTGTGTGCCTAAGATGTGCCATGCACTGTTCTTAGAGTTTACATATACCAACCCATTTAATTCTTACAACAACCAAAGTTAAGGTAGTTGTCCTCCACAGATGATATTGTGGCACAGAGAGACTCAGTAACTTGTCTAAAGTCACACAGGTAGAGTGCAGGGGTAGAATCAGGATTCAAACCCAGGCAGCCTGGCTCCAGAGTCCTTGCTCTTACTGTCCAGCGCGCCTGTTTTTTTTATGACTGGATGCAGGGTACAATGCTTCATAGCAATGATTTTTGAGCCCCATGGGATCACTGGACTCCACTTGGGGAGGGAAGGTTTTTCCAGACCTGCTGTCATTCTCTGCCCACGGTGGGTCATGGGCTCAAGTATGGTCCAATCACTATTATCTGGGGCTTGTTGGGGCATTAACTTACTCTGTTGTAAGAAAGGCTGCATTTAGGGAGTTATCAAAAGCACAAGGATTTCCTTACATATAGTAAACGTCAATATATAACTGATGAATGAACAAGTGAGCAACAGCTATTTACAAAAACTGTTTAAGTGTATACCAGGAGTCTAAAACTTAATGGGCTTTTTGTGGGTGGTAAGATTACAGATGATTTTCACTTTGAGTTCTTCAAGTTTTTAACCAAGGATATGTATCTTTTTTTTGGTTTTGTTTTTAAAGTTTATTTATTTATTTTGAGAGAGAGAGTGAGAGAGCACGTGCAAGCAGGGGAGGAGCAGAGAGACAGGAGAAGAGAGCGAATCCCAAGTAGGCTCCATGCTGTCAGTGTGGGCCCGACTTGGGGCTCAGCCTCATGAATCGTGAGATCATGATCTTAGACAAAATCAAGAGTCGGATGCTTAACCAACTGAGCCATCCGGGCGCCCCATCCCTTTTTTTAAATCAGAAAAAATGGTATGCTTCAAAAGAGAGATACTCAGATGCAATGATTATCATGTGTTGGTTTTTGTTTCATTTTTGTATTTTATACCCCAAAGTCAAGAAATATTTCTTGGGTCCCCAGTGTAAAGTTTCGTGTAGATACTCAACAAATACTTGTCATATTTGTTAATAATATATTTGTTAATAATATATTCTATTTCCATAAGACCCTGTCATTTCTGACTGAAAAAAAAATCATACAATTCTAAAATATCTACTGGAACTCTTAAAACACTGGGATTAGACAAAGTACAGATCCTCATGGATACATACTAAGAATAGTGTAACTAAATAGCACTTTGAGATCCTAATTTTTTCTGCATTTTTTGTTTCTTTCAACTCAAGCAGCTGCTTCATAACCTTAGGGAAGGCAGTAGCAGTCAGGGAGTAGAAAGAGTTCACCAGATCTCCAGGCTTTTGTTTCAAAAAGTCAAATTCATCAAGGACGATAAGGTCCGAGGTAAAGGATATCTTCCCCAAACCAAAAAGAAAAATTTCCCATTTGGATGACAGGAGTAAAACCTGGGGGTATTGCAAGAGCAAAGTCCTCTCTGTCATCACCGTGGGGTGCAGGGCGATAGTGGGGGGCTCTTTCATGGTACAAAACATGCTCGGGGATCCTACCCTACAGACCCATTTTTTTAAGTTTATTTATTCATTTTGAGAGAGAGGGAGAGAGAGTGTGTGAGTAGGGCAGGGGCAGAGAGAGAAAGAGAGGGAGAGAATCCCAAGCAGGCTCCACACTGTCAGCACTGAGCCCGAGGCAGGGTTTGAACCTACAAACCATGAGATCATGACCTGAGCCAAAATCAGGAGGCAGATACTTGATCAACTCAGCCACCCAGGCACCCCTGGACCCATTCTTATTCCCCAACCCAGCCTGAAAGCAGCAGAAAGCAATTGGTCTGAGTGGCTCTGGTGTCTCATGGCCAGAGATAAGGCTCTGGCTCTCTGTGTGGAAGACTGGCTGTTGGCAGAAGGAGTTACCCCTGGGTAACTCCTTGGTTGTGATGGGCTGAGTTGTGCTCTCCCGACCCCCGTAAATTCATATGTTGAAACCTAACCCTCAGGACCTCAGTATGTTACTGTATTTGGAGAAGAGGTCTTTGAAGAGGTAATTAAGATAAAATGAGGTCTTTATGGGTGGGCTTTAATCCAATCTCACTGGTGTCGCTCAAAGAAGAAATTAGAACACAGGCACACAAAGAGGGAAATCCTGGGAAGACAAAGGGGGAAGATGGCCATCTGAGAGCCAAGGAGAGAGGTCTTCAGAAGAAACCCACCTTTCTGGTGCCTTAATCTTGGACTTCTAGCCTCCAGAACTGTGAGAAATACATTTTTGTTGTTTAAGCCGCCCAGTCTGGGTCATTTTGTTGTGGAAGCCGGAGCAAACCAATACATGGGCGTTGACCCTTAGTGAGACATCAGAAACTTAGTACACCCGGGAGAGGATCACTCCAAGAGGACTGAGGCTGAAAGTTTGCCAATCTTATAAGATTAGGGCTTAGAATAGAAATTCAATTGTTTAATGGAAAATAAAACAATGCTGGGGCACCTGGGTGGCTCAGTCAGTTAATCATCTGACTTTGGCTCAGGCCATGATCTCACAGCTCGTGAGTTCAATCCCTGCATCAGGCTCTGTGCTGAAGCTCAGAGTCTGGAGCCTGCTTCGGATTCTGCATCCTAGCCCCCCCCCACCACCACTCGCACTCTCTCTCTCTCATAAATAAGTAAACATTAAAAAAAAAATTTTAAACAGAAAAGAAAACAATGCCTTATTTCTTTCACATGTAAATTGGAGCTATATGATTCAAAGTTATTACCCATGCTATTTGGTTTCATGTCGATTTTGCTGCACTGCATTTTGAGGGATCTGTTTTTATTTTTACTATTTGTTATACATTCTTTTTTTAATGTATCTCTCTTAGAACTCATTATTTTATGACCCATTGTGAAGTTGCTTAAAATCACCTAGTACATTTCTCACTTCTTTATTCTTTCCAGGAAGCTTGGCTATATTGATTTGACTTTTGTGTTTAGGTGTCCAAAATTCCACTATAAAGAAGAAACTTGGAAGGAGGAATTGGAAACCAACCTCCCCCGCCCCTTCCCCCCCCCCCCCCCCCCCAATTTGCAGGAAGAACTAACCAGCAATAAACAATGAAAGCAATGGAAAAAGCTTGGACACTTCTGTGATTTTATCAGCAATGGCAAGTGTAATTTAACAGACAAACTAATAATTAACCAGGGAGGAAAGATGCCAGCCCAGTGATGTGTCTAGGCAGAAAATCATCTTCTAACACACAGATCAAGAAAAGGATTTAGGGATTATTCTTGAAAAAATCATTAGAACTATCAGTCTAGCACAGAGTTCTGGGAACAAAAGCAAACACTGTGTTAGCAAAGAGAAAGCACAGAAACTGGAGGTGCACCTGTTAGCTTGAAAAGAACTTGTTTGATCTAGTCAGGAATATCATCATGTTAACCGTTGTTATGCAAGAAGGTAATAGAAAAATGATAAAAACCCAAGAATGAAATGTATCCACTTATCCAAGAGGGATGCAAATTCAAATGCCTTCAAGGACCAAGTAGGTAGGTAATTGCGTGAGCTGTCATAGTAAGACTTTTGGGAATGGTGGGAATGGGGTCAGAATGGAGGTGTTTAAACTTCTAGATTCACACACACACACACACACACACACACACACACGCACGCAATGTGGCAGCCCCACAAGATCTGCCTGCCTAATTCAGCGCTTTGGTTGCCAGGACGGATCCCTGACTTAGAAAGTTTTGTTTTGTGCCTTTCTTCTGATTCCTCCCAACTCTGAGGGTCCCTGGAGGATAGGCATCCTGCCTGGCATCGAGCACAATACCTTGCCCCATGAAGACTGACTGAAAATGTTGCAACAAAGAAAGAGCTCCGGGCTGTATGGAGCAGAAAAGGCTGCTGCTGATCGCTGGGCCTAGTACTCAGTGGCGGCTGTGTCTCAGGTCGCATGTCTAAAAGAGCTCTCGAGTGGGCCCAAAAGCCCACTCTGTGCTTGACTCAGCCTCCCAGTACCTAATTTCCATGCGGTGCATAAATTATTTCTGTCTCTGTTCTGCATAATGTTGCGTTTTCTCTCTTCTGCCTGCTCCTCTCCTCCCAGATCTTTGTCTTCTGCTCTTCGGCAACATAAAAAGGACTTTTTCAGCTGGTTTTTCCTTTTCTGTCCTCTCCTCCTGGTTGGTTTTGCATCTTACCTTTTCCTTTGTCTCCTCATACTTGTGCTGCAAAAGATGCGAGACCAAAACAATTTCATTGAATTACGTCCTCAGGGAGTATGACATTCTGCTTAGCAGAGTTTATGTTGAACTGACTATGTTAACTCCTTCAAAGAGCACAAGCCTTTTCTGGTAGGTAACAGAAATAGATTAATAATTAAGAAGCACATTACAGTGAGGATAGCATCATGTATACACCTGAAACTACTATAATATTTCATGTCAACTATACTCAAATTAAAAAAAATTAATAATAATAAAAAAGAAGTACTTTAGGCTAGTCTTGATGGTTATTCATACTTATAAATTGTGCGTTGATGTATACGAAAGAACCAATATAACATATATGTAAATTATAAAGCACAATAAAATGAATACCTGTGAGCCCACCTCTCAAGAACTAGAACATTAAAGGGGCGCCTGGCTGGCTCAGTCAGTGGAACATGTGACTCCTGACCTCAGGATCGTGAGTTTGAGGCCCATGTTGGGTGTAGAGATGACTTAAAAATAAAATCTAAAAACAATCAAACAATACAACACAACACAAAAAAACAAACAAACAAAAAAACTAGAACATTACAAATACTGATGGGGGCATCTGGGTGGCTCAGTTGGTTGAACATCTGACTTTTGCCCAGGTCATGATCTTGTGGTTCAAAAGTTTGAGCCCCGCATCGGGTTCTGTGCTGACAGCTCAGAGCCTGGAGTCTGCTTCAGATTCTGTGTCTCTGTCTCTCTCTGTCCCTCCCCAGCTTGCACTCTGTCTCTCTCTCTCTCTCTCTCTCTCAAAAGTAAATAAAAGCAAAAAAAAAAAAAATACGGTTGAAGCTCTGTATTTTACCTGGTGTTTCTTTGATGGCTTCCAATCCTCCCCTCCCTTAAGATCATTATTATGAGCATCAGTTATGACTATATAACACTATGGATGCCCAAATATATAAAATGAGCCAATGTTTTCTCAAAATACAAAATGAAGCTCTGAGTTGTTTCTTGCTTTGGTCACCTCTTTGTTCCAGATGCCACTGCAGTGGCTCAGGCCTGAGAAACTTCACTAGACTGTGGCAATAGCCCCCTCCTGTATCTCTGTGTCTCCATTTTCATCCAAGTTTGAACCAGCAGCTGTTGGATGAAGGGGCAGGCCAGTAGGGCAGCTATGGGTGAGGGAATTCCATCTTTAGGAGGCATGAAAATATTTGAATCAATTAGAAATACAGTGCCAGTTAACTGATTCTCCTTTTTAAAAACAAGACACTAGATAAAATAATGGTTCCTTTTGGCTCTATTTAAAAAAAAAAAATTCAGGGACACCTGGGTGGATAAGTCGGTTGAGCGTCGGACTTTGGCTCAGGTCATGATCTTGCTCGTAGGTTCAAGACCCACGTCAGGATCTGTGCTAATGGCTCAGAGCCTGCTTCAGATTCTCTGTCTCCCTTATTCTCTGCCCCTCCCCTGCTCACGCTCTGTCTCTCTCAAAATAAATAAACATTAAAATTTTTAAAAAAATCATTACAAGAACTAAGAGAATGGAAGACAACATATAAATCAAATTAAAATGTGTGGTAGAGATTCTAAATGCTACATGATTTTAGAGCAAGAAGGTATCATTCTCTGTAGGAGTCGTCAAGGACATTTTTGCTGAAGAAGGTGGGATTCGAAACAGGTATGAAAAGAGGAGAGTGATTTGGGGCCATGGCTAGCATGACACCTTCTTAAAAGCTTAGTGCTTTGAATTTTTGAACTGAATGATGGGCAAAGAGAGGAGAAATGACTTTGTGAATGAATAAAATGCAAGCTCAGAAGCACCAATGCAAGAATGAGCTGGATAGATGTGGACAATGCGGACATTTTCATGGTAAGGGTGTGTTCTGGCCAACAGTGAAATTAATTTTGATTATGTAGGTTAGAAGAAGATAATGGAAGATCTGAAAACTAAGGGGTGTAGTTTGGACTTGGTACAGTAGGCAATAGCAAGACCTTACATGTTCTTACAATAGTATTTGAAGTTTATTAGTCTGATAGTACTAAGCAGACTGGATGGGAAAAGAAGAAAATAAAGTCAGAAACATTAGGTAGGAGGCCTCAACTTGGATAAAAATAGTTCCATATTTTTTACACCTCCTTATGATTTAGAAAGCATCCAATAAACCCACAAAAGAAGTACTCACAACTAGCCTTGGAGGAAGCTAGGGGAAATATTAATATTCTTATTCTACATGAAAACTGAGATTCAATCTAGATTTTCCCAAAGTCATAAAGCTGGTAAATGGTGTCACTGGAACTCAGATCTACTTTTTGCTTTTTTAATCTCTAAACCCAGCATTCTGGTCATTAAGAGATAGAGATGAAGGAGAAGATTTCAAATACTGAAAATGAATACTCTATGCAACTTTATAAGGTGAATGAGTCAGTATAATTCACATTATATAGTGGTAAAAATGCTGGCCTGAATATCAGGAAAGTAAATCCTAATCCCTGAGTTCATGTGACCTTAAATAAATGCCTTCTATGCTCAGCTTCCTCTTCCTAATCTGTAACATGGGAGTTGTACACAAAATTCTCTTTATTTCTTTTTTTAACATTTATTCATTGTTGAGAGACAAAGTGCAAGCAGGGGAGGGGCAGGGAGAGAGGGAGACACGGAGTCCCAAGCAGGCTCCAGGTTCTGAGTTGTCAGCACAGAGCCCGATTGTGGGGATTGAACACATGAACTCTGAGATCATGACCTGAACCGAAGTCGGATGCTTAACCCAATGAGCCACCCAGGCATCTCCAGAAAATCTCCTTAAATTCGTTCTGGCTCATCGGGCTCGGAGTTTGTGAATGAATCATCAGTTAGCCATCTGGATGACCAAGTGATGTAGGTATCACAGCAATTAAGAAAATTGGCAAACAGAGTCAATTTGAGGGCCAGGGATGATGAGCTCAGGTTTACATATCAGGAAGGAGTTCGAGGGAGTGGTAGGCAGAATAACAACTCCCTCAATATGGCCATGTCCTAATCCCTGGAATCTGTGAATGTTACTTGACATGGCTGAAGAAATTGAAGATGTAATGAAAATAAGTATGTCGCTGCGTAGATTATTCTGGATTACCTGGGTGGGTCCTTAGAAGGGAAAGAAGAAGGAAGAAGAGTCAGAAAAGATGGGCTCACAAAAGCAGAGGTGAAGCAGTTGCTGGCTTTGAAGGTAGAAGAGGAACATGAGCCAAGGAATGTAGGCAGCCTCCAGATCTTGAAGAGGCAGGGGAGACGATTCTCTCCTAGAGCCTCCGGAAGGAACACAGCGCTTCGGATACGCTGACACCCACTGAGACCCATTTTGGACTTCCGACCTCCAGAACTGTAAGATAACAAATTTGTGTTGCTTTAAGCCACTAAGTTTGTGATAATTTGTTACAGCAACAAGAGGAAACAAGTACGGGGGGTGGGGGGGGGGGAGTAGGGAAGGACAACTGATATTTACTTAGCACTTTTTAAAAATTTTATTTATTTATTTTAAGAGAGAGGGGGTGGAGGGGCAGAGGGAGAGGGAGAGATAGAATCCCAAGAAGGCTCCCATGTCCCTGGGATCATGACCTGAGCAGAAATCCAAAGTTGATTGCTCAACTGACTAAGCCACCCAGGTGCCCCTTAGCACTTTTTCTAAATTGGGCATTGATATCACAATAGGCTTGTTGTTGGGGAACAGTAGGCTATTTTACACATTAGGAAAATAAATCTGAGACCTGAAATAACTTGCCCAGGGAAGAGCCTGAGCTGGGAATTCAGACTCAGGGCTGCATGACTGCCTGTTGTATCATACAATTTCTGGTATGAAAGGCAAAGCCTGTACAAAGCCTACACAGTTACTTAACCAGATAGTGCTAGAAAATCAGGAAAACGTATGATATGAATCAATGAACCGGGGACTTGGGAACCAGGAAGACTTTCACAAGGATCTGGGAACATGAGGCAGGGAAAGGCCAGCATTAACCACTTATTCAGAAGCAGATAGTTTTTGCACACATTATTTCATTAAACCACCACAAATCACACCATGAAATAGATTTTACTCTCCTTATTTTTGTGGTTGAGGGACTGGGGCTTAAATAAGAAAGTACCTTGCCCCACATCCATAGCTAATTAACGACAAAGCAGTGATTTAAACACAAAGCTTATTTCCTGTGAATACAAAAGTTAAAAATTTTATATATTTTTTGAAAAATAGGAAAATCTGGAGGAGGGCATGAATTAACCATCACTTGAAAATATATGATGCCCATGCCCCCAAACATGCACAGAAGATTGTAAAAGGCTTGAGGTTACGAATGTTTATAAAATTTTTTGTTCTCCAGGATCCTTAGAACAGTCTTGAGTATATTATTGGCACCCAATGTATACTCATTAAATAAAATCAGTTAGTGGGATAGAGGGACTTCTGTATAAGATTAAGTAAGAAGTCTGGAACTCCTATGTCTGGAAGGATGAAGGTTGAGAGCTGGTGGGACCCGAATGTAACAAGGTCTCCTCTTCCCACTTAAAGATTTCCCGGCCTGCCCCTGTGACTTCAACCATCCTAAATTTCCTCTTTTTCTCCTTTCTAATTGCCCATAGTGCATGCCTCAGCCCCAAGCACTTGGGTACTTGATCACTCAGTTTAGCATTTTACTTCATCCTTCTGCCTTGATGGCAAGGGCTGCCACTGCTTTGGGCATTAAGCCTAACTTTCTGGTTTCCATTTCTCCCTCTCTCATCTTTCCTCTCCAGCCTTACCACTTGTCCATGCAAACCCTTGTCTCTGTTTGACCAGATCCCATGCCTGGAGTCAGGGAATCCCTGCCTCACACCAACCACTCCCTGTTATATAGATCCTCCTTCTTCATTGCACCAATGTTTTTGATTAATTCTCCCCTCAGCCACAATGCCTTCTTTAACTCTTCTCTCCCACTTTCCTAATCCTTTTGTTATTATTGCCTGTACTGTATAATTTACACTGCAAATAAAATAAAAATTCCTTAGTGTGGTGCAAATGCTTCTTTCTTCAATCTCACTGTTAATTTTTCCCTCCATTTTTTTTATTGTGGTAAAATACACATTGCATAAAATGTACCAACTTAACCATTTTTAAGTTCAGTGGTATGAGGTACATTCACATTTTTCTGCAACCATCACCACCATCCAGCTCCAGAGTTCATCTTGCTAAATAGAAACTATCACACAGTCTCCCTTTGGTCCACCCTCCTTGTTGGCCACTAAGTGCTTACACACTGCCCTCAATTGGCCACTCAGTTGGCCACTAAGTGCTTACACACTGCCATCAATTTCTCCAACAGGCTACAGTGACAATTTCCCCAACAGTACCTTCCCCACTTTTTACAGAAAATGTAGCATGCTTTATTGTTTTGCAGGTCATAGTTCAGGCCCTGAAACAGGCGATTTTCTCCATCCAGAAGGCATTTCTCCAATATTATTCCCACTCCCACCCGATGGTCAACCAAGACTGGTCCATCCTCATTTTTTGCTCTCAACTTAAATGTCACTTTATCATTGGCTTCCTGATTTCTCACGTTTCTGTAGATTACCTACTTAAAAACCAACCAACCAACTAACCAACAGAACACTTCTTGGGTATTTTTTTTAATGCTTATTTATTTTTGAAAGAGAGAGAGTGTGAGTGGGGGAGGGGCAGAGATAGAGAGAGGGAGACACAGAATCCGAAACAGGCTCCAGGCTCTGAACTGTCAGCACAGAGCCTGATGCAGGGCTTGAACTTGGGAACTGCAAGATCATGACCTGAGCTGAAGTCAGATACTCAATCGACTGAGCCACCCAGGCGCCCCTTGGGTACCTTTTAAAGCTTCTAAAATACTTTCTTGTTTTTATTTTTACAATTATTTACTTGTTCACTGTCACTTCCACTTATTTGTAAGCTTCATGGGGGTCACAGCCATGTCTCTTTTATTCTTAGTGCCTACTAGACTGCTTGGCATATAGTAGGCACTTAGATGTTTGTTGATAAATGCATATCCTATATCTTACTCTCTAATCTCTAATTGTTCTCTAAATTTTAACATCATTTCATGACGTATTTGTAATGCTGTTTTGTTAACTGCTATTTGCAGGTGTCTATTTTCTTTCAATGGGACTGTAGTTTGTAGAAATTATATTTCATATTTCTTTGCAATAAAGGAAGATAGTGGATTTTCAATAAATGCTTGCTGAATTAGGTTAGATTTAATTTAATTTGGTGTCTATCACTTTCTGAAATACTACAGCAGGAAACATGTCTAAAATGTGAAGGAGATCTTGCTGTGGGATTTCATATGACTTGGGGGGCCAGTGGTATCGGCTAATGTCTGAGGTCAGCACCGAGCATAAGAGCCGTGTATGCTCAAAATTTTCTTTGCATTGGAGACATCATAGCAGTTTGCCAAAAGACCAATTCATCAAGCTTTTCCTCTAGCATCAGACCAAGTCTTATATCTTTGGTTGCAGATCAGAGAAAGGACTTACTTGACTTGGATTTGGGGGCCATATTATAGGCCAAATACAAATCTTTAAATTCTAGAATCACACTTGGCCTGGCAAGACAATCATATGAGAAACAAAGGAATGAAGGTCTACTGTGGAAATAGCATACTTTCATTACCCATCTCACACTCTATGCGAAGTCATACACCCCTTCTCTGAAGTGGCCTATATGAGTTGACTTATTATTCCTTGTTCTTCATTTTCTTTCGGTTGAGCATGAATAGTTGATTTCACATGTTAAGTGTATGTATGATGAACTTTTGCTATACTCTGCTCTTTGGGGAGTTAACTCATGGATCTCACTATCCTTAGTTAGACAATAAATGTGTAAGAATAAAAGTATAAGAAAGTTGAAGAAGGGTTTAAGTCATTTCACAGATAATCAAAGTTCTTGAGACAAACACCTTTACCAAATGATTTTCAGTGGTGTTCCTGCACAGAAGAAATACTGACATGCTTACCTCTTCGTTCCTACATATCTCTCCCAACCCACGTATGTGTGCACATTCCTCACCGTGTCCAAAAGACTCCTGTAAACATTTATTGTTTTTCTCCCATCCCACCCCTGTCATCACCCTATAGGTGTTTCTTTGCTATCTTTCTTGAACTACTTTATGCGAATACAAGAAAATAGGAATAAACTTCTGCCTTCCCCCACTTTTTACAGAAAATGTAGCATGCTTTATTCATTTTCATCTTATTCTTTTTGTACAACAACGTGTCCTGTAACTCACTCTATATCATTAAAAATAAAACCATAATATTTCAATATCACTGCATAGTATTTTGTCATGTGGATGTGCTACAATTTGTGTAACTAGTATTCCTTTGGACTGACACTTGGTTTTTTTTCCTCCTCATTTTTCTTCCTGTTATAAACAACAAACAATGCTGCATGTATAACCTTGTCCACGTGTCATTTCTGACATGTGCATATTTATCTGTAGGATAAATTCCTGTAAAAGGAATTGCTGTTGCAGAGAATGACTGCATTCGTAATTTTGATAGATCATGCCATATTCCCTTCCATAGATATTGTACCATTTTGTAACATCAGCATGAATCTATGAGAATGCTCGCTTGAATTGCAATTCTTAGAATCAAATAGAAAAAATGGAGCTTTTAGGGATAATGGGCTCCACGAGCTTACTCCTCTGTACTCAAAGAAGTCCTGCTTCTAGAGACAATAGATACAAGGAATAAAATTGATTAGGATGACATCCATCTACTGGTTTTGAGGCTTTACCCAAGCTCAAATTAGGAAAACCTGGTGAAGAATGTATGAGGAAGTCCCCACATAGTGCTTTTTTTGGGGGCAAATCCCCACGCTGTAATTCAAGTATTCTGTCTCCCTAATATGTATCAGATTATAACAGGCCCTTCTAGTGACTAGAACGTAAGACTGGCTTCATTTCAAGAGGCCAATAGCTGGTGGCCCAGGGCAATGTGAAGGTGAGAGGTTTAGGCTTTGGAATTAGGCCTCCTTTGGACTGGAGGCTGTTTTCCAGCTATTAAAATGGGGATATCCCCATGCCTTTTGGGGTGGTTGTAAAATTAAATAGAATGCTGTTTGGGACGGTGGCTAATACATAATGGCACTTAACAATAAATTCCCCTTTTGCCTTTCTGAAAACAGCAGAGATTCAGGAAGAAAAATGTCAAAAGTTTGGGGGCAGTGAAACTGTGCCACAACTTCGGTGTATTAGGTCTGTCTTACTTTACTCATAGAAGACGCTCTAAAAATCGATTTACCATTGTATTGCATGTAATTCCAACATGACTTCCCAGCCTATGTCAAAGTGGAAGTAAAAGGAGCCAAAGTTGGTAACTGACTGAACTACAAATAGCAGAGATTTTTTTTAAAAAATGTTATTTAGAAACAACAAGAACCCAAGTATCCAGCAGGCCTGGGGTGGTTTCTTAGTAGGCTTGTTCAATAGACAGAACCTCTTAGCATAAGTATACCTTAAGGTCAAGTCATCAAGAAAAGGTTAACTGGTGTGCTTGTAAAAAAGCAGACCAGTGGTCAATGAATTTCTTTTTATTCCTTCCTTGTTTACGAAAGAATCAAGGTATCTCTGTAATACATCAATGGTTTTATAAAGATTTATATCATCAGATGCAAAATACCTATTTTGGGGGGGGGGCTTTGAAAGGGTAAATTTCAGTTATTTCAAAAATTATTTTAATTCACTTATTTGACTAATATTTATTGAGTGCTTACTATGTGTTCAGCACTGTGCTAAGCTCAGGACTTAGTTGGTATACCTAACTGCCCCAAAATTCTGGGTTAAAAAAAAGTATCATTCATAGCACAGTTCTAATTTATGTTAGCCTTTCAGTGAGTTTTCATGATAGCTTTATTATCACTGTAACTGATTTTAATTTTAGAACCTTCTGGGTTGCACACTGTATACCTTCCACAGAAGTCAGAATGATAAAATTGTTGAAACAGCAAATGTAAAGTTGAAATCACTTGACAGCCTGCAGATCTTATGCATCCACTTGAAATTTCAATTGTGATAAACCCTTTTGATTCAGTCTCATTTGTCAGCTTTATACAGTAAGTATAATTTACTTAGCTAATTTCACTAGTAGATTATGTTCTTTCAGGGCATAGAGAAATAAGAATCATAAATATGTCATTGCTGCCTGCTATTGTATCTCATTTCATTGCCTCACAGGCTTAAACAGAGAAAATATACTTAAAGATACAAATTAGTTGTACCCGTTTCCTGGAAGCAGTTAAAAATGCCTTCATTTATTAGAGATACCAAATCTATCTACTGAGTGATAAAATTTAAGTAACTATATGTTGGTACCATACAAACATATAATAGCAATAAAAATAATAGCAGTTATCATTTATTTAGTGCTGACTACCTATCAAGTATCATGTTGAGTTTTGAATGGATTACCATCTTTAATCCACCTAACAACTTTTCAGAGAACATGTCAACATTGTATGATGTTATTATCCCCATCATACAATGTAGGGAACTCAGGTTTAAGGAGGTTAATTATCTTGCTCACAGTATTCATGTTAAAGAATAAAAATTCAACCGAGTAAATGCAAAGATCTAATTGGCTTTATTAAATGATTCATGAATTGGGCAGCATCCCATCTAGCAAGTAGAGAGGAGTCCCAAGGAGTTCTACAGAATGGAAGATTTTCATAGGAAGGAAGGTGGGGCAAGAAAGTTACTAGCAAGAGGAAACAAAGAGTTGTGCCAGACAAGGTCACCTTCCCTTAGCCGCAAGGGCAGGGGTTCTTATTAGGTAAATTACCTCATCTTCCTTTGGGGGATGAAAAGGGCCCGTATGACAAATTACCTCATTGGTGCTGCTCAGAAAATTCCTGACTGGTTAAGACTACATTGAGGAAGGTAGAAACTGCAGTGAGGTATTAAGACCTGGTTTGGTGACTTGGCCAAAGTCATGCCATTTTGGGCCTATGGTTTTCTTTTTGCCATTCACATTATTATTTTAGTGGAACTGGGATTCAAACCTAGGCAGTCCTAATCTACACTTAAGCTGTTTTTCTAAAACGTTATTAATTCAAATTCAGTAAAGAAAGAGGCCATTTATATGAGGAAATGTCCTTACCTGTTGGCTATAAGTTTTGCTAGCACAGGAACAAAGAGGCTTAAATCGTGGTATGAAATCAAAGGATAGAGTTACGAGACTTGTTTCCAAAAGCAGATTTTGGAATTACTTGTCCTCTTTCCCCTCCCCCCCTCCCCAATGGCTGGGGTAAAAATTCTCTAGGAGTACTTTCTGTAAGGTCTTTATAGGATTTACCTTGGCATACTGACGAAAAGTTGTGTCCTAAAATATGGAATCCTTGTTTGCCTTGCCACCCCCAATTAACTAGGTGCTATAGTGTTAAATATCATATACCTCAAAATAATCCTGAAGATTTCATAGGCACCTTTCTTCTACAGAACTTCGGTGCAAATATTACCTAATTTGACCTCAGCATTCCAAAGAAAACTACAGTATTATTAGGTTTTACTCAAGAGAGAAGTAGACAGGGTCAGAAAAATGAGTACAAAATTCAGGGTTTAAAGAAAATTCAGAGTTTAAAACATTTTTTGCCCTCTTTTTTAATCTCAAAATGTTTCTTTCCCTTGATCAGTAACAATTGTAACCACGTAGCTTGCTTTGTCTGGCTTCAAATGTACTTTCACTAGAAGATCATTGTAATTCAAATCCATTCAGTGCTGCTTCACTTTTGTAATTTGTTAAGATTAAGTAGTGTACCCTCCACATGTTTTAATGATATAGCACATTGGTAACATTTTCACTCATTTAAAGCCGTGTTTACTGACAGAATTTTAGCACCAAAAACATTCTAAAAGGCAATCTTCACACATTCAAATAGCTTGAACAAGTAATTGATACACCTTAAACTCTGGCTAGTTCGAATTTTCCAAATTAAGGTCACATAATATAAAAATCACATACTTAAAAAAAGTTGGTAGAAATACATTTCAATGATGAAGAAAATACATTCAAGGTCACTGATGCCAATTCAATCTTCGCTCTAACATTCAAGGTGCAATAGGCTGACTTTTAATTGGACTTTGGATTTTTCTTAAGGGAATGATGGAAACTTTATTACTAAAGATGGTAAAGTTGTCAGTGACAAGAAAATCAGGGGGTCAACAGAGGGAGGTGTCCAAACATGTGAGAATCAGTCAGTTGTGTGTGGGAATCTAAACTGATTTATGCAATTTCTCAAGACCCTCAAAATAAGAAAATAAGAGAATTTTGAAAGAAGGAAAAAAAAAAACCCACCAAAGAGGTGAGACACAGCCATTTTGATGGGGGGGGGGGGTGCCTAACTACTCAATGAGGTCATCCTATCTCCCGGAAGTGACACGTAATCACCTGCTTTGCACGAGCTCCGCCCCTTCCCTCAGAGGTCCCGCCCCTTTGCCAGCAGCCGGGAGGGTGTTAGGGGGCGTTTCTCCAGGAGGAAAGCTGTGAGCTGCGACGCTGAGGAAGGGGACCCCAAAACGTCTGGCACTGCCCCCTCCAGGGATCACTTTGGACCGCATCACTCGGCCCAGCGGGATTCAGAAACGCCGAGGGGTCAACCTGATGGGTTTCGGGGTCAACGGAAGAGGGGAAGGGGAGCCCTGGCGGGGAGAACCCCCCGGTCCCCCGCCCAGCAGCTGAGGCACAGGAGGGCGGCCATCTTGGCCGGGAGGGTAGGGCTGGGGAGCTGCGGGCGCCGTGCGATTGGGGGGCTCGCCCGGAAGTGACGCCAACTACCCGGAAGCGGAGGGGGTTCCCTGGCCCACTCCCCCCTCGTTCGTTTGCTCCCCCGCTTCCTCCCCGCCCCCCTTCCTCTCCATTCGTTTCCCCCCCTCCCCGTTCCCTGCCTTCTTCCCCCCCCTACCCGTCCCTCCCCCCCCAACCTCCGGAGCTGGGAAGAGAGTCAAGATGGCGGCGAAATCCGATGGCGGTGGCGTGGGGGTGGGCTTCGCCCAGCTGCACAACCTGGACGAGGCGGTGGGCAGCGGCGGCGAGGAGGACGGGGAGCCCGGGGGAGGCGGCTGCGGCGGCGGCGGCGACGGCAGCGAGCCCGGCGAGAGCAGCTCGCTGCACATCTGCCACTGCTGCAACACCTCCTCGTGCTACTGGGGCTGCCGCTCCGCCTGCCTGCGCTCCCTCCTGGGCAAGAAGCCGCGCCGCAGCGCCGCCGCCGCCGCCGACGGGGGGGACCAGCCGCTGCAGCCGCCCGCGGCCGCCGACCACCACCCCCCGACGCCTGCCGCTCGGCCGCAACCGCCGCAGGTGGAGCGGCCGTGGCTCGACTGCCTGTGGATCGTGCTGGCGCTGCTGGTCTTCTTCGGGGACGTGGGCACCGACCTGTGGCTGGCCCTCGACTACTACCGCAAGGGGGACTACGGCTTCTTCGGGCTGACCCTCTTCTTCGTGCTGGTGCCGTCGCTGCTGGTGCAGAGCCTGAGCTTCCGCTGGTTCGTGCAGGACTACACGGGCGGCGGGCTGGGCGCCGTGGAGGGGCTCAGCAGCCGGGGCCCCCCCATGATGGGGGCCGGCTACGGCCGCGGCGGCCCGGGCTCGGCCACGCCGGGGGCGCAGCGCCTGTGCCGCCTCTCCGTGTGGATCTGGCAGTCGGTCATCCACCTGCTGCAGATGGGGCAGGTGTGGAGGTAAGAGCACTGCGGGGGTGGGGGCGGGGGCCCGGGCAGCCGGCCCTGCGGAGGGCCCCGCGGGCGAGGCCAGAGCCCTCCAGAGCGCGTTCTGCCCTCGAGGTGCCTCGCAGTTGGGCCCCTCGGACGGGTCTGCCCCGGGGTCTTGAAGGAGGGGTTTGCCGCTCACTTCCCCTGGCGTCTGAAAAAGACCGTCGTTTGATCTGGATCCCTGGCCACGCCTTTTGGCCCTGGGAGGCCCCAGTCCCGCTGTTTGTCTATCTTCTTCCCGGGTTCGCACTTACCGGAGACCCTGCCTCATCCTTTCCTTCCCTCACATCTCTGTAGACCTCTTATTCCCGTTGTCCCTTTCCCCTGTTTCCCAAGGTAACCAGCCGCTAGCGCTTTTTATCTGCACCCCAGCTCGCCTCCTGTTTGGGGGGGGGGGGGACCTTCCTTCTTCCAAGCTGGTTTTGCATTCGGTTTTGTCCCCTGGTGAGACATCTTCCCCTCTTCCCCGTCTTCTCTCCGCAGTGGCCTGTGTGGGGCCCTGTGCAAAAAACCCCTCTCTGCCTCTCCTTTTAGCACTCCTTTATTCCATGCGCCCTCCCCCCTGCAATCCTGTCCCCTGCAAATGACTCTAAACCGCTGCCCTCCTTGAAGGAAAAATGACTTTTCTTTCTTTTTTTTTTTCTTTTTCTTTTTCTTTTTTTCTTTCTTTCTTTCTTTTTTTTTTTTTTTTGCTGGATTAGACCCTTTTTTTGGTGACAGGTAAAATTGTGTCGTATATACTGGGTGTAAGCGTTTGTTTTTAACTCTCACCTCCAGAAAGTCAATTAGCCACCTGGACACCTATTCTGGAGGAACATTGTTTTTGATACCTAGGCCAGTGCTTAGGGGATTTATGTTTACACAAGCCCATGCTTGGCCCTGCGGCCCTTTCCTCTTTTGTAAATTTCCCCTGTGCCTGGTGAATACTTCACAAACCCCTTGCAGATGTTCTTTTTGCTACCCACCTTAACTGGCTTAACTAAGGAAATGATCCCTTTAAAATCTTGGTAAATCTTTGCCCTCCAGCTTAAAAGCTTGAGTGTATTCTGGAAACTGTGAGTTTGTAGGTAAACATTTACAAGAGAAGCGAATCTTAACTGAAGCTGAATTACACAGAGCTCTTCGGGTACATTGCTTCTGTGAGAAGACATTTTGCCTAGATTGCCCTGAGTCCTGCACCTAGTAGGAGGTTTTAGGTGCTCTGTATTTCAGTTAACTGAGATGTACTTAGGTTAACTGACATAAAGTTCATTGTCTTTTGAATTGTTTGTCCAGATCTCTCTTTATAGTTTCAAATAAAGATGTTTCAGAAAGCATGGGATTGAGTTAAGTCAAATCATGAAAGTGACTGCAAGAACTTTGTCCTGTAGGGTTTATATGCAGATTCAGGATTGGGGACTTGTGAGTGGTTCTTGATTTTTCTGATACTTCTAGGCTTGTTTACTGGTGCTCCTAGATTGAATTTAGCAACCTTTTTTTCCTAGCTGTACTTGTCTGCAAATAATTGGTTTCCTGCTGATAAGTTTATAAGAAAGGGGTAGTGGGATAAAATAGGGGGGAAAATGATGATTAACTTTTAGCAATTTTGAGTGTAGCATGCGGTCAGGTAAAGTTTTGAAATACGTTTTGCATTTGAAATCTAAATCTAAAAACCTACCTGAACACCCAAATCCATATTGAATCGAAGGTAGTACGTTTGATACTGGGAATACTTTTTTTGATTTCTTGCAGGTTGGTAAGATGCAAAAGAATGAAAGGGGAGAGGGACAAGAAGGATGGGGGAGAGAGATTTTGAAATACTAGTAAAGATAAACTGCATATATTTAATAACTAGGTTTCTGAACAAGCCAAAGTTCCCTGTCGCTCCCTGTCTTTAACTCCTAAAGTGTAGACAATCAGTATCTTGGTGTCAGGTTCAAGTTCCTGAGAGAATGTTTCTAATGTAATCCATGCTAGGTATTTATTAGTAGTGAGCTTTTGGGACATGATGGAATTGGAGTTCAGCTTCACAGATTTCTTAGAACAATTTTTCCCCTAATCTTAATTGCATTTGGATAAAGAAGTCCAGATTTTGGAACAAACTAAAAAGTACATTTTAAGTGTAATTTTAGGCTTTTATACTTGTTTAAAATAGGGTAATGTATTTCTTTCCCAGATCTTCCTTGAAGTTCCAGGATGTGCAGTGGTATAGATATTTCAGAAAGATGCCTGTGATTTTACTATGTTTAAATTTTTTTTCAAGATTAGAATATGTGTCTAAATTTTTCATAAAGCTTTCAAAGTATAAAGTACTAAAAGATACGTTAATTCAGCTAAGTTATTTATTTCAACTTAGCTGTACTTCAAAAGAAATAATTGCTGATGAAGGATTTTCTTTCCTTGCTTTAAAATTTTTCAATAAGCTTGTTTTGTTTGAAATGTCCCAGGAACAGAGTCTCCTCTTTACTACCTGCTAGGCACGTGGCTTGTATGCAAATCATTCACATGAAAAGCATTACAAGAAGGTTTTCATCCTTTTTTTGTTTGAATTTCTGGGCAAACAATTACTTATTGTATGTATAAACACACATCATCTCAGAGTTTACTGCAGATTTTTGGGGTTGCAGTTGTTCCCTTAATTATATTTGCTACTTAAATTTTGCTATTTCATGTGGTCATGTGACGAGGGTAAGGCCTAGGAATTATATCACTGATTTGGGCTACATTTCTAAGAAACATGTTGGTAAAGTTGTACATTGTTAAAGCTGATTCCATTAAACCATGAATACCTGTCTCTTCATATGCTTCTTCTTTTTTTTTTTTTTAATGTAAAATCATTTGACTCATGCTTGGACAGATCTCAGTGCTAATTTAAGAGAATTTAGTTTTCCTTGATAGTAGGGTGATACACTTTAACGTGTGATGCCTTTCCTGTCGAGATGCAAAATACTTGATAGCTCTTTCACCAAATGACTTTACAGAATGTGAGAAAATATTTTTGGGTAGGCCAGAATTGGAGCGTGGAAGAATAGTTGTCTGTGGGATGATTTGGTTTCATGAACCTCCTTTTGCAGAGTTTTGGTGTGTGATTAAGGTCTACTTAATGTATGTGTTACTATCACTAATTACTTAACATGTAACTTAACGGTGTAGCTTTATGTGCTCTATTTTTCAGGTGCTTTTCCCAAGGATGGAAGGTATATGAGTCACTCATAACAAGAATGTGAGTCACGCCGGGCTTCAGTTTAGTGAAAGTGTTATTAGAAAGCGCGATCATTTTCTTAGAGGGTTAGACCTTAGGAACGGTTTGATTTAGTTTGTATATTTGCATCGTTGTAAGTTTTTTCCTTCAGTGTATCAGCCTTCCTTTGCTTTTGTGCTACTTTTAGAGGGTGTTTAGTATTTCGGCAGTTCTCTGCAGTCACAAAGCAACAGTTCTTTGACTGAAATTTCATCTAATGTCATGATATCGCAGCCAATCGTTAATCTCCCTATTTGTTTTTATGGGTGTGTTTACACCTTTCTTTTTCACAAAGTCAAAGAAGAATTTATCTAAAATCTTAATAATTTTTGCCATTTTTAAAGTGAGTATCAACTGTCTTTTCTCCTGGGAGATGGTGTGGGGTGGAGGGTTGCCTTCAAGGGAGAAAAAAGAAAAAGGTGTTTGACATATCATAATAGCCCCATCCATCTATGAACAGTTAAAAGCTTTGTGTGTTTTGCAGTTTTTCCTGTTTTAAGACTGGCATAATGTAGGGACACAGCTTAACCAGCAGCAAATGTTGCTAGGCTGGTGAAGATGGTTTTTTCATTACTGCTTCACACCCCCCCCCCCCCCCCCCCAATATATAGGGATGCTTGGCATTTTAAGGGCCTTTGTTCTTGTTGAATCTTTTAGAACGTTGGTTTCTAACTCTGGCTGAAACTAGAACCTACTACAGCTTTAAAAAAAAAAAAAAGAAAGAAAATGTTTAAGGTCCCAGAGTGGGACCCAAGTAATCTTATTTTTAAAAGCTCTACAGGTGATTACATGGGCAGGCAGAGAAACAGTTGAGAAACAGTTTTAGAATTGTTTCAGCTTATTCATTTGGAGATTGTTGTTGGATTTGTGTTTTTAATAAATGATGGAACAATTGGGAATGGAATGATGTGGTACTATGAAGTTCGGTTCCTGGACCCACTGTAACAAAAAGACTTTGCCTTGGAAACAGTATCTAAAAATGTACCTGGAGCTGTTTCTAGTATATGCCCTTAAGGTACTCTTGTTTTTTGGTTTTTTTTTTGTTTTGTTTTGAGCCCAGTATGGGTCTTCTAAAAGGATTTCTAAGTTGAAAGTACTCTTGAATAAAGGTAGACCACTTCTTTGCTTTTGTGTGATCCAGGTAGTACTTTTATGATTATGTTGCATGTAAAAGGTATATTACTTTTAACTTTGAAATGAATCTCGGGCAGGCTTAAGGTAAACATAACTGGGCTTACAAGTGGTATTGGACTAAGTGATCTATAATGTTCTTCTTGCTCTAAGATTTTGTGATTTAAGAATGGAAATGTTACCTTGCAAATAAGGAAATTTCATTCGTGTGGGGCCAGAGTACCAGTCACTGTCAAATGAAGATTGTATACACGTGTGTGTGTGTGTGTGTGTGTGTGTGTGTGTGTGTGTGTCGGGGCTTTACATATCTGCTTATTACTAGATGGGAATCTAAATATTTTAAAAATACATTATATTTTATCCATAAATTTAATGGAATTCTGTTTCAAAAGAAAGTGGGATTTTTTTTAGGGGAAACGAGAAAAATTGAGAGAAGTAAATGTTTTTGCACAATCAAAAAAAGTCTTGTTGAAAAAATGCTGAGACTTACCAGAAAACGGATGTGCTGTAAAGTGTCAATAATTAGAACAACGTGTGGCTGGCAGAGGAATTAGGCAAATAGGTAGTGAAACAGAATAAGGAGTGAGGTAAAAAGACAGGTTTATGGGAATTTAGCAGATAGTAAAGCATTTCTAATCCATGAAGGGGAAAAGGGTTATTTAACAAATGATATTGGGGCAAATGACTACCCAGTTGGGAAGAATTGATTTCTACCTTACATAAATAAAGATTCTAAAAGAATTAAAGATATAAACATAAAATAGTACATGTAAAAGAAAATATAGAATAATTTTATAATTTTGCAGTGGGCAATACCCTTTGATACCATAAAGGAAAAAAGAAAGGTATCACAACATTAAGTAGTCTTATCTAGTTATTCCCTTCCCCCTCCCACCACCTGAAAAATCATAGAAATACATAATTAGTGGAAGTTATATATATAGATAAAGAGCTACTTCCTCAAGGAGAATGACTATGAAGAGAGTTTCCCTGAAAATTATTTCTCATTTTTCAAAGAATAGAAACAGTAAAACTTGACATTTATGGTAACTTTTCAAGGGAAGGTGATGAAAAAAATGGCATGGCGTTGAGTAACATTGCAACTAGTGATGAAGGATAGTATTTCCAGAATGATGGAGAAACAAAGCCTTAAACTCTGTTACAGAAATCTAGCGTTCTAGAAATGTAGTAGGCACATGTCAGAAATCACAGGCAGTTCATTTCTGTCTCTTAACAATACACATACTGTTTTGCAGTATGATTTGATTTTGCAAACTTTATCCAAAAGTCACTTAGGCTTATGTAACTGATAAATTCTGGACTATTGCAAAGATTCTGTGGGATTCAAAAATAATCTGTGTCTGACGTATTGCCATTTTCACCCTGGGCTGGTAGCTTTATGGTGTTACTTCTGCAAGGAAGTTTATGGTTAAAACTTTAGTTTATTCCTTCATAATGTTCTGTTTACCTACTTTCTTCTAGTTAGAATTCTGGATTTCTTGTTTCTTTATGAACGAGTTAAATTTTTTTAAAATGTCATGAACATACAACCTCTTTTAAAAAGTTCAGTGACTTTTTACATTTGCCTGAAGACAATCCACTACTTATTGTCATTGGAGATTTTTTGTTGTTGTTGTTAAGGGACAGAACATACATAGTGTGGTATACAGGGAACACTGTATATTGGAATTAAGAAGTCTGGTTTATCATTCTACAAGTTACAAAAAAATCTCTGGCTTCAATTTTCTCATATTTATCAAATGAGAAGTTAAAGTTAGTGATCCTTAAGGTCTCTTCAGTTTTAAAAAGTTTATTATGCTGATAGGGATTAACACTCTGAAGTTTTAAAGAAGCAGTTTCATGCTTTAGTTTGAGCAGTTTAAATATTTTAAAATGTATAGGTTTCCCAGGAACTGCCTTGAAATTTTACCATGTGTTATTTTGATATACTAAACACATTCTCATTATTTTCAATAACTTTGCTGCCTGTAGAGGCATTTTTATCTCTCTGTAGTTAATGTTAGAATTCATAGCAGATTAGACTTTCTAAGAAATGTGTTAATGCTGGTTTATTAGCTAACTTTGTGAATTTGCAATTTCAGCTAAAATTCACATCTTTTAAAGTTCATTTTTTGTAGTCTTCAGTTATAAATTTTTTTTACTATTAGATTAAGCTTAAAGCAATGTATGTATCCAAGTTCTAGATTTTGGAGGTTTTCCTGGATTGTTTATTAGATTAATTTCTTTATTGGGGAGGAACCTCAAAGTCACCTACTGCAGTTTATTATTTGCTATGTGTTCTCTGACTTTGAAAAGTTAGTGTTTGTAATTATTGTTTTTTTAATGGTGGCTTCTATGTCAGTTGTGAGCTGTTCTGGGAAATAATTCTAAGTGAATTTTGGTTTTGGTATTCTTAGATTATGGTATAGGTACTTTTCTGGTTCTAGTTGTATTTCCTGATTTTGCTTGGAGGACTTAGTGAATATTGTTACAATGACATTGATAACATTTCTACACAAGATTCACCTTTAGATTTTTCTTTTCTGTATATCTGATATGTATATATCTTGGTATATTACATTGTTTTTACCCATTTTAAAACAAATCACTATATCCCTAAGGTATTTTACGTATTGCTAACAAAGTTTCTCATATATCACTTTTACCTTGAAATGCCAGTTTTTAAAATAACTTTTTTTACTGAAGAATAATTGACATACAATATTTCATTAATTTCAGGTATACAACATAGTAATTTAATAGCTCTGCTGTGTATTACGTATCTGTGTCATATGCATTTTATAACTGGAAGATTGTGCCTCTTAATCCTCCTCACCTGTTTCGTCCATCACCACACCCCACTCCTCTCTGGCAACCATCAAGTTTGTTCTCTGTATCTGAGTCTTTTTTCTGTTTTGTTTTTTAAATTCCACATATAAGTGAAATCACTGACTTATTTCACTTAGCATGGTACCTTATAGGTCCATCCATGTTGTCGCAAATGGCAAGATTTCATTTTTTAAGAAAGTTTATTTGAAGTTAGGTTTTATGTGTTTATTAATTTAATCAGTCAATCTCTACACCCAGTGTAGGGCTCAAACTCATGACCCTGAGATCAAGAGTCACATGCTCTTCCAACTGAGCCAGCCAGGCACCCCAAGATTTCATTTTTTAAGGCTGGGTAATATACCACATCTTGTTTTTCCATTCGTCTATTGATGGATACTTAGGTTGCTTCCATATCTTGGCTATTGTAAACATTGCTATAATGAACGTAGGGGTACACATGTCTTTTCAAAGTGGTTTTTGTTTTCTTTGAATACATACCTGGAACTGGAATTGCTGGATTGTATGGTAGTTCTATTTTAAATTTTTTGAGGAACTTCCGTACTGTTTTCCACAGTAGCTGCACCAATTTACAACCTTAACTACTTACAGTGCACGAGATTCCCTTTTCTCCACATCCTCGCCACACTTGTTACTTCTAACAGGTGTAAGGTGATTTCTTGTGGTTTTGATTTGCATTTCCCTGATGATTACTGAAATTGATCATCTTTTCATTGCCTGTTGGCCATCTGTGTGTCTTTGGAAAAATGTCTCTTGTTTTGTCCTGTTTTTTGTTTTGTTTTTAGAGAGAGAGAGGTAGAGGGAGAGAGAGAATCTCTAGCAGGCTCCACATTCAGAGCAGAGCTTAATGGTGGGGCTTGATCTCATGACCTGAGTGAAATCAGGAGTCAGACCTCAACCAACTGAGCCACCAGGCACCCTCCTCTCCCTCCTCTGTCCATTTTTTTAATTGGAGTGTTTATTATTAGTTTTTAAATACTGAATTATGAGTTCTTTATATAGTTCACATGTTAACCCCTTATTGTATATATCATTTGTGACTGTCTTCTCCCATTGCCTTTTCCTTTTGTTGGTCATATCCATTGCTGTGTAAAAGCCTTTCAGTTCGATGTACTCCCATTTGTTTGTACAAAAGCTTTTTAGTTTGTTGTAGTCAAAAGTTTTGAGTGCGGTATTTTGGTCTTTTTTTCTTTTTCAATTGTGAGGATACCATTCCTGCTTTATTTTGGTTATCAATTTGTAGACTATGGACTGTGTACTCATTACCCATTTCTAGGAAGAAATTTGAATATTCAGTTCAGAGAAAGGTAAACAAGAATTCTTTAAAGCACTCTTGGGAGTTAGAGTTGATAATTATTGTTTACCGCGGGGAGATGCTCTCAAGGAATCATAGGTACATGAAATAGAAATCTTTTACTATTATGCCTCCTTTTTAGTCCATCTTAAATATACTAGACACATGAAGAAAGATGGCAACAGTGAGGAAGATACCAAATCCATTGCTTGGGAAGCCTGCCAATAAAATAGAGCTGGCACAGAGTTTAGAACCCAAGCTCTTCCAGATAGTGGACACACCTTACTTTCTGTCTTCAGCTGTGTTTCTTAGAGTGGTCAGAGAACATCTTGTATTTTAGGATAGGCCCCAGGGCTACTTGAATGCAGATTTATGGGCCCACCGCAGGCTTAAGGAATTAGAGTCTCATAGAGTTGGGCCAGGGAATGTGTTTTTCTTAGTCTTCATTATGGACACTTTTAAGCATACAGAGAGAAAGAGTAGTGAACACCTGTTACCATCTACCTGGTTTCAATAATTAACATAGATATCTTTGTCAGTGTATGTTTGTGTATCTAACATACTATAAGGAAGCACCTCTCTGTACTTCAAATACTAAATAATTAGAATAATTCTATATAGCTGTAATACCATTATCCCATCATTATCAATGATTCCATAATTTTACAGAATCATGTAATAACTGCTTATATTCACATTTGCCCATTTGCCCCCAACAATTTCTTCTATAGGTTTTTTCCCCTCCAAACAGGGATTTAATTATAATTCACTCATTGCTTTTGTTTCTGTTACCCTAGAACAGTTTTCTTACATTTTTTCCCCTCGTGACGTTGACTTTTGCAGACTCTAGGCCAGTTCATACATGTTCTATATTTTGGATTGCCTAATTTGTTTTTTTCCAAGTATCATCCGACCTCTCTGTTTTCTGGGTCAACTTTAAGGTGCATCTAGGGGCTTGATTTTATTCAGGGTACATATGTTTGCCAAAATACTGCTTCCTACTTCCTTTTTGCATCCTGTCAACAGGCACATGGTATCTGATGTGTTGCACTGTTAGTGATGCTAAGGTTTATCTCTTGGTTAAGATTCTGACTGCCAGATTTTTCTGTATAGAGGTATGTATTTTTTCCCTTTTGCAACCAGTAAATAACTCGTGGGATAATACTTTGGCAAGATGTCTGTGTTGTTTCCTAGCAACCTTTTACCTACTGCCATTAGCAGCCAGTGAGAATCCTTCCTGTTATCAATTATGACATTGTTGGTGGGAGGTGGGATTTGTATTTTAAACAAGCTCCCCAGTAATTCTTACCTTTCTTTAAAGTTTGGGAGCCTTTGCTCTAGAGGAATCAGTACCTGAGAATAAAAAAAAAGAAATTCTGTCCTGAAGAAGTGAGTATGAATCTAGGCCCTGATGAGTTCTCAGTGGGTTGTCAGTAGACAAAGTTTAAACTGCATGTTAGTTTTGGAGGAGCAAAATTAGTGTTCTCATGTGTTTCTCATATGTAATAGCAATAAATCAAGGTAAAGACTAACAGAGGTATGTAGTAACTATTAGTATGTATGACTTAAAGGAGAGTGGTATAGAAGAGGCATATAGAAATTACCAAGGAGGAAAGGCAGCTGTATTGAAAATTCTGTTTTTGCAAATATTGTCTCATTTAAATTTTCATAAGTTTTTGTGCTCATTTTATAGAGGAAGAAATGGGTTTAGAGAGGTTAAGTAATCTGATGTCACTGGTAACTAACTGGTGGAGAAAGGTTTTGAAGGCAGATCTCATTGATGGCAAAATTTGTGCAGTTTTCTTTATCAGACTTTTCTTGTAATGATCAGAAGGCTCTTCTCACTAATTACTTTGCTTTACTTTAGGACTTTGCTGTTCTGCTTATTGAAAATGGAGAAATGATATTCTTGAACCACTGGGCCCTCTTGATGTAAAGCTAGGGTCCTTTGAGACCTCTGATTTCTAGTCTAATGTATTAAACTCTGAGGAATATGGTAGGCTTATGACTCTTAGTCAGTTGTAACTGCTGTTGTGATTCAAGCAGCTGAGTGGTACTGCTGAGTGTATATCTTTAGGAAGTTATTTTCTGTACTTCACCCTAGTCTCTTTCTTGGGGTAGGTGGTCCTTCCAACCCCGTGATTTCCACATTACAGAAAGGAGTATGTAGGGTTGACCACACCCTCTTGGCCACTCTTTATCCTTGCAGGTCCCACCTAAAGGCTGCACCCGTATGTTGGTTCTTTGGTGACCTGTTGGAAACACTGAGAGCAGCAGCTTTTAAGATTCCTAAGATTATAAAGCTATTATTTCCAAACTTTGGCTGTGCATTGGAATCATCTGAGGAGTTGGATATTTGGGTACTACCATAACAGATTAGGATCCATTAGATCTGGAAGGGCCTTGGAATCTGTATGTTTTAAAAGCCTGTGTTTTTACAAAGGTCCCCCAGCAGTGCACCGAGATGAGAACCACAGTTGTATAGGTTGATTCCTGCCACTATTTGCAGTGATCGTTCTCGAGAAGCAGTTTCTGTTAGGATCACTTGGAAAGTTTTTATAAATCTGAGCACTGGGCATGCCAGATTTAGAGCGGTGGACCATACAGAGGAAGCTGTGATGATGATTTTAATGGATCACACCAGTGTTAAAGCAATCTCTGATTTGACCTTACCCTTAGTTGGAATGGGTTGGTGAAAGTGTGTATTAATCAAGTAGTAGCAAGATTTGTCATCTATTATGGCATATGGATTACCATATACTAAAGCCTTAGAATATTGTAAAGACATTTAACTTTAAAACTGTATGGTGTATAACTGAATATTCCTTTGATTCAGAAGCTTCTTTGGAAGTTTGAAGTACTTCAGGGTCATTATTAACACAAATTACCACTGTTAGTGTTCTAGAAGTGCCAAGTTAGGTGTTGGGGAGATTGCTATTCAATCCAGAGTGAATTTCACATCTTGAATTTTCAGAAATGTTGTATATGTTGAAGTCAGTACTAAGGTAGGATTCCTAAAAAGAAACCAGTGAGTGAAAGAGGAGAAGTGACCTAAAAGGTATTAAATGGGTGTCTCATTACACACAGGGATGAAGGAAGCAGAGAACAAAAATGATTTCACTACATTTTGCTTGACAGATTCATGAGCAGAGGGTAGATAACTAGGGAAGGGGATCGGAAGGGGTCATGGAGTGTTTTACTCTGTTACTCCATGTTGGTAGGATATCAGTACAGTAGATCAACAAGGAAACCTAGAATCCGCACATACCAAAATAGCGTCCCTCGGGGTTCCATGTGGGAATGTAGTGTGGCAGTGGTGAGGCAGTTCAGGCTCCTTGTAACTGGGAAGTTTGAGGTCAGAAATCCTAGTGGAGGCAATGGCTGGCAGAGATGGGGCACAGAGTATATGGGCGAGCACAGTGTAGACCAGGTTGGATCCTCTGATTTTGGATCGAAATGAGCAAAATTCCCACATCTGTCATTTTGCTTGGTTGTGAGGAATGCAGCTCTGGAGGAGTCACCTAAATAGTATAAGGAGCCTTGTATGTTCAGGATGCTGCCATTTTGCCTTCTTTAAAGCAGTTTTCATGAAAGCTGACTCCGAAGGAAAAGATTATGCTTTCTAAAAAGGAAATCATATTTTCAAAATTCAAGCAATCCCAAATGGTTTGGTTAGACCTAGTGTGTGATGGTGTGCCTTTGGACTAGGAGAACAGAGAAGCTACCTAAAGGATTTATTACTCTGTTTGCAGACTAAATGACAGTTGTAAAAGTGAAGCTGAAGTTAAAAGCAATTATATTGTAGATTTGGAAGAATAGAGAATTAGAATATGTTTGTAGCATTTATGGACTATATGGTTTCCATTGTTTGCTAGGGACTACATAATTTTTAGGTAGGTTTTCAGATGGTAGTTGTCTAGGATTAAATGAGATGGTGTTTGTCAGGCTGCTAAAGGATTTGTAATGGGGACCCATGAGGTTGGATTGTGTCATTTTGCCTGTTTGCTTGACATTTGCAGTTCACGATCTCAATTTGTGATATGCTCATACCTATTCCTGAAAAACCTCTCATTCTGCAAAATCACGCACTAAAACTAAGGCCTGTGGGGAAAAAAAAGGATTAAGGCTAGACTACTTAAAACTATGTAACTTTGTAACCATAGCATTAACAAAAACAATGAGAATCCAGATAAAAATATCACTACGGTAGTATGGTTGACATTTGCACTCCCTGCCAAGATGATTCTAGGTCTTATTTTATTCTAGGACATGTTTTTCTTTGATATGTAGGTTCCTGTAGCTATTAGCTTCTGTTGGAGGCCGTTTTCACCATAATTAAAGCTCTGATGTAAGGTGTAGCCTTCATGTGTGTCCACAGCATCACAAGATAGTGGAGAGCATAACGGACCCTAAAGCCAGTAAAGTGACCACCCCTATTTGTGCCACAGGAAGGTAAGACTTTGGTAAGATTCTCAGTTACCACTTTTCTTAAAATCTTTATTTTGCTTTTCCCTCTAAGTCTTCCTCATTATTTCGGAACAATCTTGTCCAGGATAGCTTCAAAACATTCACATGCTGGGAAGAATCACTCAAGAACCAACACTACTTTCCCATTACACTGTTGTCATTCCCATTTTGCCAGGCAGGTGTGAAGGAATCCATGGGACAGAAGCATGCATTTTGGCAGAACTGACATATTTTTGAATCTCTGACGGTTTCATGATGCAGCTCTTGAAAATACCAGGGTTCTGTTGTTTTGGGAAGTTCTAGTTTGGGAGACACTAGTGTTTCAACGTTAAGTGAAATTGGTACCCTTCTCAAGTTTTGTTTTGTTTTTTTTTTTTTGGCCCTTACATACAATAAGTAAGTGAAGAGGGGCTATTTTAATCCATTTTAAAATGTCTGCTTCTGTCACATAGTCATTGGATGGA
Source organism: Panthera pardus (assembly GCF_024362965.1). Classification (NCBI taxonomy): domain Eukaryota; kingdom Metazoa; phylum Chordata; class Mammalia; order Carnivora; family Felidae; genus Panthera; species Panthera pardus. The sequence goes on along the minus strand of NW_026526688.1, from coordinate 52,353,133 downwards.
ATGCGGGGATGTCTCAGTGCCGCATCATTTGAACCACGTATGTGGAGCAGGAATGGTTTTAAATTTTGGTTCATTTGAAATGTGGTTTTAGTGAGTTTTTAAATTAAAATTCATCTGAGCATACAGTAAACAGAAAAAGGAGCAACAGTAGCCAGTTGTCAAGGAAAAGACTGATGGGTAGAATAAACAGACGGCTTTCAGCAATATAAACAATCTGTTTTCAGAGAGTGTTTTTTTTTTTTTTAAAAGGATGATTGGGAGAATTTCCAAAATAAGTAGAAGTTAGTTAAATGTGAAAGGCAGCAGATATACAACATTTATGTTAGTGACTGTTACAGTTTGTTTCCTCAGTAAGTATAATAGCAAAAATTTTGGTGACTTAACACAATAGAAATGTCTTGTCTCCTGTGGGTGGTCCTGGCTGATAGTGGCTTTTACATCCTTTAGGGACTCAACACCCTCAGCATTCAGCCAGTGAAAGGAAAGGGAAAATGGAGAAAGCATAACTGCTTCCTAAAAGCCCTACCTAGAAGTGAGACACATCACTTGTGCTGAAAATCCATTGTGAAGAACCAGCCCTGTGACTGTAACCACATCAGGTGAGGCTGGGAAATGTATTGGTGCCCAGGCGGCAGCTTTGGACCATAGAAGAGGAAGCTTAGATTTTGGTGGACGCGCTGAGAAAGGAAGAATTCTGTGCTTAGACCAGGTATCCTTCAGGTTAACGGAGGGTGTATACATGTGGGTGTGTGATGTAAATTGCTATCGACTAAAGTATCAAAGAGAATTTCCTTTTAGTTTGATTCATGTTTTAATTCAATATTTTAGGATTTGTGAGTCTTGTCAGGCCTCTGTCTCATTGTACCCTTTAAAAAATGTAAAAACTGTCCTTAGCCTGAGGGTCGTATAAAAACAGGCCACCAACCCCTGTTTTAATTGGTCAGGTAAAACAAGTAACTATTTAAATTAGCCTTTAATAAAAATAACTAAGTTCAAACATTTTAAGTGTGATCCATACTAAATATACTAAATTAAAATGTAATGGAATAATACAACTAGAGTTAAATTTTTCAGATGAAATTTAATTGAGGTAAAAATGTCCCTCATAAACTAAATAAAAAGTATTGTAGCCCTATGTCTAACCCTTGTCAGTATTTCAAGTCTTTTTTTTTTTTTAAGTTTATTTATTTTTGACAGAGACAGAGTGCAGGCATGAGCTGGGGAGGGGCAGAGAGAGAGAGGGAGACACAGAATCGGAAGCAGGCTCCAGGCTCCAAGCTGTCGGCACAGAGCCTGACGCGGGTCTTGAACTCACCCACTGTGAGATCATGACCTGGGCCGAAGTCAGACGCTTAACCAACTGAGCCACCCAGGCGCCCCCAGTGTTTCAAGTCTTAAAAAATAGTTCATCTGATTCAGGACAGTTTGGGATCTTGAGACCTGAGCACAGCTGATGTGAAACAAAGCTATGTCCCATACTTGGAGACCTGGTTGGGCGCTATTCCCCTAAGTACCCCTGAAAGTTACTTCTTGTTTTTCATTTGTTAATTGTTAAGGCCATCAAATATATGACCTAAATATATGTATAAAATTCATACTTAAGTTTTGAATTTTATGCTAAACTTTACATTATTAAAATTCTAGATTCTATTTGTATGCTAATAACCACTGGGGATGGATTAAAATTATCTAAAAATTCCTTACAAAGTTGTTGAAGCATCTAAGTATTAATCATGTAAAACTCAAACTAAAATGTTTTCATCAAAACATGTCAGTGTGTTTTAGAAGTTCTTATCGAAATCCATAAAATATTTAAAAAATAGAAACTATTACTCTCATATTGAAGGTTTAACAGTCAGCTGGTTTAAGATGTTTGTTCTGTTAATTCCAAATATTATTTAGGTTACGTTTTCTGGTATTCTAAATTGGCTTTAAATATTAGCTTACTGAAACTTTAAAATAATAAATACATGTGTTATTTAGAGGCTATTTAATAAAGTTCCTCTACATAATATCACCATCAGTTGAGACTCTATGAGGGGTCTAGATGAAGATCCTTGTTTTTTCTACAAAGCCAAGATCTGTGACTTGTATGCCTAATAAGTAATTAATATTTTCTGAGACTATTATACTGTAATGATAAAACTGCAAATTAGGATAAAAATTATACACCAAAACCTTTAACAGAAGCTATATGGTGTTACAGGTCAAATACACGTTATTTGAGATAAAACTTTTGTCCCATTGATCTTATTAATATAATTTAATACTTTTAGTATATTTACTTATATTATCTGGAATTGGCTTAGTCTTTCCCTCCCACTAGTCTATCTGTTGTAGCCATGCACTATTTCCCACACTACAAACAGACCTCACTCCCCAGTATTGTATAAAGCCACAAGGTGACCCTGTCTGAGCTTGATCAAAATAAATGCTGGTACATCTATGCGTTCCAATATTACTGCTTCAGATGTTGTAATGGTTACGCTGTGTTTAAAAGCTTATTCATAAGCCTTTTCAGGTTTTAATTTATCAGCTCACTTTTGGGTGGACTCTTCCAAAATCATACTTAGTGGCATTATAATAATGTTAACACAGATCTTAGGGAACTCTAAGGCCAAATTAAAGGCCAAATTAAAAATAAGTAAATTAACTTCACATAATACTCTTGATTGACACAGATACAATCTTGAGTAATATTTTTTTAAAAATTGAGCAGATAACGCTTCACAGCCATTAGGATAGCTACAGTAAAACAACAACAGCAGAATAACAAGTATCGGTGAGGGTGTGGAGAAACTGGGACCCTTGTGTGTTGCTGGAAATGTAAAGTGGTGCAGCCATTATGGGAAACAGTATGGTGACTCCTCAAAAAATTAAATGTAGATTTCTATGTGATGCAACAATTCCACTTCTGGTTATAAACCCAAAAGAACTGAAAACAGGGACTTGAGATATTTGTACACCTGTGTTCATAGATGCATTATATATACTAGCCAAAAGGGGGAAACAACCCAATGTCCATGGATGGATGAATGGATAAGCAAAATGTAGCATATACATAGACTATGTATTATTCATCCCAACGAAGGAAGGTCTGACACAGGCTACAACATGGACGAACCATGAGGATGTTATCCTAAGTGACATAAGACAGTTAACGAAAGCAGGTTACTTAGAAGAGTAAACTTCATAGAGACAGAAAGTAGAGTGGCAGTTACCAGGGAGCAGGCAGGGAGGGAAGAATAGAAAGTCAGGTACAGTTTCAGTTTGGGAAGATGGAAAGAGTTCTGTGGGTGGATGCTGGTGATGGTTGTACCACACTGTGAATGTATTTCGTGCCACTGCACACTTAAAAATGGTAAGGATGGTAAATTTTATGTTAAGTGTATTTTACCACAGTTAAAAAAAAAATGAACAGGGGTGCCTGGGTGGCTCAGTCGGTTAAGCATCCGACTTCAGCTCAGGTCACGATCTCACGGTCCGTGAGTTCGAGCCCTGCGTCGGGCTCTGGGCTGATGGCTCAGAGCCTGGAGCCTGCTTCCGATTCTGTGTCTCCCTCTCTGTCTGCCCCTCCCCTGTTCATGCTCTGTCTGTCTCTCTCTGTCCCAAAAATAAATAAACGTTAAAAAAAAAAAATTAAAACAAAAAAAAATGAACAAACCCTTCAGATATTTTGACTTCTTTCTAGCCTTACAACTTAAAACATAAAAACATGAACAGATGAAATCTTTTTCTCTTCCTCACCCAGGACCGTTGGCCAGTTTAAAAAACAAAATACTGATATTTTGTTTTTTAATACTGATTAATACTGTCCTCATAGTCACCCATTTAGCTTAAGGCATACCTCTTATTAGGGTGTAGTTAGACTGTCCAGCTGGTGACTGGCTGTTGTGATTCCTAAAAATGCTTAAAAAAATTTTTTTTAATGTTTATTTATTTTTGAGAGAGAGAGAGAGACATACACACACAGAGTGCAAGAGGAAGAGGGGCAGAGAGAGAGGGAGACACGGAGTCCAAAGCAGGCTCCAGGCTCTGAGCTGTCAGCACAGAGCCCAATGCGGGGCTCGAACTCACGAACTGTGAGATCATGACCTGAGTCGAAGTCGGACGCCCACCGACTGAGCCACCCAGGCACCCCAGTTTCTTAAAAATACTTTAAAATTGGTCACTTCCATAACACAGTGTGATCACTGTTGGGTAGAAAGTTAGTCCTGGTGTTATCCTCCATAATGATAACCTATAGTGTCAGATTTGAAAAAGAGAACCCCAACATTATTAAATCTGAAATTACTCTAGTGAAAAAAAGGTAGTATTTTGTATCAAAAGAATGTTCTTCCAAATTCTCCCCTCTATGGCATGACCTGTGGTCATGAGGCCCAGTGCTGCCTAATAAGGAGGGCTGAGGGAGCCAGTAGAGTCTGAGCCTTCAGGGCATGCCTTCTGGAGCCTGAGTGATTGGTCTCAAGCTTGCCTCAGGCCAGTTGTTAACTTGGACAAGTTATTTAACCTGTCTGCCTCTGAGTTTCCTCATAGGTAAAATACTGCTTATTTGGAGTAGAAAGATCAGGAACAGCTTTATGGGGGAGGGTATCACTATCTTACATAGTTGTTTGAGAATTAATAGTTAATACACGTAAAGTCTGATACATAGTAAGTGCTCACTAAATAAATGTTTGGGACACCTGGGTGGCTCGGTCAGTTAAGCGTCCGACTTCAGCTCAGGTCATAATCTCGTGGTTTGTGAGTTTGAGCCCTGCATCAGGATCTGTGCTGACAGCTCAGAGCCTGGAGCCTGCTTCAGATTCTGTGTCTCATTCTCTCTTTGCCCCTCCCCCACTTGTGCTCTCTATCTCTCAAAAATAAATGTAAAAAAATAAAAAATAAAAGAATGTTCAATATTAACAGCTTTTTCTACCTGGCCCACAGTATTTAGGATTGTACCTGGCATTGATAAGGTTCTACTTGGCCAAATTTTCCTCCTTTATCTATTATCTAGATCTCTTTCTATGCATACCAAGTACCTTGCTTAGGTATTCAAAGTAAATTCTCCAAATAAAGATATGATAATGTTAAAGGAGTTATAAATATGTGTTTATTAAGTGACTGTTCTTACTGTAAGTGAAACCAAGGAGAAAACTATAGTCACTTTGTAATTCGTTTACATTTGATAAATGCTTGTGTAAAAAGTGGGTTGTGTATATTTAAGAATGAAGTTAGGTGGGTATGTCTTTTGAAATAAAAGTCAAAAACATTATCTACTACCCCCAAAATCTAAAACATGAGCTTTTAATTTTGTTATTATTGATTGATTTTTTTTTAACGTGAACTTTTTAAAGAAAAAATGTTGGGGTGCCTGGTTGGCTCAGTTGGTGGAGCATGTGACTCTTGATCTTGGGGTTGTAGGTTTGAGCCCCATGTTGGGTATAGAGATGACTTTAAAACAAAAAAAGAAAAACGTTGCTGTAAAATATTGTCATGCATGTATAAACTTTTGATGGAAAAAGAGTTCACCACCCTATAGTTGATGAGGAAAATATTGTGTATAAAGGTTTAACTATGCAACAACCCTTTAAAATCCTTTCAGCAAGGAAGGATGTTAACTAGCCATTTTACAACCTTTCCAAACAACATTATTGACAGAACTTCTCTGGACCTGCTACTACTGGGTCAAAGATCTTCAGTGGCCCCTCTTCATTCGCAGAATATACTCCAAACTTTTAACTAGTATCTTGGAGACCTTTTGGTTGTCATAGCTGGAGAGTGCTGCTGGCATCTAGTGGGTTGAAGCAAGGGACGCTACTAAACATTCTGCAGTGAACAGGACAGTCCTCTGTGACGAAGAATTACTCAGTTTAAAAGATAGAGTGCCTGTGTTGAAAATCCCCCACATGGGTAGTCCTTTGTATTGCTCTGTTCAAATTCTAACGATCTCTTTAATGTTTATTTATTTATTTTGAGAGAGATAAAGGGAGCATGAGTGAGTGCCAGGGAGGGGCAGAGGGAGAGAGAATCCCAAGCAGGCTCTGCACTGTCAGCTCAGAGCCTGACTTGGTCTTGATCCCACCATCGCGACATCATGACTGAACTGGAATCAAGTCAGATGCTCAACTGACTGAGCCACCCAGGCGCCCCTCTAATGATTTTTTATGACCTTTTTAAATGGTTAACTCTTCCATGAAAATGGGTACTGGTCTTTCCATTCAAATCATCATTCTTGACTGTTCACTTTCTCAGGGAAAGTACTTTGGCACTTAATATTTTTATTTTATTTTTTACTTTATTTGTAATTTGTTCTCTCCTTTAAGAGTGGGCTCTGTGTCTGATTCGTATTCATTTCTTGCAAAGAAATTTGTACATAGAAGGGTGCACTGTTTGAAAGAATGAACAAACGCGGCATTAAAGCATTGCATGGTGTTGACACAGGGCAACTAAGCCACCTATCTAACTGAACGATAGATACTCAGTACTTAGAAGATGGGTGTAAATGGGAGTCTCTGAACATATAGTTTGAGTTGGGCTTCAGTGAAGGGGTAGGACTTCAACACCAGAATTTTGAGGGGGAGACACAAGACTGTGATGCAAATATAAGTATACACACACACACACACACACATATGGACACACACGGTATTTTCATTCTAATGCTGCCTTGAAAATAGCCTTCACCAATTTGGGAGGTTTGCTTCTGACAGTTTCTTAGGGTCTGGTTGGCTCAGGTGGTGGTTTTAATCTTTTGCCTTTGAAATGTTACATGAACTAAAACTGTGTAGTGGTTTATTTTAATGTTTTCCGTGTATGGTGGCTAAAGGCTAGGTGCCCAGTAGGAATTAATAAGAATAATCAGTTATTTGCTTTTAAAAAGGAGACATCTGTCAAGTTGTAGTCCCAATTGTCAACTGTATCTTGGTTTTCTCCACCTAGATGTCTATTCTTTGGGCTATTGGACTCCTGTAGGCTCAGACAGAACCAAAACCAGTCAGAAAATGGAGAATTAAAGAAGGATGTGTTCATCTGTATTTTAGCAATTGTGTTTTTTTAAGGGCTTTGTCTCAATTTTATTTACAGCCCAAATTACAGTGAAACTAGAAGTTTTCTGTTTGGTCCAAGCTCTTCTCTCATATCTTTTTTTTTTTTAACCTTTAAATGTTTCTACTTAAAAATTAAATTTTTTTTCTTTTCCTTTTTTTTTTTTTAGTGATTTCTTCATGGCTGGGAAATTTTGTATCCTTTCTTTTTCTCTCCGAACTTTAATGTGTATGTACACAAAGTTTCTTTTTGGTTGGAATTTAGTTGTACTCTTTGGAAACTGCTTGATGACCACCTGACATCACATGAGACTATTTAATGAAGTAATCCATTTTTAATACATTAATTTTTGGGCCCATTTGTAATTTTCCAAGTTTCATAATATTCTTGAGGTTGCTGCAGGTCAATCCCGGAGCTGATAAACTTTCAAAAGATTATACCAGAGTACACTGATTCGTTGTTGAACATGTGAAATTATTGATTTGACCAGAATCCACGTTTGTGGTCTGTTTTTAGTCATTTTGCCAGTAATAGTGTCGATTAGGTTAACCTCTTTATCCATAGGACGGTTTCCTGCCGCTGCCTGTTGATTGGAAGACCTGGCTCCCACCCAGCCTCTGTGGCCTGGTACCTTGCTGTCTGTTCTATACCCGATTTCTTGCCTCTGTTACAAAACTTAGTACAATGGGATCAGTTCTGTGTAGTTCCCAGTACAGAAGGAACTCAGGCTTCAGGCTTTCTCTGTCAGAGAAGTATCTTGGAATATACGTTAGATCATTGTTATTAGTTTCTTCCTAAAGGCTGCTTTAACAAAGGATCACAAACCGGAGAGCTTGAAACAACAGACATTTATTCTCTGACAGTCCTGGAGACAAGACTGAAACCAAGGTGTCGGAAGGACCGTGGCCCTTCTGAGACCGGCTAAAGGGCTCCTTGTCCATTCCTAGTTACTGGTGGTGACAGTTAGGCCTTGGCACCCCTTGCCTTGCAGCTGCATAATTTGATTACCTGATTCCATTGTCACATGGCATTCTTCCCTCTGTGTCTGTGTCCAGAGTTTTGTTTCCTTACGAGGACAACAGTCATAATTAGGTTACGGCCCAGCCTACTCTAGTATGACTCCATTTTAACGTATTACCTTTGCAACTACACTGTTTCCAAATAAGGTCATATTCTGAGATACTGGTGGTTGGGATTTGCACATATCTTTTTAAGGGACACAGTTCAGTCTGTAACACTCAAGACTTTAGCGTAGCAGGGTTTAAAATTCTCTTTCACAGCCGATGCGTCGATTTGACTAAAAATGAAGGCAGTTAGGGTATAGGTGGCTCTTCGAATAAGGAAATTATATGCCGTAATGGTTACGAAGTAGGTAAATCTACAGCTTTGCCATGTGACAGGTAGGAGTCTTTGTGGCTGTCCTGTTATGTGCATTGTCACACAACTTGTTCCACCCAACTTCGTATGTAACAAGGGGAACTCCGGTAGGGCTTCGTTACGCATTACCCTGCAGATAATGCCTTTTTCTCAGTTTCTGTATAGCGCCATTTAGGCTTTGGAACAGATGACACAGTTCTTAGTTTGCCCACTGGTGGAACGAGAACTCTACCTCCCTGGTAGGGTTATTCCGAGGTTTGGACGAGAGGATGTTGGCATCGTATCTGGCGCACATGGCGTGTTTGCTCTGTGGGAGTTGCCCTCTCCTCCTCTCCATCTTCTCTTAGCCTTGGCCACGCTGGAAGTGGCTGTCAGCGGAGCAGCTGGAGTTCGTCGCGCTGCCAGCAGTAACATCTTGCTGCCAGTGGTGCCAGACTTTGCCCAGTGTTGAACTGGCTAAAAATAGTAACCAGGAAGACGGCCAGGGGAGGTCTCTCGCTCAGATTTCAAGACTTTATGGCGGTTTTTCTTTGAGAATGGTACTCACACCTTACCAAGATGCACTGATGGCTTGTGGACCTTGGTCCCGTTGGGTGCGGTGCTGTGCGGCACCATGACACCCTGTGTACTTGGGGGTGGACCTCATCTGCCTTCTCACCGAGGTATTTAAGTAGTCTTGGATTTGGGGATGGCGGGAAGTTTTGTGGGACAGACAGCACCTGAATATTTCAGAGAAGAGGTTGATAAGAAATTGGACTCAAGTTTTAAAAACGTATATGTGTTTATTTAATAAATAAAGGGATAATATAGTAAAATCACCAGTTTACCAGTATATTTGAGACCATTTCCTAACCCTTTAAAGTGTCAATATCATGCTCAAGTTTTCTTTGGGGGGAATTTGTTCTTGATATAGTAAATCTGTCAGATCCTTGCTTATCATCTGTTGCGTTAGGCGATTTTACTCAGCTCACCCTCAGTTTCTGATTCTGTAAATTGGAAATGATAGTACCTGTTTTATTAATCTTAAGACCATTATGAGCATCAGAACAGGATTTATACGTGTTTGTCAGTTAGGTCACTTCTCAGGTTTATTTCAATTATGAGATTTTTCAACTTTTTCAAATCAGGTAGCTGGTAAAAGTGCCTTGAAGATGCTAAGTGTGCAGAGCAGTGAAACCGGCAGTTTGGAAATACCGGCACACAAGTTGGGAACCTTGTAAAATGAGTTTTGCGAGGTTTGTTTTACACTCGTGGAGTAGTACATTATTCAGCCCGTCTCTTGGGAGTCAGAAATTAGTATTAATGTGTCAGACTTTAAATGTAAACAGCACTTGTCTGATTTTTTTGAGAGGGACACAGTTGCATACCTGTATTTTTGTAGCGGCAGTCAAAAAAGATCATGAAAAATGCTGACGGGCACCACTGGTAATGCTGACAGACAGCTGAAGATACAGTGATTATGTTGGGGTGTCATTGGTCTGGTAGGTGAGGAAAACATACTGGACAAAGTGTAAAAATCCTGTATTGCTTTCAAAGTGAAATCATTATCTTCAAGTAGATATCAAAAGTTAAAAAAAAAAAAAAATTTTAAGACCCTACTACAGAGGGACCTGAGGACTAGATCTTGCAAACAAATTCTCTTTCCTTTTTTCCCTTCTGTATTTTTGTAAGATCAGTTGTCACTCATTTAGTTTAGAAAGGAGGAAGGGGTAGGGGTACCTGGGTGGCTCGGTCGGTTAGGCATCCGACTTCAGCTCAAGTCATGATCTTGGGGTTTGTGAGTTTGAGCCCCTCCACCCCCCATCAGGCTTGCTTGCTGTCCATGCAGAGCTCACTTCGGATCCTCTGTTCCCCCTTTTCTCTTGCGCGCTCTCTCTCTCTCTCTCTCTCTCTCTCTCACACACACACACACAAATAAACATTAAAAAAAAAAAAAAAAGAAAGGAGGAAGGGGATCCTAATACTAAAAATTACTTTAGGGGCACCTGGATGGCTCGGTTAAGCATCTGACTTGATTTCGTCTCAGGTCATGGTCTCACAGTTGTGGGATCGTGCCCCCAGTCAATCTCTTCGCTGAGAATGAAGCCTGCTTGGGATTCTCTCTCTCTTCCTCTCTCTCTGCCCTCTCCTCCTCAATAAATAAATAAACATTAAAAAAAAAAATAAATTACTTTAGAACTTTGGCTAAATGTCCTCAAAACTAGAATGTGGCTTCAGGTGTTTGAGGGGTGAAAAGATCCTTTGGTTGTCCTTTTTTTTCTTTTGCCTCACAGGATGGTGGGAAAGGAGCTAATGGAGAGAACTGCAGGATGTGCTCAGGAGACTAGGTGAGAGCAGGAATTGGAAGAAAGCTAAGGGCAGGGTCTCTTCCCTGTAAGTCAATGTAACCTCTGAATGGATTAATAAGCAACCAAATGAAGGCACTTTGTGTTCTCAGCTATAGTCACAGCCACTTTGTTCCTTGAATCAAAGGAAGGAACAGAATGTCTAATTATAATAATCTCCTAATAATTACAATATTTTGCATTCATTTTCTTTTAAAAATCTATTTGAGTAACTACTAGCCTTCCGAAGATGTTGGAAAATAGTATTTAGGCAGCAGCTGGCAGCTACCAGTGTTGGAGCCTGCAGTGTATAGCTCGTAGAAGATTTCATTAGTTGGACATACACTTTGATTTCCTTCTTGTGGCACGAGTGCATTCTCTTGAGCAGCTGCTTTGGAAAGGAACGTACAATAAACATTTCTACACTTGTTTTAAATATGTGGGTTTTGTTGGAGTGCCACTTGCCATCTGGTAGAGAGAGGAGTGACTTAACTGCTAGAGAGGAAGTGATTGGAATCTCAGCACGTGTTCCTAATGCAGTCTCAGGTTCCCTCTTCGTTTCTCATTCACCGAGACAAAAATTGACAGCTGTAATTATTTTGTTCTGTCAGATCCTTAGAAAGAACCACACTTAGGATAGGATTTGCAGAAATACATTTTGAGCTGTACCTGGCTTGAAATTGTTTTAATTGGAAAGCAAATGTTTTTCGTAAATGTTTATTGACACTTAGCATTTTTAAATGAAAAAGATACTGTAAACAAGTCAGACAGTTAAAAAAAGTGAAAGTCTTCTCCTCATCCCAAATCACCATCACCATGAAGGTGCTGCATTCACCACCACCCCCAATTTTTTTCTGTGTGCTATCAACTACCTAGATACCAGAGTGACTTATGAGAGGAATTTTTTCTAGTAGCGACTTGTGGTTGCATTATAATCACATTGAGTGCTTTGGATAACGGCAATCTCGCGTTGGTTCTCGGGAGGCTGCCGGGGCATTGAGGGACTGATAGGGGTGGGCTGAGTAAAGGAAAACCCTGCTTCATCTGGGAAGTGGCCAAGAAGGGTCATTGTCCTTAATTGGTACTTACATACTCCTAATTGGAAAAATACCATCACAATGACTAACTTATACTGAGGGTCTCCTAAGTGCAAGGCATTAAGCTCTTTACATGTGTATTACTTACTGAATTCCCACAGTAACCCTGTGAGGTAAGTACTGTTATCCCCATTTTAGAGATGTGGAAACTGAAGCACAGAGAAGTGAGCAACGTGCCCCGTGTCTCAGAGCTTAGTAAGAGATTCACAGTTAACTAGTCTGGCTCCAGACTCCCGTTCTTATTCTACCATCTCTTGGAAACATACTTGTGTTCGCTGGAAGCTGCTGTATTTTTAAAGCATACCTTTTGGCCCAGGAGTTAAGTGAATGGGAATTATAGATATGTTAATAACTTAAATACCAGAGAAGAAATTTTGTATAATTAAATATGTGTCTTGAAACAATTCCGTTGCCAGACTGCTTGCAGGAATCCTCCTTCTGGTTTTGCTTTGTTAAAGTAAACGTTTCCCCCCGTGAGTCTTCTGTAGTGTTTTATTCTGGGTATTTTTCTTTGGAGCCTACATGTATTCTGGCTTTTGCTCCTGCTGAGTAGGCAAACATATCTAGAGACAGCCATGGAGTAAAGGAAAAGAAAAGCTTTGCAATTTAAAATTGATTTATGTGGAAGCTTTTTCTGTGGTTCCAAAAAAAAAAAAAAGAGAGTAAAAGAAAAAAACCCCTTCTGTCCTTTCTATCTTGTCATCCCCAGCTACAGTAAATCAAACCCATTTTTGGGGGCAGGGGTAGGCAGGAGTCTGTGGAAAGCACTCAGGACAGGAAGTAAATGCCACTGTGATAATCAAGTGACTTTCATGAGAAGCTCTATTGTTAAGAAAGGGTACCTGTGTGAAAGTAAAATGTGCAGGAGAGAACTCCTGGAGGTCACCAGACCCACCTAAAGTATGTGCTGTAGTGAATGGCATTTAAGGGCCACAGCTCTTAATTTCTGGTAATTCGTAGTGAAACAGGCAAAATGTCCCAGACTGATTTTTCCCCTCTCCCCACCGTCTCTTGAATTAGCTGTGTGTATGAGTATGTGCGTGTGTGTGCGTACCGTTAATTTTAGCACTAGCAGAATTCTTTTTTTTTTTTAATGTTTATTTTTGAGAGAGAGAGAGAGACAGTGTGAGTGGGTGAAGGGCAGAGAGACCAAGAATCTGAAGCAGACTCCAGGCTCTGAGCTGTGTGCACAGAGCCCGACATGGGGCTCGAACTCACAAACTGCTAGATGACAAGCTGAGCTGAAGTCGGCCACCCAGGCGCCCCTAGCAGAATTCTTAATGGCAGTTTTTGTTCTGAGGTTCTCTGTGTACAGTTAATCTCTCCAGTGGCCCATACTCCAGCGACTCCTTTCTTCCTTACGCTCTTCTGTGGGCACAAGGCATGTGATACTTATAATAACATACACTTGAGGAACTCCAGAATAACGTATATATAGAGGACAAAATATTTTCTCAATTTTTCCTTATAATTTCTAAATTAGTAAGAGTCAAGAATTCAAGGTTCCTAACCTAAATCCTTAAGTTGGAATAGCCATTGTGAAGGGTGAGAGAACAGATAATTATTCTGTTACAGCAGTGGAGGTTAATATGTAATGTTCCTCTGTAAATTATTCAAATCTAAGAATATTTTCCAACATTTCAGAGACTTAAAAAACAAACTAGAGTTTTCAGAATGCGTTGTGTATACAGATGGCATTGTTTTTATCCCACTGAGACTTTGCTTCAGCACTTGAGATATGAGGATCAGAATGTCAAAGAGCAGCATTTATTTTTAGCGCTAAGATCTAATTGGCAACCATAAAATTTACCCACTTAAAGTGTATAATTCCATCTTTTGAATATAGTCACAGAATTGTGCAGCCATCACCACCATCTAATTTTAGAACATTTTATCCCCCCAAAAAGAAACGCTATGCCCATTGTTAATCACTTCTCTTTCTCCCTTTTCCCCAGCCCCTGGGAACCATTAACCTACTGTCTGTAGAGCTCTGGACATTTCATATAGAGAGAATCCTACAATACCTACAGTGTATAGCCTTTTCTGACTGGCTTCTTTTACTTCCACATAATGTTTCAAGGTTCATCTGTGGTGTAGCCTGTATCGGTGGTCCATTCCATTTATGGTTGAATGATATTCCGTTGTATGGATTTACTATATTTTGTGTATCCATTTGTCAGTTGGTGGACATTTGAGTTATCCCCACAATTTGACTGTTACTAATAGTGAAAGTTTTTGTACGGACTGTATTTTTATTTCTGTTGGGCATATACCTAAGAGTGGTCTTGCTGGGTCCAGTGATAATTCTGTGTGTAATATTTTGAGGGACACTGTGGACAGTAGTGTGATAGCATTATATTCATTCTTTGTTTAGCACAAGACATTATCTAAGGCCCAGAGCTTGTTTAAGTCACTCTTGTTTAAGACTGTCATGGGAGCACTGCTGGGGTGGCTCAGTCGGTTGAGCATCCAGCTCTTGATTTTAGCTAGGTCATGATCCCAGGGTCAAGGGATTGAGTCCTGCATTAACTCCACACTGAGCATAGAGTCTGCTTAAGATTGTCTCTGTCTGTGTCTCTCTCTATCCCTCTCCCTCTCTCCCTCTCTCCCTCTCTCCCTCTCCCTCTCTCCCTCTCCCCCTCTCCCTCACTCGTGCACTTGCTGAATCTCTCTAATTAAAAGAAAAAAGACTATCCTGGGATACTAGTCACTAACCCAGATCTAACATCAGATCCAACTAGAAATTGCAGACTATTTTCATGCCTATACAGGAGAGATTTTATTATATACCTCTGTCAAATCGTATAGATTCTGTGTCTTGCTCTGCTTTTATATTTAAAAAAAGTTATCGTGGTAAAATATTAACGTCAGATCTACTGTATTAACTATTTAAGATTTTTATCATTGTGGTAAATATGCATAATATAATATAAATTACCATTGTAGTCAGTATTTTTTTTTATTGTGGTAAAATACGTGTAACAAAATTTACCGTTTTAACCCATTTGCCAAGTGTATATAGTTCATTGGCCTTAAATACATTGACAGTGTTGTGTAATCATCACCACCATCCATCTCCAGAACTTTTTCATCATTCCAAACAGTCTCTCTACCTGTTCAGCATTAATTCCCCAATGCTCCCTTTCTCCAGCCCCTGGTTACCTTTCCTACTTCCTGTCTTTATGTGTTCGCCTATTCTAGGTGCCTCGTATAAGTGGAATCATAAATTTGTCCTTTTGTGTCTGGCTTCTTTCACTCAGCATATTTTTTAAGGTTCATCTATATTGCAGCATGTATCAGAATTGCATTCCTTTTGAAGACTGAATAATAATCCATTGTACAGACATATACCACATTGTATTTAGCTGTTCATCAGTTGATGGATATTTGGGTTATTTCCACCTTTTACCTTTCATAAATAATGCTCTTGTGAACACTGGTGTACAGATATCTGAATTCTTGCTCTCACTTTTTTTGAGTACATACCTAGGTGTAGAATTGGTTGATCATATGGTAATTCTATGTTTAAGTTTTTGAATAACTACCAAACTTGTTTTCCTCAGCAGCTGCATAATTTTACATTCCCACCAGCAATGTGCACATGTTCTGATTTCTCCACATCTTCACCAAAACTTATTTTCCTTTTTTTTTTCCCATTGTAGTCAACGTAGTAGGTATGAAGGTCTCTCATTGTGGTTTTGACTTGCATTTCCCTAATGACTGATTATGTTGAGCATGTCATGTGCTTGTTATTAGCCTTTTATATACCTTCTTTGAGGGAATTGTCTGTTCAAATCCTTTATCCATTTAATTGGCCTGTCTTTTTGTTATTTAGTTGTAGGAGTTTTTTGTATATTTTGATATCCAAATACATGATTTGGAAATATTTTTTCCCATTCTGTAGGTAGTTCTTGCACTTTCTTCATATATTGAATCATCTTTGCATTCCAGGATAAATCCCAATAGGTCATGGTAGATAAAATTTTTTTTTTAATGCTCTGTTGGATTTGCTTTATTAATACTTTGTTGAAGGTTTTGTGTATATATTCATAGGGCTTTTGGTTTTTAATTTTCTTGTGATGTCTTTTTCTGGCTTTGGTATCTGTTGCAGCCTCATAGAATGAGTTGGGAAGTGTTCCCTTGTCTTCTGTTCTTTGGAAGAGTTTGAAAAGGATTGATGTTAATTCTTTAACAGTGTGGTAGAATTCACCAGTGAAGCCATCTGGTTATGGACTTCTTGGGGAGATTTTTGTTTTTTCTTGAGTCGGTTTATATAATATGTGTGTTTCTAGGAATCTGTCCATTTCATCTAGTTGACTAGTTTGATGTATAGTTCATATAATTCTTCTATAATTCTTTTTACTTCTGCAAGGTCAGTAGTATGTCTCTACTTTCTGATTTAGGTTATTGTGTCTCTTGTATTCTTTGTAAGTCTAGCTACAGGTTTGTCAATTTTGTTCATCTTTTTCAAGAGGCCACTTTGATTTTCATTGATTTTCTTTATTACTTTATTTCATTTATCTCCTCCCTGATAGTCATGGTTATTTTCCTTCTCTGTTTCTTACGATACAAAGTTAGGTCATTGATTTGAGATCATTCATCTTTTTTGTTTTTTGTTTTTTAGCTTTATGTATTTGGGGGTGGGGAGAGGGAGTGAGGAAGGGACAGAGGGAGAGAGAGAATCCCAAGCAGGCTCCACACTGTCAGTGCAGAGCCCAGTGTGGGGCTTGAACTCACGAATTGCTAGATCATGACCTGAGCTGAAATCAAGAGTCGGATGCTCAACTGACCGAGCCACCCAGGCGCCCCTCATTCGTCTTTTTTAATGCAGGCATCACAGCTATACGTTTCCTTTTGAGCATTGCTTTTGCTGCTTCCCATAAGTTCTGATATGTTTTGTTTTTGTTTTTGTTTTCATTTGTCTCAAGGTATTTTCAGTCTCCGGCCTTGTCAGGCACTTTTTTTCTGTCAATTTTGTTTCTTTGCATGGGCCATACCTTCCATTTTCTTTTCATGCCTTGTGATTTTTTTTTAATTGAAAAATGGACACTTGAATTTGATGTTTATAATATTTTATCTCTAGAAATGAGATTCTCCCCGTTCCTTGGTTTTTTAATTGTTGAAGGCAGTGGTATTTCTGATATGTAGTAATTTTTTGCAAATATTGTTGTAGGAATCGTATTCCTTGTTGCATATTGTCACTGAAGTCTCTATTTCTCGGCTTGTGTTCAGTCAGTGATTTCATAGAGAGTGCCTTGTATGCCAGAAGCTGGAAAACAAATAAACCTCTCCGATTCTTTGCAGGTTGGCTGTGTGCTGGTGCCTGTTTTCCTAAGATAGTCAGACTTGGAACTAATTTAGCATTCAGCGTGTGGTGAAAGCTTAGGGTTTTCTCTGAGCATGCGTCCTATCCTGGGCATAGCTGCACCTTTCTAAATTTCCTTAGATACTGGTGCTTTTGACTGCCCTAATTTCCCAAAGAAACTCTCTTCTTGACTTTTCCTCCTAGATCTTGGGTAGTCTATTGTATGTTTCAACTATAATCTTTTACTTCAGGTATCTGCAGATTGTTCCTGCACCTTAGATGTTTTGAGCAGTGCCCACCACTTCTCCAGCCTGGATGAGTTTGAGTTAGGTGAGACAGAAACCGTATCTTGCCCGTCCTTCAGATGATCCCGAGATAGGTTATAACACAGTTGAACGATAATTCACAAGTCAGGTCTGGTCTGCTTTTTCTAGAACCAGGGAGCCCAGGTTCCATTTTGGGAACATAAGCTGCTGCCACACCAGAGATGGGGTAGGGCAAGGACAAATGAAAATGCCACAAATGTTTCCTACCATTTTAAGTTGACTTTTCCTTGATCCAGTATTCAGTTGGTTGCTGTGTTTTCCAGAGTCTGATGAAGTTGGTTCTGACAGTTGGTGTTTGTTTTGCGACGTCATGGTACCGTAAGGGGCTGTGGGTGGGAACATGGAGCCACTTACTCCGCCATGTTGTGGACTTCACCCTCACCCTGTCAGACCTAGGTATCTTCTGGTAGTCCAATTTCAGTGCCCACAGAAAGCATTTTATTCTACTGCATCTACAAATTCTGCAGATAAGAGGTGCTCTTTTTATATATCCCTGGCAATCACCAGTTTCTGTGACACTATTTTCAGGAGTGTTGTTGACTGAGTAGTAGCATTAATATTTTTTCTGAGTAAATATTAGATTAAGTACTAAATACTAAATCCTTTTAAAAGTTTGGTGCCCTAGGATCTTTATCTCTTACGGCCATGTTTTTGGATATCTTTTCTCCCTGTGCAAATGCACTTTTGAAATAACCCGAGGCAAGGGTAAATATGATTTGATTTATATACAATTTTATAGTTATGCATTTACTGGCAAAACTGAGGTACAGCTAAAGTGGTCTTTTATCTATGTGGTGGAGAGTATGCGTTTATAATCAGTTTGCAAATATGGAAAGGTGGCATCATTTGGCAGGACATTAGACAATGACCACTGCATGTGGCTTTTTAAGACCTTACTGCCCTCTTATGTAACATGAGGTGGTATAAGACAGAGTGTATTCAGGAGAAGACAAATTCTATCACCATACACAAACCAGAAATGACCACTTGAATAAGAATTTGAGACCTTTGGATGTAAGAATGTATGATGGTCCTTCTGGCATTCTTTGGCTGCTTTTGATGTTGATCAATCTTTTTGATACTAGATTGGGATCACTGTTTGTTTTTCAGGACTTTGACCTAGAAGCTAACCTATCACATTCATTCTGAAGACTGAGTTGAGCCCAAAAATAGAAACACAGTTGGTAATAAATTGCTTACATGATGTGAACCTGAGGCTGCCGTGACCCTACACTGCACACCATTTTCCCGGTTGTCTCTTACTGTCTGGGTGTCAACTCAAAAACATAGTTTGGTTAAAATTCTCCATTAAGGCATAGGAGTTAGTAGATCTGTGCTTCTCTACTTAAAATAGTTATTGTCAAGGGAAAGATTGGATGATTTAGTACTGTCCTGTTGTGTCAGGGGATATTTTTGGATTGAAGGTGTATCTTAAGCCTGTTGGTACCTCTCGTTCTTTGCTGTCCTTACATATCATCTCCTTTGAACCTTAGATTATGGAGGTGAGAGAAAGTGGGATTACCTTTGTTTTATGTATCAGTAAACAAAACTTCAGTAACATCGTTTCTTAAGTAAGTGATGGTGTTCTAGGAGCCAGGTCTCAGGTGTCTAAGGCTAATGTTCTTTCTAATTTTTCACATCTGACAAGTGGATTTTGAGAAATAGTTGATTATATGGTGAGAGAAGAAGTGTCGTTAGAAATTAGTGGATAGAAAAGGGGGATGCTAAGAATCAAAGACCCTCACTATTATGGCATATATGTTTGTGTGTATGTGTGTGTGTTTATTTCTTTATTATAGTTAGGCCATATTCATTGTAGTTTAATGCTTGGTTCTTTTGAAAGGAATGAAATTGGAAATAGGATATCTGTTAAAACAGTGACTTAATACAAGAACCTCTTGAATTTTCATTTCAGTTTTATTTTATTTTATTTTTTTACTTTCCTCCTCTCAGACCTTTCATTTTCCCCATAGGAACCCATAGGGAAGAAGACTTAGAATAACATAAACGTAGGGGCAGTAAAACCAAGGGGAAAAGGCTAACAACAGTTCTGAGCAAGTGCTGGGAAAAGAGCTTGAACACCAGGGGAGGAGAAAAGGGAAAAGTCTAGTGCCTGCAGTAATTGACCTCATTCTAGCATGGCTGCGATGACACACAATTGCAGAGTTTGATACTGTAAAGGATCAGAGAACTGTTGGCTCTGCTTGAGGCACTTTCAAACCTTACTACTCTACCTGAATTGAAGCTGAAGCCTGCAGGTGGATTGGCTACTGGCCATGAACAGGCTGACTCCATAGGAAAGTAAGTAGGAAGCAGTGCTGGCCCGGTCACGTTCATTCTTCCTCGTTCTAGACAGGGGTCTTCGTCATATAGAAAGGGAGAGAACTAGGGTAAAAGTAAGATGAGAGTGACTCTTCCAGAAACTTACCTCCACGTTCCCATTTTGAAACATATGTCTACAACTTACCAGGATGACTGGGTTGAGGAATGGTTGTCTTTTTAATGTCTGTTTATCTTTTTTTTTTTTTTTTTTTTCACATTAATTTTTCAATGAGGGCTGGGCCAGTGACAACAGAGAAGGTTTAGGACAAAGTAAAATTTAAACCCTTCATTCAGCTCTGTGATCTGGGATACCTTGGATACCTTGACAACCTCTCTTTCTCTCTCTCCCTCCCTTCCTCATCTGTGAAATGAGGTATCAAGAGTGTACCTACCTTATAGGTACAGTAAGTGAGTTTATGGATCTTAAGTGCTGACACACTGCCTAGCACATAGAAGTGTTCTTGTCAGAAACTGAAAAACTAAGTAACAGACCATGCAGACCACAAAATGGACATGGATTCTATCCCACCTGAATTAGTGCTTTTACCAAATTCAGTATGTATTTTGTTACTCTTCATTTTTTAATTGTTACCCTTAGGTTGTATTAATGAGACTTAATTTTGTCATGGATGTGTATCTCCCGCAGATCAGGATGTGGTCAGTTACATGACCAGGGAAAGACCTAGTACATGCAGACTTAGGTGGGTTTTGCGAGCTTCATGTGAGAACCTGCAAAGTGACCCTGGCAACAAAAGGTGCCAAGTCTCTGGTGTGCGGGTCACATTTTTCCTGCAACAGTAATTATGTATTAGAATTGAGAATGTATGGAAGTAGACTTGGTAATATATTATTCTGGGTGATAAAGGCTGTGCGGTGCTTATACCTTACACAAAACTGTGTTTTTAAAACCTTCTCATGTTTGAAAGACGCCAGTTTTTAGGACTGACCCTCACAGAGTATGGTTTGATGTTTTCTAACAATTTTTTATTATCAAATTTGTTGATTTTTGATCATTTTAAATGGCCCTGATTTTATTAGAAAATAATTTTACGTTTTGACCACTTGTTTTTTTGTATGTCATTGTATTCCCTGTTTTCAGGTACAGGGGAAACAAATTCGATAAAATAAACAGTTTCTCTTTAAGGAAGAGCGGTTTTCTTTTTCCTAAAATGGTATTTTTGGAGGCTCATGGTCCAAACAGATTAGCTGGGCTGAGAATGAGATTAAGTGATGAATCCATAAAAATGTGGGGTCTGAAATGCTTATACTGGGTAGTTCGGCTAAGACTCAGCCATCAGATATGTCTTTACTGTTTATGTGTAATGATTTAAAGAGTTCCTGAACTCATTGTGGCTCCCCAGAGTTTTGTTTTGTTTTTTTTCTGGCTCCCCAGTGTCAGTCAGACAGACCGTCTTAAAACGTTGAGGTTCATTGCCTCACTGGATTAACCACTGGGCCTTTTGTAATAATGTCCTCAAAATTTTTAGAAAATCAAAAGTCACATTTTTATATAAGCCAAAACAACAAAAAAGTGAAGTTCCTCTTTTGTAATTGTGGAGAGTAAAGTATGTTCTGTAACTTTTCACTGCCACAGTGTCAGTATGAACCATTTTGAAATTCCAGTTTAGCTGCCTTTAATGAAATGTGAAATAAAACCACCTAGTAACTATTATAATTAAAAGTTAGGATTTTTTTTCTCCTTCTGCAATTGATCAGTTGTGAATCTCAAGTCACAGTTTGGAAAATTAAGGCCATAAAGCTTCAGAGTTGGGGATGTCTGAGGATGGTTCCTGTGGACTAAGAGAAGGTGAAGGAGAAGGAGACTTTTTCTGAGTTTACAATGTGGTAAGCATGTTTATTCCTGTTTGATTTAATACAGTCATGTGCTCTGTCTGCTTCTCCCTCCCTTGCCTTCAGCTTCTTGGATTCCTAACTCTTGGATTCATTTCTCTGTTCATTCTTTTAAAAATTTCTGGAAGCTAGCTCCTTTAACTTCTATTTATAATTAGGTAGTTTCCTGTCTCAGAAAATAAAGAGAGAGTTTCTTTATCTCGGGTATATCACTCAGAATTGTTCTGGGTCACTGTTTTTTTAAATATAAAATATGATGGGGTCAGATTACTTTTCCAGAAATGTCATTCTGTGAAGTAGGATAAGATGAGATGGATCCTCCCATAGACCTTCCTCTTGTTTTCGTTATTCCGCACTATTTATTTGCTAGGACTTGGACAGCTCAATCCAATTCTTCTTTACAAAGGCAGATTAACCCTTTATTCTTTTCCTTCTTTGCCAGTTAAGCCAACCAGAATTTGAGTTACAAGTTCCATGATATAGTTTAATAAATATTTTGCTGTTATAAAGATTTAGCATTTAAATGCTAAATTCTGACTGAGAAAGACTTGTGATAGCTTGTCTTAGCAAAGTGATAGCAAAGTGATTGATTAATCAGTAAGATTTATTAAGGGTTTAAAATGCTGCTAACATTGTGAAGAATTGTGGGTATCCCTGAACATGTTTGTAATTATAGGAAAATAAAAATATCTGAAAGAAAGAACAAATCAGGTGCTAAATCTTGCTCTCTTGTGTAAGTTACAGACCCAGTATAGAGGATGATGTATGTATTGTGGTAGTTATTGGCAGTTGCTGGGAAAAGAATCGTGGATCCAACCTAATCATGGAACTGGGTATTTTGGTTGCACTTTGGAAGATTTGCAAATTCCACGTGGGCAGAAAGGGTTAATGACGTGCTAGGCGCGTATAGGAGACCTTATGAGCAAAGGCATTGGACGGGAATTAGGCTGGGGGGTGGGTAGGGAGAGAGGAGGGTCTTGGGTAGTTTTGGGATATGGACACTGAGTAGACTCCATAAGAAGTGGAAGCTGTATTAAGGTAGGTAGTGGTAGTGGAGAGAGAACTTTAAATCCCAGGCAGAAGAGTTTAGGTTAGAGTAGGTAGGTATTTAGAAGTCTTTAGACTTCTCTTCTTCTAGCCTTCAGATGTTACTGATTGTTGATTTGATGCTTAGAGCTGCTGCATCTTACAACCCTGTGAGGGTTGTGAATTCCATCCCATATCCTTGATTTCTCAAATTTAATTTCACCTAGATACTCTGCTTGGATCAGGTCCAGTTGGCAGTTGTGATTTGGTTTTGTGTTTTAATGCATCTTTTTACCTTTGCTATATTCTAATCTCATAATATTTTAGAGTCTTACAGTTGGAAGGGTGCTTGGAGGTAATCTGATCCACCTATCAACCAGTACAGGAATTATACGCTTAATGATTGAAATCATTGTTCTGTTTCTGCTGGAATGCATGAACCATCTTTTAATACAACTCTTTCCATTGGTAGGTTTCATTTCTTAAGTTAAAATATGCCTTTTCTAGCATTATCTGGAGCTATACAAAGTCTAATATTTTTTTTTTCAGGTATTCCAGCCCTTCAGATATTTGAGGAAACTTATGATGATGTCTTCTTTTAAACTGTCTTTTCTCAGTCTCAATATTTTACTTTCTCTTACTTTATACTTCAAGATTCTCCACCATCACTCTTGTCCATCTTTTGTGTATTCTGGTCTTAATGAAGACCCGGAATGAACATAATATCCTTCTTTAAAAAAATCAGTTATTAAGGCACCTGGGTGGCTCAGTTGGTTAAGCAGTTGACTTGGCTCAGGTCATGATCTCACAGTTTATGGGTTCAAGCCCCACATTGGGCTCTGGGCTGACAGCTCAGAGCCTGGAGCCTGCTTCAGATTCTCTCTCTCTCTCTCTCTCTCTCTCTCTCTCTCTCTCTCTCAATAATAAACATAAAAATAATTAGTTATGATTTAGCAGGCAACAGAAATCCCCTTCTCATTTGGCTTAAACAATAAGGAATTTACATTTTCTTCATAATTGAATGTTCTTGAAATTGAGACATTTTGAACCTTTATTTAAGTGAATAGAATGTTGGTTTAGTGACAGCCTCCCCCCCTTGATGATTCATAAAATAATGATGCATCCAAACCATTGAAATGTCTTAACTGAGGAAACGTGATGTTATCTCAGATATCAGGAGATCTGATGGATAGAGTGGATCCATGATTGGATATTTTTTTACCTTGATTGTATCAGCAAACCAGTGTGGCAGAGAAGTTTTTGGCTTGCCTTCTTATGACTGCGAGATGGCTGCAACAGCTCTAGGCATCAAATCTCTGTAATCAAAAACATCTAAAGGCCAGAAGAGGGAAAGTCCCTTCTTTGTGTTCTTTTTTTAATAAGCAGAATTTCCGAAGTGACCCTCCTTGGTCAGAATCATCATATGCCTGTTCCTAAACCAGTTACTGACAAGAGATAGGGATTACCATTAATGGCTCAGTGGTTCTCAGGCTTGTGTGCACCAGAATGACCTGGAGAACTTGTTAAAACACAGATTTCTGGGCCCCACTCCCAGAGTTTCTGATTTAGTAAGTTTAGACTGGAGACTGAGATTTTGTATTTCTCCCAAGTTCCTTCTACATGATGCTGATGCTGTTGATCCAGGGAATGGAAATGACTGTCTCCAAATGTGTGCCCGACTGATACCCAAACAAAATCAGGATTTCGTTAACAAGTACGGTGGGCCAGTGGAGAGAGATAGGCAGTGTCCATTTCTGCTGTAGTCTAGATCAGTATTTCTCCTAGATGTTGTAACACACTGAGAAGTGTTATTGTTATTGTGGGTTGTACAGAATATATTACTAGTAGTAAACTAAGCTTTGAGAATGAATATAGAGTAGATCAAGTAGATTCAAGATAATGTTTGTTATTTTCTGACATGCTTTCTTGAAGGGGAGAGAAAAGGGTGGCTATTCAGTGAGGGCACAGGGAATGTACACCTTTGGAAGTATAGAGTGTGTATTAATGATAGCTGAAATGTATTAACTCGGTTAAACATCAAACTGCATCTGTGAAATAGGTAATATCCATACCTTCCAAAGGAGGAAACTGAGGCCCAGAGAGCTTTAAGTAATTTGCCCAGTGTAATACAATTAACAGATGGTAGAGTTGGGTTTCAGAGCCATGAGGTTTGGCCTCACAACCTGTACTTTTAACCATATGTTTGACTGTTGTGTAGGTCCTCTGTTGCAGGAATGTTAAAGCTAAGATGTTCATTGTATGTTTTTGACTCTGCCAGTATGGTGGGATTGGTGTTCTGGTAATTATACCCTCCCTTCCTTTCCTCCCTGGTTCATAGCTACTTATATTTAGGGTTATTGATAAATTTGAACTTAAGTGTGGAACTTAAAACATTATGTTAGCAATGTCTGCCAGCTTTTTGCCATCTATGCATTTTATAAACCTGCCTTCCTTGTCTTTTTGCACATACTAGGGCAAAGAAAACTGTGTAGATAGGATTGAACATAGAGACTATGGTTAAACATTTGTTTTTTCTGTTGCTGTTGAATGTTATGGTGTGGAGGCTAATTATCTTTGTAAGAGGGGTTGTGTTGCTCAGTATTTATGGCAAGTAACAAACTAATATGAAGGTTTCTAGTTGCTCCAGAATTATTGGGAAAGGTAAAGAAACTTTAGGCCAGGCTTCTAGGCATGATTCCACTCCCAAAAGCAGACTGAAAAATTGGGCGGCTGCATTTTTTGCCATGCCCTGCTTAGCACTTTAAGCTGTAGCCACACTGAACAACTGGCCATGGTCTCTCACTTGTAGCTCTTTGTACAGGCCTGTTGCCTTTGCCTGGTATACTCAATCCTCTTTTCTTGGCTAATGCTTCTTAACCTTCGGATCTCATTCTAAATTTTACTTAAAAAATTTTACTGATCCTCCCATCCTAATCTCCCTCAGACAGTCCTAAGAGTCCAGAGAGCTCTTGTTTTCCTCCCGTTGCATCCTGTATCCCACTGTCCTAGTACTTAACCCTTTATTACTGCTTATTGGTCTTTCCCTGATTCCACATTACATCCTAGTGCCTAGCACAGTGTGATGCTTGAATGTAGAGAGTTGAGTGGTTCAGATTTAAAAAGCCACTAATGACACATTTGAAACTTCCTTATCAAGAAATAGATGCCAGTCACTAATGTCTAAGTTGTAATTTATAATTTTCATAATTATAATTGACTGGACAGATTTTTGCTTTGGTTTGAGTATAGCATCTTTTTTTTAATGTTTGTTTATTTTTGACAAAGCACAAGCAGGGGAGGGGCAGAGAAGGGGAGACAGAGAATCTGAAGTGAGCTCTTGGCTGACAGCAGTGAGCCTGATGTGGGGCTCGAACTCACAAACCGCAAGATCATGACCTGAGCTGAAGTCAGATGTTCAGCTGACTGAGTCACCCAGGCGCCCCTGAGTATAACACCTTTTATTGCATGTCTAATGTAACTTACTGGAGATTGGACAACAAATCTGTTTGCTAATAATTCTTCAAAAGTTTGGAAGCTGGGAATCTGAAAGTTTGTAACTACATGAAAAAAGACTCAAAAAATAATAAAAAGTTTATTTTTTGAATAATTGTAAGTTTACCAAAAAACGGTAAAGACCACACAGAGTTCCTGTATACTCCCACCCAGTTTTCCCCATTTGTTTAACATCTTACATTACCATGGTACCTTTGTGCAAAGTAAGACACCCACATTGGTACACTGCCATTAACTAAACTCCAGATTTTATTTGGATTTCACCAGTTTTTCCATTTGTGTCCTCATTCTGTTCCAGGATCCATTCCAGGATACCTAAGTGCATTTTGTCATCATATCTCCTTAGTCTCTTCTGGGCTGTGACAGTTTCAGTCTTTCCTTGTTTTTCATGCCCCTGACAGTTGGGAAGTCCTGGTCAGGTATTGTGTAGAATGTCCCTCAATTTGGGTTGATCTGATTTTTTTATCCATGATTAGACAGAAGTTATAAATTTTTGGAAAGAATACTATAGGGATGAAGTGGCTTTCTTGACACATGACATCAAGGAATGCATGATACCTGCATGACCTCGTGGGTGAGGTTGACCTTCAGTTAAGTAGCTAATCCCTTGCTTAAGGTGCTGTCTTCAGGATTCTCCACTGTAAACTTTACTATTTTCCTCTTTTCCACTCTATTCTTTTGAAGCAAGTCACTAAGTACCCACCCCCACGGACTGTGTGTTGGGGGGGGGGGCCAGAGGATTAAGCTCCGCCTCCTGGAGGGGGCAGTGTGTGCATATGTTATTTAGAATTCTGTAAAGGAGATTTGTTTTTTCCTGTCCCTGTGCAGTCACTTTGTATGTTTATATTGATGACAATTTAGTAGATGTTTAGTGGGTCTCTACTCTGTGACAGATACTGTGCTAATTTAGGGGGCAGTATTTTTAACTCTTTTGGGGTCACATGCGTCTTTGAGAGACTGATAACTGCTATAGACCTTCTCTCCAAAAAACATAAGATACACAGAATTTTGCTTCTAATTTTAGGGGTTTCACAGATCTTTGAAACTCTTAGAACTTGAATTAAGACACTGTCTACTAGTAATTTAGAACAGCTGAGGAGACAGGCAAGTTAAAAACAATAGAATAGGATGTGTTGTGTGCAGTCAGGGAAATTTGAGTAAAGTATTATGGGAAAACAGTTACGGGAGTAGCTTTACTTTGGGTGTAGGGAAAGCTACAGAGAGCAGCTACAATTTGAATTTGGCATTGAAGAATGAGAAAGAGTTAAATCAACAAGAGGTTGGAAAAGCATTCTAAGCAGAAGGAACACAACCAACAAAGACCTGTGCAAAAATGCATGCTGGAGGAGCTAGATCTTGCGCGGTATAGATGAAGTGGCAGATGGCTTGGATATGAAATTGGTGGAGAGGTAGGAGAAGGTATAGAACGGAGAGAGCCTTGGATAAGTTTCTCAGCTGATAAATTTTGAAATGTTTAAATGAGTATATAATGGTTTTGTACACAGATTATTTTCATCTTTAGTTTTGTGACTCAGTAATTTACATGCATCATGCATGTATGAGCTAAGGAGTGACTAGGATGTGAAGAAATGTACACCTGTTTCTCAAGAAGCATGGATATGAAGGGGCTTGGTGAAGGAGACAGCTAGAAGAGATTGTGGCATCCATAGGAGTTTGTTTTGAGTTGGGAGAGACTTGAGTGTGTTCAAATGAAAGGAAGGAGCCAGTAGAGAAGGAAAGTGATAATTGAAATGACGCTCCTGAAAGGGAGGAAGGGTTGAACTAACACAGAATAGATAGTTTGCATTAGGAATTAATCTAACTTGTACTTAATTGCTTTTGTACATTTTATTTAGAACGGTCTTACATATCATATCTGACATAACATTTGACTTATAGGTAAGTTCAGGCTGTGACCTGACCTTCCATCTTACTGTATTCAATATGCTTATTTAATCTCTTGTATTAATATATTTAAGGTCTTTGCTAAATTCTGGTGATAGAGAAAGTGTCAGAGAGTCCATACCCTTTGTGAACTTGGTTGAAATAATTAGGATACAGGACAGATATATAAAAGGATCAAAAATAAATATGTGAAATTCTCCAGTTCTTTCTCATGCTTTGGGCTTCAGCCTTTGGCCAGAGCAGTCACTCTATCTTCCTGTTTGTTTGTTTGTTTGTTTGTTTTTTTACGGTGCTGGAGAAAATGAGGTTATGATTGGCGGTAGTTTATCTTGTTCTAAATAGTGTTTCTCAATTAGGAGTGAATTCAGCTGTTTCTGCACTAGAGAATCCTTACTTGATATTTTTCTTTTCCTCTTAGATAATTTTAACTCTGAGCTATGAAGAAGACTAATTTTTATGGTGACCTCTTTTCTTCCTTTTCTTTTAACTTAGGCCACAATGTTAATCGCTGGTTTCTAATCTGATAGATTCTATTTATAAAGGAATTGAACCTCTTAGGAAGGAAATTATTCCTAAATAAAGCATTAAAATTTAGCACATGTTTGAACATAGATTTGACCCTATGCTTAACAAAAGGTTTTTGGTTGTGGTTTTAATAAAATGCCCTTTGGGCATGGTATTAATTGACTTTGGAAATTAATTTAAAATGAAACTTCATTAGGCAGCCAGTAATCTTGCATTTATATTCTTTCTGCTCTAAATCCTTAGAAAACATATGCTCTTTAAATAATTAAAAAGTGTGTACTGAAGTTTTATTGTTGAAAAACCACCTAGTATTGTAATGGTAAATAAACAACTTTCACTTTAAAGCATTTTCCTTTTGTGATGGATTTTTTTTTTTTAATTTTTTTTTTTTTAACGTTTTTTTATTTATTTTTGGGACAGAGAGAGACAGAGCATGAACAGGGGAGGGGCAGAGAGAGAGGGAGACACAGAATCGGAAACAGGCTCCAGGCTCCGAGCCATCAGCCCAGAGCCTGACGCGGGGCTCGAACCCACGGACCGCGAGATCGTGACCTGGCTGAAGTCGGACGCTTAACCGACTGCGCCATCCAGGCGCCCCTGTGATGGATTTTTGAAAAGAAATTTTAATAAAATTACATTATTTGCACTAACAATTGACTTTGAAACCTTTAAAGTCAGTATCTTTTATGCTTCTGGACTCATTCGTTCATTCAGCAAAAATGTGCAAAGCATGGCTGGATGTAGCAGTGAGTAAGAAAGACTTGGATCCTGTCCTCAAGCTTCCAGTCTAGTGAGACCAATGGAATAGGTGTGCTTAGTGCTGCAGAAGGTTAGGGTGTCTGATGTGAGCCTGTGAAGGCACTTTCCTCGTTTGTGGGAAGGCATCAGCAAAGATCTCTTTGGTAACATGAAATCTGCAACCAGGGGTGAGTAGAATCTGGGAGAAGGGTGAGGGAAGGATGTATGGCGCAGAGGGAATGGTTCCGAGGGAGGGAGTAGGGTCTGGGGAGGATGGGGGTCCTGTGCAAGCTGACCCTGGAGGCTGAAGTATACACATGCAGGGGAGAGCAGCACGTGGCGGCAAGGGCCATGTCGTGAGAGTCTTATAAGGATTTTGACTCTCCTGAAGGCTCCAGAAAGCCATTGATGGGAGATCAGATTTGCATTTTGAGTAAGATCAATCTGCAGCAGAGTATAGTGGCGTGAGGCAGAGTGGGAAATGGGTGGAAGAGTTGAGCAAATGCAGGAAGGCCAGTTAGCCTTCAGTAGTAGTCTCTGCAAGGGCTGGTGATGGGTGCTTTCTGACAATTCGGTGTTAAACTCCACATTCTGAAAGACCACTGAAGGAGTGAGGTGAAAACTACGAATGTGTATTAAACAGACCGCATATGCCTGGGTGTAAAGCCTTGCAGTTTTCAAATTTCATTTAAGGATCCATATCCTGAAGATAATGCACAACTACTGTGAAATCTTAATAATTTTTTTCTTTTGGGGGGGTATCCTGTGTTTATTTTATAAAATGAAACTAATATTCAAATTATAAAGTCTTTGGTTATAGCGATACAAAAACACAGTGTTAAACATATTCGATTAGCACTCTGGAACACTTGACCCTTAATTAACTAGTAAGGCAGGGAATTGAGTGTGCCCAAATGTTAAATAATGCTGTTTAACATTTGGAAGCCTGAAGCAAGACAAGGCAGTGATGACCATAACCAAGCTGAGAGGACTACTTTGTTTTTTTAATTATAAAAAATGTTTATTTATTTTGAGAGAGAGAGTGGGAGGAGGGGCAGAGAGGAGAGAAGAGCCAAGCAGGCTCCACGCTGTCAGCACAGAGCCCAGTGCAGGGTTCAGTCCCTTGAACCATGAAATCATGACCTGAGCCGAAACCCAAGAGTTAGACACTTATCCGACTGAACCACCCAGGAGCCCCAAGAGTACTCTTTTTGCGTAATAAAGTAAGCTTGTAAAATGTATACAATTCTGGAGAGTACGGCATCTCAAGACTAGAGAAGCAGGTGCCACTGGTTCGGGGCCTCAGGTTGAAACCATGGGCCTTGCCAGAAGATTCTTACTGTTTTTATCCCTAATGAAGCTCAAATAAATATGAGGCTGTGCTTGTAGAAAATCTTTTGTATTCTCTATTTGTCTTTCTTTTCCAGGGGAAGTAGAAACTTTACATCACAGACTTAAGAGAATATGATGTGAAAATCTTACAATTCAGTTTTGAGTCCATAAAGTGAGGGTGGGCTACTGAGAATATTTGAAGAGGATTGAAGCAGCAGCAGAGAGAAAAGAGAATGGAGGGAAGGGTACTTTTGTTTTCTCCTGAAGAATGAGAGGGTAGACCACCATATTTAGAGGCAGACAAGGAACCAACAGAAAAAAAAAAACCAAAAGATTACAAGTATGCTAAAAACTCTATTAATTTGTAAGAAAACTATAAAAACACTCTGATATCTTCCTGGAGTTAACCAAACTGCAGGTTTGTGGGTGCAGGCCCCAGCACTGTCTTTACCCCTGATGCCAGCTGCAAGTTCAGGGGGGTTGCCCAAATCACCCTAAGGTTCAATAATTTGCAAGTACTCACAGAACTCACTGAGAGCTGTTATTCTTACAGTTCTGCTTATTACAGAAAGAGAATACAGATCAAAATTAGCCAAAGGAAGAGACTCCTAGGGCTAATCCTAGGGCAGGGCCTGGGAGAATTCTAAATGTGTAGCTTCTGTTCTCTTCTCCCTTGGAGCCAGAATGGTTACCCTCTTGGTATCAGTGTGTACATGATGTGTAACCCTTTGCATGGAGTATTACTAACCAGGGAACTCACTCGAGCTTTGGTTTCCAGAGTTTTTAATGGGGCTTCATTACATAGGCATGATTGTTTGATTGCCCATGGAGTTGAACTCACTCTCCATGTCTGTTGGTTGTGTGTGACCTGAAGCCCCCATACTAAATTGGTCTTTCTGACATGGCTAGTCCCCATCCTAAGACTGTTGGGTATGGCCATTCCTATGCTAAGATGGGGTATGACCAGCCCCTTCCCTAAACAAGGTCACTTCTGTCAGATATGACTTAGATTACCTCCCGAAAGCCTAGGCAGTGGCTAGACCTCTTTTTGGGCAAGACCAGCTTTACTACACACTTATATTTTAACAGGATTGTCTTGAGTTTTATGTTGAGATTGGTCTTGAGTAGGGGCAAGGGTAGAAACAAAAAGACCAATTAAAAGGACTGTTTGCAGTAGTCCAGAGGAAATGTGCTTAAGTCAACATGATAGTGGTAAGGGTAAGGTAATAAGAAGTGGTTTCATCATTAATTCTGGGGTACCTGGTTGGCTTAGTTGGTTAAGCGTCCGATGTCGGCTCAAGTCATGATCTCATGGTTCATGAGTTCAAGCCCTGCATCTGGCTCTCCTCTGACAGTGCAGAGCCTACTTCCAATCCTCTCATTCCCCTCACTCTGCCTCTCTCCTGCGTGTGTTCGTTCTCTCTCTCTCTCTCTCTCTCTCTCTCTCAAAATAAATAAGCATTAAATAAAAGTGGTTTCAGTCTGGGAATATTTTGAAGGAAAGAAGCAATAGGATTTATTGCTCTTAAGGATGGAGTTGGCATTACTGAAAGCCAGTTGTCCATCATAAGAATTAGGTGGTTCCCACCACTACCATCAAATAAGTCGTCTCAAAAACTAGTCTGATATTGATGATATGTTGAGGTTTATTAAAAGCAAATCATTTCTTGTGTTTCAGATACTTGAAAAAAGAAATCTGTTGTACCTTATAATAATGCCATGTGAGGACTTTGAATGAACAAAAGGCCAACTTAACTGATACTAATACCTTTATATTGATTCTTCTCTCATAATATTATCAAAGTGATCCAAACTATATTTAGATGTTTTAAATTATTTCTGAATAGCAACAGTAGTAGAGTTTCTGGACCTAAAATTATTCAGCTCATTAAAACCGATAATACTTTTCAGAAGTTTTTGCTGTATTATGCATGCTACATGCATGAGTTATGTCATATTTCATAGTTTCTTCATGCTATCTGCTGACCTAGTAAATTGGTTTATTTGGGTCAATTGAGAGCATTGATCTAAAGGAATAAATTAATATTGAACTCAGTTGTTCATTATCTTCATGTATCTTTCGTTAGCTTTGATGATGGTTATTTTTATACAGGTTCAGTTTCTTCATTGAGTTTAAGTGTGAATGTTGGCAGTTATAATTCAGTGGATAACACAGGGTAATCTAACTGTACTCTAATTTTAATTTAAAAATTGATAATTAAAAAATTCTTCCAAATAGCAAAATTTTGTTAGTATTACTCTGTTGATGTTAAGATCAGAATAATGCCAAACCATTTGGCTATTCGTCTATGTATCAGTACATAACTTATCATCTGACAAATCTGTCAGCTAGAATTTGTGCTGTTCTCAAGCCCTAGTGACCCAGTAATATCTTTGCTGCATTATGGAAAGTACAAGGTTCGCTTAAGACTGCTTAGGAAATTTCTCATCATTGGAAATTGTGACTCAATGAACTCAATTCTAATTACATTTAAATTTGTTTATAGCAGTTAAAAGGATTAACTAGAAAAGAAATACAGTTGACCCCTGGACAGCATGGGGATTAGGGGTGCCAACTTCTGTGCAGTAGAAAATCTGTGTATAACTTTTGAGTCCCGAAAGCTTAAGTACTAATAGTCTATTGTTGACTGGAAGCCTCACTGATCACATAAACAGTTGATTAACACATCTTTTGTATGTTATATGTATGATATACTGTCTTCTTACAATAAAATAAAGCGAATGTTAAGAAAATCATGAGGGACAGAAAATACATTTACAGTTCCGTGCTGTATTTATATAAAAAAAAAAATCCTGCATACAGGTGAAATTCAAAGGTCAGCTGTATTCTGTTTAAAAGCAAGTTAAGGATCAAATTGTCATTTCTTGACTTTCTGTTCTGGCTTAGTTCTTTGGGCCACTAACTTAATTCTATTCATTTGTTTTGGAAAGCAAAGATTAGTGAAATAAAACAGATTGGTGT
Source organism: Panthera pardus (assembly GCF_024362965.1). NCBI lineage: Eukaryota > Metazoa > Chordata > Mammalia > Carnivora > Felidae > Panthera > Panthera pardus. Next base: position 52,319,480 of record NW_026526688.1, on the reverse strand, counting down.
TACTAATGTTAGAACAGAGAATGAAAACCTTTGGTCACGTGTATACTTTATTAGGAAAAAAGTTCAAATTGAAGTTCTTCGGGTGCCAGAAATCTTATCCTGGTAGTGACCAGTCATTCTTAAGTGGTAGAGTACATTGACTTTTCCTCCCTCCTTTCTTCTCTCCATCTCTCCCATCCTCCTTCCATTTCTCTATCTGTCCTTCCCACAATTTATATATCTAGATTCAAAGCTTAAAAAATTAATATTAGTCTGGCTTTAAAAAACGTGTTACACCTTGAGTGGTATAGATGAGGCCAGCAATATGCCTAGGTATTTTATGGAGTCAGAGCTGAGGATATTGTCCCGAATATTTCAGAGAGGACCATTGTATAGACAGTGCAGGGAACCATGCTGTTACTTAATGTCTTCAGAAAGACCCCTCCCCCCCAACTAGTATCACACCCCTGATGCCACTGATTTATTCCAGTGTTTTAACTGCCCTTACTGCTAGCAGGGACATTTTCATCAGGTATCATTTGAATTCTGTGTACTTTAGCAAAAGTTTATATGTATGCTCTTAATGTAAATTGGGAACTAAAAAAAGCCTCTTTTTAATGTAGTTTGTTAATAAGTATGTTTACCGTTGTCATTCTCCTGTGATCTTCTTGTCTCTAAGTGGCATTCAACCTTCAGTTTAATAATCTATTGAACAGGACCTATAATCTTCTTCCCAGTCAGTTATGAGAATGATGCCATTGCTTCTTGTAGAGCCAAAATCACAACATTAGTACAAGTTTATTAATTATTTCTCTTGCTGGTGGGAGTTGTTTGGAACTTTTGAAGACAGATTTATGATATTTTTAAAGTGGGAGAAAATGTGAAGCAAAAGGGAATGTGAATTGATAAGTTGAAAAAGATTGAGAAAAATGTAAATAAAATGCTGAGAGATTCTCAAATGGATCTTGGGTGTACATTTTCTGAAACTAGAACTCAGTTTGATCTGAAGTCATCATGCTTTCTAGCTGCTTTACTTCTTTTGCTATTAACGCTGTAGTTTTTAACATGAAATTTTAGGAAATGGTACATTGTGTTTACATGGGTGGAATTCTGTTACATTCTTCCCTTGTTATTCATGAACAAAGTTAAAGTCTTGCCATACGGATAGATGAAATAGTAAACTATGTTCATGTTCTTTGCTCTTACAGGATTACCTACTGCAGTCCTACAAAATACCTTTCAAAGATAAATATAAATATTTTGAATTGTGGCTTTTCATATACACGTTTGCCAAGTATATTAGTATGTGATTTTTTAAATTAGTATAAGATCACTTAGGTGTGTAAGTCCAGTAGGCATAGTGGTTTAAAATAAAATTAGGAGAGAAAATTCAAGACAATTTCAGTGTTGCTTATTTTTATTTGCTTGTTTGTTTATTTTAATTGTAAGTAGACTCCATGCCCAACATTGGGTTTAAACTCATGACCTTGAGATTGAGTCACATGCTGTATCAGACTGAGCCAGCCAGGCACTTTTCCTTACTTTTGTTTACTTTACTTTTAACAGTAGAAACTTTCACCTTGGAAGGTACTTTTTGGGACAAAAATGTTGTTTTCTGAATAGCCAATGAATATTTATATCATTTGGGGAAAAAACAGAGGAACTGGAAGAAAATCCCAGAGAGATTAAGGAATGCTTTTTCAGGGCTATTCACATAGAATTTATTTATTTATGTCTTTATGTCTCTATTTATTTACTAATTTTTAATTTTTTTAATGTTTATTTTTGAGAGAGAGAGAGGGTGTGTGAGTAGGTGAGGGGCAGAGAGAGAGGGAGACACAGAATCCAAAGCAGGCTTTAGGCTCTGAGCTGTCAGCACAGACCCTGATGCAGGGCTCCAATTCCCGAACCGTGAGATCATGACCTTAGCTGAAGTCGGACGCCTAACCGACTGAGCCACCCAGGCACCCCACAAAGAATTTATATGAAGCAAATTAGTTTGGGTTTCTTTTTATCTTGGGAGAAATTCTAACATAATTTTAAATTAAGGAAAGAGAAAATAAAACTCAGTGAATATAGTGGAACAGCACACATCGTTATTATGGCTAAAGGAGGTAGAAAAAAAGGGAAGGGAAAAAATAAAGGATTTCAAGGTTGGAAGGAATTTTAACTGATCATTATGTTCAGCTCCTTTTTTTTTTTCAGAGAGATAATATTGCAATTTAGGAAATGAGGTGGGAATCAGAGGGAAAGTAACCCAAACTGGAGGGTAAAGGTGGAGAAGGAAGTTTATCTATTAAGTTGCTTTCACCTTGTGTTTTCTAGAGGGTTTTGCATAAAGGATAACACAACAGTAGGTTTTTAAAGGAGATTTAAAGCATAGGCATTTTTGAAATATTATCATCTCATTAATTTTTTATATAGTTTTTCAGATTATAAAAGCATGATACATGCTATTTCAAGCCAGGAAACCATTCTGAATATGAAATGTAGAGATTCCTCACAATTTCACCCTCACAGAAATAACCACTATTAAAAGTTTGTTGAATAAACATTATTTTTATTCACTTTTATAAAAATGGGAGTATACCATATATATTATTTTATAATTTGGCATTTTTAGTTAACATCTTGCATGCCTTTGTATATCTGTATATATAGTTCTGCTAATGTTAAATATATACATAGAAATCCACTGGGTGGCCCTTTCCATTGTGCCGTGATTTGTTAATATCGTTTCTTAGTGAAAATATTTAGTTGATTTCTAGTTTTTTAATGAATACAGAGCGTATGCATAGAAGTACAAATAGTTCTTCAGTGACATTGGTGGTATGTTTATTTACCTTTTGTACTTGTGTTAGTATCTAGTAGGATAAATATTTCTGGATTTCAGAATGCAAACATAAAAAAAGACTCAAAGTGGCTACTAATTTGTATTTCCTTCAGGGAAGTATTTTCAGTTTTTTAGTCTGATAACCAAAACATGTTTATTAATTTGTAGTCCTTAGTTTGTGTCTTTTTGGTGAATTTTCGCAAAGTGAATACTCCCATGTGACCAGCACCAAGGTCAAGAAACCACATCCACAGAAATACCCTTGGTGACTGACTCTTTAGGCACTAAAACTATTCCGCCCTGCCCCCCCCCCACTCCCCCCCCAACGGTAAACACTAACACCATTGATGAGTTTTTACCTATGTTTGAATTTTATGAGTGGTATCATACAGAATTATGTAGATGCTTTGGTGTCTGACTTATTTTATTTTATTATTATTTTTTAATGTTTATTTTTGAGAGAGAGACTGAGTGTGAACGGGGGAGGGCAGAGAGAGAGAGGGAGACACAGAATCCAAAGCAGGCTCCAGGCTCTGAACTGTCAGCACAGAGCCTGATGCAGGGCTCGAACTCATGAACTGGGAGATCATGACCTGAGCCGAAGTTGGACACTCAACCGACTGAGCCACCCAGGTGCCCCTGGTGTCAGACTTCTTTAATTCAACATTGTTTTTGAGATTCAACCATGTTGTTGTGTCTGCTAGTTGTAGACTGTTCTTTTTCCTTGCTGTATGGTGTTCCATTGACCGAATATACAGTTCACTTACCTGTACTAATATTGATGGGCATTTGGGTTGTCCTGCTTTTTGGATATTAAGAATAATGCTGCTGTAATATAAACATGCTTGCATTTGTCTTCTGATGAACATGTATTTACACTTCTGTTTGGAGTTACATTGCTATGTTATAATTTTGTTTGTTTTAATATGTCTTTGGCCCATTTTAATATTAATGTTTGGTTTAGTTCTCTGTTATGTTATTCTTTACTGTTTTTAAAAAAAATTTTTTTTAACGTTTATTTATTTTTGAGACAGAGAGAGACAGAGCATGAACGGGGGAGGGTCAGAGAGAGGGAGACACAGAATCTGAAACAGGCTCCAGGCTCCGAGCTGTCAGCACAGAGCCTGACGTGGGGCTCGAACTCACGGGCCATGAGGTCATGACCTGAGCCGAAGTCGGCCGCTTCACCGACTGAGCCACCCAGGCGCCCCTATTCTTTACTGTTTTTATTTGGCATTTTCTTTCTTCTTGTTCTCTCTGCATATTATGATCAGTTTTAGTAGATACTGACAAACATTTCTATAAAGTGGCTGTGTCAGTTTGCACTCCCAGTAGCTGTTTGCTTCACATCCTTGCTAATATCTGCTATTTTATTTTCCCATTCTATTGGGTGTGTAAAACTCCAAACCATATTAGTATAATCTATACATTTGATTTGATATCTGGTACTTTTTTTAATTCAGAATTTTCTGGTCAGTCCTGGTTATTTATTCATCCATTTGACCTTTAGGATTATTTTGAAGTTTATAAAATAAATATGCTGGGATTTTTACTTATAATTTTATTGATTTATAAGTTACATTGATGTGAATTAGCAACTTGTATTATTTAGAGTCTTCCAATTCAGAATAAGACATGAGTTTTCAATTAATTTAGGATTTCTTTTATGTCCCCCAGTTGAGTTATATGGTTTGTTTTGTAGATCATTCACATTTCTTACTAAGTGGATACTTCATTGTTTTATGCTTGTGAAAGTGTGAGTATATATTCTTCTTTTTAATCTTCTAATTGGTATGAAAATCCTGATAAAAGTGTATTATTTCTTTTAAAGTTTTGCTGTGTTCTTTCTATTGGATATCGGGTATTCCTCAGTTTTCATACATGAAATTAACATGTCTTTTTCGTATGTGTGTGTTTATGCATTTCATTATTACTCTTCTTTCTAAAAGGAGTTGACAAATTTTCTTTTATCTGTTTGCAGGAACAATTTGAATAGCATCAGAACAGCCTACTCTTTGATTGTATAAAAGGTCACAAATGAAAAATCTGGACTTGATTTTTGGACTGTAGCTTTTTGCTTTCTCAGTTCCATACAAAGCATTATATTACCTATTTAGGTTTACTGTTCCATGAGTCAATTTTGCTGTTTATTCATTGGACCTTATTCTCAGATTTATGAACATTGAGTTAAGAAAATAGTCTCCTATAATTCTTTTTGCTTTCTTATTTTTTTCTAATTTCAGTTTCGATATTTATAGTTTCTCTTTAGATTTTGAGTAGCTGATTAATGATTTATACGTTATATTGAATTTTAATCAGAAATACAGTCTTTGTTCTTTTCCTATGTGGACTTCAGTTGATATTGTTATTAATTCTTCTTCTCTGATTTTGTAGATTCATGTTATTCTTTCTCTGAATTCTTTGTTTTATATGCGTATTAATTTGTTTTTATTCTTAGTAACATAGATATTTAAACTTCGAGCTTTCTCAGATTAACAGATAGGGTAATGGCCCACAGATTTTTGACATGGTTTTCATTTTAATTATAATTTCCTGGATAATCTATAATTATACCTTTGATTTCCCCTTTAGCCTAATATTTATGAGAGAGTATTTTAAATTCTCAGATTAGTGAATTTTGGGCTGTTGTTATTGTTTTGTTGTCCTAAATCTCTGGCTTTATTGTATATGATTAGACTGTTTTGTTAAGATGTTCTCTACTAGTCCCATGTGTGTTCACTTTTTGTGTAGTGTTGTGAATTCTTTAATAAGAGCATAATTCTCTTTTCATGATACAGAGTTGGATGCGTGAGTATGCCCTTGTATGTTCCAACTTAATATTTTCTGTATTCTTAGTTTTTTACCTCCTCCGTCAAGGCCTGAAAGAAATTTATCAGAATATTATGCCATTTTCTCCTTGGTAGTTTCAAATGTTTGCTATTTAAATTTTTTAACAGTTTTGTTGAAATACAGTTGACTTACAGAAAACTACACACATTTGAAGTGTTTAATTTGATAATGTTTTGAAATACATATCCCTACCGTGAGATCCACAATCAAGAAAACCAAAATATCCATTACCCCCCAAAGTTTTCTTGTGCATCTTTATCACTCCACATTGTTTTCCTCCCTGTCCTCAGGTAACCCCTGAATTGCTGTCTTTCACTATAGTTTACCTTTTGTAGAATTTTATTTTAATGAAATTATACGCTATTTTTTTTTTTCCTGTTGGTTTCTTTTACTCAGCATAATTATTTTCAGAGTCATCTATGTTGTGTGTATTCCTTCGTGTGTTGTGTTCCTTCCTTTCTATTGCCCAGAAGTATTCCATTGTATGGAAACACTATCTTATCCATTCATCTGTTAATGGATACTTGGGTTTTTTCCTGTTCGGCGCTATTATACATAAAAATGCTATAAACATTTGTGTCTAGTCTTTGTGTGGACATGCATATTTTTTTCTTTGCTTTTGGATAAATCCCTAAGAGTGGAATGGCTAGATCGTATGATAAGTATATATTTAAAGTTTTAAGACACTGTTCCTGTTTTCCAAGTTGGTTATACCATTTGGCATTTCCATCAGCAGAATGAGAATTATAGTTGCTTTATACCTTTGCTGTATCTGTTTGCTAGGACTGCCCTAACAAAATACCACAAACTGGGTGATTTAAACAATAGGGATTTATTTATTTATAGATCCGGAGCGTACGATCAAGGTGCTGGCAGGGTTGATTTCTCTGAGCCTTTTCTCCTTGGCTTGTAGATGGCTGTTCCCTTGCTGCCTCTTCACATGCTCTTTTCTTATGTTCAAATTTCCTCTTCTTAGAAGGACGCCAGTCAGATTGAGTTAGGACTCACACTAACCTCATTTTAACTTAACCATCTCTTGAAAGGCCGTATCTCCAAATAATGGCCACATTCTGAGATACTGGGGAGTTAGGGTTTCATTAATAGTTTGGGGGGGCACTTAAGCCCATAGCACCTGTTATGATCAGTTGTAGTTGTATAATTTAGCCTTTCTAATAGATGTATAATGGTGTCTCATTGCGGTTTCAATTTGTATTTCCCTGATGATGTTGAGTGTATTTTCATGTGCTTATTGCCATCCATGTATCTTCTTTGGCAAAGAAGATTTGGGGTTTGGTTTCTTACTAGTAAGTATTGAGAAATCTTTATTTTGGATGCAAGGTCTTTATCGGGTACACGCTTTGAAAAATACTTTCTCCCAGTCTCTGGCTTGTATTTTCAATCTTCTAATGAGTGAAAGTTTTTCATTTTAAGTCCATTTTATTAACTTTTTCTTTAATAGATTGTACTCTTGGTATCTTATTTTACTTTTAAAGTTTATTTATTTTGAGAGAGAGGGGGAGCATGCAGGCATGGGAGGGGCAGAGAGAGCGGGAGAGAGAGAATCCCAAGCAGGCTCTGTGCTTACAGCACAGAGCCCAATGTGGACTTGAATGGTGATGGTGAGATCACCATCTGAGCCAAAATCAGGAGTTGGATGCATAATAACTGACTGGGCCACCCAGGCACCACTTGGTGTCTTTGCCAAACCCAAGAACACCAAAGATTTTCTCCTTTGTTTTCTTCTAAAAATTTTATAGCTTTTGGTTTTACGTCTAGGTCTATGGTCCATTTTTCAGTTACTTTTTGTATATGATATGAAGTATTGATCAGTTCTTTTTTTTCCCCATATCTCAATATCCAGTTGTTCTAGTACCATTTGTTGAAAAAGGTTATTCTTTCTTTAGTGACTTTCTTTGCACCTTTGTTAAACATCAGTTGACCATAAAAGTATGAGTCTGTTTCTGAGCTGTGTTCTGTTCCATGGATCTTTTTGTGTATCTTCAGACCAGTACCACACTGTCTTGATTACTGTAACTTTTAAAAAAATTTTAATTCCAGTATAGTTACGATTACTATAACTTTTAAAATGAGTCCTGAAGGTCATGCATTGTAAGTCTTCAAAGGAAAAGTTCTTCCTTTTCAAAGTTGTTTTGGCTCTTCTTGGTTCTTTACATTTTCATATGCATTTTAGAGTCAGTTTGTAAATTTCTTCACAACAGTGTGTGAGGATTTTTATTGGGATTGTATTGAATTTCTAGATCAGTTTGGGAAGAATTGAAATCTTAACAGTATTGAACCTTTTGATCCATGAACATGGCATATCTCCCCTCCTTTAGGGGTCTTTAATTTCTCTCAGCATTATTTTGTAGGTTTTAGTGTAAAGTTCTTGTATCTTTTGTCAGAATTGTCTGAGTGTTTCATATTTTCTGACCCTATTGTTAAAGGTATTTTGTTATTAATTTCAATGCTAATTGTTCGTTGTTGGTTTACAGAAATACAGCTGATTATTTTGTATTGATATATTAGTTTTAATAACTTTTTTGGTAGATTTGATGGGACTTTCTTTGTAGATGATCATGTCCTCTACCAATAAATTTTATACCAACGTACTTTAATATGGGTCTTTTCATCCTTTGTTCTGGTTCGTGGCCTTTTCAGCAAAGAAAGTCATTTTTAGTTTTGGGACATTTTTCTAGTACTATTTTTTTTTCTTTTTTGTTTTCCCCCATATTTCTGTTGTGAAACCTAGCTGTCCATATTCTAGTGTATGAACAAGAAAGGGCTCTGGAGATAAGGACTTTTATTTCTCTTGTGGAATCAAAATAGAACATAGGTTTTTTTTTTGCATATACTTTCCCCATTCTTCCAATTGTTTTTTTCCCTCAAGTATTTAACAGTTGTACTGTGTCAGTATATTACAAAGCTTTTAACTCTCACTTAATGTTACTTCTTCAAGTAACTATATAGTTAGCTATACTCGTATCAGTCTTTATATGTCTTTGTAATCATTTTAGTTTTCTGAAGCTTTAGTTTTGTTCTCTAATAGATTCCCCAGAAGTTGAGAACAACTTTTCTAGGGTTCTTACATAGTGTCACCTTGATACTTGAAGGTTAGTTTTGCTGGATGTAAAATTCTTGGCTTGCATTTTTGTAAGTATCTTAAATATATTTGTTTTATTCTGGTATAAAATATTGCTGGCAGTGTCCAATGATAATTAAGTCATGTGCTCTTTTGCCTAGAAGTACAAAGGACTTTTTCTTTAAAGTCTAATAATTTTGGGGGGTGCCTCAGTGACTCAGTCAGTTAAGCATCTGACTTTGGCTCAGGTCATGATCTCATGGTCCATGAGTTTGAGCCCTGCATCAGGCTCTGTGCTGATGGCTCAGAGTCTGGAGCCTGCTTCGGATTCTGTGTCTCCCTCTCTCTCTGCCCCTCCCCTGCTTGCACTCTTGTCTTTCTCTCAGCAATAAATAAACATTTTAAAAAGATTTGGAAAAAAAAAAGTAATAGTTTTTTTTTTTTTAGAATATCTCTGATGCTGGTCATTCAGGGCTGGTAGTCTCAGATATGTGGTATGTTCTTTCAGTATTTAGCTTCGCATTTTTTTCAAGCAGACATCTTTTGCATTATAGTTTTCAGTATTCGGTTCTATTTCTTTCTTGTTTTAGTCAGCAACTCCTGTTTTCTGTGTTATGTATCCTCACCCATCTTTAATATTTGTTATTTTCTATTGTATCTTAATTTTTATTTATCTCTTCATTTTCTTTTATTTAAAAAATTTCTCATCTTCCCTGTTTCTCTTAAAGCATGTTTGTGTTTATTTGCTCTTGTCTTCTAAAATAATGTTCATTTATTTTTAAAAAATTATTTATTTATTTTTAAGTGATCTCTACACCCAACATGGGGCTTGAACTCAATGACCCCAAGATCAAGAATCACATGCTCTTCCAACTGAGCCAGCCAGGTGCCCCTATAATGTTCATTTCTAAACTGGTGTTTTGTTTTTCCTTGAGTTTTATCCCCTCGTTTCTGAATTAAAAGAAAATTCTGACTTACATTCTTTCATGCCTTATATCATCTTAATATCTTTTATCTGGCTTTAATTAGTTAGGTGTGCTTTCATTGTCTGTGGAGGATTTGCTGTTTAATCTCTTTTTCTTATAATAACTTTGGGATCTGATTTTAGTGCTTTCTGTTGCTCATTTTTATGTGAAGTTATTTTTCACCAACTCTTAAAGTGAGGATTAGTTTAGGGTTTTTTTCTCCCCTCTTGCACTCCGTGTGTGTGTGTGTGTGTGTGTGTGTGTGTGTGTGTGTGTGTAATGTTTATTTACTTATTGTGAGGCACAGAGAGCGTGCCCAAGCCTCCAAGAGTATGAGTGGGGGAGGGGCAGAGAGAATGGGACAGAGAATCCCCAGCAGGCTCCCCTGTCTTAATCCTCAAGGCTTAATCCTACCAACCATAAGATCATGACCTGAACCGAAATCCAGAGTTACATGCTTAACCAACTGAGTCAGCCAGGCACCCCTTTTGTGGTTTTTGTGCAGATAACTTGCATTTTCAACTTAGCCATATTTTTAGTTTACAGGAAGTTTATCAGGAAATAACTCCATTGTAAGCTGAGGAAGATCTGCATATTCGAATAGCCTTCATAAAAGATTGTACCAATTTACATTCATACTTACAGTTAAAAGGACCATGGTATCCTCTTTTCAAAAAATATTAAAATATTCCATGTGTAAATTCTGGGTTTCGGTTCCATAAAAATCTGATAAATGAAAACACTAGCTAGGATATTATATTCCACACAGTCACGCAGCACACACGAATGCCTGCCTTTGTGCCTCGGATACAGAAATGGGTCACTGGGTGTATAGTTTTTTCACTTACAATAGTTGTTGCCAAATTGTCCAGCAGTGTCTGAGGCTACCCATTTTTGTACATACTTACTTATATTTTTAATATAGTTTCAGGTGTTTTAATTTTTGCTAATGTTGGCTAAAGATAAGACAAAAATCCTTTTTGTTAGGGCCCTTAAGGTATTGGGGGTGGGAAGGGTGCAGGACAGGGGATAATCCCAGCAAACTATGACATGCATTGTGGTAAGCTCTATGAAGGAAGCGTGGGGTGCTTTGGAGAGTCAGCCTCACTCCTCAGCACCCAAAGCACCTACTTCTCCAGGTTCCTCCAGGATGAAGAAGGAAGGACCAGCCCACATTTACCCTCCAACAAGTTGGAATAATATGTGAGTGTCTCTTAAAAGACTCTGAAGATAAAATTCAGGAATATGAGCAAATCCTCAAGACCAAACAAGCAGAACAATATGAATCTTTTGTGAAATGCACATAGGAGCAGGTTATGCGACAGTATGGGACAAGGTCAACAAGCTGTGTGTCCTGAAGCTTTCTTGCATGTCTGGGTACCAGGTTTGACCTCAAGAGATGGCTGCTGTGCACTTTTTGCAACTGGTTTGGTAACACATTTCGTCTCCAACTTTGCATCCTGAGAACACTAAACGTTTTTGCAGGTCCGTTTCATACAATTTGAAAGACCTTAAAACTTTCTGGTTGCCACAAGCATATCTTTCTTTTCATCAGGATCTTTCATCCTGTTTTGAAGAGGTGGAAGTTAGGTGTACATTTATTTTTCACATGTTACTTCTTCAGGACCACATTTTTGAGAATGGCTTGTTTTCCTTCATTGTTTTTGGAAAGGAAAGTTCTATTGAAATTGCTTTAGTGTGAATAGAATAGTTTTATTAGTTAGAGTTTAGTTTGAAAATTTCTGAGTTTAATTCAAATGTATGCCGGTTCCTTCCAAAGTAAGGTAATATTCAGAGACAGTTCTGAGCAGATGGCTTGGAGAAATTTCCACCATACTCCTATTCACAGATTCCTTATCAATGAACATCTTTGACTTTTAAATCTAACCAAAAACTGCAACATTATTTTTTGCCCATTCCATTATATATTGTTAACAAGCTTAATTGCAAACAAATAAAGTACTTCAGCTATTTGGGGAAAAAAAGTGCAGGGAGGTTGCTTGGGGACACACATGAGCCATCTTGGGGTGGTGGATGAGGAAGGCATCATAGAGGAAGAATTGCCTGGCCGGTTTGAATGTTGAGTGTACGGAGGTACAGAGGTATAAGCCTAAAGGATGCTTTTGGGGGGAAGTACAGGTGCTTTGAGGATGAAGATTTTTTTGAAAGAAGTTCAGGGCAAAAAGGTAGGACGCCAGGTCATGAGTGGCCACATAGGGAAAGTCAGAGTAATCAGACTTTATTCCATAAGTGAAGGAAAGTCGTTACTAGATTTTAAAATAGGAGATGACATGATCTGATTAGGTATATGATGTAATAGAAGGCATAGAATTAGTTATGTTTTGAGCTTGGGAAATAACTGGTTTTTTTTTTTTTTTTTTTTTTTTTTTTTTTAATTTTTTTTTTTTAACCTTTATTTTTGAGACAGAGAGAGACAGAGCATGAACGGGGGAGGGTCAGAGAGAGAGGGAGACACAGAATCTGAAACAGGCTCCAGGCTCTGAGCCATCAGCACAGAGCCCGACGCGGGGCTCGAACTCGTGAACCGCGAGATCATGACCTGAGCCGAAGTCGGCCGCTTAACCGACTGAGCCACCCAGGCGCCCCGGGAAATAACTGGTTTTAAAAGGAATCAGACTACTGAGGACAGGGAGGGTTTTGGGCAATGGGTGTCACAGCTACCTCCCTATTTGTAATGCTTTTTCTATTAAAGGCCAGACCATTCTTGTGTACATAGTTCTTCCAGAACTCAGGCCTATGCCGAGTCTTAGCCTGTAATGTATTATATTTGTTCCTCTTTAAATCTCCCTGGAGAATTTTAAGGGAAGCTCCACTCCTCTCCAGCTCAGGGTCTGTTCTCAGCCTTGTACTTTCCGAGAGAAAGTTGGAATCCTTAGTTTTTGCCCCCTCCCCAGGAAGGGAATGCTCACATTTGGCCCAAGGATCTGAGCTAAGGTCCAGAGTTCAGAGTTATGATTTGTCGCTCCAGTCCACCTCCAGCTTGCCTCACAAAGAGGTGCTCTGCATGAAGCTGGCACCATATGTTTACAGATCTGTCCAAATACGATCCTGGCTGCTTACACAGTAATGATAGTACTTCATTCTGATGCCTAAAGGCTGTAAAGATTTTAATAAATATGCATTTAAATTTCAATTCCTGGTACTCATTTGCACCCTCTCCCTTGTGTGCTTATTTTTAAAGCCAATTATATTTATGTTTGCAGTATAACTTACAGTTCAGTATTTCCCTTCATTATAACATTTGGTGTCAAATGAATTTCTTTTGCTCATTTTCCTTACAGAGGTATTTGATCTCAAAAATGTGTAAATTTACATCTAACCCTTCTTTTTAACTTGAGTCTCTTTAATCTGATTCCAGCAGACTTCTGTCCTTGGGGCATTTATTTCTGGCATTTCCATTGGAAGACCTTTATTCTCCTTGCACATCACATGACAGAGAGAAGTGTAAGTGGCAGAGACTAGTACCAACAACAAAGTCTGCCAAGCATGAAGAAAAAGTTGAATATTGGGTTATCAGCAAGTATGACAGAGGCTTGAATCAGAGGTTTAGATGAGAGGAAATTATTGTAGACTGTAGAGGAGAGTTTCTTAGTAGTTCTGGAACCACCAGCCGAGGCTGTGATACATAGACTTCGATTTCCGAGATATATGATGTCCATAGTAGATTACTTGGTTATATTAAGATCATTTCATTCCAAAGTGTGGTCCTGGCACTGGCAGCATCCCATCACCTGGGTGCTAGTTAGAAATGCGGATTCTTGGACCTCACTTCAGACCTCCTGAACCAGAATCTCTGGAGGTGCCTGGGGTACAGCAGTTTTGAATTTTAAGGTTCACTGTTACTAGGTAGAACGTAGAGAAAATAGAGCTCATTGGATCAACAGTGTTAGGAAATAATGCTAGTTATGTAACTGAGTACTCGGTTTCAGAGATTCTTTCTCCTGGAGATTTCTTTTTTGTTGTGGTAATCCTTGTTAGTAGCTATAATTTCAATGAAAACAGAATTCCAGAGACTTGACATTATATTGAATTGAGCATTTATGTGATCTCATTTTACGGAGTGTCTTTCATTTTCTATAGCTTTGAGATCTCAGCCTTTCTCTGTTTGTTACTCAAAGAGTACAACTACTCTCTCCTATTTCTTTCAAGTTCTTAATCCAGATTATACCTCTTTAGATTTCTGTGTGGAAATGTGTGTGTGGATTTAGGAATTGAAATTTACTTGAAAGATGTAAGTAAGATATAAGAAAGAGAGGTAGTTCAAATAGAAGGTACAATGGAAGACATTGAATTTTCTTTTAAATTTATGATATGGAAAGGGAAAATTCCTCAGAAACATAGTTAAATTTTATTATTTAACTAAAACTAATATTTGAAAATTAACTCCTTATTCAAGACCTCTTTGACATGGGTCTTGGCTTTAAGTTTTTGAATCTTGACACCAAAAGTAAAAACAAAAATAAACAAGTGGGACTACATCAAACTGAAAAGCTTCTGCACAGCAAAGGAAACCATCAACAAAATAAAAAGGGAACCTACTGAATGGGAAAAAGTATTTGCAAATCATATATCTGATAAGGGGCTAATATCCAAAATATATAAAGAACTCCTACAACTGAAGAGCAAAACAACAGTCTGATTTAAAAAGTGGACAAAAGATCTAAATAGACGTTTTTCCAAAGAAGACATCCAGATGGCCAACGCATACTTGAAAAGATGCTCAACATCACTAATCCCTAGGGAAATGCAAATCAAAACCACAATGAGATTTGTTATTTTACACCTGTTTGACTAGTCAAGAGAATAACAAATGCTGGCAAGGATGTGTAGAAAACAGCCTTTGTGCATTGTTGATAGGAATGTAAATTGGTGCAGCCACTGTGGAAAACAATATGGAGTTTTTCCTCAAAAAATTAAATTTGGAACTTGTCATTTGCATCAAGATGGATGGAACTTGAGGCATTATGCCAAGTGAAATAAGTTAAGACAGACAAAGACAGATACCATATGATCTCTGCTATATGTGGAATCTAAAAAAAAGAAATATAAATTAAACATTACAACCAAGCTCACAGATAACAGATTGGTGGTTGCTAGAGGTGTGTGTGTTGGCGGGGTGAGGGGGTGGGTAGTAGAAATGGATACTGGGAGTCAAAAGGGATAAAACAAAACAAAACAAAAGAACTTATTGGAATGAAAATACGAAGTCTTTTAGGAAATGTTAACCTAGGTTTTTGAACTAGTATTAAAAAAAATAAGATAGAAGGTATGAGAAATATTAATGTAGTAAAATTTCTTGACCTAACTAAAGCTAATATTAAGAGTATTTTTGAATGGTTTAACAGAATAAAATTTAAAAAGTAAACAAGGATATATAGTAAAAAGCTTTCCTTCATCTTTTTCCCTTTGAGGTACCCAGTGTTTGCCTGTCCTTTTATACACACACACATACATTTGTATATATTACAAATAGTATCTTACTACTATACCTTTTATAATAGACAATCACATTTCTTTTTTAAAATTTTTTTAATGTTTATTCATTTTTGAGAGAGAGAGAGAGAGACAGAGCATGAGTGGGAGAAGAGCAGAGAGAGAGGGAGACACAGAATTGGAAGCAGGCTCCAGGCTCTGCACTGTCAGCACAGAGCTCCACGCAGGGCTTGAACTCACAAAGCACAAGATCATGACCTGAGCTGAAGTCGACGCTTAACCCACTGAGCCACCCAGGCGCCCCAACAATTACATTTCTTAAACTCTTTTGCCATCATTGCTGTGATACCGTGCATATATGTATGCCACACATGCATACACACACATATATACATCTCGTCTTCACACATATGTAAGCAGAGCTATAGAATAAATTTCTAGAAGTTTACTGGTTGTGTCCAAGAGTATGTATGTATGTGTGCAATTTTGATAGATATTGGCAAATAGCCCTTCATAATGGCGGTCAATGTGGACTCTCATCAGCAATGTTAGAAGGCGCCTATTTCTTACAGCTTTACCAACAAAAAGTTTTAAATTTTTGCTAGTTTGGTTGTTGAAAAATACTTTCTCGTTGTAGTTTTAATTGTGTATAGTGTTGATCTTTTTATTTGCTTGTCTTTCTTTCCCATGAAGTATGGATAGTTTCTGAATATTTTTTGAGGAATGTCTCTCCAGCGCCTGTGGGCTTTGGGGATACCAAAATAAAAAATTCATTGTGAGGTTAGTTTTTGTTTTTGTTTGTAATTAAGATGGAAAACACTTTGTCTTTCTTTTTTTTTTTTAATGTTTATTTATTTTGAGAGAGAGTGTACCTATACTCACACAAGAAGGGAAAGGGCAGAGAGAGAGGGAGAGAATCCCAAGCAGGCTCCACACTGACAGAGTGGGCTCTGTCTCACGAACTAAGATCATGATCTGAGCCAAAATCAAGAGTTGAACACTTAAACCATCTGAGCCACCCAGGCACCCTAAGATGGAAGACACTTTGAAATGAGGCACATGCTGAAGAAGACAAGCCAAAAGAGAGGGTGTGCTTGAAAATAAATGAAACAAAGTATTGTAGAGGAGTTAGGGAAGCAGGAAATACCTATTTAATCAGAGACACTTACGTTGTGTGTGATATCATGACACCATTTCTTGGTCTTGTGCTCAGAATTCAGGTAGTTTGACGACAGAATTTACTATTT
Organism: Panthera pardus; assembly: GCF_024362965.1. Classification (NCBI taxonomy): domain Eukaryota; kingdom Metazoa; phylum Chordata; class Mammalia; order Carnivora; family Felidae; genus Panthera; species Panthera pardus. The sequence continues at coordinate 52,303,073 of NW_026526688.1, read as the reverse complement.
GAGAACACGTGTTTTTCCACAAGATTTCTGTTGACATCACTGCAATAAAGTGCAATCTAAAGGAGGTCTGAGGTTTTGGTGTCATGACAAGTCTAGTAGGTGTGCACATATGTGGATCCAGTGTTCTTTATAAAGGCCCCCTAACTTTACTTCTCCCTTCCACATTTACTTCCAAGTTACTCCTCACACACTCCTCACATCAAGTGAGGAGTCCCTTGGACTCTGATGTCCCTTGGCTTTTGATGGAAGGCCCACAATCTGTACCTTAGTCTGAAGAATGAGATATATAGTGTTACGTACAAGGTTCTCAGTGACCAACTTGTAGACAGAGTACCCAGAGGAGAGTTTGGTCAGAAGCAGATCTCAGGTAGGTAGGAATGAAGACCAATTATAAAGTAGTCACTAAAAGATTTATTTTATTTTTATCGTATTCTATTCTATTCTGTTTTACTTTTGAGAGAGCGTGAGCAGAGCAGAGGGAGAAGGAGAGAATCTTAAGCAGACTCCAACGACCATGAGATCATGACCTGAGCTGAAATCAAGGGTCAGATGCTGAACCAACTTGTTCTTTGGGAAACTTAAAAACTTCAAACTCAGATCTTGATAACAAAGTGAAGAGGAAATGAGTTTTAATTATTTATTGAAAAATATGTCAGTTTGGAAGCATTTTAAAAAGTTAAAACTGGAGGGAGCCAGGGTGGCTCAGTTGATTAACCAAGCTACTTTGTCTCAGGTCATGATCTCACAGTTTGTGAGTTCAAGCCCCACGTCGGGCTCTGTGCCGACAGCTCGGAGCCTGGAGCCTGTTTCAGATTCTTTGTCTCCGCCCCTCCACTGTTTACACTCTGTCTCCCTCTCTCTCAAAAATTAATAAATGTTAAAAAAAAAATTTTTTTTAAGTTAAATGGGAAACTGAGAGTGAACAGTTTTAACAGCAACCTGAAAATAGATAAATAAATCAGCCATCAGTAGTTTTACTTTATCTTAAATGTTAAATGCTGGTCTTGTTCTGGAACTGAAAAGGACTTCCTTGTCTTTCTAAAAGTATATGTGCTGAATATATGACGACATTGCTTCTTCTGTGGCTCTGAAGAATTAATTTTGCTACTTTATTGTCAGACCTTGTATGTAAGAAATCTGATAAGGAATATGATCAGGGATTTCCCATGCAATTTAGAACCGAGAATTCCAATTGACACTTGAGCTTTTTATCTCAAATTTCCCTTTCCTTTATCTCTTGTTATATATTAAATAGGTGAGTATTTTTAAAAGTGACAATTGAATTGTTTTCTCATTTATTGTGAACTGGCAGAAGAGTGGAAAGGATCGTCCTTTAAGACAGTTGACTTGGGTGGATAGAAAATATTCCTCTCTATGTCTCATCTTCCTGTCCTCCTTTTCACCTTGATTTAAAAAATTAGACACAAATACAAAATCCAAAACTAACAGATTTAGAATAAATTAAAATTCAGGTAAAATTAAACTATTGTAACATATCGCATTTGACTCTAAATATGTGTAACCTTTTTATTAAAAAAAAAGGTTTTTTTCAACGTGTATTTATTTTTGAAAGACAGAGCATGAGCAGGGGAGGAGCAGAGAGAGAGGGAGACACAGAATCCAAAGCAGACTCCAGGCTTTGAGCTGTCAGCACAGAGCCCGATGTGGGGCTCGAACTCACCAACCCTGAGACCATGACCTGAGCCCAAGTCGGATGCTTAACTGACTGAGCCACCCAGGCATTCCTATGTGTCACCATTTTAAAAATGGTATTTTATGTTTGGCCTTGTCCCATGAATATTCTCATTAAATTCTAGAGTTAGTTATTAACTCTTAAAGAAGAGATGGTTTGAATAGCTAGTGGTTTTCCTGTGGAAAATGGAAGGCAGATCTCCTTTTAAGCCAAGGAGAAACTACTCAAGAAATGTTTGATGATAAGAGTTTGGTAAAAGTTCCATTAGCGGAATAGTGAAAAATCACTTTTTTACCTGATTTGGAAAACATGACTGCAATAATAAACCTTTCAGCTTTGAACACCAGGAGGATTTTCTACAGAAAGAAGAGTGTGCTGCCCTCCCTCCTCACCCCAATCTATTCTACTGAATTGAGGAATCACTCAGCAAATGAAAAGGAACTACTCCTTGAAGGCAGAAATTTATCTTATTCTTTTTTTTTTTCAATGTTTATTTGTCTATTTTTGAGAGAGAGAGAGAGAGAGAGAGAGAGAGAGAGAGAGACAGGGAGGGAAACTGAGAATCCCAAGCAGGCTCCACACTGTCAGCACAGAGCCCAATGTGGGGCTCGAACCCACAAACTGTGAGATCATGGCCTGGGCCGAAATCAAAGGGTCTGGTGCTCAACCAACCAAGCCACCCAGGCACCCCAGAAATGTGTCTTATTCTTGCTTTTGAATTGTGGTATCTGTTTGAAAACACATGGCACAATAGGAAATATTCATTAGGGTGGTTGTCATTAAGAAAAGGTTAGTGTGTGCACTCTGTTGTAGAGCAGGGAAATGTGTGCTACACAAAAGCTTGCTTTCAGAAGAGGTTAACAGCAAGAGTTTCTGCAGGTAGAATGATTTAATTCTGAAAGCCAGAGGAGAGGTCAGAGATAATCGAATTCAGCCCATTCTCCTAATTTTTGTAGCTGCAGAAGCTGAGACTCAGAGCAGTTCAATAGCTGAGGCACAGGACACTCAGCCTGTTAGATAGTGGCAAAACCGGCATTGCATCCAGAGCTCTCACTGTGCAGTGCTTGCTTGTAAGCCAGAGTCCCCTGACAGGTTTTCTGATGTGCATTCCACCTGATGACTCTGCATTACTACCTCACAAATCAAGGCAATGGTGGAAAGAATAGAAATTTTAGGTAATAGCAATATTTTTGAGCCACTTGATGTGTTCACTGTAATGTGAACTCCTAAAAGGTACCTACACGTGTCTGCAGAAGGTCTGCAGTCTTCTTTGCACTGTTTATTTCTAATCAAAAATACTAGTTTTTTAGTTTAAAATACTCCATTTTCTATCCTCTTGAATTCAGAAGAGGTGCTTTTACATTGCCAAGTAGACAGTGGTCTTTGACTAGGCCTTTGTTGTTAATTTCCAGTTCCCTTCCAGTTTGGCTAGCAAATTCGGCTTGTGTTGGTGTTTCTTGTGGAATGTGTTGAGATTTTCTTCATGGTGGTCGAGTCTGATGGCAGGCCTTCAAAGAGCCTGGGACGTGTGACAGTAGAAGGAGAAGAAGTGGCACTGAGGTCATCAAGAGACAGATTGCCCCAAAAGGGCTCAGGTGTGTGGCATGTGGGAGGAAGACAGCTTTCGCCTCTGAGAACTGCAGGAGAAGCTGTGTTGTCAGGTGACTGGATGCAGCTTTAGCACAGGAAGGTGAAGGAAATGTTCACAAGAGAAAGACTTCTGGGTATTGGACACCCAGTGATTTTTTTTGTATTTTAGGCTCTGTGTGGCCCTTAGCTTCAGATGAGCTCTTGAAAAAGAGATTTTAATGTTCTTGGGTCATACTTTGCCTCAAAACTAGATCGAGGTTTGCTCCATTGCCTTCTCCCATGGAGTGTTGCCGTAAGGAAGTCTGAGGCCAGCTTGATTTCTTTTCCTTTCCTAGGGGCTTGCCTTTTCTGCTTGCAAGTTGGAGGAAGAAAAAAAAGACAAAATGGCAGCCACATTAGATAATGGACTGGTGAGCCACATTAACTAACTCATAAAGTGACAAGAACTCTGGCGTTTCTGTATGTTTATTCCTTTACTTGTGTGAGTCTCATGGGGTCTGCAGAGATGCAAAGAATTGCTCTAGATATGGGCTCTGTTTTTGCATTCTTCAGTGATTTAGCCCTTCCGGGCTTCCCCGTGGGCAGGGTCTGATTGTGACCCTTCAAATCCAGACTAGCCCTGAACCAACAACTGCACCTCAACCAGTTACAGACAATGTGACTCCATTCTGGAATTAATCCCTTTTGTCTAATTATTGCTCCCTGATGTTTAGAATCAGATTTATCTTGAATAGTAAAATAACCAGATACCTTCCAAAGTTGTATTCAGTAGAGTTGAGAACCTTAGGAATTAGAACCTAGAGTTTTTTCTGGGGCTGGGAGACAGCAGGGTATGATGGCTGGAGCGTGGGCTTCAGAGTCAGCCCCACCCTACATCAAGTCCCGGAGTTGCCTCTGATTACTTTGGTTCAGCACAAGTTGCTTGGCAAAATGGGGATTCAAACAGCCAACATTCCTTGGTTGTTGTAAGGAATGCAGATAATATTTGTAAACTCTGTTGCACAGTACCTGTCATGGAGTTGGTTAAGTGGTAGTAGTTTTCATTAGTATTTGTAAATTTGGTAGCTGTTACATATGAAAATTTAACAACATTTAAATTTGGACACGTTAAATCTAGTTAAGGCTACTTCTACGTGGCTAGTTATATGTTGGGTAGTGTTTTTCCTTGTGTAAGACATAAGTGAATTACTGTAATCAGACTGTTTTATTACCCTATGTTAATTGGGATTAAACTTTGAGATGGCATAATAGTTGACTAGCACCCTGTTTTAACTCCTGAACACTTGGAGATCTTAAACTTACGGCTTCAGGAAAGTAGCTTCTTTTCTTTCCTGCAATCTTTCTTCAGCCATTCTTACTTTATAGTAACACTATATAGTGCAATGTTAAAGCATTGACAGGGGCTGAGGACAATCTTAAGTATGACCTTTGACAAGCTAGGTCATTATAGAAGCCAACAGTGAACACTTTGCTGATGTGGCTTAACTTGGATTCTCCTCTTCTCATGCCTACAAGACTAGCTGTTCAAAATAGTTCTAGCTGCCTGCCTGAGAATACAATGCCTGTATTTACCTGTGGCCCTCCCAGTCTGAGCATATCCTCTACCTGGTACTAATAGAAATATAGTCAACTTTTTTATACACTTTACAGTGTGTTTCATTTTCATTATCTCGGTTGATCCTCACAATAGTCAAGTGTCTTCATTTTACACATGAAAAAAACTACAAAATCTGTAAAGCTGGAAAGACTTACTCCAGACTACGTACTTTAGTGAAATAACCTAAGTCACACATACGGTGGTATTGACACTGGATTTTGTGTTATTCTGAATTGCCTGACTGCTTTCTGTTTCAAAAAATAAAACATTCTGTATGGGTCTTATGTATTTATTTATTGAAGTGAAACGTATATAACATTCATGTATATATGTATGTATATAACATAACTGTTCATGGTGAACAGTTTGGTGGGATCTGTTACATTCACAGTATTAAGCAACAACTATCATCTCTGTCGAGCTCCAGAACATTTTTATCACCCTGAAAGAAAACCTGCTACCCATTAAGCAATTGCTCCCTATTTCTCCTTCCCCTCAGCATCTGGCAACCACCAATTTGCATTCTGTCTCTATGGATTTACCTATTCTGAATGTTTCATATAAGTATAATCTTTAATGTCAGATTTCTTTCACTTATCTTAATGTTTTCCAGCTTCATCCACATTGTAACATGTATTAATACTTCATTCCTTTTTATATCTGAATAAGAATCCGTTGTATGGATGTACCGCATTTATTTAACCATTTATCTGTTGATGAACATTGTTTCCACCTTTTGGCGATTACGAATAGTGGCGCTCATGCATGTGCATGTTTCTATCTTATTACACCTACCTTTGCTGTAGGTACTTACCTGAGGAACCCATATGCCCACAAAAAGACTTATATAAGAATTTTATAACTGCTTTATTCATAATAGCCCAAAGTTAGAAGAATTCTGTCTTGATTGGGGTCTTGATTACATAGGTGTATGCAATTGAATTGAAACCTGACATCTGTTTAATTTCACTAGGTGTACATTTTACATTATTTTAAAAGAGAGAGGAACAATAAACCATGAACCATAATTTAAAAAATGATTCTAGCTGTTGTCCATTCAGGCTGCTATAACAAAATACCACAGACTGGGTACCTTATAAACACAAGAAATTTATTTCTCATAGTTCTGGAGTCTGAGATCAAGGTGCTAGCATGATTGCATTTTGGTGAGGGCCCTCTTCCTGGTTGAAAGCAGGCACTTTTTGCCAGGTACTCACATGGCAGAAAGGGTGAGGAAGTTCTGTGGGGCCCTCTTTTATAAGAGCACTAATCGCATTCATGAAGGCTCCACTCCCATGACCTAATCACCCTCCAAAGGCCCCACATAATACTGTTACCTTTGGGGGTTAGGATTTCAACGTAATGAACTCTGGGGCAGAGGGGACACAATCATTCAGGAATAGCCTGGGGGCACCTGGCTGGCTCAGTTGGTAGAGCATGGGATTCTTGCTCTCAGGGTCATGAGTTCAAGCCCTACAGTGGGCATGGGACATACTTAAAAAAAAAAAAAAAAAGGAAGAAATAGCATATAGTATTAAATAAACCACAGGAACAATAGAAGTGGAAGCAGATTGTTGCTGTAACCTAAGTAAGAGATGATGATGGCTTGGCTCAAGATGATAACGGTGGAGACGATAAGAAGTGGTCAGATTCTGGATATATTTTGAAGGGAGAGCTAATTTGGTCTGTTGATGTGATGGTGTGGTGGATGTGAGGGAAAGAAAGTTTTCAAGGATGATACTAAGGTTTTTGATGAGATAGTGTTCCCACATACTGAGCTGAGAAAGACTTCAAGGAGCAGGTTTATAGAGAAGATCAAGAATTTGGTTTAGGATATGCAGAGATACCTGTTTGATATATAAGAGAACCTATTGGGGGAGGTAGTTGTGATATAGAAGACTGGAGACCAAGGATCTGATACAGACCGAAAATACAAAATTTGGAATTGTCAGCACAGATAGTAATTAAAGTCCTGAGACTGAGTACCTTCTCAAGGGAGTGAATGTAGACGGTGAGGCCTAAGGCACTTTAACTTTTAGAGTTTAGGGAATCAGGAAGAATCCAGCAAAGGGGAGTGGGAAGGCCCGGCCGTTGGTAGAAGGAAACCCGGAATGGTATGGTGTCTTGCAAGTGAAATGTGAAAAATGCTTCATAGAAGAGAAATTGATTGTCTAGGTGAAGTAATATAAGGACCAAGCATTGACCTCTACATTCAGCCATGTAAAAATTATTGATGACCTTGATAAGTTTTTGCTGTGTGTTGAGGGTGAGCACTTGGTTTGTGGGCTTAGGAAAAGGTGTGAGGGAGGTGGTTGGAGACATTAAGTGTAATGGGAAAAATTACAGACCTGTTTGTATGCTTGTGGAAATGATCCACAAGAGAGGAAGAATTTGATGAAGCAGGAGACAGGGGAGGATTGCTAGAGCTGCAGCCTTGAGTTGGTAACAGATGAGAAGTGATCAAAGGCAGAGTGAAGCAGTTGGCAATTATCCAGACTAACAGGAGGGAAAGGAGGGTATAAGGGTGCACTTGGAGTCAGTGGGTAGATGAGTAGATGATGAGGTGGGACCTGATGGATGTTCTGTTTGCTGAGTGAAATAGGAAGAACCTGGGAGTGAGGACTGGGGAGGGAGGAGGGGAGTACAGGGTTTCAGAGAGAGGAGGCTAAATAATTATGTGCGGGGAAAAAAATCACCTGAATTAAGGAAACGTAGTTTGATTAGAGGGCAGCTGTAAAGGGCCCATTTGAGATGAGTGGTGGAGGTTTTCTCCTCCCAATGTTCAACTGTCCTTGGGCTGGCATGAAGTAGACGGAAAGTTGTACAGAGAAGTGTTGCTGGTTTTTGCTAGCCAAGTACCATGAGATGAGAGAGGGGAGTGATTATAACAACTGACTATGAGACCTAAGTTGGAGTGTGAGGGTGAGAACGGGGGAGGGAGAATGAAAGGTAGTAGGATCCCGGATTTGAAGGTTGAGGAGTTGTTGGAGCTGGCATTTGCATATTCCTTATTAGTTTAATTTGTCTCATATTAATTCATGTAGCCTTGAGGGTTTTAATGATTGCCTAACGCTTATATTTTCTTTTCCTCTCCATTGATGAATCAGACACCTGCCATTTTGTATCTGAAAACTGAAGTAAAAAAATGCAGTCTAATTTTAGTATGAACATGAAAATAGCTGTGTCCTCCCAATTAACAGTATTGAAGTTTCAAGGTAAGATGGAATTTTTTCACCAAATTTAAACTGGTTAATATAAAATCCGTGGTAGGGCTTCTGGGTGGCTCAGCCAGTTAACCATCCAATTTCTGTTCAGGTCATGATCTCATGACTCATGAGTTCGAGCCCCACATTGGGGTCTCTGCTGTCAGCCCAGAGCCCACTTTGGATTCTCTGTCCCTCCCCCACTAGCATTCTCTCTCTCTCTCTCTCTCTCTCTCTCTCTGTCTCTAAAATAGACATTAAAAACAAAACATAAAATCAGTGGTGACACTATAGTACTGCACCTCTGTAGTAGGCAGAATCATGATCTTCTAGTGATGTCACATCTTAATCCCCAGAAACTATAAATATGTTACCTCACATTCTAAAAGAGACTTTGCAGATGTGATTAAGTTAAGGATTTAGAGATGGAGTGATAATCCTGGATTATCTAGGTGGGCCCGATGTAATCACATGGGGGCCTTGTAACTGAAAGAGGGAGCCTGGAGAGTCAGAGCGTGATCTGAAGATACTGTGCTGCCGATGATGTTAGCTTTGAAGATGGAGCAAGGGGCCTTGAGCCCATGAATGCATGCGATCTTTAGAAGCTGGAAGAGGCAAAGGATCCTCCCTGAGAGTCTCCAGAAGGACGAGTGGGCTTTGAACTCAAACGTTAATGACTCCCAGGCCTTAACATAGGCTAGCCTCCAGGTCATTGGCATTTGATCAGAACTTGGTGGAGTTGCATTGCAGCTAATTAAGAAGTAGGACTGTCAAGAAGGATGTTTCTTCCTCATGTAACCAAGACATATTTTAACAGTGTTCATTCAAGTACCAGGCACAGTACCCTGTTTAGAGAATGATACATGAGACTATTTACCCTGGTATTGTTAAATATATGTTAGAAAACTGATTGTTTTGCTTTGATTTCTATGCTCAGTAAACAAACATTTGAGTATAACTTGGCTTCCTGTGTGATATGCTCACATGGAAAGAATTAGAGTTTGTTCTAATGATTTGCTCAAATGATTCAATTATCTGGTTTCTTTGGACTATATATTGATTTCCAATATGGTTTGTCTGTGGGCAGGAGTGGGCAGGTGGGAATACATTGGCCACAGAACTCTAATTTCTCTCAGTTCCTTAGCTGTTCTAATTTTCACTTAACACTTTTGGGTTGACATTCTGGTTTTAGTTAGTCCATAGAAAGTCAGTCCATCCCTGGGAAATGGCTCTTTTCAATGCACCTAACAGATTATTTTGCTCACCTTATGAGGATTAGTCTCTAGATCTTGGAAATTCAACAAGTTAATGCAATCCCAGAAGGCCTCTTGTGAGAATAAGATGTTTTCTCAAGGTGACATAGCCCTGCTTCTGCAAAGCTGAGAAGTAAACATGAGTGTGTTTTCCTTAAGTTTGAATTTCTATAATTGAAAACTAGGAAAATGGCAAACATTAGTTTTTAGAATTAAAAAAAAATTCCAACAACTGCTTAGGTTGGAAAGATAGGCCAAAAATAAGGTGAAGTATAGGATAATTAATTGTAGAGTTTTGCACTACATCATCTTTACAAATAAAGTGTAGGATATAGAACACGAAGAGGCTTATCATTTCCAGCAAGTTTATTGGAAGTCAGGAGGGGAGTACCAGAGAAGCAACAGAGTGTATTAGATGGCACTGATAGAACATGGGAGATCATTAGTTTCATTGTACTGGTACTAAACATTTTAAGAGGGTCTGGGCATTTTTTTGAGGGACATTAGTGATCAAGATGGTAAAAACATGTAGAGAGATACAAAGTCATATATGTAGAACAGTACACCAAAACGAGAGGAATAGGAATTTAGGATTGAGGATGAGAACACACAGTATTTTTTTTTTGCATATATAGAGTTTGTGTGTAGTTAAGTACAAGTATAACGATTTCTCCAATTAGATCTAGAGGGTTGGGGCACCTTGGGTAGCCTCAGTTAAGCATCCAACTTCCATGACCAAACTCAGGTCATGATCTCACAGTTCCTGAGTTTGAGCCCCACATCAGGTTCCACACTGGCAGTGCAGTTTGCTTGGGATTCTCTCTCTCTCTCTTTTCTCACTTCACTTCCCCTGCTCATGCTTTCTCTCTCTCAAAATGAATAACTAAACTTAAAAAAAATTATTTTAAAAAATCTAGAGATTAGAGTAGAAATTGCCGAAGAGCAGATTTTGAGGCCATGTACCCATAAGCAAATGTTGAATCACTTTTACTTTCTCTGCCCTTTCCTCTTCCCTTCCTCCTAAGAGAATTTTTATTTTGTTTAAGTAATCTACCCTTTCTTCATAGCTTTGTCAAGAGAGGCAAACCCCAGTTCAGGGGGGCTGCGGGTGGGGGTGTGGGGCAAATGATAATCATTCTCAATCTCAATGGACCTATTTTCCTTGCCAGTGATTGGCCAGGTGTAGTTCTGGCCAATAAGATGTGTGCTGGGGAACTTCAGACACAGATATTCCTCTCTGATAAAAAGTTACAGAAGGGAAGAAATAATCTTTTTATACTGGACATTATCATATCCGCATGTGAAGCCTGGAATGATGGGAGCCATCTTGAAACCATAAGGAGAGCTAAACCAGCTTGCTAATGGCAGAGTGAAAAGAGCCTAGGCCTTTGATTGTTGAACCACTGGAATAACAAACCACTGGAGATTCGTGACCTTGGAACTTCCTATTATTGAACAATAAAAAAACAAATGAGCCGGCCTTTACTTGAAGTAATTAATGTAACATTTTTTATTTTTCCTAAATTGTATAGGACCAGAATGATTTCCAACAGAGCCTCTCTGAAATGGAAAAGATTATTTCCAAAGAAACAGCCTTTTTGTCCTCTGAGATGTTTAAACAAAAGCTGTAAATAAACCACTTAATAGACTTGGGATTCTAGCACTGGTGAAAGTCTGGACTAGATGACTTTAGATTCTTTCTAACTAAAAGATTCAGGCTTTACCATTCTGAAAACAAAATACTGGAGCAATCCACAGTTGAAATTGGGTCCACTTAGCTTCTCCATTTTGTGCCCTCTTTGCTCTCTTAGGATCACTGCTTTGAGAGATGAATGTGGAACATTGTTTCTCCTATCACATAGCCCATTTTCCTTTCTCTGAATATGTTGTCTGCTGCTCATGTGGAAATACTGGGGTTCGAAGCTGATGGCCAAAAAAGAATTCTTGAGACGTCTTTGGTGCAAAAACATGGTTTTCTTATAGCACAGGGACAGGACCCTTGGAAAAAAGAGCTGCCCTAGGATTGTGAGGAGTGACTGATTATATACTTGGAAGTTGGGGGAGGTAAGGACACAGGGAAGTTTCCAAAAGGACTTTCATATGTTAAAGACAACTCACCCTGAAGGCCTAGCTATTGTCAAGCTAAGGTTGTTTTCCCCTCTAACAAAGCATTAACCTTAAGACAGTGGGGATTTCCTGGAGGAATGTCCTACTCTGCCTGCCTCAAATATCTGTCAGTGGGCTGCAGGTTTATAAGGAAATTTTAATTTTATCTACATTTCTTTCTGCCTTTGTTCCCCTACATCACTGCTATTTCATAGTTTCCAGAGGGAAGGAGATAGAACATAATTGTGCTTCAGTGTAAAAGACATTTTTGTTGTTCAGATGCACTAATTTATGGAGAGAAGAAAGTGTCTTAGAGTAGATGCCAGAAGTTTTGTTTTACTTTAGTAGTTTAAAGAATCTTAATCTTTTTAGTTTTGTTTTTTTCCTGCTGGAAGATGAACCAAGTATTTCTAGTCTTACTAATAGAGGATGTTGTAGGGACACACTGAAATGATAATCCTTTTGGAAAGTAATAATAGTGGTAAGCATTTATTAGAAATATTTTGTGCTTTTCGAGTTTGTAAATTGGGAATACATTATTTGACGTCAAAATAAGTGGCTTGCTTATTAAATTGATGTCTCTACCCTTTGAATTTCAAGATGATAATGAGAAGCTAAAATAATTTAAAAAACAAAAATGGAATACAAATGAATCTACCTTTATACATGGTGGACATTATCAGAAACATCAGGTTTAATTGTTCACAGTGTTTAATTGAGCTGTCTTATATCAGAAATAAAGGCAAAAAAGAGGGACTGTCCACATATTGTGAAGCTTTTTTCTTTCTTTTTAGTTTTTTTCTTATAAAGCATATTTCATTTAATCTATCAGGATATCAGGAAAATAAATTAACATACATGGTTTATAAAAATGACAGTCTTTTCTTACACATTACCATATTTCAGAAATTAGAAGATAAATTCCAAAGTAAACAAATTTGTCTCCTGGAATGGCAGTGTTTAACTGATAGTTTTTGAGATTCTTTTTTTCCTCTTTATTTTAGACTTTTTTTTTAAACTCTCCGAAGACCCATTCTGGTATTAAAACTTGTTTCCTGTCCAACTCCAATTCTTCCATTTCCTTGCCTAATGGGATTTTTTTTTAACCGTGGCCAACTCTGAGTATTAGTCAATAGGGGAAATAGTCTTAGGTCTTTCCTATTCTTTATGTTACATATTTCAGATATCATTTATGGGTTTCTTGTCTTCTTGCTCTCAGTCAGCCATATTGATCTTTCTTGGGTGGTAATAGAATCCAGATCTAATTCATTATGCTTCTTCACCAAAATGTATCTACTGTGTTTCCTGCTTAGTAATCTTCTATTCAACTAGGGAATTGTGTTAATAGCTGTTAATGGGTTACCACTTCCCCCCACCCTCTTAGTTAAACAAACCAACTTGGAAATGCCTGAAGAAGTATTTTGGCCTTGCTCTGCCCCTTAAATTGTACCATGAGTGCCAGTGGCTTCTGTGAATGCCTGCTGTACTTAGAGGTGGGGGTTCACTTTGGCCTTCCCCTGCTTTTGCTGCTTGGAGCAATTAGTTGTCTCACGTTAGGTCTGCAGCTCAATACTCAGGGCCAGGGTCCCAGGGAGTGCATTGGGTCCCACAACTGCTCTAATGTTTTTCTCCTGCTACCCTGAAAGTGTTTTTTGTTTTTTGTTTTTTGGGGGTTTTTTTGTTTGTTTTTAAAAACAAGGGCCTGCATTTCCCTTGTAAGCTAGGCCCTGGAAATTATGTACCCATGCCTTGCATAAGCTTTGATTATTTGTGGGCTTTCTCTCCTCCTTTTGTTTCCAGTTTTCCCTGTGGGCTTCCTGTCCTGCCTGATAACTCACCAGCTTCTGCTCACCCTACTTTGCCCCCACCCCATCCCCCTCATATTTTTAACTCTTTTTTTCCTAACTTCTCTCTTTTTAAAAGTGTATTCTTTTTAATTTTTATTTTATTTATTTATTTTTAATTATTATTTATTTATTTTTAAATTTACATTCAAATTAGCATATACTGCAACAATGATTTCAGGAGTAGATTCCTTTAGTGCCCCTTACCCATTTAGCCCATCCCCCCTCCCACAACCCCTCCAGTTCTTCTTTATTTGTTCTCCATGTTTAAGAGTCTCTTATGTTTTGCCCCCTCCCTGTTTTTATATTATTTTTGCTTCCCTTCCCTTATTTCATCCGTTTTGTATCATAAAGCCCTCATATGAGTGAAGTCATATGATATTTGTCTTTCTCTAATTTCGCTTAGCATAATACCCTCCAGTTCCATCCACATAGTTGCAAATGGCAAGATTTCATTCTTTTTGATTGCCGAGTAATACTCCATTGTGTGTGTGTGTGTATGTGTGTGTGTGTGTGTGTGTGTGTGTGTATATATACCACCTCTTTTTTATCCATTCATCCATCAATGGACATTTGGGCTCTTTCCATACTTTGGCTATCTATCGTTGATAGTGCTGCTATAAACATGGGGGTGCCTGTGCCTCTTTGAAACAGCATACCTGTATCCCTTGGATAAATACCTAGTGGTGCAATTGCTGGGTGGTAGGGTAGTTCTATTTTTAGTTTTTTGAGGAACCTCTATGCTGTTTTCCAGAGTGGCTGCACCAGTTTGCATTCCCACTGCATTCCCATTGCAGTGCAAAAGAGATTCTCTTTCTCTGCATCCTTGCCAACATCTGTTGTCGTCTGAGTTGTTCATGTTAGCCATTTTGACAGGTGTGAGGTGTTATCTTATTGTCGTTTTGATTTGTATTTCCCTGATGATGAGTGATGTTGAGCATCTTTTCATGTGTCTGTTAGCCATCTGGATGTCATCTTTGGAAAAGTGTTCATTCATGTCTTTTGCCCATTTCTTCAGTGGATTATTTGTTTTTTGGGTAGTGAGTTTGAGAAGTTCTTTATAGATTTTGGATACTAACCCTTTATCTGATATGTCGTTTGCAAATATCTTCTATTCCGTCGGTTGCCTTTTAGTTTTGCTGATTGTTTTCCTTTGCTGTGCAGCAGCTTTTTATTTTGATGAGGTTCCAATAGTTCATTTTTGCTTTTGTTTCCCTTGCCTCCAGAGAGGTGTTGAGTAAGAAGTTGCTGCGGCCAAGATCAAAGAGATTTTTGCCTGCTTTCACCTTGAGGATTTTGATGGCTTCCTGTCTTACATTGAGGTCTTTCATCCACTGAGTTTATTTTCGTGTATGGTGTAAGAAAGTGGTCCAGATTCATTCTTCTGCATGTCGCTGCTCAGTTTTCCCAGCACCACTTGCTGAAGAGACTGTCTTTATTCCACTGAATATTCTTTCCTGCTTTGTCAAAGATTAGCTGGCCATACGTTTGTGGGTCCATTTCTGGATTCTCTATTCTGTTCCATTGATCTGAGTGTCTGTTTTTGTGCCAGTACCATACTGTCTTAATGATTACAGCTTTGTGATACAGCTTGCAGTCCGGGATTGTGATGCCTCCAGCTTCGTTTTTTTTTTTTCAAGATTGCTTTGGCTATTTGGGGTCTTTTCTGGTTCCATACAAATTTTAGGATTGTTTGTTCTAGCTCTGTGATGAATGCTGGTGTTATTTTGATAGGGATTGCTTTCCTAACTTCTCTTCATCTTTACTAACCCTCAAGTACTCTTGTATTCACAGGGTTTGGCTTTTATAATTACTTGATCAACCAGTTACAGTACTGTCTGGAACTTTGACAAAAACCTTTATAAATATTCTATTGAGGAGCCCCTGTAATAATTGTTTCTCCAGCTTCTGCTTGTGGTTTCTGTACTTCAAAAAAGATAGGCAATATGTGCTTGTTTCTAGTTGGTTGTGTTGTGTGTTTAATTGAGGTGTAACTGCATTCACGTTGAGTTGTCTCAGAGATGGGTGAGTTATTGATGACCTCGGGTCCATCACAGGTTATGGGTAGAAACTTAGCCGTAACAGTATCCTGGTTTGCTATTTTGCAGATAGAGTAAAGTGGGTAAAGTATACGATCTACCCTCTAGATAATAGTAAAGCTTTTTTTCTTCCTTGAATGATTATACCATAAAATATAGTTTCAGATATAAATGCCAGGAAACTAGAATCAATTCTGGTAGGGGAGATAGAAAATAAATGAGTTAAACTCTGGGATAATGTTAGCAGTACATTATTCTGGGAAGAAAATGGCAGGACACAGAAGGGGCTCTGGGTTGACTGGGAAGGGATGAGTAGGAAGGGCTGTTTGATTTTAGACAGATTGATTGGATAGGGTGCCCTCCCTGAGGAGTTAGCATTTGAGCAGATACCTTACTGAGATGAAGTGGGATGACTGTAACAATTACCGAGGAAGAGCCGCCCCTGAAGAGGCAACACAAATTCAGGTTTCTTCAGGAGATTCAGTCCCTTTGAAAATGTAAAATACAGAGGATGTATATTTTTTGATGGTAAAGTATCTTAAACTCTGGCACACTTGAATTTTTAATCGACGTGTGTATCAGCCAATGAGTATTTCTGTTCTTAGGTCCAGTTTGAGGTTGGTGATGGCATTGAAGAAACTTCAGGCTTTACAATGTAGCAGATGGTCCTAAAGGTGGGGCATATCTTCATGCAGTTTTATCTACTTTAGTTGACTGTCCAATTTGAAGTAGAAAAGCAGATTCGAGTATTTGTTTTAAAATAGAATTCCCTAATTAAATAAATCTTTATTTGGGGGTGCCTGGGTGGTTCAGTTAGATGAGTGTCTGACTTCTGCTCAGGTCATGATCATGCCGTTCCCGAGTTCGAGCCCCGCTTTGGGCTCTGTGTTGACAGCTCAGAGACTGAACCTGCTTGGGATTCTGTGTCTCCCTCTCACTCTGCCCTTCCCCTGCTGGTGCTCTGTCTCTGTCTGTCTCAAAACTAAATAAAACGTTAAAAAGAAAACAAATCTTTTTTGTAAAATATACTGAATAGGATTTTTCCAATTTAACTTTACAAGAGCATAAGTTCTGCAGTCATAAGTTCAGCAACTGAAAGCAAATTGTCATGAAAAATATTGTATTTTTATTTATATGTGGGGCATGTACTTTTAGTCATTTAAATTTTAGAGCGTTAGTGAATTTGTTTATTCTGTTACTAAACAGTAAATATAATTGGGTGTTTATTTTTCCTTCCTTAGTTTTTCCCTAGGAAAACATTGCCAACACTACAACTTTTCGGCATTACCCCAAGAGGCTGTTTGCTTATTTGAGAGAACTGTAGTAGATTGCTTGCTGCCTTATGGAATGTTTCCAGAAATTTTTCCAAAAGCTGTTATTTTAACTTTGAGTTTTAACTGGTATATTTTGTTATGGCATTTTTGTGATTTAAAAGTAGTTTGTGTTTTTCTGACTTTGGTAAGAACAACAAGAAATCTATTATTTAATAACTAGCTGGTATCTGTCAAGGCTACAGTAAGGGTAGTTTTTTCTTTGGGAGCCCCAAGTAGCATTCCACTGTATTTTCATTTAGGTCTTTTAATTCCTGTACTGTTAATATTTTTAGCATTGAGTGAGCTATAAATCTAATATTGTGTAATATAGTCTGCTTAAACCAGCCTGATTAGAAGAAAACATTTAGTCAGAAATATGGAGGGACACCTGGGTGACTCAGTCCGACTTCGGTTTAGGTCATGATCTTGCAGTTCTTGGGTTCAAGGCCCATGTCGGGCTTGTGCTGACAGTTTAAAGCCTGGAACCTGCTTCGGATTCTGGGTCTCCCTCTCTCTCTGCCCCTTCCCCACTCACACTCTGTTTCTATCTCTCAAAAATGAATAAACATTAAAAAATTTAAAAAAAAAGAAATATGTAAAGAATGGTGATAGATTATTAGGGATCATGAAATACTTGCTAACAGATTGGGACTCCAGCCAGTCAGTTGTGTTTGAAAAAGTTATGTAACATATGTAAAATTTGTATACTCCAAATTTTTATCAAGTTTCAGTTGTCTTAAAAATAATTGTTTATCATCCTTGTACACTATTAGTGGGAATGTGCTATGGAAAACAGTTTAGAGGTCCCTCAAAAACTGAAAAGTAGATGAGCCATTAGTTCTCCTTCTGAGTATATACTCAGAAGAATTGAAAGCAAGGGTCTTGAGAGTATTTGTACACTCAATGTTCATAGCAGTGTTATTCACAATAGTCAAAAGGTGGCAGCAACCCAAGCGTTCATTGATTGATAAGTAGATAAAACATGGTCTGTACATACAAGTGAGTATTATTCAGCTAATTTAAAAGGAAAGGTGCAGGGGCGCCTGGATGGCTTCGTCGGTTAAGTGTTCAACTCTTGATTTTAGCTCAGGTCATGATCTCGCCTTTCATGGGATGGAACCCCGCATTGGGCTCTGTGCTGACATCACGGAGCCTGCTTGGGATTCTGTCTGCTCTCCACCCCCACCCCCACTGCCAGCTTACTTTCTCCCGCTCAAAATGAATAAATAAACTTAAAAAAAGAAAGCATGCATTAACAAAACAAACAGATAACTGGAGGACATTATGTCAAGTGAAAGAAACTAGATACAAAAGGATGCTTTACTGTAGGATTCTTGTGTGAGGAGGGTCCTAGAGTAGTCTCATTCATAGACTGAAGGTAGAAGAAGGTGGCTGTTGGGGAAGATGGGGAGAAGCAATGGGCAGTTACTGTTGAATGGCTGCAGAGTTTCAGTTTTGCAAGATGAAACGAATTCTGGAAATGGGTGGTGGTAGTGGCGACAATGGGTAGTGGTGAATATATTTATTACCACCAAACTGCACGATTTAAAAATGGTCAAGGTGGTTGTCCACAAAAACAAACAAACAAACAAACAAACAAAAACAACTTAGTTGTAAATTTTACCTCCAGGGCCAAAAAAGGAAACTAACAATCCTCATTAGTTGGGGAGTAAGGAGTAGACAGAGACACTGGTGAAACAGAAAGGGCAGGATGTTGATTAGCTTAGTTGTGATACAGAGTTGAGGGTACTTGAGGGTTCATTGCACTCGTCTGTTTACTTTTGTATACGTTTGAAATTTTCCATAATACAAAATATTTTTAAATGATGATTTGTCATTCAATTTAGGAGACTGAAGTTATTCCCCCAGGGGGTCATAGTGGCTGCTGTGGCCCTCCACGACTAAGGAGCGTTTCCAGTGTAGAGGGGCTGTGGCTGGTGAGGAAGGGAACAAATTGTGAAGAATGCTGTTAGCTCTTAACAGAAAGGATGCTGGAAGGGGTGGCACTTCGTGTAGGCAGTTAAAGTCTGTGAGTCCTTCCCAGTTGCTTTGCTTTTATTAGATTAGTACAGCTACTGCCTGAGACCAGGAAGGTGCCAACAGTTTTTACTGTCCCTCAGTGTTCTTCATTCCTACGGCCTTTTTCTTCTCAGGAGCCCAGGCTGTTACGGAACCTGGTCTGGATCCCCAGGCGGAAGACCCAAGCGGCACTCGGGGATCTTGGAAGGCAGGGGTTTATTTCAAATCCGCAGGCTCAGAGGAGATCCCATTCCAGAGGTTTGATCCCCCGAGCATAAGCAGAGGGAACGATTTATAGTGTGTTACTTCCGCATTCCTCATTAATAGTAATTTGGTGCGAGCGCCAAGGGGGGTGGGAAGAAGAACCTGGAAGGGGAGTCTTGGGTCGGGGACTGGAATGCCCCTGTCAGTCCTGTCGGCCGTCTTACAACAGATTTTTCCTATCAAGACGGGGCTGTACTTGTTGTCTGTGTTGTCGGGAACTACCACAAAATGACATGGTCATTTCACACTGTAAAGTTCCCATTTAGACCATCGTGGGCTGTACTTCATAGAGCCTGAATTTGTGACAGATGTTTCTACTTTAGGGCAGCATGCGTCTGTTTTGCCGCACTGACACTGTTTTCTGCTCCAGTACTAAATACGGACTCTTTTTCCTGTCCCGGTCAGATTGTGCCACCCGGTTGTTGGATGTTTAGTTATTAGTCTGATCATATCTTTTGGACAACGCTATCTGTCTGTTAGCGCGGCTGAAGCTTCGAAGGCCTGTAAACATCCTATCTACTGCTGTGAAAACTAGACTTCGGACCCATATCCATGTTAAATTTCAAAATGTGCAAAATCTGGTCTTTTTAACCCATTTAAAACCAAGTGTGAAGCAGATGAGAATTTTTTAAACCAATAACATTTAATCTTTCTAGAGTAATCACTCTTGGTTATAAAGACACATAATATGGGGGACTTAGTATGAGAACCATGAAAGTACATTTTTATTTGTTTTGTGTAGAAAATATCTAATTAAGTGTAATTATATGATGGCCTGATTCTGGGCACAACTCAGATCATTCTGCAGACACAAAAAGATCTGCTTTGAAAGAGCTGAAATATCTGCAACTCATGGTAGAGGAAGTGTATTCCTATTTAAAATAAACAAATCCTACATTTCTTTCTAAGTCTGTACCAATAGATCCGTGGGATGTGGGCAGAGCCGTTAAATGTTGAACCCAGCAAATTTGACATCTTGCCCTACGTACCAGAATAAGGTGAAAATACTCGGTGCTTATCTTCATTTAGAACAGAAGTATGGTAATTTCCTGCTAAAATCTATAAGTGTGGTGGCCCTTGACTTTTAGCGTTTGTTAAAATTATCAAAAATGGAAGAAATAGCATATTCTACAGTTTCTAAATGATAGATTGCCCCTATGTAAAGCGTACCTACAATAACTTGCAGAACGTGATGGCTAGTTTAATGTGAGAGGTCGTTGGCTTGTATTGTCTGTAAGAAGAACAGAGGAGTCCTGCTTTTCAGTTGAATGTACATTTTAGCTGGGTGCCGGTTGTCTAGTTTTTATAGGTATACTATGGAGGAACGAGGCCACTGCCATACTTATACCCGGTGGTGAGCACAGAGAACAGCCGGGCCATCTCAGCATTGTGTTTGTGGACTAATAAAGTTATAATTGGGCATTTGTTTAAAGAAATTTCTGGAGTTCATAAATATTTCATCCCCACAAGAGAAAATCAGGCAAGTCCATAAGTTGAATTAAAGCAATTTCAAATAGACATCTAATAGAGAATCTTATTAAATATGATTGCATTTTGTACTGTCGTGATTAATTTTTCATCAGTCTGTTTTCTTCCAAGACTGATTTGTCTCTGTGCAAACTTTGAATACCTAGTACGTATAGAATGTTAAGCTAAATACTGAGAGACGTAGAAGACAGGAAAATCGGTGACAGCTTATGTTTTCAAGCTCAGGGTGGAAGCCATTTCAGAAGCTGAACGTAGGCATTCCTTGTCTTATTGTGCTTTTACTTTATTGTACTTCACAGGTACTGCATTTTTTTTTTTTTTTAACTCATTGAAGGTTTGTGGCAGCCCAACGTCAAGCAAGTCTTTCAGTGCCATTTTTCCAGCAGCATTTGCTCACTTCATGTCTCTGTTACATTCTGGTAATTCTCACAATATTTCAAGCTTTTTCATTGTTATTATATTTGTTATGGTGATCTGTGATCAGTGATTAGGACTCTTTGAAAGCTCAAATGATGGTTAGAATTTTTTTTAGCAATAATGTGCTTTTAAATTAAGGTATGATTATGTACATGGCCTTTTTAGACATAATGCTATTGCAGACTTAATAGACTACAGTGTAGCGTAAACATAACTTTTATATGCACGGAAACCAAAAATCATTTGACTTTGCTTCATTGTGCTAGTCTGGAACCAAACCTGCAGTGCCTCTGGGGTATGCTTGTAGTCAGTTCCTGAGAACTGAGAAGACCCTGTGTGTTAGAAGTGTATGGCTGGCTGTTAAGAGAATAGGTATGAGTAGTAATCATGCTGCAAAGAGCTAGATGGTTAAGGGTGATAAATGCAGTCCCCATTGCACTTAGATTAAAGCCCCAAATCCTCATCGTGCCATTTGAGACTGGTTAGTCTGGCTCATACCTGTTTGTTCTTCTTCCGTGTGCTCGGTCCTCATTGCCCTTCTTTCTGATCCTCCCAAGTCACCATATTCTTTCCTGTCCAAGGACTTTCACATAGTTAGTTCCCTCTATGTGGAATGCTACCTCTCTTATTCTTTGCCTAGCCATTTCCTGTTCAGCTTTTAGATCTCAGCTTAAATGCTGTTTCCAACAAGAGACCTCACCAGCACTGCTGTATGCTAAGACCACAGAGCTCTGTATGCCAGAACACCTAGCCCAGGAAGAGAAGAGCACCTGCTGAGGTTGTGCAGAGTGGCAGCCCAATCTAAACCCCCTGTTGATGCTCTGTCATATGTCATAGCCTTGGGTGTTAACTCCTTCACAGCAGTTAACATCTTGAACCCATAGATATCTATTCTCTGTGTAATGGAACTAACTTACTGGAATTCGTTGATCTTATTAGTGGTTTTTATTTTTTTAATTTTTTAATTTTTTTTATTTTTGAGAGAGACTAAGCATGAGCAGGGGAGGGGCAGAGAGAGAGGGAGACACAGAATCTGAAGCAGGCTCCAGGCTCTGAGCTGTCAGCACAGAGCCTGATGCAGGGCTCGAATTTACGAACTGTGAGATCATGACCGGAGCCGAAGTCAGATGCTTAACCGACTGAGCCACCCAGGTGTCCCCATTGATTGTATTAAATTGGAGACCTCAGAGTGACATTCCTGATGTGACAAGTGGAGTTTTATGATTAGTATAACTTAAGATGGAGTATAATATTACTTGCCTCAATAAGCTGTAAATCATGTCTTCTGAGTCATAAAATCTCATGACTTCATCATGAAAGGCCTTGATCAAAGTGGCAGTAGTGAAAGTTGTAGAATTCAAGAAATAATGGTTACATCCTCTGGGCTGGGTGGATTGGTTCAGGGAAATGTTAGGACTGTAACTTGTAGAACAAAACGGACTATGATTGATGCAAAAAGGAATGAAAGCTACTTAAAGGAAAGATCCAAGTTTTGGAGAGGCCAGTGAAGCCTCTGGTTGCTTTTTGTTTTTGCCAAAGAATGGTAGCAAACCTGAGTTGAGAGGAGCTGTGAGCTAAATGATAGGTTTTCTTGATGGAAGCGGGACAAATTTGGGACTTACAAATAAGTGAGAGTTCGAGGCATAGAGTAGGAGAAGTGTGTCTATCAATTAGTTATGTTTTCTCTGGAATTTACTGAAAATGAAAGGGGTAGGGAATCTGTGATGCATGTGGGAAAGGAAGAAGTAGGAACTGCTTCCAAATAAGGCCAGCATTCAGTTTTCCTTGGTTAAAATTTGAGTGCATCAAAATACAAAACGGTTAGAATCATTTTATGAACTTTCAAAAGCTTTGTTGATTAAAAAAAATACATTTTCACTTAGTGCAAACCATATTCTAAAACCTAGGTATAACTCAAAACAGTTCTTTTCTTTAAATATTTACGTGGAAATGGCAAGTTATTACTTTAAAGAATGGTTCAGAAACCTATAAACTTCAGAGTCAAGCCATTTAATTTTGTAACTTTTGTCTAGATACTAAATGTACTTGGACTTCACATGAAAAACTGCAGAAGCTAAGCTAATTCAGAAATCTTTTTACTACTCTTTATTTAAGGTGAACATTGAGCTTAAATTGATTGATTTTGATGTGTTTTGGTAATGTACCGTGTTCCGCAAAATTAAAGACTTTCATTGGTATACATAGATCCAGCAGAGAAATGCAAAGCATTAAGCAGTAATGTTAGTACAGACTCTAGTGATGATGTATTAATTCTATTTAACCAAAGTATATGCATGGTGTAAAAAAAATCTCATAAGCAATTTGTCTTCATTATGTTATAGTTAAGGCCAGTTCTTAAAGTGTAACTTTGGCAACAGAATTTCTGCATTTTAAAATATGGCTTCTGTTGAATGAAGTATTCCCCTATTAAGTGACTGTTGAAGGTGCTTGGCAGATTTCACCTTACCAAATAATACGAGACATTTATATTGAGGATTGAAACTACCATGCTCTACAAATGAAGGAGAATTAATTTTCAGGATTAATGAGGATTTTGAAAATATAAGCTTCGCATTGCAGAGACCAAATACTGACTGGACGTCACTTACAGCATAAGATTTAGGCTTCTCAGTGGATTTTGTTTTAAACCCTGTAGTGTCATTCTCTTGTCATATATACTGCCCTCCTCCCTTTCGTGGAAACATAGCAATCCTTATTTTCTGTCTCCTTCGCAATATAGAGCCCAGACTTGAGACAAAAACTTAGGAGATAGAAAGCCAGGATGCCACTTGCTGAGGTCTGGAACCCGGCTTTCCTATTCAGCATTTGGTTTCCAGCACTTAGAAACATTCAATATTTGTGGAGTGAGTGAATGCCTTATTTTGATTGTAGAAACAAGTTAATTTTCATGTACCACCATTGTTGCTGTTGGAATTCAGAGTTTCTAAATACAGAAAAATAATATTTCTAGGGCCAGCCCATTGTTCTGTTTCAGCATTATGCTTTCTTTGCTCGCCTTGGTTTATTTGCATAAAAAGAGCTGAGTTGCTATCAAATGTCATTAGATTCATTAATGGTACTGTTGTAGTTAACTTTTTGAAAAAAGGAGGGGGGGATGTTTCAGAATCTCAGGAGATGAGTGTAATACTACTGTAGCTTTGTGGAACCACCTTTGGTATTAAATTGTCATTGTTACTATCAGAGCCAGCAGCTGACGGGCAAGAAGAGTACTCTTTCCTTCTAAATAGGATTGTGATGCTCTGCATAGAAATGTGTATGTTTTCATTTTTCTGTGATAAAAATGGCTTCTGATATTTTCTATTTTAGTGTCATGTTAGAGATTTCATTCCATGCTCATTTGTTCATTCACATGTATTTTTATTTTTAGCTCTAAGCGAAAGACATGAGGCCTAAGACTGAAATGAGGTTGTTTTGAGGCCATCTGATTTCTGACTAGAAGGTGTGCGATCGCCTCGTCCTGAAACCACTTCAAACAGAATGGTAATGGCAAAACCTAAGAGAAAGAGAGGCCTTCATGTTTTTCCATGTCTGTTCTCTTATCCCAATTCCTTCCTCTTTAAGATTAAAACAAATTCTTTAAGTTACGAACAAAAAGTATTAAACAATATGCTAATATACCCTAACTAAACTGGGTCTCAGGTGAAGAGTTGTGTAAATCTACATGGTAAGCCTTGTATAGTTGTTTGAACTTTTTAGTGAGCTACTTAATTAGTGACAAAATCTGTATTCTGTGAAAACGCCTGAGCCATTAGGAATTTGCAGATTGAAATAATTTTCTTCCTTTGAAAAATGATAGGGTTTGCTCTTAGAAGGGGCTCCAGACTTGTGAGGCGTTTCAGACTAGGAAGTTAGGGTTCTTGTCACAACTTTCTTTTGCTGTCATAAAGAATTTTAATGTCTTATGTATGTGTTTTTGTTTTTCTATTTAAGATGTAAAGTCCTATTAAGAATGTTAGTAGTATCAGTTAGCTCTACTTTAATTATTACCGGTATCTTAGTTCAAAATGTATTTTATAGTTGAGAATAGCACTGTTTGCTTTTATTACAGTAAAACTTTTTTGAGAGAGTGCTACTATTTATTAAGTTTATTCCAGTGGTCCAGGTCCTGTTAAAATAATGTTGATGTGGCAATTACTAGGCTGAATCCCGCTGGGAATAGAATTCCAATAGGGTCTTTGCTCAAGTTCAGATTTTATGCAAAGCCATCTTTTCAGAATAAATGGTTACTTGTTATTTCTTGTACTACATGTAATAGTGTTAATAGCAAAAATAGTATCACAAGTTTACTTATATTTAGCCTGAATTATATGTTTGTTTAATTGATGGCATGCCAAGAAAATGAGATTGTCATCCCCTTCCAGAGGGTAATGGGGTGGGGGGGGGGGGGGCAAATTCTATGGAACTGTGACAGCATTAATATATTTTTTAAAGTCATGCTTCTTTCCATGTTTTCTTCTAGGGTCTCGGTTGTTGGTATAGTGCTACATTACCTCATTTCTCTACAAACAGTATTTTCTTATAAAGAGTATTACAAATAATATCTTATAAACAGTATTTTCGCAGATGTTGAGAGTGACTCAAAGTTTTAAAATGTATTTTTATTTGTATATGTGGCTTTCTGTGATGACAGACTTAATCACATGCCATGCAAATCCAGGCACCACTTAGGCTCACAACAGTGTAGTCATCTTCTATCTGTGATCTTGGTTTAGCCTTCAGTCAGTCAGTCTAGCTTTGTTCCGAAGAGAAGCAGTTTTCCTTTGTTTTCTAGATCTCCCTATGTGTTGTTTTAATTCTTCTGGAAATGTGAACTCTGACCTCTTGCTTTTCTATGGAAAAATTAAACAGGCCAATCTAAAAACATAGTTTTTAAGCCTGTAGTAGCAGAATTGTTCATATAGTTCACTTTTGTGTGTTAATGCTTTAATAAGAAACAAATAGATTGTTTTTATTTTTTTGAAATTCTTGTTTCTTATGTTTACCCAAACACTTTTTTTTTTTTCCCTCAAATAAAGCCTATCTAGTTGACCCTGTTTGAAGTTAGAAGAACTTTGAAGGTCATCTTTTATATTTCTATTTCATGTGCTAAAAATGAATGTGATAGAAGTACAAAGACTTTAACCACTATTAATTGGCTAAAAATGTGGTTTCTAAAGGCATGTGTTATATAAGAATGAAATCAGTAATCTCATTTATACATCTGGATATCTGTCACCATAATAATAGCTTATTAACAGAAAATATAGAACTGATGCCACTTTAATTTAAAGACTGAAATTGTAAATGTGAAGATATTTGGACCCAATAAATATTAAATAGGTGATATATATGAGTATAGTTTAATATTTTTTAATAAGTAAACTGCCTTGTTTCTAACTTTAATGTTAGACTTAAGAGCTTATAACTGTAAGATGAGAAAGAAACATTAACTTTAAAATGTCATTTTGAAAATTATAAAAGTAAATATTGACCTTAGAAAGTTTTTTCCTTTTGACATTGTTTAATTTTTTTTCCTTTTTGTTTTTTAGGTTTGCAATTTTTTTTGGTGATGGCATGTTCAGAATCTTGGATCCCTAAGTTGAATATGTTGGAAATATTTAGGAACTCTGGAAATTATTGTTTTGTGTATATAATGGCTTACTAGGTGAATCAGTAGATTTAATAAAAAGTATATAAAAGACTAGGTATTATAATTTTGTGTTTCTAAGTTGACATGCATTATCTCAAATTGTCATCTATCAGTATTAGTGTCATTCTCTGGAGATAGTCCTATTTTGAAGATTTGGGGGTTTTTATGGACCCCGTATTTTCCCAGGCAGTTTATGTATTCCCCCACCCCTTGGGCCAGTTTGTTCAGCTCCTTTACCTTTCTACTACTGTGCAGTGTAGCTTACTTAGATCAGTGGTAATTATTGAACAGGAAGAGATCAAGTGACAGTCCTAGAGATAGTAATTATAAAATTTCAGCCTGGAAATGACCTCAGAACGGTCTGTATTCGAATATACAGATTATATCCAAATACACTTGTGACAAAACGCTGCCGATTTTCTCCTTGGATATTATTATCTAGGAACAGAAGTGCTAATAGGGAGGAAAAAGAACTGTTCAGTTTTACCTCTTCCCTCTCTCCCTTTTGTTGGGTGAATGGGTTAGGGGGAAAGTAAAATGGCCAAGAGATAGACCATGTAAATGAAAAGGAGGAAAAACAAATTTTAATCTCCAAGAAAGAATATTTCCCCTTAAAAATTCGAAAGTTAGCTCCATTCTGTGTACCTGAACATACTGTTTTAAAACTGTGGGCTCACTTTCACATAGGCCCAGAATGTCAGCTAGGGTATGCTTATGCTTAACCATAGGAATGGCTGGAGAACTTGTTATTTGATAGGAGAGTCAGACAGTCCTTGGGTGACAGTCAGTGGTTGACTTATTCCCTGACCTGTTCCTGCTGGGATTAACAGATTTGAGGAATTTTCTGGGGCAGTTATTTTGATGGTCAAATGATACAACAGCCTCTCTACCCCTTTGACCAAAACTGAGGAAAAAATTGATTTTTAAGACTGTATTTAGAACAGCCTGAAAAAGGACCATAGGAAAAGGCTGAGGTAGTCCAGTAGAATGTTAATGTATTTGACTATCACAAGGTTTATTATTGATAGATTATCCAATAATACGGAAGTTGGTGTATAACCCAAGTTTTCATAACGTTTCTATTAGAAGACTTCCAGAACTAAATAAAATACACCCTCCACCCCTTTGCTTTACTTTGCTTTGCTTTAAGAGGATTTTACTGATAGGTATATTTAATAGGTGGCACAATGAAGACATTCGATTTTTAAAAATCAGGTTACATTTTAATTTAAATGTGTGTTGCCTCTTTGCTGCTTTCCCATTACAACTGGCTTTTTAAAAACTCTCCTTCTGTGATACTTTTATCAATAGAGGTGTTTCCTCTTAGCCAATTCTAGCCACAGTATTGACTGGGCCTCGGCATTTGATATACCCAGAAGGAATTAGACAGACAGGAAAAAAGTTGGTCTATACTGAAATGAATATTTTAAAAACCTTCTTAGATTCTGAACACTTTGAGTACAAATGAAAGAGACCCAAGAGGGGGGAAAATTTAAGAGCCCAAGAATAAAAAAATGGTGGGGGTGGGGGTGGGGGATAACCCCTTATAGCTAACTAAGGTATAATAAGGAAAGGAAATTAATTTCCTGGAGATTATGAGATAGAATATGAAATCCCTTGGATAGTAGGCATTCTTAGACTCATTAGGGTAGTTCACACTAGCACACTGCAGTATTGTAAGGACAGTGTTATGTGATCTGGGGAAATATTAATGGATTTCCTAACACAGAGTTTGACATTTATTGTAGTGTGTTATAAATGGGTATGCAGCTCAAAAATGAATATAATTCAAAGTAAGTATTGTAGATACTAGAGAAAATATTATAAAATCTGGATCTTTTGTCTCTATTTTGCAACGTTAGAGAGTAATGTAGACTACAGAGCATAGTAGAGAATTGATGGCATGACTATAATCAGTATTTGGTGGTTGCTAGTATTACTAGAAACTTCTAAATAAAACCTGACATTTGTCTAATGTTGTCCTTAGTTGTACTGTAACAATTTTAGTGAGAAAATGTGTACCTTCTTGGGTCACTCTACTCCATAGTCTGGCACATCACTGTGAAAATGTAGAAATCTAAGCTCGTTTACCCAGAGAGGAACGGATCTTTGTAAATTTGGATACAGTAAGTGCTTAGGGACACACACAGAATGTGAGCCTAGAACAGTGGTTCTTGGTATTTCGGCACTTTTCGACCCCCTTTTGAAAACCTGAAGGTAACTATGGATCCTTTCCCCAACAAGACTGCAATTTCTGAGGGTAGAGGGACCGCCCTTGGCTGTCAGGTCAGGAAGCCCTGATCTACAAGATCATCTTCATTTTACTTCTGACCTTGCTCTTGACTTTATTGTCAACTGTCTGTCAGGGGTTCTCGAATGGAGCTTCAAATCTTGAAGGACGCTTACTGCCTTACTCATTGAACTGAAGCCCAATGTCCAGAGCTCTGTAACGTAATGGAGCAGACGTTCACAAAACGCTGCCCCACAAGTACAGTGGTAAAAAGAGAGCCTGAGGCATTTGTGTGTGGCACAGCCTCCTGGGTAGTATCTCCTTCCTACTGGCACAGGGGGGTTTATTCCATAGTAAGTTGAATCTTGATGTTCTGTTTTTAAAATGAGCATATTTCTTCTAAAACCTCAAATTATTATAAAGGTTTCTAACTGTGACTTTTTCCTCGTGTCATAGGATGTCACATTAATGGTGTAAAATGTGCACTTCAAATTAACATAGTTACTGGGAACCTGGGATTGTTATTTTGTGACTCTGAAATCTATAACACGTTTTCAGGGGAATTGTTGAGATGACCGGATAATTCATTCTTTATTCCTTTCAAGTTCCTGAATGTATGATTGTTTCTGAATCTTATTAAGCCATTTATAAGATGAGACAAAACTGTCTTCAGTTCATATTTTGACACAGAATGCATACATTGAATTGATCTTATTAGAAATGTGTTTTTGACAAAAAATTCTATTTGAGTGGCTCTAATCTTCATTTTGGAATCTCAGATCCCCTGCTCGTTATGTCGTTCACTGGGACTTTGCTGCAAAATACAGCTTCGCTGAGAAGGTCATCCTTGAAAAATCAAGAAATCTGAAGAAACTTACTTTGGGACTTGAGTAAAGAGACGGAAGAGCATCGTCAGAGTGACAACGCAGCACACTCTGGAAACATCTTCGACTGCACTGCTTTTGTACATGAAACAATTTGACTGTTTTATGAACTGGACCTATAGAGAGAGAAAACAGCCTCATAAAATGTATCTTTAATATAAGAAAACAGGACTCTGGCCTTTGAAACATTTCTGTCAGGACAGTTTGTTCTGACTACTCACTGAGGGAGGGAGGAGCTTGGGTCATTGAACTCGACTGAAAGTTAGTTGCCATGTATTCTGGATTTGAAGGTGTTTTTTTAATTTCCTCTCAGAATATAGTGTTTTGGGCTTTTGCACCATCTGCCTTCCATGTGCCTTTCCTGTCCCCTGAGAGAGGAGCTGGAGTTCACCTGTGCCCTGATACTTGTTCTCTGTCCTTTCTTTTCTGTACTGTTGACTTAAATGTGGGGAAACGTGGAGCAGGTAGAGAGGATTCCAGGATCCTGTTAAATCTATCCCGCTCTCCCTCCCAGGTAGTTGTATTGCATTTCCTTTTCAGCTCCTCTCAGTGTTGCCCAATTTTAGCCCCTCGGTTAGGTCGAGGCGGCATCAAAATCACACCTTTTGAGGCTCCCTTCCCATCGTCCTTTTTGTTCTGCCTGCAGTGGGCGGTTTTCAATTGTGCTACTGGGCCACATGTGCTCTCTCATTTCCCTCCCCCTTCCTGCGTGTTCTGCTGGAGAGAGAAAACAGATCTAGACTTGGGGATTTGAGTTGCGTGAGGTTTGCCCCCACAGATGCACAGCACGGTGTTTAAAATACAGCCTCTTAGCTGTGCTGTCCACAGTAGTCTCCTTCATACCTCTGCTCTGTGCTGGGCACTGTCCCCTCGTCCTCTCCACCGCTCGATTCTCCTGAGGCCGGGAATGGACCGCATGGCACCATCCACACAGGGGGAACCGTAGTTGGCC
Source organism: Panthera pardus (assembly GCF_024362965.1). Classification (NCBI taxonomy): domain Eukaryota; kingdom Metazoa; phylum Chordata; class Mammalia; order Carnivora; family Felidae; genus Panthera; species Panthera pardus. The sequence goes on along the minus strand of NW_026526688.1, from coordinate 52,272,531 downwards.
TCTGTGTAAGCTTGCTAGTTCCTGAGGTCATGAGTTAACGAGGGAGCTGAAGAGTTCCCCGGGTCCTCCACTGGACTCTGGTAAAGGCAGATCATGTGCAGAGAAAGTCCTCATGCCGGAATGATTTTGAAAACAAGATTTGTCCAAAGAAATAGGCCAAATTCCAGGTTAACCGTGAACCCACATTGACTCTCCTGGTGTGCCTTACTTTCCACAAAATAAAAACCTTACCAAATGAACCCTGACGTAAGTCAAATGTGGTATTACTCAAAAAGAGTTTTTACAAGTAGTTTTCAGAAACATGTGCAAATAAATATGTTTTGTATAAAAGAGTATATACTATGTACAATAATTTTCTGATTCTTGCTCTAATAAATATTAAACTTAAGTGGTCTCCGCATTTGAGCCCTAATAGTTTGAAATTATTTTTTTGAAATTACTTTCTTGAGTAACATTTTAAGGTACACAATCTTTTTACTTTTCATGTAACGTTCAAGTGTTCTTAGAAGTTGTTGACACGTGTTTGTTTTCCACATGTGAACCTACTGTGTCTTCAGTAAGAGTTTCTGAACCTTTGGCTGTAATTACCAAGCGCTGGGGGTTGGGCTGGCTGGAAACGCGTGTCGAGCTTTTCTGTGTATGCAGCAAACTGTGTGCAAATAAAATAGCTTTGTACCCTGAAGGAGCTTTTAGTAATTAAATTTTTATGAAACATGAGCAAGTTAGACGAGAGGAAGTGAACAAAAGGAGCTGTAAACGATGGTCTAAATTAGAGGTTTGGGAACCTTTATGGAAGGTGGCAGTGGTAGTGAGTCGGTGGGAATGGGGTGGGGTGGGCTGTGAAGTTTGGAGAGGAGCGCAAGACCCCCATCTGGAGTCAGTAGTGGTGTGGGTCGGTGCGCGTAAGCTGTGCTCCGTGGACGTGGATCCAAGGTCAAGGAAGCTTGGTAGCAGAAGTCTATCCCCACCGTTCCTGACTGATCAGCAGATGGGTGCCATGAGGCAAAATAGGAAAAAGAAAATCAAGGGTGGGGTGGGGACTTCAAAAGTTTTTTTCACTTTAAAAAACTGACCTTTTAAACTTCTGTGTCATTCTCTGTACTGTGTACCCCTGGTAAAATAAAACTCTTGCCATCTCAAATTAGTTCTCTACAGATACCCAAACCATTTTTTTTATTGACCTGTGAAATCAAAAGGCTGGGTGCTGCTGTTTCTTGGAAATGTGCAGGATTAGCATAGTCAGGTCTTAGTTGTCCATCCTACAACCCATAGATCATGGGACGCTGTTTAACGCACCAAAGAACAGGGCAGGTTTACATACTTCCTTCAGCTTTGCTGTAGAGTGGGAGACCCTGTCTCAAAAAAATTAAGGTAGCTGTTAAGGGGCGCCTAGCTGGCTCAGTCACTGGTAGAGCACGCGACTCTTGATCTCGGGGTCGTGAGTTCAAGCCCCACGTCAGGTGTAGAGCTTACTTTTTAAAAAAAGGTAGTAATTAAAAGAACAGCTGTTATCATCCTGTTTCAACCAACAGTTGGCCGAGGACTCATTCTGGAAATCTCTTGAACAGATTTCCAGTATTTTACATGAGGATGAACTGAGACCTCCAATAATGCAAAGATCCACTACAACACAAACTGAAGAAATCATTTCACACTCCCTTGCAGATAATTTTTCAACCTGCAAAGTAGTCACAAACCTCCAAAAAATTTTACGCTGATAAGTGAGTGGCCAGAAACAATGCAATGGTTAGAACTTGTCTTATGTCTGCCTGTCTCCAACTTTTAAGATTTACTCTACGTACCATCGTCTTGCATGACTAGACTGCTTTTTAATATCCGCTTACATGCTAGCCCCTGCAATAAGGTAAATGTATAAAATGTGTCGAGGAGTGAATTTTCAAGAAAGATGTGGAGATTTCTTCCTTTGGCATCTAAAGATGAAGGTTGGTATCTTTCCTAAACGGGTGCTTGTAGGCAAGTTCAGAGGAAGTCAGTGATCTCTAGTCATGGTTCACAGCACTCCAAAGTACGTCCCTTTATCTCGGGGATATTGCAAAATTCGGAACCGTATTGCTCTATTAGTATTCCACGTTGTGTTCCTTAGAGACTTTTTCTTAGGAGTCCCAACTTTGAATTATTCAACCCAGGGCTAAGATTAGTGAGGCAGACACCTGCTTTCTGTATTCCCTGGGACTCGAAAGCAAGAATGAAATTACTAAATAAACTGAGATTGAGGGATATTTTGGACTTTGTTAGCTGTGTGCTATGCATCCATTCCTGCGGGCAAGGCACTCAGAGGGCTGGTAAATTTCTCAGTACTGGAGGGCATCACTTTGCCGTGAAAATTTTGGATTAAATATTTTTGAACGTCCTCAATTTTGTAGCATAGCAGACAAAAGATTATAAATAGATACGTACTGATTGAAATCATTTTACCTAAAGTATGACATGACCAAACTGTAGATTTGCAATTTTGTATTTGGAAGAAAAGACACAAGTGACTTGCTAGGGGTCTTTGATGACAGTTACAAGCAGGAAATTTAGTTCTGCCTCTAATACCAAGTTACGTGTTTAGTCAAAATAATACCTCAGAACTTTTCCGTTAGGATTTTCTTTAGCCCTTGAGTGGCTCTTGTGGCCTATCCAGGCCCCCTTTTTACCTAAGAAAGCCGCATCAGAGAATGAATTACACAATTTTAAAAGCCCCATTTGTGGGATCTTCTGGAAAACACTAAAATACATCACTGTAGGATAGTTTCCCTCTTTGAGAAACGGGGAATTATCCTTAAGTGAGAGGCCAAACCAAGGCGAAACAGGTGGTTCACAGATGGCTTGGTCTGTGTCTGTGGCTGCCTTCAGCACACTTCCGGTGTGGGGGCTGAGTGGCAGTGGGGGGGGGGGGGGGTGGAAATGTGGCAGGTGTTGGGAGAATGGCTTTTCACATCTACTAGCGTAAGCAATTCCTGTTTGCCTACTTTTTATGTAACATCTTTCTAAGGAGTCATTGTAGCAAACCGTAGTTTCTCCCTTCCCCCAGATTAGAATTTTGTGATTTATGTTTAAATTAAGAAGTAAGGTTAACTCCATAGCTGCCGTTTCCTCAAACAAAAGCAAAAAACCCAGCAGCAGCTGACCTAGACTTCCATCTTGTACTCACTATTATGTAAGTCCTAAATTCTGATTTAAAAAATGATAAATTCGGGGCGCCTGGGTGGCTCAGTCGGTTGAGCGACTGACTTCGGCTCAGGTCATGATCTCGCAGTTTGTGGGTTTGAGCCCCATGTCGGGCTCTGGGCTGACAGCTTGGAGCCTGGGGCCAGCTTTGGATTCTGTGTCTCCTTCTCTCTCTGTTCCTCCCCTGCTCACGCTCTGTCTCTCTCTCTCTCTCAAAAATAAAGATTAAAAAAAAAGTTTTTTAAGTGATAAATTTGGTCTGAAGCAGAAAGAGTGTAATAAGCCTTTTCTCTAGTCTCTCACCCTTCAGATCCTCTGGCCCCCTATGGTAGTGAGGCCGGTGACCACCTGAAAGGTTTGAAATTGAGAGCAAGAATTAGAAAAAGATAACAGCAGGGGGCCTGGGTGGCTCAGTCGGTTAAGTGTCCAACTCGATATTGGCTCAGGTCATGATCTCACGGTTTGTGGGATCTTTCATAAGGGGTCTTAGGAGGAAAGGCCGGGCAGAAGCAGTGCCAGGAGCTGAAGCCCCAGACTGAGCAAGGTCCAACTTACTGGTGATTAAAATGAAAGAGATCGTGGAGGCCCCCTAAGTTCATGCTGAAGAGTAGGGGTTCAGTTCTACAGGCAGGAGGGGACCTGTCCTCTGTGGCTTTGCTCATGTGGGACTTTCATCTGAGTATGGTCCAGAATTCTTGGCCCCTGTGGGTTCTCAGTTTATCATCTCGGGCAAGGGAGGAAAGAGAGAGAAGTTGATTAGTGATCATTCCCTCTCCTGTCTCTCAATACTTTTCCAAAATGCACATAACTTTTTCCTCATAAAAAGGAGATGATTTATAAAAATTCACACTGTGCAGAAAAGTAAGAGTAAAGTTCGCTATCTTACTGCTAATATTCTGATCATCAGCAGTTTCGACTTCTACGTCATCTGTGCTAACAGCCTCCTTGGTAAGGGCTGCTGTGTGTGGATGCAACCATCTCACTCCCTAGTGCTGGAAGTTAGGTGGTCTACAATTTTCATTATTCATGTTCTTTTCATTTTCTCACTCTTGCAAACTTGGTTTCCCGTGAACGTCCTTATGCATAAGATCTGCATTTACCCAGTTATCTCCTTGGTATAAACAGAAGGACACCTCAAAAACTTGGGATGCCTAGAGTCACCTGGGTGGCTCGGTTAAGTGTCCAGTCCCTGATTTCAGCTCAGATCATGATCTTGGGTTCTTGGGATCAAGCCCCGCGTCAGGCTCTGTGCTGGCAGTATGGAGCCTGCTTGGGATTCTGTCTCTCTCCCTCTCTCTGCTCCTCCCCTGCTCATGCTCTCTCTCTCTCTCTCTCTCTCTCTCTCTCTCTCTCTCAATAAATAAACAACAAAAAAGTTTGAAACCTAGAACTGAGGTCCACAATACCAGAATTTAGTACAGACATTACCATTGAGCAGTTTGTGTGCGTGTGTATGCCCACATGTGCACTTTTCAGAGCACTTTAGTGGCAACTTCCGTCTTGGGTTAGTGGAGATGATGGTCGTTCCTTCGGGTGGGTGTGGGGGGCTCCCATCTCTCCTCAGCACTGCTGTCACATGGCAAGTGCCTGCTGCTCACAAAGCACATTTGCAATCAGCTTTCAGAACATCAACTCCAAGGCCAATGCCAACAGAAGCTTTTGGAATACACGATGATTAGCACACATGATAGCCAAACTAAAAATGGAACTTTCCGGCTTCCACGCATGAAACTGCTTTGATTCCAAGTTTTCCTATTTTAATTAGGCAGATCAAAGAGACAACACGTTTTTCTGAGAAGTTGAAAATCATATGGCAAACCGCTCTATTTTTCAATGTAGGAAGTCTTTACAAGGGTTAAGTGTGAGCGATGTTCATTTTGGTTCTTTCAGGGGAAAGTACCTTCTGGAAGTGGTCTAATTGGATCCCTCGGTGGTGGTCTTCTACCCAGGCCCCCCTCCCCAGCCATTTCTCGTCCATAAGATCTCTGGATGGTTCCTGGATTAAACCACTGTGTACTAAACGTAATGAGAACTCAGAGCTAAAGACTCCTTGTCCTGTTATGTAGAAGGCTTGGTTTAGGTTGAAGTCATACGTTCCATTCTTTCTTCTTAAAAATGAGCCCTACTTGGGGTGCCTGGGTGACTCAGTCGGTTGAGTATCTGACTCTCAATTTTGACTCAGGTCACGATCTCATGTTTCGAGGGATTGAGCCCCGAATCAGGTTCTATGCTGGCAGCGCAGAGCCTCCTTGGGATTCTCTCTCTCCCTCTGCTGCTCCCTCTCTCTCTCTCTCAAAATAAATATATAAACATAAAAAAGAGAGACAGAGAGCCCTACTTAACAAATTGTAGCTCTAGCACTCCTGTACTCAGCAACCAGGCTCCTTAGCATACTCCCACTCTTTTGTCTCAGGGCCTTTGCACTTGCTGTTCCCTTGGCCTGGTCTGCTCCTCCCCAGATGCTCACATGGCTCTCTCCCTTGCTTCTGTTAGCTCTCTGCTCAAACGTCTCCTCATCAGAGAGCCCTTCTGACCCACCTGTCTATCTAAAATAGCATCTCTTTCCCTCCCTCCCTTATTTCCTCACAGCAGTTACCCCACGCTGACAGCAAAGATTTGTCTCCTCCACAAAGCATAAGCTCAGAGAGGGCAGGGCTTTTGTTTTGTTCCTGGCTGTTCCTTCAAAACCGAGAACAATACCTGACCTATGTTAGAAACTCAGTAAATGTATACTTTTTGAATGAGTGAACAAATCCCCCCATGTTCCTACCTAGGGACGTGTGAAGACACTTGGAGCTTTCAAACACCAGAGGAAAGTCAAGGACTTGGGGAAAAGGAGCAGTGATCTCAGGGCGGGATCTCTGTGTCAGGCTGACCTGGCCCAGTGGCGCCATTTCTGCATCCAGCTCCTTCTCTAACTGCATGTTCACGTGGAGCCATGGCTTCTTTCTTTCTTTCTTTCTTTCTTTCTTTCTTTCTTTCTTTCTTTCTTTCTTTCTTTTTTTCTTTCTTTTTATGGAACGCTTCACGAATTTGTGTGTCATCCTTGTGCAGGGGCCATGCTAATCTTCTCTGCATCATTCCAATTTTAGTATCTGTGCTGCCGAAGCGAGCACGAGCCATGATTTCTAACATTCCCCACCCCCCCAAGTGGAGGGTGACTTGTGCTAACAGTAGGCACTGCCTTTAAAAAGCATTTCAGTGGGGGAGTCTGGGTGGCTCAGTTGGTTAAGCGTCTGGCTGGATTTCGGCTCAGATCGTGATCTCACAACTTGTGATTTTGAGCCCTGCATCAGGCTCTGTGCTGACAACATGGAGCCTGCTTGGGATTCTCTCTCTCTCTCTCTCTCTCTCTCTCTCCCTCTCTTTCTGCCCCTCCCCTGCTTGTTCTCTCTCTTTCAAAATGAATACACTTTTAAAACTTAAAAAAAAAGCATTTTAATGGATTAATACATGCAATAGATATTTACAGAGCAACAACTACGGTCCCAGGCATTGTGCTAGAGGCCAGGGTTATAAGAGGCCACAAGACACTCAGTGAGCTGACAGTTTTTCAGTATGAGTTTGGTTGGACAAGATCGCCCTCCTGCCACCTCAAGCTAAGAGAAGAGCCCTGAAAGAGGGGAAGCTTTGCCCAGTGGGCAGAAGGGCTGTGTGGGGCGGAGCCCAGGTGTCGGCGGGCAGGTGGGCTTACTGTGTGGTGTCAGGGTTTGGCTTTAGCTCCCCCAGGGCTCAAGAGGGAGGAAGCTCTCTGTATGCTTGTTTTCTACTAGACCACATCAATAAAAAAAATTCTTAAAACTACCACGTTTTTTGGTTTTGGTTAGACTTCTGTGGACTAAATTCAGAAGCTAGCAATAATTTTAAATATTTCCATGGGTGACTCTTCGAGAAAGTTCCAAAGCCAGAAAGTCTATTTAAAAACAACTTTGGAAACAACAAATTTGTGTTTCTCCCCGCACTTAAGATTCAAAAGAAAGAAGAAGAGCAACAACAAAAACTTTCTCCACCAATGCAAATAGACTAAAATATAAGGAAACAGGAACTCCAGGTGATTTTTCTCACTTATTGAAAGCAATAAATAATGAGTCCTTTAAATACTCTACGAGAGGTATCTTGAACTTCTCTGTAAGGAATATTTCGCTGAAAAGGAGTGTAATGCAAACATGAATGACCATGTAACCCTACCCTGTATGTAACTCAGGGATTTGCGCAGAGGCATAGTTTTTGGCCTCTAGTTATGTAATTACTGAAATACAGTTCTATGGTGCTTTTACAGTGTTTTAAGGGGGAGACGTACACGGCACTCAGATCATCAGGTGAAACCAAAGACTGGTAAGAATAGGGCCTCCTTTTCATTTCACTTTGTTGTATCCTGTCCACTGGGTCCTGTAGCTCACATTCTGGCTCCCTCTTTCTCGCTCTCTCTCTTTTTAAGTGTTTTATTTTATTTTTGAGAGAGAGCGAGAAAGAGAGAGAACACATGCGTGCACATGTGGGAGAGGAGCAGAGAGAGAGGGAGACAGAGGATCCGAAGCGGGCTCCAAGCTGACAGCAGAGAGCCTGAGATGGGGCTCGAACTTACGAGCCACAAGATCCTGACCTGAGCCAAAGTCGAATGCTCAACTGCCTGAGCCACCCAGGCACCGCTTGGCTCCCTTTTTCTCAAAGAGTGTGTGTGTGTGTGTGTGTGTGTGTGTGTGTGTGTGTGTGTCAGAGACAGAGATGGAGACAGAGACAGACAATAACGTGGGGACAAAATTCAATTGCAGATTCAGACTCAACTATTTCTGAAGTGAGACTTGGGAATGATTCTGCTTTTCTAACGAGCCAGCTGGTTAAGCCAGTACAACTGGTTCACAAACTCCATGGAATAGTAAGCCTCTTAGCCTACCAGGAACTTTCACATGCATTTTTTTTTTTCATGGAACTTTGTAACTATCCTGTGAGTTGAGCACTGCTGGTGGCACCTGCTTTTATACATAATAGGGCAGGTCCCAAGAGGCAGATTGCCTAAACAGAGCTTGATGCTAGAACCCAAGCTTCCTAACGTCCCATGGAGTGTTTTTATTAAGGGAGCTCTAGCTTGGTGGTTGAGTCATGAATACGTGGGGAGTGGTGAGGTAAAATTAAAATTTTTGGAAACCCAAAAGAGAAAATGCACCCTTTTGTTATTACTGTTGTTATGATGTCCCCTGAGGTCTTAGAGCCAGCGCTAATAGACTGGGAGATGGTCACATGAGAGTTCTTACACTTGCCATTTTTAGGCAACAGGAAGACAGCAGGTGGCGAGTGTCCTTCTGGTGACAAACTTAACTATCTTTGGGAAAATGGGATTTAACTTGACTGTAGGCTGCCTTCCATCTACCGGATGGAGCTAGAACTTGAGAGCTGGGTGGCTTTGATTTATGGAACACCATTCCTGTCAGATGGTACAAAGGATGTGCAAATCATATGCAAGTGGGCTAAATCTCACTCAGAATTTGCCAACCGGAAACACAACGTCTTGATTCCAGCTGGATTTTAATGTGATCTTGGGGTAACTTTCAGTGAAGTCTCCACTAGGCTTACTTTTAGCTGAGAAATAGCTAAATCCTGTCAAATGCAAGAAAGGTCCGAACATGGAAGTCCAGAGTGGCATTTGTGACCGTGGGTCCTGTACCCCGTCTGGGGAGAGGAGCCCCAGCTGGCCTTGGGGTAAAGTGAGTCTCCTATGGTCTTTCACTTTCACAAGTTCTTTCTTTCTTTCTTTCTTTCTTTCTTTCTTTCTTTCTTTCTTTCTTAGAGGTTACTTTCTTATCTGTGTTGGTCCAACCTTCTTCCTTTTCCAAACTGTCCCTCTCAGGCATTTGCTGCTAAGCAATGCAATGGTATAGAACAATTGGATTCATGTGGGATCTTGATTCAGTTCAAAGACATGATCACCTTGATTTTCGTGTTCTAAGAGTGTCTTGTTATGCACATAATACCTGTTCACTGCAAAAATTTTGGAAATTAACAGAAAGTGTAAAGGAAAACATTGCTATACTCCCACCACTCAGTGATAACTATTGTTATCATTTTGGTAAGTATCATTCAGGAACATATTTTACCAAGTTGAGATGATGACGCTATTAAAGTTTTGTTTTGTTTTACTACTTAAGTCTTGTAACCTCCTCTTTCCCATGAGTATTAGAGTGAATGTTTTCCCAAGTTCTGAAATATTATTGAAGAGGTTTTCATTGGCTTGTTAGTTTGTTTTGCGGGTTGGTGTACCATCAGATGGATGCGTTCTAGTTTATGCAGTTCTCCCTTATTGATGAACGTGTAGTTTGTTGCCTGTTGTTTAATATGTTATGCTCCGAGAGAGAATCCTTGCAACGAATCTTTGTGCACATCTCTAATTATTCTTTTAGGATAAATATGGAGAAGTGGAATTACCAGCTCTAAAGATATATGTAAAATCGTTGTTGGATAAATGATGCCTTTTGATAAATGCTACCGAGGGTGTTCCAGAGTGGTTGATCCAATTTATATCCTCAACCAACAGTGCGCTCTGGCTGTTTTGTGGTATTGTGTTTAAACTGCCTCTTTGACAGTTCAAAATGATATCCCTTTGTTTTAATTTGCATATATTTGATCTCCCGGAGACTGAACTGTTTACAATTTCTTTCTTTTCCTTTGACAAATGCCTCTTAGGTCCGTGGCTCCTTTTTTTTTTTTTTGGAGTTTTATTTTGTTGCTGATGTTGTTTTTCAATGATCCTTAAAAGCTCTGTCATGTACACATATTTTCCCTCATTTGTTTTTTTTTTCACTTTGATTATAGTTGTTGGTTGACATTCAGCAAGTGTTAATGCTTTCACCTAGTTGGATTTTTCAATCTTTTATTTTAGGCTTTCTTTCTGCTTGAAAATGTCTTCCCAGTCCTGAACTAAAATAGGCTAGTGAAGGTAGCTTTACCTGTACACTTCATTGGAAGACGGTGGAATTAGAGATTGGCAGAGTGTTGAGGAAAACACAACCACTAATGAAATGTGATCTAGTCTTAACCAGATGTGTACCTCAGAATCCTGTTAGAGCTTTAAAAAATTACCAGTTCCTGGGACACAGTCCAGTACCACTGAATCGGAAACTTTAAAAAAAAGGGGGCACCTTGGTGGCTCAGTCAGTTAAGGGTCTGACTTCGGCTCAGGTCATGATCTCATGGTCTGTGACACAGTTTGAGCCCCACATCAGGCTCTGTGCTGACAGCTCAGAGCCTGGAGCCTGCTTCAGATTCTGTGTCTCCCTCTCTCTCTGCCCCTCTCCCACTTGCGCGCGCGCTCTCTCTCTCTCAGATAAATAAATATTAAAAAAAAAATCAAAAAAAGAAACTTAAAAAAAGAACCTTACACAAATCCACAGAGTTAGAAAGGATCAGAGCCAAGTTGCATGTGATTTTTTTTTTTTTTTTTTTTTTTTTGCTTTCTTTGAGAATTACATTTTATTAGCGTACCGGGTGTATCTTGTCTTATGCGTTATCTGTTAACAATGAAGATCAAAATGCTTTTGTGAGGAGGGGAATTCAGAACAGTATGCTGTGTGGAGTGTTCTGCAAAATTATAGCGGTTCTCTGAAAGCATCAGTCTCATGAGTTCCGTGGCTGATTCTGCCTTCCGTGTCTCTACACTATGGCAAGTAGACTTTTTTCAAATTCGAAGTGACAGTATATTTACAAATGTAATGTATTTTGAAGAATATCTGGAATACGTAAACTATATTAGAAGATATATTTACAAATTGCAAATGTTAACACCTTGTATTTGTGTATATATATATATATATTTAAACCAGCATTCGTTATTCTTTGATTTACAGTAGTATCTCATTTGAAAATGGGGTATGAGCCTGCAAATTAGCATTTACAACTTGGGAAAAGAAAGTCAAACCAAAAATGGCCAATTTGACATCTCTGTACAAACTTGAACTATGTTCATTGGTTAACATTGAAAATACACTCTTATTTCTGTAGCCTGGAACTGCTTCATTAAAAGGTTTTACTTTATAAGGGGGCTGGTTCCTGGGTGGCTCAATAGGTTGAGTGTCCAACTTCGGCTCTGGTCAGGATCTCATAGTTCGTGGGTTCTAACCCCGTGTGCCTGGAGCCTGCTTTGGATTCTGTATCTCCCTCTCTCTCTGCCCCTACCCTGCTCGCACTCTGTCTCTTAAAAAGTAAGTTTTAAAAAAAGGTTTTATAAGGAAATTTTCCTATGAATCAACCTATTTGTTTTAGTGTCCACCCCATAAGCAGCATTTTGGGTGTAAAAAAAAATTTTTTTAACATTTATTTTTATTTTTGAGAGACAGAGCACAGCAAGGGGGCAGGCAGAAAGAGAGGGAGACGCAGAATCTGAAGCAAGCTCCAGGCTCTGAGCTATCAGCACAGCCCGACACAGGGCTTGAACCCACAAACTGTGAGATCATGACCTGAGCTAAAGTCAGACGCTTAACTGACTGAGCCACCCAGGTTCCCCTTAGCATCTTGGATTTGAAGGAGAAGGCAGTCAGCCTGTATGAGGTGAGAGGGAGGGCATGGAAGGACCTTGGCTTTGGGCAAGGAACTTAGTATCTCAGAGCCTCAGAAATGGTGGTGGTGGTGATGACGATGGTGATGACAATGATTGTGGTGGTGTCACTTCATTGGGGAGCAGACATGGTAACATAAGTCTAGCATGTGGTGGCTAGCAACAACTTTGTTACTGTTGGTCCCCCCATCCCTCACTCTGTTCACTGCACTGGATCAGTTAAAGGAAGATGTTTGGGGGTAAGGGGCAGGAAGCAGAGGGTTCTAAGGAGGTTTCTATATTTGAGGTCCCCTGATCAGTTTGAGAAATTATATATGCTCCAAACAAAAAGTAGTATAAAGTGCTAAAGTTAGTGCTACAGTTAATACATTTATTTTTTAACTAGATTTACTTATTTATTATTTTTGAGAGAGAGAGAGAGAGAGAGAGCACGAACAGAGGAGGGGCAGACAGAGGATCTGAAGTGAGCTCTGTGCTCACAGCAGAGAGCCTGATGCAGGACTCGAACTCACAAACCGTGAGATCATGACCTGGGTTGAAGTCAGATGCTTAACTGACTGAGGCACCCCGGCGCCCCAATAGATTTATTATTTATAAGAAATCAAAAACAGGAGAGACAGGTGTGGCCTAAAGAGTTACTATGCTCTTTTGTATATCATTTTCATGTAAAAAATGCTTGAACCAGATTTGAATGCATCTTAGGTAATTTCAAGAAGGAGGAGGAGAAGGAGGAGGAGGAGGAAAGGTCATGTTGCTAAAAGTCTATTATAACTAAGAAGCTAAGAGTATGTGAAAGGGTCTTAAGTGCTGGCAGGACAAAACCCAGTCCGTGGTCTGGCATAGGGGACAAGGGACGCACCAAACTTGATGCCAGACGAGTTTTTCTTGCATAAGCATCTTTGTGCCATGGTTGAAGTTATGACTTGAGATAAACAACGGATGAGAACTCTGAGGTGGCAGACGGTGCTGCAGGATGGGCCACCGTAGCCATTGCAGGGCTATGGGGTGCTCAGACAAGCAGCCAGGTCAGGTCTCCCCACATGGTGAGCCCCAGGGCCGCCCATCCAAGGTCTCCTCGTAGCACACAGCCTCCTATAAGACGAGGGAAACGACTGGCTGGATTGTGTGGTCTTCAGGTCCATTTCAGCTCTGACATTCCAGGATGAAAAACCAATTTATTGATTATTGCGGGCCAGAAAAATTGAAAGAGGTTGAAAGGGATTCTGAGTTCTTTTCTGGCTGAGGTTCATCCAGAAGCAGAGCAAAATGAGCTTCTTGATCACCATCCAAGAGGAAGAGTTTATCTCTGGACCTCTTTCCAGTCTTCTTGCTGATTTCTGCAGGGCAGAAACATGGCCAGCTCTTGGCAAACTTGTGAACTAAGAAATTTCTCCCCCTAATCTGTTATCCCCTTTGATGTCCCTGACCCCCAAGCACAGCGCCCCTCATATCACACCTGGGGTCCCCGCCAGCCACCCCAAATTTAGAGGGGGTCTCAAAGTAAAAAACGTTCCACGTACAAAGTCCATAGTGCTGTTTGTACACTTAACGCTCTTCATTTTGCTCGACAGATATTTAGCCAGCATCTATTGTGTACAAAGCACTCTGCTCGATTCTTGGGCAGTAGTTTTCCAACTACACGTTATCGCCCATTAGTGGGCTTTAGTCTCAATTTAATTGGCTCCAACCAGAATTCCAAACATAAGTAGAAAACACATCAAAGTGTCTCACACATAGTAAGGCTAAGCACTCGTTAATAAAACATTTGCTTCAGTTTTACATTTGTAGATGTGTGTGTGTGTGTGTGTGTGTGATGAATGTCCATGGAAAATGTATTTCTCACTGCAATATAGTTAGAAAAGTTTAAAAACCAATGCTGTGGGCTCTCAATCCCTTAACTGCAACTCCATATTCCAAAACATGAAAATCTTTTCTTAAGTTTGGCACAAGTTCATTTGGCAGCAAAATATGACCCAAAGTGATTTGAAGGTATTTATAGTCTTTCTCTCACTTACTGCAAATATTTGTACGCTTAATTGCAGAATGGAGTCATACCTTTGACCCCACTGGGCATGTTGCACTCAGTTACTTTCCTAAGGGCCAAAAACTTATGAACCATAGCACTTTCCACAAGACACAGTGGATCTATATAAGGGATATAGCAGTTTTCATCCATTGGGCAAATATTTATCGAATGCTTACTATGAGCTTGGTATTGTGCTGGGTGTTAGATATGGAAGGAAGAAAACTAGTATGAGATGAACTCCTGCAAAATTTCACAATCCCATAGGTGAGATAGATTTGGGGCCACCAGAGCTGAACTTCAGTACTCTCCTTATACCTTTCTTCTCGCTGCTAGTTCACTCAGATCCTTGGCTGCAGAGATTTCTCTGCTGATGGCTTCTAAGTCTCCTACATCACATTTCTAACCTGACTTCATAAGGGCACTTCAGCACATTTAAAACCAGACTCCAAACTACTTCCTCCTATATTTCTATATCCTTAGAAGTACCACTGTCCACCTCACTTGGACACAGCCTTACTCTTGTCCTTGACTCTGTCATCCAGTTATTGTTCACTTCTGTTGATTTTTTTCTGTTGGTACAGATGCGAATTACTACTTCTACCTGAACGAATGGTCTGGAAGAGTAGTTGGGAAGAGCTTGCAAGTGTCATAGGATCATAAAGACCTGGGCTCAAGTTGTATCTCTTCCCCATTCTGGCTGAGGGACCTTAGGCAAGTCACATAGGATCAGTTTTCACATCTAGAAAATGGAATTGGTGATATATATTTTATGACTCTTATAATTAAGAATAAAAATATATTCACTAAAAACAATATTAAAAGATAAGTCACAAGCTGTGTGCAGATATTTGTAGGGCATGTAACTAACATAGGGTTAGTATTCAGAATTTGCAAAGAACCTTCTTCAAATCAGTGAGGGAAAAAAGATCAATATTTTTAAATGGGCAAAAGATACGAACAGGCAGTTTCTAAGGTGAAAATCAAAAGACCAGTAAATATATAAAAAGATGTTTAATCCCATTAGCAATCAAAATTTTAAAACAATGAAATACCGTTTCACATCTATAATATAGCCCAAAATGTAAGCAAGCACATCAAGCAATAATAACTCATATTGCTGGTGAATGTGTAAATTGTTCCACCCTCTATAGAGGGCAAGTTAGCAATATCTAATAAAGTTGATGATATGTATACCCACCACTCAGCAATTCCTTTGCCAAGTATGTCCTCTACAGCTTTGTTTTTAATGACAAGAACATTAGAAATAACAAAAGCATACGTTAAAAGGAGTCTGGATATTCATTCAATGAAATACCATACAGCAATTAAAGTGAATAAATTTGAACTACATTTGTATCACCATGGATAAAGCTAAAAAGAAAGTTGAGTGAAAGAAGCAAGCCACAGAATATCGACAGTATGCAAACATTCATGTAAAAAACATTAAAGTATGCCAAACAATATTATTTATATATAGTAGGTATATGTGGGTGCATGTACCTGCATATGTATAGGTGAATATATACCTAGCTTATGAATAAGTGTATATCTAGCAAAAAATACTAAACTGTGCATGAGAATTCAGTGCAATAGTTATCTTGGGAAGGAGAATGGAATGGAGAAGAGTACAGAGAGGGTTGCAATTGTTAAGTGATTTACTTCTCAGAAAGAAAATGAAGTAATGAATGCAAAGTGTTAAATTTTGACAAAGCTGAGTGGGTATATTATTGTTCCTTGTATTGTGCCCTTTACTTATATGCTTGAAATATTTTATTTTAAAAAAGCATTCAATCCCAGTCTGACACTCAGTGAGAGTATAATAAATATTCCTTCCACCCCATTCAGAAAGTTTCTAAGGCTTCCTTTCACCTGAGTAGTTGAGTACCATTCCCTCCAACTGGCCCTCTAGATCAGATGAGGTCTAAACTGCCTGGGGAGGCAGTCTTGACCCTCCGGTCCAGTCTGTATTTCCAGCTTTATGCTCTAGCACTTTCCTCAATGGACCTGATGTTTCAGCCATGGGATCCTAGGTCATGCTTGATGATTTACTGCCCCTTTGTCTTGGTTTGTGTGGTTTTCTTGGCTGGAATTCCCTTATCCCTTTTTTTCTGGTTATACAAACCCAATCTTTTTTGCACCCATCTGTCCACCCATCCATCCATCCTTCCATCCATCCATCCATCCATCCATTCATCCATCTATTCATCCATCCATCCACTGATTCATCCGTTTATTGATCATCTTTTATGTGCAAGGTACATACAGCGTAGCCTAATCATAAAGTAATCACAACTTTCAGAAAACCTCCAAAATCCCGTATACCTCTAATATGGTATTTATCATATTAAAATTTACTTTATCTTGCTAGACTAGGCACTGAAGGGCAGATACCATTCTCTTCATTTTTAATGCCTTGCATTTATAGAAACTCATTAAACACTGGTTGAAGAAATAAATGAATTTCAGATTATATGTCCAAAACACTGAAATCAGTATTAAGATTGTGGTTTAATCCTCATTACTTGAATTTAAATATTTAGTGTCTTTAGCTCACTGATTTTCATACTACTACCATTCATGCACTCCCTTCCATCTTTGTCACCTGAAGGAAGGGAGGACGTTCTACCTCAGCCATTCTGTCTTCACGTTTTCTGAAAACCCAGACTCCAGTGCACCAGGCATGATCTCACCTCTCTAGGGACTTTGCATTTAGTTAGAGAGGAAGACAGTGCCACAATAAATTAGTTAACATGACAAGACAGTATGGGGTGTGGGTCAAATAATTGGTGTTGACATCATGATCTGAAATCGTCTTTAATGAAACAGCTTGTTTCATGCTTGGCTGTGTAAGTCTGGTTTTGAGATTCATTCTTTTGCAAAGGGATCTGGGTCAGATTTATCATTTTGTGTCAGATTGGGTTTCTGTAAAGTCCCCCCGCTCCCATGCTTTTGGCTCAAGTAGATATTTAACAACATCTCTATTATATGTAAACTGATACACAGGTGTGGATTTTAAGATGTCTTCTGATATCATTTCAGAGATGGGAGCCCGAAATATCTTTCTGACCTGACATTGAGTGGAATTTTCTTTGCACTTTTTCAAGACAGGTGTCTGTGAATTCTTAAAGCTACTAGCCTTCCTCACACCTCTTCCTTTCCAGTACACTCCTGGAAAACAATTTTCAATCTGACAGCAGCTATACTTTATGTTTCCAAAAAACAGATCTCAGGCTGTTTGCTTGTTTTCATGGTTATTCCTTATCCAGGCAGGCTGTGTGAAAACTTTCATTGGAGAGTCATTATATGGACTTCACTCTTTCCCGGACAGAAGCCGCTTCTCTGCCTTATGCCTCTGCTTGAATATTTCTAGTGGTGGGAAACTCAGAATTTCTCATTGTTAATGACCTTTACATGTGGAATTAGAGACTCATGGGTTGTCTGAATATAATGGGAGAGTTGGCCTCCAGCAGTGGGGCTCACAGAGCATTCAAGGAAGACCTCATCCTCCTCTGAAGGTTCAGGATATGCTGGCAGATCCCAATTTTTTGGGACAGTGGATCTATCGCGTCTTCTTTTGAGTCAAGAATTATTGGAGTCCTGGCTTCAAGAATGCTGGTCATATTCCTCTAAGATTATTGTGAATGAATGTTGTCTTCTGAGGGGCAAGAATGGAATCTAATTCTGGCTGTCTGATTGGGGGTGGGGCAAGAAGAATGAGCATAGAGGTAGAGGAAGAATTTGGGCGCCTGTATACATCTTGGACAGGAGACCAAGTAACCAGGTAGAAGCTGCAGGGGCCCTGACAAAGTCCTCTTAGCAGGGATAGGTTGGTCAGTGTTGCGGGTATGACCCTGGAACCTCCAGACATCAGTCAGTCAGCACGTCTGATTGGCTGAGACGTAATCGTGTACTTGAGCAACACTCCAGTTGTGTTCCCAGCAAAGGAGGGTCTGGATGGAGCTTTCCACCTCCAGGGTGGACAACTGCAGTACTGGGGGCTGGGGACCCAGTGGATGGGTAGGTGGCTGCTAGACTGCCAAAATAGCAACAAGGATTCCTTTTCAGTAACAAACTATGAAGAAGTCTTCAAGGCACCATATTGAATATGACACTGTATGAAAAATAAAAAGTATATAAATTGGTTTACTTTTTCTGATTCTTTGCTTTGAGCTTTGGCATGTCTGTTTTATTGGCTAGGGAGGTAAATGTGAGTTACTAACAAAACCAGTGCCAGTTTGGCCCTGCCTGATAGGATCCAGTGACCGTCTGCCAAGAGGAGATTGGAGCTGGCATTAGGATGTATGACACAAAGGATAATCAAGTTCCTCCATGACTGTAGTTTTCTCACTTGTACAGCACAGTCCTTCTCTTCTTGAGTAATCAATCCCAAAGCATGGTCAACGTTGTTGGGACTGAAGTGTTGATATGCTCTTTGTATCACAGAAAAGTCTGTTTTCTCTTTCTTTGGGCGATGTGTGGTGTGATGGAGACCCTGGAGACCCATAATGCCCGTCCCTCACTACTGTGGAGCCCTCTCCACTTGGCTGGGCCATGTCCTGTCCTGGGATCCCTGCCTGCATGCCTCCCTCTGGCATCATCTTGGCACACTTTCTACCTTGGTTTCCCCTGTCTGCCCACCTTGCTCCTGTGCTTTCTGCCACACTTCCCTTTCTGCTCTGGTTCTCCCAGCTCTTTGACTTGGATTCTAGAAGCCAGTTTCCCAGCATCAACTCTCTAAGGAATGTGAATATAAAGAGAAGGTGCACTTTTCATGATTTTTTTTCTTAAGGCCTCCACTATAAACACAACGGGGACTTAAAAGCTGAAAGCAAGTAATGGATTCACAGCCAGCTTAAGTTGAGTTAGTGGGAGCTGCTTGCTGGATAATTAATAGCTGCAGGTGACTGAATGGAAGGATCTTATAAGCAGGAGTCATATTCAGACCACTGGAAACACTTGTCAAGCAGATGCCCCTGAATCAAAATGAATGCCCCCTTTGGCTCCTGGGCTAGGAGAACTGCCTGGTTACTGCACTGTGATGAGTTTGGGGGGTCCTGACCAGGGGGCAGGGGGACAGGAGGACCACTTGGGGTGGTGGTTTACCATGCAGGATAAAACTGACCAAGATGCAGTGTATATTTCCAATGCTTCTTTTTCAGAGGACGGGATTTTTTTTTTTTTTTAATTTGGTTTGCTTTTTCTGTTTGGATTGTAGTTGGATGTACACCAGCCTCTACATTACAAATCTTCTCTCTTATGCCAGTCTGAGCCTTCTCATTACAGTTGAGAGGGACATAGACTCCAGAGTGAGAAAACTGGAACTCACCCCATCTACTCCACACGGTGGCTGTGTGACATCTCGCAAACCACTACCCTCCTCTGTAAAGTGGGCCTGATGGTACTTCCCTTTTAGGGACATTATGAGGACTCAATAGGGTGATGTAGGTTAAGCATCTGGCACTGTGCCAACCACTTCAGTTATATCCTGGAAAAGGCACAACCTTTTAAGAAAGGCAAGGCTTGTTTTGAATCCTGGCTCTACCATTTACTATCTATGTAATTTCAGGCAAGTTAACTTCTCTGAGCCTCAGTTTCTTCATCTTGCAAATGGAATTCATACCTCACAGAGTCAGAAAGATTAATGGAGATAACATATGAAATTGTCTAGCCCAAAGCTAGGGCCATGGAAGATCAATGAATAGCAATGTTTTGTTCATATCTTCCCTTCTCTCAGCCATTAAGATCTACTGTCATGGTGGTAGTGGGTCTTGCAGGGACAGTATTTTAAAGAGCCACTTGATGGGGCTATAGGTTGGGGGATGGCTGATCATACTAGTTCCAAGCAAAGCAGGCTGCAGCTCTCACGTCCTCTCCACCCCTCACCCCCCAGGAATTCCTTCTGAACTTGGAAGCACGGTTGGTGGCAAGGCTTGGAAAGCAACCAGACAACACTTTCAGATTTATGGATGGATCCTACCTTTTTTCTTAAGATTTTCAAAAATGTTTTTTATTTATTTTGGGAGAGAGAGAAGAAGAGAGAGAATCCCAAGCAGGCTGCTCCATGCCGTCAGTGCAGAGCCTGACACGGGGCTTGATCTCATGAAGTGTGAGAGCATGACCCGAGTGGAAATCCAGAGTCGGATGTGCAACCGACTGAGCCACCCGGGAACCCCACCTCTGGGTCTTGTTTTTCTGATTACAAGGTGTTGATATAGAAGATCTCATCCCAAGAAGGCACCACTCTAACTTCAAAGCAAAAGAAAAATATATATGAATCTGATTTTTAAAAAACTTATGTGTCATATAAAATACATACTCAAGGGTTAAAATTGAAAAGATTATAGCCAATGTCTGCATCTGGCAATAGTTTAATGATAAAATAATCAAGTGACTTTTGTGCCACTCTCATGCAAGGGGAGGCGTTCATAACTGGCATCTTTGTCTTTGTCTTGCACTCCGTCTTAGTATGGCAGTCCTTGCGAAAGGACCCTGTGTGCCACTGAAGAGGGGAAGTGTAGCGGGTTGGGAGGTACAAGGTATCGGAATAGTCCTCACTCTTCCACCAAGTAGCAGTGAGGAGACTTAGTGAGCTGACCCCCAATAGCTTGTCTGGGGCCAGGGTTCTGATCTGAAGAACAGTTTGCTCCGACTGTAATTGTCACCTTCTTCCTTGATAGAGGACACAAGAAGCCAACCCCACTGGGTGCCTCTGTTCCCTGATCTAGAGCAACAGAGAAACAGAAGGCTTCTCTTGGTTGGCCACGTTCAGACACGTGTGTGGCGCCTAGGTCTGCACTGTAAATACTGCCCTCTGAGCCTCTTACGCAGTGGATGTGCCACCATTCCTTCGCACTTTCAGATAGGGTTGGACAGCCTGCACCCTTTCCCCCGTCTGATTCCCAGTCCCCTTTAGCTGGGCATGACTTCATCTGGGAGGCCTTTCCTGACCCCTCCAGCCTGGCTGTTTTCTCCTCCCACTGCCTTGGTTTTACACATCTCCCACTGGGCTATTAGCATCTAGAGGGCAGGAACTGTCTCATTTCCCACCATCCCCTGTAGTGGCCAGTACTGAGTGAGCTCTCACAGTAATAGCATCTGTTGAATGAATGGCCAATGAGAATACGGCCAAGAGAAAAAAATTATCATGGAGATGTTGAACTGGAGCAGGATTTAAAGCCTCCATTAGCAGTACAGATATGCAAGGTGGTTCTATGGATGGGGGTGGTTTTCTTTCAGGGTGGGCAGAGCTGAGGCTGGAATCCGGTCTGAGATTCTCAGGACTCTCAGCACCATTGCGGCCCATTGCCCTCCCCTTGGTCTCAAGCTCACCCTGTGATTCGGCAGCCCCTAGGCCCGTTGATCTTCAGCCCTCTGTACTGTCCTTGTTTGTACCTCTCTCTCAACACAGAAGGGACTCGATAATGTGTTTTGCAATAAATGAATGAACAAATGAAGCCTCAGACAGAAGTCCCTGAGTAAGACAAGAAAAACAGTCAAAGGGCCCAGATAAAGATCCTCCCCTTTCTCAGAGGTTTTACTGCAATTAGAACACTCCAGACTTCTAATCATGGGATATCTGAAACCAGTCTAGCCTCTAGAGAAGGAAAATGGGAAGGACTATTTTAATGAATTTACTTTTGCCTCATGCCTACGAGTGTCACAAGCCCCCTCACAGCCATCTCCTCCGAGCCTCTCAACAGCTGGGGGAGGTAGCATAATTTATCTGTGTGCAGCACTTAGATATTGCCTGGCCCGTGGAAGGTGTGATGCAAGTGTTAGCTATCATTATACATCAATATCCCCACTTCACAGATTAGAAAAGAAAGGCTGATGGAAGCAATAGCAATGATCTGTAGAAGGTCATTCGCTGGAAAGTGGCAGAGGTGAGATTTGAACCCTGGTCATCTGACTCCACAGTCTGTCCCTGTCTCCTCCTTATGCAGAGCCCTTCTATATCTATAGGTCATTTCCAACCTCGAGCTGTATCTCATCCCTTCAGCAGGATGGACACCTCTTAGGTTTTTAAGATTTCACGTAAAACCCTCTTAGGAGGCCGTAGCAGACCCGACATTCTTCTGGGCCTTTCTCCCACCAAGCAGAACCCAGACGTTAACCATCTGGCTCATGAGAGCATCTCATATATCCATGCCCCAATATGCCACAGAGTCACTGGCTATTTCATTTCTCTCCTAGATGCACATATGACTTGGACAGCTGGTGGAAATGCTCTGTTTCTGCTATCCAGGTGCTCCAAAAAGACCAGGGAGAGAGGCTTATGGTGGAACCACTTAGGTTGGCCTCCTCTGCTCTTGAGAGTGGACCTGTTGATGTGTGTCAGGGTCAGGGAGCTCAGATGAAACCTCAGAGTCATTAGCCCTATTTTCCTAAATCCTGATTACACTAGTTAATGCTTACAACCTAAACACCAAAAAAAAAAAAAAAAAAAAAAAATGCCTGTAGACTGAAGTCATGGTGTGATTCTTAGTACAGAAAGGATGGTCTAAACACACGATCTCTCCTCCTACTGGTGGATGATGAAATTGGCCTTACTCACCCAAATACTCCAATGATATCACTTGTTATTGATATTTGATTCGGTGCCTGTGGCGAGCAGGATACTGGCCATACTCTACTCACTAATGAAATGCATCCATGTCTTCCACAGAGTTCATAACTATAGCATCGGTCGATTGTCATTTATTTATTATGTCTGTTTATACAGACTTTCCCCAAGAAAGGACGGAGGAACGGAAGAAATATAAGCTATGGCTCGTGCTCCCCCATCTTAGACTCTGGAAGAAAGAGAAGGCATGAATGTTGAAGGTGTGAAAAGTGCAGTGCAGAGCTATATTTGGTAAGAGGTCTGTGTGAGCCCCAGGTAATGGATGCTGCGTGAGTTCAGAAGCAATACAGAGCTCTCGAGGCTGGGGCTGTCAGAAACGGCTTCCTCTCAGTAGCCTGGTGGCAGTCCCCAAGGATGAGTCTGGGACGCTCCCTTCCCCCATCCTGCAAACTTGGGCTTCCTTTTCTGCTTTGAGGGACTTTCTACTGGGTCACAGTTTCTTTGGCTAGAAGGACAAGTCAATTTCCATCTCCTCCATTACCAGGAAACTCAGATATAAGGAGGTTGAAAGCAAATTCCAGGTCCAGAAATGTTAACAATCCCACATTAATCCATGTAGCTTTCTCTGAATCCCTGCTTACATCAGAACCTACAGAGGCATTGATTACTTGTGTTTATTTTGTTTTGAAGTCATGATTTGACCTCCAGACTGTCCAACTTCAAGAAAAAATGATTTATCTTCTCCTGGATTTAAACAATCCCACAGTAAAAGGAGCATGGCCTTTGGTTAATATTCAGGTTCTCCCAGTGCTGGGGAGCCTGCTGGCTTATGCTGGCAAACAAAGTGACACTACATGATTGTAGTGATTCTGCATGATTCTACCTGATTGTCTGGTTGCCCCCAGAGCCAGAAAACATCATTCAAGTCCTATTTGCCAGGGGGGCCGTTTATTGTGGTCTAAACGTAAAAGGCTCCACCAGGGACTTAGGTTTTTAGAAATTGAGGGAGTTTAATTTACATTCCAGTCACATAAAAGTAATCTCTAAATCGCTAAACATTTACACTAATATGTAATATGTTGGTCCTATGTGTAGTTTGGAAATTGGTGTTGGTTCTATTCTGTCTCATCAACTAAACGCCAAGAGTAGAGAGATTGCTAATCAGTTTGGCAGCTTTTGGCTACAGGTGCAGAGAACATGCTTCAAAGTAGCCTATATAATAAGGAAAATGTATCATGTCATTTAATAAGAGGTCACTAGGGAATGTGATGCTAGGATTGGTCAGTTCGGTAGCTCGGTGATGACATCATAGACCCAGGTCCTTCAATCTTTTTGCCCTGCTGTCCTTATAACGTCCAGAGGGCTCCCTTTGTGCTCGCTTAGGGTCCTCCTACTTGGCTACCTTCCCTAGAAGTCCTTCCTTTTGTGATTGCAAAATGACTTTCACTGCCCCCAGTATACTTTTGAGATATGACAGTGTCCAGAGGAAGAAGAGAAGGTCGCTTTCCATGTGTCTCTTTTTTGGGAAACCTTTCCATAAGTTCCCCCCAGTTCACTTCCACCATATCTCACTGGCCAGAATCCATCATGTTGCTGTGCTTCAAGTTAGTCTCTGGAAAGAGGAACAGGGTTGTTGAGCTTGACAGGGGCAAATTAGAATTCACCCTGAACCCGAGATCCACACGAGGGGAGCAAAATCAAGATCAGAGTTATGTTATCAAGGAAGGAGGGGAGGAACGGATGTGGGTGGTTAACCAATAATAGCAGCCAAAAATGTTCTTCACTGAGACAGTCATTGAATGCCTCCTCGAAGGGTAAAATTAGCAGTATTGAAACACTGAGTTCCCACACTGTGGTGTTATAGGATTTGGTAGGAGGAAAGGAGGCACGTTATAGACAAAGACTTCTCAAATGTACTGGATTTCAGACCTTAGGGTGAGGCGAGTGTGGCGAGGGCAGGACAGAGGAGAATGAGTGAGTGTATGGGGCTGCGTGAGGCAGGGGGGAGTTTGGGGTTGATGGGTTCCACTTGTTCACACCCCCAGCCCTCGAATGTGGGCAGATCCCTGTGGGAGGCAGTCTCAGCCTCGGAGCAATGCCTTGGAGATCTCTAGGGACAGGACTGATCTCTGTGGGACAGGTCTGGCCCGGTGACCTCCAACGTCTCTGTTCTCTTTCAGATATTTCTAGCATTCAGCCTTTTCATAGGATGCAGGAGACAGCCACACCACTGCCTCTCTTCACAGCAGACCAAACTACTGGGCTGACTTTTTATTTGAAGTCTCCCCTTTCACTGAGGAGGCAGCAGGATCTAGAAAAGAGATACTATCAGAGCGGGACACCGGAGACCTGGGTTATATTCCTGCCGCCACTGGGGATTTACTTTGTAGCTGAGGTCAGTCACTTAACCTCACCATGCTGCTTTCTGGAGTATGCAACTGGACTCAATGCCGTTGAAAGCTTTTTACTCTTTCTGACATTTTAGATGTTTCAGTCTAGGGTTGCCTAACTGGGTTGGGCAGGATACAGTGTCTTCATCGTTAGGGTCCCTTTCAGGGACGGTGCTAATAAAATGACGACATACAGTTCTTTTTTTTTTAATGTTTATTTTTGAAAGAGAGAGAGAGAGAAGAGACAGAGCGTGAGCAGGGGAGGGGCAGAGAGAGAGGGAGACACAGAATCTGAACAGGCCCTGAGCTGTCAGCACGGAGCCCGACCTGGGGCTCAAACTTGTGAACTGTGAGATCATGACCTGAGCTGAAGTTGGACGCTTAACCGACTGAGCCGTCCAGGCGCCGCTGACGACACACAGCTCTGATGAGGACCTCCACGTTTCATGTCCACCTCGGTGGAAGGCTGTCATTTATGGGCAACAGCAATGACAACTTGTCCTGCTTGGGCACCTACTGTGCACTAATGGCCCTGGCTCATTAGTCCTTAGATTTTCAGAATATTCCCTGGGTCGGCCAAGTTGTACCCTTGTGTTGACCTGTAGTGTGATCTTCTTTCTCAAAGTGATTACTTGTATTTAAGCAACCATTCATAAGCCACCGAGTGAGTGCATTAGCAAGAGTCTGGGGGAAGAACATGCACTCTACTTTTTTTTTTTTTAAGTTTATTTATTTATTTTGAGAGAGCGAGTGAGCACAAGAGGGGGAGGGGCAGAGAGAGAGGGGGAGAGAGAAAATCCCAAGCAGGCTCCATGCTGTCAGCACAGAGCCCGACTTGGGAATCGATCCCACCAACTGTGAGGTTATGACCTGGACTGAAATCAAGTGTCAGACGTTCAACTGACTGAGCCACCCAGGCACTCTTCTACTTGTGTTTTCAAAACACATTTGGTTTCGCTCTTAATTCTTCAGCTGAGGGGATGTGGACAGCGGGCAATGCTGTGGGCACGTACAGAGAATGTCCTGCAGGCAACTCCGGCCCGCTCACTGAAGAGGGGACCTCGTTCCTTCCATCGGTGCTGCTCAGACTTTAGTGAGCGTCAGAATTCCCTGGGGAGTTTGTGACACCCTGGGTCCCACCTGAAGATACTCCTCAGTCCCCATCTGTAGGCACTCCTAGCCTCTCCCCCACCTGCATACTTTCCTGGGTCCCACCTGCCGACAATCTGACCCAGTAGATTTGGGGTGAGGCTCATGTGCCTTCTCACAGCTCCCCAAGTGATTCTGGTGCAGAACATCTGTGGGCCCCAGGTTGGGAAACACCAGTCTCGCTGAAGTGTAGAAGGCTGGCCCATGGAAGCAAAGTAAAAGATCTTTGAAGGACAACGGAACTGGGACACAGTGACTCACTCAGTGCTCTGGAGAGGCAGGCACTGATGCCAACAGCAAAGGGAACAGAGCCCAGTCAACTTGCTCCCACTAAGCTTTTTTGGGAAGAGATAATTTGAGCTGAGGTGTGAAGAAGGTGGGGTAAAGATGGCAGGATGGAGACCTCTGCTGTCCCAGATCCACACTGGTGGTCCAGGGATAAGAGTCTTTGAGGAGAGGTCTGTGGGTGGCAGCTTGAGTCCATGGCCAACCAAGCCTGGGCCAGAAAGCAAAAGTTACCAGCTGCCTGACCTCTGGTAGGCTTTCTTTCCTGGGTACCACGCTGGGTTCACCTTGCCCCCTCCGCATCATTCTAGCACGGTCCACTCTCCACTCTTCTGTCCCTGGTCAATGTCATTTAACCCTTTGGAAATTTTGGTGATCTCATCTATAAAATGAGGAAAACTACCTTTTCTCATGAGATTGGTGTGAGGATTAATGCAGTCATCTCTCTCTCTCTCTCTCTCTCTCTCACACACACACACACACACACACACACAGGAATCCCTTTCACATCTAATGAACATGTCCTTAGCACTCTCCCTGGGCCAGCTCCCTGCACAGGGCTGTGGACTCCCTGAGAGCAGGAACAGTGCCACATGGCACCTGGTACACAGAACAGGCAAGCCATGAATACCTGTTGAATCAAAGAAGTCTCATTGCCAGGGACATAGAGTTGATGAAGACATGCAGTGCCCTAAAATAGCTCCCCATCTAACACAGGGGAGCATGGAGGTAAATTTGTAAGGATAATAGGGTAAGGTAAGTACTCATGCTGATAGAGCTTTAGGCAGACCATTCTGGGGTGATGGGAAGGACGGGGCCGGGCCTGGAGGGGTCAGGAAAGCCTGCAAGGAGAGCCTGGAAGAGAAGGAGGTGACCACAGGCACAGAGAAGGGCTGGGGAAAGGCCGTGCCAAGCAGAGGGAGAGCTGGGAGATGAGAAACAGAGTAGGGGTGCACCTGGAATACTGGGGGCACCAGGTCCCAAAGGCTTGTTTTGAAGTGAAGGAGTCTGGGATTTCCCTCATAGATCGATGATGAGTATCCCTTGAATTCCATTATTCAGAAAATACTGTATTTCATAGACATAAGCCAGTGTTTCCTTGGGAGCTGACCGACTGCAAATTTGTGAGGAAGACAAAGGGCGTTAGAGTTCTCTTCCATCTTGTGTGTGAGTAGTGTCCCCCTTCCCTTGAAGCTGGCAGCAGGCCCAGCACTGCCACAGAGGAGCACGGAGAACCTTCCCTGAGCCTTGGGAAATAGCTAAACCGTTACTGGCCAAGTGCCTCTTTGAAAAAGGGAAAATATAGATCCCACACATTAACTCTGAAAGCTGGTGAAGTCTGGTAACTTACTTCAAACAGATTTGGACTGAATCAGAAATACATCAGGCTGGTGGGTGGAGCTCTAAATTTACCCCTTCATCTCATCATTAAGACCGGGTAGAGGTTTCATTAGCGTGAGGTGCTATGTAAATACGAAGTGCTTTCTGAGTAACTATGTTCTGCACACCACCCCCCCCACCCCCAATTAGGATATGCTCAGTGGTAAATAGTGCGATTCTTAGAGACAGGAGAGCTTTATTTATAAATGACAGTATAAATCATACCTAAATTCTGGGAAGTGCTAAGTTATCTAGCCTTGAAGCAATATAGTAGTTTCCGTTTGTGCACAGGAAAGTCAGGCGCGGCTGAAATCGTATGTGGGAAATTGCTCTAAGCAGATTTCCAGCTCCCTGGGTTTGGTAAATATGGATGGTGGAAGTCATGGGCTAATTAGGTCAGTTCACACTGTTTGTGGGTGGACACCGGATCTGGAAGATACTCTGGCAGTTAACACTGTGGAATTTACTTAGTGTATCGTTGTGGAAACTGGGGTCCCAAGAGGTGTGTCCAAGGCTACGTGGTTAGATAGACCAGAGACAGGACGAGGAGCCGAGACTTAGGGACCTCCGTTTAGGACCCCTTTTGTTGCCGGCTTTATTTTTTTCATTCAGTGTTATTTATTGTAAAAACAATAATGAGTTAACAAAATTTATATCTCCCTAACTCAAGAGCTTTAAATAAATCAAGCAAATTTAGATTTATTTAAATTAATCAAGTAAATTTAGATTTATTTAAATAAATCACATTATTTAGATTTATTTAAATAAATTAACATTTGCAAGAAAACTTATATATTTGCAAATTATATATTTATAAATTTATATATTATATATTAAAAATATATTTCTGCATTTTCTTGCAAAATCTAAAACACACAGTTATAATCATTATGGCATACGATTCCATTTTCCTTCTTAATGTAATATTCAAATCGCTTCCCCTCATAGTTATGTGTTTTTCATAATTGCTTTTATGACAGATTACCAGATTTCTCATTGATACTAAGCATTCCCTTCATCTGGGGCATTTAGGTGGATTGCAAATTTTTAACTTTCACAGGGGCGCCTGGGAGGCTCAGTCGGTTGAACGTCTGACTTCAGCTCAGTTCTGGGTTCCAGCCCGGCATGGGGCTCTGTGCTGACAGTTCCCAGCTTGGAGCCTGGAGCCTGCTTGGGATTTTGTCTCTGCCCCTCCCCTGCTTGCTCACTCGCACACGCGCACTCTCTCTCTTTAATATAAATAAACGTTTAAAAAATTAAAAAGATAATAAAATGTTTTCACTTTGACACATAATGCTGGCGTTAACATTGTTATGCAGTCGGCTTTTTCACGTTGAACTAGTCCCTTGCCCTCTTCCCCCGTGAGGCATTCCCAGGCTGGAAAGGGGAAACCCAGCCCGGCACCAGTATTTTGTACTCTGGCCCAGCAGGTGGCTAAGGAAAGCTTTGACCCCAGCTGGGAGTAGCCCACCAATGTAATAAAAATCCAGCCAGACCCCAGTGAGGATGCCACAGCCTGTAATCCTCTGTGGGATCCGGGCATAAAAGAGGGGTGAAGACGTTTCAGGAAGGTGCACTCACTGCTGATGGTGGGGCCTTTGTGGGAAGGGAAGGAGCCAGTTTTCGGGAGGAGGGGGTAGAGGAGGAGCGAGTTTAAGGAGGGCACTGGCTTGCCTCCCCAGCTCTGCCCCAGTGCTTGATGGGGGTGTCACTAGCAGAGTGCAGGGTAGCCCATTGGCTCTGGGAGGCGGCTGGGCTCCTTCTGTCTCCACAGGGAGGTCCTGAGAGTGGCCTCCTTCTGCAGTGACAGCCCAGGAGTTCTAGGGGAGACTCAAAGGATCAGGAACAACAGGGTGGGGAATGCTAAAGAGCATGGCTCCAGCCCACTGGCTTTGTAGAAAGGACCAAGGTGGGCAAGCCTTGCTCCCCTTCCTCTGACCCTCTTTTGTGGAAGGAAGCTAGAAGCATACCAAAGACCAGAGCAACAGTAGGGCCCAATCCTTGTTCAGGAAAGCCTGGTGTGTCCACTGAATATGTGCACTGTGTCAAGCCTCTGCAGAGTCTCCTAATCTGCAGGAATTGCAGAAAGCTGGGTGCCAAGCAAGGGCCGAAAGGAGGCTTTGGGGGTCACTTTTTCATGATCTTCTTCCAGGCTGCAAGTTGAATCGCACTTTATTTCAGCTCAGATTTGATATTTGCCGGCGATCTTAACTGAGTGCCTTCTAACCTTGCCTGACTCTTGCTCCTGCTGTTATAACACGGTACCAAGTGATCGCACATTATTATTTGAGTCCCACCTCGGCTATGTGAGATGTTCTGGATCTTGTCAGCAAGACCTTACAAAGAGTGAAGCTAGACTTCACAGACACCATCCCCTCAAGCAAGGGCGGACCAGCTTTCTAAGTTCAGAGGAAACCATCTCCTCAAATTTCCTATACCCAGCTCACTGCTCCTGGCCACACAGCAGAACATTCTGGCTGTGGAAGGGGCTGTCTCTGTTCGTAAAGCCAGAACTGCGCCGGTCTGACTTCTGGCTCCCCTCCACCTGGGGTCTTTGGACATTCGTTCCCTCCCGGGTCTTAGCAGAGCGGGCAGGCAGGCAGGAACATCCTCAGATGGGTTCAATGAACAGTGACTCTCTGGCCAGCTGGCTCCTTCCTCATCC
Organism: Panthera pardus; assembly: GCF_024362965.1. Classification (NCBI taxonomy): domain Eukaryota; kingdom Metazoa; phylum Chordata; class Mammalia; order Carnivora; family Felidae; genus Panthera; species Panthera pardus. Next base: position 52,242,354 of record NW_026526688.1, on the reverse strand, counting down.
TGCTGCAGAGGGCAAGGAGCACGTGCTTCTGCCGACTTTGACCGAGGCAATGAGGCTGCAGACTGAGTAGCACCGGGGGAAACAGTGGAACTCACATGGACTCCTAATGAACTATTACAGAGTAAGCCCCCGACTAATTAATGCACATTAAAGCTTCTCTATCTCCCCATTAAGCCGACAGGGCTTATTCTTGTTTACATCTTCTTTGTAAGATTCCCTTTGAACTTGATGGTCAGAACTCAGGGTGGGGAGCTGTAGGGAAAGGAGAGAGAGAATCCAGGCTGAGCAAAGTTGCCACCAAGGGCTCACCGGAGCCTGCTGACTCGGGAATTCCTGGGATGGAACAGCCCCGGGAGAGGAAGCAAGGCAAGATGCATTTAATTTCTTGATTAAAACGACTTAAATGACCACAATTTTGATGTGTAATCAAATCATATTTGAAATACACTGGGCCAAATATATTTGTGATGAACTGCTGTGCAGATAATGGAAATCATTTCAATAAAACCCTCATCCATACTAAGACCTTAATCAAGGGATAACCTATTTGACATTGGATCACAGAGGACTGTGTAATTCTGCCCCTGCAGGAATAGATTTATTCCATTTGTGTGATTAATGCATTAGGAAGCTGAGGTCATGGTGAAGTTAAAGTCCACCTTCTGGATTTCTGTGCACTTTCCAGTTTTTTAGTTTCCTTGGGAGCAATGGTCTTTAATTTTTGTTTTTTAATTTTTTAAGTTTATTTATTTCTGAGAGAGAAAGGAAGTGAGGACGGGACAGAGAGAGAGGGAGGGAGGGAGAGAGGATCGCAAACAGGCCCCACACTGTCAGCACAGAGCCTGACATGGGGATCCATCTCACAAACCATAAGATCATGACCTGAGTCGAAATCAAGAGTCCAACACTTAACTGAGCCACCCAGGCACCCCGGGAGCAATGGTTTTTAAAGTGTGATTCTCATGCTTTTCTCAGTAATTTTTACTTTTCCCAGAATCTGGTCTTCTGTTCATCAAACCTATGCCAATTTTGAGGTCATTGTAGCCTAGAAAGTGGGGGCTACTCCACTCCCTACTCCTAGAGGTTCCCTGTGGTACTGTTACCTAGACTTATTGGTTTCGAGCTTACCCAAAGTTTTGCCCTGGATGGGCTTTTTCCCGAGTAACCACAGACCGCTGTTTTTCCTTCATGATTCTTTACCAATGGTAAATAGACATTTTGTTGGTTTCGTATACATCTCTTATTCTACCACCCTCAGGCTCCTCACATGAGAGATGGGGATCATATTGGCTCCATTCTCCTTCCCAAAGAGGTTGGCAGCTCCAGTGGGCAAACGGTGCCCGAAGAGGCTTGTGTAAACCACAAAGTACTGCCAGATAACCGTGACCTCTGGTATTATGGCGTCCCTTCCAGGGGTCTTCTCTTTCTGACTAGGTTATATACTTTTTGTGGACAGGGGCTCTCTGTCTCCTCCCCCAAACCATTTCCTGGCACAGACCAAGGCTCAACAAAGACTTCTTGACCGACTAGCTGGATAGACTGGAAGTGGGTTGTACAGATGGGTCTGGAGACCAGCCAGGGTGCCCGCCCATCTTGTCACCGGGACGAGGAACGTGGGCAGACTCAAACCGGTGGCGGCCACTCACTTTACGTCTTCAGGGTTCTGATTACTCCATTCCGCAGAGAGAAATAGATAGTTAAACTGTTAAAATGAGCCCAATAATCAGGTCAGTGGCATTGTAAAAGATATCTCTTTCGACATGTTCTGATTTCTTTTTTCCTCTCTTTTTACCCTCCTCTTAAAATCTGTCCTTTCTTATAAAGAGACAGATCCCTGATTTGGCATATGCTGTAGCTTGGACAAATTACATGAGAAGAGATCTCTTTTTGTTAGTTTGCTTGGAAGCTGTCTTATTATGGGGACTGAGATGACTGGAGAGGCCCAAGCTCGTGTAATTAGGCAGAGAACAAAAATTACATGTCAATTAAAATACGCAAGTGGGCGTTTTTCTTGCTTTTTGAGGTGGGTCTCTGCAAACATTTCAGGATGTTGCTCATTCATGGACGGACACAGGTCTCAAGCACGCACTCTCTAGGGGTACTCCTGTCCCCGAGGTGACTGCTATTAACTCTCGGTGTGATGGCAACTTCCAGACGATTTTATATGTATGCTTAGTCAAACTCATATGCAGATACACAGATTTTATTGAACCAAAATGAGATAGCAGGAGGCATAGTTTTCTGCAGCTTTTTTCACCGTGGACATTTCTCAAGTCAGAAATAGAGATCTATTTCATTATTTTTAATAGCTGCGTTTACTCAATGGCTTGATATAACCGTAATCAAACACTCTGGTGCTGCACCAGGCTATATTCATTTACTGATAGACATTTAGGTCAGACCCCACCCCCACCTCCAACACTTCCTTCTGCCGTTACAGGCCGGCTCAGAGATGCCCACGCTCGGCTGTGTGTACTGGGTATCTCTTGCTCAGAAGTTACTTTTCTGATGGGGAGGAGGTGTTTGCGCCCTGTAAGTAGGTGGCTGGAAATCAGTCTTGGGTCTTCATGTCCTTTTCCCTGATCCCAGAGGAGCAGAGCTCCGATGGCAAAATGGTGTTTTTAAGGCCCACGAGTGCCCTGTTTCTCTGGCCTTGTTCGCTCTCCTTCCACCAGAGTCATCCTGCTGTGGCCCCTGTGCTCCTTTGCCTTGGCCATCAGAAGGTATGCTTGGCCATTAGCCTAGGTTGGTTGGACAACTCATGGGGACAGGGCCCTGATGGGAAGGTCTCTTTGCCTTGGGGATTGGATAAGAAGGCTGGGTGTCCACTCTGTGGTCCCGCAGCTATATGGCTGGAGGCCTGCAGGGCTGGCTGGGTGGATATCCCCTTCCCTTCTCACCATCCCTGGCATTCCAAGAACCCCCAGACGGGCTCTTGGTGGCCAACTGCTAGGATCCTCCTGGATCGCCATTGAGACTAGCCTTTACCCCTATCCTGAGGTTGTCCTCTGTCAGGCAGGGACTGAGTGGCCCTGCACCAATCAGCCATGAGGTGGAGGAAAAGAAACAGGTGTTGTATCAGAAGACACTGAGGTGGTGACCCTTGTTAGACAAGGCAGTGGTCGGAGAAAGCACATGTCAGCTGAGGGAAGAGAAGAAGCCAACGCGAGATGTGCTCCACAAAGCATGTTCTGGGAACGGTCATGCAGGGCCTACAGCGGAGAGATGGCCAGGGACATGCGGCAGCTCTGGGACCCGGTGGCAGGGCGGCACTGGACAGTGAGAGAGGGGACAGTGGCAGGAGAAGAGTTGCAAAGGGGGCTGGACAGACACCGGGGAGAGCCAACGCACCCACATCCGTGCCTTAACACATTGTCAGGTACTGAACTTCTCGTAGGGCAAAACTACCTCATTTGGGGGACCTCGGGGATGGAGGCAGAAAAACGTACTTGTGTTCACTCGGAGGCAAGAGTGCTATGGCGAGACTGGTCAGAGCACCATCAAGGGCTGGTGTCACCCGTGTGGTGGGAGTAGGGCAGGCAGCACAGGGCTGGCCCGTGAGGGAGGCCGCTGGGACCTGCAGACACACTGGGGGGACATTTCTGGCAGAGGGAGCTCTGCACTAATGTTCAGAGGCTTGGAGCAGGGACAGGTGTGGGGAACAGCAGAGAAAGGCATTTGGAACAGAGACATGTGAAAGTGGAAGCGTCAGGCCAGGCCTAGAGCAGGGAGCCTTGGAGGCTGAGATGTGCACTCATTTCCATAGGAAAGGGGATGGGGCAAGCTGTTTGTTTCTGAGCTGGTTTGGGAGAGAATAGAGGCCTGTGCCTTGTTTGGTGTGCTTGTGGCCGTGTGATTTGGTAGCTTATTTCACTCCATCAGGATTTAGGGTGTGGCACTCTAGCCAGGACCCTGTCTTGAACTGCAAATGGGCAGGCCTGGGAGGTCACCAGGGCACCACCTGTCGCCAGCTTCAGGCCCTCACAGAGTGGAGGCTTAGTAGGGATGGCCAGAGTGGGGCCTGCCAGCCAAGGTCACACAGAGAACCTGGGGTGGGAGGGCCTTCAGCACGACCCTCCCTGTAGCCAGAGAACATTCTCTGAGCAAAGAGGTAGAAGGAAAAAAAAAAAACAAAACTGGCAATCTGATCAGTGTTCCGTGTTGGGCACTCTAGAGTCCCAGGACTCACAGGAAGGGAGTTGTGACATCTGGGTCCTGTGAAGACTGCCCCATCCTACCCACTGGTTGAGGCACATGCACTTCCTTCCTCCAACCGCTCCTTAGAACTGCAAGTTACCTCAGGGTGCCTGGTGACAGGAAATAGCCTGCCCTCACATGTGGTCAGCAGCATGGTGGCATAGTGGAGAAAGCGCAGGTAGAAAAGGCAGACCTCATCGTGGTCTGGATTCTGACATCAGGATTCCAAAGCTGCGTGGCCTTGGAGAAGTAGCTAGAGCTCTCTGGGCCTCATTTCCTCATTTAAAACAGTGGCAATAAGCCCCAGGCTGGCAATGCTGATTAAAGTTGGCGACGTCAATAAAGTCTCAGGGTGCACAGTAAGATATTCGATAAGAGTCAGTTCTCTTTTCCCTCTGGAATTCCTTCCCCGACTTTATCCTTCCAAATGAAATTTTTAAAATAGGCCTGTCTTCCCAGTAGACTCGGTGAGACTCAATAAATCCTAGAGTGAGGTACCAAGAGGATTGCAGAATACGTTTCCCCAGCGAGCCTTAAGAATGCAGGTGTCTGGACTGGCTTGGGGTCAAGCTCAAGGTCAGTGGTGAGGCCTGTCCACCTGAGGGTAAGTGCTGTCCTCGCACCTGCCCCTCGCGCCCCAGGGCAGCGTGGTGGCCAGTGCAGTTGAACACTGCGAGACTGTTCCCAAATTCAGCTTCTCGCCTTTGAATCCCTGGGGTCCTGATTCTGAGAACACGCTAAGCGTGTGAGGGTTCCCCCTCCTTTAATTTTAGCAGCAGCAGACTACTTTGTGCTGACACAGATTGCAGCGGTTGCCATGGGGACCAGAATCTGTGCCCAGATTCTTTCTGGAACTGGGAAGGCAGAGTGGGGCTCCCCCAGAGAGATTGGAGGGTTTCTACTTTATAGAGGGAGCTGGAGGGAAGGAGAGCCACAAGCCTCTTCCTTGGCTGTTCCAGCTGCTTCAGTCAAAGGTGACCCAAATGAGACTGAATGTGGAAGGTTACCGCCTCCTGGAGATTTGCCCCTCAGTGCCTTGGGGCCCTTCCTCAGGTACCCAGGGAAGCATTGACCCTCACCCATCGCCTGGAGCCACCCAGCTTCCTCCCACACTCTCCTCCCGGAGCTTGGTGAGAAAGAAGATGAACTGCTCACATGGGTCCATGGTCCTTTATCCAGAACACCTGGCGCCAGTTGTGTTTTGGAGTTCAGAGTTTTGGGGGTTTCAAAAGGGGATGTGGCACGTATGTGTAGATTGCGCGACTCCGTCAGTGGGATTCCGGGCAGCACCTCGTAATCAAATGCATGAATGTTTCTGGGGCAAAGCACAGGAATGTGCACACACATAAAGATTATAAATAACCTCCTGTCGGTTCAGGGCAGATCTCCCTGCCAGGAGTTATGAAAAAGCTTCTGGCATCTCGAGCTTTTTGGATTTGGGAGTTGTGGATAAGGGGTTGTACTTCACAGCTATTTCTACTTTGTCGGCAGTTTTACATTTGTCATCGTGTTTTATTCTCCAGCAACCCTGGGCATTACTACATCTATGTAACAGATGGGAAAAGTGGGTCTTAGGGTAAGGGACTTCTAGGGTGACAGCAAGCAAGTGCCAGTGCGGACTGGATGCATACACCCAAGTTCCAGTTTCTTTCAGGCACACTGGGTTTTACGGAATTTGGAAAAGAAATGGTTTGCCTCCAAATAATGATGATGATGGAAACAACAACAATACTAGTAGGTGGCATTGCTGGAGCACTTAGGGCAAGCTGGTGGTCATGCTAAGTCCTTCTGCGTGAAGCTCTCAAGTAGCCCCACTACTCCCCTGCACCATGGTCAGGCCCATTTCACAGATGATGTAGCAGCACGTGCAGATGAGGTGATTTGTATAAGGGGTACAACTGGTCCATGGCAGGGTTGGGACGTGAACTGGGGCCTGGGTGATGCCAGAGCCTCTGGGCCCACCCTGTGTTTACTGCCAGAAGCTAATGATTTTTGAGAGCAGATGGTCTCACAATCTAGTATAAACTTCTGGTCGCCATGAGGGGCATATGTAGTTGCTCTGGCTGGACCAACAGAAGAACCCAAGCCTGGTTTTGAGGTTTTGAGAAATCACAGTGCTGTGTGCACCCTCCCACCCCTAAAATCTGTATGTTGAAGCCGTAACCCCCAATGTGATTTGTGTATTTGGAGATGGAGCCTTTGGGAGGTAATTAGGATTAGATGAGTGCATGAAGGTAAGGGGACTGTGTTGGGGCTGGTGCCCACAGAGAAGAGGTCATGTGAACACACACTGAGATGGTGGGCATTTACAAGCTGGGAGAAGAAACCTTTCTTCCCAGCTCCCTGACCTTGGACTTACAACCTCCAGGACTGAGAGATGAATGTCTGTTTAAGCCACCCAGTCTGTGGCACTTTGTTACGCAGCCTGAGCTAAGACACACAGAGATAGTTTCCCATCCTGAGTTCTTCCTCTGCATCCATACTGGGCTGTGGTAGGTTCTGCTGTGGGAGGATGCCACCAAGATGGGGATGGGGGTGTGTGAGAACAAACCTATCCATTTCTCCATTTTTATATTGGGCACTGGTCCTTATCCTGGAATATCAGGCTTATCCTGGACGGTCTCCTCCACCCTCCGCATGGGGGACCCCAGAGGCCCAGCAGCAGCCTAGGTCTGGCCCATTGCTGGCGTTAGTCAATCATCAAATCTTAATGTGGGGATAATACACCCTTTATATCCAAATGAGGAGCCTAGGGTCAAGGGTTGGGTTACTCACTTGAAGGAGGCACAGCCAAGAGGGGCTTGAGTTCTATCTCACCAATACTAGTGGGTCCTGAATGATGCCTCACCCACCTCTCCCATCTCTTTCTTCCCTCCCAGTCTCATGGCCAACACATGGTGCAGGCCCTGTGCTCTGAGCCCCTTGCTTGGTGTCCCTACCCTGTGCTCCCATCCCCCTACAACTGCCAGAGCAAACTTCTCATTTGGTGTTCATGCTATTCCCTTGACCTATGCTATGGATTGAATTGTGTGTGTCTTTCCCAAATTCATATGTTGAAGTCCTAATTCCCGATGTGGCTGTGTCAGAGAGGAGGCCTTTGAGGAGGTAATTGAGGTTAAATGAGGTCATAAGGGTGGAGCCCTGATCTGGTGTCCTCATATGAGAGGAATAGACACCAGAGGTCTCTCCCCCCTCTCTCTGCCACGTGAGGACACAGGGAGAAGGCAGCCATCTGCAAGTCAGGAAAAGGGCTCGTACCAGAGCCTTGTTCCTGCAGGAAGCTTCACTTTGGACTTTCCAGCTTCCAGAACTATGAGAAAATTAATGTTTGTTTTTAAGCCACCCAGGGTATGGGCTTTTGTTATGGCAGCCCGAGCTGACTACCACCACCTGAATTCCTTTCCCCCAAACCTGTGTGTAAGCACCTCTTCTGAGACCCAGGTCAAGACATCCCCCAGTAGGAATGCTCTTACTTCTGAGCTCTTGTCCACTTGTGTTAAAAAGAACACTGACATAGTAGCCAAAAGGTGGAAGTAACCCAAGTGTCCATTAACAATGAATGGATAAACTGAACGTATTTGATTCATACTATGGAATATTATTCAGCTTTTAGAAGCAAGGAAATTCTGACACACCCTACAACGTGGATGATCCTTGAAAACATTATGCTACATGAAATAAGCCAGTCACAAAGGACAAATACTATTTGGTTCCACTTTATATGAGGTACATAGAGCAGTCAAACTCATAGACACAGAAAGTGAAATGGAGGTTGCCAGGGACTGGGGGAGGGGGAATGAGAAGGTTTTTTTCCCTCCCTTAAGTGTTTATTTATTTATTTATTTATTTATTTATTTTTTTAAGTGTTTATTTATTTTAAAGAGAGAGACAGGGACAGAGACAGAGAGAGAGGGAGAGAGAGAGACAAAACACGAGCAGGGGAGGGGCAAAGAGAGAAGGAGGGAAACATAGAATTTGAAGCAGGCTCCAGGCCCTGAGCTGTCAGTACAGAGCCCGATGCAGGGTTCAAACCCACAAACCATGAGATCATGACCTGATCCAAAGTCGGACACTTAACCACCTGAGGCACCCAGGTGCCCTGGAGTTTTGTTTTGTTTTTTTAAGTTTATTTATTTATTTTGAGAGAGGGAGAGAGAGAGAGAAAAAGAAAAACAGAGCAGAGGAGGAGCAGAGAAAGAGAGAGGGAACACAGAGCCGGAAGCAGGGCTCAATTTCATGAACTGTGAGAAAATCAAAAGAGTGGGGCACTTAACCGACTGAGCCACCCAGGTGCCCCGAGAAGTTGTTTTTTTAATGAACGATACAGAGTTTCAGTGTTGGAAGATGGAAAAGTTCTGGAGATGGATGGTGGTGATGGTTGCACAATAATGCAGATGTTCTTACGGCCACTGAAACTACCTAAGAACGGTGAAAATCAGTTTTTTGTATGTATTGTTGCCACAATAAAAAAAAAAAAAAAAACCAAAACACTTATCAAGCTTAGGAAACCTTGTAGGCCGGGAATTCAGGCTATTAAAATGGATGAAATTAGTTTAGCTAAACAAACAAAACAAACAAAAAGAACACCGGGCATAGAATCACAGTCTTGGTCTGGTTCCTTCTAGCTGTCTGGCTTGCACACGCCCCCACCTTTCTGGGCGTGAAGGGACGTAGCGCCCAGCAGTTCATGGCTGTCGGGCAAGAGCGCCTGTTGAACATTATGGCGCACGCATGCGCATTCATCGATGCAGCGGTACATACGGAGCACCCGCTGTGCGCCAGCGCTATTCCTGGCCTGCAGGATACCTCAGTGAACAGATACAGGCAAAGATCCTGCCCTCGTGGAGCTTACACTCTCGTGGAGGGAGAAAGATGACAAACAGTGGATAAGAACCATACACGGTGTTTTAGAAGGTAGTAAATGCTAAGGACTGTGAAGCAAGGGAGGTGGGTTAGGAGCATGTGTGTATGTGGAGGGTGCTATGAACTGGGTGTTTGCTTGCTCCCCAAATGTATATGTTGAAATCCTAACCCCCAAGGTGGTGGTATTAGGAGGTGATTAGGTCATGAGGGTAGAGTCCCCCATTAATGGGAGTTGAGACCCCCGAGAACTCCTTGGCCACTTTCACCATGTAAGGACATGGCGAGAAGACTGTGAACTAGGAGGAGGGTCCTCAGCAGACACTGAATCTTCCAGCACCTTCATCTTGGACTTCCCAGCCTCTAGGACTGTGAGAAATAATTTTCCGTTGTATATAAGCTACCCAGTCTGTGATATTTTGTGATAGCAGCCCGAATGGACTAAGACAGAAGGGGTTTGTTCAATAGGGGTTTGTTCAATGGTCAGTGTGGGGCTCACAAGAAGGTGACATTTGAAGTTAGTGGTGGAGTGCTTTGCAACATGGTAGCCACTGGCCACGTGTGGCTATTTGAGCTCTTGGAATGTGGCTGGTCCACACCGAGATATGCTGTGAGCGTAAAGCACACATCAGACTTCAAAGACAGGTTGCAAGACAAAAAATATAAAATATGTCATGAATAACTTTTTATTGGTTACATGTTGAAATGATCATTGGATATAATTGGGTTAAATATATTATTAGCATTAATTTCAACTTTCTTAGATTTTTTATTGTGGCTACTAGAAAGTTTAAATTTATATATGTGAAATATAAATTTGAATGATATACGTGAAAAAGCACTTCCATAGATGGTGCACATTTGTGGCTGTCATTATGTTTTAGTGGATGGTGTTCTAGGTGGGGGTTGCTAAGCTGAGAGCAGGCCTGGCATGGTCTGGGATGGAGAGAAGGCCAGAGTGGGGAGGACGCAGTGAGGGAGGGCCTGAGAGGTGCAGAGACTCAGGATTTTTTTTTAAAGCTTATTTATTTATTTTGAGAGAGAGAGAGCAGCAGCATAAGCAGAGGAGGGGCAGAGGGAGAGGGAGAAAGAGAATCCCAAGCAGGCTCTGCACTGTCAGCGCAGAGCCCAAGGTGGGGCTCAACCTCATGGACCTCGAGACCATGACCTAAGCCGAAATCAAGAGCCAGACACTTAAGCTTAACTGACTGAGCCACCAGGTGCCCGCAGAGACCTGGGATTTTGAGTGGAGGTGTAACTTGGGGCTGGTGATGTCCTGCCTCGGTCAGCTTGAGCTGCCATAACAGAGTAGCACAGACTGAGTGGCTTAAACAATAGTCGTTTATTTTCTCGCAGCTCTGGAGGCTAGGAGTCCAAGACTAAGGTAGTACAGATTTAGTTTCTCCCAAAGCCTCTCCTTGACTTGCAGATGGCCTCCTTCGTGCTATGTCCTCACATGGCCTTTGCTGTTGGCACGCATCCCTCGTGTCTCTCTGTAAGGACACCAGTCGTACTAGATTAGGGCCCCCCTTATCACCTGATTTAACCTTAATTACCTCTTAACAGTCCTATCTCCAAATAGAGTGATTTTGAGGGTTAGAACTTCAATAAATTTTTTGTGGGGGCACACAGTTCAATCCATAACGTAGCCTTAACAGCCATAGTGTGTTTTGTTTTGTTTTGTTTTTTGTTTTTTTTTTCTGCCGGCTAGCGTGAGGGAAGGTTGCTTTGGGGTAGGACTCTTCCTGACTCTTCTTCCTGTCCCCAGCTTGAGCACACGGTCAGTAGTGGGTGGTCCCAAACTCCTTGCTGTGGGCCCTGGACATCTCCTCCCCTCACCCCCACCCCAGAACCTTCTAGGAAGCTTTCCGTGGTCTTACTGAGACCCCCTGTATGCTGGTCCCCGAAGTCCAGGACCCCATATAATTCTCTCAGCCACCTTGAGGATGGGCCATGGTTCCCCACACTTTCCAGTGGTGCTTGAAGAAATGCAGGAATATGCCCAGGGTCCCACAGTGATTGGAGGCCATGCTAAGCCCATCAGACCCTGAGCCTCTCTTCTGACCTCTGTGTGGTGCTGCTTAGGCTTCCTGACAGTTGGACACAGCTTTCCAGTTTTTGAAGGATCAAGTGAGTCAGACTATTACTTGTAAAGGACTGGACTTTCTTGTCCCTATGGCCTGAGAGTCAAGGTTGCAGTGGGTAAGTGGACATTCCTGTGCCCATCCATTCATGGGCGGCGAACACCTGTGCTGACCGAGTCCTGGGTCCTGTCTGGACTTAGCCGAACCCTTTCTAACTGACGCTGAGGCTCTCACCTAAGTGCCCTGGGGGCACTTTACTGTCATTATTGTGTTTTGGCTTCAATTTATAGCTTAGAATTGAATCTCAGCGAGGTGAGGGAGCACAGTCACATGGCTAGTGAGACTCACCCAGTCGCTGGCCTACGTCCAGCCTGTGTGCTCTCTTGAGTGTCCCGTGATGATGGGGTAAAGGTCAGGCCGGTGGTCTGATGGTCAGGACGTGTGGGTTCAAGTCATTTTTTACAAAAAAACTAAACATTAAAACAATTTTTGATAAAATACAAGTAACATAAAATTTACCATCTTAATCATTTTTTAATGTTTATTTATTTTTGAGGGGGGAAGGGGCAGAGAGAGAGGGAGACACAGAATCTGAAGCAGGATCCAGGCTCCAAGCTGTTAGCACAGAGCCCAACATGGGGCTCGAACTCACGAATCGCGAAATCATGACCTGAGCCAAAGTCGGACACTTAACCGACTTGAGCCACCCAGGCTCCCCATCTTTAAAAAGAACTTTTTAATGTTTATTTATTTACCATCTCAATCATTTTTAAGTGTACAGTTCAGTGGTGTTAAGTGGATTCACACTGTGCTGCAATGAACACCATCCAGCTCCAGAACTCTTTCACCTTGCAAAACTGAAACTCTGTACCCATTAAACACTAGCTCCCCATTTCCTCTTCCCCAGCCCCTAGCAACCCACATTCTGCATTCTGTCTCTATGAACTGATTACTCTAGGTCCCTCATGTTAAGTGGAGTCATAGAGTCCTCATCTTTTTGTAACTGGCTTCTTTCACTTGGGTTCATCCGCTTTGCAGCATGTGTCAGGATTGCCTTCCTTTTTAAGACATTTGAATGACAGTCTGTTGTATGGATATGCAACATTTTGTTTACCTATCTGTCTGACAGTGGATGTCTAGTTTGCTTCCACCATTTGGTTATTGTGAACAGTGCTGCCGCGAACACGAGTGTGCAGATATCTCTTGGGTGTCAAGTCACCTTGTTAATCGATGCACTGGGAACAATAATACCTGCTCTGCCTCCCTCCCGGGACTTTCTCAAGGATAAAGCTGTGAATATGTGTGGAATGTCTTGTGAAGTGTGAAGTGCTGTCTGATGTGGGGAGCGGGGTCATTAGAGTCCTTCCTGTCCCCCACCTTGATGGGAAGAGTTAGCTTTCACCACGGAAGTACAAACTGGGAATATTTTTCTTAAATCCCAACCCTAGAGGGAATTTATTTGGCAGAAGAAGACACTGACCTAAGGCCCTAGTTAAAGGGGCCGGCTTAGGGGCGCCTGGGTGGCTCAGTCGGTTAAGCGGCCGACTTCAGCTCAAGTCATGATCTCGCAGTCCGTGAGTTCGAGCCCCGCGTCGGGCTCTGTGCTGACAGCTCAGAGCCTGGAGCCTGTTTCAGATTCTGTGTCTCCCTCTCTCTGACCCTCCCCCGTTCATGCTCTGTCTCTCTCTGTCTCAAAAATAAATAAACGTTAAAAAAAAAAATTTAAAGGGGCCGGCCTAGAGAGCTGCTTCAAGGCCAGGCTCTTCATCTGTGCCCAGTCTCTGTTTACTTCCCAAGTAGGGTCGAGCAAGGAGAACTTGGCTGAAATCTTCAGTCAAGGGACCCATGGATGGTGGATGGAACTACCATCTTCTTTCCAGAGCTCAAGTCTTAGCAGGCTTCTTTCACTTCCACTCCCAGACATGACGGGCCACCTTGTAGGAGCCTTTGCAGGGCTGGGGCAGCATTGAAGTGGTCCTCCTCTCCCATCTCCGCCTTTCTCAATGCCTCAGCTCCCCAGGATGGTGCCACCGGCCATGTCCTGTGGCCATTTGGAAACTCTCCTGTTCCCAGGCTCTACTCTGAGTCCAGGACTGGCCTGTCACCCAGTGGGAACACTACTGTGGTTTCTACTGAGCCTCCAGTGGTTTTTCCCAGTCCTTTGTCACCTTCCTGCCCTCATCCTGGGTCTCAGCACCGCTTGTTCTCATCCTACTGCCAAAAGACTGCTGCCTACAGAGGCTCTGCTGGTTAAAACTTCATTATGGAACATTCCTTATCTCCTTGCTGGGGCCTGGCATGCAGCTTCGACTTGACAATTTCTCCTTGGCACCCAGGGCCCCGGGGCTGTCCTGGCTCACCGCCTGTGTAGCATGTATCACTCCACCATACTTCCGCCCATCTCCCACACTGGACTGTGAGCTTCCTGGGGCAGGGATGCTGTCCCCAATGCCTAGCATTGCTCTGGTACAGAGCAAGTGCTCAGAGCATGTTTGCTGATGGAATATGTAGGGCTCTCCTGCTAGACTGTCCTCTCCACAGCAGGGCCTGTGACTCAGTAATCACCTGCATCTCTTTCTCCATCCCCCACATCTGGAAGAATGCCAAGACCCAAGAAATGATTGACTGAATAAATGAATGAATCATGAGGCAGGAGGCTCCATCAACCCAGGGCAGGGCTGGGCAGTGCAGCTGGGTGGACCTTGTTGTCACATCATCAGCGTCACTAGATTGAACAATTACTCTGTTATATGTGACTGTGGGCCATGGGGCCGTAGGGCGCTGCCAACATGGGGAGACCTGTGGTGGGAGAAAGGGCATATGAGACACAGGGCCCAGCTCAAGCAAGACTTCTGCTAACCATAGCTCTGGGTCCCCTAGCTTCTTACTTTCCGCTTGGCTGGAGCTGACAGAGCATGCCTGTTGCTGCGGCCATGTGGGTGCCTCAGGGATAGGACATTTGAAAAGCTATCCAGGCTCTTGTTGTCCCAAGAATAGACAACACTGCTTTTTTGAAGAGTCTTGTCTTCAGCAACAAAAAGTCTGTAATTCCTAACCTGCCGTGATATCATTTATCTCTCTTCTTTTTATCTCTCTTCTTTAAACTAGCCAAACAGACTGCTAGGTATTTTCTGCGTGTCTGGTTTGTTTTCTGGTGGCGTTCTGGAACCTGTCGCCTGGGCTCCTGGCCTATCGAATGGGCAATAGAGCCCCAGGTCACCCGTCTTGGAGCAGCTCACCAGTGGGCGCCTGGATTGGACAGTTCCCTCAGGGCTGTTAGCTTTCCTCTGGAGCTTTAGTTTCCCTGGAACTCCTTGCTCCACCCTGGTCCCTTTCCATCTGCCAGAGGCCAACAGAACAGCCTCTTGGCAAAGGTTTCTACTTCTTAATCCATTTTCACAACCTGTGATTGAACTATGTGCAATGCAGGCATCAGAATTCAGTAGCATCTTTTAATTCTCTATTATTGATGAAAATTTTTGGACTGGAAAGAAAAACTGGTTTGGGGATTGATTTTTGTCAGTTTAACTCATCTTCGGTATCGATCCGTGCATATGTTAGAGTGAAAGACTAAATCTGGGCTGTTTCAGGTGAATGGGGAATGTTATTGCAGAGCATCTAAATTCAGGGTACACTTACAGCATAGGATCACTGTCACCATAGGATGCCTTTTACAACAGTCTTCCATGTACTGGGATGCTTGCCCCAGGTTTGAGGTCTCTGAATTACCCTTCTAATCCTCTCCCACCCCAACCCAATAGACTACCTGACACACAGTTGGCTCTTAGCCAACATTTGTTAAGCACGTTTGTTTAAACACAGTCTCCAGAGTTCATAACAGCCCTTAATTATTATTCATCAGAAGGGAATCGCAATACTCAAATTGTGCACGTACGTATGAATTCCATAGGGACAAGGATTCTGGGAAATGTACTGGATATTAATCATACAAGATGATGAACAATTACTCTTCTCAGGAAAATACAGATAGGACCCTAATTTCAGAATATGCTAATCGAAGTTTCCTTTAGCATGTGGCAGCAACTTTAGCAGACAGCTCCTGGCACAATCCAAATATATCGTGGCCACAGCTGTCCTGACCTCTGATCACCAATGTCCTCCTACTCCTACCCTGACCACACAGGTTGTTGCCTGGTGGGTATGTCCCACTCTCCCTCTGCCCAGAGTCCCAGGGCAGGCTTGGGGGTGCACAGAGTTTCTTCCCTGTTTCTCCACTCAACATGAAACCTAGGGACAGAAATTCTGATTTGACTCTTGGCCCCACCAGTGCAAGACTCACCTTGAGCAAGTCCCAGAACCTCTCTCTGGGCCTCCAGGCCCCCTTGTGAATGTGGTTGTTGAGAGTTGTCCTCCTGATTCTCTGGTGGACATTTCTAGAATGCAAAGAGGTGGGGTATGTGAGGGACACCTGGGTGGCTCAGTCAGTTAAGCGTCTGACTCTTGATTTCTGCTCAGGTCATGATCTCACAGTTCATGGCTCTGAGCCCCACATCAGGCTCTGTGCTGACAGCACGGAGCCTGCTTGGGATTCTCTCTCTCTCTCTCTCTCTCTCTCTCAAAATATGTAAATAAGCATTAAAAAAAAAGAGGTGGGATATGTGAAAGGACAGTGTTGGCTGTAAAGGTCATTTATTGTCATTGATGTCATCAGCTGGCTGGATGTTGCAGACTTATGTGGGGGCAGAGCCACCCAAAGAGTTCACTGCTTCTGAAGAAACATTCTGGGTTAACTCACAAAGTGGCTTTCAGACACACTGTGTTAAAAAGCAGAGTGCTTTCTCTGTATTCACAATCCATATTTTTATCTTACTCTTTTGCATTTTAAGGTTTTCAGAGGGAGGGAACAGATGCCACATCTGGTCTGATTTTCTTGGCATAGTGCATATATTCAGCAGACACTTAATATTAGGAAAGGAGTCATGAATGCCCTGTGGTGTTAACAGAGGGTATTTACATGGACTGTTGCCCACTGGAGAGAGGTGGCTGGGCCACCTTATACTTCCTTCTTGAGTCCCGGCCTGATCTTGGGCCTGTTAGTCAGCCAGAGCATTTTTAACAAAGTACCACAGATTGGGTGGCTTCAATGGCAGAAACTGCTTTTCTCAGTTTTGGAGTCTAGGAGTCCAATATCAAAGTGGTTTCTCCTGAGACCTCCTTATTTGGCTTGTAGATGGCCCTTCCTGAGTCCTCACATGGCCTTCCCTCTGTGTGTGTCTGTGTCCTAATTTCTCCTTCTTATAAGGACACCAGTCATATTGAATCAAGGCCCATCCCAATGACCTCATATTAACTTAATTTCTTCTTTAAAGGTTCTATCTCTAGGGGTGCCTAGGAGGCTTAGTTGGGTAAGCATCTGACTTTGGCTCAGGTCATGATCTCAGGGTCTGTGGGTTCGAGCTCGACGTCGGGCTCTGTGCTGATAGCTCGGAGCCTGGAGCCTGCTCCAGATTCTGTGTGTGTGTCTCTCTCTCTGCCCCTCCCCTGCTTGTACTCTGTTTCTCTCTCTCTCTCTCAAAAATAAATAAACATTAAAAAAATTTAAAGGTTCTGTCTCCGAATACATTCTGAGATGCTGGGGGTTAGAACTTCAACTTAAATTTGGGGGTGGGGGGGACACAATTTATCCCATAGCAGAGCTTATCTTGTCTCTTTCAGTACCTCTGTGTCCCTAACTGCTGAACCATGAACACATGCCTGGAAAGCAGCTGGACGGACCTCCCCTCTGAAAACTTGCACCCATTTCTCTGTACTGTCCCAACCTGGGCCCAGCTATGAGAATGTGGACACGGTTCCCACAACAAACTTCTGCTTTTACCATGATCCTGTTCCAGTGTATGAGGTGAACTTGCCAGGAAGAGATGGTCACTCAAGCAGGTCACCAAAATTGTGGTGCTGTGCTCCTTGTCACAACCAGGCCTCTGTGTGCTGGTGATTATCGAGCCTCTTGGGATGGCACTCCAATGGATGGTTGATTAATTCATCCATTTCTTGGCATCCTTGCCCTCCAGATGCTCTAAGTCTAGTGGCTTCAGCAGGAGAGATGAGAGGCAATGGGCAGAAAGGCACTAAGCTGGGAGATCTTAAGCAAGCCACTTAATAACTGATTGCCAATCCATAAAATGGGGGACTCTTGCTTCCTTGCCCAGTATGTGAGGATGTTATGAGGATTAAATAGAATCATGTCCATGAATGTGTTTTGTAAGCTGAAAGTGCTACCTAAATGTAAGGAACCCTTATAGTCACACTTTTATCCTGTTTGAGTTCCTGTTGGGGTCTAGTAGTTAGGTGCTGCCGTGTTTGGGGATGGGATTAGCTGTGTCCACTAGCCTGCTCACTCATTACCTGTTTGTTTTTTTTACTGCTGTCACCACTAGCACCCCAACTTGCCTCTCTCTGATCCTCTTATCCCACCCAGAGATAGGTCCTAAATCCTCAGAGTGATTGATTATATGTATGTGAAATCTAGCAAGCACATTCCTTTAGAATTATTGAGGAAATATGCTCTCTCCCCTTCTTGGAAATTCATGGTGCACATTGATGTGTTAAAGCTTTGGGGGGTTCTGCAGTAAAGAAACCTTGACCCCAAAATTCTACCCACTCCCCTTTGTTTTGTTTTCTTATTACTACTCTCTGGAACACTGGGAAATGTCAATGAACTGATGGCACTTTAGGGAAATTTGCCTCTACATTCAGGTTTAGGGTTAGGGAAGGTGGTGATTGGGGTTTGAGGCCCTGGCTCATAAAAGTACCCATCAGGGGAGTCATCGGAGGAAGTGGAGGAGAAAGAATTATAAGTTCAGCCATCCAATCTGAGCCCCATGTGACCCTGAAGTTCTGTCTGGCAACATCAGCCCCAGGCAGGGCTCCAGGGAGGGCCTTGCAGGAGAGGTGCTTCAGGTAGAGTCTGGGACAGATGGAAGAGTTGGCTTCCTCCAGTGGGAGTTGAGGCTAGTGGAGCTGCTTATTCTGCTTCAGACAGAGAAGGAACCACAGAGCACCTGTTAAGGCTGAAGGACTGGGCAGGGTTCTCCCAAATGTAGATTTCTCAGCCAGATCTTTCAGGGGAGAAGAATATGCTTATCTCATGAAGGACAGTGGTCCTTTACTATTTATTCCGTTAAGGAGGAACCCTAGAGCTATTTTTTTTTAAAGTTTTATTTATTTATTTTGAGCGGGTGAGTGAGAGAGAGAGCATGCATGAGAGCAGGGGAGGGGCAGAGATAGAGGGAAGAGAGAATCCTAAGCGGGCTCCACTCTGTCAGTGCAGAGACTGACGCGGGGCTCGATCCCATGAACCATGAGATCATGACTTGAGCCAAAATCAAGAGTTGAACGATTAACCAACTGAGCCACCCAAGTGCCCCAAGCCAAAGACTGTGAGGTGAATGTGACAACCACTACACTCCAGAAACTAGCCGGTGGCAAAGACTGTGGTGTTGGTTCCAGCCCTGCTGATGGAGAAGAGGAGGTGACCGACATGCAAGGCCAGGTGGTTGCTCTTGGAAGTTAGCCACAGTTAGGGACACCAAGTTAGATTAAACTTGGAGCACTGGGTAACTGCTTGGCTGAGAAGTGGTAGTCTGGGGTGGGGTGATGGATGACAGAATATAGGCATGGGAGGGAGGGAGGGTGAAAGTAGGAGTTAACTGCCTATCAGATGCCTTTTGAAGGACAAAATCAATTATGATCAGTGTGGTGGGCAGTCAGGGATACAATGCACATAACTGTGCTTTTTGGTGGCCCATGAATGTGTGTGTGTGGGTGTGTGTGTGGAGGGGGGATGACAAAGGGAGTAAGGTCCCATATCAGCCAGTGTGGGTTGTTTACCAATGGGAGCCCATCTGGGGGTTAGTGTAGGCTCCTGTAAGGTTCCAGCTGACCTCTTTGCTAGGAATGGGGAGCTGTTTTGTGGTCCTTCTCTGGGGGAAAGGCCTGCTGGGCAGTCTGTGTTCAGACAAGAAGCCCATGCTACCCCGTGTCAACCCACATGTGTAGGACCTCGGTCCAGCCACCAAGTCAGGGCTGCTGGAAGCAGTCAGCTCCTCGCAGAGGCTACTGGAGAGAAGGAGGAAGAAAGCGCTGTGCAGACGAGGAGTAGGCAGGGAAAAGAGAGAAAGCTTTCAGCAGATGGGAAGGCAAGGAGGGCAAGAAACCACGGGAAATGTCACAGGAAGTGTCAACATCATAAGCATCAACATCAGGCTAGTAATGGCATTTGAACAGGACATTTTATTGCAGCTACTGTTGTCCCCTGAAGAATGTTTAACCTTCCCAGCCCACACCTACTGTGTGCCAGGAATGCCCCTCACTCAGTCATCAGGGCAACCAAGGCCACTCCACTCATCTTCCAATGCCCCCATGCTGCCTCTGCTTGGGAATGTTCACCAAGGCCCCTGTTATCACCAATAGTTTGAGCTGATGGAGCTGTAAGTGTCCCCCCACTCCCCACCCAGGACAGTCACAAAGGCCATAAAGAGGAGATGGGCTAGAAGAGTCTGTTCGAATGGTGACATTTTTTCCAAATAAACAAGCTGCTATTGAGTCAGGCACTGACACAGACCCTGGAGACTCGAGGAGAAGTAAAACCTGACTCTGGAGCTTAAAGAGCTCAGGGTCCAGCAGGGTGGGCAGGCAGACAGACATCAGACATATGACACTCAGTCAAAAATACAGGGTTAGAAGTGCAATAATGTATCAGTTAGTGCAGGTGCAGCTTCAGTAACAAATAGACCCCACAAGCCTGGTGACTTAAGTTAATTTCTTGACCGTGGTGTGGTTGGAGGTGAATATTCCTGCTTGGTGGGTGATGCTCCTCTGTAACTGGAGAACCCAAACTTGCTTCATATCTGCCATCCTTGTCACCTGCATCCAGGTGGCATATGGAGAGGCTCACCACTTAAGTCTTGTCTTGGAAGTGACATATACCACTTCTACTCCTATTGTATGCTCTAGATCTAGCCATGTGGCCACATACAGCTACAAGGAAAGCTGGAGATTGGGGTCCAATCTCCATGTTGGCAAATGGCAAGCTGGTTCTACCCCAACAAGCACAGGCCAGGGGGAGAGGCAGCCTAGTGGAGGGCAGTTTTTTCATCTTGGGAAACTTTACTTTTACAGAAACATCTATTGTTGCTTGGTTCATATCTAAGACAAATAATCCTTCACTTCATGGGGCAGAGTAGCCCCGCAAAATATTGTAAATGTTTATAATCATGTAACGTTAATACTAGAAGGGACATCAGGGATCGTTAAGTTTAACTCTTTATTTTTCATTTTTATTTTTTAGCTTATTTATTTATCTTTGAGAGAGAGGGGGGGGGGGAGAACGAGTTGGGGAGGGGCAGAGAGAGGCAGAGAGAAGCCCAAGCAGGCTCTGCACTGTCAGCACAGAGCTGAACGCGGGGCTCAATCTCACAAACCATGAGATTGTGACCTGAGCTGAAATCAAGAGTCAGACTCTTAACCGACTGAAACTCCCAGGAGTCCTATCAACTCTTTAGATTTTAGAAGGGAATGCTCATGTTCAGAGAGGAAGTGACTTGGTCAAGATCACCCAGGTTGGGGAGTTCTGCCCAGGCCACCACAGTGGCTGGTCCAAGTGTCTGGAATTTGAGGGAACGCAGGAAAAAGATGCAAGTAAAACTACATGTGCAGGTTTATTCTAGAACCTTAAGCCACCCCCACACTCTCTTGCCCTTGCCTCTGCTGGAAGAGTCAGAGCCACATCCTCCTCAGCCAAATGAACTGAGTGCTTGTGTCATGCTTCCCACGCAGACAGCTGCTTCTCTTATCCCCTGCCAGCCTCCGGCAGCGCCCTAGGCCATCCATGGCTTACATGAGCCACCTCTTCTGCTAGAAGAAGCACCACCAAGCAACTCTGTCCCCACATTCATCCCGACCTGGGGTCTTGTCCTTTCTTTGCAACTTCTACATGCACCTGTGCAGCCCCATCCCATTCCACTGACTCAGGGCTCTAAGCAGCGGGAGGTAAGGTTGGGAAGCTCTTAGCTCCTGCCTCTGGAAGCTGAGGGTCTATGGAGAAGAGGCCTGCAGGGAAGAGGCAATGGCAGAACAGAGTGACCAACCTCAGACCAGAAGCAGGCTCAGTGGGACCCAGAAGAGGGAAATTTAATTCCACGTGGGAGACCCAGGAAGGCTCCCTGAGAGGGACCAGCTAAACTGAGTCCTGTAGAAGGAACACAGGGCAAGGTGGGTGGGAGAGCAGAGCAGGAAGAGGGAGCACCTGTTCACACATCACAAGGTGGGAGAAATGTAGCTTCTGTGGACAACTGTATTCACCCCAGTCTGCCCACATGGCAATGGCCAGACATCTACAGAGTGTGAAGATGTTGCAGGCGAGAGATGCAGGTGGGAGCCAGGTGGAGGGGAGCGAACTTGGTCTTGGGGGCAAAGGACAGCAGTGCCTGAGGGTCTGTAAGGCCAGGGCCACAGGCTTCCTGTGCTGTGGCGGAAGGGCCTGGGGCTCCTTCCCTGGGCCCTGAGGGGCTGCTGTGTGCTGACACCTGTGGCTCATGCTTTCCTCCAGGGCACTGGGAATGGGGAACCTGAGGTCAGGATGTTGAAGACCCGGATGCATGTCCTAGGTGAGCCTATCCAAGTCCTAGCGCCCTTATCTGGAAAACGGCCACAGTGATTATAATACTTTGTTTTAAAAAATGGTAATAGTTGGATATCTTTAAAAAAAATTTTTCAATTGTGCTACAATACACGTGACATAACATTTGCCATCTCAGGCATTTTTAAGTGTACATTCAGTAGTGTTACATATACTCACATAGTTGTGCAATAGCTCCAGAACTTTTTCATCCTGCAAAACGAGCTTTGTTCCTATTCAATGACAATTTCCCATTCCTTTCTCCCTCAGCCCCAGTAACCACTATTCTACTTTCTCTTCCTATGAGTTTGACTACTTTAGATACCTCATGTAAGTGGAAGTATGTATCTTTTTGTGACTGGCTTATCTCACTTAATGTCCTCAAGGCCCATCCATGTTACAGCATGTGTCTAGATTTCCTTCTCCCAAAGGCTGATGAGAAATCGTACCTCAGCTTGTGTGTGTGTGCGAGGATCAGAGGACAGTATATGAGACAATGATGTGTAAACTCTCAAGTGCTGTGCACATGCTTCAGAGGAAAACCCCTTCACAGGAGTGGCCTCCTTAGTTGGTAGAGTAGATCGTGGGACAGGGGGCTGACTTGAGCTGGGCCATGAAGAACAGAAGGAGGAGGTGCTAACGACCACATTTGGAACACCATGGTCTCAGTTGGTAACTATGAGACAGTCTGGGCCATGTCATCCCTACTGGGTACAAGTGGAAACTGAGGCTCAGAAAGTTTAAGCCACATTCTCAAAGCTATGGAGCCAGTAAGTAGTAGAACTGTGGCTAGTACAGAATGCTCTGATACCCTGTGGCTTATGTGCAAAAACAAGTCTTTTTATATAGGACAAACATGTCTTCTATTTCTGAGGGTGCCATAGAAAAGGTGGGAAGCAGAGAAACTGAGCAGAAGAAAATGGAGGCTGAAAATAGGCTGTGTAGAACCAGCAGCTACCAACCAGTTTAAGGCAGGGATCAGGAACATAAGGCTGTCCAAGGTGCTGGGACATGTCTGCCATGAGCATAAGGTGGGAAGTAGAGGGAGTTGTTTTACAGACAAAAATGTCTACTGACTGCTAAAGAATTCACTGGTAGGACACTGGATGGAAATCGCAAGACACCTTTGCAGCAGAAAAAGCCAATGTCAGGGTGCACACAGGGGAATTTATGGAGAAGGCAGTGGGTACCAAAGGAAGCAGGAGTTTAACATGGTGGAGGGGCAAGATGACAGAGACCTACGTAGTTCATAAGGGAACATTTGGCACAAAAGAGAGCCAGTGACGTCAGAATTGCGCTAACAGACTCTCAAGAATGGTATTGTATTTACAGGCATTTATTTAATGTGTATTAGGGAAAACATCCTGCAACTCACATGCCAAAACAATGACCTCCTGAATGACACAAAATTTATTAAGTAAAAATGTGACTAAAGAAAAAAATATGTCGGGACGCCTGGGTGGCTCAGTCGGTTAAGCATCCGGCTTCGGCTCAGGTCATATCTCATGGTCCATGAGTTCGAGCCCCGTGTCAGGCTCTGTGCTGACAGCTTGGAGCCTGGAGCCTGCTTCGGATTCTGTGTCTCCCTCCCTCTCTGCCCCTCCCCTGTTCATGCTGTGTCTCTCTCTGTCTCAAAAATAAATAAACATTAAAAAATTTTTTTAAAAAAAGAAAAAATATGTAGACAAGGCTACAGTTGGTATGGCTGATAATGGGCACATATCAAGGTCATGGTACCCAGATGAGTGGGAAACACTGAGTCAAAGGATAAGGGGAAGTCACATTGGAGGGAGAGAGCTGATAACAGGATGAAACCATTGGACAGTGGAGTATGCCAGGCATTTGAGGATTATGTGATAAGAATCCTTGGAAAGTTCTTTCTAAAGATTAAGGGAAATGACAAGACCCATATGACAATTTCCTCTCATAGTTCTTAGGAGGCAATCACATCTCTGCAGCTGTGGTTAGGAAAAATTCAGTAATCTTCCCACATTTCCATTTTTGCTGTGGGTACTCAGAAGCTCAGAGCTAAGTTCTGTACTCAATTGTGTTCATTCCCTTGAGTCTAGCTTTTAAAAGAAAGTTACAATTATTTCTGCTTCCACACATATATTCCCATTTAGCATGTCTCTTGTCCTTATTTTTATGGTAATGATTTTTTTAATGTTATGCTGTGTCGTATCCTTTTAGCAAACAGGCAGGAAGTAGAGAAATATTTTAGAAGCATTTCCAGGACTTTATTACAAGAGTAACAAAGAAGTCAATCATGTACAGTATGCTTTCTAATATTAACCATTGGGATCTTTGTCCCATTCCCTTCCTGCTTTGTCATTAACTCTACTTCAATTGAAGTTTAGGGCTCAATTTTATGCTCAATGACAGTAACTATCCTTAGTCTAAGATGCACAGATCCATTGACGTTGCCCCTTCCTTAATTGGCTCACAGCCTTTTGTAAGTTATTTTAGTATTTCTGTGCCTTCTGTTGTGAGCTGTTACAATTCTATTTGGTAGTGGAAGGGGTATAAATACCCAGAGGTAAAAAGGAAAGGCTGGAGTCTGCAAGTATTTGAAATGTATAAAAAGATTTGATAAAAGTTGATGTGTATTTATTACAATGGCAGAAAATTGAGTGTTTAAGGAGGTGAAACTGGAGAAGAAATCCTGACAATTCTTGTAATATACTTTTGGCTCAGCTATTTATTTCCTTTACAAACTGTTCTGCTTCTTTTCCTGAAAAACAGTGGGGCTTTTATCTCCTCCTTAGCATGAGGGAATTTAGGACATGGGAGATCAGAAGACAAGGGGTTCCCACCACAGGAGGCAGGGGAGTAAGAATGGCAACGACCAACTAACTTTTAATTAGTTTTCCACATGGCTCGACTTAACTAAGGCAGAAGCTAACAAGCATCGGAAGGGAAGTTTTAACTTCTCTTTCCTAGTTGAAAGCAGGACATGTGTCTTGGAGAATAAGTGGGGTTGAGATTGGGGTACTGGGAAGGGAGGAAATGCCCGGAAGATGAGGGAAAGCATTTCTTGGGAAAGAAATGGCAGCAGGGCAGGGCGGAGAATGAGGCGGGAGGACCTGAAGAGGCCGCGTGGAGAAGTGATGCGTGAAAGGGACAGAGCCCAAAACACAGTATAAATGGAAGGGTTGATGCGCCTTGCTATAAAAGGCAACTTTAGAAGGTTGAATGAAATAGAAGGTTAGAGCAAGGCACTCAGTAAGCTTTTTGTCAGACCCGACGGCAAGTTCAGAAGATTTTAAGGAAAATTATTAGCTTAAGGAAAAAATCTGGACAGAAAGAGATGCATTCACTCTGTCTCTAATTGAAAAAAAAGGCGGGGGGTATGTGCTCAGTTAGGTCCAAATGTCTGGCAGAACAGTCACTAAGGGGGAGCGTTTAGGAGAAGTGATCAGTGAGTGTCCATGGCCAGGTCCAAGTTGCAGCTGGGGATGGTGGGGGGTGGGAAAAATTCGCACTGAGACAGATGTCTCTGTGGGTGTTCCCAAGCATGGGCCCCCTCCCTGCATCTTCATACTTGACTCTTACCTGTACATGCCCTACCCTGGCCTGGCTTGCCATGTGCTGTGCACATAGTAAGTGCTTTTTTAGTTAGGCTAAGGTTGGATACTGTGATCCATAAATGCCAAAATGTTGGTAGCTTTACAGGATTTAAATTTATTTCCTGTCCATATAAGAGTACATTGGGGTCACTCATGGGCAGCCTTCCATGTGGTGGTTCAAGAACCCAGGCTTCTCCATCTTCCATCTCTAGCCAGCGCATGGGGAGAGAATATGGTTGGTTACCCGTGGGAGAGTTTTGCGGGCCAGGCCAGGAAGGGATGCTCACTTCTGCTCACTTCCCATTGGCTAGAATTTTGTCACGCTGATTGCTACGGAGGCTCGGAAATGTGGCTGTGTGCTCAGGAGGAGGGAAGGATCCTCCTTATTTTTGGTAAATACATACTTGCTGATGTCACAGTATTTAAAAGAAAGTTTGTTCCATAAAATAAGCGGAACTCAAACTTTAAGAC
Organism: Panthera pardus; assembly: GCF_024362965.1. Lineage (NCBI taxonomy): Eukaryota > Metazoa > Chordata > Mammalia > Carnivora > Felidae > Panthera > Panthera pardus. The sequence goes on along the minus strand of NW_026526688.1, from coordinate 52,216,540 downwards.
CAGATCTCATGAGAGGGCAATTGTGTTTATTACTGTGGGATTCTTTGCTCTTTTGAAGGATTTAGCAAAATTGCTTTAAATAGAAGCTTTCTGCCTTTAGTGCATTTAATTAGTCTTCAATCCCCATTTTGTCTGGATCCTATGTTGTACCAGGTACGGACCAGAGAGGCAGTGAGGATGACGTGACTCTTGACCTCCCAAAGCCAGAGTCTTGGTGCCTGCACATGGATTTCTGACTGGGGGGTTGTGGGGGAGTGGGGCTAAGTGAAGGAACATACAAATCCAGGCATCAGCCTAGCTGGAAATATGATTCTGCCCACAAACATGTGGCTTGTAGATCACATGTTCACCGCCTGGGTCTCCTGAGAAACCCTGAAGCTTCTCCCCACTCTTTGGCCTGGACTCCCCTGATTTCCTGGGTACATGAGTGAGCATTTCTCCAGATAACCCATACCTCAGCACAGAGAAAGCACCTCGTACACACCACGCAGAGTGCCTTTCCAGGGAGAAGATCCTGGCCAGGTGAGCCTGGGCACGAGTTATGGAGGACGCAGGACGGTCCAGGTGTAAGCAGCTTCTTCTGCCCTGTCACCCTTCCAGATTGGATCTGACTTGCTGGCCACTGTCAGGTCTGTTTTCTCTCAGCATGCTGGTTATCCCGGCCTGTCTGTCCTGTGGAATTCTGGGTTTTCAGATTGCTTTCCCCTGTGTGTGTTAGCTTGCTGCTGTCCTGGTTTCACCCCGTTACAATTCCTGCCTGCTCCTCAGAAGGGGGGAGCACGGCCAAGGGATGCGGGCCGGGGAGCTAAGAGCAGCAGCATCTAATCCTGGCGGTGTCCTTGCCTGACCCATGCACACTGACTCAGACTTGTTTTAATGGGCCTCAAGTGAAGTCCTTGCTCTCCCAGCCAGCAAGTCTCCTCTGTCTTCTCTCTTCTGCCCAGCCTCCCTCCCCCTCCTCCGCCTTTGGGTCAAGAAAGTTGAATGGGCTCAACCTGCCCTTGGGCCACCTGCTCCCCGATTTTTAATGCTTCTTCCTCCTCTGTGTTCCCATAGCACCCTGGACAGGGCCCTTCCAGCTCTAACCTTGTGTGGGATGTGTGTTTCCATCTCCCTGATTGGGGTTTGGAGGTCTTCAGGCACAGTTTCTCACTGTGCATTGAATGAGCAAATGAATATGTGGGCTGGCATCGGGGGAGAATGGGGGGAGGCTTCTGTGCATCTACGCAGACTTGGGGGTGGGCCCGATGGCCCTGTGCTTCTGCCAAATGGAATTGTCAGATGGTGGCTCCTAGTCCAAGTGTCTGTTCACATTTTTACTGGCTCAGAATTTTAAAAACAGGGCTCTCCAAGTATAGCCCTAGTCCACGTTAGCCTCAGCAGAGTCTTTGCCATTCTCGGTTTGAACGTGGGACTATATAGCCCCACTGTTTCCATCGGGAACTGGGAGTTGGGCCATTTCCAACCCCTCCTCTCGGTGGCCATTTGCAATCAGGACACCGGCTTTGGTCCTGCCTCCAAACCTTGGCTTAGAGATCTTGGTCCAGTTGTTTCTTCTCTTTGAGCCTTTATTTCTGTATCTGTAAAATGGGAGATAATCATGTTTACCATTCAGGGTCATAAACAGGGTAGGTGTCAAGACTGAAAGAGGTATTTCCCGTATGGCTCATGGATTGTCATTGAGATTACAGTGGGCTCTTGAACAACGTGGGTTTGAACTTCACGGGCCCACTTATACATGGATTTTTTTCGATAAATACAGTAAGGTACTATAAGTGTATTTGCTCTTCCTTATGATTTTCTTAATAACATTTTATTTTCTTTAGCTTACTTTACTGTGAGAATACAGTATGTAATACATATGACCTATAAAAATGTGTTAATTGGCTATTAACGTTATCAGTAAGGCTTCTGGTCAGCAGTAGTTTATTAGTAGTTGAGTTTCTGGGGAGTCAAAAGTTGTACGTGGATTTTTGACAGCGTGGGGGATTGGTGCCCTAACCCATGTGTTTATTCAATAACTGACTCTATTTTTAATTGCTTCTCCTTGACTACAAGACTTGCGCTCTGCTCCATGCTCAGGGTCCAGTTCATGGTGCAAAAAGTATTTACTGAATAGATTGCCAGAGAAGCACCAACTTAGTCCTTGGCACAGAGCAGGCAGGTGTAGTTCCTGCGATTTGTCTCCCTCGCCTCCTAGAATAGGAGTTCCTTTGTGGACAGAAACGGTGACCCACTCTTTGTCATCACTTTGTAACCTCTTCAATGCTTACACCTGGGGGAAAAAAATCCAAACAAACCAATTGTACAGAAGCAAGCCCCTGGGCACTGAAAACCCAGGACAGGCACTTCCCACCACCATCCCTTGGAGAGTGTAGGGGGAGCAGCTCCATCTCATGCGGGAGCTCTGGCACCATCAAGGCTCCACAGGCTTCCAGAAGAAGCAGGAGATTCAGACACAGGTGCCGGCTAGGGGAGGTCTGCAGTAGAGGCAGGGAGGAAAGGCTGCCAGCTCGCCTCTGTCCCCCAGTTGGTGTCCCTCCACTAGCCCAAAGCTCTTGTGAGCCTGAGTGACCGCCCTTTACCTTTGGGATGGCAGCCGGTTCCCTGGAGACCTGCGCTTAGGGGTGGAGTTTGCACGACGTGATTCAGCGTTGTCTGTACCCGCTCCCGCCAAGCTCTGAGCCTGCCCTGGGGCTTGCGGCTGCATGAAACGCACTCGCATCAGAATGATTTTTTCAAAATGATTTTTTCCCCCCTTAATGAATTTTAATCCAGGCCTCATCGTCTGTATCTGGGACTGTCTGAAAGGGGATTCCTGAGTTGGGTGGGAAACTGGACTAGAGAGACATTTTGTAAAATGCTCATCCAATCACCCACGGCGATACGACGATAGCTTCTGTGTAGTAAGTGCCGCCGCGTGCGTTACTCCCTGTAATCCTTAATAACACAGATACTAGGGTTCCCGCGGCCTGCCTTCCAGATGGGGTCGTAGGTGCCGCTGGTTGGGGCGGAAGCCGAACTGCAGGGCGAGCCTTCGCGGGCGGGTTTGGGGTGAGCGCAGGCGTGGGGGTGTGGGCGGGCGGACCGGCCGGAGACGTGCTGGCCGCGCCCCCCGCGCGGGTCCGGGACGCGGCGCCCACCCCGGTCCCTGGCGCCCCTCCTCCCGGGCTGGCAGCGGCCGCGGCGCGCCTGGAAGCCGAGCGCTGTTTCTCTCTCGCGCGCAGTCTGGTTTGTAAACAAACACTGGGGCGGGCGCCGCCGCCTGCGCAGCAGATGGCTCCGCAGCTGCCCGCCCGGCGGTCCCTCCCTCTCCGCTGCGACGCGGACGCGCGGGGCCGATGGCGCCTCCCAGTGCCCGAGGCCCAAGGGACACCGTCCCACCTCCTCCTGCAATTTGGAGGCTGGAGACTGGGAGCGTGAGCCCGGCGGGCCCTGGGGTGCTCATTCTGTTTATTTCACTCGTCGTTCGTTCATTCGTTCATTCAACGAAGATCTCTAGTGTGGCAAGGACCGGGTGATCCCTCCCTTCACGACATGGAAGGGAGACGAGCAAGTAAACGGGTCACTGTGGTTTCATTTAATGGATCAAGGAAGGCTGCCTGGAGGAGGTGCTGTGGGGGCTGACAGAATGGGCAGCAATTAGGCAAAGTTTGGAGGAGGATAGGAAAGAACTGCCCCAGGTGGAGGTAAGGGCACTTTCTGAATATTTGGAACAGGGGAGGAATTAGCTCTGAGAGTAGTAGAGGGCAATTAAGGGTTCAATGCACAGGGTGAGCCCCTTCGGGGTTTGTATTCCCACCTTCATAAAATGAGAGGGCGGAACTAGATGATCCCCAAGGTAGTTCCCAAACTGAGATGACCCTGGAGTGTCCAATAAAATACAAATTCCAGGCCACACCCCAGACCCGTTGTATCAGAAGGGGATAAACTCTTGAGTCTGTATTTTTAGCAGTCTCTCCAGATGACTCCTGGTTAAGGCTTGAGATCCAGTGGTCCGAGGAGATGGCAGAAAGGAGGCGAGTAATCATACCGTTGGTGAGGGCGATCTGTCTTCATGATTGTTGGATGAGGCTGATTCTCGGCATGGTGAGCGCCTGAAGCAGGTCACAAGTGCATGGTGTCTGTCCCCGGAGAGTGTCACAGACGTGTCAGAGCTGTGGACATACAGGAGAGAAGGTGCAAGTTGGGGCCCCAGCTCCCTGTCTGAGTCTCTGCTTCATCAAGTGTAACATGAGGAGGATACCAGCCTCACAGGAGTATGAGAGGGACCGGGAGTAGCCAGAGGAGCCCCGCCACTGAGTGCTCTGAGCATGTGGGCAAACTTCGGCTGATCGTTGGCTTTGTCAGTGTTTCAGACTCTGGTCCCACACTTGACCACCTGTGGGAGCTTTGCAACATGTCCCCTCCTTGCCCCTGCCGCGAGCTTCTGAGCTGGCAGAAGGACAGGTCTTCATGGTTTCAGTAGGCTCTATAGATGATTCTGATACCCACCAAAGTTGAGGAGAGTAAGCTGTCGTTGGTAAAAGGAGTTGGCTAAACTCTTGCTTAAGTGCCTGCGACTTAGTTCCACCCACCGAAAGCGCTAGCCGGGGGTGTGCAGTAGCATCAAGGAGAACAAAAGCTTTAATGAAGGACTGACACATGCCACAGCGTGGGTATCTATCTTGAAAACGTTATCCTCAGTGAAAGAGGCCAGGCATAAAACACCATGTATTTTTTAAACTTCATTTATTTATTTTGAGAGAGACAGAGAGAGAGAGAGAGAAAGAGAGAATCCCAAGCAGGCTTCATGCTGTCAGCACAGAGCCCAACACAGGGCTCAATCTCAAGAACTGTGACATTGTGACCTGAGCTGAAACCAAGAGTCAGATGCCTAACTGACTGAACCACCCAGGCGCCCCAAAAGACCATGAACTGTATGATCCCATTTACAGGAAATACCCAGAACAGGTAAATCCATAGAGATAGAGAGCAGATTAGTGATTGTCAGGGGCTGGGGGGAAGGCATGGGGAGTGAGTGCTAACGGATACAGGGTTTCTTTTGGGAGCGATAAAAATATTCTTTTTTTAAAAAATGTTTATTTATTTATTTTTGAGGAGTGGATGGGCAGAGAGAGAGAGAGAGGGAGACACAGAATCCCAAGCAGGCTCTGCACTCTGTTCAAAGCCTGACGCGGGGCTCGAACCCATGAACTGTGAGATCATGACCTGAGCTGGGCATTTAAGTGATTGAGCCACCCAGGTGCCCCAGCGATAAAAATATTCTTAAATTTGATGGTGGTGATGGCTGCACAATTTTGTGAATATGTTAAAAGCCACTAAATTGTACACTTGCATTTTTTAATTTAAAAAATAAATTAAAAAAAAAAAAGAAGCCATCCTATCAAGACAAAGGCTAATGGGTCAGTTTTGCCTTTCTCAACCATGGTCCTCAAGGGTGCTGCCCTGCTGCCTTCCCCAGCCAGTGGGGAGAAGCGGGAAGCTGTGTGTTTTTCCCACTTTGGTGCATGTGTAACTGCTGCTCCATATCGAGGGGAGGTTTGGTCACATGGCCAAGAGAGGCTGGGAAATGTGGTCTAGCTGGGCAGCCGTGTGCCTAGAAGGAAGGAAGAAAGGATGGATTGGGGTGGAGGGCTGGGCAAGAGAAGAATCTTTGCCAAAAACAGTAAATTACACAACAATCAATTTCCATTTGGGTATTTTTTCTTGCAGATATTAGTAATAACAGCTAGTGCTGTAGTATAGTGCCAGGCCTTCATTTTAGCTCCTAATGCACATCATGTCATTTAATTACATCAAAATGTATTACATATGTTATCATACCGACTTAAAGATGGGGGAGTTGAGGCACAGAGCATTCAATGTTATCTAGGGCTATGCATCTGGTCTATGTCTGGCTTCTTTCACTGAGCATGTTTTCAAGGTATAGATCCATGGTGTAGCATGTGTCAGTCCTTCATTCATTCTTATGGTTCAATAACATTTCAGTATGTGTGTATACTGTATTTTGTTTATCCGTTCATCGACTCGGTTGTTTCCATTTCTGGCTATTGTGAATAATGCTGCTCCGAAGAGTCATGTACAAGCTGCTGTGTGGACATGTGTTTTCGGTTCTCTTGGGTGTAGAACTAAGAGCAAGCTGCTGGGCCACATGCAGGTTTAATGTTTTGAGAAGTTGCCAGATTGTTTTGCAAGGAAGCCACACCATTTTACATTCTGAACAGAGCTGTCTACACACCTGGACTATGACATGCAAGAGAAACGAAATCATATTCTGTTTGAGCCATTGCCTTTAGGGGTGTCTTTGATACAGCAGGTCAGCTGTCACCCCAGTATATTATTCCACCAAGTCTTCTAACTGGTCATGAGAATAAAAGGAACACCCACAACCCATGCATCCGGTCCTATGTTTGTTTATTCATCCGTCAAAAAGATTTGAGGGGCGCCTGGGTGGCTCAGTCGGGTGAGCATCTGACTTCAGCTCAGGTCGTGATCTCACGGTTTGTGGGTTCAAGCCCCACATCCAGCCCTGAGCTGACAGCGTGGAGCCTGCTTTGGATTCTTGTCTGGTCTCTCTCTTCTCCTCTCACACTCTTTTAAAATTAAACATTTTAAAAAATTTAAAAAAATAAAAAAAAGATTTGAGCTCTGAGGATTTGCCAACCATAATTAGCCAGCGTCTCTGCCTTCAGAAATCTTACGGTTTAGCTGGAAAGCCAGGCAGCCACCAGGATAGACCTTAGGCATGGAATCCATGCAAAACTGGTAGGGTCCAGATTCCACCTCATTTGCTGGACGAAGGGCTCTGGGGGAATTGCTTCAGCTCTCTGAGCCTCACTTTCCTCGTCTGTAAAGTGGGGATACTAACATCTACCTTGCAGGGAACTTGTGTTGATTAAAAACAGTGTGTACTGGGGCACCTGGGCGTCTCAGTCGGTTAAGCATCTATCTTCAGTTCAGGTCATGATCTCGTGGTGTGGTTCCTGGGTTTGAGCCCCATGTCGGGCTGTGCGCTGACAGCTCAGCACGTGGAAGTTCATGGCCTGGTTGGAGAACAGTTCTGAGCCTTCAGTGGGTAAAAATCTGAATCTGTGCTCCCCCTACTCTGTCCCTGTCCCCCGCGCCCAGAGCCGGTCTGGCCCTCACCTGGCCCCAGGGGCTTCTGTGGCCTCTGCTCAGGAGGGCTGGGTTTCCACACGCCTTTGAGCTCACTTCTTTCCTCCTTCTCTGACGTGAAGCTCTGCTCATTCAGATGCGGGCTTTAATCAGATCTTAAGACCAGTTGAACCCCCAAGGATCTTGGTTGCCTGCCCTGGTTTTTTAAAAAATCCAGTCTCCATCTGGGGTTGGGGTTGTAAGTATTTCCTTATTGCATTAGGGACAAAGGAGTTCGGTTTTTCCATTCAAATGAAAATCAGGGAGATGATGATGGAGACGACTATGATGAGGGCTATACTGGGATTAATAAAATAATAAGCTTCTGTTGAATAACTCAGGGGGTGGGGTGGGAAGAGGACAGCATGGGTTAGCAGGGGATCTAGACTTTGATCCGGATCCTGTGAATCATTCTCAGCCCTTTCCTCTTCCGAAAAGCAAGGGACTTGGGCTGGATACACTTCCAGGGTTTCCCACCCAACAGTCTGAGATTCCACAAAGGGACTCTAGACTGTGCCATCCAGTTTACCATCTCTAGGAGCACTAGTCTTGTGTTAGAACCCAGCCTTGCCTTCCACCAGGGACTCGGGTGAGTCCATCCACCTCCCTGAGCCTCTGTTTCTTCCCACAGGTTGCCTGGGGGTTGCAGACAGCTATGTGAACTAGCAGGGTCTCGTCCTGAAATGGAGGTGTGGGGGACCATTTTCCGGGAGGAGGGTGAGCCCCAGACCTGGTGTAACAAGAAGTTTGAAGGCCCAGGTCTAATGAACCAGATCCTTGAATCAGAGGGCGTAGCCTCCCTCAGCTGGGCTGTGTTGACTGTGTCATTTATTGTGTGTAGTCTCATGCTTCGACATCTGAGGCCTTGCTGACCTTGGAGGGACCGCCCCTCCCAGAGCTGGACAATTCCTAGAGAGAGCAAACAACTCACCAGCTAGTGTACTTTTCAGACGTAGCCACCTCCTTTATTGGCTTCAGAGACTTGCCAGGTCCAGGATAATCACCCAAGGGCCAGGTACCAGACAACTAGGGACACTTCCTATGTGCCAGGACCCACCCAAATTATTCGGGCTAGCCAGCCCTAAGCCTGCTTACCCTGCCTTGCTGTTCCTTGCTGCAGAAATGACAATAAAAACTCTTGCTCACAGATTCCCCCTCTCCTTCTGCATCTGACTGACCCCAGAGCTTCGAGTGGCCCTCTGTGGCTTGGTTTACCCCCTTTTATTGGGATCTGTGAGTAGCAAACTCTCTTTTCAATGTCTCCAGTCTATTGGTAACTCAAATTTTCTATTAATACACTATGCATGAATACATAATATACTAATATATATTACATATACTATATAGATAACATTATATATAGAATATATTAAGAGATACCTAGATTAAGCTTGAGAGAAATATCTGGATGTTGAAAAGGAAGGTTAGGGTTAAAATACCTAGATGTTGAAAAGGAAGGTTAGTGTCATGCATGGCAGTATTTACAAACAAGAGTATAAGTATTTTTAAGAGCTTATTTAGTAACATTTCAACAGTGTAGTGAATTTGAATATATGAAAATCTGAAAAAGTATTAGGTATATTTATGAAATATTCTCTCTATATTTTATCCATTCATCTATATCTGTTTCTGCCTTCAAAATCTATTAGGCACTGCCTGCATTATGGTTCAATCAGCTCAGACAAAGCAATTTTAAAGCTATTTTCTTTCCCTTCATTCATTTAACAAGTGTTTATTGCAGTTCATTATTTGTGAGATGCTGCATGTGTTCTGGGCTGTGATTCAGATCCATGCATTGTGCCTTCAAAAACTCACCATTTAGTTGTAGAAGATAGATGTGCATATCATAAAAGATTTTTTTAATGTGATTAAAAAGCCAAGGCCCAGCAGTAGGGATTAGGAACAACTTCATGGAGGAAGTGGTGTAGACAGGAAGACGTTGAAGGTGGGCAAGGTTAGGACTGAGGATTAGAGGGGGATGGAAAGCTCGGGAGGCAGCCTATGGGGTGCAGGGCTCTGGAGCAGAGAGTGACATCTATGAGCTTGGGCGCTGGGGTCAGTGAGGCCTGGGTCCTTCGTCACCCCACCATGCACAGGGACTGTCTAGCCAAATAAAGCTACCATGTGCTCCCGCTTTACCGCATCCAGACTGTGTGACCTTGGGAATTCATGGAACTTTCTTGCACAGGTAAAGAGAATAAAAGTACCTACCTTTAGGTGCTATAGCAAAGATGAACCAAGATAATGCAGGTGTAGGGAGAACACTGGACACATGGAACTTCTCATTGTTCATTCATTCAGTGCCTGATGTTTAAGCCCCTGTTGTGTGCCCGGCCCTTTGTGTTTCATAGCACTGAGCAAAACAGACAAAGATCCCTCCCTTGGAGGCTCCTGGGTGGCTCAGTTGGTTAAGTGTCCAACTTCAGCTCAGGTCATGGTCTCGCGGTTGGTGAATTAGAGACCCACATCAGGCTCTGTGCTGTCAGTGGACAGCAGTAGGATCCTCTGTCTTCCCCTCTCTCTACCCCTCCCCCACTTGTGCATGTATGCTCTCTCTCTCAAAAATAAAAAATAAACATTAAAAAAATCCCTCCCTTGTAGAGCTCACATTGCAGGGAGATGGAGACTATGAGAAGTCAATAAAACATATACTGAGTTAGACAGTGACAGTGAGATAAAGACAGTTGTAACAGGGGATGGAAAATACTGGGGGTACCATATAGGATAATTGACATGATCATTGTTTGTTGCTTAGTTTGGGTGGAAAACAGGTTCTGTGAAGTGGGGAGAGTAGCAGGAAAATGTTTTTGTGAGTAGGTTGGGACCAGGGGCACCAAGAAAAGCTTCCAAGAAGTGGTGTGACCTGAGCTGTGCTTCCAGAAGGTAGGGTGGTTGCTTCTTATTCTGGGATTGAAGGGGCCTGGGTGCAGCCAGCAGAGACACTCTGACAGGGAAGGGAGGGGAGGACAGGGGAATCAGACAGTCTGGGATGAGGCGTGGGCTGGTGGGCACTAAAGTGGGCAGGGTCCCTCTGGCCAGTGGGTTCCTCGGCACAGTGGGAGCCAGCCTGGCTAGGGAGAAGTGAGGCCAGGGCTGCTTAGTTAAGAGACATGATGAGATGTGTAGAAAGCTTCATCCTCCCAGCTGATCACCTGCCTGGAGCCTGGGAAGGTGAGAGGGGCAAGAAGGTAGATACACAGGAGGCTGTTGGGCGTGGGGAAGGAGTTAATGTCTTTGGGTCACAAAGAGTACAAGTAACCTTCGGTTTCAGATCAACTGAGATTTTACTTGTTTCACTGATGTGGCTGTTTCTGTGAACTCCATGGCCCGGATGCCCTGTCACAGGAAAGCTGGGGTCTGGCAGAGAGGGGTGCTGTTACGACGATGGTTCTCTTGGCAGAATTGCCTTTGGGCTAACCGTACATCTCTCAACCAAGTGTCAAGGGACTAGTTATTTTTTTTAATGTTTATTTATTTTTTGAGAGACAGCGTGTGAGTGAGCACACAGACGTGCAAGCACGCAAGGGAGGGGCAGAGAGAGAGGGAGAGAGAAATCCCAAGCAGGCTCCCTGCTGACAACAGAGTCAGATGCGGGGCTCGGACTCACGAACTGTGAGATCATGACCTGAGCCGAAACCAAGAGTCCGATACTTAACTGACTGAGACCCCCGGGCATCCCCAGAGCCTAGTTATTTGTAAAGAAACTCCAGCCTGCTCTTTAGCCATTTTCCCGTGAACTTGGGGGAATATTTACTCAGTAGTTCTCAGAAGAGCCTTGTGAGCTGCTGGCAGTCTGAAGCAGCTCTGTAGTTTAGCAACAAGGAGAACAGAGAGGATCCGGGGACCCGGGAACTGGTGGGAAGTGTAAATTACAGCAATGTCAATAGAGAACTTCTCAGTAAACGCGTAAATAAGCAGGCTGAAGTCTCCTGGGAATAGTAATCAGGCCGCGCTGCCTTCACCCTGTTTGAGAACAGCCAGTGACAGGGCGCCTCCACCTATTTAACAGAGGACTCACCTCCACTCGAGGGTACTCCAGGCCACAGGGTGGAGCTCAGTGGGGCAGGACAGCTGCACATGGGGCATCCAGCAGGGGCAGCAGAGAAAGAAATGAAGGGGTACAATGAGTAACATTTAGAGAGTGACAAGGGCTAGAGAGAAAAATTGAGCCAGGAAGGGGGTGGGAAGTTCAGATAAGTTTGTCGTGGCGGTAGTTGCTGTCTAATGTGGCCCGGCTGGAACGCAGGGTCTGAAGGGGATATGCGAGGGAAATAAGGTTCCAGCGGTAGGTGCTACCACCAGAACTGTGATCCGAGGTCCCCAAGCTGGGCCCGAGGCCCTAGAGAGCCCCTCCCCTGCCCTCGCCTTGGCCTTCCTCTCTGTACAGTGGGACCTCTGGGCCTTCTGTGCTGACCGGTCCTGGGAAGGTCACCGCAAGGCCGTGCAGGTCACTTCAGAAAGTCCTAGGTGAGTCCAAAATGCCCCACTCATGCTCTTGCCTTTCAGGGCCAGTGTGGGGGAAGTAGAAGCTGACTAGGGCTGAGAATAAGGGGTGTTGTTTGTCAGAGCTCTCCTGGAATGTGGAATTTAGGGGCAATGGGCCAGAACCTCCAGTGGAGCTGAGCTTCAAGGTGGAGGGGCTGGAACCAGAACCTCCTTCCCTGCTGTTACTAAGGGAGGCCTTCCCGGACCCATGAGCTGTCTGCCCACAAATGTCCGGGCAAGACCCGTGGATGTGGCCATCTGCCTTTGCAGCCCCCTTAAGCCACCCTTTGGAATTCCTATTTACTTATTTAGAGAGCACGCACAAGCTGGAGAGGAGCAGAGAGAGAAGGAGAGAGAGAGAGAGAGAGAGAATCCCAAGCAGGCTCCGTGTTGTCAGTACAGAGCCTCATGTGGGGCTTAAACTCAGGAACTGTGAAATCATGACCTGAACTGAAACCAAGAGTCCGACGCTTAAACCACTGAGCCACCCACGCGCTCCCTGGCATTCCCCTTTTATAGAGGAGAACGCATGACCTACCCCCAAACCAGGCCTTGGCGAGTCTATGAGGTCTTTGCATGAATTAGAAAAGAGGCCCCTATGCTTTAAATAAGTACAATTTTTATTGAAAGAAAGAAAGAAAGAGAGAGAAAGAGAGAAAGAAAGAAAAGAAAGAAAAAAGAAAAGGGGCCCTTCCTTGAGTAATTCCTTGAGTAAGTTAGTACCACCTGAACCCCTGTATAAGATGATTCAGCTCACCATTGCTTGGGGAGCTCTCAGATCCCACTGGGCAGGAACCCCTACAGACCCCACCCTCTGACCCTGCCATAGGCCAGCAGAAATACACATTATCCACCCTTCACTTCCTTCCCTGCTTCCCACCCACCACCAGGGTGAGGCAACTGTTCTATATTGTTCTCGTGGTGGGGGCAGGAGTTGGACTGCCTAAGGGACAGGTGCAAAAAAGAAGCTGCTGCAGGTCCCTCCCAGAGCATAGTTGGGACAAGGTGCCATGACATAGGCATGTACTACTGAGTACGCCAGGTGGATTTATGGAGGAGGGCTCTTTCCCCTGCTGTTGTAGGACTCAGCCAGGAGGCCTGAAACCTCTGTGCCCATCCACAAACTCTCAGATAAGTTGGTATATGTTTACAATGTAAATAGCACCTCTCCCCAAGATATTGCATTCTTGGGCAGTGTACAACTTGAACACCCACACATGAATGGCATTTTTTTTTTTAAAAGTAGGCTTCACATCCAGCGTGGAGCCCAGTGTGGGCTTGATCTCAGGACACTGAGATTAAGACCTGAGCTGAGGGGCGCCTGGGTGGCTCAGTCAGTGAAGCATCCATCTTCGGCTCAGGTCATAATCTCCCAGTTTGTGGGTTTGAGCCCTGCATCGGACAATGTGCTGACAGCTCAGAGCTTGGAGCCTGCTCTGGATTCTGTGTCTCCCTCTCTCTCTGACTCTTCCCCACTCACGCTTTGTCTCTGTCTCTCAAAAATGAATAAACATTAAAAAAAAAAAAAAGACCTTAGGTTAGATCAAGAGTCAGAGGCTCAACTGCCTGAGCCACTGGGGTACCCTCATGAATGGTATTTTTGTGCAGGGCACACAGCCTGTGAGTTAGGCTTTACACTCAGGTCTCATGGAGAGTTAGTAGTAGTTAGAGGTTAAATTTGAATCACGTTGAGCTGTCTTCCTTCTCTAATCCTGCTCAGCATTCACTGCCCAGAGGTGGCTTGCCTTGGACCGGTGGGGAAGGCCACAGAGAGTGGCCTCCTCCTGGAGAAGGAAGGTGGTTCCATCCCCTAAGCCGCCAACTTCATTAAAGATGTTGATTTGTGGGGTGCCTGCGTGGCTCAGTTGGGTGAGTGTGGACTTCCACTTTGGCTCAGGTCATGATTCAAGGTTAGTGAGTTCAAGCCCAGCATCAGGCTCTGCGCTGACAGCTCAGAGCCTGGAGCCTGTTTCAGATCCTGTGTCTCCCTCCCTCTCTGCCCCTTCCCCCCCCCCCCCCCCAAATAAAAAACATAAAAGATGTTGATTCATAAGATAGCATTGCTAGGTGCTACCCACCCAGAAGCCATGACATTCTGTTCTGGGAACTTGCACCCTTTGATTCCCCATCCACTATTCCTATCCTATTTCATTTCTCATAAAACAGTATTGTTGCAACATCAGAGAGAGTTTAAAGAAAAGACTTCCACTAAGATTCCGCCTTTGTAGCGCAGCGTTCCCGCAGTTTTCACTTTTCCGGTGTTCCCGCCGCCCACGAGCTCACGTGTTTGAAGACCCGGGGCACATGCACTTTTAAATCACTGAATTCTAGGGAGCGGAATGATCTAGAGAACAGCTCCCTCTCCCAGCTTCGGTGGAGTGGGGGTTGCCCTCCCCGTCCCCCCCCCCCCCTCGCCAAGGCGCGTGAGACATGTATGTTGGAGGGAAGGAAAGGGGGTAAAGAGAAGTACTGTGGACTGAGGGGGCGGGGGTGGTGTTTTTATTTTTATCCGCAAGGTAAGTGAATCTTGATCCCCGTGGGGATTCTCAGGAACAGAAGGCTGGAAACAGATTTGATCAATGAAAGCTGTTTCAGAGAGAAGGAGCCATTGATGAATTCCCCGCACTGGCCAGTTGGTTGGAGTTCATCTGTTTGTGGGAGCAGAGCGGAGCCAGGAGGGTGACTGTGCAGGGGCGGCAGTCCGCTGCCTTCTGGGAATGAGGAACAAGTCCAGCTCCTCAGAGCCAGCCTCTTTGTAATTAGCTCCAGTAAGATCAGGGATTGATCTTTGGCCGTGATTGATGGGCTCCCCCATGCTGGCTGGGGGAGGGGCAACTCATGGAAAGGGTTAAGTGTGTAGGGCCGGAGAATTTGGGGCTCCTTAATGCAGGGACTTTAGAGACTAAAGAAGTAAAATGAGCCATATCTGCCCTCCCCCCCCCCGCCCAAGTCCTTGTCCCTTTCCTTTTTTGGTAACCGAGAGGAGGCCTCCAGGAGGAAGCGATTCTTCCAAAATGACACACCCATCCCATCCCAGGTGCACAGCATGGCAGGTGCAGGGCAAGCTGGGCGTCAGCCCCCCAGGTGCCTCTCCTGGGCACGCTCGAAGCTCTTCCTCACCCCTGACTTAACAGCCCTTCAGCGCTGTGACTGCATGTCCTTGGAGGAGACCCCCACCCCACCCCCCTTACGCCCAGGCCAATGACAATTTTATCTGGAAGAGTTGAGTGGGGGGAGGGGGGGTTACTGAGGAGTGGGTGGAGGTGCTGGTACTGAGTGGGGTAGGCGTGACTTGCAAGAGCTTAGCCGGGGGGTTCCGGAGCCAGAATGCAGAATCCGTGCCTTCCCGAAAGTTCTGGTTGGTGGGGGGAGGGGGGGGGGGAGGGAGTGGCGCTGCAGCGGAGGGACACTTCTCAGCAGAGCATAGGGAGGTGGCCCTGGAGGCTGGAGGCCAGGCTGGCAACTCTCTGGGTGCAGGGAAGGAAGTGTAAGTGACAAGGAAGTGTAAGTGACATGATGTGCAGGGAAGGGCTTGCCAACAGAGGAGCTAGGACTCCATACATGCAAACACATGTGTGTGCACACAGGCACAGGCATGCACGCGCATGCGTGCATATGTCATACATCATTGCTGTTGCTAGAGGCGCTGGTAACACAGTTGTTTCCAACAGCTTTTACCTAGGCAAGAGCATTTTATTCATTTTCATTCAGATGGCGTTGTTGTCTGAGTGACTGGATGCTGTGCTGATATCATGCCCTCCCTTCTGCTTCCAGGCCTTCTCCCGTCTCCTCCACCTCCTCTCCTTCCTGTCCCTCTCTCTGCTCTTGTCTGGGGCACTGGGTCCCACACTTGTCTATCTCTTGATTTGCTGGCTTTTGACAAAGTATGTGTCACTGGACATGTGGACATGACCTTGTCTCATTCAGCCGATGCAGGGAGGGGGAAAGGGGGGCTGTGCCAGAGTGGAAAGAGGTGGAGGTGTGTCAGAGGGAACAGGAGAGAGAGCCTCTGGGTCCTGCAGTGGCTGTAGAGTGGAAAGGGCAGGCAGGCAGACATAAATCAAAACCTTTTTAAAAAAATGTTTATAGAGAAAGAGAGAAGGAGAGAGGGAGAGAGAGAGAACTAACAGGGGAGGGACAGAGGGAAAGAGAATCCCAGGAGGCACCATGCTTAGCGCAGAGCCTGACTCAAGACTCGGTATCACTGTGAGATCATGACCTGAGCCGAAATCAAGAGTTGGACACTTAACTGACTGAGCAGCCCAGGGGCTCTGAAATAAATCAAAATCTTAAATCTGTGACTGCAGAGCTGTGGTGTCCTTGGGTGAGTTATAGAACCTCTCTGAGCATTTGTAAAATGGGAAACCAGGGTTGTTATGATCCAGTGGGTGGAGCTGGGTGGAGCTGGCCATAATGGCAAACCTGGGCTGGAGACAGGCACAGAGTTCTCCCACCGCAGGGCTTCCCTGACCGAAGGCGCTAGTGCATAAGTGATGGGGCATAAACCACACCCTTAGGGATCTTGCCTTTCTTCTGTGTGCATTGTCCTATGGTCTTCTCAGCTATCCCAACCGACCGTCCAGCTCAGACCCCTCCCCTAAGGAGAGCTGCCTGACTCTCTCCAGCTGGGCTCTGTGCTCTCTGTGCACCCC
Source organism: Panthera pardus (assembly GCF_024362965.1). Lineage (NCBI taxonomy): Eukaryota > Metazoa > Chordata > Mammalia > Carnivora > Felidae > Panthera > Panthera pardus. Next base: position 52,200,245 of record NW_026526688.1, on the reverse strand, counting down.
ATACTTGCCAGTTATGACTCCTGGGTATGATATTCTGCTATTGGACATCTCTGCTTAGATGCTTGCCTCAAGCATCGTCTGTGTTCTCTAGAGTGGACGTCGGGACTGTTTCAAAATCCCCAGTTCTGGCTTGAACACAGTACCGAGGTGTTTAGCAAATGTTGCCCAACTGAAAGGCAAAAACAAAACAAAACAATACCCAGAAACCACAGTTCTTGTCCTCAACTCAGGATAGCAGAGGAGACAGATGTGAAATCAATTTCAGCCATGTACAGAGTTCCTACTATGTGCCAGCTGTGTTAGCTGTCACATGCCCTGCACCACTCCCCTTGCCCTGAAAAACAACCTTTGTAAATATAATCTCTATACAATGCCGGGAGCGTTCTGGAGGTATCTGAAGAGCGTAAATAAACTAGTGCGTTAGGGAAGGCTCATGAATCAAGTCTTGAAGGAATGCAGGAAGTTCACCGGGAGACTGGAGTTCCAGGTAGAGGGAATGGCATATGCAAAGTTACAGAGGCATGAAAGAATGGGAATGCAAAATGTGATTTGGTTTTATGAAAGCTAACTCTAGCCAGGTAAGGAGGCTGGATGGAAAGAGGCCAGGTGAGAAAGACAGGTCAAGGGGTGAGCAAGGAGAGGTACAAAGTCCCAGGGCATTCACCACACACTGTAGCCCTGGTTGGCTTTCTCATCTCCTGTGCTCTCTGGCCTCTCTTCCCTACCCCTCCCACTCCCTTAAGAAGTCTAGGATTTTCTGTCCTGCCACTGAGTGACATCTGGCTGCAACCAATTTCTGCTCCTAGACAAGATGTAAGATTTCAGGCCCTGTGGTCAGAAGGCTGAACATTGAACTCCCTGAGCTTCAGTTTCTTCATCTGGAAAATGGGTGTGCTCAGGAGGTCTGCCTGCCTGCAGATGACAGGGTAGGCAGGAACACGGCCTCACATGTAGGCATGAGCGGACTTCTGTTCAACTGTGTGCGTTCACCGGCAAGCGGCGCTTGCACACGGGGCCGCTGGGGGTTTTCATATGCATTGGCTGCAGGGTTGCTTTTGCAGTGTTGTCTCCAGCCCATCACTTCTTTTTGTTTGCCCAGCTAGGCCCTCGTCAAGTGCCTTGTCAGTCCCGAGCTGCATGACCACGCAGCTACCTCATTCCTCTCTGTGGCTCTTGCTCCCCTGCCTTCAACCTGCTCACTAAGCCCTGGGATGATCTTGGATCCCTCCCGCGGTGTTGTAGAATACAGACTCTTTAGCCTGGTCCTTCTAGCCACCCATGGGCTGTTTCTCCCGGCCATCCTGCCCCCCGCCTTCCAAGTTGCCAGTTAGTCACCTGCCACCTGAGCCTCTCCATTTGTCCCCACCTCCACAGGGACATATGGCTCCTCTGGATACCTCTTTTCTGACCACCCACAGTCTTTCCGGGAGCCCTGAAAGTGGCTCTGCTCCAGGAAGCCCTCCTCCCCCATTTCCCCCCAGCTCACTTCTTCATTTTGCATCTTTGGCCTTTCCCCATAATTGTTCCCTTTCTCTCCCTAATTCCATTCCTTAAAGTCTTGCAGATTTTACTGTGCCAGGACACTGCTGCATCCCCGGCACCACCATGGGTGGAATGGATTTCTCAAGAATGCTTGTATGGATCCCTGTGGTTTAGCAGCAGGCCCCCTGTGAGGGTGCCGAGGCGCCCAGGCACCTCACCCCCTGCTCGGCCCCCAAGCTCCTGGTAACGCCTCCTCCTAGCATCATGTGACACACTCACATGCATGTGTGACACGCATGTGTCACATGTGACACACTCACATGCATGGACACGCCATGTTTCCTGCTTTGGCTCAGAGACCATGCACAGCCACATGTGTCTCTCCCTAAGCCTCTCTGTTCATTACGATGTGTGTAAGCCAAGTCCAAGGGCTTTGAGAATCTCTTTCCTTTCTACCCTCTGGTTACCCAGTCTTCCCATCTGTCTTCCTTTCTTGTTTTGCCTTCCCATCCTTCAGACCTTAACTCAAAGGCCACCCCTGCAAGGGGTCTATCCCTGACAGCCAGTGTATGCAGCCCCTCCTCTGTCTCTTTTACTCTTCCTTATTTCGACCTGTTTTTGTCTTTTATACCTGTTTTCCCACACTAAAATGGTCTCGTTTGTTTGCTTGCTTCCTCACGTGCCACCTGCCTCCCCCAGGACACTCGGGGTCTGAGGGTGAGGACTTTGTCATGGGCACCGTCCTGTCGCCTGCACCTGCACAGTGCTTGGCACTTACAGATGCTCATGCAGACGCTGGGGGAAGGAATCTGAAGTAGTCAAACAGGAAATAGAGCACTGCCCCAGAATCAGGAAGCCCTGGTTGGGTCCTTGTGTGGTCGAGGATGTTTGATTCCGCGGCCCTCCCCTCCAGGAGTTGGGGTCTTCTCACTTCCCTTCCTATTGTCCCTCAAAAGCAGCGCATTCTAGGCCCCTGAGGGATGTTCTCAGGTGCTTACTACTTTTCATTTATTAATTCAAAAACTGGTTATGGGACACATGCTAAGTGCCAGATGCTGGGGACACAGGAGTCAATAAGACCGATGTGGTCTCTGCCTGCTGAATGTAGTTTCTAGCCAGATCTTCTGTGGGACAGACGACAAATACTCATACACTAAATAGTTAAACTTGGGGCGCCCGGGTGGCTCAATCGGGTTAAGCATCTGACTCTTGATCTCAGCTCAGGCCATGATCTCATGGTTCATGGTTTCGAGCCCCGCATCCGGTTCTGTGCTGACAGCTGACAGCTGACACAGCCTTCTTGGGATTCTCTATCTCCCTCTCTCTGCCCCTCCCTTGCTCCAGTGTTTTCTCTCTCCCTCTCTCAAAATAAAGAAATAAACATTTAAACATGTATAAATAAATAAACTTTGCAGCAAGTGCTAGGAAGCAAAATGCAAGGCAAAGAGGGTGGGTGGGTGGGGTGAGGAGGATGTACTTTGCAGAGGCTCATTCCTAAGACCAGAAGGGGGAATAAGTCTCTCAGCTTTCTCTACCTTACTCTGCTTGGATCAATAGCTGATTGAAGAGGAGGCCGGAAGGGCACCGCAGGGCATGGGTGGCTGGTCAAGCTTGCAGGGTTTCAGGGATGGAGATGTCTCCAGCCCTGCTCAGAAGCTTCAGACAACCCAGGGGGCTCCTGAAGAGCAATCTGGAAGCCTGCAGTTGATTCAAGACCCAGAAGCATAGAATTTGTATCAGATCCTGCTTGGGGGCAGGGAGAGAGGGAGGGGAGAGCTGGCAGCCAAGAGCCTGTTGGCAGTAATTGTGACTGGTTCACAGAAGTCCCTGAGGGCTAGGCCTGGATGGTCAAGGTGATCCTGCCAAGAAAGGGAGAGAAAGAAGGAGAGGAAGGTAGTGGGGGTGGGGTGGGGGGTATTGACTGGATGACACACCCCTCTGCCAGAGGCAGGCCAGGTCATTCACTCTTGAATATTTATCAAGTACCATCTGTGTGCCAGACTCCTTTGTGAGCACTGGGGATTCAGCCGTGAGCAAGACAGACAAAATTTCTACCTTCATGGAGTCTATAGTCTCATGGGGGAAGGCAATAAACAAATACAATAAATCATTTTAATTTCTAAAGATTGTAAGTGCTATGTAGAAAAAGAAAGCTGGGGAAGAGGATAGCACCTGGGGGAGGGTGCTTTAGATTGGGTGGTCAGGGCTGTGACTTTTAAGCAGTAATGATGTAAGAAGTGATGTAAGCATAGTGATGTAAGAAGCATATCAGCTCTGAGAAGCCCTTGGGGAACGAGCCTTCCAGACAGGGGAACAGCAAACATTAAGGTGCCAGAATGGAAACATGCTTGGAATGTGTGAGCAAGGAAGCCAGTTGGAATGAGTGAGGGGCAGAGTGACTGAGGGGGACAGTGGTAAGGGATAGGCAGGACCTGGGAAGAAATTTGGATATTATATTAAACATAATAGCCATTGGGGGGCTTTCAATATAGAAGGATGTGTTAGTCAGGATCCTCCAGAGAAACAGAGCCAATAGGATCCATACAGATACATAGAAGAGATTCCTTACCAGGGATTGGCTCATGCAACCCTGGAGGCTGAGGAGTCCTATGGTGGGTCAGGGGCAGGCTGGAGGCCCAAGAAAGCAGGTGGCATCATTCGGTCCAAGTCTGAAGTCCTGACAATTAGGAGCCCTTCTGTTGTCAGAGGATCGCAAAAGAAGCATGTTCCAGCTCAAGCAGAAAGAGCAATTTGCCTGTCTTCTGCCTTTTTGTTCTATTCTTTGGATCGGATGATGCCCATCTACAAACCCCACCCCCCAAAGTGATGGTGTTGGGAGGGGGGACTTTGGGAAAGTGATTAGGATTAGATGAGGTCATAAGGGAGGGGCCCCATGATGGGATTGGTGCCCTGGTAAGTCACGAGAGAGTCTCCTTCCTCTCTGCCCTCACCTTGTGAAGATGCAGCTGGAAGGTGGTAGTCTGTAACCTCGAAGAGAGCTCTCACCAGAATCAGGCAGCACTGGCATCCTGATCCTGGTCTCCCAGCCTCCAGAACTATGAGAAATAAGCCACGCAGGCTATGGTATTTTGATATTGCAACCCTGATGGGTTGAGACATTTGGGCAGACAGAGCTTGGAGGCGTAAATTTAAGCTTTCAGTGTGTAGATGATATTAAAAGGCACAGTGTGGATGAGACCACCTAGGGAGAGAATAAAGAGAGATGCAAGCTAAGGTCTGAGCTCTCCAGCATTTGAGGGGCCGGAAGTGGAGGAGGGAGCAGAGAGAGTGGGCATAGCCAGTGAGCCAGAAGAAACCAAAGAGGATGTCTGGGAACCTAGGGAAGAAAGGATTTCAACAGATGGAGGATGACCCACTGAACTAAATACTGCCACAAGGCCAAGTAAGATGGACACTGAGAGATGACCGTTAGACTTGGGAAGACTAGGGCCTGCGCTGATTTTTGACAAGGATGATTTTGGTTTGAGGTGAGAATAAAAGCTTGATTGGAGAGAATGGCAGGTGATGGCGGTGAACACTAACAGTTTCCTTGAGACATTCTGTTCCAAGGGGAAGCCAAGAAATAAGGGTAGTAGCTGGAGGGGACTGTGAGATCAAAAGATGTTTTTCACTTTTGAAGGCGGGGAAATAGGACAGAATGCTTTTATGCGGAGGAGAATGACCCAGGAGAGTCATTGATGATGCAGGAAAGAGTGGGGATAGGTGCCAGGTTAGGTCCCTGAGCAGGCTCTGGGGAATGGGGCCAGCTCCGAGCCATGACCATCCATCCTCTGGGACAGGGGCAAGGCCAAATACAGGGGTGCACGTGTGAGGGCTTGGTAGATGTGGTAGTAGGAAGGAGAGGTTCTTCTTTACCCAATGTCTCTTCTCTTTGAAAGAAAAATATCTACATCTCTTCCTTCTTCCCACATAGCTTCCTTCGTCTTCCTCTATTGCCTTGCTGGGGATCCGAAAAATCAGGGTGCGTTTTTTCATAAAGAGAAAGTTTATTCCCACCTCTGTTTCTCCCTCTCTTCACTTTTCTGTCTCTTGGATTCAGCTGGGGACCGAAAAAAATGTGTCTGTCAACACACTTGTTTTTCTCCTCGTTCTTTTTTTTAAAAAAAATTTTTTTAATGTTTATTTTTGAAAGAGAGAGAGAGAGAGAGTGAGCATGAGTGGGGGAAGGGCAGAGAGAGAGGGAGACAGAATCCCAAGCAGGGTCCAGGCTCTGAACTGTCAGCATAGAGCTCGACGCAGGGATTGAACTTGCAAACCGCGAGATCACAACCTGAGCTGAAGTCGGACGCTTAACCGACTGAGCCACCCAGGCGCCCCCTCTCCTTGTTCTTCATAGAACTGTAGACAGGCAGAGCTGGGGGACCTCCAAGGCTACCTTTCCAGCTCCACTCCCTTCTTTTTACAGATGAGGAGGTCATGGCTTGGAGAGACTGAGTGACCTACTCCAGCCAGGGCTTTGATATGGCCTCCGCTACAGGTGAGGTCAGCCGTAATCTCGCCAGGAGCCAACAGTTGCTCGGATGCTTGAAATGATATCCTTGCTCTGTTGCCAATGTTGCACAGGCCTCCATCTGTATCGGGCGTGTTTCTCTGTGCTACTTAGTCTGGCATCATTGAATTAGCCCGTGTGACAGAGCTCAGAGAACGGACAGTGGGTGCTGTGCTAGCCACTGCAGCCCCAGCTCCCGGTTTAGGGCAGGAAACTGTTTCTGTCATTTCTTTGCACGTATTTACATTGTGCAAGTAAACGTCCTGGGGAAGAGAACATATCATTCAAGGTCGCAGAGCAACTACTGCTGGACGTCTTCTAGCTTGACAGTTATGGCAGGGGGCTGGGAAGGCAACAGATGCTGTAGTTCCTATTTGGTGAGGGTAAACTGAGGCATAGTAAAGGAAAATGTCCTTTCAGCTGCTCTGTGAGGGCACTGGGACAGCGTTTCTGTGCTTGCCTGTGTTGGCTCTATTTGTCCCTCAATGATTCTTGAAGGGTGTTTAAAGGTGAATAAAAAGAGATGGTAGAAAAATCTGCCCATCAGATTTGGCTGACTTTTTATTTTTCTGTATTATTTCTCATCTATTGCTAGGAGGTATTAGCCATACCCTTTGGCTTTGATAGGCTGGGTGTTTCCCTTGGAGTGGCCCTCGTAAGACCCTGGGGAGGTGGGCGCATCTAGCAGGTTTTGCGGTTCTGCCCTACGGAGGTGGGTTTGATTGCCAGGGATGCTCTGTTGCCTGCTGTTTCATTTCCTGCCCTTGGGTTTCCCTGTAAAGACTTGGTGGTGGTGGTAGTGACAGATCCAGCTGGCCTTCCAAGGTTTTAGTCCTCAGGCTGTTCCCTCTCCTGGGCATAGGGCTGCCCCTGGACAGGGCTAACCCACAGCCCCTACAGAGAAACACGGGGGCGGGGGCAGACGGGTCAGCTCCAAGCCTGAGGCTGTGTTCTAAGATCTGGTTCTGCTTCAGGCATTGATGTCTCTGCAAATAAATAGACCTAACACACAGCGAAAACCTAAGGGGGGCTCTGAGCCCTTCTGCCGATCCTGAGAAACCGGCAGGATCAGAGAAAAGCGGGAACAGGTAGAAGTTTGGACTACTCACCAAATGAGAATAAAGTGAGGCAGTGGGAGCTGCTAACAGAAGATTTCATGAGGCCAACTGGCCCATTCTAGCCATGAAAACTCCAGTTAAGACTTTTATAAAAATAAGCTTCCCCACAGCAAGCTGGAGAACGGTGCCTGTTCCCAGGGAGGGCTTCTGAGCTTCCCAAAGGCTCAGCCCCATTTGCTATCCCCAGAAAAGTTTTCTGCCACCAAGACCAGCCACTTCTACAGGGTGACCTCTAGAATGCCAGCCAGGGCGGCAGTCACAAGAATCTTGTCCTGACTCATCCCTAGCAGATGCCCTGCTGATCCCATTGATAAAAACCTGCAGCCGCCGCCTCCACTGAGTACCCGGGCAGCCAGCCAAACCCGGCTTCATTCACTGACAGGCTGCCCGACTGGGGGGAGTGGGTTAGGAAAGCGAAGTGCAAGTTAGAGAGGAATGGAGCAGAGGCCTGAGGTCTGGCACAGGACGAAACAGAGCCAGAGACACCAGCCAGGGGGGTGGCGACCTGAGGTTGGGGCTCCTGGGGTGGGACAGTAACCGAAATCCTAAAGACTGTAGGTATGCTAGAGGGTCCAAGAATAACCCGGACAGGGACACCCACACTCTGAGTTTTCTCTGGCTTGCAGAAGGCCTCTGGACACCAACTGGATCAGTTCTTCTCACACCTTGGGGCTCATCAGAATCCCCTGGATGCTTAATTTTTATTTTTTTAATTTTAATTTTAATTTTTATTATTTATTTATTTTTATTTTTTAACCTGTTTTATTTATTATTTTTTTTTAAATTTACATCCAAATTAGTTACCATATAGTGCAACAATAATTTCAGGAGTAGATTCCTTAGTGCCACTGACCCATTTAGCCCATCCCCCCTCCCATAACCCCTCTAGTAACCCTCAGTTTGTTCCCATATTTATGAGTCTCTTGTGTTTTGTCCCCCTCCCTGTTTTTATATTATTTTTGTTTCCCTTCCCTTATGTTCATCTGTTTTGTCTCTTAAAGTCCTCATATGAGTGAAGTCATATGATTTTTGTCTTTCTCTGACTAATTTCACTTAGTGTAATACCCTCCAGTTCCATCCACGTAGTTGCAAATGGCAAGATTTCATTCTTTTTGATTGCTGAGTAATACTCCATTTTGTATATATACCACATTTTCTTTATCCATTCATCCATCGATGGACATTTGGGCTCTTTCCATACATTGGCTACTGTTGATAGTGCTGCTATAAACACTGGGGTGCATGTGTCCCTTCGAAACAGCACACCTGTATCCCACGGATAAATGCCTAGTAGTGCAATTGCTGGGTCGTAGGGTAGTTCTATTTTTAGTTTTTTGAGAAACCTCCATACTGTTCTCCAGAGTGGCTGCACCAGCTTGCATTCCCACCAACAATACAAAAGAGATCCTCTTTCTCTGCATCCTTGCCAACATCTGTTGTTGCCTGAGTTGTTCATGTTAGCCATTCTGACAGGTGTAATGTGGTAGCTCATTGTGTTTTTCATTTGTATTTCCCTGATGATGAGTGAAGTTGAGCATTTTTTCATGTGTCGCTTGGCCATCTGGATGTTTTCTTTGGAGAAATGTCATTTCATGTCTTTTGCCCATTTCTTCAGTGGATTATTTGTTTTTTGGGTGTTGAGTTTGATAAGTTCTTTATAGATTTTGGATACTAACCCTTTATCTGATATGCCATTTGCAAATATCTTCTCCCATTCTGTCGGTTGCCTTTTAGTTTTGCTGATTGTTTCCTTTGCTGTGCAGAAGCTTTTTATTTTGATGAGGTCCGAGTAGTTCATTTTTGGTTTTGTTTCCCTTGCCTCCAGAGACGTGTTGAGTAAGAAGTTGCTGCGGCCAAGATCAAAGAGATTTTTGCCTGCTTTCTCCTCGAGGATTTTGATGGCTTCCTGTCTTACATTGAGGTCTTTCATCCATTTTATTTTTGTGTCTGGTGTAAGAAAGTGGTCCAGGTTCATTCTTCTGCATGTCGCTGTCCAGTTTTCCCAGCACCACTTGCTGAAGAGACTGTCTTTATTCCATTGGATATTCTTTCCTGCTTTGTCAAAGATTAGTTGGCCATACGTTTGTGGGTTCATTTCTGGGTTCTCTATTCTGTTCCATTGATCTGAGTGTCTGTTCTTGTGCCAGTACCATACTGTCTTGATGATTACAGCTTTGTAGTATAGCTTGAAGTCTGGGATTGTGATGCCTCCTGCTTTGGTTTTCTTTTTCAGGATTGCTTTGGCTATTCGTGATCTTTTCTGCTTCCATACAATTTTTAGGATTATTTGTTCTAGCTCTGTGAAGAATGCTGGTGTTATTTTGATAGGGATTGCATTAAATATGTAGATTGCTTTGGGTAGTATTGACATTTTAACAATATTTGTTCTTCCTATCCAGGAGCATGGAATCTTTTTCCATTTTTTTTGGTGTCTTCTTCAATTTCTTTCATAAGCTTTCTATAGTTTTCAGCATATAGATTTTTCACCTCTTTGGTTAGATTTATTCCTAGGTATTTTATGTTTTTTTGTGCAACTGTAAATGGGATTGATTCCTTGATTTCTCTTTCTGTCACTTCATTGTTGGTGTATAGGAATGCAACCGATTTCTGTGTGTTGATTTTATATCCTGCAACTTTGCTGAATTCATGAATCAATTTTTGCAGTTTTTTGGTGGAATCTTTTGGGTTTTCCATATAGAGTATCATGTCATCTGCGAAGAGTGAAAGTTTGACCTCCTCCTGGCCGAACTGAATGCCTTTTATGTCTTTGTGTTGTCTGATTGCAGAGACTAAGACTTCCAATACTTGAATTGACAGTGGCGAGAGTGGACATCCCCATCTTGTTCCCAATCTTAGGGGGAAAGCTCTCAGTTTTTCCCCACTGAGGATGATATTAGCATTGGGTTGTTCATATATGGCTTTTATGATCTCAAGGTATGCTCCTTCTATCCCTACCTTCTTGAGGGTTTTTATCAAGAAAGGATGCTGTATTTTGTCAAATGCTTTCTCTGCGTCTATTGAGAGGATCATATGGTTCTTGTCCTTTCTTTTATTGATGTGATGAATCACGTTAATTGTTTTGTGGATATTGAACCAACCCTGCATCCCGGGTATCAATCCCACTTGGTCGTGGTGAATAATTTTTTTAATGTATTGTTGGATCCAGTTGGCTAATATCTTGTTGAGGATTTTTGCATCCATGTTAATTAAGGAAATTGCTCTATAGTTCTCCTTTGTAGTGAGGGTCTCTGTCTGGTTTTGGAATCAAGGTAATGCTGGATTCATAGAGTTTGGAAGTTTTCCTTCCATTTCTATTTTTTGGAACACCTTCAAGAGAATAGGTGTTAACTCTTCCTTAAATGTTTGATAGACTTCTCCTGGAAAGCCATCTGTCTCTGGACTCTTGTTTTTTGGGAGATTTTTGATGACTAATTCAATTTCCTTACTGGCTATGGGCCTGTTCAAATTTTCTATTTCTTCCTGTTTCAGTTTTGGTAATATATATGTTTCTAGGAGTTTGTCCATTTCTTCCAGATTGCCCATTTTAATGGCACATAATTGTTCATAATATTCTCTTATCATTGTTTTTATGTATGCTGTGTGGGTTGTGATCTCTCCTCTTTCATTCTTGATTTTATTTATTTGGGTCCTTTCCTTTCTCTTTTTAATCAAACTGGCTAGTGGTTTATCAATTTTGTGAATTCTTTCAAAGAACCAGCTTCTGGTTTCATTAATCTGTTCTACTGTTTTTTTGGTTTTGATAGCATTAATTTCTGCTCTAATCTTTATTATTTCCTGTCTTCTGCTAGTTTGGGGTTTTATTTGCTGTTCTTTATCCAGTTCTTTTAGATTTAAGGTTAGATTGTATATCTGAGACATTTCTTCCTTCTTTAGGAAGGCCTGGATTGCTATATACTGTCCTCTTATGACCACCTTTGCTGCGTCCCAGAGGTTTTGGGTTGTAGTATTATCATTTTCATTGACTTCCATATACTGTTTAATTTCCTCTTTAACTTCTTGGTTAGCCTATTCATTCTTTAGTAGGATGTTCTTCAGTTTCCAAGTATTTGTTACCTTTCCAAATTTTTTCTTGTGGTTGATTTCGAGTTTCATAGGGTTGTGGTCTGAAAATATGCACGGTATGATCTTGATTTTTTGGTACTTACTTAGGGCTGATTTGTGTCCCAGTATATGGTCTATTCTGGAGAACGTTCCTGTGCACTGGAGAAGAATGTATATTTTGCTGCTTTAGGATGAAATGTTCTGAATATATCTGTTAAGTCCATCCGGTCCAGTGTGTCATTCAAAATCATTGTTTCCATGTTGATTTTTTGATTAGATGATCTGTCCATTGCTGTGAGTGGGGTGTTGAAGTCTCCTACTATTATGGTATTACTATCGATGAGTTTCTTTATGTTCGTGATTAATTGATTTATATATTTGGGTTTTCCCACATTTGGCGCATAAATGCACCAAATTGTTCACAACTGTTAGGTCTTCTTGTTGGATAGACCCCTTGATATGATATAATGCCTTTCTGCATCTCTTGATACAGTCTTTATTTTAAAGTCTAGATTGTCTGATATAAGTATGGCTATTCTGGCTTTCTTTTGTTGACCATTAGCATGATAGATGGTTCTCCATCCCCTTATTTTCAATCTGAAGGTGTCTTTAGGTCTAAAGTGGGTCTCTTGTAAACAGCATATAGATGGATCTTGTTTTCTTATCTGTTCTGTTACCCTATGTCTTTTGATTGGAGCATTGAGTCCACTGATGTTTAGAGTGAGTACTGAAAGATATGAAATTATTGCCATTGGAGTTTCTGGTGGTGTTCTCTGGTCCTTTGTAATCTTTGTTATATATATATATATATATATATATATATATATATAGATATAGATATAGATATATCTATATATATCTATATATATATCTTTTCTCCCCTCAGAGAGTACCCCTTAAAATTTCTTGCAGGGCTGGTTTAGTGATCACAAACTCCTTTAATTTTTGTTTGGGAAACTTTTTATCTCTCCTTCTATTTTGAATGACAGCCTTGCTGGATAAAGAATTCTTGGCTGCATATTTTTCTGATTCAGCACATTGAATATATTCTTCCACTCCTTTCTGGCCTGCCAACTTTCTGTGGATAGGTCTGCCGCAAACCCGATCTGTCTTCCCTTGTAGGTTAGGGACTTTTTTTCCCTTGATGCTTTCATGATTCTCTCCTTGCCTGAGTATTTTGTGAATTTGACTATGATATGCCTTGTTGATAGTTGGTTTTTGTTGAATCTAATGGGGGTCCTCTGTGCTTCCTGGATTTTGATGTCTGTGTCTTTCTCCAGGTTAGGAAAGTTTTCCACTCTGATTTGCTCACATAACCCTTCTATCCCTATTTTTCTCTCTTCCTCTTCTGGGACCCCTATGATTCTGATGTTGCTCCTTTTTAATGAGTCACTGATTTCTCTAATTCTTAAATCATGCTCTTTTGCCTTAATATCCCTCTTTTTTCTGCTTCATTATTCTCTATAAGTTTGTCATCTCTATGGCTGATTCTCTGTTCTGCCTCATCCATCCTTGCTGCCGCTGCATCCACCCATGATTGCAGCTCAGTTATAGTGTTTTTAATTTCATTCTGAATATTTTTTAATTCTTTTATCTCTGCAGAAAGGGATTCTAATCTATATTAGACTCCAGCTAGTATTCTTATTATCGTGATTCTAAATTCTGGTTCAGACATCTTGCTTGTATCTGTGTTGGTTAAATCCCTGGCTGTCATTTCTTCGTGCTCTTTCTTTTGGGGTGAATTTCTTCATTTTGTCATCTTGAAGGGAGAAAAGGAATTAATGAGGTAGAAAAATTGAAATTAAAAAAATTAAAATTAAAAAAATATTAAAATTAAAAGTTACACACACACATGCACAAATCGAATAGATGATGCTAGATTCTAGGTGTGTTTTGGTCTGGGTGTTGAAAGTGGTTTGACAGATTAGAGAAAAAAAGGGGGGGGATAAAAAAAAGGAAATCATTTGAGAATTTGAAATAATGAATACACTGAAGTAAACTAAAATGAGATTATGGGGGTAAGATAGAATTTGAAAAAATATACACAAAAGTAAAGAATACAGTAGAAAAATTAAAGGAAAATATTTTAATAAAAATTAAAAATAAATATGAATTTTTTTCTTTTTCTGTATTCAAGAGAAAAGAAACAAAAAAGATAAAAAAGATAAAAAAGAAAGAAAAAAAGGAAATTGTTTGAAAATTTGAAAAAGTGAATACACTGTAGTAGACTAAAATAAAATGATGGAAGTAAAATAGAATTTGAAGAAATTTACCTAAAAGCAAAAATATAGTAAAAAAATTAAATAAAATATTTTTAATAGAAATTGAAAGTAAAAATGAAGTTTTTCTCGTTCTGCATCAAGAAAGAAAAAAGAAACGAAAAAGAAAAAAGAAACAGAAAACAGAAAAAAAGGAAATCGCTTGAAAATTTGAAAAGGTGAATACACGGAAGTAGACTAAAATAAAATGATGGCAGTAAGATAGATTTAAAAGATTTACACAAAAGTAAAAAACATAGTAAAAAAATTAAAGAAAAATATTTTTAATAAAAATGAATTTTTTCTTTCTGTATTCACGAAAAAGGAAAAAAAAGAAAATTGAATAGGTGGACCTGCTGACAGATTGAAATAGGACTGAAATTACTTCGTTTTCCCCTAGAAGTCAGACTATGTAGTGCTTTATAGTCCATAAACTAAGTGGGCGGTGAGACTTATGTTCTTGAAGAGGGAGGTTGGCCAAGTTGGGCGGGGCTCAGTGTAACGGCTCCATTCTCCACTAGATGGCGCTGCTAGCCTACTGGGGTGGATTGTTGTGGCGCCCGTAGGTGCATATGCACATGTGTGGGAGTGGTGAAAATGGTGCCACCCAGCTACCCAGTCTGTTCTCCCAAATCAGCAATCGCACACCTGTCCTCTGTATTCAGCTTTCGTCCACTCCCCGCTTCTTCACTGTCCGTGACCAAGCCCCAGGCAGTGACTCTCTCCTGAGTTTTGTCTCAGATGCGGCTGTTTTCCCCGGCCCCTTATTTCTGAAGCACTGAGGCTTTGACCCGTTCGCCCCCTCTGCGGGAGGGTCTCACTAAGTAATGGCTGAATGTCGGCTGCACCCAGGAACACTTGCTGGACCCTGCTGCTGCTGGTGCCCCAAGACTGCAGCCAGGTGCCAGCCTGTCCCAGAAAAAGTTTGAGAGATAGTGTAGCAGCAGCGTTTCAGGGATTATGGAAAATCACAACACACATCTGGCATCGGGCTTCACCCTTAACAACATTGTTCCAGCACCAGCAAATGTGGCCATTTTCTGGGGTCTGCTGGGACCAGGTGGCTTCAACAGTCTCTACAAAATGTCCTTCCAGCAGTGGAACCGCTTTTCCCCGTGTGGCCCGAGAATCTCCTGGACCTCATTCTGTTCCTGGGGATTCGCCCTTCCCACCATAGCGCTGCCAGGTATTGAGCTCTGGAATTGCAGACTTTGTGCTTCCCTTGTTTACAGTCTTAATGGAATTTCAACCCTTTACTTTCTCCTTTCTCCCTTTTTAGTTTAGTCCCTGCGGCTGTTTCCAATTTTCTACTTTCTCTCCAGCTGCTTTTGGGTAGGGGTGCTTTTCCCATATTCTCCCCCACCCCCCACCAGTCTTCATCCTCTCTCCACCTGCAAAAGTGGCTCCCTGCCCGCTGCCAGCTTCTCGCTCACCAAGTTCACCTCTCCACACTGAGTACCTGCTGAATTCTGTGGTTCAGGTCATGCAGATTGTTGTGTTAATCCTCCAGTCAGTTTTCCAGGTATGTAGGATGGATTAGTGTTGGTCTGGCTGTATTTCATGGACATGAAACACACAAAAAACTTCCATGCTGTTCTGCCATCTTGGCTCCCTCCCCCTCCTCCCCTGGGGTGCTTTAAAAAATTTCTGGGATACCTGGGTGGCTCAGTTGGATTAACATCCGGCTTTTGATATCAGGTCAGGTCCTGATTTCTTGGTGGTGAGATTGAGCCCCGTGTTGGGTTCTGTGCTGACAGTGTGGATTCTGCTTGGGATTCTCTCTCTCCTTCTTGCTGCCCCTCCCCCACTCGCACTCGCCCTCTCTCTCTCCAAATAAAAAAATAAACACTAAAAACCCACAAATTTCTAAATGCCATCTGGAAAATTTGACACTTGGGAGTTGGCTCCAGGAACCTGTATTTTTAGCACATTCTCCAGGTATTTCTCAGGGCCCATGGAGTTCTGGCCTGGCCTGTGGGCACCAGGGTAGTGGGCCATGTCCCCTTCCAGGTACCAAGCGATCTCAGAAAGCTACAGGACTCTATAGCTGCTCATTGGGATGACACCTTTGGGACCTACAAATTGCTTCGGTTTAGATGCTCCAGCCATCTTGTGGTGGTTGTAAGGGGACATACATACAGACCCGCAGGCACAGGAACGCTAGGCTGGAGATACTGTCCTATCACTCTCTGTCACATTGCCCGGTTTTATTTTATATATTGTGCTTACCACTCTCTGACATTATTTTATTGCTTGTTGATTGGTTAGTTGTCTGTCTCCTACCATTGATATTGGGTTTCCATGAAAGCAGGGGCCTCATCTGTTTTGCTTACTGCTTTCTGCCTAATACCCAGAAACGAGCTGGCATGTCACCAGGCCTGGATTCCTGCTTGATTGGTGAATCTGAGTTACAAGATACCAGAGGCTCTCAGGCAAACGCCCCAAGTCATCTCCGTTTCCAGGGAAGCTCCTGACATTCCCAGTTCCTGTGTGTCTGCTTCAGGAGTAGAGCAGGAGGATATCATGGGAGATTGGACCATTCACCTCCTTTCTGAGTCAGGATGTCCCAGTGGGGCCTGGCTGTTAGTATGTTTGATTGGTTTTAAAATGAGTCTCCCTGCAAAATGTCATAGATATCTTTAGTGTAGATTCAACAACATTCCTGGAAAAATAGACTGTACTCAAGGTCCCAGGCACAGTCCATCTCTGCCCTCCAGTACTGACAGACCTAGGAAGAGATCTCTATGTGAGCTTCTGCAAGTGTGAAACCATCTCATCGGAGGGGCATAGGGACGCTGGCTAGTGGGGAATGGGAGAAGACAAGGACTCCATAGAGGCCGTAGTTTCTTTTCCTGTGGGAAGAATCAGACTTCCCCTCTGGGTGATCTGCTCTAAATCGCACCCCTTCCCCTTCCCTCCCCCCGCCCCCGAGAACTGCAGGCAGATAAAATATTGAAAAATAAGGACAGGATGCTGCTTGCTGATGGCACATTATGATCAAGAAGGTTTCCAAGGTCAGCCCTACAGTCCATGGAGGCACTAGCTATCCACATGGCTAGGTGTCACTGGAGCAACATGTGACTTCTGGCTACTGCTGTGATCAAATGTGGGCAGTGTGTGGGTGCGTGTGAAAGAGGGGCAGAGGGAGAATTACATGACCATCACTGGGTTGCAGAAGAGGTGATCCTAGTCAGTGTAGTGGTCAATCCAGCACAGGCTTTGGGGTCCAACAGGCTTGTATTTGAGAACCTTCTTAGGAAAGCAGTTAACCTCTCCAAGCTTAGTTTCCTCATCTGCAAAACTGGGACTTTTACCACCAGTTATAAGGTTGTTTTAAGGAGTAACTGAAAAAAGTACCATTCACTTAGGAAAGTTCCTGGGACCATGTAATTATGTTTTAGTTATTGTTATGGTGTGTGTGTGTGTGTATGTGTGTGTGTGTGTGTGTGTGTGTGTGTGTGTGGTAAAACATACATAATAAAAAATTTGCCATCGTAACAATTTTAAGTTAATTTATTATATATATACATATATTTTTTTAGAGAGAGTGAGAAAGACTGTGCATGCAAGTGGGGGAAGGGCAGACAGAGAGGGAGAGAGAGACTCTTAAGCAGGCTCCATATTCAGCATGGAGCCCAGCATGGTACTTGATCTCATGACTGCAAGATCATGACCTGAGCTGAAATCAAGAGTTGGACACTCAACCCACTGAGCCACCCAGGTGCCCCTTAACTATTTTTAAAAAATATTTTATTTAATCTTCACACCCAACATGGGGCTCAAATTTACAACCCCAAGACCAAGAGTCGAGTGCTCTACTGACTGGGCCAGCCAGGTGCCCCTTAACTATTTTTAAGTGTACATTTCAGTGGCATTAAGTACATTCACATTGAACCATCAGTGCCATCCATCTGCAGAACTTTTCGTCTTCCCAAATGGAAACTCTGTCCCCATTAAACACTAACTCCTCACTCCTCCTTACCCTCAGCCCTTGGCAATCCCTATTTTACTTTCTCACTATGAATCTGACAGCTCTAGGTACCAATATACATGGAATCATACAGTGTTTGTCCTTTTATGACTGGCTTATTTCACTTAGCATAATGTCTTCAAGGTTCATCCATGTTGTAGCTGTCAGAACTTCCTTCCTTTTAAAGGCTGAATCCATTGTGGGCACATGGGTGGCTCAGTCAGTTAAGCATCCAACTCTTGATTTCAGCTCAGGTCGCAATCTCACGGTTCGTGAGATCGAGCCTTGTGTCGGGCTCTACGCTGATAGCACGGAGACTGCTTGGAATTCTCTCTCTCCCTCTCTCTCTCTGCCCCTTCTCCGCTCCCGTGTCCTGTCTCTTAAAAATAAATACATAAAGGTAAAAAAAAAAAAAGGCCGAATCCATTGTATGGACAGACCACATTGTGTTTATCTGTTTACCCATTCATCCTTCAGCGGCCACTTGGGTTGCTTCTCCCCAAATAATGCTGCCGTGAACGTGGGTGTGCAAATACTTCTTCATTTCCCAGCTCTCCATTCTTCTGAGCGTATACAATTCACTGTTCTTCCATGTATATGCATATATGTATATAAGTATAATTGCTAAATCATATAGTAGTTCTATGTTTAACTTCTTGAGGAAACTCCATACCGTTTTCTACAACAGATGCACCTTTTTATAGTTCCACCAACAGCACACAGGGTTCCAGTTCTCCACATTCATGCCAATACTTGCTATTTTCTCCTTCTTTTTAAAAAATAATAGTCATTCTACGGCTACTTTTTTAACTTACAAGCATTGAAACATACACAGGACACGTTTCTTTTCCATTTTTCTGGGTGGTATCTGCTAAGCCACACCAGTCTGCTGTGTGGTGGAGACCACAGAAAACCAGTAAGGAAGGACAGCAGGAAAAAAGGCAGGGAGAACACTTTGTAATTTATCAGGAGAGAAGTGTTCTATGTTTTGGGAAACGTGTAGAAGGAGTACACTTCCACGTAGTGCACGCTGTCGGGTAGCATATAGTGGTGCTCAGTGAGCATGTGTTGAGTGAACTGGGCATTCGTGTGGGAGGAAGACCCAACATGTATTAAGTGCCCATTAGTTGTCAGACCAGTTGCTAGGAAACCCTTGGAGGAAGTGTCGAGTCTCTTCACAAATGAGAAAACTGAGGCCCAAAGAACCTGAGGGTGGAGGTGCGTGGGTGACTCAGTCTGTTAAGTGTCTGACTCTTGGTTTCAGCTCAGGTCATGATCTCACCGTTCGTGAGTTTGAGCCCTGCATTAGGCTCTGTGCTGACAGCATGCAGCCTCCTTGGGATTCTCTCTCTGTCCTTCTGTCTCTGCCCCTCCCCTCCTCTTGCTCTCTCTCTTAAAATAAATGAACTTAAAAAGCAGCTGAGGATGAGTCTGTGCACATATGTCTGATGAGGGGCAGAACTGGGATCTGAACCCAGGTCCTCGGACTCCACGTTGGGGCTGAGGAGATGGCGGCATTCGCTCTTGCCCTGGAATGAATACACAGCTTGATTTCAGACAAATCACCTCTCTTTTCTAGGCCTTGATTGCTTCCTCGGTGACACAGAGGTGGGATGGAGGGCTATTGGAGCCCCTGCGGTTCCCTGGTTCTGTGGGGCTCTGCCCTCCATCTGGTCTCGGGAGAGCCTGGGCCTGAGAGCAGCCAGCCAGGAAGAGAGGGGCCACCATGTCCTGCAGGGCACTGAGCGGCACGGGACCGTGTGTGGGGGTGTGTGCGCTGGCTGGGGAAGGCCCAGCGGACAGGAGAGTCATGATGAGGATCACATGAAGAGCCTCCTAGATGTGTCCATGGGCACTGGCCTGACAGCAAGGGGCTCTGCTTTCTGTCCCAGCTGTAGCCCTAACTGCTGTGTGGCCTCCGGCTCCCAGACCCAGTGCTTCCCTTCTGTGGATGATGATAATGGTGGCTGGGCTTATGAGACCACTTAGTGTGTGCAAAGGTAAGCACTAGAATGAGTTATTCAATTTCACCCACCCCATCACCAGCTCTGTGAGGTAGGGGTAGTAGTAGTCCTGTCTTATAGAAGAAATGGAAGCTTAGAGTTCTTATAAAATGAATGAGTCTCACAGACCTAGGAAGTAGGGGCTGGGTTGAGAGTACCTGCCCGTCCTCCACTCCCGGCATTATTGGGACAATCAGAACCAGACTGATATAATGAGCATCTATAAGAGTGATTTCAGGGTGCAAAACAATGCAAAGAACAAATAAGGCATTTATGTGAGTAAGCAGAGGTCCCTGCCGTGGAGGTTAGAAAGCTAGTGTCCTTTAGCAAGCTGCTCATCTTCCCTAAGCCTCAGTTTTCTCATCTGTTAAAATGGGAAAACCATTACCCCCACCTGCTTATAGGACAGAGGTGGAAGGAGGAAGATAGAAGGGCAGATTTGTAGATATGCTTGAAACACTATAAAGCACACTCTACACTGACTGGTAACAGAGAGACTGCCTGTGGGAAAGTTCATTTGAGAGAACTTTCTCTTCCCTCCCCTCTTCTTCCCTTCCTCCCCTCCCCTCCCCTCCTCTTCCCAGGGTAAGTTTCTTGAAGACAGAACTTCCAGAGAGCACTCGGTGGGTAAGGGTTGGAGAAATCAGGGTAGGCTGCATGGTGGAGGTAGCAGCCTGGGAGGAGGAGGGTTTGTTTCAGATTTTCATACACTTGAAGCTTGGAAGCTGAGCTCCCACTGTGCCCTGTCTGGGAGACTCATTTCCCCAACGCCCCCCGCCCCCCCCCCCCCCCCATTTCTCAGCCTTGCCTCTGCTGTGAGTCTTCCTGTTAAAAGTGTTTTTTTCTCCTCCTCTTCAGCAGAGGTGCACCAAGCATGTATAATTTATAATAAATAAATTAATATTTTATATTTTATAGGCCTAAATCGTTCATAACTCTCATAATGCACAGAATCGCTGGGAAGCCCAGAGTGTTATGGGCATTCCGTGGAGGTCCTGCTTGAAAAGAAGCCCCTCTGGGCAGGCCTCAGCCACCCACGACTGGCGAGGGGTACTACAGTGCACAGAGCCTGGCAGGATGAGCCACTGGCTATCACTATCTCTGAAGTGTAGTCTGGCTGCCAGACCTAAGTAGCTGGTGGCCCCGGGGTAGCTGGTGGGGCTGGCTGGTCTCCTCCACCCATGTTCACTGGGTTCTGGAGACCTGGCAGGAAAAGGGGTGTGTGGGGCCTCCTCGGAGCCTGAGCACTAGGATGCCCAGGGCGGCTGCCCCCACTTCTGTGATGGTAGGGGCCGTGACAGAACTCCCTCTGGGGACCCTAGTGTTAGTAGTAAACTGGGGAGTGAAAAGGGCAGGTGCAGAGCAGTGTGTTTTGAATGCTTCCTATTGATAAGAAAGGGGATATCAGTGCATTCTTAGTGGCTTATACAGCATAAAGCACTCTGCAGAGTCACAGGATGGTGCCTACCTCTGGAGGCTGCTGGGGGCGTGGCAAGAGGACTGTATATGCACACATGTTTACATATAATACGTATGTGTGGGGGTGTATACACAAACTTTTGAACAAATTAAATATATTAAAACCATTTTTTAAAGTTTATTTTGACAGAGAGAGAGCGTAGGAGCAAGCACAAGCAGGGGAAGGGCAGAGAGAGAGGGGGAGAGAGACTCCCAAGACATGGGGCTGGAACTCATAAACCATGGCTTGAACTGAGATCAAGAGTTGGACGCTAAAACTACTGAGCCACCCAGGCGCCCCTGTATTAAAACCATTTTAAATATATTCTGCCAGTAGTATAGGGCTCCAGGGTGTTTCCTGGCCTGGGCCAGATGGAAGGTGGCTTACCTTCCAGCCCTTCCAACACCCCCTGCAATCCTGGCCAGGGCTTGGACCTGCTCCTCTTCCCCCTGCTTCTTGTTTCCATCCCCTGGGGCACTCAACCTCTCCCACAGCTCCTTCCTGCCAGCCCTCTGCTCCTCCATCCTGTCTTCATGACCTGGTCTGCTTTTTGATATGCACCTTCCATGCCAGCTCCCCTGCTCCCCTGTCTCCTTGGGCCCTGGCAGCTTGGCTGGCCGGTCAAATCTGTTTGCTCTGAGATATTCACAGCCAATAATGACACGTCAGATGCCATCAGATGTCACCCTCTCCCCAGGCTGTGATAGTAATACCTTCTCATGGGATAGAACTTGGAAAATATCAACATATCAATTTCTGAATGACCCACAACCTCACCACCCAGAGATCACCAGCTATCTACCCTTCAGTACCTCTTCTGTTTCAACATTCGTGTCGTCAACATTTTCAAAAGCTAAGTTCATATCCTGCTCTTCTCACATTTTTCTGTTCTGCCTGTTTTCCCTGAATGTTCTGTTAAAAGCATTCTCCAACTTTTAAAACCTTCTCATGGATAGGGGCAGCTGGGTGGCTCAGTCGGCTAAGTGTCCAACTCTCAATTTCAGCTCAGGTCATGATCTCATGCTTGTGAGATCCAGACCCTCGGGTTGAGCTCTGAACTGACAGCACAGAGTCTGCTTGGGGTTCTCTCTCTCCCTTTCCTTCTCTGCCGCTCCCCGCTTGCATGCATGCACTTTCTCTTTCTCTCAAAATAAATAAATAAATAAATAAATAAATAAATAAATAAATAAACAAACATGGAAACTCCTCATGGATAACACTTTTGAAATTTATTGCAGAGATGTACCATACATTGAACTGCTCCCTAATTTCTAAACAGCATTTACTCACTGACCCTGGCTGGAGTTGTAACCACTACCTCAAATGCATGTTGAGAGAACGATGTACTGAGATCCATAAAGGGCCTAGATCCTCACCTAATGCAGAGTAGACGTCCAAGAAGCACCTCATGCATGCACTTGCCCAATACACCCACCTGAATTGACAGCTCTTCTTTAGGTTCCTAAACTCTGAGGTTTGGTTTTCCCTATGGGAATGCAACAGCTGTGACCAGTGATTCCTGTCTGACAGGAGGCCAGGTGAGCCAGGAAGGAAGAAAGAAAGGAAGGAAGGAAGGAAGGAAGGAAGGAAGGAAGGGAGGAAGGAAAGAAAGAAGGAGGGAAGGAGGGAGGAAGGAAGGAAGGAAAGAAAGAAAGAGGGAGGGAGGAAGGAAGGAAGGAAGGAAAGAAAGAAGGAGGGAGGGAGGAAGGAAGGAAGGAAAGAAAGGAGGGAGGGAGGAAGGAAGGAAGGAAAGAAAGAAGGAGGGAGGGAGGAAGGAAGGAAGGAAGGAAAGAGAGGAAGGAAGGGAAGAAAGAAAGAAAGAAAAAGAAAGAAAGAAAGAAAGAAAGAAAGAAAAAGAAAAAGAGAGAAAGAAGGAGGAAGGAAGGAAGGAAATGCCCTGTTTCTGAGGAAGGGAAGTGGAAAGTGGGGGCACCTTTGCCTGTCTTCCTTTGTCATGGCAAAGCCTTGTCCTAAGGAACTGCTTGTAGTTATTTTTCTTCCTGACTTCTTCACCTCCCTAACCTGGGGATGGAGGGCTGGCTGGATGGGAAACGTGAGTGGTTGCTGAAAGGCAGGAAACTCCACCCAGGGAGGCATGAATGATTCCTGAATAATTTTGTGCATCAGCAGTTAGCAAGTTAGGCTGCTAAGGAGTGAATGGGAAGCTTGTTCTGCTAACGGCTGACGTCCTTTTGCTCTCTGGAGAGCAGCTTTCCCCACTTGGGTCTGCTGGTGAGCAGGAACTGTATGCACAGGTGGGGCCTTGGACATTCACTCATTCATTCAACAAACACGTATTCAAGCACCTGCCATCCCGGGGGGCTGTGTGAGGGAAGGGGGGAGTACAAAGGGGAGTTGGTGCAAATCCTCATGGAGGGCTTGTGGTCACCAGGCTGGCTTTCCAGCCACCAGTGTCAGCCTGTTGTTCCATGACCCCAATAATCCCACTCTTCATGCTCACTTTGGAAGACAGGGTGCTCTCTGCTCCAAGTCCTTTGTTGGCACCAGCCACGATTCCATCTGGGACCCATTGTCCTCATCTGTGAAAGGACTTGGTCCACAGAGGTCCCTCATGGGCCTGCCAGGCCCCAAATACTCACCCAACACACACAGGCCATGCCCAGTAAGAAGGGACAGGGTGCCTCAGTGTTGCCATGGTTGCTGGGGGGGGGGGGGGCCTGAGGCTGCAAATCCCATGCTCCTGGGTTTCACCCGCACTGTCAATCTTGGTCACCTTCCCAGGTGCTCAGTCTCTCTCCTTCCATGCTGCCTCTCCCTGCCTTTTTGGCTACACTTTTCCTCTTTCCTATTTCAGACCAGTAAGTTAGATCTAAAATGGATTTGTGTGCCTGGAATACATTTGCTTGCTTACTTATCTTGGCTTTTCATTGGCCAAGCAGGTGAAGTGAGTGGTGCATGTTTCCTTTCTGGGTCTCTGTGGCAGTGATTACACCTCAGGCTTCTTCCCACTAAAGTCTCCTTGGGTCTTTTGGCTCCAACTGGGTCCTGGGTCTTCCCGGAACCAGCCTCCGTGCCCAGGGGAATGTGAGCTCTGAGTGGCCAGGTCTGAGGGACCTGTCCTTCCCACAGTGAGAGTGGAATATGGGCTGAGATTTTGGGGGTGCAGCAGGGGGCTTCCCATTTTCTAATGGGTAGATGTAACCATGTAGTTAAGGCAACAGAAGCCCACCCACTCCCCTCTGGCCAAAGTGAACAAAACTAATGATTTTTCCAAATCCTTAAAGGATGAAAATCACTAAAGTTATTAAATGACTATAATTACTTCTCTGAGTCTCAGAGGTATACACTTCCCTTCTCCCCTCAATTTATTAGTGTTCCTCTGTACAACAAATGTTTCCCTGGTTTCTGGTTTAATTATATTTAAAATACCTATATGACCTCAGGTGACTCCCATCACCTCAGGAAGATTCAGATCCCTTATCTATAAAATGAAAAGATTGGCTGAAATTATTAATTTTCTATCGTTTTAAAAGCAGAGGCATCTTTTCCTCAAATGTAACCTTGTATGAAGTTCTCAAATACAAAATACATACAAGTAGTGTTGTTCATATAAAAAAGGGTCCCATAAGTTAGAGTTTAGAATGTTTGCTTTTTTGAATTAGTAAGTGGGGGGGAAAAATGGGTCCACTCTGACAATATGCAGATTTGAAGTCAGGGGTTATAGTTAATATACTTACACATCATTGTTGACGTTAATTACTTCCATTAAAAAAATTTTTTTTTAATGTTTGTTTTATTTTTGAGAGAGACAGAGTGCAAGCGGCGGAGGGGCAGAGAGAAAGAGGGAAACATGGAATCTGAGCTCTCAGCACAGAGCCCACTGCAGGGCCCGAACTCACGGACCACAAGATCATGACCTGAGCTGAAGTCGGATGCTTAACTGAGCCACCCAGGCGCCCCTAATTACTTCCATTTTGTGTGTGTGTGTGTGTGTGTGTGTGTGTGTGTGTGTGTGACAATATTAAGAAAATTCTGATCAGCTCAAATCATATAGCTCTAAGTGGTAAGAGTTTTCTAAGAGTCCAACTTGTAACTGTTGAGCTATTTCCTCTTGAGTGAAACAAATCCAGAAACTTGACAGAGGAGTCTTGGATAATTTTTGTTCCACAGTGAAAACATTGAATGACATGCATCCCTTATCATAAACATGAATGAGACCATAATAAATAGAAAAACCTACAAAAGGCAATGATGTTATCTATGAAATGACGAGAACAGGACAAGTTGTGCATTTCCTGTGATTGCACAGCTGGCTGTCACACCAAGTCAGGAAGGCGTCTGAAGCATCTGCACCCCTGGCATTCAGTGAGCATAGCCCGCGGGAGCCAGCTCAGTGGGCCAGCGAGTGCATTTGACAGGGTTGGGCATATACAGCTCTGTGCTCACAGAAGAGCTCTGCACAGCCATAGCCATCTTCTGGGGAGTTCAAACTTGAGTCTCCTGGCCCAGTCCGCACAATTGTGATGCAATCCTGTGGCCCAAGCTCATGGTATTGGTGGCCTCCCAGGTAGCAAAATTTGGTACATAACTTAGAGCATTAGGGCTATTTTTTAAAATGTTTTTATTTTTTATTTTTGAGAGAGAGAGGGAGAGAGAGAGAGAGAGAGACCAAGGCGGGAAGGGGCAGAGAGAGGAGACACAGAATCCAAAGCAGGCTCTAGGCTCTAAGCTGTCAGCGCAGAGCCCGATGTGGGGCTCAAACCCACGAACCACTAGACCATGACCTGAGCAAAGTCGGATGCTTATCCAACTGAGTCACCGAGGCGCCCCAAGGGCTATTTTTTTTATTGTGGCTTAAAAACATCGTTATATCAACCTTATGAAACTTGCCTCCAACTTCTGTTGAACCCTCCCCAGATCCCTTTTCCTCACTCTTGACAGCAATGTTTCACAAATTTCAGAGTGCACCAGAATTAGTGTGCTACATGCTCAAAATTTAGCGTGCAGTCACCTGGAGGGTTTGGTAAAATACAGATTCCTGGGGGGTGGGGGTGCACCCCCAGAGATCTTGACTCAGCAGGTCTGCGGTGGAGGCTGAGAATTTGCATTCCTAACAAGCTCCCAGGTATCGCTGATGCTGCTGGTCCACACTGAGTGGTGAGATTCAAGTTCAACAGCTTGAAAACTACTTGGTCAGAACATCTCTATGGGGTCCTTCTTATGTTAAACATACATGATTCACTGAGGCAGGGCACGGAGTGTGTCATTCTAGGATCCCTCCTCTCATCTAGAACTAGGTGACTATCTATCATATCAGACTGGAAACTTTCTGAGATCCTATAACCTCTGAGATGCTCTTCCCTGTACTTGTTAGGAAGGGACTTTCACAGGTGACATCTAATCAGACACAGAGCAGCACTAGATGAGGAGAGGAGCAGACCTGCCTTTTTCCTTGCTGTGAGCTGTGGCACTTTGGGGAAACCACTTCCTTCCCTGTCCTCAGTTACCCCATCTGCAGCATCAACTTATGAATCTCCTTGCCTCCCCGACAGGATGATGTATCCGAAAGTGTTTTGTAAATGACCTGCCACTGTCTGTACGTATGTAAGGGACTGTTACTGTCAATACCTACGAAATCCTTTCGTGTGCTGTTTCTGGGCAGAATGGGACATTTCAGGCCTCCGGATTCTTCATCAAGAACCCCCAGAACTCCACTATACAGCCTGGGTTCTGCAAGCTTAGCTGTAGAGCAGAGCATGCTCTCAGGCTTTGGAGTCTCTCTCAGGATGCCCTTTGTGTGGGTGCAGTGAGCCCCAGTTCACCCCCATTTGGACTCTTTGGCCCTTGGAGGCCAGACAAGCCTGTCTGGGTGCAGAGATTTGATCTTGATCCTCCAGAGGCTGTGCTTTGCCCAGCGTCTGAAGCAGAGGGCTTCATCTGTGTTTTGGTCTACTGGTTCCTGTGTGGCTAATAAGGGTCCTGACCCACCGCAACGCAGGAAGATGATTTGATGAGATTCATCATCATCCAAGCCCATGCTGTGCTGGGCACTGAGCCACGTGTGTCATACTTTGTCTCCCAACCTCAGGGCAACCGCTTAAGGTAAGTATCATCATCCCTGTTTTACAGATGAGGAGACTGAGGCTCAGAGAGAATCTGCAAATGGGTCAAGATCACACTACTACTAAATGAATATGGATCTGAGATTCAGAGTCTTTGGGGCCCCCGCTGGTGTTACCACCTCCTTCACCCACCCTGCCTCTCAGGGTTTGGCCGGCACATTAGCAACATACCCCAAGAGAAGCCTGCCTTATTTATTGTCACAAGGGAACAGACAAGGCTGGACTGAGATATACCGAGTATACGGATGGGTGTGCTGGGTTGGGACACAGCATAGAGCAGCCTTGGGCATTAAATGTCACATATTCACCCTTCAACCTGTCACCCCATCCCCATCAAAGGCAGGCAGGAGATGGGAGGGTGGACAGGCCTAGGCAGCTGTCCCAACTGGCATTCCCTGGCCTCCCTGGGTACTGTCTCCCATCCATCTAGTTTTAAGTTGCCATCGTGGAGATCTTCCTAAGATGCATGATTCTCCCTTACTGGAAAGCCTCCCGTGGCTCCCCGTTGCTTATACGGTAAAATCCAAGCTTCTCAGCATAGCATTGGGCTCATGCTGTCTGGCTCCTCAGCCTTGTGCCTCATGTGGCTCTGTCCCACCAGGAGCTTCTTCCTCTTACCCACAAACATCCTCCACATTCCTTCAACCTTTTTATGCCTTTGCTTGTGCTATTCTCTCCGCCCACAGTGTTCTTTTTATTTTGTTTGGCAAATTCTGCTCATTCTGCAAAGCTCATCCTGTAAAGCTCCTTCCCTGCACACTGTCTCACACAACCGTTGAGACGCTCCATGGCTCTCGCCGTCCCTCCCCATGCAGCCCCTCCCCTGCTCCCCTTTCCTGGCACTCACTTTCTCCCCCACCCAGGTGGTGTGCTTGTTGAGGGCGGGCATTTCATCTGATTTGGTTTTGGTCCCGGATAGTGCTCTGCAGACAGTCGGCACTCAACATATCACTGTTGAATAAATAATAGGCTGTGCTGGGGTGCAAGCACCCTGCTCTTGGATTTTGAGGATCAGGTCTGGTTTTGGCTCCACCATCCCTGGGCTGCTCACCTGTTTCTCTCCAGGCCTCAGTTTTTTCATATGTAGAATGAGCGAGTTGGACTTCACAGGTGGTTCTCCACTTCCAGTTACATAAGAACTCCCTGGGGAGTGTGCTTAAAATGTGCTTCCAGGCCCCACCCCGAGAGTCACAATATGAAATTCTGGGGTGAGCTGAGGATCCGCACGGTTCATACACACCCGGGGAGCTTTCTGGTGCTGGTGGTTCTCAGATGATCTTTGGGTGACTGTGGTCCAGGTAGACTTTGAGGCAGGTCCTTTCTGAGACAGGTAGAGTTGTGGGGGGAAGAAGGGGCTGTGGAGCTGTGCCCATGGTAGGTGAGGCAAGAGCCACCATCACCATCACCATTATCACCATCATGATCATCTTCTTCATCACTATCAATACCATCATGGCCTTTGTCGTTGTCGTTGTCGTCATCATCACCGTCACCATCCTCCTCCTCCTTTGCACACCATCACCAGCAAAGCCACCACCACTCCTCAGTGCTCACCAGCGGCTAGGGCTGGTGCAAATGCCATTTTGGGCATTGTCTCCTTCAATCTTCTCAAGTTCCTTGTGAGGCAGGGCTCAGAGGAATGCCTCACCATGACCCCGCACAGACCCTGGGTGCTCCAGTCTGTGGATGGCCCCATGTGCCAAGCCATTCTGCTATCGGAGGGAGCCTACACCTTCCCTGGTGAGCCTGGAGAGAGCAAATAGGGTGCTTGTCCTCTTGGTATCTATTCCTTCATCCAGTGCATCTCTATTACAGGCCTCCTTCGTACCAGATGCCAGGTTTGAATTTGATCCAGGCCAATATTTTTTTTTTCCATTTTCACAAAACAAAGATTTTATTTTTTCTTTCCCCAACCCCTTCCTTCACAATTTAAACTCCTGCAAAAATAGCATGCGTAGCTGAGCCTCAGGCCAATTTGTGTCTTTGTACTCAGCACACACACTCCATCTTTCACACCACAAACAGCTTTGCTCAGGAAAAATATGTTTTCCCTCTGCAAAACTGCCATTTTAGGGCAACACATAGAAGGCAGAAAGAGACTATTTCACTTTTTCTTCCCCTGGAAAAACCCACCAAGATGTTGTTTTCCCTTGCTTTTTCTGGAGGGGAGATATTTTTTGACAGCTTTCGTCGCTAATCTGGCTCTCAGCCCTACGTCTAGTGCCAACTTGTGAAGGAGGCAAAGGAAAAACTAGATGAGCAAAGGCAAGATTCTCCTAGAGGGGCACCAGGACCCTGTAGTTCAGGAGTTGTAAGGGACCTTGTGGTAAGCCCAGTCTCCTGCCCCCAGGGGAAGCCCCTCTTGGAAGCTTTGGATGGGGACACAGCTGTGGCAGGGTACCTGCTGATAAGGGTCTCGATGTGCACTCATTCAATAAACATCTATCCATTCTTTTTACAGGCTGGAGAATGGACTGGGTGCTTTGGGACTCCAGAAATAAATCAGTCATGGATTCTGTCTCCATACTTTCCAGTCTAGTACAGAGTGAAGATTTATATATTAACTTATTATAACATTGAGTAGAAAGAGAGATGTATAGCAGCTCCTGGGTGGCTCATTCAGTTAAGTGTCCGACTTCAGCTCAGGTCATGATCTCATGGTTCGTGGGTTCGAGCTCTTCACTGGGCTCTGTGCTGACAGTGTGGAGCCTGCTGCAGATTCTCTCTCTCCCTCTCTCTCTCTGCCCCTCCCCCACTCTCTCTCTCTTTCTCTCTCTCAAAAATAAATTAATAAACTTTAAAAAAAAAGTGATGTATAGACCAGGAACTGTGACTAGCGTTCTAGTTTCACATGGGAGGCTCGTTTTAGCCTGGGGAATTAGGGGAGATTTGGAGGACGAGGTGGCTTGAGCTGAGACGGAACTTTCCAGTGAGGTTCTCTCCAGTACCCTGAACTTGGCCTCCATGGGGCTTCCAGCCATTTGTCATCCCTCCGCCCCTGGTCCAGCTCAGAGCAGTTCTCCATTCTGTGTGTGGCAGCTCTTTGGGTCCTGGCAGACAGCTGCTGAGTGTCCCTGAGTCTCCACTTTCCTGTGCTAGCTTTCTGGACCTGCAGAGCCTCTCAGTTCTGTTCTCATGGCCCATCTCCACGTGGGAGTGGAGCGGAGCGGAGTGTTTCCTTCCACCGTGGAGCCAGCTTCCTGAGCCAGGAGCCTCTGGGGGCTACGCTTGTCTCTGCAGCCACAGGGCTGTATGTAGTCCGACCTTGATTGCATAGTAGCCTTCTCGATGTAACAGAAACCAGCGAGCTGCCATAGCCCGTCGGAGATATCTCAGGAGACCCAAGGCAAGAGCTGGGCCCTGGGATCACCACAAGTCAGCAGGTGGAAGTCCAAACGATCCCAGGTGCTTTCTCTCCCTCCCTTTCTCAATCTGTCTCAGCACTTTTCTCTCCCAGTGCCAAGTTCTGAAGGGTTCAGCTTGGGTCAGGTGCTCTTCTGCTGAGGGGGCGGAGTCTGGGGAAGGGCTTCTGATTGGCCCAGTTTGAGTCAGGAGTCCATCTCTGATCCAGCCAGCAGTAGCCAGTGGACAGGGTCAGCTCCGTGAGGCGAGGCTAGCGGGGGCCCACCCTTGAGACTGGGGGAGGGGCAGTTAGAGAAGGAAGGTTCACCGTGAGCCAGGGAGGTAGTCACTCAATGTCCCGGACACCAGCTCTGCCTTTTTCTAGCTGTGCAACCTCCACGGGCTTGAATTGTCTAATCTTTAAAATGGTAGTAGACTGACCATTTGTTTGATAGGATTCTTGCAATATTGAAATGGAGCAGCACTTAGGGCTCTTACCCCAGGCCTGGCACATGATTCACATCTGTTAAGTGGTAGCAACATGTATACTCGGTGAAGGAGCTAAAGGGAGGCTTTCCCTGGCTGGCCTCCCGATTTGGGGTCTTTCAGATGAGGGCATTAAAGTAGGGGGGGTTTCACTTGATGCCCTCGCCACCCTCCGCGCCTCAGAGATCGTTGATAACGACTGTTAGCACTCTGTGCCGTGAGTCTTCTGTCGGAGGTGGCAAGAGGCCCCTCATCCTTGTCTAATAGGAGGCTGGACTGGACCTGGTCCTGTCATCACAGCCCCCAAAATATTAACTGAGCCATACCCCCTCCACCTCAGAAACATCCCTTTGACAGGGATCTCAGCCTTTATGGGACACTTGCACAAGGTCACTGCATGGGTATCATTCAGCCACATACCAGATTTCTCAAGAGGAAGGTTATATTTTATTGGGTGTTGTCACTAGATTATTTTTTACTTTCATGTTGATCAAAGGTTTCAATCTGCGGTTTTTTGGGATACCTTCTCACTGTAGATACCTGCTGTAGGTACTAACTAGTGCACAAGGGACTTGAGCTACCAGGTGTCAGGGGAGAAAAAGCAATGGCAACACCAGGCTTCTCTCTTTGGACAGTCAGGAAGGACCAAGGCCATAGGGATGGCATTATGAGACAATTTTCCTGGCGTGGCCAGATTTGGGACCATTCTGGAAGGCCTGTTGGCATCCAGATGGAAAAGGAAGAGGGACCAGGGCATTTTGGGTCAGGGGATGGTATGTGGAGCCACTTGGAGATGGAAATGAGCACAGCTTAGGCAGGCAAGAGACAGGGAGCTGGCTGGGCTGGGGCAGAGATCTATGTGGGGTGAGCTGAGACAGGCACAGCCTGGGGGCTGGATTACTGAGGATTGTGAATACTAAAGAGTATTGCTAAATACTCTGTATTACTAAATACAGAGAATACTAAAGAGTATTAATCCAGTGAGCACTTGGGAGCCATAGCAGGTTGTAGAGTGGTGTGCATGGTTTGGGTATTATTGTTTGCAGATTTATACGTAGGATGGACTGGATAAAGGGACACTGAAGGAATGAAGGCCAGTTAGACTGTAACAGTTGTTCCAAAGTGGATGAAAATCACTTGGATCAGCAGAGTGTAGCAGGGATGGAAAGGAAAGGTTTAGTCTGAGGGGAGTTCTCAAGGGAGAATTGAGAGGTGAGAATTTGAGTAAGAGAGAGGAGTTAGATTTCCAGGTTTCAGGATACTGGCAGAAGGGCAAAAGGAAATACCACTGAGATGGGGAAATGGGGATGGGGTGGGCTTGGCAAGGGGAGACAATGAGATCTTTCTTAGTCAAATTGGGCTGCAATAACAAATATCACAGACTGGGCAGCTTGAACAATGGGCATTTATGTCTCAAGTTACTGAGGCACCTTGACCCAGCATAGTTGGGTTCAGGTAAGAACCCTCTCTTCTTACGGTGTCCTTGTATGATAGAGGGAGCAAGCCCTATCCCTTCACCTCCTTATAAGGGCATTAATCCCATCATGGGGGGCCCCATGACCTCATCTATCCCAATCACCTCCTAACTATATCTCATTGAGGGCTAGCCTTAGGTTTTGGTTTGCTTAAACAGGTTGCTAAGGTATTTTTTTTTTTAGATGTTTATTTAAGAGAGAGAGAGAGAGAGAAAACATGAGTGGGGAAGGCATAGAGAGAGAGAGAGAGAGAGAGAGAGAATCCCAAGCATGCTCCACACTCAGTGTGTAGCCTGATGTGGGGTTCGATCTCATAACTGAGAGACCATGACCTGAGATAATACTGAGAGTTGGACGCTTAACTGACTGAGCCACCCAGGCGCCCCTCAGGTTGCTAAGGTATTAGAACCACCTGAAGTATCAGCACATGAATTCTGGGGGGACACAAACATTCAGTCCATAGCTGAATGTGATGGCAGAGGGCCATTTAGGAGAAGTGCCCATGGTGTTCAGAGATGGAGAGATAGAGAGCCTTTCAGGGGGCCGGGTTAGGTGTGAGATTTGAGGGTCGTCAGCCCAGAAGGAAAAGTGGGGATGTGAGGGTGCAGGAGCCTGGGAGAGAGGGGCATGGATGGCAGAGAAACAAGTCTGCGTTCTTGGGGACAGCCCATGTGAGAGGAAAGAGCAGTGCCTGTGAACATAGGACAGGGAGGGTCACTGAAGGCTTAGCCAGCATTCACAATGACCGCCAAGAAGGCACAGTTCCAGGTGAGTGAGGCATGGTCCTGGTTCAGAAGGAGCTCACAGCTGAGTAAGATAGAGACGCGTGTGTCAGGAGCAGCCCAGCCCAGGGGTAACCTGCAGAGGGTTTGAATCCCACCACTACCACCCCCCAGCAGCAGGGTCACCTTGGCAAGCCATGATCATATCTGAGCCTCAGTTTC
This sequence comes from Panthera pardus, assembly GCF_024362965.1. NCBI lineage: Eukaryota > Metazoa > Chordata > Mammalia > Carnivora > Felidae > Panthera > Panthera pardus. The sequence continues at coordinate 52,167,053 of NW_026526688.1, read as the reverse complement.
CATGCGTGTGAATGGGGATAATGATAGTACCCACGCAGGGTTGCTGTGAAGATTAGTAGGAAGAGTTTTTCCCAGTGCCCAACTCATATTAAGTGCTTTCCATTAGCATAATTATTATTAAGGAGCAAAGGTACATACACTGAGAGCTAAATACCCACAGGAGCCTCAGTAAAGTTGGATAGCTGGGGTCTGGGCTCAGCAGGCAGGGGACACAGAGGCGCAGCTCCTAAAAAGTAGCATGTTACTAGTGGTAACAGCTCATCAACCGTAGTGTGGTCTCTTATTCATCGCCCGTGGGAATGCAAAATGGTGTGGCCACTTCGGGGACAGTGTGGCAGTTTCTTAACAAAACTAAACATACTCTAACCATATGATCCAGCAGCTGTGCTCCTTGGCGTCCACACAAGGGAGTGGAAAACCTATGTTCACCAAAAAACCTGCACATGGATGTTTACAGAAGCTTTATTCACAATTGCCCAAACTTAGAAGTAGCCAAGATGTTACTGGATAAATAAACTGTGGTGCATCCAGACAATGGAATATTATCCCTCAATAATTACCACTAAAAAAGAAATGAGCATATCAAGGCATGGAAAGACTAGACGAAAGAAGCCAGTCTGGAAAGCTTGATTCCAACTGTATGACATTCTGGGAAAGGCAAAACTATGGGGACAGTAAAAAGATCAGTGGTTGCCAGGGGTTAAGGGGAAGGAAGGAAGAACAGGTAAAGCACAGAGGATTTTAGGGAAGTGAAACTGTAATAGTGGCTGCATGATGTTACACATTTGCCCAAACCCACAGAATGTACAGAACCTAGTGCACACAAGAGTGAACCCTAATATAAACTAAGGGTCTGGGTGAGAATGGTGTGTCAATGTAGGCTGATCAATTGTAACACACGTACCATGCTGGGGTGGGAATGTTGCTCACGGGAGATCTGTGTGTGGAAGCACGTGCAGGGGATACATGGGAAATCTCTGTACCTTCCCCTCCATTTTGCTGTGGACCCAAAACTGCCTTAAAAGGGAAAGTCTGTTATTTAACAAGAAAGTAGCATGGCTGTGCAGGAGCCCAGGCCTCATGGCAAGTCGTGGAGTGGTTAAGCGATCATCTGGGGACCATGGTATCAGGCACAGGGAATGCAGGGAGGAAGGAACCGCTCTTGTTAGGCAGGTAGCAGCCATTGTGGCACCACAATGCAGGGGTGTGGGAAGGGCCAGGTGAGGACAGGCCCTGGGAAGGGCGGCACCAGGGACAAGGGGGCTCTCAGCACAGCCTTGGGAGCTGTAACTGTCGGTGGTTGTTGAGAGCAGAAGACAGTGCATGGAAGGGTTATTTTTAGGGTATGTGATATTAGGATGATTGTCTCCGCTTGAAAGCTGAGAATGTATTTCCTGCTTGTTACTATACCACATCAGGTGAGGAAGCAGGTGAGGCAAAAGTGAGTTGTTGATGCCTAATGTGGTATGACCTGGGCCAATTTGCCACTTCTCTGAGCCTTGGTTAGCTTGTCTTTAAAATGGTGCTGGGGCCCCTGGGTGGCTCAGTCAGTTAAAGCTGCAGACTTTGGCTCAGGTCATGATCTCGAAGTTTGTGAGCTGGAGCAGGACTCGAACTCTGTGCTGACAGCTCAGAGCCTGGAGCCTGCTTTGGATTCTGTGTCTCCCTCTCTGTCTGTCCCTCCCCAACCCTCAAAAATAAATAAACATTAAAAAAAATTTTTTTAATGGCACTAATGCTGGGTGGCTCAGTCGGTTAAGCGTCCACCTCTTTATTATGGCTCAGGTCACGATCTCGCGGTTTGGTTTGAGTTTGAGCCCCACATCCGGCTCTGTACTGACAGTGAAGAGCTTGCTTGGGATTCTCTCTCTCTCTCTCTCTCTCTCTGTTCCTCTCCTACTTATGCTCTCTCTCTCTCTCTAAATAAATAAACTTAAAAAAATATTTTTTAAAAAAATAAAATGGAGCTAATACCTACTTTGGAGACTTGTGAGTTTTAAATGATGCTCTAGACCTCCACTGGCCAACAGAAACGTGACATGGAACGAAAATGCAAACCATGTTTGGGAGTTTACATCTTTAGTAGCCACATTCACAAAAGTAAAAAGAAGTAGGTGAAATTAATTTTAAGAACACATATATAGTGATGTTTCATTAATCCAATATCTATCAGAAATATCATCACTGAAACATGTAATCGATACAACGTTTATTCTTGAGATATGCCAGTGTTTTGTAGTAAGTCTGATATCTGGTGGAGACTTACCACGCGCAGCACCTCTCAGTTGGGACCAGCCACATTTCTGGCGCTCACTAGCCCCTTGTGGCCTGAGGCTGTCCTGCTGGAGAGCACTGCTGTTTATAAATATAGGGAGTTTCCACCCCTCCCTCTACAAGTGGGGATAACAATATCACACCCCAGAGCCTCACTAATTACTCATCCAGTCACACTCTATCTAGCGTGTATTAGTATTATTAGATCAAGAGCTTTATTTCACGCACCACGATTGTATATTCATAAATTCTAACTCATGAATTCGCAGGCTTGCAATCACAGGCCATGCAAACCCAGGAATTAGCCTTTTGTTCCTGAAGCAATTCGTGTTCACCTCTTTCAGAGTAGTTACCAAGCCTGGCATGTGTTGGGATTAGTTGTGTGAGTCTTTATTTTCCCTCACACTGCCCCAGCTCAGAGCTTTCTGGAGGGAAAGGATGTGTCTCTCGCATCCTTCTTTCCCCCACGACCCCTCCCTGCACCCCAAGTGTCTAGCTCCTGGCTGGCCCCAGCAGGTATTCAATAGGCATTTTTGAATAGACTCCATCAACCAAAGTATCATTTCCTTTTAGAAGAGAAGCGTATTATAAAGAAAGGCTCTAAAGTCAGATGATGTAAAACTGTGTTGAAAGGCGGCAGGGACATCAAATGTAACCACCGAATTGAAGTTTTTATTTGAGTAGACATGAATCTGGAGAGGTGAGTACAGGGTTCCAACAGATGGGTGGCTGTTTGGGAGATGATGCCAGAACAAAAGTGTCTGGAAATTTGTCACAGGCATTTGAACTTCTGGTGAACTAAATTCTGTCTCAGCCCTGCGGGACATGCTCTAGTCAGCTTCAAGGCGCTGTGGAAGGTGAGAGCACCTTGCTCCCCGTGTTCACGTCAGAGCCCTCTTCAGGAGCAGATCCGACCCTGTGGCCCTGCCTGCAGGCTTTGATTACTGAGGAACTGCAGGGACTCTGAGACAGCCGAGTCAGGGAGCAGGCTTTGACCAGATTAGTGGTGAGCATGTGACTTGGCTGGCCACAGTTGCTAATGCAACTCAGGACACACCTGCAACCTTGGAGGAAGGAGGGACAGTCCAGCTTTGGGTGTCCCCAGGGCTCTCAGTTCCCCCCTGTGTACTGTCTCTTTAAGAGGCATCAATTCTAGACTCTCTTCCACATCTCCTCGGCAGCCATGGAGGCCAGGTGATGGAAATGATGGAGGGAGGGCACCTCTTAGAAGTCTCGGTGATTTGTCAGAGGTGCGATGGCACTGGCATGGAGGTGGATGAAGTCCTTGAGTAATGAGCATGAGGCAGGGGCTGAGGACACCCACATACTTGGTAGGTAGCAGTATTTCAGTTCATTAATAGCAGTGATGATCAATTCATGCTATCATTTATGGAACACTTTTTATGTGCCAGAAACCCTACTAAGCCTTTTACCTGAATTACCTTCTCTAATACTTGGAGCACCAAAAGCTTGACACAGCTTTTGTCTTATGCCCATTTCACAGGTGAGGAAACAGATCAGAAGTTGGGTAACTTGTCCTAGGTCACCCAACTGGGGAGGGGCTGGTGGGACAGGGGGACAGGAGTCAACAACCCAAAGTCACAAAATCAGAAAAGGAGTAAACTTGGATGGAGAATCTCTGTCTCTCTGTCTCTGCTTCTGCCTCTGTCTCTCTTTCTCTCTCTCTCTCTCACACACACACCCCTCTTAATTTTGTCTGCAGCAAGGGAAAATAATTTATTAACATTTCATTTAAAACTATGGGAGAGGTAATTCCTGGACTGCTTCTATGGAGCAAAGAGTGGACATTGGAAAGCAATTGTACATTATCTGCTATGAGTACTTTAAGATGCGCAACATGGCTTTGGCTGAGGGCTGTCTGTGTATGCAGTGATATGTGTGTTATAATGTAAGAGCAGATAGTTTTGAGGACTTTCCTCGGTTCTTTTGCAATCATGATTCTCCCCACGCCCGCCTGCCCCCGCCTGCCCCCGCCTGAGCGTCCCCCCCCCCCGCCCCCAGGCAGTATTTCTCAAACTGTGGCCTATGAACCACCAGCTTCAGAGGCCCGGACGGGCTGGTGAGGCGCCCCAGCCGCCCGGCGGGCAGGGCGGGGCGGGGAGTCTGCAGGTGTCTGTTGCGCACACGGGGTCTGAGAGCAGCGCCCCTGGCGGAGGCGGGGCCGGGATGGCGAGGGTCGCGCAGCCGTGAGAAATGGGGACACCGCGCCGAGGGCGAGCCGTCCTTCCCGCCCCAGCACTTTCTCGTCGCTCGCCCCGACTCACTGATTGAGACAAGTTCCTGTCTCTGGTTTTTGTTCAGCACATCAGAGGCTGAGTCTGAGCCTTTGGTCTGGAGTTTGAACAAATTGGACTGAAATTGCCTCAGCGGGGTAACTGGGAGCTCTGTACTGTTGGCGCCAGCGTTGCGGCGGCGCCGGATTGGGGAGGAGGGGCACTTTCCCGCGGGCCTGGGAAGGCAAGGAACCCAAGTTCAAGGAGACTTGCTATAGAGACGCCTAGCCGAGGCCCTAAGACATTGAGGATGTTTAAGAGGGGCCTGATGGATTAAATATTGATTCAATATTAATAACAAATATAGAAATGGAAAGTATACATGACAAAGCCCAAGCGTTAGGAACAAAAATCCTGGGTCTTGGTTCTGCCACTTACCAACTGCAGTACCTTGGGCAGGATAACCCCTCTGAGCCTCAGTTTTTGCATCTGTAAAAGGGGAATCATCAACCATAGTTGTTGCAAAGACTGGAGAAGATAACAGGTGGAAGCACAGAGGTTCTCCACTCCCACCGCCTGTCTTGTCCCTTGAGGGATGACTCACTTTGGCACTTTGACACTCAGTCGTTGTCCCACACACCGAGTCCAGGATCTTCTGGCTTTGGCCTAATGTCATCATGTACCCTCGCCCTTGAGGTGGACCCTCTGCCTTGGATCCAGGGACCACTTGGCCACTTCTTATTAGCCAGAGAGTTTTGGTTCACTGAACCCAGCGCACAAATTCCCAAGTCCACGTTTGAAGATGCTGCTCCTCCCAGTGACGGTCATGGTAACCTAGCAGGCTGGTGGGCTTGGTCACCACCGCAGGCCTTTTCCAGGAGGGCTTATGGGAAAGCTGCTCTTCAGCGCCCTGTTCTAGACTGCATGTGCTTTCTGCCCCCGCTGTCTGTTATGTGTCATAATCACATGCGTGAGAAGCACTGCTGTCTTTTAAAGTTTTTCTTTTAATTTTTTGTAATGTTTATTTATTTTTGGGAGACAGAGAGACAGAGTGCAAGCAGGGAGGGGAAGAGAGAGGGAGACACAGAATCTGAAGCAGGCTCCAGGCTCTGGGCTGTCAGCTCAGAGCCTGACGCGGGGCTTGAACCCACGAAGCATGGGATCATGACCTGGGCCAAAGGTGGACGCTTAACTGACTGAGCCACCGAGGTGCCCCAATGCTGCTGTCTTAAAGAGAGGGCCTGCTTTGTCTAGGACACGCTGCCAGTGAACTGCAAGCGTTCCAAGGCCTGGCCTGCTTTGATTACATTCCTTGCAAAGTTCTGCAGTGGGCTGTGGTCCCCTTGTGGCTGGTGGCTCTCTTCTCTTTGTGTTCTGCGGTGTCCAGTCCAGTGTACGGCTAGAGGCAGGGGCTATATATAAATGCTGGTGGGAGTACAGAAGCAGTCCTTAGTACTAGCCAGCAATAACGGTGTGAGGGTCACAGGCAGGAGGAAAGAGGACTAGGTGGAACGAGGCCAAGTTCAAGGAGATAATTGTTCCTTGAGGGCAGGGATTGTGTCTTACCTATCACAGTGACATCTTTGGAGGCTGGTTAAATCTTAGCATAGTAGAATAAAGCAGCAAAGCAAGGAGGGAGGATTTGAGGCTCTGTTTGGATTTTTTTTTTTTAATTAAAAGTATAGCAGGACCAAGAATATACAGCAGGCATGAACTCTGATGTGCTTCACAACAAAGCCTCCATGCACTTTGGAGCTTTTGAGGATCCTACGTGATGTTGGTTGGACTCCTGGTCACAGCTTCCTCTTACTCTTTTGGGGACTGTTTTCTGCCTGAGGGGGCAGAAGACCAGAAGCTACTATGAACTGTGCCAGGCTCCAAAGAAGCAAATAACTATCGATTAATATTTGTGTTGTGAGTGGTAACCATTACTTAAAGGCCGTGCCTCTGCCTAAGGGTTTGTATACTGAGAGCATCCTTAATCTGATAGAATGCAATGGAAGCCTGCAGCATCTAGAAACCCTCAGCTGTCCATCGCTTTAGTTGTATGCCTTGTTCTTCTCCTTATCACAGTGAAAATCCAACATGTTCACCTACCTGACTGTAGGAAGAGCAAAGATAGCGTTCTTCATTTACCCCTCCTTCCCCTGTGAGACTCTGTAGTGTCTAGTCTGAGTTTCCAAGAGAGGCCCTGAGTCTCCTCCCCAAGAAAGCTGTTATATGGAGGTGGGTTAAGGTCTGGGGAGACTAGGGTTTGATGTATCTTCAAGCCAAAAGCATTTGTCCAATAGACTCCCTGAGGTCCTTGGTGAAAGGTGAGCCTGAATCCTAATTTCCCATGGGCATATGGCATCATGGTCGTAAGCAGCTCACCCTTGCATACTGTGTGCCGGTTGTTCAAAACACTGCATATGCAAACCCTTCAGGTTTTCACAGTGGCCCCATAAGATAATTACACTTTCCTACACTTTACACTTTACACTTTCCTACACTATCCTACACTTTACAGATGGGAAAACTGACACACGCAGAGGTCACCTGACCTGCTGAGATCATACAGCAAGTTTTGGGGGGAGCATACTTTTGTAAGGACATCAAAATTATGTCTTCAGTCTTCATATTAGGATAAAGTACAAAGCTGGCCTGAGAAATTAGCCAGTGATGTCAGTCAAGGACTACCTAGCTGGGATTGCAAGGACCAAGAAGGGGAAAGGCGTTTGTTAGGGGGTCTCTTGGAAGCATCCAAAGGGTTTCTCCCTATCAAGTCACATCTCCCAGCATGTGCTTAATACTTCACAGGCTGCAAGCCCGTGACATTGGCTTTCTCATTTGATTCTCATGAGGGCCCTATGAAGCACAGGTCATAGGTAGAACTACCACCGTTTTACAGGAGGGGGTCACACAGAGTAGGGTCTCAATTCTTGTTTGTTGAATTAATTCTTGAATGACCAGGTATTTGAGTGACTGGGTGTATGGATGAGTTTCTGTAGGGATTGAGGAATGACAGGAGAATGGGCTCGGGTTTCTGGGTGTGGTGTGTGCATATGGCGCCCACTTCCTGCATTCAGTCACATTGACTAGAGCGGACTCCTGGCTCCACAGCCAAGCTCCCTCACCCCATTCCCACCCTGTAAGCCCCCATGTTCCAGGAGTCAGGGCAGGTGCAAGCCCTTCTGACAAAGGCCAGGGGACTGTGACAGGGCTTAGGTGGAAGGTGGCCCTTTGTCCCCTGTCATCTGCTCCCACTGGGCCTGGCTCTTCCCTGGAGAGGCTTGCCATGCTCAACCAGGGGGAAAAGAGCCTTCTTCTCTCTTTACCATTGATATCTCAGTGGTTGCTTCTCCACTATTTATAACCCATTGCCTTTCTGCCATGCTTTGGCCCAGCTGGAAGTGAGCACCACGACCTGTGATCGGATTTCTCTTTTCTGGGTTCAAGCTTATAAGGAAGCAAAGAATCCTCAGAGGTCACACCTCCTGAGCCCCACGGGTGCCCAATCAATGCTCGTACTCTTAGCTGAAGGTTGGAACCAATTAACCGCGTTAGCCTTGCCTCCGCAGGCTGTGTCTGCAAGCTCTGCTGAGGCCTGTCAGGGTTCCCCCCCGCAGCCTCCCCAAGCTGTGTTCTGGAGACCAGAGCCTGCCGCCAAGCTGCTTACTCCCCCACTAGGTGAGGTCCACACCCTAGGGCTAGGCCTGGGTGTAGCTGGAGCACCATGTGCCTGTTCTAGCTAGAGGCCTGTTACTGAGTCTCTTGTCTCCTTTGCCCGATGCCAGGGAGCCCTGTCTCCATCCCCAGAGGAGAAGGCCCAGAAACCCATCTCCCTTTGGGCAGCCGCAGCTCTGAAGAGTTGGGGGGGGGGGAAGTACCATTACGAGGGGGTCCAAAACTCCAGAGGGGAAGGATCTGGTCCCTCTGCTCTTGGAACCCCATCTCTTTACCAGGGGAGGGAGGCTCGTATGGCTGGATGTGCGATGGCTAGTCCACCCAGGGTCTCCTCACTTATCTTTGGTGAAGCTTTTCAAAACCAACTCAGAGAGGAGAGGGAGGGCGAATCAGTGCCATGCAACTTATATTGGTTTTGGCTTCAGTCTTGGCCCTCTGAAGGATAAAGGGACACCAAAATAAGCAAATCCATGTGTTTGCCTTCAGGGGCCATGTGCCATGGTGGGTGATAGATACACTTAAATCCATATAATCCATGACAGATTCAGTTTTCTACTAGGGGTCCAAAAAACCCCTAGTAGAGGGAAGGAGGGATTTCATTTGAACTGAGGATAAGAAAAGGACAAGGGAGCCTGAGGATTGGGGCTGAGCTTTGAGGCTGAGGGTGACTTGAGGATGTGGACGTGGTGAGAAGCCCAGTCTAGCGTGGGCTAAGCATACTGGCTGGAGAACCTCTGGGAAGCAGGAAGTGGTCTGCCAAGGCTGTGGCATTGGGGGTGGCGGGACTCTGTCAGGGGCAGCAAGGATGGTTACTAGCCAGGTCATGAGAGAGGTATAAAAGGGAGGCTGGGGCCAGAGTGAGAGTTTGGTCTTCCTGGCACTGGGGAGCTATTGAAGGTTTGGGGCAGGAGAGTAATGGATCATGTTTCAGGAAGAGTATTATGGTGCTGTGTGTGTGTGTGTGTGTGTGTGTAGATTTGATGAGAATTTTATAGCATTTGACAAAAAAGTGTGCCTTTCTGCCAAGTGTATTCTTGAAGGCTACATATGTGTCATGACTTGGAATAGTGGAAAATCCTGGGTTTTTTTCCACAGACGCTAAACTCTGATGGTAGTTCTAGCTCCTGCCTTCACGTTCTCTGTCCCCCTCCCTCTGGAGACTTGAATCTTATGGAGAGAAATACCAGCCTAGCGTCCCCACAGTGGAGGCATCTGTCATGAGGTCCCCCCTTCTCTACCACTCCCCCCATTCTGCACTCATGCAGGGAAAGAAGGCCCTGAGATGCCACCTGTCAAATACCTCTGCTGGTGAGCAGCTGTGTACCCGTGTTGATTTCAGGAGCAATTTAGACACCCAGGTCTCCTCAGGAAACATAGGTATGAACTGGCTCCTTGGGATCACTATGGTAACCAATTACACATCTCAGCCGGTGGCAGGAAGTGAGCCATGAGCTGAGTCACCCTGAGGGGGAGGCAGTCCTGGGTGGGTGGGGGGATTTAGGTCAGACAGATGGAGGGCCTGCTGACAGCAGTGTAACCCTTTGACATCCGGAGCCATCTCCCGTGGGAGGGCTGATTAACTCTTGTATTGTCATGTGTCCATAGTTGGAAGACCTGGCCAAGAGGCCTATGTCACCTTAGGTGCCTGGGGACAGGTCTAGCAGAGGACTCCGGAACGGATAAAGTAGACTGATGGTCAGGGCCCCTCTCAGCCTGGCCTCAGTCAGCTCTCTCCTCTTTGAGCACAGTCGGCTACCCACCTGGCCATCCAGTCCTGCAGAACTGCCCCCATCCCAGGAGAGGTCGGGCCCATCCCTCCTATAGGCACATGATGGTGCCTCTACTTAAAATACCTTTCTTTCTTCTGGAAACCCCCAACCTACTCTTCAAGACCCAGGTCAAAGGCTTTCCTTCCTGTGTGTTCTGTAATCTCCATCTATCACCTGTGCCAGGGCGCCTGTCACGTGAGGTTACCGTGTGGGGGTCTGATGTCAGAATGTCAGCCCCTCACAAGCAGGCACGCGCCCTGTTACTCTCTGGCTCACAGGACCCAGCCGTGTGTGACTGCACAGTAGGTCAGAGAGGCTTGTTGAAAGAATGGCAATTGCCAACAATCCAGCCCAGTAGAACCAGAGCTGTGCTCAAACCATCTGCAAGCAGAACTTGGGTTTCCAGGCTAAGCTGCTCCAAGCACTTTACAGTTTGCACAGCTTAGGCAGCTGGAACCCTGCAGCTTCCTTTCTATGAAGCAGGTTGTGAAAGCCTGGGTACTGTCCTGGCCAGCCTGGAGTCCCGGGTTATCCCTTTTGTATATATTTGCGTATCTACATATGCAACCATCTATCCATCCATCCACCTACCATCTTCCTATCCATCTACCAGTCATCAATTTATATTTATCTATTATTTTTCTATCTCTATTGCCCATATATCCAACTATCATCTATCTATATGAATCTGTTATCTATATATACCTACCTATCCGTTTATCCTATCTATCTATTATCACCTGAAAGTGACTCCTCAGGACTGGGCACTGGAGGGTCTGAGAGGAGGTGGAAGCTACTAAGGAACTGGGAAAACAGAGGAAGAGGAGGCTAGTCTGGCTTTGGGCCTTGCCAGCCCTGCGCGGGAAGAGATGAGGTGGGTGGGCAAAGATGTGCTGGCTCCGAGCGGGGGTGTGAAGGATAGAGGGCCGAGAGCAGGCAGGGACGCCTCGGTGCCGCTGGACGACGGCTGCAGAAGGCTAAGGCGTGGGGGCGAGGGCTCCAGGGGGAATGATGTCATTTTCGGCCGTGACGAGGAAGGCGGGGGCTTTCGAAACGCCCCCGCCCAGGGCTCGGCGCACCCGCAGCCAACCGGTGAATGGCGCTCTCGCGGCGCGGACGGACACGGCCTGGTGACAGCCCCGGCAACCCGGGACGGCGACGTGCAGGCGAAGGCGTCGGGGCGCTAGGCTGAGGTGCGCGGAAGGGTCTTTAGGCTCCGGATGCGGAGGACCCAGCGGCGAGCGTGCTGTCCGGCGCGCACACTCACCCGGGGTCGCCCGCCCGGGCGCACAACGTCACCCGCGGCCGCGACGCCAACTTGCTGCGCGAAGCGCACTCTCACCGTCCAGGGCGGGGGTGGGGGTGTAAGGGTGGAGGAAGGTCCCTCCCGGAATTCGGGCTCTGGATCCAGCCTCTAGACCAAATCACCATCGCCGGGGTGCGCGTCCCTCGGCCTGGCGGGCTGCGCTCAGGGGAGTGCCTACCGCGCGAGTTCCGACGGGCGCCCGGAGGAGGGAGCGCGGAACCTAGGGCTCAGCTCCTGCAAGGGGAGATCAGAGGACTGGGCGGCGTCGCCGAGCGAGGGGAGCGGGCCAGGCTGGGTGTTAACGAAGGATCTGCTGAGAGAGCCGGATTGTCAAAGTACCTCTGCCCTCCCTAGTCGCCCCCGCCCAGCAGTCCGGCCAGAAAGAGCCCAGATTTAGAGACTTAGGTGTGATATGTTGGCACCCCCACCGACGGATGCCCAGCCCACCCTCAATATAGGTCAATTTTCTTTCTTCCTCCTTTCTTCTCCTTTCCTCCTCCCCATCCCTCTCTCTCTCTCTCTCCTCCAGACTCCTCCCTGGCTTTCTCTATCCCCTCCTTCCTTCTGGTTCTGAACTCCAGCCAGTGTCTGCCCGATCTGGCGGTGGGTCTCAGGTTGGGCCTGCTTTGCATCCTGCCAGAGGATGGAGAAACCCAGTCACCTGGCCTGGCGCCAGTTCCCAGCTTCAGAGACTTTCAACAGGGAGACATCCGTCTTTGTTACACCTGGCTGAGGTTTTGTCGTCAGCCCCCACCCAACGCTAGGTACCCCTCTCCAAGGTGGTGGGGTTTCTATCAAGTGTGGGAATTAAGGGGCAAAAAATCGCAACCGAACCCCCAGTCCATTGAGAGACATCCTTGCTACTATGAATACTTCCCTTTCCCCAGACCTTTCCTAAATCAACAGTCTGGACACAGGATGAGGAACCCCTTTTCATCCAGAACGGGGCATCCGGGATATGCCCAGAAGAGCACAAATAAAGGGGCAGCAGACAGTGATTTAAGAGCAATAGTAGAAGAAACTGGGGAAGTGAAACTAGAACTAAGGAGATTTGGATTGACTCAAAAAAAAAAAAAAAAAAAAAAGTATAGCTCTGTACTTTTAGCCAGAGTAAACACACCAGGTAAGTAGCACCTAGATCAAGCTATTATCAGCACCTTAGGCCCACACATTTTTCCTACCAGCCCTAACTCCGGGGCAACCAGCATCCTGGCTTCTCTCATCATAGAGTAGTTTTGTCTATTCTAGAAATCTGTAGGAACAGAATCATATGCACTCTTTCAGACCTGGTTTTTGGCTCAGCATTATGTTGGGGAGGGTTGTCTATGTTTTGCCTGTGGTGGCAGGTGACTCATTCAGAATTTGGGTAGCCTTCCTAATGGTTCAGATAATTTTTCTATCCCAGAGAGTAGAGCGGCAGTAGTGTAAGTCTTTCTTGCCTTGGATTTATCTTACTAGGGGCTTTTTCTCACTGTCCCTGGGGTGTTATTTTGATGACAGCAGGAATCAACTTCCCTGTTGCCCACTGGGCAAAGGCTTTACCCAGGATGTCGGCTCAATGGCCCACAATCCTGACCCCTGAATTTCTCTTAGCAAATGCCTTTCCTTTCCCCAGGAAAGGCTTTGAGCTGAGACCCAACTGGAAAAATGATGCTGAAAAAGATGTTTGGATGAACCTGTGCTCTTCCTACATGGCCTCCAGGAGGGAACCAATAGGGGCGGGGGACGGAGGGGGAGGCCTCTGACCTGAATTGAAATGTTTTCAGGGGCCAGTTGTGTAATTAGTATCCTTGGGAGCCCGTAGGGGATTTTCCTGCCTTCAAGGAAAGAACATTTGCAGGCCTACACAGGTTAACAGCTTCCCTTTAAATATTTTCCTTTTGTGGTTAGCTCCGTGCCTGCCTTTGAAAATGTGGTCATTTTAAAAAACAAGAATCAATTCTCCCAGAAGGGAATGTGAAGGGCTGCTACACTCCTTGGGAGCCTTTTCTTTCTCACGCATAATAAAGATTGAGATTATTTGGTAGGACAAATGCTTAGGGGCTCTGAAAATATGGATTATGCAAATGAGCTATTTAAGGACCTTTAAAAATGCTGACCCAGTCCCAGAGTATTTACTAGCTGTTAGAAAATGTGGATTGTCTAAATGGGCATTTGGGGACCTTTAAACACTCAGATTATGATGGATCTGGAGAGCCTAACAAATCCCTCTGGCCCGTTAGGCCTGTCTGCTCTGTAAGTAAAGAAGTGTTTGGACAAAGAATTTTTGCGCAGTGGCCTGGGATGGATTTGGGTCTGTCTTGCAGGCCTAGATGTTGGTGAAGGAGCACAGATGCTGGAGGAGGTTGGTGGCCTCACAGGGAACCCCCCAGGAGTGGTTTGGGTACAGGTGGGCTGGAAGATGACCTCTGGTAAGTCAACCTTAACAGGATGACTCTAGAGGTCCGTCTGTGGCCCCCAGCCTTCATATAGCAAATCTCTCCTACTTAAGGACCCCCTCTGAAGTAGGTTTTGATTTTTGTTTATTTCCTTCTGCAAAGCACGGGGGAAGAATCAATATAAAAATGCAGGCACCGGTTTCCATACCGACTGTAGGGACATACTCTTCTCTCCACTGGTTATGGATTAATGGTGGCATGGTTCCCATCGGCAGCACAGATCCTGGCCAGATGTAGGCGCTGCGATTTCACAAAAAGGGCCCAATAGTAAGTGAATGAATCTGTGGCGACAATTGCTGGTACGAAAGTCCATCCTTCACCGTCTGGAGCCTGTCTCTGCCAGGCTGACCCAGACAGGGCCCTTACAGGTGGCTAGGGGACCGTGAGCATAAGTCTCAAATAAGCACACACAGCCTTGTTTTCTGACATGGCCCCTCTTTGGCCTTAAGAGACAGTATTTCTAGACCTCACTTTATGAAGTGCTGTGGTAAATCCTCCTCCTCTCCCTCCCTCAAAGCCCTCCTTCCCTCTCTTCCTTGATGGAGAGCCTCCTAGAAAACCACCTTGTGGATAAGATCAGTCTTCTCAGCTTCCTCCTCCTAAAGGTAGACCTACCTTTACGAGGAGATCTTGGGCAGTTTCTGTAACTTTTCTGAGCCTTGGTGTCTTTCTCTGTAAGAGAGATATTGATGGTACCTGCTTTGAAGATTAAGTGCCTGGCATGTAGTAAGGGTTTAATACATGTTAACTTGGAAACCCAGGTTCCCATTTCAACTTGGCCCCCAATCTGCTGTGTGACCTTGGGAAATTCACTTCCCTTCTCTGGGCCTCATTTTTATTTTCAGACTGAGGGTAGGTGTGGTCTAAAGATGTATCAAGGCTCTTATAGCTCTTATAAGTCAAAATACTGCAATTCAACAAGGCACTGCTTCATTCTTGGGGCACCAGGACAGGTCAGCAAGGCCTTGGGTGACAGATGTCCTCAAGTGCAGAGGGCAATTATTAGAATGGAGTTGTGTTTGTTACAGCAAATGATTAGAAGTGGCCCGACATGAGGCAAAATGTATTCATTTGTGGTCATTAATGAGCTGCTAATGTACTTACCAGTGAGTTTACTGGGGAAGGCTATCAAAACAAAGATTAATCCAGAGAATGAGGGTACTAGACTAGAGAAGAAGGAGATGGCCATGGAGAGGAACACATAAAACTGGGGGTGGAAGACACGTAGAGAGAAGGGGGGGATATCTTGTCCACTGTTTACATTCTTCCAGCTCTCCTCCATCCCGCATGGTGGCTGGAAACTCTTAGGTCTACTAAGAATGTAGTTTGGGGCTATTGTCAATCAGAATGCTAATAATAATAATAGCAGCAGTTACAAGGACACTAATAATGAATAGATACTCAGTTATTGAGCTCCTACTATATGGAAATGGTGTTGTGAATACTTCACATTTGTTAATTCATGTAATCTTACCTATGAGATAGGTGTCATTATTACTCCCATTTCACAGATGAGAAAATGGAGGCATGGAGACATAAAGTAACTTGCCAGGTGAAATTTACCTGCACAGCAGTTCCCTAAGCAATTGAGATTCTTTTTTTTTTTTTTTAATTTATGTTTTTGTTTTATTTTAGAGAGAGAGAGAAAGAGAGCATGCGAGCAGGGCAGAGGGGAAGAGGGAGAGAGAGTGGGAATCTCAAGCAGGCTCCATGCTCAGTATAGAGACAAACGCAGGGCTCCGTCCCACATTCCTAGGATCATGACCTGAGCTGAAATCAAGAGTCAGGTGCTCCACCAACTGAGCCACCCAGCCCCCAGCTGAGATTCTAAATAGGCTTGGGCCATTACTTTCCTGTGTGTCCCTGTGCTGGTATTCAGGGTCAGGGTAGGGGGATGTGGCGAAGGTCCTGTGCCTGGAGTGCCAGGCCAGGGATCATGTGTGCAGGCACAGGTGAAGTGGGTGGATTTCCCCGTGTGCGCTGATAGGGGCTTCACAGTCCTGCCTCCTGTGCTCCCAGTACTCCTCACTCAGGTCCTAAATGGGCACGAAAATAACTAGGGCTTCCATCATTGACACAGCTGATGGTCCCAAAGCTGACAGCATGAACACGCCTGAACTGTTCTGTTGCACCTGTAGGTGTGTGTTACTCCTCTAGCATCACAGGAGCCCCTCAGTGAACCCCAGAGCAAGTGGCAGCTCTTAGCTGGGGGCTTTGGTGGCTTTCTCCCACTGGGCTCTTTCAGCCACTCTTACCACCAGCACCTTGTTCACTTCCTCCTGCAGGTTTTTACTGAAATATCTCAGTGAGGCCTTTCCAGCTACTGAAAATCACAACCCTCTGACTCCAGATATTCCCTGTCTGTCCCTGTCTGCTTTATTGCTTTATTCTCCATAACATTAAGGCCATCTGAATCACTTGTTTATTGTCTCCTTCCCCATTAGATTGTAAGTTCCATGTGGCCAGGGGGTGTTTACCCCTTGTGTTCTCTGCTGTATCCTTAACAGCTAGGATGAGCCTGGCACTTAGTAGAATCTTCATAAATACTTGTTGAATGAATGAATGAATGAATGAGTGAGTGAATGAATGAAAAAATGAATGAAAACTTTCAGGACCCTTCTCAGCCTGGTACCCACCTCCTTTCCAATCTCATCTGCCATGTACCTGTGTCCTTCTGTAGAATGCTCATCCCCTCTGTGGCTGCAGGGCCAGATGGCCCTCCCCTCTACCCAGCCCAGCCTGAGAACCCTGTCCCTTGTAGTCCTGCTGATTTCCTGTGAGAGTCCACATTCCCTTCCTCTTCTTCTTGTGGCATTCCCCACTGGCTTATGTGAGGGCTCTGTGTCATTGTATTGTTGTAATGGCTTGTTTTTATGCCAATCTCTCCCTGTTAGGTGGGGGTTCCCTGAAGGGACTTCAGTGTGTGGGAAGGAGCATGAGTTTGGGGCCAGAGTTCAAATTTCAGCTCTATTCATGACTGCTATGGTTTTGGGACTGTTAAGGTTTTACTTAACTGTTCTGAGTCTCAGTTTTCTCATCTGTCAAATAGGGATAATAATCTTGATTTTGTAGGGTTGCTGAGAAATATAGAGGCAATGTGCACAGTGTGCATAGCAAAATGCCTAGCACACAATAGGTATGGCATAACAGGAGGTTATGAGTAAAAAATTACCATGTCACTCCAGCCAGATTTTAGTTGCTACTGTGGCAAGAAGCTTGTGTTCAGTCTACAGTCATACTACCCTGAATGTGCCTGATCTCATCTGATCTTGGAAGCTAAGCAGGTCAGGCCTGGTTAATACTTGGGTGGGAGAGGAAGCTTGTGTTCTTTGGCCTGCTGTAAATATCTGGTTTAACTCTGTGTCGATGTCATGAAAGAAAGAAAGGTAAGAGAGGTCTGCTGTTTTAGACCAAATGTTAATAAAGAGTCCTGTTAGTAGAATGGAATATATGAGGCTTGATGTTGGACCAAAAAAAAAAAAAAAAAATCTATAAAGGACATTTGGGGGAAAATAGGGAAGTTTTGAATATGGACTAGTTCTTATTGACTCATAAATACATTTCTTGGGTGGGATTTTTAAAAAATGTATAATGAGTGCTGATTGTGTGCTAGGCATTGTATTGGAAAGTCATTTTACATGTGCTATATCACTCCCATGAAATACATATCGTTATTCCATTTTATAAACGAGAAGCAGAGGCTTAGAGAAGGGAAATAATTTGTTCAAAGGCATACCACATGTAGTGCTGGGACCAGTTATTATTATTATGTCTTTTTTTTTAATTTCTAAAAACATTTTATTTATTTATTTTGAGAGAGAAAATGTGAGCAGCAAAGGGACAGGGAGAGAGAATCTCAAGCAGGTTCCATGCTGTGAGCACAGAGCCCGATTTGGGGCTCAATCCCATGAACGATGAGATCATGACCTGAGTCAAGATCAAGAGTCTGGTGCTTAGCTGACTGAGCCACCTGGGCGCCCCTATTATTATGTTTTAATAAACATCTTATTTTATTTTATTATTTTAAAAATGTTTATTTATTTTTGAGAGAAAGAGAGCAGGGGAGGGGGAGAGAGGGGGACAGAGGATCTGAAGTAGACTTTGCACTGACAGCAGAGAGCTTGATGTGGGACTTGAACTGACAAACCACGAGATCATGGCCTGAGCTGAAGTTGGACATTCAACCAACTGAGCCGCCCAAGTGCCCCTAAACATCTTATTTTAGAAAAGTTTTAGATTTACAGAAGTATTGCAAAGGTAATGCAGAGAGTTCCCCTATATTCCATACCCACTTTCCCCTATTATTAACACCTCACATTAGTATGGAATATGTGTCACAATTAATGAATCAACATTGATACATTATTAACTAAAGCCCATACTTTATTCAGATTACCTTGATTTCCCCAATGTCCTTTTTCTGTTCCAGAATTCTGTTCAGGATACCACATTGCTTTTTTGTCATCCTGTCTCCTTAGACTTCTATAGACTGTGACAATTTCTCAGATTTTTCTTGTTTTTGATGACCTTGACAGTTTTGAGTACTGGTCAGGTGTTCTGTAAAAGAAAGAATGGCTGGGACCAATTTTGAACCCAAATTTGTCTTATTCCAAAGTTCATGCTACCTCCACTAGGCCCTGTCTCTTGTCATTGAGAGAGAGAGGTAGGAGAGGGGGATGGGGAGAGAGAGAGAGAGAGAGGGAGAGAGAGAGAGAGAGACATTGATTGATTTACTGTGGAGTGATTTGCCAAAGGCCAAGAAGTTATAGAATAGAACCCACCCACACCTACTGACTTTCATTTTTTTTTTAACATTTTTAAATTTATTTTTGTGAGGCAGAGAGAGAGACAGAGCATGAGCAGGAGAGGGGCAGAGAAAGAAGGAGACACAGAATCTGAAGCAGGCTCCAGGCTCCGAGCTGTCAGCACAGAGCCCAACATAGGGCTTAAACTCAGGAGCCATGAGATCATGACCTGAGCCAAAGTCAGATGCTTAACCTACTGAGGCACCCAGGCATCCCAACACCTACTGACTTTGTAGGAGAGGTGTAACTTGGAGTCTGGCTACTTGTCTGTGCTAACAAAACCCCCTTTAGACAACAATTTAAGAAGATTGACTCTAGCCCTTGCTCTTTTTGAGCTTGATGGTCTTCTTGCATCTAAATGGTGTCCCTCAGCTCTGGGAGAGCCCCACTAGGCTGCAGTGGACACAGGTGCTCTTTTTCACTAAACCTGGGGCCCTATGACTGGATTTCCTTGCATGATATGAGCAGCTTGGCCTGTGGCTCACCCAGGCTCCCAGAAGCACCTCAGCCCAGACAGATGTGTTTCATCTGCTGGTGGACTCTGTGGGAAGCCTTTGGAGCCCCCAAGAGGCTGAGCAGAGCAAGGGATGGGATGCTCCAATCTGAGGAAGAGGGAATCAGAGAAATCCTTGGAGATAGGTAGCAGTTTTTCCATGCACTGCCCACCTGCCTGAGTGTCTGGGCCAGCCTTTAGGGTAGACATTGGAGCTAGGTGGGAGACAAGGCCACTGTGGTAGGGTATTGTGGATGATTGGGCTAAAGAGATCAGGCTTGATTCTGTAGACAGCAGGAGCCAGTGAGGGTGTTTGAGCAGAAGAGGGCATTATGAGAATAAAATGAAAGAATGGTTCGTTAAACCAGCAGCTTCTCCACAGGTGTTTTCCAAGTGAGGTTCAGATGCAGAGCTGACAAAACCTGGTTGGCAGAAGACTTCATTGTCCTCCCCCTTGAGCAAATGCAACAGAGATGCAATTCAGTCCCTGCAGGCAACAGCCAGAAAAAAAGCAGACCCATGCTTCCCTCTCTTTCCTCACTCAGCCCTGGTTTCTTTGTCAGGGCCCTACATGCCTCTGCCCTGCCATCCACCTCTGTGACAGCAAGCTCCTTTCTCTTGGTTGCCACACTCACCTGGGTTTTACCTCCTCCACTCCAAGGGAAGGAGAGCAAGCCCAGAAGAAGGAGCCTAGAATGAAGCCAGGGCCACCAAAGATGAACTTCAGGAACCCACAGTGCTACCTGGATCACACTTGCATCTGAGTAGATGAGATCTGGGTAGAGTCTTTTCCCCTTTTGTTTTGCTTCCTGCGTGTTTCACCTGTTTCGTTGGGGGGAAGAGAGGAGCTGACTCCACCAGTCTGTCTTCCTCTGTGGGTTTGATATAATTTGTCTTGCACTGGCTCGTTGACAATTGATGGCAGTCATGGTGTTGATAGCTGGGTGGAAGCTATTTTAACAGCGTCATTTCTTTGTACGTGTAAAAGGCTGCAGGAGGTCTGACCTGACTAAGGGAAGTATTGGTTTTTAGGCACCAAATGATCATTGGGACCCAGGTTTTGCTGCCAGACCAACAAAATCTCTCACATTATCACCTGGTCTCAAGGAAGTCATATTACTAGAGATGCATTTAGTGGCAAGGAATAGAATACCCAATTAACAGAGGCCAAATAACAAAGGAATTTAATTATCTTACATAACAAGATGCTAGAGATGGATATTTCCAATAATGGTCTAGCAGTTCAAAAGTGTTAGGATGTTGGACCTTGTCTCTGTGACTCTCCTGACCTGTCCCTCTTGGTCATAAATTGGCTGCCCCAGCTCCAAGTATCAGAGCAGCATCCCTAGCTGGAAACAAGAGGACAGGTATAGAATGAGCCTTTTCCTTAGCAGTTCTTTCCTTTTATAGAGGAGCAAAATCCTAGAGAGTTCATCTATGTTATAGCATGTGTTGGAATTTCCTTCCTCTCTAAAGCTGGATGATATTCCATGGTATCTGTACACCACCTTTAGTTTATCCATTCATCCATTCATGGACACTGGATTGCTTCTACCATTTGGCTATTGTAAATAGTGCTGCTATAAAGATGGGTGGAAAAATACTTCTTCAAGTCCCTGCTTTCACTTCTTTTGGGCATATACCCAGAAGATGAATTGCTGGATCATACATACCATCATTTTTAATGACTGCAAGGTGTTCCATTGTTTGGATGAGCAATGAGTTCATTTAACCAGTTTCGTATTGCTGACCTGGTAAGCTGTTGCCACTTTTTATAAGCATCAGAATAATAAACATCCTTGTCAATATATCTTCATCCCACAGTCAGCTTTTTGAGACAGATTTGAGCATCTCACTGCTTTGGCTCAAGACTCCCAGGGCTCCTCCAAACTCACAGACTTAACTCTGTTTTGTAGCTCAGGGGATGAGGCCCTTACATTCTGGTCCCAGCTGTCACTGTTCTCCCTCACTCCCTAATTACTCACTCATACAATGTTCTAGGACCTTCTGTACACTGAGTGCCCAACACTCCTTCCCACTCCCTGTTTTTGTACATGCTCCCTCCTCTCCTTGAGACATATGGCCATCCCTCTTTCCCCTAGGATTTGAAAGCCTTCCCAAGATGTCACCTTGACTGTGTCTTCCTCTGTGAACTTCCTGCTCACCATCCCAGGCAGAATTAACCACACTTTTCTCTGTACTCCTGGAGTTCCTTACCTATGTCTGTTAGAGCATTTATCACGTGTTAGCATAATTGTTTGTTGATGGAGGCAGCATGAAAAAGCAGAAAGAGGGACTATTTTGCAGTCCAACTCCAGAATCCCAATTCTTACAG
The DNA here is from genome assembly GCF_024362965.1 of Panthera pardus. Lineage (NCBI taxonomy): Eukaryota > Metazoa > Chordata > Mammalia > Carnivora > Felidae > Panthera > Panthera pardus. Next base: position 52,145,733 of record NW_026526688.1, on the reverse strand, counting down.
TATAACACTGGGCTTATCTGAATAAGGCTGTGTGGCTTATCTGAATCTTACTTTGCCCATTTGTAAAATGGGGATCATAATTTCTACTACTAAAAGATTATTTGAGGATTAGAGGTGATGCATGTAGCCCAAGTAACACAATTAAGTGTTTTAGTATTTATATCAGTATTGTAGCTATGATGAGCAAAGCTGCTGCTGCTGCTGCTGCTGCTGCTGAAGATGGAGTGATGATGATGGTGGTGGTGATGATGGTGGTGTTGGTGATATTGGGGGCAGGGACAATAATGATGGGGTTGGTGGTGGTGATGATGATTATGATGATGATGGTGATGGGGTGATGGTGATGATGGTGGTGATGGTGATGATGGTGGTGGTGGTGATGATATTGGTGGTGGTGGTAATAATGATGGGGTTGATGGTTGTGATAATGATGGTGATGGTGGTGGTGATTATGATTGGACTGATGGTGGCAATGGTGGCAATGATAACGATGGGTTTGATGGTGATGATGGTGGTAGTGATGATGATGATGGTGGTGGTGATGACAATTATGACAATGATATACTTATCTCTCTGACCCAATGTGATTACTCCTCAGGCAGGTGCCATGCAGCTTCATCTCTGCTTTGTCAGTGTCTGCTAGAGAGGAAATCCATAGTAAAAAATACATTAATTGCTTCAGTGCTAAATTGCTTTGGTGGGGGACAGTCCTTCCTGAATTAACCTGTTTAGTCCCAGCTGAGCCTCCCTTCTGAATGCTCCCTGACTGTGAATTTTGTGAGCTGAGGCAGCACAGTGTGTAAAACCCTCAACCTAGAACTATGAAACTGGGGTCTGCCCTCAGCACTGCCCTTAACCAGGCTGGGCACCTCCTTCCTCTCGGTTTTGGAGCCCCCATGGGGGATGCCTAGTCAAATCTCTCATGCAACACTGGTTTCCATCCAAGGTGCCTTGCTCTGAAACTGTACCCAGATTATTTCCAGGATTGAGTTTGACATTCCAACTGGAATGGGCACAAGGGCCTGAGGATGGAGACTACACTCCATTTCCCTTTTGCCTCATTTTCCTTGCCCTCTGAGTGCCCAGGGCTGTGCTCAGCACAAAACTGGCATCTTAGCCATGATGGTGGTGGGGCTGGATTGGAGAAGACAATGCTCAAGGTCACTGAACTCATACATCATCATGACTTAGTCTGTCCCATGGTTAGGGGATGGTAAGAGCAATTAGCTGTTGCTAGTGTATCACCTGTTGGGGATGTTACTGGGTGCCTCCTGTGCTGGGCTGTGGGGGCGGGGGGGAGATCTGGACATTTACCTCACCTATTCCTTTCCACTTGCTGTATATATTGGTCAATTTATGTTCTCCATAGCTCCTTTCTCCCCCAGCAATGAAGAGAATGACAAGCACTGCTGAGTGCTTGGTCTATTCAAGGGTTATAAACCTGCCACATCTGTATACAGAATGAGTCTTCCCCTGAAAAGCTCACAGTCTAGGAGGGAAGATCATATATGGACACAAGTAATTACCAAATGAAGAAAGCATGACTTGGAGAGCTTTTGGAATTCAGAGGGGAGTGTCCTTGTGGAAGAATGCACGGGCCCAGGATGGGGGAGGGCAGAACATTCCTGGCAGGGGTATGCCTTGAAAAAGTGCACAGAGGCAGAAGTGGTTTGAAGTAATTTGTACTTCCTGGGCAAGAACTTGGAATGACTCTATATTCTTTGGAACCCATACAGTGACAACATGGATTCATCCTCTGAAGTCATCTACTAGAGAAGAAAAGCAGAGTTATCCTTATAATTCTGAAGGTCTGATTAGAAAACGGAGGTCTGTTGAAAGGAAGTGCTGTGGGGAACAAGGGGGCGATGAGAGAGTGTGTTTAGACTTGGGAAGCCTGTAGTGCAAAGGGATGTGAGCACCCTAGGGTCTCCTGGGCCATCGATGGCATAGGATCCAGAGCCTGCCTGCTGCTTGCCCGTGACTGGCTCTGAGCGGCCCAGCAGGGGACACTGTGGTGACTCTGGGGCCAGTGAATTTCTGAGGCATGCAGGGCCAGGAGGTTCCTTCTCTGTCTTGTCCTGGTTTTGCTTCAACACATGGGCTCTCTCTTTGCTCTCCTTTCCTTACCCTAGTGAGTTTCCAAGACGCAACAGTGACAGCATCCCCTCATTGTGGAGGCAGGTGGACCCAGAAGTAGTGATAGAGCAAGCCTCGCTGGCCCAGAATTGCCATCTGGGGACCAGCTCCAGGGGGCGGAGGAGAATTTTTCTTTACATCAGACAAATTTCTGCTCAGTTGGAATAAACTTGTATTGTTGTCAATGAGATAATAGTTTGAGTATCTGAGAATCAAGACCCTGTCTCTTCCTAGCGGTTTCTTTCAGCTTCTATTTGAGGGAGCCTCAGGGAAGTCTGTAAAAAAGAGACCACTTCCTAACTGGGTGACTCTGAACAGGTCACTTTTTAATTCTCTGAGCTTTGGTTTCTCCATCAAAAATGGGGTTTTTCTTTCACGGGGTTGTTTTCGAATTAGAGGAGTGTATGGCATCTAACACTTAGCATGTGCTCAACAAATGTTAGTTCCATTTCTCATTGCCCGTGTGCTAAATCATTATATAAATCCAGCGATTGTTCTGTTCCTTCCTCTGCCTAGATCCAGATTTCAGATATATATAGGGTTTATTTTAAGTGGGGGAGGGATACACTTTCTGAAGCAGAAAGGCAAACGCTTAAGGAGATGAAATTACACAAAGAATCTCTAAGGAAAGAATAACGATATTCCAAAACATGTAATATATGTATATAAAAGTGCAATTATGTGCTCAGTGAAGAAGAAAACAAGATGCTGTGATGCATTGTTACCCGTTTCTCATTTCGATCCCATTTTAATCTTGAGAAGGGGTTAGCTGCAGTCATCTTGTTTCTTCACTAGAAGGCGCGGGGGCAGTAAGGCTGCACTGGCCTCTGTTCCTGCCCCCTTCTCCATAGAACTTCAGACAAGCTTCTAAGTGTGGACTCTACCATCCAGAATTAGTGACAGAGGACAGGACTAGGAGTCAGGAGGGCTTGATTCTTATCCAAAATACGTATTTAATTGGTTCCATGACTCTGGGAAAAAATACTTCACTTCTGTGGGTCTTTCTTCATCTATGATCTGAATGTCTTGAGTTAGGTGCTCCTTGAAGCTCCTCCAAGGACAAAGCTTTTGGTTGTCCTCACAGATGGAAATCTCGATTAACTAAACGTATGGTCTGGGCAAGTCATAGGAAACAGTGCATCCAGACATTTTCCTCTCTCATATTCCTTTAAATTGTTCATAAGCAACGGGAGAGTTGTACTATTTGGTCTTAAATCCTGGAGAAGCTTTCTCAACCCTGCCCCATGACTTTCATTATAGCATGGAGCTGACTGTCTCATGTGTCCCAAAGTGACTTCTGGGCTCTGTCTGCACACATTTATGCCCACCCCATCTGCAGGACGGCAGCCAGTTCCTTTAAAGCTTCCTCTCAACTCACTTTTTAACCAATCAAACCAGATGTGGAACGAGATTCATTCCTTCCATTTCTTTGGGCTACCTCACTATTTGGTGAAATATGGAAAACAGCTTTTTTCAGAACTTTTAATTTATTTTGGTGTCTAGGAAGAGACTTTTTGTTCCCCCACGATGTCAGCCCAATTTTTCTCTTTTGAAACTAAAAATCTGGCGACCATTGACTTATTTCTTTAAACATTTTGTTCTTGGAATAAAAAAGTGTAAATGAAAAGAAAACTCTCACTGATAAGGCCTCTACCCAGTACCAATCTGTCAACATTTTGCCTAGTTTTATTTTAGTGTTTTCATTCACATTAATAAGATTATATTATAGACACAATTTGCATGCTGAATTTTCCCCTTAACATCATATTGTGTGCATTTCCTCATGTCAGTAGAACAGAAATTGAATGCCTGCACACGACTTCATAGAAGAAATGAATCTTAACTTAGTCATTTCCTCAAGGTTGGACAGTGAACTTGCCTTCAGTTCTTCAATGCCGTAAATAGCTCCATGATTGAACCCCTACACAAACATGGTAGCTCCTTCTGACTGAAATTTCCCCTTACCTAATGTTACCAAAGTGTGCTTGAAAGAGTAAGACAACTGGGCATACAAAGGGGGAAGTAAAAGAACAAATATTGAAAGATTTTTGTTACCTTCCAGGCATGGAGTGGAGGGTAATTTATAGTTCACATTTATCCTTAGAACAACCATAGGTTTTGCAGCTGGAAAAGAGACTTCAAGAGATTTGGGAATTTGGCTGTCAAGTCACCCAGCTAGTTAGCAGCTGTGCCAGGATTTGACCTCCAGTTTGTCTGACTGCAGAGTTGGCTTCTCCTTCGTTGCCATGCTGCTTGGAGACAGAAGGAGCAGAGTCTGTGGGGTGTGGACTGGGATGCGGGGAGCTGGCATGCCCACCACCAACAAGAGGTTTCAGATCATAGGTTGAGGTGCTTGTCTGCTCAGGGGAACCAGAGCTGGCTGGGGGCAGGAGATGAAAGGAGCACCCCACCTGGAGAGCTGAGGAAAGTCGACCTGTTGGAATCTGGGGCTGAGCCTCTGCCAAGGTTTCTAGCCTGTTTTGTTGGACAAACAGCCCAAGTCCCTGCTTCATCAGCTCCTGCTCTTGTCCTCCCCTTTTCTCTACCACTTCTAATAAATCTGAATCACAGTTTTTGGCTTTGTTCTCATAAATTTGAAGTGGAGTTCTTACCCAGCCTGTCAGTAAGATGGAGAAGGGAGGGTGAGAAGGAGAGGTGAATTCCAGGAATCTGGACTATTTTTAAACACATCCTCGTTATTCTAGAGCTTGCAGGTCACTGGTACCAGAGAAGAATTTTGCAGACCTGACAGCTGGTGTTAAAACAATTAGGTTCAAAATGACAACCACAGGATGTGTGTATGTGTGTGTACGTGCATGTGTGGCCACTCTTCCTCATTCTTTTCCTTACCTCATGGGGAAGCTCTCCTGGATGTGTTTTGGACAGGGCCAGCTGGGTCAGTGAGAGGATGTGCAGTTTTGGGGGGTGAGTTCTAGACTCTGTTTCAGGGAAAGCTGATGCACCCCTCTGGCTTCACACACAGGCATCACCCCAGACCTCCTCTCCCTAGACCCAGCCTTCTCTTGTATAAACCAGAGGGTGGGATTAGGACCTCTCTAAATTCCCCTTTAGCTCTAGGATACATCCTATGATTGAGACTGCAAATGCCTCTCACTGTGCTATTTTATGGTCTTTGTGAAGTCCTTTCCCTGTTGTCCCTGACCTGCCCTGATCATGCCAGACACTCCACTTGAAGAGTTTTACCTTGACTGCTTATTACCATGGAATTCTCTGAAAGGGCAAGAAACAGCTTTGCCTAGCTTCTCATCCATGATCTCAATCCTTTTCATTATTTGGACACAATTAGCCTTTCTTTTCATTCCCCCCAGCACTTCCTACCTGTGTTGGTTAGGGTTCTCCAGAGAAACAGAACCAATTAGAAGACGTAGAAAGAAATAGAGAACACAAACAGAGATGGAGAGGTATTTATTGTAAGGAATTGGCTCATGCAATTATGGGTGCTGATAAGCCCCAGGATCTGTGGTTGGTGAGCTGGAGACCCAGGAGAGCTGATGTGTAATTCCAGTCTGAATCTGAAGGACTGAGAATCAGGAAAGCCAAGGGTGTATTTCCAGTCTGCAAGCTGGCAGGCTCAAGACCCAGGAAGAGCTGATGTTTCAGTACGAGCCCAAAGACAGGAAAAAAGTCATCCCCATTTGAAGGCTGTCAGGCAGAAAGAATGATCTCTTATTCAAGGGAAGTTCAGCCCTTTCGTTCTATTCAGGCCTTCATTGGACTGGATGAGGACCACGCAAATGAGGGAGTGCAATCTGCTTTACTCAGTGTACTGATTCAAATGTTAATCTTATCCAGAAACACCCTCATAGAAACACCGTGAATAATATTTGACCAAATGTCTGGTCATTCATGGACCAGTCAAGTTGACACATACAAACTGCATACCACCCAATATTCTTTACCCCACCCACACACTCATTGCTTTTCATGGCCCCTACAAAGGTTCCTGTCTACAGGCCATTAACTGTGCTATTCCCTCCCTCTCCACAACCCCAGTCTGTTAGAAGAAATTTTAGGGACTCCTGAGTGGCTCAGTTGGTTGAGCATCTGACTCTTGATTTCGGCTCAGGTCATGATCCCAGGGTCTGGCTCCATCTGAGCGTGGAGTCTGTTTAAGATTCTCTCTGTCTCTCTCTGTGTCTCCCCTCTGCTCCTCCCCCCCACTTGCATGCATGCACTCTCTAAAATAAACTTAAAAATGAAAAAAAAAAGAAGGAATTTTACCTGTTGTGCCTTAAATATTTTTTCATATGGCCATCTCACCAGCTAGAAGGAGATATCAGTGTCTGCAATGTTCTGAGGAGGTGAAAAGCATAGATTCTGGCATTCTACTCTCTGGGTTTACACCCTGGCTCTTCCAGTTACTAGCTCTCTGGCCTTGGGTTAGTTTGTGCTCCATCTCCTCAATCCGCACAAAGTAAATAATAATAATACTTAACTGGTGGGGTTGTTTTGAGGATTAGGATGAGATGTTTATAAGGAATTGCTGTGGTTGCTGTAGTCCCTGGGTTGAGCACGGAGCCTGACATATACCAGACATTCCCTAAGCCGTTGTTGAGTGGAGTCATTTATAACAAAGTGTGTAGAGAAGATATGAAAAGTGAGTACATATGAGGTGATTTGAGGAAAAACTATGAAGACATTTGGTGTCCTTCCTGGAGAGACAGTGCACATGACTAGAAAGATTGTGTGTGTGTTTGCATGTGTACGTGTGTGTGCACATGCACCTGTTTGGTTGGTGGGGAAAGACTTTGCTTATTACTCTCCTTTTCCCCAAGGCCAGTCCCTTTTCTATGGACCAGAGCAGTCTTCACAACAACACCATGTGTAAAAAGTTCCATTTATATCTTCTCTGTATACAGGAGACAAAAAGCTAAGGGGATGCAAATGGGTGGGTGTAGTGTTTTATTGTTCTTCAAAGAGGAAAATTACAGAGGAAACCTGTAATTGGGAAAATGTTATTTCTTGCTCTCAGCAGTGTAGAGATGTGCTCTACTTCTTCACACTTAACTTCTGCTGTATGTAAAGAGCATAAGGGAAAAAGCAGAAACTATAGAAAAACAATTCAAAGCTTTTCCTCAAATTAGCTGGAAGCAGTCAGAAATATTGTCCTGAGAGAACAGAAGTCACTGACAGAGGAAAGTGCCTTGTAGAGCTTCGGACACCCAGTTAATATGAAGCTTAGCATGCCCACTATACTGCACACCCCTGAAAGTGATTCTTAATAGAATACAGATAGTCATGGTGAGTTACAAAGGCTATTTTAGTCAATATCTGTGAAAAATATTATTGATGTGAGAATTTGACAATAGATAATGATTACTAAAGAAAAGTATTTAATTTTCTGGGTATTTCTTCCTTTAAAAGTTCTCTCTCGATTTATATTAGGTGGATCTGTATCGCAGACTACGATAACTTTAATCCTGAAAAGAGTTTTAGAGAAGATCTACTTCAACCTCTGTTATCATATAGATGAGGAAACCAAGGCCCAAGAGATGCACAACTTGCCCAAGGACACATGACAAGTGTAAAGTTGCAGGTCTTTCATATGATATGATCACATTCACTTAGTGCTCACCTGTCCATGTCCAGCAAAGAAAAGAGATGTTGTCAAAGAGAGCCAACCAACTGAGGGGAAGGTGTGACTCATGGGTAACTGATGAATGGTGTGCGTGTGATTGTGTACAGATCTACAACCTCTCAAAATTCCATTAGGCAATGGAATAATATACTAATTCCTAATCAGTAGGACCTTGTCACTTGGCCCAGTGATATTGTTCCCAATAGGAGGAGTACTGACTCTAGGACAAGCTAACCTCTGTGGAGCACATTTATAAACTGCGATGGTTAATTTTATGTGTCAACTTGTCTGTGCCATAGGGTGCTAGATTAAACATTATTTCTGGGTGTCTGTGTGGGTGTCTCCAAAAGAAATTGACATTTGGATTGGTGGACTCAATAAAGCAGACTGTGCTCCCCAATGTGGGTGGCCTCATCCAATCCATTGAGGGCCCAAATAGAACAGAAGGGGAAGGAAGAACGATTTTGTTCTCTCTACTTGAGCTGAGACATCCCTCTTGTCCTCCCCTCAGATATTGCTGCACCTCATTCTCGGGTCTTCAGACTCAGACCCAGAATTACACCACAGGCTTTCCTGGGTCTTCAGCTTGTAAACTGCCATAACTGTGAGAGCCAGATCCTATAATCACCCTCCTCTTCTATGTATTTCTCTATATCCTACTGGTTCTGTTTGTCTGGAGACCCCTGACTAATATATAGACATAGTTCCACTTAATCCTTACAACTGCCCCATGCAGTAAGTAGTATGAGTCAACCCCCTCCCTCCTGCCCCCAGTCACAATGCTCAGTCCCCTGCCCTGTTGCATCTCATTCAGTGTGTTACTGGTGCTGGACATCATCCAGGCTGGAATATAAGTCATTTTCAAGAGAATCTCAGGGGGTAACTTGGATCTGTGATAGATGATAAAGAAAGAGAAAAGTTGGAGCAAAAGCAGATTAAAGCCCCCCAGCCCTACTCCATTAGAGAGTCCTGTTTATGGAATTGGATTCTGTTCTCCTTGGGTACTGATATTCCCATAAAGTTCCCCAGAGACAGTCTCTGCAGGCAGAATCTTGGCTTGATGTAGGGAGACTTTCTGGAGCAGGGCTCTTCCCTGGCATTGAAAGTAAACATGTAGGTAACTGGGTCTAGATGCTTTTTCCTGCAGATTCCTACAGAATCCTAAGATTCTCAATAGATGAGTGACTTCCTAAAAAGGCTGAAGACCAGGTCTGAGTGTGCAGCATTTCAGTGGTAAGGTGTACATATGTGTGTGTGTCGGGGATGGGGGAGCTTTCCTTCTAATGATATGGGTTCTCACACCCTCAGCTGTGGGATCCATCATAAGAAAACATCTTGAGAAATTATGAGAAGAATAATCATGGGGAACCTCGCATGTCCCCAAAACCCTACCTTTGAAGGTGACCTAGAGAATGGCTGGAAGGACCCTTTGGGGCCACCTAGCTTCTACCCCTCTCATATTCGTGCCATCTCTACTGAAGGAGGCTCCTCTTCCTCCATTAATTTCACCCTCTGGCATGCTGCAGCTTCCAATTAAGCAGCTTTCTTGATTTCCAGTTCAGCCTTGCAAATTAACATCCCAAATTTAATAGCTCACAAATTGATTTTTCCTATCTCCCGCCTCTTACCAGCATGCACTGGTAACAGAGACAAAAATGCTTTCGTGTCTATATATCTTGCATGGTCACTACTTGCTGAGGCTTCTTGCAGCATTGGTCTAGCCTAAGTCCCCCATGTTCTCAGACAGTGCTGTCTAAATACAAGCAGTCCTTGCCAGGAGACTGGTGAATGTAACTCAGGGGTCAACCTTTATCTCTTATAACAGCCTTGGCAAAGATGTAACTTGTGATACAGGAAGTTTGTTTTCTGTGTGGCCCTACCCATCTTCTCCTCCCATTCCCAAGCTTTTTCTGTTCTTTTCCTGGGATGGTGGGGGGAATATCATCAGTTTTGGAATTAGATAGATTTTTATTTGCATTCTGGCTATACCATTTATTAGTTCTTGAGATCAGACCAAAGTCCTCTGAGTTAGTTTCCTCATCTGTAAATGGGTATGATTTTTCCTATTTATAGTTGTTCTGCTGATTGAATAATACATGTATAAACAGAGAACAGGCATTTCATAAATATTAGTCTCCTTAAACCTCTCAGGCACCTGAGTGTGGAGATAATTTGTAAATAACACAGGGGTCACCTCTAACTCTGATTGTTGAGTCTGATTTCGAGATTTGATTCTTAGAGTGACTGCAACCTCATGACCAGGCCTGAGGACAGTTATCTTACCAAGCCTCCTCTGCACTTCCTGGGACAGGGTGCCTCCTGCTGGTCTCCCACTGACCTTGAACTTTGACATGACCAAACCCCCCTAATTCGAGCTCAAGTCCTTCAGCCAAGTCCTAACGGGGAAGCCTCAAACTCCAGAGGGCTTTGCTGAGTGCCACCCTCAGGAGCAAAGCTGGGAACCAGGCCTGAGGAGGTGGAGCAGTGAAGACAATGTAGTAACTAAAGAACAGTAGGTTCTGAAGGTGTATAATAAGCTTGTGCTTGGTTTAGGTTGTACTGATTTCCCCAGGGTCTTAGTTCTTAGTAGCTCCCTGGCATGGTGACATGGGTGGCTGGTCACATTACATTGTGGGTTGCTCTGCAGAGGGACTTCAGCTCCCAGCTAGGGGTTAGGGTCAGGGCCCAAGGGCTGGCAGGGATTTTAGGAGCCCAGCCAAGACAGCTACAATTTCTAATGTGTTCTGACCATAGCAATTAAGTCAAATACTAGGCAGGATCTAGGCCTTATGATGGGGGCAAACGAAGGCTTGGTGGACATGAGGGTTTTTTGAGCTCCGAATTTACTGTAGGCCCCACCCTGATTAATATGGGCTGGGCTAAGGCTGTGGGTATAGGGCTTGTGTAGCTATGGCTCTGTGGGGTAGGGAGCCCTAGACTCCCTTTGGAAGACTGAAACTCCAATGGAACCATTACAAAGGACAACAGAGGAGGATCTAGAGTATATATATGGGCAAGGTGGCTAGGGCAGGACTGTTCCATGACACAGGCCCCCCAGCACGTGGTGGGACGGAGCTGAGGCAAGGAGCAGAGGAGCAGAGCAGAGGGAAGATGCAGAAGACAGCTATTTGGCCTCCCTCCTGCCATGCACTTCCTATCCATTCTGCATCAGGAGCTTTGGTTGGCGGGGCACCTGCTCCTCAAACCTCTGAGCATTGCAGCATGTCCACCCTGAAGACACAGGCCCTGGCTCACGGTTCAGCCCTCCACCTGGCTGGGAGAGTTACACCAAGGAAGGAAGCATCCATTCAGAATGAGGTGGGGGCAGAGGGGCTGGACAGTTGGGTTTTTGCCTCCTCCCCCACCTCACCAGCTCTTTCCCACCCCCCTTTCTGTCCTTCCTTCCTTTTATGACGTCACCTCTCGCCACTGCCCTCACACCCCGTCCTCTCCTGCTGTCTGCTCCTCTGCTTCCTGACTGCGGGGCTGCTGCTGCAAATGGTAGGTGCTGATTAAGATGGATGGATTCGTAAGAGGCATTCAATGTGACTAGAATAAAAACCACCACAGCCTTGCCTGGACGTGAGGGCATGTGGCCAGAAAGTAGCATCACTCAGGAGATTACTTTACTACTGCAGCTTGTCCTTAAAATAGCATGTGCCCCTCCGTGTTCCATTTTGGTTGCTATTTATATAAATGTAGATACGCACATATATACATTTTTAAACAGAATCTTTTCTCTATTTCCCACCTACCCTCTTCTCTTCCTCTTTGGTATTTATTCATGGAGACCAGACACCAATTTTTTAAAGGAAGTGTTAAGGGTCCAAGGTCGTTGGGGAAAGATGACATTCTCCGACCTTCTGAGGTAGTTTGCTGCTTTAGGTCAGCTTGAGGCTTAGCACCATTTAGGAACTTAGTGGAGCTGGGCTTGAGATCATGGAGGTCCATCTGGTGGTGCTGTCCCAGGGGTTGTGAGTATGCCCAAGGATCACTCCTTCCTCCATCTCCTGCAAAGCTCTCACTACAACACTTGTCCTCTGGGAGACTTTCTCTCCAGATGCAGAATTGACATGCTTAATACACAGTCACTGCTTGGTTAGCAGGATGGAGGAGGTCATGAAATTTTTTCAAGGTCATGTGGAAGTGGAGGCTTTAGTCCCAGGTTCTTTCCTGAGGTGTCCAATCAGAGCCTCACTTCATGGTAAGAACGAGGGAGATTAGAGTTCCCTTTAACACATCAGATCTATTTTAAAGGTTCACAGGCTGCTACTCATTCAAGGTTAAACCCTGAGTTTCTCACTATACAAAGAAATAGAGACCTTGTTTATAGACAATGCCAGTGAATTATGGAGAGAAGCACATCTGCCCCTCTAGACATGGAGAAGGCATTAGGGACTAGCTAGACACAGGAGCTCTGGCATACAATCAGAAGGGTGGGCTTTTGGATAGATGATTCTTCATTCTAATAAGTAGCCATTAAAATCTAAAATCTATTGGTCTGTGGTGTGTGTGTGTGTGTGTGTGTGTGCGCGCCCATGCGTGTGCGCGCACATGCATGCTTATGGTTAAATGGTGCTATAGAATTTACCACCATCTATTAATTTTTTTGTAAGCTCTTTAAAAAATAATTGATAGCTGAACAGCAACAGGCTAGAAGGTGATGATATCATCACTCTGCTATTTATAGATCTCCATTCCCTGAAGAGTGCAGATCTTGATATTTAGATTATGGAGGCCTGTGGGTAGGACTCCTGCCCAGTTCTGTGCTTCCTGCTGTACCCATCACATGGCTGTCTCATGACATCCGTTGTTAACCACCTGTTTATAAAAAGGAAGCTGAAATGTGAAGCCAGGATGTAAGTGGAAAATGAAATTATCTAGTTCTGTTTTCCCACTTTTTTTTTCCACTAGGCTTTACTCTCTTCATGTATTTAGAAGCAAAACCAGAGGCGAACAGCATTTGAACCAATTCCATTTTAGATGTATGGTCAGGAAAAAAAGAAAAAGTGCTATCTTACATAGCATGAGGAAAGAAAGTTGAGAGTGAATAGGAGGTAGACATTGAATATAAATTACCGAAGACAGTAATCCTGCAACTTCAACTTTAATGAAATTTAGACTAGAAACCATGGTTCTTGTCTGATATGGGTCCAGAGATTAACCATTGACTGCTCAAGTCCGTAGAAAACCTTGCTTGAGCCTGAGTCATTCTTTGTGTAGAAGGTCCCCTGAGTCTGCTCCTGTATTGATTTGAGCTGTGGTTTTGCTGCAAATTAAGACCTCTGGCAATCCTGAGGACCCAGAAAAGATAGACTCATCTTGTCCAGATCTTAACATCCAAATTAATCTTGAAATTGAACCTTCTTTGAATCCTCTGAATCATAATGATCCTCAGGCTTCAGTTAGCCAGAAGATCAAGGAAGAACTAACTAGAGTTTAAAAGGAAAGGGGAAGGCACTTTCAGCTAGAGCAAAGCTTTGAACACTGAGAACAAGTCTGAGCCACAGTGAGTTGTGACAGCTATTGTTTGGACCAGAGAAGGCTTTTTGAATCCATGGTCAGCAGCTCTTGGTGTGAAAATAACAGTTAACTATTCTGCAGCTGCCGCCACGCTCTGCTAACTCCTAGCCACTCTGGCTTGTGGACATGGACAGCTCCTGTTGGAGCCAGAGCCAGCTTTTCAGCACCATGGCCAGCAGCAGCCCCATACACTAACAGCCCCTGGATAGAATCTTCTCTGTCCTGGAGCAGTACTTTGTTAACATTGCATTGAAAATCACTATGCAATATAACCCCTACTCATCCAGATACTTGGCTGTTACAAAACTTTTTTTTTTGTTTGTTTTAATATAGTAAGTCTGTCACTTTACAGCCTTTCAAAGAGGTGTGGCGTATCGTGATGTCAATCAGGATTTTACAACGGGCGTCACTGCTCTCTGGGAGAGAATGATGATGTCCTGTAGATCACATGGTACAACAGTGACCATGACCTGATTCCCAGTGTGTGATCTGCTTTGCAGATCATATGATCTCCTGAATATGGATAGATAAATATTGAATCATGACATTTCATCTGACTCTGTTACATGTAGCAAACAGAAGTCAGTCGAAAGACACTACAAGTGAGGGACCAAGGAAGTGAGTTTGGCTACATTGTTTCTTACATAACCTCTGCCAGACTATTTCCTATTCACAAGGAAGCACTTTTTTCCTATAGTCTGTGACTCAGACAGGATACTTGTCCCTGCATTGTCACAGTATTATTAAAATTCTTTTTGAGTGCATACTATCTGCGAGGCACTATGCTAAATGCTTTACGTGTATTATCTCATTAATTCTCATAACTTTAGTTATGTAAGGTAGAATGATATTGGCCCAATTTTATGGCTATGACTGAAATTTAGAGAGATTAAGTAAGGAACTTACTAAATGTTATGTATGCATCAGGTGGTGGAGCCAGGAATTGTGAAACTATTCTTCCAGACACTGTGCTATATTGAGGGCTTTTCATTTTAGCCTCTTCTCTCCTTCATGACTTCTTTCAATGATGGAAACAGACTTGATTTTTAGAATATGCCTAATATGGATATTGGTGATCTCATGCCTCATTTGGTTTGTGATTTTGGCCTAGGCAAGTTTCAGCTAACTCTTACGTCCAATTGCAAGTCATTGTATAATGACCCCTCCCTCCCCAGCTTTCTTGTTTTCTCACAGACGATACAACCAAAGGAATTATTAGAAAAGTATTAACCCACAAACAGTTTTTGTCAGCTTTGGCGATATTTCACAATTCATTTTCCCTCATCCAAGCAAATGAGTCTTTTATTCCCTTCTTCTGTTTAACCACTGGGTTCTTCAGGTGATTGCACTCACCTGGACATTGCTCCTCTTAGGCACTACCCAACTCCCTATTTAATATGACCTGCACAGAGATCATGCCCCTTACTAGACTGTAGATGTCCCCTTCCTTGTCTGTTTCCTAGTACCTAATACAGGTAGTTGTGGTGAATCAACAGAAGGATGTAGCTTGTTCCCGGCGGTGTTCAATGAGTGCCAGGACCGAATCCCATTGGTAATGTCAAGTATGTCTTTTGTGTCCAGGGTATTGTCCTCTGTCTTTTCCCTTGAGTCACCTAGAATGGTGTGAGTTTTTGTCATTGGGATATACTCCACAAGCCACTGGGTGGAAGAATAAATCTTCAGTCCACAGCAGGGTCTATGGCAGATTGAAGACCTTGAATTCATAGAGTCATGGTTCTTCGCTTTTTCAGGTTTATTCTGTGAAGAATTGGGATCAGTAACTCTCGTTGTCTTCTTTCTTCCTTTGACATCCTAAGCTGGTACCAAGTTCTAGGATTGTGATACATTTTATACCTCTTGGCTCTGAATTGCTGACAGGCCTCAGAACAAGCACAGAGTTATTCCTCTTTGTAGCCAATATGTAATGAAATCTACACTGTCTTCCTCCTCAACAGCCCTGATTTCTAAGTGTACTCTCTATGGAAAAGCAGAGAAGGGATGGGAAAAAATGGAATTGAGCTTAAAGTCCCTCCTCCTTCAGATCATGGTTATATTTGCATGACAATGGAGATTGTCAGCTTTCCTGGAAATGATGGTGATGTCTACATGGTGTTGATAGGTCTACATAATGTCTATAAGGTCTACTGGGGATTTCCAAAGAATGAAAGCAAAAGATACCAAAAGAGACCAGAATTTGCCAAACAAAATCACTGAATACCTTCGGGAGAATGACTGAGTTAATTCATTTACTTGTTTATTTAACAAAAATTTACTGAGCACCTCTTTTATGTCAGGAGCCATGCCAGGTGCTGGGGAGACAGCAGCAGGCAAAACGGATCAAAAATCCATGCTCTCATGGAACTGACATCTTAGAGGGGAGTTAGATAACTGGGAATATAAATAAAGAAAATGTTAGACAGTGAGAAGAAACAAAAAACAAAGCAGGAGATGGGGATATGAAGACTACTGAGATTTAGATTGGATGGCCGGAGAAAGCCCCCCTAAGAAATCAACTTAAATAATACTTTTTCAAAATGTAAATACTTAAACATGTTCCAAAGCAGAGAGGACAGAATCATTAAACCTCCAATGTACCCATGCCGCAGAGAAGGTGATTCTTGAGTAAAGATGTGAGAGAAGTGAGGACTGGAGCATGCAGGTATAGATGAAAAAGCATTCCAGGTTTCTTCAAAGGCCCTGGGACAGGATCTTGCCTAGAACGTTTGAGGAGTAGCAAGGAGGCCATTTGAGCTGGATGGGGAAGACACTAGGGAGGGTGAGAGGAAACGATGTCAGCCCATGAACATCTCCCGAAGGAGATTGGGGCCCATGCCATGAGGAGTCTTGGGAGCCATAGTAAGGACTTTGAGTTTCTTTTTTAGTCTCTGTGTTTTACATTAGATCCTCAGACATTATTCATCTAAGCTGAAAGTTTGTACCCTTTACGAATCTCTCATTTCCTCCCATCCCCCAGCCCCTGGAAACCACTGTTCTATTCTGTTTTGGTGAGTTTCATCTTTATTTTTAAAAAGGCTTCCATATTTAAATGAGATCATGCAATATTTGTCATTCTCTGTCTGGCTTATTTCACTTAGCATAAAGCCCTCAATTCCATCTGCATTGTTGCAAATGGTAGGATTTCATTTTTTTTCTTGTGGCTGAATATTTCATTATACACACAAACACACACCAAATTTTACTTATCCATTCATTCATTAGTGGATACTCAGGTTGTTTCCATATCTTGGATATTGGGAATAATTCTGCAATGAACTTGAGGGTGCAGATGTCTCTTTGACATAGTGATTTTGTTTCCTTTGGATGTATAACCAGAAATCAGATTACTGGAGCATATGGTAGCTCCATTTTCATTTTTTAAAGAAAGCTCCATACTGTTTTCTTTAGTGGTTGTACCAATCTACACTCCCATTAACAGTGTACAAGTGTTTCCTTTTTTCCACAAAATCATCAACCCTTACTTATCTCTTGTTTTTTTTTTTTTTTAATTTTTTTTTTTTCAACGTTTTTTATTTATTTTTGGGACAGAGAGACAGAGCCTGAACGGGGGAGGGGCAGAGAGAGAGGGAGACACAGAATCGGAAGCAGGCTCCAGGCTCCGAGCCATCAGCCCAGAGCCTGACACGGGGCTCGAACTCACGGACCGCGAGATCGTGACCTGGCTGAAGTCGGACGCTTAACCGACTGCGCCACCCAGGCGCCCCCATCTCTTGTTTTTTTAGTCGTGACCATTCTAACAGGTATTAGGTAATATCTCATCATGGTTTTGATTTGCATTTCCCTGATGATTAGTGATGTAGAGAATGTTTTCACGCACCTATTGGCCATTTGAGAATCTACTTTGTAAAAATGTTTATTCAGTATCTCTGTCCATTTTTAATGTTTATTTATTTATTTTGAGAGAGAGAGAGAGAGAGAGCGAACGAGAGAGAGTGTGAGCCGGGGAGGGGCAGAGAGAGAGAGAGAGAGAAAGAGAGAGGGGGAGGGAGAGAATCCCAAGCCAGCTCTGCACTGTCAATACAGGTCCCAGTGCAGGCTCCGATCTCATGAGCCGTGAAATAAAAAGTTGATGCTTAACCAACTGAGCCATCCAGGCACCCCCTCTGCCCCCTTTTTAATTGGATTTTTGGGGGCTGAGTTATAGGTGTTCTTTATATAGTTTGGATATTAATCCTTTATCAGATATATGATTTGGAAATATTTTTCCCCATTCTATAGGTTGGTTTTTAATTTTTGTTGGTGGTTTCCTTTGCTATGCAGAAATAAGGATGTTGTCATTCAAAGTAAGGACTCTGAATTTTGATCTTAGTGAAATGGGAATCATTGCAGGTTTTTGAGAAGAGACATGAAGAATAACTTACAGTTTAACAGGATCCCTCTGGCTGCAGTGAAGACTAGAGTGTGGGGACAAGGGTAGGAGTTTTTCCTGAAGGGAACATCTATTACACGGGAATAATCAGGTGGGAGAAAAGGTGGTCACAATAAAGACTGGTGAGAAGTGGTTGAAATATGAATATATATTTGAAGTTTACAATATACACTAATAGATTGGATGTGAAGTATGAGACAGAGAGAGAGAGAGAGAGAGAGAGAGAGAGAGAGAGAAGTTTAGGCTGACTCCAAGGTTTGGGACCTGAACAGCTGGAAGGATGGGTTTCCTAGTTTTCTCAACTCTAAATTGCATGATAATTCTGCTGCTCTTATTAACTGGATTGTTGAGAGTTTTGAATGCATTGATGAACTGGTGATGCCATTTCAGATTTCTAGCACAGAAGGTGTCTCTCCAGGATATAGTATTGTTGCACCCATTTGTTCAGCCTATATATAGATGCATTTCTGTGTTGTATTTTGGACTTTCTTAAATATTTGAAGCTGCTTAAACATGACTTTCTTAATACATTGGTAATATTTATAGGTTACTATATATCATGCACTTAGCTAAGCCCATTATATACACTTCATTTAATCCTTAAAACAAACCTGTGAAAAAGATCTTAGTATTCTTACTTTGTAAATAAGAAGACTGAATTCCAGTGAGATTAAAAGAAATATTGCCCCTGACCACTCAGCTGATATGTGGTGGAGCTGCAATTTAAACCAGCTGTGTCTAATTCTAAAGCTTGTTCTTTTAACTGTTGACATTTCTACTGCCTCCCACTTCATTTTTCTGCACCAAAATTGCCAAGTCCCTCTCTTGCTGATCACAAAGTTCCACCACCTTTTTGTAGGAAAAACTTCTTTTAAAGCTTCTCCAGAGGACCAAGATCATAAAATACAAAGATGATGGTTGTCCTTTTATCTTTAATATGAGTTACAAAAATTTCCCCAATTGGTTGTTTGTCTTGATTTTTTGGTACCTTTTTTTTAATGGAAAATTAATTTAAAAAAACCCCATACATTTGGGGTGCCTGGGTGGCTCAATCAGTTAACTGTCCAACTCTTGATTTTGGCTCAAGTCATGATCTCACACTTTGTGAGATCGAGACCCATATCAGGTTCTTCGCTGATAGCACAGAGCCTGTTTGGGATTCTCTCTCCCTCTCTCTCTGCCCCTCCCCTGCTTACACATGGTCTCTCTCTCAAAGTAAATAAGTAAACTTAAAAAAAAAACCCACATTTGTAGATCCTTTTTTTTTTTTTTCCGGACACATCATATTTAGAACGGCTGTCTGAGTGATGAGATTATACAAATATTTTCCTATTGGTTTTCTAATCCTAATATAATTTCATTGTATGTCTAAATATTTGATCAATCTGAAATTAACTTGCTATATGTTGTGAAGTATATATCCAGTTTCCATTTTTCCAGAAGTCTAATGATCTGTGTGACTATCATTTATTGAATAATCTGTTCCCCTCCCCCACTAACTTGACATGCCACTTTTGTTTATTTTACTGCAGTGTGCTTTTCAGTCTATATCTGGCCTTTCTCATTTATTCAGTAGATCTGTCTGTATCTGACATGTCAGAACCACACTTTTATTTTTTTAAGTTTATTTATTTTGAGAGAGAGGGAGAGCGCATGTGCATGTGCACAAGCAAGTGGGGGAGGGGCACAGAGAGAGGGAGAGAGAGAATCCCAAACAGGCTCTGTACTGTCAGCTCAGAGCCCAACATAGGGCTTGATCCCACGAACTGAACCAACCATGAGATCATGACCTGAGCGGAGATCAAGAGCTGGAGGCTTAACAGATTGAGCCACCCAGGCACCACAGAACTACACTGTTTTAACTGTTACATAGCTTTGCAATATTTTTAGCATCTGTTAGTAGTCTTATTTTTTCCAGAAACTTGTTAAGTATTCTTGTTTGTTTATTTTTCCATGTGAATTTGAGAATCAACTTATCTAGTCAAGCAAATATCCACTGGTATTTTTGTTGGGGTCATATGAAATTTATGGATTAACTTAGGGAGGATTTAAAATCTTTACAACATTGGAACTTTCCAACCAAGAACATAGGACATCTTTCCATTTATGTAAGTCTTAGTAGAGTTTTAATATTTTCTTCACACACATATCCTGCTAAGTATATTCCTGTGTATTTTATCCTTTGTGTTACTATTATGTTGGTATTTGCTTTCATCTACCTGTCATTTTCATTTGGAAAGCTGATGATTTCTGCTTATGAATTCTGTACAACCACCTACTTGGATTCCTTTACTTACCAGATGATTCTCTGCAGTTTTCACCTGAAAATCAGGATAACTTTATCTTCCTCTTTCCAACTGTGTACTCTGTCTTCTTTCTTATTCAGTCTCTAGTTGAGTTGACTAGTACCAATGCTAAAAATTTGTATTACTAATCAATGTTCTGGGGATACTTCCCATGTTCCCTAAATAAGTACAACACAGACTTTTGAGTTGAGATGTGTGTATATGTGTGCATGTGTATGTGTGTGCATGTAAGAATTTTATCGTATTTAAAGATTAAACATGAGTTTTATTTTGATTGAGAATAGATGTTGACTTTTATGAAATGCCTTTTCAGTATCATAGAATATCATATGATTTTTCTCCTTTGATGCATTAATATGGAAAGTTATAGTAATAGATTTCTTAAAACATCCCTGTGTATGTGGAATACATGACTCATTTGTGTAAAGGTGTCCTTCTTTTACTGTGCTGCTGCGTTCTATTTGTTAATATTTCATTTAAAAGTTTGCAATAAATTCCTAAATAAGGTTAGTTTGCAGTTTTTGTTTATGTTTTGTCTTTTTGGGTTTTGATGTCAATGTTATACTAGTTTTATAAAAGAACTAGTTTTTGTAAGCTTTCCTTCTTTTTCTATGCTCTGAACAGTTTCAGAGCAGTTGTCTTGTTTCTTTCTATCAAAGGATTAGATAGAATTTTTCTATAAATCCAGTTGGGCCCAATTTCTTTTAGAAGGATCAGCTCTGTGACAACTTTTTTCTATGGTTATTGTTCTCTTTACTTTTTCTGTCTTTCCAGAGGTTGGTTGTGGGAATTTGTACTTTTCTATTAAATGTTCGTCTCACTTAGGTTCACAGATTTCGCTGTATAGTTTGCAAATAAGTCTTATATAATTCCTTTAATATCTTCTGTATCTGTGACTATTTCCCCATCATCATTTCTTATTTTGTGCATTTCTGTTTTCTTCTCTTTTTTTGTTGTTATAGCTAATAATTTATTCTATTTTTCTCCCAAAGAAGCAACTTTTGAATTTATATATCTGTTCTACATTTAAAATTTTTTGGTTCAGTAATTTTTTATCAATATTAATTCTTCCCTTTTACTTTTCTTAGGTGTATTTTATTACATTATTTTTCTTTCCAGACCCACCTCAGAGTCTACATTTGTACATTATTTAGATATTGTAAAACATATTCATATATATTCTTTTATTTGATTCTTACAGATCTGTGAGGTAATTGGTATGTACCCCCATTTTACAGATTTAAAAAGGCCTAGAGAAGTTAAATGGCTTGCCCAAGTTCACATAGGTACAAGGAAGCAGAAATGGGGTCCCAGGGGGGCCACCCTACCCAGATGCTCTTCTCCCAGCCTGTCCTTGGACACACAGCCACATGTCCATGGAGCTGCCACAGGCCTGCTCCCTCCGAATACCTTCCAGTCTTTCGGTCCTCCCTCAGCCATGTCACCTGCTACAGGTGAAGATCACAGTGCTTGGAGGCTTTGAGAAAAGCCAGGGCTCTAATTCCAGCTGCAAACTGGTTGCTGGTAGTTTTTGACCTTTGTACCCAAAGCACTTCCTCTGAGATTATAAAACTGATTCCAGAAAGATCTCTCCTGGACTGTGGTCTCTTTGCCAATGCTAATTGGACAGCAAAGAGAACATTCTTCCTATTTTGCTCATCATCACAAAAAGCCACTAAAATTCCTTCCCAGCCTTCAGGGGTGAGTTAAACATTGGTACAGGACCCAGGCACAGAGTCACAGACAGGCTCAGACATAGGAGAGGGGTTGCTCAGAAACAGCATTGCATGTTCTGTTTCAGAGGTGGGACCTGAGCTCAGCAAGTTAAGTGTGCCTATCATTTTTGCATGCATTATACTATGGCATCATAGAGAAACCAGGACACGTGGGAAATCTCCCCAGACTGCCTTTTTTTTCTTGGAAATGATTTTCAACTGGGAGAAATCAAAGGGAACGTGTAGTTCTTGCTGTATCTTTTATTTATCTTTACTTTGCTGCTACATATTAATTTTGCCACTGCCATTCCCCTTTGAAACAGAGCTTATTGGAAAGATGTCATAAAGAGGTGAGTGCAGACTTCACTGGTGTTAACTGATTTGCATTTCCACTTTGAAGTGTTTACCCTCATAGTAGCCTCCACATAGGGCAGCAACCACAGTTTCTGTGCTGACAGTGGCCTTTAGTGCACAAAAGTTTGTTTGGCCAGCATGGGCCTTACTTTATACAGGCTTAGTAACTAACCTTGGAATCCTGAATAGCCTTAATATAAACCATGAACTTTTTCTAAACAATTAGGCTTTTGAATAAAACACAATTCATGGATTTACCCATTTTCCCATCAGTCCTTGTTTGGGTTTGACATGTGATATCTCTGCATAATAATAGGTGCTATTTTTTAACCACAAAATGGTGGCCCTTCCACTGGGGAAAGAAGGAATAAGCAAAGACAGACATAAGGTACAGTGTGAAGGATTAAACTTAGTTGTAAGGAACAGATTGCTGGACACGAGCGTAATCAGACACAAGAACAAGTTTTGAAGGAAACTGGGCAGTGTCGCTGCCTAGACATCTTTAAAAGAAATTTTGTTAGATTTTATTATTTATAAGGTATAGCTGATAGTAAATTGGGAGGTTTATTCTAGATCCCTGAATCTACGAATTTCTAGATTCAGGGTTAGAAATGGTAGGCTATCTTTTCTCTTAAACTACTTCTATCCAACCACCTGGTGATAGGGTTCAGCTAGACCTGGCCACTTCCTGAAAACCCTTCATCTCTTTCCAAAGCTGTCCTCCTCACCCTTGTCCTCCTCATATCTGATCTCTTACCAAGCCCTGCTGGCTTGATCTTGGAAACCTTTCTTTTCCTTGTCTCTTCCCTGCTGTGCATTGGTTCAGGCCACTGTGGGCCCCAGATGAAACACAGCCACGGATCCCAGACCACATACGTGACTGATAGAATTCATCCTGCCATAGGAGTTCTGAATAAGTTCACTCTCAGAGAATCTGTTTATCTCCTGTCTATGCACTCAAACCCACACCTGTGGGCACACTGATCTGTGGGAAATGGCCATGCTCCTTGCCTCCGAGTTTTTGTATGAGTTTTGTGTCTATGTGTGTTGTTCTGCTCTTTTCTCATTGGGCTTCTTGCCTGAGCCTACCTAACAGTGGATAAGTGGTAGCAGACATTGAAGGTTTCTGGGGTGGGGGCAGAAATGGGATAGGAATTTAAAATTTGAAAAAGTGTCTGCATTTACCGGGTATTTTTACCCCTAAAAACTTGCTTTTGCTGTCTTTTTTTTACTACAACAATTTATGGGGTCCTACTGCCACCCCAAAGTGTTGCTGTCCCTAGTCCCTCTAGCCCCTAGTTACTGGTCATAATCTGAGAGAGAGAGAGAGAGATCATAATCCATCAGTCACAACCCATACAATGCCATTTGAGCATCTACTGTGCGTTAGGCACATTCTCTGTATTTAGGACCAGGAATGAACAAGGTGGATGAGAATCCCTGTCCTGAGTGGTCCTTTCTGCATATAAACCAGAGAGACCAATCTGTTGTTTAACATCCTAGAGTAGCTCCCTGTCACCCAGGAGATCTGGTGCCAACGTCTCTGCCTGGAATCAGGGTCCTCCTCACTTGGACCTCTGAGGGTCTTGCCAACCCTTCTTTGTCCCTTCCCACTTGCAGCCCTAGCCAACTGCCCCTTCCCAACCTCCTGAGCACCCCCACTTCTGTCGGCTGCTCCCCTGCCTTGACCACCCCCAAAGAGACAGGGTGCACCACCTTCAGAGCCCAGCCCAGCGAGCCTTTCTGAGACCCCTCTGCCTCTGTACTCCTGGCCTGCCCAAGGCATCTCATGGTGGCTACTGATGATGACCACCCCCCCGCCCTCAACCAAACTTTGGTCAGCCTCGTCTGAACCGGCTTCCCAGCCAGGCCTCCATCTACCTTTGCACTTTTGTGTCTGTCTCTGCATTGACCAGTGTTAACAAAAGCCCTGCCTAATCAGTTTAGCCAGAATCCCCACCCTCATATCGAATCAATTCCCTCACTGCCCCCCCCCACCCCCCACAGTGAGGTCGGCTGACCTGACCTGCTTTAGTGAGAATACTGGTAGGTGGGTTTCACCTGAGTCCCTACCTGTTAGAAACTTTCTATCCACCGACCTCCTTCCCTGCTCCTTGGTTATAAATCCCCATTTTTCCTTGTTATTTGGAATTAGGCCCAGTTTCAGTTTGAGGTCTCTTTCTCCTATTGCAGTAGTTCCTGAGTAAAACGTGTATTTACCTTTAACTACTGTCCAGCTCTGGTTTCCTTTGGCACCCCCTGCTTGTCTGCATCAGTTGGGGAATTCCCAGGAACAGAGTTCGGCCTCAAGGTCCACATGGACGAGGATGGGGCATGGCTGACTACATCCGTAGGCTTGGGGTTGGGGCAAGTGAACCTTCCCATGGACCCTTTTCTCAGGGTCACTGTAGAGGTCCTTATAGGGCCTCCAAAACACCAAGAGGGGCGGGTCCTCTAGTCTTTTGCAAGATCTCACCCACCACGTCTGCACAGCAGCTCACCATCGTACATCTCCTCTTTCCAAAGAACACAGGCCGTGGTCAAACCCCAGAGAGGAACCTGCAAGAGGCCAAGGCAGCCAGGAGCTGCTACAGTCATCAGCAGTTCCAGCTACCACACTTGTCCGCAAAGGACCTGCAAACATGTGACTTCATGTGGTCCCATGAGAACGCTGGGACCCGGGTAGGGGAAGGCCTAGCCCACTTCACTGAGAATGAAATGCACTCAGTCAAGTGAAGTGATTTGCCCAGATTTCCATGTGCATATCTTCATTGTGTGGGTGGCTGGAGAGACAGGAGTCTTTTTAAAAGACCTGGCTAGAAAAGAGACTGTCAAAGAGGCTGGGTCTAATGTGGTGACCCTGGAGTTGGCCTCAGTTCCAGGTGGTTCCACTAGGAACCAGGATCATGCTGGCTGCTGGGCAGGGCTGAAGATGCCTGGGGCCACCAGGACTCCTGTGCCTGTGGGTGCAAGCACCTGCTTGCTTCCTTGTTTTTCTGTGAATGCAAAGGAACATTAGTTGGTTTTCTTGTGTGTTATCTCAGCAAATGCATATTGAGTCCCGCTGGGCCCTGCAGGGATGAGGGGACAGGTGAGTGGGCCATGGCCCCTCTGGGAGCCTTTCTAGTAGGAGAAAGATTGGAGGTAGAGTCAGGTATGCCATGAGACCCTCAGGGAACCTGAGAGGAAGATGAGCTCTTTTCCAGCTGGGGATTCAGAGAGACTGTAGAAAGGACAGTGGAGATGGGGCTGGTCCTTGACCCTCAAGCAGGACATCAGCAGGAGACATCAACAGGATTCCAGGCAGGGGAAGCACAGGACGGAGAAGTGTGGGCATGACAGCAGGGTAATTCACCTAGAGGGGCTTTCGGTGTGGGATTATTTAGAGCTGTGGCTGGGAAGGTGGCAGGATGACACTCAGGAGGCCTAGAATGTCCAGCTCGGGAGTGTGGCTTTGTGCACAGGCCGTGGTAGCCACTTTATTTCCTAGGCAGAGAGCGACAGGACAAGGTGTTGCGTCAGCCTATGGGGAGAGTTGTCTGGCTGCCTCTGGTGCTGAAGAGGGTGACTGGTAGGTAGTGGCCCACAGCAGCATCAGTGTGCTGGGCCTAAGACACACAGTCTGGTGGAGAAGCCCTTGGCAGCCTGGGGCTGGGCTGTTGAATGTGAGTGAATCCATGGAGACAGTGGCTGAGGCTGAAAGTGAGCACCTTTGTCAAAGCAAAGAAGGGAGGAGGGTCAAGGACAGAGCTGGGGCAGGAAGGGAAAGAGGAACCACATTTCCTTCTGTGTTAGAGTCAGAGGCTAATACTGTGTCTAACACAGCCCCCATGAACAGGGTGTGTTAAGGTGACTCTCTGTTTCTTTGGAAGAGAATGCATAAAAGTCTCTAATAGAAAGCTCAACTGATAAAATACACCTATTTCTTGTCAAATCAGGCTTTAATAAATTGTCCTCCCCCCAAACGCATTATTTAACTTGTTTGAGACAGAGTGCATTTCGTAGGATGTATAAATCCACAGAAATTTATTAAGTCTTGACAAGAGTTATTGAATGTTACATTAAGTTTTTCAAATTGGCAAATGTTGGATGGCTTAAAAATTATTAATTAATGTATAACATTAAATACCAATAAATTGCACGGTGTATTTATGAACTATCTTTGAAGATCATTAAATATACATATTAGGCAATAAATCTATTCCCGCTTATAAATCTGTTCTGAATTGTGGTAAGTTATGGTTTAGGTGGTAGTGGAGGGGGAGGGCTAGACTGTCATTGGATGTCACTGGGTCCCCGGGCGGTGCCCAGGAACTAGGGGCCAGTCCCCTTCAGTTTCCATCCCTCTGGCTAATGGAATGGGAAGGAAGTTCAAGAAGGTGGACTCCTTAGGTTTCAGACATGGGATTAAAAGAGTCAAAATATGGAAGTTGGAGCAATGCAGATGACAATTTTTGCTCCGAAAAGCCATGTCTTGACATCATCACCCCATCACCACAAGCAGCCAAAGTGCTCTGACAGCACTTTTCAAAAATTAGCCCCTCTGATTCTTACACAAAGTTGGGAAGTAAAACAGAGGTTAAGTAGTTGGCCTAATTTACTCTCTCAATTCCAAAGGCCCACCTCATTCCATGACCCTATGCTGTCTCCATTCCAGGACTGGCCTCAGTTATAGACCTTAAGGGATGGAGGGACTTTGCTCTCCTACCATCTCTGAGAGGGTGGCAAAATTGATAATTGGAGAGCCCAGGCTCTGCTCTTCCAGTTTTCAAAAGCTGTTGGGGCTTATTTGTTTGTGTAGTGCCACTTGCTATAAAGTTTGAGTCACATCCCCACTTATCGCCTGTCTCATCCCAGATTTCTCCAGTGATGGGGGACTCACCACCTCCCAAGGCCCACTGACAGACTATTTCAGTTTTTAGAAATTCTCCTGTTTCTTTCTTTTATTCCCCGAGTCAATATTATTAAGATATAATTGACATGCAGTACATATAGGTTTAGGGTGGACAGCATAATGATTTGACTTGCATGTATTGTGAAACAATTACTGCTATAAGTTTAGTTAACATCCATCATCTTATAGAGATAATATAAAAAAAAAAGAAAGACAAAGAAAAAAATTCTCCTTGTGATGAGGACTCTTAAGATCTACTGTCTTAACACTTTTGCTGTGTATCATGGGACAGTGGTAGCTCCCATCATCATGCTGAACACTATATTCCGAGTACTTATTTATCTTGTAACTGGAAGTTTGTGCCTTTTGGACATTTTCACCCAATCCCCCCTCCCCCAACTCTCCCCTCGAGTAACCAAAGTCTGATTTCTTTTTCTATGAGTTGGGGAGGGGGTTATGTTTTAAGATTCCACACATACAGTATTTGTCTTTCACTATCTGACTTATTTCACTTAACATAATGCTCTCAATGTCTGTCCGTATTGTTGCAAATGGCGGGATATCCTCATTTTTAATGGCTGAATAATATTTCATCACACAGACAGACACACACACACACACACACACACACACACACACACACAACTTATTTACCCATCAGTGGACATTTGTTTCCATATCTTGGCTTTTATAAATAATACTGCCATGAACATGGGGTGCAGATGTCTCTTCCACTTAGTATTTTCATTTCTTCTGGATAAATAAGCAGAAGTGGAGTTGCTGGAACATACGGTAGTTCTATTTTTAATTTTTTGAGAAACCTCTATATCTTGTTTCTTTACCTTGGATTAGAGGATTTGTCATTTTTCACAGGTGTTCTCCAGATGGCCACCAGAGGGCAGTGTGGCAGGGGGCGGGTGAGAACAATAATGGGATTAGGAGGCAAGGGTTCCAGACTTTGCTCCACTCCTGAACACCTGCCTGCTCTATCTTAGAAACAAGGGTACAGGCCTGGACCACTTCTGTGGTGCCAGCCAGCTATGGGAGGCTGCCAGGTTGCTTCTAATGGGAGCTTCGATGAGATGAGGTCTCATGTGGGAAGCAAAGGGTCCCAGGTGTGAACTCAAGAAAATTTACTAGCTTTGTAATCTCAGGCATATCACCTGGCCACTTTGAAGTACGTTTCTTTTAGAAGGGCATCCTTGGACCTTGGAAGTCATGCAACATCTGGTGGCCCAGGCCTCAGTAAAGTGGATGAGTGAATGAGGCAAGCAAGTGAGGAATGGCCCACGTGGGGGTCCGCAAGCTCAGGCACTGATGGAGTGCATGCTCGGTCATGACCATGTCCTGTGTCCACACATGTGTTCCTGGTTCACTCGAGCCCTCAAGTAAATGGGCTCTCAGGCAGCCAGATGTGTTCTGTTTTCAGTGAGGCCACATCAGTTTTGGAGGAATTCGTTGTTAAATTAATTAATTGCAAAATTGACCTGCATACCCTGCTCTGAGAGAGTGACAGAGAGAGAGAGAGAGGGAAACAGAGACAAATAGTGAGAAAGTCAGCAAGTGGGCTGGTTTAGGAACACTGATGCCACGAAGCTACTTTAATGGCTTCATGATGTTCATTCACTCAATATTTATTGGGTGCTCTTCTGTGCCAGGCACTAGAATAAAGAGAAGAATGACACCCGGTCGGTCTGTGCCCCGTTGCTCTTCCTAGACTGTGGAGTTAACACTTCTGAAGGCAGGCTGTCTCTTTTCCATCCTCACGCGCCCACTGTCTGGCACCCGGCAGACTCCCAATAGTCATGTATTCAGTGCACGAATGTGGAAGTGCTGTCCTCAAGTAGCTGGTGGTCTGATGAAGACAGCAGTGCATACAGATCTCTCTACCACGGCTAGGTGAGGTTCAGAGCTAGCATGTGCTGGCTCCTCTGGCTCGCGGGTCCCTATCCTACAAATAAGGACTGGACCAGTTGCTGTCTGGGGTCCCCTGGGTCTCTGGGAATCATGTCTTTCCTCTGGCTCCTTCCCATTTATGGAGCCTCCATGGTAATGGAGAGAAGGAAAACCATGGCTCTTTGCTGGGCCCATTTACTCTTCTATTCAGTCATTCAATAAGTACAGGTACTTTTCTATTCATGACCTCATAAATGCTCCCACAGTGTTGGGGACAAGTTTTGATACTATCATGTTTCCAATGGGGGAGACTCAGAGATGGAGTTGTTGGTCCACGGGGTAGAGCAGGAATTCAAACCCAAGTCTCCCTTGGAGACTGTGGTAGAGGCAGCAGTGGCCTGAGCAGAGCCCATGTCGACGTATTGTCAGCCCAGCTCCCGGCCAGGCCATCTCTGCGCTGGGATTGGAGTTCTGCCTTCCTGACTCTCTGGACAGTAGTGCTTCTACAGAGGGCTGTGCCTCCACTTTCTTGAAAAACTCTCTGGAACTGATTCTTCACCTTTTCTCCAGCCCACAGAGGAACCACGCAGATCAGCAAGAGCACAAGTGTTGTTGCCAGCGTGGGCCTGAGCAGAGATATAATTTTCCCTCTTTCAGCCCTGTGCCCAGAGCAGGCTGGTGGGCGAGGGCGCGGGAACACTCCTGCAGAGGGAAAGAGCCACCATTCTGGCCCACTCAGATGACAAAGGTTTAAAACACATTGCTTAGCTGGTGTTTGCTTTTCATCACAACTTTATTTGAACCTGACTTCTCAGAGAGCTGGGGGATTGTGCCAGAGTGGTTTTTATTCGTGGGCAGCAGTCCGCCTCGATGCTGCTCTGTCCTTTGCTGGGAGAAGCAGTTCTGTTGACCGCTCATGAGTGGGAGACACAGGAGTAGCTGGGGTCAAGTCAGCCACACCGCCTCCCACGGCACTGTGCACCTGGGGCAGCAGAAGGGGCTGTCTGCCAGCCTGCAGCTACTGGTTCCCTCCTGTCCCCTGTAGCTACTGGTACAAATGTAGAGCTTTGCAGATCATATAATCATAGGGTCACTTGACAGAGAAGATACTGAGGCTGAGGGAGGCTAACCCCACCCCAGGTCACAGGCCAGCAGGTGGCATAGCTCTTAGATGTCTGCCTTCTCCCTCTGCCTTCACATGGCCCTTTCTCAGAGTGTGTTCATGGAGGGAGAGAGAATTCTCTCTCTTCCTCTCCTCATAAGCTCATTAATCCCATCATGGGGCCCCACCCTCATGATGTCATTGGGACCTAGTCACCTCTCAAAGACCCCACCCCAAAATATCATCACATCATGGGTTAGGGGCTTCAACATATGAATTTGGGGGGACACAAACACTGTCCCTCTTCTGCCCACAAACCCTGGTATGCTGACATTGAGTTCTGTGTTCTTTCCTCTGCCACTTGCCACAGATGGAGGCTTTTTCTTTGGAAGCAGCCCTTGGGAAAGGAATGGAATCTCACTGGAGTAACGTTTCTCAGCAAGAGGGAAAGGGGAGAGTGGGGATAAAAGCAAAATTGTTCTCTGGGCATCCTAGAGTAACCTAGTACTCATCTGTCACCTTCTCCCCCACTGAAGCTGGGCTATGGATGAAATAAAAAGTGATTTTTTCCTGCAGAAGGACCAGCCCAGGATGTGGCCGAGCTGCCCAGTGACTAGGGCCTGGCAGGGACTGTGGTCAAGGTTCAGGCTGGGGCAGAAGTACCCTTGCCTCTCCTGGGGTCATCCACCTCCCCCTGAACTGATCACCCTAACTCGCTGCTGCCCATGCACTGTTCTGAAAAGGAACTCAGGAGGGGATATGGCAGCCCTGGTCCCACTGTGTGACTGTGGGCGAGATGCTCTCCTCTCTGTCCATCCATTTTCCTGTCATTAAGAAGCCCTCCAGTCAGGCTTTGCTCATCCCACACTCCCAAGGAGAGGTGTTTCTCCCCAATTCCCGGCTTACATATTAAAACTAGAAGTATACAGCACAGTGTTCTCTGAAGACTGACATATCAGAGTCTGCTGCCATTTGTTGAGGCCCACCTAGCTGCCAGGTACCTACTAAGGTACCTATTCCTCCTTCCCACATCCCACAAAGGCAACTGGGATATAAGGAGGAGAATTGCCGGGTGATTGGAAAGATATGTGTTCCATTCTGACTCATGCACTCCCTGTGTGATCTTAAGCAAATGGCTTAACCTCTCCGAGCTTCAATTTCCTACTTATAAAAAGAAGAAGGGGCACATGGGTGGCTCAGTTGGTTAAGCTTCCAACTCTTGATTTCAGCTCAGGTCATGATTTCACAGTTCATGAGATCAAGCCCCACGTTGGGCTCTGCACTGATAGCACAGAACTTGATTGGGATTCTCTCTCCCTCTCTCTCTGCCCCTCCCCCCCCATGAATAAACTTAAACATATATTAAAAAATTTTCTTAAATAAAAAAGAAAGAGGAGGATTACGAGGAGGAAGGGAAGAGGAAGATCCAGAAAAATGAGATACAATTTGGAAAGCACCTAGTCACAGTACCAATGCAAAGTAGGCACTCAAGAAATATCAGTAGCTTATGCCTTTCTTGGGGCTCAGTTTTCTCATTTGTGAAGTGGGGATAGAATAGATTTCAGAGGGCAGTTGGGAAGATTGAAGGAGTATATGGGAAAGTCTGGTACACTGAGGCTCAGTTCATGTCACTCCTTCCCTTCACAGACTGGAGCCAGTAGCCATGGAACCCTAAACTTAGAGGAACTCTTTGCAGGCATTCTGAGCAGTGGGCATTTTGATGACTGCCCCGGGAGGAATGGCCAGTGTAACATCTCTTTTCCATAGTTGTTTTGTTACTCGTAGTGATCTTCAACTAAGATACTGAGACATCTGTGACAGTTGGTGATGGGTTACTTTAAATTCTTAGCTTATAACATGGGTCAAGTTCATTCTTTCAAAATAGGTGTTCCATCAATTCCTAGTAATTAAAACCCTAGTCCTATGATGCATATTCTCAAGGAACACTCCTGAATGGTGTACAAGAATGCCCTAATAGTCCAGAAGAACTGAGTCGTAAGCCTCATCAATCAGCCATATTCCCAAGAAATAGGAGAGAGCAAAACTCTTACTGAACAGCCAGATTAAATCCTGCAAACTCCATACACAAAGACGTATGAATATTCCTCCCAGAGGCATGCCAGTGTCTCCCTTGGGACCTGTGGTGTGTGACTCCTGGTATAGTTCTTTTTTTAAAAAAAATTTTTTTATTTGTTTATTTTTGAAAGAGGGGGTGGGAAAAGGGCAGAGAGAGAGAGAGGGAGACAGAGGATCTGAAGCAGGTTCTGCTCTGACAGCGCTCAGCCTGATACTGGGCTTGAACTCAGAACCTCAAGATCATGACCTGAGCCAAAGTCAGAAGCTTAATCAACTGAGCCACCCAGGCACCCCGTATAGTTCTAAAATTTTAAGTTCTTTTTTTTTTTTGTGGTAAAATACACACAACATAAAACTTACCGTTTTCACCATTTTTAAATGTACAGTCAGTGGCATGAAGTGCACTCACAGTGTTGTGCAGTAATCGCCACCACCCCCTTCAGGACCCTTTTCATCTTCCCACACTGACACTGCACCGAACTCCCTATATCCTCCCCACACCAGTCCCTAGCAACCCACCTTCTACTTTCTGTCTCTATTTACTCTAGGTACCTCATGTAACTGGAATTGCACAGTACTTGGTCTTGTGTGACGGGCTTATTATCACTTAGCATAATGTCCTCCAGGTTCATCCGTGTAGCATGTGTCAGAATGTTTGCACTTTTTAAGGCTGAATAATACCCTATTGTGTGTAGAGACCACATCTCATTTACCCACCCACCCTCGGTACGATTTTAACAAGCTTGTCCACTTCCACCGTTGCTGACTCATTCCAAGATGCTGACCGCTGGCCCTTTTAGAGTTTACAAAGCACCTTTATGTACGTGTTCTGTCCATCTCCTACCAACACTATAAGACAGATATTATCCTGAGAGAGGCTAAGTAATTTGCCCAAGGTCCTACATCATCAATTAGCAAAGCACACACTCAAACTCTGATCTAATGTCAAACTCCAAACACCATGTTATTTCTCCTTGAAAGCTCTGTTCTGTTGAACCTGGGCTGATAATTCAAAATAGTGAACCAACTGTGAGGCACAGTCACTGATAGACCTCCTTGGGAGGGGGTGACCTGGGGCCCCTGGGGTTTGGGCCATACAAACCCCAGAGTTGTTGGGGATGGGGACTGGGTGTCTCAGCCTGTGGCTAATCACTACTCAGAACAGAAATATTTCAACAAATATTTAATAACAGGTGCCTGGTACTGATGCAAGTCACCGATTGCCACTTATGGGATTAGATCCTAGCAGGACTTACAGAGATGGAAGGGCATCTTAAGAAGAAAACACTGCAAATATATTTTTGGAAACTGAGAATGGAGAATCGAACCCAAGAAATATATATATATATATATATATATATATATATATTTTTTTTTTTTTTTTTTTTTTTTTTTTTTTTTTTTTGGTCACGTCTGTCATTCACCAAAAGAAGTGATGCAAATATATCTGATTGGTGAGCTACGCATTCTCATAGTTGGCTCCATGCTCCTCGTGTCCGAGGAAGAGGCTACAGGATGCCAGAAAGGTGGGGGCAGCCAGAACCCTCCACCCTCCATTAGTGTGCACAGTACACGTTTCTCCTGTGTTTGGGATCTCAGCTGCCTACTGGGAAGAGGAACTACTACCAGGGTCATTAGGGAATCGTGTGAAGGGTGAAGGTAGTTAGGACCACTGGGCTGGGGGGTGGGGCTTTGCCTTGAATCCCCTTTCAGTCACAACACACTGACTAGCATTAGGTAAGTCACTTACTTTCTGGTGCAAGAAAAGGGCTCTTGAAGCTTTCACCTTCTGTAACTCTCTGGAATATTTATTCCTACTCAGTTCCAAAATGTATTAAGCCTGCTCACAATTACAAAACACACAGGAACAAGAAAATTAAAAGAGTCTAAACTAAAACCCAGTTACAAGAGGCCAAAGAATAGATGTGCCAGGTGTTGAGATGAATATAACTGCAGTTAAGCATTCAGTTTGTCACTGCGCTTCCCAACAGCCAAGGCAAAAAGGGAAACATGTCATATTCTCTGATCAAAGAGTACTTCAGATTTTTCTTAAGAGAGACATCTTGGCACTAGAGGAATTTACTACTTGATATTATCTTGTCTTCATAGCAAAGGCAGAAATAACAGTGTTTGGTGGAAATTTTGTTACAGACCCTTTTTTCAAATGGACATTTCTCATTTTGCTCCCTCATACAATCTAAGAGCAAACACATTAAATTTTATCCCAGGGAAATCATCCCAATGGTTAAAATAATATGCTCTATGTCTGTTACCTGACTTAAAACTGAGGCACTTGGTGAGGAATGACACTGAGATTCTACATGAATGAACACTTAACATTAAATGTCTCGATGAGTTTGGAGCATTCCTGGGTCCTGGTCATTTCATGTTTAAATCCTCTGGGGAGGGCCTGTTGTGTTACTAATTTGAGACTTTGTGCCTTGGCATCTATGACAGCACCAGGCACACGGTAGGCACTCAATGAACATTTGTGAAATCATATGCTGATTTCCAGACATGGAGAATTCAGGCCACAAAGGACCTGAGAAAGTGTTTGGTCCAGTGCCTTCATTTTACAGATGCATCATCTAAGGCCCAGAGGGCTGTCTTGATCTGCCCATGATCACACAAAGGGTAGTGGTGGGTTTGGGTTTAGTACAGAGTCTCTGTCCTTGGGCCACCACTCAGCACTGTGTTGCTGCCATGGCCTGGTCCCCTGACCTTATAGGACGGTGGATGCATTTATAGAATGCACGGAAGTTGTCTGTGTCTCCCATCTTGAGAGAAGTGCATCAATAGGTGGGAGCATAGTTATGGTGGCACAGAGCACGGAGAAGAGCCAAGGTGTCTGACCAAAGCCAGACAACTCACTTCTCCCACTTGAGCCCAAAGGCTATTGACAATTAGCCTGAACCAAGCTGTTGGTGAGCCCTGCCTCTCTGTGGTGAGCATTTAGTGTCTGACGTGCATTTTCACCTGAGCGGGGCAGCCTCAGGGGGCTCTCTGGGCATCTAGGGTTGGCATGGCATTTTCCTAAAGAACCCACTCAGGAACCCAGGGGAACATTTGCCCGCTCCCCTCACACAGGTGAGAAAGCTGAACAATGATTGTTAACAAAGGCCACCGGACGCATCCCGTCTTTGGCCGAACTGCAGATAAACTGTCCCAGTCGGATGAGAGTCAGGCTTGGTATTAAGCTCTGTGGGGGACATGCTACCTGCATAGTCAGTGTCTAGTGGCCCCTGGGCAGGAGTCTAAGGCTGAGTCTATGACCTCACGTGAACTCAGCCCTCAGTGAAAGAGATGGGCGGTGCTTCCGTTTCTCCTCAACGCCCTTCATACTCAGAGTCTTTTAAGTTCTTGTCTCAAGGCCGAATTGCAGGGGTCCTTTGGCCTTTTATAATCACACCCACCCAGCCCTTAACTCTGTTGTTGCACTTCCTTTTGGGCTAAGTGCACATTCTCTATTTCCATTAATGCTGTGAATTCTGGACAGGCATGCCTGTGTGCAGTTAGGGACCCACAGTTGTCTTTTTTTAATGTTTTAAATTTTATTTCATTATATTTTAATCTTTTTATTTTAGAGAGAGAGAGAGAGCAGGGGAGAGGGGCAGTGGGAGAGAGAGAATCTTTTTTTTCTTTTTAAATTTATTTTAATGTTCATTTATTTTTGAGAGAGAGAGAGAGGGAGAGCATGAGCAGGGGAGAGGCATAGAGAGGGAGACACAGAATCTGAAGCAGGCTCCAGGCTCTGAGCTGTCAGCACAGAGCCTGATATGGGGCTCGAACCCACAAACCATGAGGTCATGACCTGAGCCAAAGTCAGATGTTTAACCAACTAAGCCACCCAGGAGCCCTGAGAGAGAGAATCTTAATGAAGCAGACTCCATGGCCAGTGTGGAGCCTGACACAGGGCTTGATCCCACACCCTTGGGATCATGACCTGAGGTGAAATCGAGTCTGACACTTAACCAGCTGAGCCACCCAGGCGCTCAGGAACCCACATTTATCTTATCCTGCTTGATTCATAGACCTTCCACCTACTAATTTATATAATCCAACCCATCATCTTCATTAAACCTAGTCCTGAACAGTCCTTTTCACTGAGTTTCTTTAGATACTACTAGGTAACATCTCTAGCTGGGCCCAGCCTGGTTTGAGAAAATAAGACCATGATTTCTTTTCTTTTTTTTTAAACATAATTTATTGTCAAATGGGTTTCCATACAACACCCAGTGCTCATCCCAACAGGTGCCCTCCTCAATGCCCATCACCCACTTTCCCCTCTCCCCCATCCCCCATTAACCCTCAGTTTGTTCTCTGTATTTAAGAAAGACTGTAATTTATTTAAAACCATTTTTTAATGTTTATTTATTTTTGAGACAGAAAGAGACAGAGCATGAGTGGGGGAGGGGCAGAGAGAGGGGGAGACCCAGAATCCAAAGCAGACTCCAGGCTCTGAGCTGTCATTACAGAGCCCGACGTGGGGCTTGAACTCACCAACCATGAGATCATGACCTGAGCCGAAGTCAGATGCTCAGCTGACCTAGCCACCCAGGTGCGCCAAGAAAGACCGTGATTTCTTAGGAGTCCAGTTTCTAAGAACCGGCAGCTCATGAGTGTTATCGAGACACTCGCGTGCAAGACGTGAGTAAACTGAGACTCAGAGAGAACGAATGCCTTGTTCATGGGTCATACAAAGTAGGTATGGGCAGGAGGGGTCTCTAAATCAGTGAATGGAACTTAGGCTTCATTGTGCAGACCAACCACTCAGAGACCGCGTTGAAATGGAAATTCTGGCACAGCAGACTAGAGCCTGAGCCTGTGCACTTCCAAGCAGCTCCTGGATGGTACTCAAGCCACTGGTCCTGAGACCACACTTGTGCAGTGGGGCTCTAGACCTGACCTTCTCAGGCCTCAGCTCATTATAATTATCCGGGGAGCTTTAAACGTAAGGGAGGCCTGCGCACCACTGCCAGAGATGGGAGTGCAGCTAAGCACTCGGAGTGTTCCCCAAAGGTTCAAACACTCTGCCCCAGCCCAGCACTTCTCAAACATGAGTGTGAGAATCCCCTCAGCATCCCCCGGAGGTCTTGCTAAAACCCACACTCCCGGGCACTGCCCCTAGAGATTCTATTCCGGAGAGCTAAGTACAGGGCCTGAGAACTTGCATTCCTACAAATGTCCAAGCAATGCTGGCCCTCCTGGCCCAGCACCATGCTTCGAGTGGCAAGGCTATATAGACCTGTGGTCTCAAGGGTGGTCCTGGACCAGCAGCATCAACATCCTTTGGGAATCTGTCAGAAATGCAAATTCTTGGCCACCCGCACCCCCGGACACACTGTATCGGAAACTCTGTGGGTGGGGCCCGGCAATATGTGTTTTAGCAAATACCTCCCCCCACCCAGGTAACTCTGATGCACTCTGAGGCTTGAGGGCCCCCACTGTAGACCTCTGGCATCACTGCACCTGAAAAAATTCCAACTCAGTCTCCTGGGCCCGGGCTGGCAGGTAAGCCTGGTGCCCTTGAGGAAGCCTAGTATTTGGGATGTTGAAGATCATTCTTTGGTTCCCAGAGAACTGGGAAGCCTGCACCTGCTGGGCATGAGCCAGTACCACAAGGAAGTCGGAAGTGCCTTTACTAGGCCCAGACCAGATGCATCACAAGCTTCTCTCCACTGAGTGAACGGTCGGTCGGAAGCAGGAACATCTGTTAAATCGTTCTCACTTTCGTGTTTTGTGCGAGTAAGAGTTAAATTGCCAAATCCTGTCAGACAGCCGTCTGTTGCCCCGGCAACACCCTGCAGCTGCTGGAAAGAGAGAGAGAGTGCTTTCAGGCACCAAGCCCTCAACCCCTCCCACCCTTCAAGTCTCAAGTGAGCTGTTTGCTGTCTTCCTTTTCCTTCTGGAAAGAGAGTAATCTGGAACTGCTCCCCCAGGGCCCCTGAGTGCCTGAGATTACCATGTAAAATGACCGGAAAGTGAGAGCATTGCCATATTCTTGTATTCCTCCTACCTGTGTTCATGTAGCCAATTATTCTGTGTACACCAGGTGCTGTGCAAGGTGCCAGCCAGCAACAGAGGGACAGTTTCCTCCAGGCAACCCCTCATGTAGGTATGTCTGCGAGCCCTCAGACCCTCAGAGGACCAGTGCTTGGGGGAAGCCTGACCTTCCATTGTAGCTCTGTTCCCTCTACAGTGAGCAGATCAAGGGAATATGCCCAACCCAGAGCCATGCCACCAGGGAGTATCCACGAGTGGGTAGCCCTTGGCCAGCCCTTTCAAGGAAGAGGGAAAGGAAGGAGATCTAGAACAGAGCTTGGCTGCTTATGGAAGAGGGTTGGAAAAATATTGTGATGCTGTGGACGGCAGGTTTTGCGGATCGTGGAGTGCCGATCAGGAAAACTGAGTTAAGAGGCAGTTCCCGCAGATATAGGCCCTGTGCAGGGAAAGAGGCTTTAGAGAATGCTGCTGACCTTAGCCCAGGCTCATCCCCTTGGCATCGGGAGCAGGTCTGGCAGCAAGATGGTTCCCATGCTGCAGTTGCTGGAGAAACCGAGAAGATAATGGGCCCCTGCCCTGGCCAGGGCCAGCTCCAGGATGGGCAGGGAGCAACTTGTGGGTGCAGGTCATGGTGACAGGCAGGTGCAGATTGTTGGAGACTTCTGGAAGGTGATTACTAGGATTTCCTTTTGTTTTCAAGACCAAGACAATGTTGCTGAGGTGTCACTTCCCCTCATTGAAACGATCAGGGTCGGTGTCCTCACATGTTCCAGGTGAACCGGGTTGCACTTTGGGAGTAGTGTGCGTCATGATCGTTCTCCATGCCCTGAATATGGGGGATCTGAGGCCCTGCAAGTGGGAGCTATTGTCCCACCTGTGGTTTTGAACCTCCAGGTTTGAGCTGCAGCCCAGAGTAAGGCTTGGTGTCAGCAGGACAGGCCCTGAGGGGATCAGTGTGCTCTCTCTGGTCTAGCAGAGCTGAGAAGACCCGTGTCCTGGAAGCCCCAGGAGGATGTGGGGGTGCAGGGTTTATAGAATCAACCACTTATTTCTCCCACAACTACCTCTCCTTGCAAGGTGTTCCCTGGGATACATAAAGGCTGTAAGCAGACCTTGCTGTGGAAAGGTGGGTTAGGGGAGTAAACCTAGTCCAGGATGCCCAGGAGAATATTCTTGGAGTTCACAGACCCCCAAGTGGTACCCAGGGCTAATGGTAAGTGAGGGCTCAGGGATCCTTCCAGTCTGTGGACTTTGGATGGCTGGCGATGCCCCACCAGGGCTACCCCTCTGGATACACTGAGCTCTCCCATTACCACCAATGAATTCTGCAACCGCTGACATTGGGGGTGGGGGTGTGCAGGAGATGGCAGAATGCTAGTATCTGTTCAGTCTTTATTCTGTGCCCTTCACTGTGCTAGATGGTCTACATGTTCCTCACAGACACCTTCTGAGGTGGGGACTATGTCACCCATTTTAGAGACGTGGAAATGAACGTTTAGACAGAGATTCACTAACTTGCCCAGTGGCACATGGCTAGGAGCTGGGATTTGAATCCAGGGCTGACCCCATGTTCATGCTTTGCTCACTTCATTCATTGACTCAATAAACGCTTATTAAGGGCCTCCTTTGTGCCAGACTCTGTTTTAGGCCCTGGGGATTCACACTGAGCCAAAATCCTTGCCCTCATGACATGATCATTCTCATGAGAGCAGACAGGCGATAAACAAGTGTCTAAGTAAAATGGTACAGCGAAGTTGAGACAATAAAAATGGCTTGGAGAAAAATAAAGGAGAGAAGGGAGGAGGAGCATTCAGGGGGAGGGCTGAGATTTTAGACAAGAGTGGTCAGGAAAGGCCTTGCTAATAAACAGGAAAAGAGCATTCCAGGTAGAGGAAACTGGCTGTGCAAAGACCATGAGGCAGAAGCAGGCCTGAAATGCCTGAGGGCCACCTGTGTGGCTGGAGCCCAGTGAGTGAGGGGGACAGGAGGCGGGTCAGGGAGGGAGCAAGGGGCTTTTGTTAAGACCACAGCTGTGGCTCTGAGTAAGCCAGTGGCCACTGGAGGGGCCGAGCAGAGTAGTCGTGGCTGTATTGAGTATTGAGTCTACTGGCTGTAGGGGCCCAGGGGGGTTGTGGGCGGACTACTGAGGATGCTCAGGGTCAAAGAACAGTCGATACTTAGAAATTCTGACAGGGGCCCAAACTGAGATCTTCAGTAGCTTTAAAAACAGATGAACCAGGATATCAGCCTAAAAATGGAGCAGGGGAGATAAAAGACATTGAACCTAATCCCCCTTCCAAGTTCCAAAGATGCAAAACATGAAAGATAAACAAAAAATACATTTACACCTTTTAGAGAAAATTCTCCCTGGACCACAACTCCGGAAGGAGGCAGTCAAGTCCTCTGTCTCTCAGAGCGCCCAGGGATGCCCCTCTTAGGGTTTACTAGAGCTGGATTCCAAGCCCCGCAGTGGCAAATTGGGCCTCAAGTTGGGGGCCTCAGAAGCACAGTGCGATTCTGTCTCCCAAAGCTGGTCACAGAACTAAATTGTATAATGCGTTTAATAGCCCCTCCATTGTATGATAATATTATGCTTCAGAAAAAAAGCATTTAAGCCTACTTATGGTTTGCATTTTCTTACCTCTTAAAAAAGATTGAAAATAAGTTCCCTCTGTGTTCTCAGGAGGTACCCCCTCCTCCTAACTCCGCCCCCCCCCCATAAAAGTCGAGATTAGACCAAGGTTTCCTTCCCTGTACTTCAAAGAACAGCATGCAGCGAGATCAGCATTTTAAGGGAGAAGGCGCTTAATGCTCTCCCCCTGAATAAAAGGTATAGCTTTTACTCTGAAAAAGGTAGTGTATAATTACACATGCATTTGTGGTTGATGAATACAACATGGCCCGTTTTATTGTCAATGAAATAAGAACAATTCTTGTGGCCCTCGGCATGGTGAAAGCTGGCCCCACTCACTGGCCTTTCTTCTCTCTTATGAAGTCCTCTAGGACAGCAGGGTCACAGGGGAGTGGTGGGGAAACAAAGTGACCACAGCCTCACATTTAAAAGGTAAAAAGAAGCAAACCCGAGTGCACACTTCTGGTTTCCACATTCTGGGTCCCGGTTGCCACCCTCTGGGGTCCGCATGCAGTTTTGGCCTGATGATGTTGACGAAGCTGACAGCACCCTCAAGCCACATATGTCCTCCATCTGGGCTGGCCCACATGACTGAGATTCTGCCTGAAGGGACAATCTTGAAATTCCCTTGGATTCCTTCCTTCATTCATTAGATGTTGACTGTGTCTTGCTCTGAAGGTCAAGCTGGTGTCCGCAGTCTGGCTTCCAGCGAGTCCCCTCCCCGATTCCTGTTTTGGCCACCAGCTCCCAGCTAGTCAGCGACAAAGTCATGCAGCTTCCTGTCTAAAAGCCATTCTGCACCACTGACGTCTCTCTACCTCACAGCTCCCACAGTATTCTGGCCACCGCCCTCCCTTGTCTGGAATATTGCCAGTAGCCAATCGGCTACCCCGCAGCCTCCCGGCTTCCCAGCTTGATGGCATATGACAGCCAGTGTGATCTTCTTAATTGGCAAATTGGACCATGTGCCACTCCACTGTTTAAATCTTGTCAGTGGCTTCCATGTGTACTTAGAAAAAATCCAACTTCTTATGTGGGCTCATGGGCTCACCTCTGCTTCTCTTTCTGACCTTGTGTTATGTCACTTTTTGTCCCCTGCTCATGGTGCCTCAGCCATCTGACCTTTCCTCTGGTCTCCTAGGCACCTGGGCCCTCATTCTTCCCTCTGCCCTGAGTGTTCTTACCCTGGACCTCTGCGTGGCTGTCTTCTAGTCATTCAGTTCTCAGGACAAATGTTTCTTCCTCAGAGAGAACTCACTGACTGGTCAGTCCAACCTGGCCATACCCATACTGGCCCCTATCACATTTTTCTGCTTTTGCTTTCTTTCCTTTTTTTCCCCTAAGTTTATTTATTTATTCTGAGAGAGAGAGCGGGAGAGGGGGAGAGATAGGGAGAGAGGGAGAGAGAGAGAGAGAGAGAGAGAGAGAGAGAGAATCCCAAGAAGGCTCCACGCTGTCAGAGCAGAACTGTATGTGGGGCTTGATCTCATGAACAGTGAGATTATGACCTGAGCCAGAATGAAGAGTCAGATGCTTAACCAACTCAACCTCCCACGTGCTCTCGGTTTTGCTTTCTTGATGGCACTGTTGCTTAGCTTACGTGTTTCTTCCCTGCCCATCTCTAAAATGCCAACTATATCCCAAGCTCCTCGAACAATTCCTGCCACACAGTAGGCCCTTAAATAATCTTTCTTTGAGAGACTGAATGGATGAGTAGATGAGGCAGTGAGACAAAAATGAAAATTCAGGCTTTGGGGTCTTGAGGCAGCTGGTTTTGGTGTCAGACTTGGGCTTCTGTTTCTCTGTGTCTTTTGGCAAATCCTTTTAAGTCTCTGAGCCTCTGTTTCCTTATCTGTAAGTTGAGAACAGCCCTCTCTTGCTGGACTGTGTTGCGGGTCAAATAAGATAACTATGCATTAGTTCCTGACCCACAGTGGGAATGTGATGAGTTTTCATTTTCTTCCTCTCCAGTGGAGACCTGGTCTTATTCCATGATCAAGGGGAGGGCCTCACCTGTCACTTTAGTCAGGCTCTCTCCTGCCTTGGAGAACTTAGGACTCCTTTCCCCAGGGGCTGATGCTGTCAAGGTAACGCCTCTAACACTGCCTGGTGTTCATGGGTTAATTGACTTGAGGGTTCCCTTGATGTCCCAGAGGAGACTGTACTTGAACCAATCTGCATAGGAAAAGGCATTCCTGAGGCATTTGGGACCCTGGGGCAGGTTGAAAACAGGGCCAGGACTCATGAGAGTCAAGCAAGGCACCAGGGCATCAATGTGAGGAGGCCCTCACTTTCAGGGTTGGGTAAGCACGGTCTCACCTGAGAATGAGTACACCTTAAATTCTGCACTCTCTGCTCCTCAGGTCTTCACCCTAGTCCTTTGCTGATCATGGAAGCTCACGTTTGGAAGGGACACTGAAAACCACTTCCCACCCATTCTCAGATCCCTCCCAGAGCCATAAAAACACAGAGAAAAAGTGTTTTGTCCAGCTGCATATGTGGCTGATTCCTCTGCCTCTTCCTCCTATCTTTTCTGATACAGGCTGTGATAGACTGAATCCTTGTGTCCCTGCTCCCCCAAATTCACATGTCAAAGTCCAATGTGATAGTATTTGGACATAAGGCTTTGGGAGGTAATTAGGGTGAGGTGAGGCCATAAGGATGGGGCCCCCATGATGAGATTGTGTCCTTAGAAGAAGAAGAGGCCAAATCTCCCACCCTCCACCATGTGAGGATGCAGCGAGAAGCTCACCATCTATAAGCCAGGAAGAGAGCCTTCACGAGAGCCAAATCTGCCAGTGCCTTCATGTTGGACTTCCAGTCTCTAAGACAGTGAGAAATAAATGTCTATGTGTTGTTTAAGCCACTGGCATACTGTATTTTGTTATAGTAGCTAGAACTGACTAATACACTAGGCAAAACCAGTTTCCCTAGAACATCTGCCCATTGCTCCTATCTGCTCCCACCCTTTGGGACCTCAGGGAACAAGTGTAGCCCCTTTCTATGTGGCAGCAGGGAGAACTCTGTCCCTCTCTCACTTCTGTGGTCTCCATATCAAGCTCACCTGGGAGCAGGGAAAGGAGAATTACTAGAGAAACCCATTGGCCATCTTGGAGAGCAGGGAAAGCCACACAAACCATCATTATCTCTGTGTGAGCCCATGTTTGGGGAGCTACATAGCAAACAGATGCCCATTGTGACCCAGGAGAAGTGGTTGGAACTCAGGGGGTCAGTTC
Organism: Panthera pardus; assembly: GCF_024362965.1. Classification (NCBI taxonomy): domain Eukaryota; kingdom Metazoa; phylum Chordata; class Mammalia; order Carnivora; family Felidae; genus Panthera; species Panthera pardus. The sequence goes on along the minus strand of NW_026526688.1, from coordinate 52,101,874 downwards.
CCCACTTCTGGCTGCAGGAGCCCTGGAGAGATGTGTGCTGCAGTCTCCAGGAGGGTTGGCCCCCCTTCTTAGGCTTAATGTTTTCCCACTGAAGTGCAGATGTAGCTTTTGCACAAAAGGAGAGACCCATCCCCCAAAGCAGCGATGCTTCCAGGACTTGCTTCCGAGCAATCAGAGCTAGATAAGGAGAATGATCCCTCCTAATTCCTCCTTCTGCTTTCTGTCTCCAAGGCTCTCAGTGTTACTTTCTCAGTTGAGCTCCTCATTCGTCTATAGGACAGAGAAGGAGTGCGTCACTCCATTCAAAGGCAAGAAATCACAGGTACAAATGGGCACCTTTGTCAGCTAGCTACCCAGGCCTGCTTCTCCAGGAGAAGGTTGGCTGGGGTGGTGGCCCAGGGCTTTCCAACCCCAGCTTCTATGTTCTGCCCCTGACAGAAGTAGGCACATTCTTTCCCAGGCAACAGAAGCCTCCTAACCTGCCTGCCTTGCTAGTGGGTGTTCAGATCTCAGGATGACCCCTGCCCAGAATAAATGGGGCCTCCTGGGAGAATGGCATCACCCACCAGGCAGCTCATTGTCACTTTTGATTTAACCAAATGAAGCACAGTGAAAACCAAGGTGAATGTCCTAATCACATAATTACATTAGTGCCGGCTCCAAAGAGTCAGCAGGCTTCCCTAGTCCTAGGGTTCGGTCCTCTGTTTCCCAGGCTCCTCACAGATGGCACATATAGAACATTCCTTTTCCAGATGACTTGTCTTGGTTATCATCCAGACAGAGAACTGAACTTCATGGAAGGCTGTGCAGAGTTCACTTAGAGACTATTTTGAGATTTAGGGATTAAACAGCAGTAAGAGCCATTGAGACCTTCTAGCCTGACATAAATAAGGGAAACTGAGGCCCAAAAAGAGCAAGTGACTTACCCCAGGTCACACAGCACATCATTGGACCAACACACTTTCCAAATCACTGTGGGTTTTTTCTTTTTGTTTTGTTTTAGAAATTCTAAAACAAGTTCTAAAATTGACATTTTAGAAAATGTCAATGTTTAATTACAAATCTAACTATAATTCACTAGTTTTTTTAAGAGTTAAAAAAATCAGTAAAAAAGAGCAAGAATAAGAATATTGGGGTGATTCTAATATTAGCTATACTGTTGGCTCTTAATATTGGTTTAGTTCAAGTTCCTGCATCAAAAAAACTGAATTCTGGTCTGCATGGGTTTCCCCAGTCCCCAGTTTGGCTGGTTCTGAGGAGGGAAGGAGAGTCCTGTCTTGGGATGAGGTGAAGGTCTCTGTTGGCAGGATTGGATGGCCAGAGAGGCATGAGAACATGCTGTACGAGTAAGACTGGGCATCAGAGCAGGGAGTCAGCGGCTCTTGGCAGGTGAGGTCTCCATCTGTCCTGCCTTCCCTCTTATTTTTTCTTCCTGTGACTGTGGCATCAGTATCCCAGGGTCTGCCTGTCTGTCTCCTGGGAGGCTGCCAGACGTTGACACTTAATCTCCCCATCCCTGGGGGCCTGTCACTGTGAAGAGAAGTAAGTGGAGTCGAGGGCACGCAGTGGACCTCAGGTCTGCTTCTCAAAGCTCTCTTCAGACATGTGGTGCCCAGCTGAGTGGAAAGACCTGTAAAGAGAGAATCCGTTCTTCTGATGGGGATGCAGATGTGATAGAGGCCTTACTTGTATCTGAGAAGCTGAAGGCAGTTTAATCCCAAATTCTAGTCCAGTCTCTCCTCAGTAGCCACTGGGGTACAGGGTGGGCCGGAAAGGGCAGAGGGAGCAGCCAGCCATTTTGCTGTGCTAATTGGCTGTGTCCTCTGTGAAGTCACCGGTTTGACCTTCTCTTTTCTTTGGTGCCTGTTGAGTTTCTCATGGAACGTCCTGAGTGGCTGCAGACTCCTGATTCCTTGGAGCTTGCTGGGCTCCCATTGTGCCTTGAGTGTCCCTCCCTGCTGATAGTCGGCCAGGGTCTGAAGTCAGGGTGAGGGCTCTTCACCCTCTCCCACCTCAGCATGAACTCTTTGCTTCCTTGGGGGGGGGGACTTCTCAGAGTGTGGGACAGGCCTTTGGTCCCCACTTTGTAGGAAGGCTGGAACTGGTGCCTCAGGGCAGGGAAGATAGGCCCACGACAGGGCTAGAGATGTGGCAAACCACTAGCATCCACCCCCACTGTCCAGCTGCTGGTGCATCTCAGGCCAGGCTAAAAATAGAGGGAAACAAAACCAAGGAGGTGACCACTGAGATGAGGAAGGTAATCTAGTCCTTGGGTCACAGAGGGATGTTCTGTGTCTTCACAACTTGTGATTAACCAAGTGGCCTCTGCTCTCCTTTCTGCACCCTACTGGCAACATCTGGCCCTGGAAGATGACCTGCAAGGGAACGCAGCAGGTGGCAGAAAAAACACAGGCCAGGAGCCAAAAGACCAGGGGGGAAATCACAGTGAGGCACATCTCTCTTGGGCCTCCGTCTTCTTCATCTGTAAAGGAAGGGGTTGGATTCCTGCCCATTCTACCACTAACTTGTGAGTTTTGCAAAGCAAGACAAGATGTGTTACCTCATTTGGCTTAAGTCAAAGGAATGACTGTATGAGAGCAGGAAAGGGATTGAAGCTTAAACTTCTAGGTTCAGAACCCCTTCACCCACACTCTGCATCCCACTTCATCTCCTTGCCAGATGGTCACCAGGCCCGGCGCTCATGGGGCAACAATTTGCTGAATGAATAAATGGAGGCTCCCTTTCTACATGGATGGTCCTAGGACTCTGTTAGTTTGTAACTGACTTCCATAACTAAGTACCACAGACTGGGTGGTACTTACACCCAGTAAGTACAAACAACAGAAACCCATTTTCTCACATTATGGAGGCTGAAAGTCTGAGACCAAAGTTTCATCAGGGTTGCTTTCTAGTGGGGCCTCTCTTCCTGATTTGTAGATGGCTACCTTCCTTTTCCCTGAGTCCTTTTCCCTGAGGTGGGTTCCCAGCTGGCCCCTGGGGGCTCCTGCAGGGGTGGGAGGAGTCCTTTTCCCTGAGGCCTTCCTTCCTGTGTGTGCATGGAGGGAGAGAGATCTCCAGTGTCTCTCTCTCTTCTTATAAGGAAACAAGTCCTATTGGATCAGGGCCTCACTCTCATGATCTCAACCTTAATTACCTCCTCAAAGACCTTACCTCCAAATACAGTCACAGTGGGGTTAGGGCTTCAACATATGAATTTGGTTGGGGGGACACAATTCAGTCTATGTCAGCCACCTTCTCACTATGTCTTCTTTTTAATTATTACATTTTACTTAAATCCAAGTTAGTTAACATATAGGGTAATAATGATTTCAGGAGTAGAATTCAGTGATTCATATAACACCCAGTTCTCATCCCAACAAGTGCCCTCATTAATACCCATCAGCCATTTAGCATATCCCCCCTCCACCCAGCACCTCTCCAGCAGCCCTCAGTTTGTTCTCTGTATTTAAGAGTCTTTTATGGTTTTCCTTCCTCTCTCTTTTTATCTTATCTCACTGTGTCTTCTTATGATCATCCTTCAGTCCTCCTGTGTCTGTCCTACTCTCTTCTTATGAGGACACCAGTCATATTGGATCAGGATCCACCCTAATGACCTTATTTACCTTAATTACCTCTTTAAAGATCCTGTTTCCAAGGGCAGTCACAGTCTAAGGTGTGTTAAGACTTCAACATATGAATTTGGAGGGAACACAATTCAGCTCATAGACCCCTGGGTATCCATTTCTGGGAGTGACTTCCCCGTACAGATGACTTGATATTCCAGGATGACTGTGATGGATGAAGCCAGGGAGAGCTAGCAGGACTTCCATGGCTGGGGAGGGTGATGTTGGAGAACCCAAGAAGACCAGCCTGTCCAGAGGTGCATGACTTTAAATGTCTCCATGGGTGAAATTCACTGAGTCCAACCCTCACAGCCCTCGGTGTCCTCATCTGTAAAGGAGGAATAATAATGCCTATTTTATCTACATCATCGGCTCAAGGGAAACAATAAATGGGAAGTGCACTGAGTTCCATACATTGGTTACTCTATCTGGTTTGGGAAGAGGTGTGTCTTTTGGTCCAAGGATGGATTTTTGTGGTTGGTCAGACAGACTTCTCTATAGAAAGGAGATCTGTGAGAATAAGCAAAGCCAGTTTTTCCTGTAGAAGAAAGGAGAGTGGGGTCCACTCTGCAATGGGAGCCTATTGCATTGTCTGAAACATCATTCCTTTTATTCCAAGCATTTAGCTCCTCTGTTTGGAGGGATAATACCTTAAGCCATTATCATCTTAGTGTGAATTAGCCTAATCAATTTTTCTCTTCTGTGACAGGAAGGATTTGAGGGGCATGTGAGTCCTGACCATGTGGGAAGAGGGAAGGGCCAGGATGGGCAGGTGGGTTCCCAGCGGGCCCCTGGGGGCTCCTGCAGGGGTGGGAGGGGGCTTGCTAAACTGTCATCTGGGTGGTCTGGGCAGCAATAATTCACTAAAAGCTGCCTGAAGACTAGCTTGATCACTGAGTGACTTTTCTAGTGCTTTCTCTGAGGCAACCTGCAGTCTCATTCATCCATTGATTTAGTCTCTACTCATTCATTCCTCCTTCTCTCCCTATCTTTCTCCTTCCCTCCCTCCCTTCCTTCCTTCCTTCCTTCCTTCCTTCCTTCCTTCCTTCCTCCCCCTTCCCTCTCTCCCTCCCTCCCTCCCTCCCTCCTTCCCTTCTCAGAAAATAGCTGAGCATGGCCATGAGCCCAGCCTTGTGTGGACAAGTCCTGCATTAGGAGCTCATGATCTTATAAAGGAGGCCAAAGGAAAAGCAAATCACAGAACACAAGACTAAGACACTGAATGCCATAGTGACAGGTGCTGGGGGAGAAGGGAAACAGGGGAGGGGCACCACACTCTCCCCTGGGGAGTAGAGATGGGGGAAGGAGAGTGAATTCCCAGAAACAATAGTTGGGTTGGGTCTTGGATAATGAGGGGTTAATCAGTTGAAGGGAAAAGGGTATCTCAGGAGTCTGTAGAGTATGAACAAAAAGAGTGAGGAATGGTTTGGCTTAGGATGTGTTGAGGGGGAATGTCTTGGGACAGACAGGAGGGAGGGGAGAGGCAGGTGGTTCATGAGTCAGCAGCCCTACTTCCTGCCTGGAGCAGGGGAATTGTCAGCCACCCCAGCCCTGACCTTCTTGCTGGGTGGGCCTATTGTTCATAGACAGATGTGGCTTAGGTGCCAGGATCTGTGCAGTGGGGCTCTCTGCAGGGGTGACAGCAGCTAGGAGGAGGCTGCCTCCAGCACTAGGGAGGTCTAGGCAGTGTTAATCCAATGAAAGCTGCTGACTAACAGCCTGGGGAGACTAGATCCCAAATGAAGGAGGCTGCAGAGATGACTCAGTCACCCTGTTCAGCCAGTGTCAGCCAAGGCCTGCTGTGTGCCTGCTGAGGTGTGGGCTGTCTGTAGCAGGGTCACAAGGATGGGAAATGGGGCCACTAAACTCCTGGAGCTTACAGTTTCAGGAAGGAGACAAACTCCAGGGATACTGCTAGACAGAAAGTGATGGGTGGTACAGTACAGTGGGAACAGTGACCCCATGCAGTTCTGGTCCTGAACTTGCTTCCTGGGCAGTAAGTTTAGGCCCCTTTACCTCTGAGGAGGACCAAGGATCTGTTTAGGCCCTGGCCCAGCATCATGGCCCCCACTCTCTTGGCCAGGAGCCAAAGGAATCACCACATGGCCACTGTGTCAGTATTTTGACAAGGCAACTTCACACTGAAATGAACATGCAGCACTACATGGAAGCAGGAAGCGGCTAGTGTGGGCAGAAGAGGCCAGGATCTGTAGACCTGGATCTCATCCTGCCTGTCTCACAGTGAGCCTTAGGCAAGCCTCTTTACACCCCAAATGTTTCTCTATAAAAGGGGAGGCCCAGACTGGTTCACTCCCATGTTTCTGGCATCACCATGGGTATCTGAGCCACATGGCTCAGGTTCACCTCCCAACTCTGCCACTTACCACTTGTGTGGCCTTAGGCATGTTACATGACTTCCTTGTGCCTCAGTTTCTTCATCTGCAAAATGGGACCACATGGAGCCTACCTCACAGGTCATGTTAATTGAGTTAATGCACACAACACACTTAGGCTTATATTTGACATAGGTCTGAACTCCATATATGTTAGAAAACAGGGAGAAAAACATGGAGGGGAGGAAATTCTGAAAAAGAATAACAAAACTGGAGCAGTTATACTTTGTTTTCCAACCTTACTATAAGCTGTAGTAAGCAAGACAGCACGGTGCTATCATGAAGACAGACATGTGATTCAAAGGAACAGAATTGTCTAGAAATACACCCCTATATTTATGGTCAATTGATATTTGTCAAGAGTGCTGAGACAGTTCAATGGGGGAAAGAACAATCTTTTCAGCAAAGGGTGCTGGGACAAGTGGCCATTCACATGCAAAAGAATAAACCTGGGATCTTACCTTACATTTTACGTAAAAACCATCCAACATGGATTATAGACCTAAATGTCTATATGCCAGACCTAAATGCCAGAACTATAAAAACTCTTAGAAGAAAACACAGGAGTAAACCTTCATGACCTTGGGTTATGCAAAGCATTCTTTTTTTAATTTTTAAAGTTTATTTATTTATTTTGAGAGAAAGAGACCATGAGCAGGGGAAGGACAGAGAGAGAGAGAGTGCGAGAGAGAATCCCAAGCAGGGCTCCACACCGTCAGTGCAGAGCCGGATGCAGGGTTTGAATTCATGAACTGTAAGATCATGACCTCAGCCAAAAACAAGAGTCAGACACTTAGCCAACTGAGCCACCCAGGTGCCCCTAGGCAAAGCATTCTTAGGTATGACACCAAAACAACAAGGAACAAATGAAAACAAAAACTGACAAGTTGAACTTTACCAAAATCAAAAACTTTTGTGCTTCAAAGAACATCATCAAGAAAGTGAAAAGACAGGTTATTGAATGGGAGAAATATTTGCAAATTACATATCTAATAAGGAACTGGTATCTAGGATACATAAAGAGTTCTTACAAATCAATAACAAAAAGACAAATAAGCCCATTAATAAAAGGACAAACGTGTTGAATAGTCATTTCTCCAAAGAAGTAATACAAATGGACAATAAGCACATGACAAGATGTTCAACATCATTAGTCATCAGGGGAATGCAAATGGAAATTACAATGAGATGTCCCTTGACACCCATGAGGATGGCTTAAATTAAAAAGACAGATAATAGCAAATGTTGGCAAGGATGTGGAGAAATTAGAACCTTCGTACATTGCTGGTGGGAATGTAAAAGGGTGTAGTCACTCTGGAAAACAGTCTGGAAGTTCCTCAAAAAGTTACACTAGGGTTACTATAGGACCTGATGCCTCCATTACTAGGTATATAGCTAAGAAAATTGAAAACACATGTCCACACAAAAAACTTGTACATCAATGTTCACAGCAGCATTGTTCATAGTATCCAAAAACTGAAATAACCCAAATGTTCACCAACTGATGAATAGAGAAACAAGAGACAGTGTGTATCCATCCAATGGAATATTATTTGGCAGTAGAAAGGAATAGAGAACTGACACAGGCTATAACATGGATGAACCTCGAAAGCATTATGCTAAATGGAGGAAACCAGACACAAAAGGCCTCCTATTGCATAATTCCATTTCTATGAAATTCCCAGCAGAGGCAATCCTTAGAGACAGAAAACACAGTATTGCTTGCCCGATGCTGTGGTGAGAGGGGACTGGGGAGTGACTGCTAGTGGGCTCAGGGTTTCTTTTTGGAGTGATGAAAATGTTCTGCCATTAGAGAGCAGTAATGGCCTGGCCTGGAGGCAGGTGCGACCTAGGTGTGAGGTGGGGGCTCTGGAAAAGCCAAGGAGGGGTGCAGGGATGCTATAGGAGGCTATGCCGTGGACCCTGGTGCTGTGCTCAGGGGAAAGAAGAGACATCTGTATAGCTGGCCCTTCTTCCCAGCCACTCAGCCCTGCTCAGAACCAAAGCTGACCCTATGCTCTCCCAGCCCACTGAAGGAGGGCCAGGGACTGGTGCTTTTCTCTTGGTCCACCTGTCAGCCTCTAGCCCAGTTTCTTCAGTCATGCGAACCAGATGCTGGCTCCTTGCTTTGGCCCCCTCCCCAGGCTCAGGATCCCCATGTCCTCCTCAAGCCTGGTAAGGAGGAAACTATATCCCTCCTGTTCCTTCCTCCTTTGAGGCCACCAGCCATGTGTGGGCTCATTTCATGCTGGCTCAAGCTGTGGCAGGCCACAGAGGGGTCTTGTGCTCCCCGACAGCTGACCGCACACAGGTTCCTATTGGGGTCACCTGCCCAGGAGATGCTTGCCCGCACCACCCTGCTGGCTGCACCCTTCCCTAGGGAGATCACCTAGGCAGCACAGGGCAGGCTGCTGGCCTCCCAGGCTGGGCCACATGTTCCCAGGCCTGGCCCTAACCCTTAGGAGAAGATCAGGTTCTGGTCCCAAATGCCCACTGATGGCATGGAAGGAGATAAGGGGCAGTAAGTGTTGTCCAGACCAGCGTTCTCATCTTACAGGTGAGGACACTAGCGTCCTGAGAAGTTGAAGGACTTGTGTAAAGGTTGCAGAGTGACATTGGGACAAAGATCAGAAAGAAACAACGCAATATGTAATGTACGAGTAGCTACTGCTGTTATTTGGAACTAAAACCAAGCTCTTCCCTGATGAGCCCCAGGTAATCCTGTCTCTTCTCATGCCTGCCCAGCCTCTAGACCCCAGGAGAGTGTCTGGCTGCAGCTCCACTGGCTGTTCTCCTCCTTGGACTGCCGACTGGGTGCTCCTTCTGCATGGCTCAGCCCCTCGCTCCGCTCCAGCCCGGGGTTCTCCCCATCAGGTCTGCCGTGGCCTCCCCTGTTGGGTGTGCGTGCACACACACGTGCACTCCTCCGGCTCCCTCCCTTCAACTGCTTTATTTGGCCTGCAGCATTTATCACCCTGGAGAATGAAGTTGCCCCTTAGCTTTTTTGTCTGCCTGCACCTGGAACATGAGGTCCAGGTGGGGCAGGGCTGGGGATAGGATGCCACGTTGGTCCAGGGACTGGCCCAGGATAGCTTCTCCTGGGGAAGCTGATGGGTGAATGGCCCCGACTCAGCACTTAGCAGTTTTGCAAGTACCTGCACAGAGAGACCGTACAGCACACTGCTGAGATTCTAGGGCTCAGAGTCAGTCCTGGGTGTGAGTTCCAGCCCCCCCGTCCTTGCTCTGTGACCTTGGGCAAGTAAAATATCATCTCAGGTTGCTCATGTGTAGAAAGGCACAGTAATAATACCTGCCTGATGGGACAGCCGTGAGGGTTAAATAAGATGGCACATGAGAAACTTCTAGCAAACTGCCTGCCGCATAGAAAATGTTCAACAATTACTCACAGGAGACGGATAGTATGGCTAGTGAGTGAAGTCTGTGGTGCTGGCCAACTGTATCATATGCTGCTGCCATCTCAAATTCTGTTCCGAATGTGCTGAGGTATGAATGAATGAATTATTAAGCATTTTCTGTCTGAGGGAGGAGACAAGGCTGTTTCTGTTCTTGTTATGTGTTATTAGATGAAGATCATTGTACGGCCACATCATTTTCTTTGCTTGCACCTGTAAGACATTAGAAGAGAATCCACAAGAGATCCTTCTCCCCATTTTATGGATGAAGTGACCCAAGGCTCGGGATGTTGATGTGATTCTGGGTATCTCTGGGCTGGTCAGTGGAATGACAGAAAAGCCCTGCACGGATGATTCCTGGTGTGGCTGCCCTCTGCCCTGCTAAGGACTGGGTGGCATAAGATGGGTGCTCTCAGTTCCAACAGGCTCTTAGAAGGAGCTCATGCTGCTTCCCGGCTTGGAGCCCCAGAAAGTAAGGCATCTCCAACTTGGCAGGTCACCTAAGCCCAAATAGACAACGCTTCCCACGCCTACCCCCAGCCAGGGTGAAGCTGGCGAATGTTATGAGCAGAGCCAGCTCTCTCACCCCTGTCCATATGGCTAAGGTGTTGTCCCATCTCCAATGGCCTCTTTCGTGGCATTGCTGCCAAGGAAGAGGAAGGCAGGCCAGAGCTGGGTCACCCTTCTTCCTGCAGGTTATGGAACAGTTATAGAGAGTCTGCATGGCTGCCCCCTTAGAACAGGGACTGGGGAATTATCATTCATTTCCTTACTTTACAGATGTGGGTCTGGGGTCGGGCAAAGAGGGCAAGAAGTCCCAGGCTCTCACGCTAGTCAACTGCAGAGGCAGCCGTGGGACCCAGGCTTCCTGACTCTCAGTCACCACTCTTCCTGCACTCCCTGCTGTCCCAGCCCAGAATGGGGACACTGTCAGGGAGCGAGCAGCCCGAGTGTGAGGCTTACACAGCAGAACTCTGGCCTGGGTGCAGGAGAATGCCCCGGCCTTTGCCACCCTCTCTTGCGCCTGACTTTGGGGGGCCTCCCGGCGAGGTTGGGCTGCCCAGGACATTGGTGAGTGGACCTTAGCCTTGCATCACCTGGCACAGTGCAGACTCCACTCAATGCCACCGTCTCTTTCTATTTTTAGCTTACTTCCCTGGGCGGCCCCAGGAAATAGCACACATGACGTTGTCTGGCTTCCGAGGCAGGAGACGGGCCTGGATATAGAAGAGGACTAGAAGGAGCAAAGGCTGCCTTCTTGGGAGATGCTGAACCTCTCCCATGAAGGACAGCAGCCTTGGAGTGGATAGGTGGAGATGGTCTGGGAGGAAACAGCCCAAGTCCTATAGGGTGACCACTAATCCGGAAAGATCTCTGAGTAGCAGACTAGATCCTATATGGCCTGCAGTCTCAATGTAGCATTAGGGCCTAAGAGCTCATCTGGTCTTATCCACTCATTTCGGTAAGAAGGAAACACAGGGGCCACGAATGTTCCCAAGGTCACACAGCAGCCTGGACATGGTGGAAGCAGAACAACCTTGAGGCCAGGGTCAAGTCCATCAGTGAGTCATCACGTGGATTCCTCAGTCCATTTCTCACTTGTCAACAGCAGCGTTCACAGCTAGAGCCTAAGTACGAAACTCGCACACCACCAAGGCAGCAATTGCATCTTCGGTAGGAACCGACAGAGCCATGGGATGGGGGCGGGGCAGGGACTAGGGTGGGTCTACTGTACCTAGCACAGCACCTGGCATGCAGTGGGAACTCAGTTATGTCTGTCGAATGCTTAAATACAGATGGGAGGCGTCTGGGTTGCTGCTTGTGAGAGTCTGAAAGGGAAAAGCTGGGGCAAGTGAATGAATAGGGGATGAATATGAGAGAACAAACCACTGGGGTACATGATCCCCAAGAGCCGCCTCAATTCATTTCATTCAATTCAATTCAGTTCACACACCACAGATCCACTGTGGGCTAGAAAGGGGATACTGGAGTGTTTCAGCCACACGCTGCCCCTGAGGCTTATGACAAAGGCACAGGCATGTCCTCCTGCCTAGTGTGCGTGGGATTTCCTGGGGTCACTGGGCTGGCGGGGAAGGGGAGAGTCATGTTTCTATGTTTATCACATGACTCAAAGCCGCTGGCAAAGTGGGGGTGACTTTACTTTGGATCAGTGGGCCCCTCCCAGAATTGGAAGGTACTTTTACAGCCATGAATGATTTCCCTCATTTACAGAGCTGATCTCCCCCATTCTACTGCCTCCACCTGTGTGCACAGGGGCTACCTTGGATCCCGGCAATGCCCTTTTACCAGGATGCAGGCAGAGCAGTGTTTTGGGGAGCCTGTTGTCAGAAGTCTTCATTCTAATTTGGGGAACAGCAGAGTGGCCTCTCCCATTGTGGATATGCCAGTGGTTCCACTTCCAAGCTGAAAAGCACAAGGCAGTGCTAGCCATGGACCTGCTTGCCTGGTTGGAAAGAACACATGCTGGTCAGAGCAAAGAGTCAAATCACTCAGGTCTGGGGACCTGGGCTGGGCCAGAGTGAGGCTCAGAGACAAGAGGGAGGGAGGGAGGGCAGGGAGGAGGCCCGCCGAGCTGCTCCAGCTCCAGGTCCTGGATGTCCCAGTGGAGGCTCAGGGCGATCCCGAGCCTGGAGGTAGGGAGGCTTTCCTTATACCTGCCCTGGGCACTTAGAATATAAATGTATGAACTTTCTAGAGCTCAAGGATTTTATTAGCAGACTGTCTGATTGGTTCATTCTTTCATGAGACAGACACCGAATGCCTACCAAGTGGCCGATAATGTACCATGCATCGGGTATGCAAAGATAAACTGGAACCCCAAAACTTGGTCTCTGGCTTTCTGGGAGCTTATGATAGGGAACAAGATGCATTTCTCCAATATGCAGGTTTTCAGGACGTTTCAATATATATTTTTATTTTATTTTATTTTATTTTTTTTTTAAATTTATTTTTGAGACAGAGACAGAGCATGAATGGGGGAGGGTCAGAGAGAGAGGGAGACACAGAATCTGAAACAGGCTCCAGGCTCTGAGCGGTCAGCACAGAGCCTGATGCGGGGCTCGAACTCACGGACCGCGAGATCGTGACCTGAGCCAAAGTCTGATGCTTAACCGACTGAGCCACCCAGGCGCCCCTCAATATATATTTTTAAATGTCTATTTATTTATTTTGAGAGAGAGAGAGAGCGCAAGCATGAACGAGGGAGGGGCAGAGATAGAGAGGAAGAGAGAATCCTAAGCAGGCCCTGCACTGTCAAGCACAGAGGTCAATGTGGGGCTTGATCCCATAAACTATGAGATCATGATTTGAGCTGAAATCAAGAGCCGGATGCTCAACAGAGCCACCCAGGCATCCCAAGGTGTTTGAATATTTTTAATCAGGTTTTTTGCAAGGTCTCAGAGAAGTAGCCTGGGCCTCACTGTGCTGATGGGGAAATGGGGCAGGGTGGTGTGGGGGCAGTTGTCACCCATGCTCTGCTCTTCTGAGCCCCGGGATGTCAAAGGATGCTTAGGCCACCTGTCAACCAAGGCACATCCAGGGGGACTGCTAGATGACACCCAGTGATTCCACATCCCTTCCCTGAAGCTGTCTGGTGCTTTCCCCGCTATTTCCCCTGGGCCCTGGCAAAGAAATGCCATTTCATGCCTTCCTTCCCAGATGTATGCCCCGAGCCTTCCACCATTGCTCAGCTGATGTCAGGGACACTGGAGAGAAGGGCTAAAAATAGTTCTCATTTGATGCGCAGCTCTCGGGGTGAGCTGGCAGCTAGCCCCTCCACCTTTTCTTTACACAAAAGGCATTTCAGTTGGAGTGTATCTATGGGGGTTGTCAGTGGTGGGGTGGGGTGGGGGGGACAGAGGCTTCCAGGGCCAGCGAGGAAGTGGAAGGTTCTAGAATCTGTGCTCATACTCAGAGAGAGCCCATGGTCCATAGTTGGGGCTGCGTGGGCACACACATTCCCCTGTGCCAGACTTGAGGGCCCCTCAAGGCACCTGGAACTGGCATCTCAAGCAGTTTTGAGGGAGGCTGCAGGTAGACTTGTGCATGGACACATGTGTATGCTCTTGTGGGTGTTGGGTGCACTGTGCTGTGCCTGTGATAAAGTGCTAGGGCCGAGAGGGCCCCTGGCTGGTGTAGCTGTGATCCTCCACGAGCCGGAAGTGTCTGACATCTGACAGCCCCAACAGATGTGCTTCTGTCTTCCTCAACTGTCCAGAGAGGGGCAGAAAACCTGTTTCATTGCAGCGTTGTCCTGCCACTCAGGTGGCTGAGTTTTCTCTTGTGTACAACCCAAATCTTTCCTGCTTTTTCTTTGAGCTCCTGGCCCCATTCCGGCCATCTACCTTGGGGAGTGTGCATTTCATGTGTTTGAAGCTAGGGTTGTAGGCATCTCCTGGCCAGATGAGACCAGTTTTCCATTAAAGCAGGGGCTACATCCACCTTAGCTCCTCTGCTGGATGTTCACCATGGTGGGCCGGGGCCACTGGGTGTACAGATGCCTGTCCTGGGGGTTCAAATCTAGCTGGGAAGCATCTCTGTACGTACGTGACTTTGCCACAGTGTGAGCTTCAGACAGAGCTATGGTAGTGGAGGCGAGGGGCCTCCAGGTGGAAAACAGAGCCAAACAAACAGAGGCTTAAATTTGGCTTTCTAATTTGGGCATACTGTTTCATCCTTCTAAGCCTCAATCTCCTGATCCGTGAAATGGGGCTAATAGGTTATCTAATAATTAGGTTGTTGAAAGGAGTACATGAGATGGGGATGGAGGGGAAATGAGAGAAAGATAACGAACAGGAAGATATAGCGTACCGGGTTAGAAGCAGCCTGTCTGGACTCCAGCTACCCGGTGTGGATCCCAGTAGCTATGCGCTGGGCTTTCTCTTGCTTCAGTTTCTTCACTGTAGACAATGTTAAAGTTTTTGTGTCAAATGACTTAATACGTGTAAAGTGCTTACATTGTGCCCGGCATGCAGGGGAAAGCCAATAAATGGGAGCTATTACTTTACTGGGGACTCGGTATAATGGGAGGATGCAGAGGAAAGTCATTTGACCTTGACATGGAGTAAGGCACGTGGCTACAGGGCCCTCCTGCTCCGACCTGTGGACTGTGGACTCTGTGGGAAGGAACAGAGGGCCACACCTTGCTGACTCTCCAGGTGGTGGGGAACAGCATAAAGACATACAGACAGGCACACACCATGGGGGTCTGGGGGTGGAGACCCATTTGGTGCAGCCAGGGGGCAGGGAGCAGGTGTGGGAGAGAGATGGGGGAGGCAGGAGACTGAGTCCCTGGATACAGAGCCAATGGAGACCCACCCAAGTGACTAAACCTAGGTCAGCTTTGATTTCCTCATCTGTGAAATGGGAATGGTGATAGTGATAACCAGATAGAGGCTTGCAGATTGTTCCCTAATCATGTCTACTGATGTCCTCCAGATAGGTAAATGATCTGGGAGAACTGGAAGGACTTTTGCTCTGTCCCACTGCCTGCTCTCTGCTCCAGGACCCCAGGGAACAGCCACAGGGTTTCCTGCTGGGCATGGAATCAAATGCATGCAGATAGCAGCACTGCTTCTATGCCATAGCAGCCTCAGAACTCCCCAGTCAGTACTTTCCTGAATGGACCTGGTGACCCAGCTCAGCAATTCTCAGCAGGGGACAAGCCCCAGACAGGTGAGGTTTCCACACAAGCCCCCTGAAGGCTCCCCCACCCCTCCTTTGGCACATCCTCTCCTACGGCCACTGCATGGCCATAAGCCCTAGATCCTTCCTGTCCCGGCATGTGGTCAGAAATGGAAAGGACACCTGGGAGGCATTGCTGCCACCTCCAGAAGGATGGACCAGACGAGAATGCAGATCTTACAGTCTGCACTTACAGTCCCAGCAGCTCTTAACACCTCGGCTGCTACCATGACAAGTCAGGATTCCCAAATCAACCAGGTAGAGGTGGAGGGAAAGTGGAATATGTGTGAACAGGGCTTAGAGGGGTACTTCGCGAGTTCAGATAGCAGTGAGCCCTTGGGGGCTTTGGTGGCAGCTAGCCCAGCTTTGTCCTTGATATTGGGGGCAGTATGTCATCGGATTTGCAAACCCCCTTACCCTCTTACTTCTCATCTGACTAGTATTACAGTGTCCCTGTTCTCTGGTCTGGTTCACAGCTACTGAAGAGAGCTTAGGGCTTTGATGTGGGTTTGGATTTGCCTCTGTCCTCTGTGTCTGCTCGCCCATTCGTTAGGAGGCCGTGATGACAGTTAGTGGCCAGGAGCAGGAAGGACTGGCGGGGGGGCATGAAAGGAAGCACAGGTGGGAGACCACCCCCTCTGTGATCCAGGGTTGGCCGTGACACAGGGATGCCGTCATGTGCCTACAGGTGTCTGTACAGCTGGGGCTTAGACGTGTGAGCCATGTACATTATATGTGGTTTGTACATGTGTATCTCTGTGCTGTGCAGGGCACGGTGCATCTATGTAGTGTGGCTGTGTGGGTATATGAATTTCATGTGTAGTTAGCATGTACACACCAGGGAAGTTTCTGTGCAAAGTGTGAGTACATTGTGGTACGGTGTGCATGCGTGTCTATGTGTGGTGCTGGTGTGGAGTGGGTTCTTGGGGGTGGTGTGTGTATGAAAGCAGTTGCTTATGTGTGTGTGAGAGAGAGCACGTGTGTCACACGCACCCAGGATAAGAGTAAAGGTGCCTCATGGTGGTCCTGGAAGGCATGGTTACTTGTATCTAAATGCAACAAAAATATAAAGACATATTTTTTAAGAATAGTGAAGAGCTGTCCAGGTGAATGACTCTACTGTTATTAGTTTTAGAGAAGAAGTGTATCTTGAGTTCGAGGGCAGCTTTCTGAGTCTTTCTGGAAAGAGCTGGAACACTTCTTGGTCACGGAGGGGACAGCTGTAGCCACCACACAGGCCTGGTTGCTGGTGGCCGAGGCGGCCGTGGCTCTGGGGGGTCACAGCCCTGGACGGGTTTTGGGGGGCTAAGTGCTGCTGTGGCATTAGCCCAGAGTCGCCTCTGGGCTTCAGGGCCCTTCTGGGTGAGCCAAGACCCTGTCGGTTGGGGTGGTCTTCAGCCTACTGGCCTCTCCAGCCTCCTCACCTCAGGGAGCACAGGAGCAACCAGGTAGCATGGTCACACAGATGGTGGGCTCTGAGGGCCAGAGGTGGGGACTCAGGCCCAGCCCTGCTCTCTCATTCAGTCAGCAGATGTTCTCCTCCCGTGTACTAGGTGCTGTGCCGGGGGGCTGAGGACACAATTTTATTGCAAAGCTGGGCTCTCTCCTGGGCTTAGGGTCCCACAGGAATGACAGGTCTTTCTGCTTTTAATTAATTAATTAATTAATTTTTTTAAAATTTATTTATTTATTTTTAATTTCTTTTAATGTTTATTTATTTTTGAGAGAGACAGAGAGAGAGTATGAGAGGCAGAGAGGCAGAGAGAGGAGACACAGAGCCCGAAGCAGGCTCCAGGCTCTGAGCTGTCAGGACAGAGCCCGATGTGGGGCTCAAACTCACGGACTGTGAGATCATGACCTGAGCTGAAGTCGGACGCTTAACAGACTGAGCCACCCAGGTGCCCCTAATTAATTAATTTTTAAATGTACATCCAAGTTAGCATATAGTGCAATAATGATTTCAGGAGTAGATTCCATTGATTCATCCCCTAGTGACAGGTCTTAACTACCACTCCCACACATACCCAGCAGCTGCATGGTCACTGTACAAAGAAAGGTTCACAGGCTCTGAGGGCACACACAGGGGCAGCAGACCCTGGCTGGTGACACCAGCAAGTTCCATACTCAGCTTCCCCATCTCCAGAGGCGGGTAATAATGCCTGCCTCATGTAGTTGGGGAGGGGGTGTGGTTAAATGGGATGATGCAGGTAGCATCTCAGGCCTGAGGCACGTTGAGTGAGTGGCTATTACAGTTCCTCTGACTTTTTGTGTTGTTGTTATACTATCCTCTGTTGCTGCCTCCATGTACCAACCCTGCAGACAATTCTGCAGTTTGGGACTTACAGAGCAATTAACAGCCTTTTGCAGTGAAGGGCTGAGGCTATGTTTGGGGGAGCAAGGGTGAGTGGAGGGGTGTTTAGGGAGAGGAGTGAGGTAAGAAGGGCCAGAAAGGCAGGATACTGTCCAGCTGGTGGGGGGAGGCTTTAGGCAGGGAGGGCAGACACAGGAGAGGGTAGAAAGAGAACAGGGCCTGGAGAGAGGGGCCCCTGGTATCATGAAGGCAAAGAGGAATGGCCCCCTCCTTGGGCTCTTCCCCATTGAGGTCTGCCTCCCTGCTGGAGCCACTGAGCCTTTACCATGCCCCCCCCCCCACCTTGGTGTCTGAGGAGCCTGGTCTGGTGGCCTAGCCCTGTGGCCTCCTGGCAGCTTGGCAGCCAGGCCCAGGGCTGTGTCCTCGCACGACCTCAGCCTTGGCATGTCATTTGTACTGAGCCAATTGCATGCTGGTGCAGGGCCCAGGAGGACAGCCCATGTGCTGGCTGAAGGGAAGAAGCTGCCCTTCCCGTGGCTTGGTTGGAGAGGATCAGGGAGCCTGGGCCCCCCCCAGCTAGGGAAAGTGGGGATTTGCTGGCTGGGGATAGGTTCATCAGCTCATGGCTGGGGAAAATATTATGGTCTCTGTGTATAAGTCTTGTACGTTCGGGGTACAAGCAGTGTTACTGCTGTCAACCAAGATGCTCTCCTTGAGGTGGCACACCAGTGGCCGCTTAGCCCCTGGGAGCCCCATGGGGAGGGCAGGAGCTGTGTTGTGTGCTTTTGTTTCAGCTCTGCCACCAGACCGCGTCTGCAGATGCCTGTGAGGCAAGACGGTCGAAACTCACCGCCACTCTCCAACCCTGCCCGGTAGAACCTGGCCAGCTCTCCCCACCTGGCCTCCCCCTACACCTGTGTGTTGTAGGTGAAATGCAGGGTCTGCTGTAGCCTCCACCTGGCATATGCCCAGCAGATTTCTAGTGGCTTCCTGGGGTCACAGCCCTTCCCTGACTCGCATATGAGCCTTGAAGGAAGAGCCTTATCACAGTGACACCAGCTGGCCCTGAGCCTGGAGACTTGCAAACAGAGGAGGAAGGCAGGCCTAGGGGTTTAGTACGTGCAGTTGGAGCCCTGTCCATGTGTCCACAAGACCCGTTTGTACTTCCTGCTTCAGTATGCCACCCTCGTCTTATAAGGGTCTTTCTTTACCTTCCTAAGGGAAGTTTCAGGGACCAAGGCCAGATGGAGGCCCGAGGCACCATCTGAGGTGACCATCACTCCCTGGGTGGAATGTAAGATCCCACAGAATTGGGTTCCTGAAGAAGCCAGGTGCTAGGTGAGTTGTGAGAGCTGGGCGTGCTAACACCGCCCTGCCTGGGTCCACTACCTAAGTAGATGGTAAGGCCCCTGGCCTCCCCCCAGCAGCTCCCTCAGCAGCTCATTTGTCCCCAGGGCATCTGGGGGAGGCCTGTGGGGCAAGCTCTGCCTTAAATCCTTATAGCTCCTACACACTTAGCCCCTACCCAGGCTCAGGGCAGCCCCTGGGGGGTGAGTCCATGCCCCCTCACCCCCGGCCATTTCTCCTCCTACCCAGGGGTCCATCAGCAGAGTCTTGTCCTCAGTGGCCAGGTGCTCAGGGCCAAGCCCAGGGAAGGTGAGGCAGGAAGCCTTCTTGTATCTCCTTTGCTTGAGTTCTTCCTACCCTCCTTCTCGTGAGTAGGCAATTCTGAGAGTTCTGCACATATTCTGGAGACAAGTTCTCCCTCGTCTTCATCAGATATGTGACTTGCAAATATTTTCTCCCATTCCATAGCTTGTGTTTTTATTCTCCTTATGTCATTCACAGAGCAAACACTTTTAATTTTGGTGAAATCCAATGCATCGATTGTTTTCTTTTATGGATCATGTTTTTGCTGCCCTCTGTAAGAGCTCTTTGCTAATGCAAGGTCACAAAGATTTTCTC
The DNA here is from genome assembly GCF_024362965.1 of Panthera pardus. Lineage (NCBI taxonomy): Eukaryota > Metazoa > Chordata > Mammalia > Carnivora > Felidae > Panthera > Panthera pardus. The sequence continues at coordinate 52,082,466 of NW_026526688.1, read as the reverse complement.
TTGAAAGTTTTCTAGTTTTACATTTCAATCTCTGATACATTTTAAGTTAGTTGTTTGCATGGGAAAGATTAATTGTGCCCACATCATTTGTTGAAAAGACTACTTCTCTTCATTAAATTATCTTTGCACCTTCAAACAAACATCAGTTGCCCACATATGTATGAGTCTGTTTCTGGACTTTTGTCTGCCCCATTGATCCATTTCTCTGTCCTTGCCAACAACACCCTGTCTTAATTACTGTAGTGTTATAGTGAGTTCCAAAATCCGGCACTGTGAGCTCTTTAAATTTATTCTCCCCTGCCCCCCAATTGTGTTGGCTCTTCTGGTTCCTTTGCCTTTCCATATCAATTTTAGAATCTGCTTGTCTATATCTGCAAAAAATCCCTGCTGGAATCTGTATTGAAATCATGTTAAATCTATACATTAATTTGAAGAAAATTGTCATTGTGTCATCACTATATTGAGTCTTTCAACCCATGAACATGGTGTATATCTCTCTATCACTTAGATTTTCTTTGACTTTTTTTTATTAGTGTTGTAGCTTCAGTATACAAACCTTGCATATTTTATTAGGCTTATTCCTAAGTATTTCAATTTTTGGAGCCAATTTAAGTGATATATATTATATCTATATATTTATATACCATTTTTTTTCTTTTAAAAAAATTTTTTTTTATGTTTATTTATTTCTGAGACAGAGAGAGACAGAGCATGAGAGGGGGAGGGGCAGAGAGAGAGGGAGACCCAGAATCGGAAGCAGGCTCCAGGTTCTGAGCTGTCAGCACAGAGCCTGACGCAGGGCTCGAACTCACAAACTGTGAGATCATGACCTGAGCCGAAGTCAGTCACTCAACCAACTGAGCCACCCAGGCGCCCCTACCACTTTTTTTTTCAAGAGAGAGAGTGTGTGAGTAGGGGAGGAGCAGAGGGAGAGATCTGAAAGAGAGTCTTAAGCAGGCTCCATGCCCAGTTGCAAAGCCCAACTCAAGGATCGATCCCATAACCCTGGGATCATGGCATGAGCTGAAATCAAGAGTCAGATGCGCAACCAACTGAGCCACCCAGGTGCCCTTAAGTGGTATATATTTTTTAAATTTCAAATTTTGATTTCCAATTGTTAATTAGTAGTCCATAGAAATATACTGAATTTCTATATGCTGACCTTGTATCATGAGACTTTGCTAAACTTCCTAATTAGTTCTGTGAACTTTTTTGTATATTCCTTGGGGTTTGCAATCTAGACAATTGTGTCGTTTTCAAATGGGGACAACTTGACTTCCTTCTTTGCAATCTGTATATACTTTATTTCTTTTTCTTGACTTATTGCACTGACTGGGACTTCTAGTATGATGCAGAATAGAAGTGATAAGAGTAGACATCACTGCCTTGCTCCTGATCTTAAGAGGAAAGAATTCAACTTTTATTATTGAGTGTGACATTAAGTGTGGGTTTTTGTAGGTGTCCTTCATCTATCAGGTTAAGGAAGTTCTCTTTTATTTCTAGATCGTTGAGCATTTCTTCTTTGTTTAAAAATCATGAATCGATGCTGAATTTTGTCAAATGCCTTTTATCTGCATTAATTAATTAATTAATGCGTGTTTTGCCTTATTAATATCTTTGATTACAGGGATTGATTTTTGCATATAGAAGCAGCCTTACTTTCTCAAGATAAACCCAATTGGCTATAGTGTATCATTCTTACTATATATTACTGGAATTGATTTGCTAATATTTTGTTGAGGATTTTTGCATTTGTGTTTATGAAAGGTATTGTCTGTAGTTTTATTTGGTTATACAGTGTTTGTCTGGTTTTGATATCAGAGTAATGCTGACCTCATAAAATGAATGAGAAAGTGTTCTTTCCTCTTGAATTTTTTGGGAAAAAAAGGGTAGAATGGGTGCTATTTCTACCCTAAATGTTTGGTAGGCTTTATTTTTCTTAAAAGGGATTGTCAAGTTGCAGGCCCCACAAAATCATTTGGGGCTTCGAGGGTGGATTGTTCTTTGAAAATACGGTTTCTGAGAATGTCACCAGAAGCAGCATGTGACTGTAGGCCCAGACAGCAAACCTGTTCAGCCTCCTGCCTCTTGTAGAAGTCACTTATTTCTCATCCTAGCCAGTTTTAGGCAGAGCTATAGCTAACTCCTAGTGAGGCAACATAGTTTGGGTAAGACCATCTTCGATCTGCCTGAACTATGACTGGCTGTGTGCCTGGGGGGGAATCACCCCACCTCTCTGAGACTCAGATGTGCCAGATGGGAAAGAGAGGGTAACAAAGTATCTTCCCTCAAAGGGCTGGTGAAAAGGTGAGAATATGCTCAGAGCACTAGAAAGTTCTTCTGGAGGCAGATATGTGGAGCTTTGAACAATTCCATGGTTTACAAAGTAAGAGGAAGAAACAGAGCTGGGATAACCAGCGTGTGCTGAAGGAAAGACAGGAGGGGAGCACCTCAGGAGGCAGGAATAGCTGCCCTCTGGGCCATCTGGTCTCCCAGGTAGTCTCACACACATTTGAGGCTTCTGCGACTCCCCGAGGGGGCATGTTTGCCTGCATTTATTTACTCAACATATCCTGAGATCCTACTCTAGCCCAGGCATTTGAAAGATGTGGAAACTGAGGCCCAAAGAGGTTAGGAGATGTTCTCCCCAAGGTAACACAGCCAGTGAAAGAACTGGAAGAGAGCCCAGGTGGTTTGCTTTTCCACCGTAGTGAGGGGAATGAGTTGGACTAAGTTCAGAAGGAAAGAGGCAGACGGTCTGTCCCTGATCAGCACGTGGGTGGGAGCTAAGAGCACTGGTCCTGGAGCCAGACTGCCCGCTTGACGCCCTGCTCGACCACTTACCCAGCTGGGCAAACTGCAGAACAGAACCTCACTGCTGCAGTTTGCCGTCTGCAAAATGAGGCTCATACTGCATCTACCTCATAAGGTTGTTGTGAGGATTAAACGAATTAAATAAATTCATAGGTACAAAATGCTCAGTACAGTGCCCGGCACATGTGTCACACAGACATCAGGTATTATTATTTATGAAGATGCTAGGGCACACTTCAGTTTCTCTGAAGCCACTCGGTTAAGAAAGGATAAAGTTGTGAAAACGTTGGCGGAAGCTTGAGGTCCTCGTCTGCCCTCTGCGGTGGTGAATGGCACAAGTTCGCCTTGGGACGGACTTGCCCAAGGCCATGCAGGTCCTTCAGACTGTAGACCAAATCCGCCCAGCTTTATGAGCCCTCGCTCTATCATGACACACTTCCTCCCTGCTTTTAGACCCAAGCATTTCATGATCTGATGTTCTTGGGAGAGAGATGGCATGACAGGTGCCATCAGATGTGGAAACAAATCCGGGAAGAGACTTGGATGTCTTCTATCCTGAGCTAGTGTCCAGGGGATGGTGAGCTTTTGGAATCTGCCAGGCAAGTTGGGGGCGGGGGGTGGCGGGGATGAGGGTTTGGAGGAGCAGCAGCCCTCCTTGTGGGGATTTGGCACATCTGGCCCTGCTCTGGGCCTCGCCTGCGCCACCTGCACCCCAATGCTACTGCATGGAAGGGTGCAGGCCTTAGGAGGCTGCCTGCTGGGAATGAGATCACCTCGCGGAGCAGCGTTTCCCCCGTCGCTTAGGGTCTGGCGCCACCTTGTGGCCACAGGCCAAAGCTGTCTTCGCACAGGGGCTGGAGCCTTAGCAGAGGCAGCTACTTGGATGGCCCCAGAGGTCATCTAGACCCCCTCTGGATTTTACAGGTACCCTCAGTTGCCTCTCGGGGACCCAGAGACTCAAGGACAGAGGAGAAGGGTCCAGGAGCTAGAAGGTGTGAAAGAAGGCACTTGATTGGGAAATCCTGAACTGGATTCCGTGACGCAGCTCCCATTACAGGGGGTTGAGGCTGTGTGAGCTGGTGTCTCAGGAGGCATGATTTCCAGATTTGGTTTTGGACTTGATCCTGGTGCACTCTGGGCTGCCAGCATCTGTTTGCTCATCAACATAGTGGGAGAGGCTCTGGTTTTGCCCACTCCCACCTTTGTTTCTTCCCATCCCTTGCGATGTTCTCACAGAAGAAAATTCAAGGCTGCTTTCTCTGGCAGACATTATAGCTGAGTCAGCATGTCCTGGGCTCATTGCGTTCCATTTCCATGGGAATGATGGGGCACAGGGGCCTGTGGCTTGGGGAAAATGGAGTTGGGGGCACACATCAAGTGCTCCTTTTGCCCTAGCAGGACAGAGCTAGGTGAATCTGAGTGTTGACGTGACCCTGCCCTGGGACTTGAACGCGTAGGCTTGGCTCTGCCACATAATCATTCCTCCACCTCGTGAGGCTGGGAGAAGCAGAGTCTGTGGTCTGAGTGTACCCCTAGAGAGTATAAATTTGTGATCTGGTCCCTGTGAGAGACTCCCTGTGGGAGTCTGTGGCCTATGGATTGTGTGTTACAGCTGCCACATGTGGGTAGAGCTCAGATTTGGGTCATGGAGGCCACATCTGACCTGTGAGACCCAAGGCACCAAGGCTTCACTAGGCACATGGTCATTCTGGGTGCTGTGTGGAGTTTCTAGACTCAAAGCCCTGACCTCAGCCAGTGCACCTTTGTCCTCCACTGCTCTGCCTTCCCAGGCCACCATCAGATCTGACCAATTTGACCCTTTCCTCCACCCTTGCTTCTCAACCCCTCCCAGACTACTGTGATCATATCTCTTTACAGCAAACCCTCCCCTGCCCAAATATATCTTTGCCATGACTTCTTGAAGTTGGTCTTCTCCTTCAGGCCCAAAATTGTGACACTGCTTTCCTCTCCTTCCTCTCTCTCTCTTTGTGTTCCCTCTCACATCTCTCTCTCTCTTTCTCTCTTTCTCTCTTTCTGTATTTCTTCTCTGTGTGTATGTGCTTTTCTGTCTCTGTATCTCTCTGTGTCTCTCTGTCTGGCTCTGTGTCTCTGTGCCTCTGTCTGTCTGTCTGTCTCTCTCTCTCTCTCTCTGTGTGTGTGTGTGTGTCTCCCTGTCTCACTCTCTGTTCTCTTTTTCTCTCTCTCAGTGACCCCATAGCTTTACAACAATGTCCCTGCCTTTTTCCAAGCCTCCCACCTCATCCCTTGATTTTGGGCCATACCACAGATAGTAAGTGCCAGAATCTGTAACAGAACCAGAATTTGATGCTTTACTTCACTCGAGCCTCAGTTTTTCCCATGAGTTAAATGACAATAACCAGACCTGCCCCATGAGGCATGGCAGGGACTCCAGCAGATGGCCAGCCTTCTGCACCTGCCCTTCTCACACCGGCCCCACCCCAGCGCCTTCCTGCCTTTGAGTCCTCACCTCCAGGCTTTCCTGCTTTAGTCTTCAGCAGGACTGTTGCTCTGCTCACTGTGGGGAGCGCATCTGGAGGGAAGTAAGGTGTCCATCCCAGCTTCCCAGGGTGGGTCTCTTCAGAGATACCATCACCCAAAGGCTCTTAGGAATCTAGAGAGGCAGACATAGTATTACTCATCTGGTGTGGGATGGGTGCTCCTTGTTGCTAGTGTGTTTGTTGTAGGTCACACCAATGGTTCAGTGGGGCTGCTTTGTGTCCCAATGCACAGTCTAGGGGACCCTGGAGCCTTTGTTCATTGAGGAGTCCAGTACATGGTTAATGCTCAGGAGGGAGACCCACCATTTTGGAATCAGAGAGGAGCATCACTTTAAACTATTTTATAAATGCATGCTTTTGCATCTTTGCTTCTAAAATGTGAGCTTCTGTAACATCGATACAAGGTCTTGAATGCCCCGCTCCTCCCATTGCTCCGGGGAAATTCAGAGCCCCTCTTAGTGACTGGCTTTATGAAGCTCTTCATGAATTTGCTGCACATGTGGGCATGGACTACCTTCACAGTACTGTGACAGTGTTGTCCCACCAGGACACCTCAGCCTTGCAGGACAGGAGTCCTTCTACAGGACAGTCTTCCTTCTACATCCATAGGCACTGAGGCAATGGTGTGAACAAAACACAAGCTCCCATGCTCCAGGAGAGACAGAAAAGACACAAGAAAGGAGTGGAGAGAGAGTGGGAGGTGGGGCTGGAGGGGCAGGCAGGGCCCCATGAGCCATGCAAGGCATTTGGATCTAAGCATTCTAAGCATTATGGGAAGCCATGGGAGGGTTGGAAGAAGCTTGGGGATGACTGATTGCACTTATGATTTTCAAAAAGCACCTTGGCTGCTGTGTGAAGAAAGGGTTGTTCTGGGGCAAGAGTGGACCCCAGGAGACCAGTTAGGGGGCTTCTGCTTCAATTCAGGCAAGAGGGGTGATGGCAGAGACCAGGCTGGGGGTGGTGATGGGGGCAGAGAGAAGGGACTGCCTGGTAGCCCCAAGTAGGCACCTGACAGTGCTTGAAGACAACAGGGACTACGGATTGTGTCAACCATGCTCTCTCGACCCCTATGATGCAGGCTAGTGTTTTAAAGGGCACAGTGATATGCATTCCCAGGGAACAATCAAGGTCACACATGTGCTTCTGTCTGTTGGCCGTGGCCCTTGGTTTATGGTTCATGTTCTTGATCTTAACTGGGCCTGCAAAACCGTGCTTCCTGAACCTCACTCTTGCCCTGGCCCTACTGGCCTCTCTGGCCCGGGCTCAGCCTCAGAGACTGCTGGATGACTTACATGTATCTTTAATCCGCCCCTTGACTGTGGTTTAAAGACAGCTTCCTAAAGTTCAGGTATAAGTGAGGCACGGGGGATGCAGGATGCATGTCCACCACACACATTATCTCCTTGATCTCCCCGCCAGCCCTGTGATGCTATGATTCTTTTCCCCATGTTAGAGAAGGGTAACAAGGACACAGAGTTGGAGTAATTAGTCCAAGATCCCACAATTAACAAATGACAGAGTCCGCATTTGAATCCAGAGCCCATGCCCTCCCCCTACACCCACTTTCTTTGCTGATGGAGCAGGGTCAGTACAGGGTCAGAATGACTGTGTCCTGTGTCACCCTTGGACAAAGGCTCCATTGCAGCTTCCGTGGCTCCCTAGTGTAGAGCTCAAACTTTGGTGTCCGGCAGTCTGGGGCCAGCTCCCATTCGGTTCACCATCCAGCTATGCAGCCTGTACAGGTGTGGTGCAGCGGTTCCCCATGTGTCTTACATAGGAATTACACCTGCGGGTCACCTGGGACCCTGGAACCATGCGGCCAGCCAGCCAGTGGTACTTCGTAGGAGCCTCGCAAATGCTAACTCCCTTCCCTTCCTCACCCAGAGAGGGTGCAGGGCTGTGCAGAAGAGGTGAATATCTGCTGGAATGTTCCCCCTGGGGTTTTGAACGTGAGAAAGGTCATGCGTCCTCTGAGCTCACCTATGATGCTTCACTGGCTGGCCCCGGGAGATCATCTGGTCCCACTCTTTCATTCTCATTTTTTTTTTTTTTTTTTTTTGATGAGCAAACCAAGACCAGGAAGGGGAGAACCTGTTTACGACCCCTTCCCTGGCCTGTCCCCCTCCACTCCCAATCCCTTCACTCCAAAGCCTTAGCACCTTGTCTGTGGTCTGGAAAAAACCCTGGTCCAAGCATTTGGAAAACTTCACAGCAAAGGAGGGGACATCGGCACAGGCAAGCCTTGGTTTTGGGGAATGGCATGACCCTTCCGCATTCCCTGCTCCCACCCACGCTCTGTGTGTTCTGTCCTGTTCTCTCGGCAGGTATATCCGCACCATGTACCTGGGGATTCAGAGCCAGCGGCGGAAGGAACACCAGCGACGCTTCTACTGGGCTATGATGTATGAATATGCAGACGTCAACATGTTGCGCCTCCTTGAGACCTTCCTGGAGAGCGCCCCCCAACTGGTGCTACAGCTCTGCATAATGATCCAGAAGAACAGCGCCGAGACGCTGCCCTGTGAGTGTCCCACACCCACCCCCCACGGAAGGCTGGGGGAATGACCTGGGCTGGGACAGGGCTCTGCCCTCTGTCTGGGGACCACTTGGTGACTGCCACCTGCACACTCAGTGCCTGGCACATCCTGTGGGCATTGCCCATCCTGATCCCCGAGTCTCCACCTTGCCCAGGCCCCCATGTGATGCTGACCCAGCCCACACCAAAAGCACATGAGTGGCACAGATGTTCCCCATACACCCATGTGCCAGCTGCCCTACCTGCTCAAGACCTTATGTTCTCATGAACAGAGAAGAGCCAGGGGCCCAAATGTCCCTGGGAGCAGCAGAACAGAGGGCTCTGTGTCTCCCAATCTGGGAGGAGTGCCTCCTTTTCTTTGGTGCTGGCCTGAGCCGAAGTGTTTGCACATACACAGGATAGGGGAGTCGGCCTAAGACTAAATCACAATAGGCAACACCAGCGATTTTAGACATTTGTAAGTTGTGGTGCTACTGCTTGAAATCAAAGTTTATGTAGCACCCCCATTTTAAAACATGCTCAAATAGCTCTACTTTAGTTGGATAGGGATGGGGATCCAGAGCCAGGCGCACCCCACCCACCTCCCTCATGTCCCCTGTGGCCCCAGATGGTCTCCAAGGAGCCCCAGAAGCCCCCAGAGCCCAGTGGGATAGCACTGATATCTGCAGCAGTGGGAAGTCTCTAGGCACGTCCTGGTTGCCTGAGAAGCCCTTCTGAGGTTAGACTTTGTTGGCCAAGGCAACACCAGGTCACCGATGGTCAGACAGACTGCAAGCAGCATGGCTGTGTCTCAGAGCATGTTTCAGGGGGACTGGAGCTCCAGTAGGTCTAGGATGAGGAGGGGCTGAAGATCCCATCATGTGGGGGACACTGGAAATGTCTAGTTTGAGGAAGACTTGGGATGCAAGAATCCCAACATTTGAAGGGGAATGAATGGCCATCCTAAAGGGATGGAGGGAGCTATAGGGAGAGTGTTACTGATGCAACATGTGGCAGATATTTCAAACAGCAGGAGCTGTTCAGTGGTGGAAAGAGTGTTTCAGCAGGTAGTGAGTTTCCTGACACTAGGAATATTCAAGCAGAAATGTTGCTGAGAAGACTCAGCCCAGAGGTTCCTGACTCCGCACCCTCCCGCCTTACACCTTGTGGTCTGTCAAGAGCCTCCAAGCTCTGGCCTTCGTGAAACAGCTTTGCCTCCTGACTTTTTCCAGACTGGCCAGTCCTTGGCAATGTCCAGTTCCCTGGTCACTTGTGCGGAAAAGGAGTTTAATCTTCCAAGGCCAGCCAGAGAACATTGAGTTGTTCAGCTTGTGAACTCATTCCTGACATTTAGAGCCCAAGCACCTAGTTCTGAGCCCAACTGCACTGCCCACAGACACCCCAACCCTATGGGAGCTTGGCTCCCTGATGAATCCTCCTACCCACCCCAAATCAGCATAACCCCAGCTGGAAGTGCCCCCAAGGGAAAGAGGCCTCAGGGCAGATCCCTCTGTCCCACAGAGCACCGGCTGCAGTCTTGTGAATCCCTCACGGAGGCAAGGAGAAAGGGGAATGTGGGAAACTTTGGTGGGCAGTGCCCACTGTTAGGAGGAGGCACCACCCAGCCCCTGGGCATCAGCTGTTTGGAGCCAGGGTCCAGTGGAGTTTGCAGTGACCTGTCCTGGAGAAGAGCTGGAAGGAGCTAAATAGACGTCTAGCTCCACTGGGGCATCTTGACACTGAGCAGGAAGCCATGGTGAGGGAGGCAGGGCTGGTAGTCCGTCTGGCCTGTCCCTTCTCTTTTGGATAGACTCCCATTCATATGCACATACACTGCCACTGGCATCGGAAAAAACTAGGAAACATGGAGACCTTGTCTTCAGGGTGCCCGCGGAGCCAGGCCATCTGCTTAGGCAATGATCTGGTGTGACTGCCCACGCCGAGGCCCCGGGAGCCCCTGCTTCTCTGAACCTTGGAGAAAAGTGCATCATTTAGAGAGCACCATTTGTTTCAAGACCAAGAGAACCACTCGGGGGTTGATTCTGGAAGAACACCAGTGTCGCAGGGTCTGATGTGCACAGCCTTGCTCTGCAAGTCTTGAGGGAGTCCTCATGGGACCCTGATGATGGGCTGAGGTGCCCAGTGATAGGCACAGTGACCCTGCCTGCTCTCTGGAGCCCCCATACCCAGACTGCCCTCCTTCCATGGGCTGTACCTCCCCAGATCAGGGCAACATGCTCCAGGGGACAGATTTGCTGGGGGACTGGGGAAGGCCTCTTTCTCTCCCATCCGATTCCTCCTTTTTCCAACTCTGTTGCCGAGACCCCAATCTAAACCGTCCTTTGCTGTTTCGGTTGTTCAGATCTCCTCCCAACCCCCAGAATCACCAGGGAAGCAAAGTTATCCTTCTTGCACCCTTCGCCACATCCAGGCACCGCAAATAGATGGGACAGGTGGCAGGGTGATGTAGGGGGTGAGTTCCTGATAGGACATTCATCCCAGACCAAGATCCTGGTCACCACTTATACCCTGGTATGATTTTGGACCTTGCCCTTCACCTTATCAAGGCCTCCTTTTCTGTTTGGTGTAATGAAGGAGGTGACAGCACTACCTAATATTTAGGGAGGATGCAATAATGTAATGCATGTAGATCATTTTGTAAACTGTCAAGCTCCAAGGGCACCTAAGGGTGTGTGTTTGTCATTTCCAGAGCCTGGTGGTGAGTGGCGTGGGCGAGATCCTAGGGAGATTTCCACCCCACCCCTTTTGGCTCTGTGGGTCATCCCTGTCCCAGCCTCCTTGCTGAGACTGCCCTTTCTATGATAGCTGCTCATATTATAAACACAGAGAAGCTGAATGTGAAATCCCTGGAGAAGAAACTCAAGGGGCAGTAGATGTTGCTCCCTAAGAGCCCTCTTGATGTGGGAGTCCCATGGGGCCAAGTCCGTGAAGGCCAAGGGGCTGCTTAGTTGTGCTGCCATAAGCAGGCACCCTGGGAGAGGAGCTGGAGTGACGAGGATCAGGCTGCTGTGGGGCTTTTGCCCTAGGGAAGCTGTCCCTGGCTTTTTCTCCCACACACCCCTCTTTTAGAGTGAGCAGCTCACTCAGAGGTCAGGCAAGCATTCCCCCACGTTTGGTATGTGGAATAGGTGTTTCTCCAAACAAGCTTTCGTGGTTAAATACATTTGGGAACTGCTGGGCTAAACAAAGGTCAGTGGCAATCTTTGCTGTTGGAATGTGATTTCCCAAGACAAGGATGGGGTCTGTAGCATTAGCTGGATTAATGGGAAGGAAGGAAACCTGCCCTCACTGAGCACAGACTGCAGGGGTCTTGGCATTTCCCTCTTACTTAACTTGTAGAACATCTGCTCATCACTGGACCATTTTGTTTGGAAATAGATGCCTTCCTTCTTTTTTCCCATAAAAAGCTGTATGAAATGTACACACATTAAAGAAAGTCTGTTACCCTGGGAGGGACATGGTGACATGGAATCTTCCAGCCATGTGACTGCTTAGAGCATGGCAGCATAGAAAGATGTGGGTGACTCCCATGCTGATATCTGATAGCTGTTTGATCTGTGGAGAGTTACTGAGCCTTTCTGTTCCTGAGCTTTCCTGTTTCTTAAATGGGGATAATATTAGTACCTACCACAAAAAGTTGTTATGAGCATTTGATGACATGACCAATATCATGCCAGGTACAACACCTGGCCGTTTTGTTGGTGGTGGGAGAACTTTTATTGTAGATACACTTCCTGAATTGGACTACAAGCTATACTGGTGGGATCCATGGCTAATTGGCCTTTCTTTGTGGGCTTTGATGACATAGCTGTCCATTTACACTGTTCATACTAGTAAATGGTTAGGAAGACCGCTGCCACTGCCACTTTATTTTTTTAATGTTTATTTTATTGTATTTTGAGAAGAGAGAGAGACAGAGAGAGTCGGGGAAGGGAAGAGAAAGAGGGAGAAAGAGAATCCCAGGCAGGCTCCACGCTGTCAGCACGGAGCCTAATGCAGGGCTTGAACTCATGAACCATGAGATCATGACCTGAGCTGAAACCAAGAGTCAGACGCTTAACCAACTGAGTCACCCAGGTGCCCCACCACTATCACTTTAATATGCGAGTTCTCCACTGATCTTGCCAAATGCCAACCTTTCCCAACCTTTCCCATCTCTCCACCTTGTGGCCCTCACTTATTGTTGGGCTAACCCTGTGGTATTCAGCCTGCAAGATGGATTGTATCCAATTTCCCCAGAAGACCACATTCAAGTGAAAAATATGGTAATAATAAACAATCATACAAATATTATGCTGAAGTCACTTGAGCATCTCAGCAGGGTTTCCTTAAATCTGATGTTTTGAAAGTTTGAGTAAAGATAAAAACAAAGCTTATTCTGATATGTCATCTACATTGGTGGTGACATTGTAGTGTCTGCTGAAAGCTTTGCCAGTATTCTAGGTAGGGCCAGGTTTGGAAAGCAGTTGGCGGGGCAGGAAAAGTGAGACAGAGTGTCAATACCACCATCCACCACTTACTGCCTTTATGGCCTGGGGCAAATTCATTTCCTACCTGGGCCTCTTGCTCTGTAAAATGTGAATAGAAGCTACCTTTGGGGGTGTCGTAAAGGTCTAATGAGCTGCACATACACTCCTACAGCACCTTGCTTGCCATGTGGTGGGCACTTGATATGATCCACTGTTCCACAAAAATGCGTCAGGTCAACTGCGATACTATGTGCTGAGGGGCAGCAGGGAACAGAACCGACACAGACCCTCTCCTCACGAAAGTCTTATTTTTCTGAGCAGACAGAACAAAAACAATGGGACCGATGACACATGTTAGGTGCTTTGAAGCAAACAAACCTGGTGCTGAGACCACAGATAATGTGGTGAGGGGTGGAGAGAGCTTACTTTGGGCAGGAGTGTTAGGGAAAGCCTCTCCAGGGAGCTGATGTTTAGGCTGAGTATAAGCAAAGAGAAGGAGCCACCTGTGGGAAGAACAGAAATAACCTCCCAGGCAGCGGAAAGAGCCCTGAGTAGGAAAAGCCTGGCTTGTTCCAGCAAGTGAAGGACCCAGCATAGCTGAGGTTGGTGGGGCAGGGGGAGGAAAGTGATATCAGGGGAGGATGGAGAAGTCAGAGGCCTGATCAAGCAGGGTCTGCAGGGCCCCACAAGCAGTTTGGGCTGATACCAAGTATACTGGGAAGGGTTACATAGGAAAGCTGTAGGATTGGACCTGCATTTAAAGAAGATCTCCTTTTCTGCTGTTCAGGGAGGAAGCAAGAGCTGAGCTAAGAGATCCAGGGATGAAATTATGGGGTAGAGAGCATTTGGGAAATGATACCAAGTGCACGAATTTGAGGGCTGTTCTGGAGATCAAACCAATAAGACTTAGTAGAACTGGTGTAGGCAGTGATAGACGGAAGAGGTGGTGATTTCTCACTGGATATGTAGAGATGGAAGAGACCTTATGGGGGAACAGGTTTGGGGGACTGGATCAAGAATTAGCAGCTCTATCACTTTTCCTTACTTCTGGGTTTTTCTGATCCTTCCATGTAAACATTGGCAGGGGTCAGGGGTGAGCCCCTTGCACCCACATAGCACCTGAGCCTGCCTTTTTTGGTTAAGCACGCACGGAGGAGTTATCCTATAAGTAGGGCTCTGCTGACCACTTTTTCCCGGCATCACACCAGCACTCTTTGTCAGGTACCTGCCACAGGCCAGGCGCCGTGTTGGCAATGGGCTTGCAAACACACCTACCCTTCAGGAGTTTATGGTCTGGTGCAGCACATTTCAAATTCTGTGATAGGTGCATATACAGAGGAGGGATATATTGCTGTTTCTGGGGGCATGAGAGAGGAGGTAACTTTGGTCTGGATCTCGATGGATGCACAGGAGCTTGCCTGAAAGAGAAGTTTGGGGGCTCTTATGGACAGGGGAACCATAGGCGCCAAGAAATGGACACCTGGGAGAGCAAAACGTAGATATGGAGCGAGTGGTCCTGGGCACCTAGAGCATAGGGTATATTGCATCAAGCTGGTGGGGGGGGGGGCGCTGTGGTAGGGTAGTGAAGAGGATGATGCTAGTAATGCTGGTTAAGACTTTTGGGGAGCTCCACTGTGTGCCACAGGCTAGTTTAAGAGGTTTACATGGGTTAACCCATTAAACTCCCATGGCAGTCCAATGAGTGGATACTTTTGATTGCTCCCATTTTATAAGTGATGAAACTGAGGTCCAGAGACTTTAAGTAACAGCACGAGGCAGCCACAAGGCTTGTAAACAATAGAGCTGGATCTTTACCTAGGTGGTTGGGCTCTAATGCCTGTGTCCTTAGCAAGGATGGCTGTGTCTGAGTCTTAAAGAGACAGACTTACATGGGTTCTTGGGGAAGCGGTTACCGATACAGGGAGGGAGCACGGGCTGATATGCACTGCAGACCAATCAGCTCCAGCGTGTATGTGTGTGTGCATGTGCACGTGTGTGTTTATGTATCTTAGATGCAATTATACTGACAAGGGCAGAAGATGATGCTTCTGCTTCTTGCCCCCGAAATCTCTGCTCAGAGGTTGGCATTTTGAAAATGTTCTCAACCTTCCAGAGCATTTTGTGTACGCCTTCTCTACTAGGCATGCAGGGCAAAGACTTGCTGTCTCACTATGGAGCTAAGCTTGGCCCGACCAAGGGGTGAGGGAATGGGTCCAAGACCCAAGACCTTCACAGCTCCCCAGACACCTATTAGCGAGAAAGATACACTGGCCTTTCTTTGAGGTTAGTTTCTATTCTGACCCTGGAGACCAGGAGAGCTTGGCCAGACACAAATGGGTGGCATACCCAATTAGAGAGAGATTTACTATTAAAACCCAGTGCCCCCCATGTCTGTATGGTGCATGTTCCTTCTGTCTTCTTAAATCCATCTGGGAACCCTTAGAGAAAATCCCAGGCACCTCCAGATACCCTTTGAGCTATGTGTGTCCCCCTCAACTCTCTAATTCGGCTAGGGGGCAAGACTGGAAGTTCCTGGATGGGACCAGAGGCTCAAGATAGCCACAAGGGCTTAAGCTAGGGCTGGAACTTGAAGGTGGAGCCACCTCTGACCACAGAGCAGAGCTAGCTGGCACAGTGCAGAACAGTCCTGCTCGGGGGGCACACACAGGGGGTGCGCTTCTCCTGAGGGCAACGGCTTCTCTCAGAGAGGATCAAAGCAGAGTTGACTTGTTCTCACAGGTGACAATCCACCACGCAAAACCTTGCAGGGCTTCCAAGACCCCTGTGAGTGGAGGTCAGGCAAATGCTGGCAGAGGGTACACATAAAGGTATGTCTGGTGTGAAAAGACTTGAATCTCATGACTTCAGTTTCCAAAGGGATTTAGAGCAATGGAATCTTTAGAACTGAAGAGGTTGACTAGGCCATCTAACCCACCATCCTTGTTTAACATATGGAAAGCCGAAGCACAGAGAGGTAAGTAAGCTGCCTGAGGTCACTCAGCAAGGAAGCCTCCCAAAAAAGTCTCCTTTTCTTGCCACACTGGGCCTATGGTTGAGATGGTAGCATGGCATCTATAGGATGTAGTTCAAATACCAAGCCTCACTCAGGTAGTTCTTCCCACCCCGCACCTAACCATCAATAACCATGATATCCCGGCCCAGAGTTATATAAAAACAAGCATCTTTACTAAGACAAGGAAGTATGAGAAAATATATACTAAACCCTGTCTTTAGACACTGGTTTTGTTTTAAACAAATGCTGAGTTCTAAGATCCAATTAGGGCCTTTTCTTTCTGTCTCTTTGGTGTTAACCTCCATAATAGTCTTCTTTCTTAACTTCCCTGCTGGCTCCTCTTACATCAAAGCCCGTCTAGTGACTTGTACTTTAGCTTCTCATTTATTTCTTTTTCTAGCAAGAGCCCTGACCGCATCCCAGAGATTCACAAAGGCAAGTGTTCATTCCCGTTTCTCTGCTCCTTTTGAGCTAAACTGTCTGTGCCTTTGTCTGCAGCTGCTAGTTCCCCAAACACTTCCTCCTTTCCTGACTGAGGACGAAATGCATCCCAGAGGAAACTTCTCCAGCATCAATCTCCCTGGTCAGCTTTCCCTTCCTTGTGAGGGACCAAGCCACCTGGTTCGGGCTCTCAGGTGAGGGGAAAGCCCAGAGGCTGCTTCTTAGCTGTCAGATGGCTTAAACAGCCCTCTCACCTCCTCCCACAATGGGAAATTTTCATGTCCCTCTTCCTGGTAGGTTTCTTTTTACTTATTTGAAAAAAATGCATTCTGGTCTCTTTCCAGTCCTATTCATATGGACATTAGCTGTCACTCTCTATGTCTGGGACACAAAAGTTAATTCCTTGATCTTTTAGGATTCTGGTTAAAATTAGGTGAAGCTGCAATCCAAAAAGTGATGGCAATCTGGTTGTGTGGCCTGAAGATGATGGATCTACACCAGAGTTATGAATTTCACACTCCATTTTCTCATCACCAAGAAGTAAAACTTGCTGTTAAAACAACCAGCCCACTGCATCAAACAAATCACATAATGAATTGCCTTTCCCAGAGTCATAGGGAACTTCTATGCCCCTCATCCCTTACTAGTGAATAGAGCCCTTTGCCCTAGCTCATTCCTGTGCTGAGCTAGAGTTGCCCATCTCTAAGAGATAGTCCCAGGGTTTCAGACCAAGTTGGTACAGAGGTCTTCCAGCCTTTGATGGCAATTTCCAGGCCTCTTATCACACATCCGTGTCTTAGCAGGGAGCAGATAAAGAAAGGAAAGGATGCACAATATCCCCTGTTGACTCGCATCTCCTGGCTGTCTTGTATCTTCATCTATAACTGATATGAAGAGAGGCACACAGGTATGACTGCCTTTTCCGGCCAGAACACGAACTCAGCCTCTCCCAGTTTCCCCACAGTGGCCTCTCTGCAGCTGTATCCTGTCCTGCTTTTGAGGAGACACCCTCCTTCTCTCCTATGCAACATCTACTTGGTGTCTGCGCACAGGGTTCCCTGACCAGCCAACTCCAGAGCACGGTCCTGCTTCAGTGACCAATGGCTCCTTGTTAAACAGCACATTAAAACCTTACTCTCTCAAACAGAATTTGCAAGCATTTTAAGCAGAGACCTAAACCCTTTCAGTGCACAATCCACCTTGAATCTGACTACAGTTCTGAGGCCCTGGCTGAGATTGCCCCTACCAACTGGCAAGAGAAGGACAGAGGCAGAGTTCTTTTCTCCCCCCGCCCTCTTTTTTAATTGTAGTAGGAACACTATATGTGAAATCCAGCCTCTTAAATTCAAATTTTTAAGTGCAAAAGAAAATGTAGTACGTGCATACAAAAGAGACTTCTTAAAGCAGCAGAAAAATATATGAGAAAGGCAAACTAAATTGATTTCATTAGAGTTGCCACAAATGAAATTGCAATTGGCCATCTGGAAATGCTTGTGTGTCAAATGCTGAAACGCGGAAGGACTCAAGGTAGGCTTCTTCAGCACTCACTGGCTGACCAGTACAACCTCAGAGGGGAAGGCTCTAAGGGATGCAGATTCAGAAGCCCGAGCAGTAACTATAATTGGGCCATTTATTCATTTAATCAATAACTATTAAACACCTACAATGTGCCAAGCACGGTTCTAGGACCTAGGGACCGATATAGCCATAAACAAAAGAGATCGAAAGCCCTTCCCTCACAAAGCTTACACTTCTGGTAGAGAGAGGCAAACAGCGAACAAAACAAGTATTTTATTTTCTATATTAGAAAATGATAGGCACTAAGGGAGAAGATGTCACAGAGAGATGGGAGGGGAGCAGAGCCGTGGGCAGTTTTCATTGAGGCAGCTGGGGAAGGTTCCCTGGAGAAGGTGACTCCAGAGCAAAAATGTGAGGATAGGAGGGATCCAGCCCCACAAGCTTTGGAGGCAAGTGTGCCAGGAAGAGGAAACAGCCAAGGGCAAAGGGCTTGAGCTAAGAGGGTGCCTCCAGTGTTCGGCCGAGATAGGTCTCTTGGCTGCTTCTGTATCTTACCCTTGCCCAGAGGTCTTGCCAGCAGAACTTCTCCTTATTCTTTATTAGAAAATGCTTAAATAGGGGCACCTGGGTGGTCCAGTTGCTTAAGCATCTGACTCTTGATCTTGGCTCAGGTCATGACCTCACAGTTTGTGAGCTCAAGCCCCATGTCAGGCTCTGAGCTAACAGTGCAGAGCCAGCTTAGGATTCTCTCTCTGCCTCTCTCTCTCTCTCTCTCTCTCTCTCTCTCTGCCCCTCCTGTGTGTACTTTCTCTCTTTCTCAAATAAATAAATAAATAAATAAATAAATAAATAAATAAGCAAACAAACAAAGGAAAAAATATTTAAATAGCTTTACTGACATACAGTTTACATAGCATACAATTCACCCACTTGAAGTGTACAATTCACTGACTTTAGTATATTCACAGAGTTGTCACCACCACTCCGATTCATCTGAGAACATGTCCATTGCCCCACAAAGACACTACACCCCTCTTAGAGCTTCCCCCCTGTAAGTTCTTCCCCCGGCTTCCCTGCATAGGGAAAAGGCTCACCCTAGGTGGTGTGTCTGATTGGGAGAATGTGAGGGATCCCAGGCAAATCCCTGCAACGTCATCTTCTCTAGACCTGGCTAGTGCTACTGTGGGTAAGGGCAGGAGGGACTCCCAAAGACCCTTTCAGCCCTGGTAGCATTTGACTCTAAGGAAGGGAAAAGTGAAACTAGGGCAGTATCGGTCTTTAATTAAGCTTGACATTCACATTAGAGACAATCTCGAACTCTAGGCCTCGAGGGAACTTGGAGCTCCAGGAAAAGACAGCAGTTAAGTGATCTTCAAAAGATCTTTTGTATCCCTTAAGATTTCCAAGGAAAGAAAGCTCATGAGTTTCACAAGCAGTGCCCTTCCGTGTCACACATCTGTCACCACCAGGGAGGGGGCAGGATGGCAGAGACCCCGAGAAGGAAACCCCTGGGGGTGACCCCCATCAGCTGTTCCACTTACTGTGTGGTTATGAGCAAATCACCCTCTCTGAGCCTCAACTTTTTCATCTGTAAGATTTACCCCCAACTGGACCCAGTTGGAGGTGCGAGTCAGGACATCAGGAGGAGTTCTAGGCTGTGGCATTCACTCTAAGGCCAACCTGAGATAAAGATGGGTCTAAAGCTGAGCAGAGGAGAGCTGAGTCCTCTTTTAATTCTAGGCCTTCTTGTGCATTCAGACATCATGCATCCCAGGCCGCCAGACCCTGGAGTTGAGGAGCCTACCGGTTGGAAAATCTGCCCACCTGTGACAACATGGGGGCCCCGTCATTTCCTTTACACTTCACCCTTCACCAGTGACAGCCTGGCGCATTGAGTCCTCTTCTGCTGGTCCACATGGTGGTCTCCTGACCCGGTCGCTTGCAAGACAAGGTGCTGCTCCTGTTTTGCACTGTAGAAAGCTCCTGACGTGGACCTCATAGGCCTGGCGTCACACACCTGCTCTGCACATAGGAACCACACATCCTTTCCAACAAGGCCTTTGCCTCTTTGAGCCTCGGGGTTCTCATCTGTAAAGCACAACTCATAGCTCCTGCCCCAGGGGGGTTTTGTCAGGAGGAAGTGAAATGCATTTGTTCTTGGCACAGAAGAAGCACTCTGACAATGGCGGCTAGTATTTCTACTGCCTACCGTGGAAGGCACACATTGCTGCCATCCTCAGCACCTAAGGCTCCGATTGGACCACATCATTTTACCTGGAAGGTTTTTCTCATCCAGGACCACTGACCACAGAGAATTTGAGCTAAGGGGCCAGGACCACTCCCGAGTCAGCCCTGCACAGGCACACACCCACCTCGCCTGCTCAGCAGTTCTGCGTCCCTCTGCAAAACTGCCCACCTGAGCTGCCACGGAACTAAAGCGTATCTGAGAGCCACCTGGTAAGGAGCCCCTTACCCCTCCTGAGCTTCTGTCACAGCTCTGTCCAGTTAATCAAGGCCTGTCATCCTCAGGGCCTCAGTGGCCTCAGGTAAAGGAACCCAAGACCATTTTGGCTGACAGAATTTCCAGGGCTTTGACAGCTATCTTATCCCACGCCATGGGAGATAGGATCCACCCTGATTCTCCACCTTTTAAAAAGATGTTATCAGCTTAGGGGCTGCTGGGTGGCTCAGTCAGTTAAGCGTCCAACTTCAGCTCAGGTCACGATCCTGGGGTGGTTGGATCAGGCTGTGTCGGGCTCTGTGCTGAGCTTGGAGTCTGCTTGGGATTCTCTCTGCCTCTCTCCTCTTCCCCTCTCCCCCACTCAAGCGCATGCCCTCTCTCTCTCTCTCTCAAATAAAAACAAAAACAAAAACAAACTTAATAAGAGCTAATGTACATGAGGCATTTTACAATTCCCAAAGCACTTTTACATTTGTCAGGCTATGTCAGATGAACAGCAGCTCCAGGAAGTAGGCCTTACTGCCATGCCTTCTGAGCCCTGAGGTTCAGCACTGTTGACAGGACTACCATATAGGCACATCTTTGATACTACAGAATATGCAATATTCAATATGCATATTCAATATGTGCATATACACTATATATATATATATGTTCTTTTTTTCTATTTATAGATATATGAATATATAGTATAGTATGCACACATATCAAAGATGTGCCTATATGTTTTATATTCATAACTTATTGAATACTCCCAAATCCACATTTTTACCCATGGTTCACAAACAATATGCTAAGCCCAGATCTGTTTGTACCAGTGCTCATGTCCTTTCCAGGGCATCTCACAACCTGGGTTAAAATGCACTCATTCTGGGAGCATCAGGAGAATGAGCCTCGTTGGCCATTTTCTCTTCAATGAGAAGGGACTTACTGGAACTTTCTAGTGACGGCAGATGGCCTTCTTCACTGTGTGCTACAGGCCAGCCAGGATCCAGGCATCTGTGAGTCCTGCACCACACTGGCTGAGTGGCTGACATTTGTTCTAGAATCTCTAAAGTTTGTCTTTCTCCAGCTGGCTGTGAAGATAGTGTTTTGATAGCGCTGAGAGCATCTTAGAGAGAAGAGACAAGCAAAGCAGAGGGCTGGCTCTAGCTTTCCTTCTGCTGTGTCCTTTAAATATCAGTGCTTGACCTTGAAGCTCCTTGAGGGGCATGCTGCTACCTTGCTATGTCCACCATGTTCCCAGAGTGGCTATGAGCTCATGGTGTGCTGCTCAGAAGAGACTCATCACACAGATATCAGACTGATGCTGTTCTCATGGCCTCTCCCGACATCATTGTGTCTGTATCCTATGGACCTCTTCCAGGATAGTCACTTCCCAGGAAGAACTGTCTAGAAAGTTTCAATCTCCAGCTACTAGACACACCCAGGTTCACAGTTTGGTTTTTGACTTACTGAGAATATTGAGGAAATAGGAAATACCCTATCACAGGGCTTCTCAGCCTCAGCAGTACTATATCTGGGGCCCAGCAAGTCTTCATGGTGTGTTGGGGGGCCATCCTATGCATTGTAGAATCTTTAGCAGCACCCCTGACCCCTGCCCACTAAATGCCGGTAGCACTCATACCCAGAGTTGTGACATTGCCACGTATCTCTGGTTGGGGGTGGGGGCAAAATCACCCCCGTTGTGGACTTTGCTCTGCTGTTAAATGGATGATTATGGTTGTTTGGGCTGAATGCGGCCCCCTCTGGATTGGTTGGTTTACATGGAAGGGCACCAGTTGCTTGCTATGCACAGGAGTCAGCAGGGCCCCAGACGTTGAAGCATGAGAATAAAAGGACATGCTTAATGCAGGAATCTCAGGCAAATCCTTTTACATCCCTGAGCCTTGGTGGCCTTGTCGGTAAAATGGGGCACCAGTAGACATTTCATGAGAGTATTGTCAGGGTTAAATGAAGTACCACATGCAAAGTATATGGCATAATGCCTAATACATGGGAAACGTTCAATGGATGTTCGTTTCCTTTTCATCGGCCTTTTCTCCCCTCAAGGATTTCTTCCTGAAGGATGAAGGGATAAATGTTGGCTCCCAGAGAATTTTCCTTTCCCACATCTAGGGCTAGAGGTGGGCACTTGTGATGGCTGGTGGGGTCAGAAGCCCCTTTCCCTATGGGCCCTCTTAGAAATCAGAGGATACTGTGGGCTGTTTTATGAGAAAAATACCCACACAATTTTGCACATAGTTTCAGAAGGAGCAGACAAAATAGCTGCCCTGCCCTTGGAACATATGGGCAAAACAGGGAGGGGAGGCACCTAGGTGGTTCAGCCGGTTGAACATCTGATTTTGGCCCAGGGGGTGATCTCTCAGTTTGTGAGTTCAAGCCCCACATGGGGCTCACTGCTGTCAGCTCTGAGCCAGTTCTGGACCCTCCACCTCCCTCTCTCTCTGCCCCTGTCCCACTTGTGCTCTCTCTCAAAAATAAATACACATAAAAAAGAAGAAGTAAGAGTAAGAGATAAAGTCTATCAAGGTGGTGGGGGAAATGCTAAGGTAGAAAATAAAGCATGGAAGGAGGCACTGGCGGGGCAGTGTGGGGGGGGAGCTGCAGTTTCCAGTGTGGTGGTCAAGGATGGCCCCGCTGAGAAGCTGATCTTTGAGTCAAGGGCTCCATGAAGCACTTGGATATCTGGGGGAATGGCATTTCAGGCAGAGGGAGAGCAAGTGTGTGCACCCTGAGTTGGGGGTATGCCAGGAGCACATCTGGGGCCAAGGGAGTGTGAGGAGCTGTGGGAGGTGACCCCCTAGGGAGAACAAGTAGCTATCTCAAGTAGGGCCTTGCATGAAGGCCTGATGCCGTGAAAGGAACTTAGATTTGCACCCACTGGAGAAGGGAATTACTGAAGGGCACAGAAGAGAACGGACAGGTTACACTTGTAACTCCCAGGCTGTATCATGTAGGGCCCTGAAGTCCTTTTAAAGGACCTATCATGGCATTAACACCAAACAAGATGGCATGTCAGTCCAGATAGGCTAGTCATGCTGCAGTGGAGGATACCCCAACAATTCCGGTGGCTTAAAATGTTGATTCATTTCCTGCTTGTTGCAGTATGTCTATCGCAGGTCGCGGGTGGAGCAGCCTGTTTTTGGAGCATGGGAGAGCCTGGCTTCCTACCTGGAAGTGACACCCATACTTCTGCTCATGTTTCCCTGGTCAGAGCAGCCACAGGCGGGAACTGGAGCTGAGCAGGGCAAGAATGCATATCCTCCCATGGGAAAGGTGCTGAAAATCAGGCACCATGACTGCCTATTGTGCCTGCAGGGCCATGCAGAGGGGCATACTTTAGCTTAGTCACTTTGGCTGCATAATGAAGAGATTTCTGGGACGAGAGCAGGTACAAGGAAATGAGTTTGGAGGCCATGCCAACATAGAATAGAGATGTCACTGCTTCTGCACATACTGGGACACTCAGACAAGGCCTTCCAGGGGTGAGTCCTCAGTTTGGCAAGCCCACAAACTTGACTTTGTGCTCACAGAGATGATCAGAGAGCTGCCACACAGTAACCAAACTGATAAGAAATTGATGTATAAATCTGAATGCTTGTTCATTAATCTGTGGGTATGGATGAGGAGACATACCTATCCCGGTGTTTAAAAAAGGAATCTGATTGGGGTGCCTGGGTGGCTCAGTCAGTTAAGTGTCCAATTTTGGCTCAGGTCATGATCTCACTGTTCGTGAGTTTGAACCCATGTCAGGCTGCACTCACAGCATGGAACCTGGAGCCTGCTTGGGATTCTCTGTTTCCCTCTCTCTCTGCCCCTCCCCTCTTTCAAAAATAAGTATATATATATATATATATATACACATATATATACATATATATATGTATATATATATATAAAGGAGTCTGAGTTTCGGAGTTAGGCAGGTCTGCGTTGAAATCCTAGTTCCATGATTTCTTAACTACCTGATATGGAAAAGTTCCTTAGCCTGTGAGCCTTAGTCTCCCCCATCTTCAAATCAGTCCCCTGCTTCAGATATATTTGTAGGAAAGAATAGTTGAGTTAATTCTGTCACATGCTTAGCACAGAGTCTGGGCCAAGGTAGCTGTTCAGTAAAGGGAAGAGATCGTCATTATTGAAATCTTTATTAGAGATTAGCAGATACCGATCAGCCTGGATACAAAGGCAATAAAGAGGTATTTCCTATAAACCATGGTAAAACGATTTTCTACAACAGAGATCACATCTGTAGTGGCCAAATTTGATTTCTGTCCTCCTTGTCCCATCCCTCTGATGTTAAAGAGCTTTTTCTTCAGCCAAGGTATAGTATGGTCTTTGTATAGATGTATAGATGTACATCTTTGTATAGATGTCGGTTTTCCTGACACCTTCCAGTCTTTCCTTCCTATGTTTGTATCAGGCTACTTTGATTGCCCTTGGGTTTTTCCACATTAACTCAGCCACAAACATCTGTCAGTCCTGAGGGTTACATCCACAGATGGTGGATGCCATCTTCTATTTTGACCCTTCTTAAGGATCAGTCTGGAAATATCAAGGGTGTCTTAAGGCCACCCCATGTGGTAACTTCATGTAGGAATCACACCCTCTCCAAACACAGAAATGTGATGAAAATGAGGGTGTCAATGCTTGCGAGTGACGGAAATGGGAAGAAAATGGTCAGATCTTCAATTATTTACCATGAATGTATTTTTAGTGAAACTTTAAAAAGGAGATTGGTTCCTTGGTTGCTTTCACATCAAGTCTACTAAGTATAATTCTAAGTCTACTAAGTATAATTCTGACTGTAGCACAGTAGCACATCTGGTTTGCCTAGAAGTGCAGTGTTGGAATAAAGAGGACAGCCTTATGGGGCTCATCTAATATGCAATGAGGCCCACTGAATTCTTCAAGAAGGATAACAGGTCCTGCCAAGTGATATGCTGGTAAATGCTTAACAACCAGCTCTTAGCAGAATTGGGGGAACCCTGGTCTGTAGCAGTTGCCAGTTTCTGTGGTGTAAATATTCCCACCATGCCTATTTCAAGCCTCCAACATGACATCAGCCAGCCTGCAAAATCCCTGCAAATTTAACAATTGGATGCCATGAGCCAGGATGCGCTGGCTTGAACATGCTGATCATGCCTGAGGAGTGAGATAATCCCAGGAATCATTGTTAGCACTCTTGCTTCCCACCTGTGTAACTTTGGCTAGGTTATTCAACGTCTTTGAGCCTGGCTCACAGGAGGCATCTGTGAGGCTTATTTCCTTCCTCTAGTGGTTGCCGGCATAGGAAAGTAGCTTTGTACCCATGCTTCCTTGCTGTGCCTCCTGGGTGGAGGTGAGGACAGGAGACAGGCAGGAATGTTTAGACAACCTTGCACACAGCTGCTCCATCTTTTTCCTGGGAGCATTTCCAAGAAGAAACGAAGCTTTTTAAAAATGTAGGAAGATAGAGGGAGGTTGGATGGGTGGAAAGTGAAGTATTGCCCATCTAAAAGGAACACGGTGTGGAGAAAATACACAGGGGGAATTGAGGAGCAGATGGTTGACTTTCCCCAAACATTAACTTCAGGGAAGAGGGGAAGGTTGAAAGAGGTTAATATTGACCTTGATGTGCAGGTAGACAAATAGCCAGTTGAGCATGTTTCTTGGTTTGGGGAACCTCTAGGGGTACAATACCATGCAAATTAGGTGAGTATGTAATGTCAGAACATGGCTGCAGCCACATTGAAGTCTCTTAACTTCAAACTCAGTTTCCTCACCTGTAAAATGGGAGTAATAGCCCAGCAAAGAAAGGATACCATAACTAGGGGAATAGCTAATGGCCCAGCGTGAAGGACAGAGGGGCTCCAAATGCCAAATGTCACACAGAGGCAGGAGAAGAGATTAGTCGTCTGCGTAGAGGAATTGGTTGGTGACTTCCAAGAGAGCTCTCCATTGAGATTGGAGGTCAGGAGTCAAGGGAGCAAGGAGAGTACCCTCAAGAAGTTTGGAGAAGAGACAAAGAGAGGTGGGATCTCATTGGCAGAAAATGCAGGGTCCTGAGAGCTAGTGTTTGTAAGATAAGAGGAACTTGACTGTGGTTATATGCTGATGGGAAGGAGCCAGGAGAGAGGGAGCTGGGAGCGGCAGGGCCGACTCTTCCTACCCCTGCTCTATCCTGTGCTTAGCGCCCTTTCCATCCCTCTTCTGAGTGTTTCTCCACCATGTGATTTAGTGGTGGAACGGAGCACTGTGGCAGAAAGGTTGGAGACGGCAGGTGCTGAAGACCTGGGTGTGCATGTCCTACCTGGCAAAACCAAATCCTGCTGTTGCCCCCTCCGTTCTTGCTCAGAAAGTCTTGTGGCCATCTCTAGATACCCCTGGAGGTTCTCAAAGTACTCCTCAAACCCACATGCTATGTTCTCCCTGTGAGATACTGTAGTGTTCTGGTTTCTCCTTCCAGTTTCCTTTCTGCTGATGTATTGGGGCTCCCACTTGCTGGCCCCTTGGTGCAGCCCTGCCCTGATCATGGCCCTGCTTCAGTTTGTCATATCTCAGCTTCTCTACCTCACCCTGGTGGCTGGGCCCTCCCACTGCCCTGATCCCTTCCACTGCATTGCATCTTTCCTCCTGATTCAGCCACTTCATCTGCTGCTTGCCCTCTGATTTTAGAATCCCATCCTTCCCCAAACACCATATCACTATGCTTTTCACACGATGGGATATCCATACTCACAGCTTTTGTTTTGTTCCCCAACTGGCAACCGTTCAACTGACAGTGACCCTTGAATATTGCATTGATGCCACCAAATTGGGCCTTCCCTGATGACTAGGGCTAGTCAACTGCAGATTGGTTGCAACTGGTAAGGGGTGTCCCACTGCAGATTGCAGCCTTTCATTCTCTGTTCTGTTGGTCATAAGGTGTGGCCATTCCATTTCTGGAAATCTTAAACCCTGGGTCCAGTGATCAGAACCTGAAGGCCCCTCTCCCAAGCTTTTCTCAGAGGGAGTGGCTTCCTAGGAGGCGCCAGCTTAGTGACTTCCTAGCTGATAGAGCTGGACTCCAGGCAGCTCAGTGGGCCAACCGCAAGCCCCGCCTCCTGGTCTGCACCACTAAAAGTGAGCTAGCTGTGAAGGTCACTGCCCAGAACTTGTCACAGCCAAACGTGAGGTGTTTAACAATTTCCAGTCTGATCTTTGGAATGTAGAAACGGATCGGGCCATAGTGGAAGCAAATCATAAAGCTCCCCAGCCTGTCTGAGAATTTCACCGGGGGCCACAAGGCCCCTTCCAAGGCTGATTCCTGTGGGCTTGGGTCCTGGCCAAGATAATGCATTGACTTTTGGATTGACCTCAGGTGAGACAGAAATCTTCTAGTGAGCCACAGCAGTGAGGGAAAATCTTGCACCTCTTCCCTCTGCAATGGAATACACTGTAGGCCTTTGAAGATTAATCACTTGACAGAGGGAAAGCCATCTCACCAGAACCACCTCTTTACTTGTGGTTTGAATGTTACTCTCCTGAGGAAGGTAGACTAGAATGCAAATTTGGTTTTTAGCTCCAAAATCAAGGACGTCTCTCAGATACCCACGGCTACTAACTTCTTGTCCACTCAGCAAAAGATTCAAATCCTTTGTACCCAGAGAACCTAGACTTTCTATCCTGTCACCTCACCCAGCCCCCTTCTGAGGCCATGTCTGGAGGGCCCGTTAGTACAGTGGTTACTTTCAGGGCCACTGGAGTCAGACTCTGAGTTTGAATCCTGACTCTACTTCTTGATAGATGTATGTATTTTGAAAAATGTCTTGGGGCACCTGGGTGGCTCAGTTGGTTGAGCACCAACTTCAGCTCAGGTCATGATCTCACGGTTTGTGAGTTTGAGCTCTGAGTCAGGGTCTGTGTTGGCAGCTCAGAGCCTGGAGCCTGCTTAGGATCCTGTGCCTCCTTCTCTCTCTGCCTCTCCTCCACTCACACTCTGTCTCTCTCTTCCTCTCTCTCTCTCTCAAAAATAAAATAAACATTAAAAAAACCTTAAGTTTCTTCATCTAAAAAATGTAATTAGAGCACTGTATTAGTTTTCTAGGGCTGCTGTAATAAAATACCACAGGCTGGGTGGCTAAAACAACAGACCTTTATTTCTTCCCTGTTCTAGAGGCTGGAAGTCTAAGACCAAAGTGGAGACAGTCTTGGTTTCTCTGGAGGCCTCCTTTCTTGGCTTGCAGATGGCCACCTTCTCCCTGTGTCCTCACATGGCCTTTCCTATGTGTGAGCACATCCCCTGGTGTTTCTGTGTGCCCAAATCCCCTTTTCTTATAAGAACACAAGTCGGATTGGATTAGGGCCACCTCTCATGATATCATTTAACTTAACCACCTCTTTAAAGGCCCTGTCTCCAAATGCAGTCACGTTCTGAGGTGCTGGGGATTAGGGGTTTGACATGTGAATTTTTTTGTGGAAAGGATGACACAGTTCAGCCTATAAGAAGTACCTACATCACAAGGTTCTTCCAAATAAGATAATGTACATGCTCGGTGAATCATGCTGTGTTCTCTGGGACAGTCAGGTACACTGTTAAGGAACACATCTGTCTGGCACTCTCTCCCTCCCCCACCCCGGTTGAGCCCCCAGAATGAACTGGCTTCCCTGAAGCACCTTCTGCTGACAGTCCTTCAAGGAAGAGATGCTGTTAGAGTCCTGTGGGTTTGTGAGGCCACAGGCTTTGTCCAGTGAAATGATGCAAAGGTGGCAAGTCATGAGACATTTAATCCCTTGACCAAGCGTAACAAATGTGCCAATGTCACAGATGGGGTCCAGACAAGTTTCTTGGAGGTGAGTTGATAACAAGTGTATCTAATGGCTTCTACCATTGGTTCCTGAGCCCTCAGAGGACAAGTGTTTCTCTGTGTTGAGCATCTAGTGAGAAACTCAAGTCCCAAATGGCTTCCTAAAATGGGCCTGTTTTTTCTGGGCTCCACTCAGGATGTACTCAGCCTACTAACTCTGGACCCAAAAAATGTGTCTGGAGCTTTGCACAGAACGGGGAGTTCTTTGGTGAATGTGGTGAATTATAAGGTAGCCACACCCAGACATTCCTTCTTTCAAAGGATCATCTTTGTCAATGCTGCTGGCAGAGAGAGCGGGGCAGGCTTGTCATGGAATGATGACCCCATTCATGTTTCTTCCTGTCCCTGCTTGCCATGCTCAGGCTCTGAAGAGAAGAGAGGTCCCAGACAAATGCACTCTTTTTGGTCTTGGGCAGGACCTCTGCCCTGGGCACCCTGCACATGAGCCAAATGTCAGAAGTTCCCACCTTCCCTTTTCCCTTTAACTCAGAGCATTTGCACAACGCCAAGGATGTGGCCTGGCATTCAAGGCCCTGAAGAACAAACAACTTGGTGTTAGAACAGACACCTGCTATTAGAGAAGGTTGATGGCCTTTATGACCTCAGTAAAGGCACTACCTGGTGGAGGGTCGAGCTGACAAAGGGATAGGATGCAGAAAAAATGGAGTGTTGGGACCAATATGAAAAGGCAGGCAGAGAGCTGTGCTGTGGGCCTAACATTACTGTCAGTAGTTGGGTAATCTTGGGCAAGGCACCCACATGCCTGTACTTCTGCATCCTGTCGAATGAGTGGGTTGAAGTGGATAGTCCATGAATCTCCCTGTGGATATTCTGTTTGGTGATATACAATATACCAAATTGGGACAGATAAGGCAGAGAGTTAAGACTGGGGTTGGGCATCAGCTGACAAGCAGCCCCAGAGCCAAGTGCTCAGATGTGTCTCCCATGTGACTGTGTCCCAAGTCCTCCTTATAATTAGCATTAATGTCTTATGATGTTTGGGGAGCATTCATGTTGTATTCTAGAGAGCAACTCCAGTAGCATTGACCAAGATCCAAGGCAGTGTCTGGGTCAGCTCAGAGGGAAGCAGTTTCTGTAACAATTCATGATGGGTGGAGCAGGAACAGAACCCAGACCTCAAAGCCACAGGGACAGATCAGGAAATGGCAGAGGTAACCCAGAAGATAGAATAATGGGGAACAATTGTATTTGGCTTTGCTATGTGAGATTGATGGACATTTGAATTCCTGTTTATTCATATTTGGCATGGACGGGCTAATGTCACAACACACAGAATATCGAGATCAGCATGGTGAAGGCTGAGGGGCTGTCCTACTTCTGAACCCCACGTCTGTTCAAAAGCACACCCAGAGTAAGACTGAATGAGACCACGCTCCGGCAAAAGATAAGCTGCTTTTTCTTATTTCTCCAGCTTGGCACTCATGTTTTTCTTTTGAACTGGGGGAGTAATACATTCTGATTTATTAGAAGGAACAAAAAAAAAAAATCAAGGCTTCTTCCCATTCAGTTTCTGTAGAACTCCCATCTGATTATTAAAGGTCAGCTGTACCACCAAGATTATTAACAGCAAGAAATGAGTTTACCAGGAGAGGGTTTGATGTCACAAAGATGTTTAAAAGGAACTTTCTGATGATGCTCCAGTATTGATAATAAGCCTGGCACAGACTGCTGAGATGATTGCGTATTCCCTGCCCTCCAGAAACCTACAGCCTAAATCATGTGACTCCCAAAGCACCCATTCTCCTCCCTGCCTAGTGCACCAGACAACATAAACACAGGAGGCTCTAAAACGTTAGCATGACCACTGTGACGTGGCTGTGGAGCACACATGGTCTTAGCAGATGCCGGTGGGAATGCCCTATGCATACAAAGGGCAGAGCAAGACACACAGAGTATCATGTTCAGAACTTTCCAGAAAGGTGAGAGGAAACTGTTAGGTGTTTTCAAGATTGGCTTTCAAAATTGCTATGGTTTCTCCCCTGTTTGCTTTCAATCTTGGTTGCTATTATTATGAAAGCAACACATACTCCTTGCAACAGTTGACAGTCTGGGGGTTTTTTCTAGGTTCACGCCAACATAATGGTTTTTGTTATCGCACTATATTGTTCTGCAAGCTGTGAACCTGAGCGTCTCTCAGGTTGGAAGGAAGCTCCGTGAGGTGGGTGAGGAAGGTGGATGCAGGGAGGGTGTAAAATGACTTTGACTCTTCACTGGGGCTTGGAGGGGAGTGGGGCGGTGAGCAGGGCCCAGGGAAAGACAATTCAAAGACTACAGGGCTGGGGCAGTTTAATGAGTCACTTGATGAGACAGTATTCAAGACCTCAACCAAATTTAATTGCATTTAGTTCTGAAATCTGAGGAGAAAGGAAAAATGGAGGCTCCAGATGGTCGGAGTGGAGAACACATGTGAGAGACTAGGGGTGATGGGGAGTCTCGCCTGAGAGGAGATCACATGGTAATACCTGACTAATAGCGGGTTGCTTGTGCGTGGGTCAGAGACTCCAGTAACTATTTGTTGTGTTCAGTTTGATTCAGTTACACATACCAAATAGGTAGCATTATTAATAAAATTGCTCCATAATGATTGAAGTATCACTGAAATGCAGGGGAATGATGAACAGCGGTGCTGAGTGGAAAAGGCATTTCCAAAGCATGAGCAACACTCCTAAGTTAGGACAGATACCAGAGAAGCATGGGCCTCCAAGTCAAGGCTTCGGAGAACTTGGAGCCATGCTGGGGTGGGGAAAGCAGCAAGGACTGAGTGAGAATGAGAGAGAAAGGAGTGAATGAGAAAGGCAGCCACCCAGACAGAAGATCCCAGGGCTCTTGGTCAAGGTGGCCTTAGGCAGCGGATGGAGAAGCTAAATGCAAAGCTTCAGTTAAGATGCATTGGGTGAGCTGATGAAAAGGTGGGAGAGATGCCAGTGTCTTCCCAGAGGAGAATAGTTGTGCAACTTGGGGCAATGAGCAAGCTGTCAGTCTTCACCATCAGTGATCCCTTCTATGGCTCCTCTAAGAGCACAGGCTGCTGGTGACAGGGACACCAACCCTGGCCACATGTCAGTGTGCAACAAGGATCCCCCACAAGCTCGTGATCCCTTCAGACAGAACACGTGCCACCCGACCCACAGCAGATGCAAGGAACTGCCACGGTGGCTCCAGTTCTTGGCTTCCCGGGCAAGGCACATCAGCCTCAGCCTTCACTCTTGAGTTGTGAGTCCCCAGAAATTCTGGACTGGGGCCTTAAAACTAAAAGTTGATCTCAAAAGTTGTCAGTTTAGGGAACATCTATAGCCTCTGTGGCCCGTTCCTGATTATGTGTTTCTTTCTCCCTCCTCCTTTAGACTTCGGTGTGTGTGGGCATCTCCTTGGCCAACAGCCCCACTGTGCCCCATGTGGGATGTCCAAGGTTTTGACTGTGTGGGTTTGTGTCTTTCTGGCAGGTGTCTCCTCTGTGACTTCCCTGATGTCCCTGGCTTGGGTGCTAGCCTCCTATCACAAGCTGCTGCGGGACTCCAGGGACGACAAGAAGAGTATGAGCTACAGAGGGGCCCTCATCCACCTCTTCTGGCGCCTCTTCACCATCTCATCCAGAGTTATCTCTTTTGCCCTCTTTGCTTCCATATTCCAGCTCTACTTCGGGATCTTCGTGGTGGTTCACTGGTGCGCCATGGCCTTCTGGATCATCCATGGCGGAACAGACTTCTGTATGTCCAAGTGGGAGGAGATCCTCTTCAACATGGTGGTAGGGATCGTGTACATTTTCTGCTGGTTTAACGTCAAGGAAGGGCGGACTCGATATCGAATGTTTGCATATTATACGATAGTGTTGACCGAGAATGCTGCCTTGACGTTCCTTTGGTATTTTTACAGAAACCCGGAGACCACTGACTCCTATGCGGTGCCAGCACTGTGTTGTGTCTTTATTAGCTTTGTGACTGGGATCGCATTGATGCTCTTATATTATGGTGTGCTGCATCCCATGGGGCCGCGAGTTAAGATTTTGGCCAGCTCCTGTTGTGCCGAGCTGCTCTGGGGCATCCCTCTGCCCCCCGATGTTGAGCCCATGGCGCCTCAGACCCCTGGGTACCGGGGGACCCAGGTCACGCCTACCAGAGCCGTAACGGAACAACAGGAGGATCTCACGGCTGACACTTGCTTGCCCGTTTTCCAAGTGAGACCCATGGGGCCCTTGACCCCGTCGGGGCGTCCTTACCACCCAGAAGGGCCCCTCATTAAGATTGACATGCCAAGAAAGAGATACCCAGCTTGGGATGCTCATTTTGTAGACAGGAGGTTGAGAAGGACTATTAACATTCTGCAGTATGTCACCCCCACCGCAGTAGGCATTCGGTATCGAGACGGACCACTCCTTTATGAGTTGCTACAGTATGAGTCTTCACTCTAAGAGCATCTTGACCCAAGTTGAGAAGGGAACTTAAGTTTGGGTTGTGGTAAACACCGCTTACAAGAAATATAACCCTCCCTTTCCCCAACACACAGAACCACCACCACCACCACCACCACCACCACCATCACCACCACCACCAATGCTACAAAAAACAAAAAAGAAAATAAGTCACAACCCCTTCAGATAAGCTTTCTTTCCAGTCGCTGTATGTATACAAAGATATTCTCTATGTTTTGTAAGTAAAAACAAAAAGAAAACTTTTCTTTTGTTTTTTACACATAAGAAACAGTATTGAAAAATCCCACACTATGGTTCATAGGGTGGAGAAGGAGGAGTTGTCTCCACTCCAAAAGAAAAACAAAGTTTTATACCTTACACCAAGTGTAGATCATTTACGGGATTGGTGCTGATTGAAAGAACAAAACAAAACAAAACAAAACAAACAAACACAAACAAACAAACAAACAAAAAAACCTTCAACTGCCTTATGCCCTTAGGTGCTGAGTTTCATTAAGTACTGTCACGTTTTCTCATGCAAAACTCTCTGGTGATTTTTGCACCAGGAGAGGGAAAATTAAACAATCAAATGAAACAAATCTAGAAACAAAACAAAAACCAACCAACAAAAAATCACAAAGCAATCATTCTTCCTATCTGATTATTTGTATTGAACAAAACAAATTTACCAAAAGCAAAGGCATAAAAACCCCTCCTTCTTTTTGGTTTCTCTCCCAGTCTCCTGTCCTTGCCCCTAATTAATCAGCGCCTTCTAGGAGCCAAAGTCTGGCTGTTTGAAACTCAAATGGCTGGAGAAGCTACTTGAAGGTTGACTATGTGCCATTTTAGCATTCACCCACTGAGAATCACATTTGTTTCCTGGTGTAAAGCAACACAGAACAAAACAAAAAGCCACCCCAATAATTCTGTAAGAACAGGAAATTCTAAAGCAAATTAAAGGAGATTTCCATTTCTGTAATCAAAGAACATCAGTAATAATAAAACTCAGCATAGTAGCAAAAAGAATGACATCAATTTAAAGGCACAATACTTAATCAGTGACCGGCAAAAAATGATTTGTTCTGTCATTTTAAGGCCGTGAAAGGTATACATTTATCACATGTGATATTGTGTAAGGCCTCTTCTGTTTCCATTTGGTGGGAAGCCTTAAATTGATCTGGAAAGAATTCTTCATTTTTCATTTGTGCTTTTTAAAAATATTAACAAAAGAGGAAAATTAGAATATAAAAAAAAAGTCAAATTGTAATAACTGACCCATTTCAAAGACTGTTTGGTGCTTCTGTCTTTCACCATTGTGGTTGGCTGAAAGTCATTCAGCTCACTTGGTGCATCTGGGTTGAGTGGGAAATTTTGTGTGTGTAGTGAGTGTGTGTGTGTGTGTGTGTGTGCATGTGCGTGTGTGTGCCCATAGCACACATCTATGTGTGTGTATGTGTCTGCTGCAAAGTCTTGCCAGAAATGTAGAAAACTGATACAAGACAGACTCTGGGTATGGCTGAGGTGGAGTATAAGGGTGCTGGGGAGTGGGAGCAGGGACAAGGGAATGGTGCTTGAATATCAGCCCCTGTCTGGATGGCGAGACTCATACCAGCAGCAATACTCTGGGTCTTAGAGGCACGTCATTTGGGTGAAGATGTGATTCAATTATTTATTTTCATGTTGTACCAAGTTGAATTTCTGGAGGTGTTGCAAGTATGTTCAACCATTTTTAAATGTTATTTTTCAAAAAGTATTGCTCCTGTAAGGAATATTCTGTTCTAGGGCATCTTTTCAATCCCATTGTATCTCTACTTGGGCACAAAAAAAAAAAAAAAAAAAAAAAAAAAAAAAAGGAAAAGAAAAAAAATCACAAAAAGAAAAAAAATCTCCACAAAAAAGATATATATATATATATATATATATATATATATATATATATATATATATAAAACTCTGTGTATGTGTGTGTATATACACATATATATATGTATATGTGTATATACACACACAATATTTTTCGGTAAATACTGTTTGTCTTTGTTGTGTGGAGCTGCAATTTTTTTTTTTTTTTTAATTCCAGATATAACTGTTTAGGGTGCAAGACCTCACATTGAACTATTCTCAAAAGAAGTTCAAAACCTGAGGAATTTTTTTATGTTTGTGGGGTTTTTTTTAATTATTATTCAAAGAGGCTTCTCCTTTCCACCCCCTTTATTATTTATCTAAAGCTGTTTAAAAAAAAAAAGAAAAAAGAAAAAAAAAAGAACAAGTTTTAAATTTTCTTTCAGTTGTAAACTGGATGCTCCTTTTTTTGTTCAGGTCCCTTTGATTTCCTTTATTATTACTAAACTTAGCAGCGCTGTCCTGTCCCTCTCCCTGACTCGGTTGTCTCCTCAGGTCCTTCCTGGCAGAAAGGAGGAAGGGAGGAGAGGTGCAGAGAGCCTGTGGCCCTCGTGCCCATCCGTCTAGGAAGCATGATGCACAGAGCACACCCAGGCCTTGGCAAAGACCAGCTATGCGGGACTGTCTCCGCCCATCCAAGGGACAGGCCCATGGGCCACTCAGTAGTTAATTGGGAATTCCAATCTGGTCAGCGGTGCTTTCCTTTTTATTCTGCTTCCCTGCCGAGGGTTTATCTGCTGCTTACTCTGCTGAGGCCGGAAGAGGTGAGGCCATTTGAGAGGGGCCATCCCATCCTGGCTTGCTATAGTCCTAACTCTTGTCTGCCTCGGCTCTGGGGCCGTGTGTGCCTAGAGCCCTATAGACGTCCATCACTGGAGCAATCCTAGACATTGTCCCCCGTGCATCCCTTTGGGACCTCTGCCACTTTGGCTTGTTTGCCTGTCCTTTCTCTTTCTGTTTCGTTTTGATACAGTCACAGGCTTTAATTTGCCACCTGTATTCTACTACTCCATATTTAGCATGTGCGCACATGAGTGTGTTTGCGTGTGTGTGTGTGTGTGTGTGTGTGTGTGTGTGTGTATTTATGTTTACATGCAAATGAGAAAATTACCAACATTTGTGGACCTGGAGCGCCAAAAGTTGGGGTGACAACTTCCAACTCAGGGAGGGCCCTCTGGGGTCTTAGCCACTGGGAGCAAATGAGAAGACCACGGGGCATTTCAGAAATCCTTTCTTTCCATCTCTATTGGACTGGGCTCCACAAGACTCAGGCAGGAGAGCACACTTATCCCGTGAGATGTTACTCCCCACCTCTCCATCATGCCGGTTACTTTCCTAATGATGAAAATGAAAATATGCATTATGAGCAGTAGCAGGGAAATCTGTCTTGGCATAGGGACAGAAGAAGGAAGAAAAGTCTGGAAAGAAGTAGAAAACATGGGAGAGGGGCAGGGACACATGAAGAGAATGAACAGAGGAGAGTTTTCATTTGCCTTCTCAGTACCATCAGCCAATAGCAGGTCCTTAAGTTTTCCAATCCCCTGGACACCCTCTGGCCACTAGTCCCAACCAGCAGGTCCCCTTGGGTCTTCTCCCCGCCTCCAGTTGCTTCTGGGGCTGCTGGTGGCTGGCGGAATGCACACATTCCCCTGCTCAGAGCCACCCCTGGGAGGTCTGTCTCCTTACCCGGAAGACATTGGTTCTGAAAACCCAGACCCTTCAGGCTGCTCTGTGGCAGAATCACTCAGTGAGCAGTGGTGGCCTCATCCCACACTGGGAACCTGCTTTTAGTCTGCCATTTGCCTGAGCGCCTGGCAAACCTCTTAAGGGCTATGCTGCCCCAGCTGCCCCCCAGCAGAGTGCTTGATGAAGACTAATTAACTCTCTATATTTAGTTCTGGTGGGAGATGAGCACACTGTACAAGCAGCTGTAGAATAAAATAGGAAGGTAATCTCCTTTCTTTACTTACTGCCACTCCCCCCATCAAATCTGCCCACAACCCCCCATAGAACTTTGGCTCTTCATTCTCAGAAATATGTACTATCTCTAAAATCTGGCTGATTTTGTTAGCATCCTTTCTGCAAGTTCTGTTTCTCCCTTGCTCAGGGAGTGTGCCTTTTCTCTGGGCCTCGGAATGAAAAGAAACCTCGTTCTCCTCAGATAATATTGAGGTGATGTCCCTGAGCTCATTGCCACAAACCTGTGACATCCCAAGTAGGAATGTCATGTCTCTTTAGACCATGAGGAGGGGAGCTAAGAGGGTTTAATTTATCAGATGAGCCCCCACTGGCCTCACTCACCCCCCAAAGTTTCTCCTATCTCAAACACACCTCTCCACTCTGTCTCCAAAAGGTTCACCTTGTTCTGAACAAGTTGGGCAGGGGTGCTATGGGGAACAGGCACCATCTCTCTTAATGGCACATGCTGCCAACATGTCCCTTTCCAGTCGAGGAGGACACTTCCTTATGGCCCCAGGGGCTTCCCCACTCCTGCCAGATCCCCCTCACTCTACCTCCCCAGGCACAAATTCAGTCAATAAATACTCTATGGCCCTGGTGGCCTAACTTACCATCACCTTCATAGCCATGGCCCCTCTGAGTCTAAGAATGGCTTAAAAGAGTACAAATATACCTGTCTGGACCATGGTCATGAGGATGATTCTATTGGCCTTGTGGCATCTCATGCCATAGGCAACAGACCCTATGCCACCCAATTGGAGCCTTATTCCTAGAAAAATTTACAGGTTTTTAAAAAACACCAAATGAGATCATTTTCTCAAGTCTCCCTCTACTTTTACCCCCTCTCACACAGTCATAGTGGCAGAAGCAGAGGTTTCTGATGCTGATCTTGTTTGGAGGACCTCTTAATGGACATGGTCCCGCTCCTCTGTATACACAGAAACTTCTTTCCCTGTGTTTATGTGCCTGATAGAGCATACCTCCCCTTTCCTTGTCTACTCTGCTCCTGGGGATGGAGGGATCTATAATAAGCCCCAAGCCCTGATGCCCCTAGACTGTAGCAAAATTTTCTCCATTACCTGGGAACAGATGCAAGGAAAGGACAGTAGCATGCAGGCTTAGAGCCTTTGGTCTAGAGAAAAGGATGTCAGATCCCAAAGGAGAATGGGCCTGGGGTATATTCTACCTACAGTATCCACACCTTCTGGCTCCCAGCTTCTCCAGTGGGGTGAACAGGGCCACCTAACATTTGCTTAGTATACAAGATGGCATTTTCTTTTCCAAGGAAAGTGCCTCATTATTCAAAGTGAGCCATTTCAGCCCTCTTGTGTGTGATGACAGCACCTTCAGGTGGTGGCCTGGATGTGGGTGCATTCCTTGTGCACACTCATTTGATTGTCTTATCAAAAAGCTAAAATCTGTTATTTCTTTGCTAAACCAAAAAATGTTAAAATAACACTGCCAGATTTGGTGGGGGGGCATATAAATTTGGAGAATGCAAAGAGAGCTCATTGCAATTAATTTCACTTAGATTCCAAGTGATGTTCCTAGTGTATACTTAGAAAACTGCCAGGAAAGTCTTGAAGAGCTCACAGGAGTCCTGGGAAAGATCCTGCATGATGAAAGAGAAGGACACAGATGCGTAGACAGACTCATCCCAGTGGCTGGATCAGCCTTACAGGTAGCAGTTCTGTTCATTTCATTCTCAAACATTTATTGATTACTAGATTCTGTCGGGCAGCCCTCCTTATGAAGCACACACAAGTATCCTATGATACTTGTGAATTTAAGTCAACATCAGCTTCTCTTATTAAAGTCCAGGTGTCAATGAGGTGAATAAAATGGGAAGTTCTTCAAGGTTAAAGTCTGTAGCATTATCCCTTCATCTAAAACTGGCCACAGTTATAGGTAACATTCCGTTCTCATCTGCAGGTCAACCTCCTGGACATGGAAATTGCAGTGGTTGACCTATCACAGGCTATAAAACCATAAGTTTGTATGAGGGCTGCCCCCAGAGCATCTTAAATCAATGTGTGTCTGTCCCAATTGCAAAACTTGTAAAGAGGCAACTCTGCCCTCTCAGAGATTTTTTTTCTGAAGCCCCTCACTGGGGAAAAAGATTCATTCCTGCAATGACAACACAAGCCTCTTTCTCATCCATCTTTAGCTATTTTAAACATTCTGTTTCTTGCTTAAAACACCGCATCTTGTGCTATTGGCCAAATATCAAAAGACAAGGGCACTGCCTTGATCTGCCTGCAGCTTTATTTCTTTGCCTGCCTGGTTCTGTCTGCCTTACTTGACTCTCTCGGGCACCATCTGCTTCTTCTCCACCTCCTGGAAAGAAGCTGTGCCTTCTCACTCCCTCTACCTTTCCTTGCAGTGACTGGCAGGACATGGCTGGTATGTACTGGAGCCAAAGGTTGGGAGTGCTATTAATGGCAGCTCCTGAGGGCAGCAGACGGACAACCGTAGGAGTTCCCCCTGCACATGGCCAACACCTTGTGTCAAGGGCTAAGAATAGACCAAATTGGAAATGAGCAGGCAGGACCTAAAGGGCATATGCCCTGGCCTGCCCCATCCCATGCAGAACAATATGCAAGCCCAGATAGGAGACGCCTGCCCCTGCCAATCCTTAACATGAATCACAAGACCCCACAACACAAACTGAAGTCAGTCAGCGCACCCATGCTCATCCAGGAAGGACTACTCCTAAAGTCCATCCTTAAGGAGGACAAGTCTACCAAGGAGGACAATAAAAATAATTTCCTTTGGGTATAGTGCCAATTGGTAACCCAGTGAACATCTCTCTAGAAGCAGCCTTTGGCCGTATGTCATGGTGAATATAGACAACTGGTCACCAATTCGATGAACTCCTTTGGTCTGTTTCTCTATCCCCAACATGGCTCTGGGATCCTCAGGCTAGAGTGGGTTTAGGAGATTTGTTTCAGCTGTAGGCCTCCTAGAAGCTTTTCTTTAGACCCAGAAAGATCAGGAAATATCACAGGCTGATTCAGGGTCCCCACTGTGATCATGGATAACTCACTTCACCTCTCGGTGCCTTGGTTTCTCCATCTGTAAAGTGGAGAGAGAGAAAGCCAACCTCTTCTTTCTCTCCTGCTCAGGGATGCTGTGAGGATTCAGTCATTATTGCCTGTAGCGAAGGCATCATATAAGGAATAGTGGTGACCTCGTTACTTAGGAAGTAGAACCTGGAAGCCCACAGGATGAGCAGTACTGCTGGATAGGGAGAAGTCTCACACACGTATAGTTCTTAGACACTTCACAGCACTGTGAACCCAGCACAATGGTACTCTGGTCAGGTGACCAGGGGTCACCTAGCTCAAGCCAGCCACTTGTAGTTCTAAACCAAATGTCCTGATGTTAATTTTTCCTAAAGTATCAGAGAATATATGGAGGGATCAATTTGAACACTGATATTCATTGAGCTTTGGGAAGACAAGAGAATAGGTGCATGGGGAGTATTTGGATGGTTTTTAAGGTGGGTGAAAGCTCTTTGGGAAATATCCCTCACTTTTGTTCTTTCTCACAATCTTTTTCAACCTTGAGGCTCACCTCATCAAATGGACTCACCTTGTCTTTGCCTCTCTGCAGAGTAAAGTAACAAACTTTGTTTTTTAAAAAACATCCATCAGCCAAAATGTGTGTCCCAATGGTGGGTTTTAATCATTCCCTGGTGTGCTTTGAGTGCAGCCTGCAGGCAAAGATTCAGAGACAAACAGGGGCTGGGGAATATCACTATTGATTTTTATCCAAATCAGGGTATTTTTTTCCTCAACATTTGAATTGGAAAATTTAGTTGAGTTTCTTTTTCTTTCCTTTTTTCTTTTTTTTCTCTTTACTATGGTTTGACTGTTATCAATTCAACTACCAAGATACCCTTTGAACAAGAAAATAGACCCATGCTAAGAACCTCCATGTTCTTAGGACTCAACTAGAGTGAGGGCAGGTGGGAGCAGTGGAGAATAACACTAGCACTTCAGGAGGACCAGCTGCAACATTGATTTTCTATTGGCTCTTGGAACCTTCTTGGAGAGGAGAATTCTAGAAGTTTCACCTGTTCTCAATCAGTCAACCTGGCTCTGGCCCTTGGAGTTCAGGCATATTTCAATATAAAAATTCTATATAAAAAAATGCACCTTCTGAGACTATCCCAAAGGAACAGATAGTTCACCCAAGCAGGTTCTAGTTGTTGCTGCAAATCCTCCTGCTCTTTGGCTGTGGATCCCCGACAAGAACTCCTTTCCCACCTGCTCTGACTCTGTTCTCCAAGACTAATATTATTGTTTTGATAGCACAAGGGACCAGACCATAGTTTGGAATTCAGTAATGACTTCTGTTTGATTTTGTATCTGACCATTCTGTGGATAGGCCAAATTCTGCTGGGATTATTTGTTTCCACAAGGTATTTCTGGTGGTTACCTGAAGGAAGGAATAAATGAGACCTCCGATTGATTCCCTGTTCTCATCGGCATTCCTCTTTTGACTGGGATGGATGGCAAATGAACTGTATAGCATTTATGAATGAGGACTTTGAAGATGGACACGTGGAACCACAGAGAACAAAATGACTCAGTAGTTGGGTAGGAAGAGTGATAAAGAAGAGGAAGGCTTCCGGAAGTATGTGGAAAGAAAATATTTGCAACAGTCTAATTGTTACTTCCTACACACTCTGGGGGCAGAAATAGCAAAGCATATTCTATTCAAACAGAGGAAATCTATTTTACTGAGTGACATATTTAAGCATTATTGTTTTATGGAAGGGTCAGAGAAAGCATCTCAAGAAAAGAAAGGCACGTTCTCATGAACAGATCATGTCACTAGAAGTAAAATATCCAGGACTCTATCCTTCTGTGGACCTAGGTCAAGGCACTCTTGGGGCCAATTTCTCTTTCTGTAAAATGGGAAGAGTATTGCTTACTTACCTCACAGGGGTGTTGTGAGGATAAGGTAATTAATGTCTTGGTAAAGCACTTTGAGGATAAAAGTATTATGGTTATCAAGTTTGCTTCCTATTTAAAATCCTTTTAAACTTCAATTGAGCTCCTTCAATTGAAGGGGAAGGTGATCTAGCTCCTCTCCTCTTTTTTGATTAATAGATATTTTTAAATGATTACAAGAGGACAGAATAACAGAGTTATCTCTATGTGGGTCAAGAAAGATGTTCTCTGTCTTTCCACCCAGAAAGGCTACTCTTCTTTCCTTCCCAAATATTTGGGCAAGAAGGAAGGGCTTTAAACCTTTTGGCTTCCATCAGAGAATGCTATTCTGAGAAGCAAACTAATATTGGTTGATTTCCTCCCTTTGGGGGAAAATGAAGGCAAATCTCAGTGAGCGCATCCTGTGACCAGCAGATACGGCTCTATTATTTCAATCATTTCTCCTGCTCAGCCTCAGTATTCCCATAGCCTTCATCTTCTCTCTCCAGACCCAGAGAACAGTTTGCTTATGCTGTGCTGGAACAATAGCTGGATATGTTTTGGTTGGTTTGTGTCCTTGGAGAGTCTGGTATACTGTTGTTTGCTGGGAAGTCTTGGCTTCCAAAGACAAGGGTCTTTACTAGAAAACAAATCAAAACATGTGACTTGTCTTTAAAAAACTTTTTTTTTCCCATGGTGGTGGGGGGAGGAGTTTTCAGTTGCTTAGCTATCAAAAGTCTTCTAAAATTTCTCATCTGTTTATCCATGTGCAAAGTTCTTCCCTTCCCAAACACACTCAAGGAATCAAGTCTGGATTCTTAAATATTCTAAAATATAGCACATCTCAAATGACTTGTTGAGTGCTGTGCCCAAAGTTATCTAGTTTCTACGAAAAGTCAAACACCTATTGAACTAAACAGGTTGGAACTCCAGCCCCAAGGTGAAGCTTCCTGGAAGTGCGCCAGAGCTTAGTTTTGGGAATGTTCTGTCAGTATTACTAGGGCTGTCTCCCCATCCCCCAGAAATCTCCGTGCCACAGAAAGAACATCCTCAGAGCTCAGTGGGGGCTTCCTCTGGGTTTTAGGACCAGAGTGAAACCATTTGTTATTTTGAAAATGATTATATGATGCCCGTCTTTAGGGAAAGAAAAGGATTACTTTCTTTTCCTTTCAAAGGGCAGAAGGGACAAGGAGAAAGGGAAGGTTAT
Organism: Panthera pardus; assembly: GCF_024362965.1. Lineage (NCBI taxonomy): Eukaryota > Metazoa > Chordata > Mammalia > Carnivora > Felidae > Panthera > Panthera pardus. Next base: position 52,039,430 of record NW_026526688.1, on the reverse strand, counting down.
TTGGTTTGAAAAGATGTGGGACTCTATGGTCCACAGTGGTTCTCTCCACCTTGGACACAGGACTTGGGAGGCCCTATGTGAGTTTGCATAGGAACCCAAGGTAGTACGGAGCCCTTTTCCTTCCAACCCAGGACCCAAGGAAGGGATGTCTTCAGCTTTGGTACTGCCTGGCCCCACATCACGCTGTGCTTCTCAGCCGCTTCTCTGCCCTTCTCCAGACTGTGTCCAAGACAGCTCCCACCTCTGGTGTTCATTCCAAAAGGCCTTCCTTCCCTAAGGCAGGTTCTCATATGCGTACTGCTTCAGGTTGGCTGTTTGTCCAAACTCAACCCCTTTAGCCTTTTCCCTCTCCTTGACCCCACTGCTGCTGCATGCTTCCACCAAATATGTCATTCTCCCCTCATCTGAGCCATGGCCCCAGCTTCTCAACTGGCCCAGCCTGCTTGAGGTCAAGGACAGGCTACATTTCTTTCTTCATTTACATACATATATATGCCTTTAAAAGGTGTGGCTCTTTAAAAGGGTTCTGAGGGAGACTTATGAAAGAATGGCAGGAAAGGGTGACTGTTCCTTCAGCATTTGGGGACACCCACTGATAACTTATGAGACTAATATTGGCCTCCAAGTGAACATACACTTTTCACAGCCCCTGGGCTATCTAGGGCATTTAGCACATCAACGTAGCAAAAAGCCCTGTGCAATGTGATGGGTCACACTGTGGTAGGGTCCCCTCCAGTTTCAACATGGAGGCTAACCTATGGTACCTCCTTATTTTTGAGGGCTTTATTTTTATTTGCTTGAAATTATAGTGATTATGAAATGCCAGAGACAGAAAGAGAGAGTACACTGGAAATCACATAAATTATGAAGTGATCTGAGATTCTGAGATTACTGCAAATTGTGCATAACTAAAAGGAGCCCAGTTGAAGTACATGATCACATAACTGCATTCTAAGCTTACTGATCACTGCTAGATACATAAACATGCCAATATTGGGCACATATATGTCTATATAGGTATACTATACACACACACATACATATGTGTGTGTATAGATATATATGTATCTTTTCCTTAAAAGGACTTAAAAAGTTGATGAAGCAGAGTATCTTGATGTTCAGGGCTCTTGCCGGACTTGAAATAGACCTAGCCTAGATGGGTTTTTCTTTCTCCAGGGTGTGGGGCCATGAAGACCCCCCTGGGCTGAGATGCACCTTCTTCTCCTCCACCCAGTACAGGAGGCCAACAGGGGTTGTGCTGGGCTTTTGAGACTCTCCAGTTGCTCCCAGAATTCTCAGCAGGTCCACAGAGCAACCTATAGACTCCAGGCAGTAGCTTTCTTGATAGCTCCCCACATTTTGGAGTTCAGATCACACCAAATAACTCTGACCCATTGGCACAGCCCTCCCCAGAGCAGGTGAAGAGAGGGAAGCATACCAAAAGAAGCAAGGTGGAAGTTACTGCCTGGACCCTGGTCAGCATTAGATGTCCTTAGGCTGCCAGATTTCTGGCCCATGAAACCCAAACCTGATGGGTCTGGCCCTACAGTAGCCATGTCTTCAGATGATGGGAAGATAGCCTAGTGAAGCAGCCTCCTCCCTGCTGGAGACTTGGGGAGTGTGACATCCCCTTGTGGTGACTTTAATAGAGGGGAGACATTTTGGAGCAATCACTTTGTAGGCCTGGATGGCCACAACACGCCTGGAGTCTGTCAGAGGGAAGACATAGGTACACTCGTTGTGAAAAAGCCACTCAAATTCCCTCCTGCCCTTGTGACAGAATCCACATGACCCAAGGTGCCAGGATATTTGCTTATGCTGGGTGAAGGGAAAAGAGCATTTGAGGTTACCTAGAGGGGAAAGGTACTAATGCAATACAGTACTTTGAGTTACAGGCCTTCTTTCCTGACTCGCATCCCATGCTGAGGTCCCTCCTTTGACTGGAAGGGCGAGAGAAGCCACCTGCAGTGATGTGAGACATATTCTAAGAATGTTTGGAATCTGGACAGGTGCAGGTAAGACAGCCGCTGCTATCCAGAAGGCCTTGTGTTAAGTAGGAGAAAACCACAGGGTCTGGACAAAACCCCTAGAAATCTTTTCAAGCCCACCCATAGGAACAGCTTTTGGGGTCCCTTCCCATAACATGTCACAGATGCACATCTGGTGGTACGGCACACAGCCAGCTGGGCAAAATGCCATTCCAGGAGCATATGTGACATCCTTCCCTATCGATGTCCTCTTATCCCCAAGTCATTCTTCAGTGTATAACAGTTCCATTATCTTTATTCCTACACGGACTTTTTTGTGACAAGACATGTTTCCAAGAAACCTACTTTTCTATTGGTGTTACTGAAAATGGGCTCCAACAAGGAGAGAAATTTGGAGGTAGGAAATAGGAAGATGAGACAGAATTCCGGAGGGGCTAATGGTGCAACCCTGCCTTCCTATGTGACTCTTTTCCTTTACTTAAAAAAATTACAGATTTGTTACAGAGGAAAATATACAAGCAGGGAAGGAAGGAAGGAAGGAAGTGAAGTGGAGAGGGCAAAAAGAGAAAGGGAAAAGAGAGAAAGAAAGAGAAACAGAATGCCCTCAAGTCTCTGTCATGTCTTGATGTCTGTGGGTTTGCCGTTCAAAGCAAATACAGTTTTCTCCCTGCAGCTGGGCAGACTTTGCAGCATTTTCTAAGTCTGTGTCTGCCTGAGAACAGACCACAGAATCGTGGCTCTGGCCTCACTGACTTCACCCTGCAGTAATGTTTTGGGTCTGCTCCTGTGCTCACCTGGTCACTGGCTCTCTCAACCCGCCTGCCTGGTTAGGTGACACAGCCTTCAGTGGTCAGAAGGCTGCAATCGAATCTCTCTTCTCAAAATGATGATTATTTTTCAGGATGTTTTCACATTTGTTTAGTCTTTCTTGGATATTTTTCTACTAGTCATTCCTCCGATTTTAACCCAATAAAGATGGTGATACTGCTAACTGACTATGGAGCAGAACTATTCAAATTCTCAGGTAATTCAACAGCTTGAGTGCATACAATTTGCCATTTTTCCTAAAAGGCTAACAAAATATTCTTTCATTGCTTCTATTTACTCTGAGCATTAGCCATGTCTGAAAAACTGGTTTGTATGAATATTGGAGGATTTAAAGGAAGCAGAGTTGTAAACACCATTAATTCTGACATTCCAGTTATTTCCCCCCACTGAGCAAATGATCTGGGATGCATCCATAACAAGAAAGTTCTGGAACTTGTCAATTCCAGGCTGATGCTGTGTACCCTAGTCCCTCTCTGTCCATTTCAACGAGATGGGGAGTTTTCTCTCACCCACATGAGACTCACCCTTGTATCTGGCTGCAAATTTTTCCTTTTCCCTTTTCTTCTGTTCTGAGCAGCAGCTGTGTGAGTGGAATATAGCTTCCAAAGCCTAGACTATGTCTTCCTTGACTCTTTGGTGGTGTTAAAAATAATTTAGAGTGAACTGTAGGTTAAGGATTAGGTCTACCAGCTGAGCTTCCCAAACATATAGGTTTATGGCCACCTGCTGTTGACCAAAGTTTCAACCTAAGGGAATAAAAATGAGCCTATTTCTAGTCCCTTCTTTCCAGAGAAAGGACTATTTGAAAGTGGCTTAGCCAAAGAAAGTGGGTGGAGACCTAGGAGGGACTCTTGCCCTTCATCACACTTGACCTACACAGTATGGCTTATGCAAAGAGATCTGTGTTACAGATCAGTGAGAGCCCATCAGCATTTGACTGCTGACATGTGCTACGTAATTAATGTACCCCTTGGATAGGGAAAAAAAAGCTCTTATTCTAAAAAATGTGATTTAATTTCATTTAACTGAAACCTAATACATGCAAAACACAGTCCTTACCCATGGGTGATGCAATAAGGGAGGAAAAATATTGAATGAAAATTTGGAAGGTACAGATGCTAAGAACGACATCTCCATTGTCCTAACAGAACAGTATGAAGACTCCCCGTCAGAAACTACTAAATCTGAGCTCTGGCCCAACACTGTGTAACCTTGGATCAATTATGTAGGCTCTCTAGTCATCAATTTGTTTCCAAAATGTTTCTTTCAGCTCTAACACACTCTGACCACTATGACTCGGCTAGAAACTCAAAGAACTCTAGTGTAGTGGAAGGCAGAATATGATAAAAACATAGAGGCACAAAGTAAATGCTGTAGGGGTCCAGTGGAGGGAGTGCTTGACTTTGAAAATAGGGAAGACCTTTGGAAGAGGCAGCTCTGAGCTAAGCCTGTCAATATTTCCCTTCTCTAGGGCCACAAACCAATGCTTCTGGTTGCCTGGTCAGCAACAGGTTGTGCCTTCCACAGGTTATAATGACAGATTTGGATTTCCCTTCTTTCTGCCATCTCTGCTGGCCAGCAGCAGCAGGAGGAGCTAAAGAGGAAGGCTGTGAGGGTCCACCTTCCCTGTCCTAGCAGCTCAGAATTGCACTTTCTCATCTAGACTCCACCTACTGTGTTTGCTGGGACTGTGGCCAGGACACCAGTCACCTTAGGTCAATGGAGAGGCAGGGGCTTGGAGGCCAGTGATACATGTCCTGTCTAGGAGGAAGTTCTGGGAACCCTTCTTAGAAATAAATGGACCAAGAGCATTCTCCTAAAATCATGGGCAGAGACCCCAAACACCCAGGTCTGTTATGGCAAACATGATTGGAAACAGCAAAAAAAGGAGACATGGGGGAAGGGGCCAAGGCAGGTGGTGTAACCTGGTGATTTTCCTCTGTCCCAGGAAGGTTCTAGAAGAGATCCTTTGCAAATGGGGGACTCCTCTGGCAGAAGTCTTTTGTTTGCCCCTGTTGTCCACACCCCAAAAGTAGGTTTGGAAAAATTAGTTAGATTGCTAGAAGGTGGTAGGAATGATTTATTTTTCTTTGTGCTGAAATGGGAGTATTATTTTCAGTATAGATAAGCATCACAATTCAAAATAAGTAAATAAATAACTTAAGCTAAACCCCCTAGCTCGAGAAACCAGAAAGAAAAGCTATAATTCAATTTAAATAAGGATGCCACAGAGATGTATCAGAACCACCACCACCACCCCTGCCCCCAACCAGCCTTCTGTGTTCAGTGGGAGCATTCACCAGAGTTTGGGAAGAGGGGTCCCTGCAGTAAGCCATTTCGATCCTGATCTCAGGCCTCCCCATCCGGTCACCATGGGCTTAGACAGCAAGTCCTAGGAGCCTTGTAGATCACACCAGCATGGCTGGCTGACTTCCCTTTTTTGGACACAGACCAGGAGCAAAGGAAGGAAAATGGCTGGTGAGGAGAACTCTGTACCACTCACCCATTGAGACTTTCTGCAAAAATTATAGGTTCTCTGTTCCCGTGTGGAGTGTATTCCCCCACCTAGAATGAGAAATAGGAGGGGATATTTCAAGGCTGGCAAGTACCTAATAAAAATAAAAATGCCATTTAACATCCACTCTGCAGTCCTTGACTGCCCCCTCTTTTTTTCTGGTTCATCAGTGGCACACATGATTCTTGGTGCTCCGAATGGCCAACGACCTCCTATTTTCTTGGCCAGACTATAAGGATGAAGTAATGTTGATTCTAAGCCAACACTCCTGGTTCTCAGCTTTGTGGACAGATGTGGACATCTATGTGTCCTCATCAATCTAGACCCGGTGCTATTTGTGGCTAATGGTGCCTATGGATGTAATTCCATCATTCTCTCTCTCTCTCTCTCTCTTTTTTTCCCTAATGCATTGCCACCAAGGAATCATATTAGAAAGACAGATTTTCCATGTAGGACTTTCCTTAGCACAAGACTTTTGTTCTTATTCTCCCTTTTTTAGGATGGCTTGGTTTCCAGTGTCTGAGTCCCCACCCTCCCCCACCCCCACTGCCTTTTCTTTTTAAAAATGAAAATGCTTTCCTTTTTCCAGTAGCCAAAAAGAAATAGCAGTAAAACCAACCACATCCGGCTCTTTTCTTCCCTCTCTCCCTGTTGAGTTGAGTTGGATGTATGTGGATTGGGATAATCTTTGAATCGGTCGTTCCAGGGCCCTTGCTAAAGATGAAAGACTTTTCTGTTTCCCCACCATGGCGAGATCAGGGCGGTGACAACAAACAATTTAACTTCTTGAAACCTTGTGGTGCCTTTTCTCGTGGTGCTTCTCTCTCGTGTAACTCCAGTCAAGGCGGCCACTTGCAGCAAACAGCAATGCCAGTACGTTACCTTGGTATCCCGTGCCAGTGCAGTAAAAGACTTTAATGTATACATATATAAATAGATATAGAGATAGAGATATCACTATAGTTATATAATTATATAATTGAGGTTCTGATGCAGCTTTGGTGGGAGTTGATCATTCCTCTGCAAAAATCGATGCTACTCAACTGAAACTAAGCGCTGTGGAGCGTTTGACTTTGGGGAAGGGCACCCACAAAAGAGATGGGCTACTCCTGTGACTAATTTTCTTTTCCCTTCTTGTGAAAGTTGCTGTCTCCGTAATATGGGATGTTTGATAAGGGAGCAAAGAGCAGCTTCTTTTGAACTTCCTTTGGTGCTGATATTTAAAAAAAAACAAAAACAAAAACTGTTTGTTTGTTTTGCTTCCTCATCAGTGGCCAATAAGCTGCTTTTCCAAAATCTCAAGTCACCAATTAGAGGTGACAAGGTACAGTCTGGTAGTAAGAGGCGAGAGGCTGGGCATCCCCCCACCCTGTTTCTTACCCAGACAGTTTCCTCTGTGACCTGTGTATGGTCTCCCAGACTCAGTCTCCCCATTTAAAATGGACATCATAGTATATTTCCTTACCTCATGGGGAAGGATAACCTAAAGGGATTCATTGGTGGCCCTGAAACACTAAGTCATTATTAATTTGGAGACAGCAACTTGACACGGTTTTAAGGTTTTATTTGTACGATGCTAAGACTTTAATCCTGGGGTTTTGTTTTGTCCCCACTTGCTTCTGCATCTCCGCCGTGTCGAGCGTCCTCCCTTTGGCAATGCCTTTGAGAACTGCGTAACCGATAGAGATTCACCTGAGGTGTTGGGTACTGCTAATTTCTCCCAAGGGAACAACATCACTAATACTGCATAAGGTGCTAGAATCAAACCTCATTTTACAAACCTTGGTTCTTAGAGAAAAACAAAACATGCAGAATTCTTTCTGTGAAGCCTTACTATAGATTGTTATAGCCAATTGTTTATCCAAAAAGAGAGAGAGCATAGAAAATAAGGATAAGATGCAGCGATTCTGTATAAAATGTAACTAAAAACCTCTGCTATTTCCTGTATTAATGTAAACTATCATATATATGTATATATATATATATATATATATATATATATATATATATATATGCTTGAGGCAGATAGAAAGGATGAAAAAATGTAAAGTGTGTTCATCTCTATTTTAATTTTTCAGTTGACTCACAATTTTTAGTATGTGAGCAAGAGAGGTTTACCGTGGGTTGGGATAAGGGATGCCCAGTATGATATAGACAATTAATCAGCTTTGTTCTGCTCTATATGTTACTAGAAGGAGTTGGCCGAATGAGAGGAAGGGGAAATGAGTTAAAACGGGGACTTGCTTTCTAAATGTTCTTAAGCATCGATGTTACACTTTGGTGGTGTTTCCTCCTTTTTGCAAAGTTTCTCAACAGCACTATAAAACGTGTCTCCTGCCTAAGGTGTTAGCAAATGATGTTTACCTCAAGAAAGCTTAAAAAAAAAAAGAGGCAGTTGTTTCCTATCTCTTAAAAACTAGTGAGCCCCTAACCAAAATGCGAGGCATTGCCACAGAAATTCAGTGAGAGAATAGAACCATTTCCGGTGCTTTCCTGGAAGGCCCCCCTCCCCGCCCCCCCACCCCCTCCCAATCCCTTTTGCTAAAGAAACAATCCGAAACAGGAGTTTTGACAAGAAACGGGTCAGGATGTAGCAAAAGCAAATAGGAACTTTGCGCAGAACGAGTGGGGAGGGGGCGTTTTCAAGTATGGCTGTGTAATTCAGGTGTTTAGCGCTCGCATGTGTGTGTGTACTGTATATATGTGTCAGTGTATGACATGTTTGGTGGACAGAGAAAAATACCGTGAACAGAAATGAACAGAAAAAAAAATCAAATGCTATTTTATCAGAGGACGCACTTGTTCACCTTGATGAGAAGCCACTGTTTCACAACTATGCAATCTTCCTCCCTCCTTCACCTCGGACCTCCATCTCCCTCCCAGATTTTCCTTTGTACAAGAACCACAATATCCAATCCCTGGTTCAAGGTGAGCATGCTACAGTGATTCTTTTCCTAAATTTAAGAGCTCCCGAGAAGAGTTTTCCTTTGCTTTCATTTTAAATGATTCGATGTAACCCTGTTTGGTTCTGTAAGTGAACTGATGTGTATTTTTATGTTTCAGTTACATGTTTATAACTTGTTTTCATCCTCTTCTTGATTCAAAATATTTATATTCTTTATGAAATCTACTTTTATAGGATATGTTTTGGGGATGTGTTGGCTTAAGGCAAGAAAAAAATTTGGCTTAAGTGGGACAATGAGCATGTGACCTCTGGGATTGGGGGCTGGGGGAATGACAGGGACCTTCAGCTAAATCAGCACCTACACCTTGGTCCTGAATACAGACCCTGGCAGGGAGCTGGCATACTCTGGGAAGGATTTGACCCAGGTGTTTCTGTTCCTTATTTGTGGTCATCTATACGGAGTAACCTATCCCCAGAGGGTGAATATTTTCTACCTTCGCTTTATGCCAATGCCTCCTTCCCACCGACTCTACGTGCTCTACCTAGTGCCAAATCCCACCTCCCTACCTTTGCACTACTTTTTGCTAATACCCCTCCTCCCTTGCCAGCCAGTGACTGCAATGTGCCTGGGTGGGGTTACTGCATCTGCTTTCATTCTGAAAGTCAGACATAGAGAGAATCTTCAAGAGCCCAGCATCAAAAGCTTTCGGGAACTCAGCCCTCAGGCTGTCCATCCTTTAGAGGTATTTGAAATAGATGCTCAGCAGCTCACCAAGAGGGAGAATAGCAGGTTCTACCCTGTAGCCAATTTGGCCTCGCCTGCCTTCACCAGGCTTTCAAAAGAGCCGCTGGGAAGAAGAGAGATCCTGGGGTTAGACAAAGCACAAATCAGGCAGGGGAAGCCCTGCGTGCAGAAGACAGGTTCTTACCTTCTCTGGTTGCCTGCACAAGTCTGAGTTTTGCACACGGTTTATGAATCTCGCACAAGGTGGCCGAGCCATCCGAGACAGTTTTTAAAAGATTAATTCCGACACTGCCTAAACTGCTCCAGCACAACACGCTTCCGTTCTCTGGCTGGTGGGAGCTTAGATGGAATTCCTTTGGATTGAAAAAGGAAGTCGGTCCTTTGACACGAATGCATTTTCTCTGTTGGCCTCATTCCTCGACTCCTCCCCCACCCTACACATACTCTTAGCTACTCAGGGGATCTTAATGAAGTGCTGTTCATTTGCTTTTGTCCTGTTCCATAGGTCATACCTGCTACGATCCATCCCAGGAATGTATCACTCATTCTTTCTGCTCCTGAAAAGGTAGCATTCTGGAGAACTTTAGGCCTACAGACCCAGGAGTCTTTCCCAGAAGCCGACTTGTCTTTACAGCTCAGAAAATATCAAGGGAATCACTTCCAGAACACCATGTGATTTTCCAACTCCTGGCCCTTCCCAAAAAGTGGCTGGGGAGCTGGTAGGGGCTTCTCAGAGGTTGCCAAGGTCCGGCCCCATGAGCCCACTCTTCTCTGGCCGGCCCACTGGTGCTCAGGCCCTGACATGGCTTCAGGGACCCAGAGGCTGCAGGTCTTCCATTAGGGTCAGAGCTCAGGGCAAAATGAAGAGGGGATAGAGGGTGGAAGTGTTCTAGATCCCTTGCTCCTTCACCAGGGCCGAAGCAGAGTGTCCAGTACCTATTTTGGGGTTATGACAACCTGCCTTTCTGGGAAGGGGTGGGCCACCTCTGAGGCCACAGCTGCAAAGCTGGCATTATTGAGTTGCAACCATAAATCTAGACCCAGGGAATGTGTCTATCATGAAGCCTGACAATTCAGCAGCAGCACAGACAGAACCTTTGTTGACTAAAACCTTCCCCATCAGAGTGGAAGGGTCCTGTTGTGGTATGTCGGCTGACCCTTTGTTAGCTGGGTTCTTGCCATTGATTGGTACCTGAGACCCTGCAGGAGACAGGTATAGAGTCCCAGATGCCAGGGCCAGAAAAATCAGGTATAGCCCCAAGCTCTCTCAGGCTGGCTGATTCTGAAGAAAAAGTCCCTTTAGAGATGTTGTGTTTCCTCTCATGGGGAACAGGGCAGTTTCTTTAGAGGAAAAAAGTATTTAGGATTACTGGAGTCCCAGGAATGTAGGGGTGTCAGAGTAAGTCCAATGTAGCCTGTGGCAGGTGACATCAGCCATGATGGAGCAGAGCCCTTTGTGGAGGACAGGAGAACTGAGACTCGGCTAACATTGACTGAGTGCCAGTGATGTATAGGCTCTGTCCCAGATGCCTTCATACAGTGATCTCAGCTAAGTCTTTGCAAGAATATCACAAGGCGAGAAACTCTGCCCCATTTTACAAATGGGGAAACTGAGGCTCAGAGAACCTCCATGATTGCACAGAGTTTCGTGGTCAGTAGGGGTACAGCTGGGGGCAGGGGGTACGGGCTTGGACATTTGGTCCCACTTTTCTTCAAGATCCAGGCTCCACTCATGTCCTTTCCCAACAGCTCATAAAGGCCAGGTAGCTCAGAGCACCCATCAAGGACCAGCTGGGATGAAGGCAGTCTTGGCATTTTTGTTTTCTTGCAGATGGCCAGAGAGGCTAAGAGAGTGTGGGAGGTTTTAGGGCACTTACAAATTTAGTGACCATTTATGCAATAAGGTATCCCCAGGAAAAATGATGCCTGTTTCCCACAGGTCACCCTGAGCATGACCTGTACAGTATGAGTTCTTGGAGACTTCCATGGAATGGAAGCCTCCCTATAAACACTTTGAGATGTCTTTCCTGGTTGGCCTGAGAACTTCTGTGTCTTCTTTCTATAGGTTTTGTTGTTGTTACTTTTGTGTGTGGTCTTAAAAGGTGAGGAGATTTCCAGATAAGTGGGTTATTTCTCCAAGGATCTGTAAAAAGAGTTGAACAGTTGGAGTTAGGGCAGATTCAGAAATGTAAGCCTCACAGGGTAAATTCGGAGTAGGTTTCTGAACACAATGCCTATGACATGGCAGAGAGTGAGAGCCATTCTAGGCCAGGCATGGCAAGAAGCTGCCTGTGTTAGGCCAGGGGAAGGGCACTGGTGGTGGGGGCAGCCTGGGAACCTGCATTCTGCTCTTGTACCCATCATTCCTTGCCTAGTAGCTTGCCTTCTGTAAGTTTCAGTTTCCCCATATCTAAAACACAACGGTGAGCCTGGTGATCTCTATGATCAATCCAAACCAGAAAAGTAATAAAATAATGAGACAGGTTATTGCATTTGGTGAAAGTCATTTGGGATGAGAAGTCGTTGAAAGACACTGTGAATTCCTAAGCCAGGGAATGAAATGACCAACATCAAAATATTAGGCTTAAGAAAGTGATTGTCACTGTCATGTGCACTGACAAAGGGGACAAAAACTATCTAAATGAGAGAGGAAGAGCACAAGGGACGACAGGAAATGGGCAGGAAAGGGCAGATTAGAGAGAGTCAGGGGAAGGGAGTAATGCACCCTACTTATTGTTTCTCTGAGGCAGCCTCATGCTTTACATGTTTGCTTACAATTATGTCAGCTTAATGCCTACTGGACAGCCTCTGAGCATACCTGCATGTGTGTGCACACACATGCATGCACACACACGTGCACACACCCTATCCTAATCCTGCCATAGTCCCAGCAATTATACACAAAGAAAAATCCCTCAGTCCTTGAGCAAAGCTGGAGCTTCTTCAGAGCACAAAGAAACAATGGAATCTCAGGGTTTGAAGACATCAGACATCACCTAATTTTTGCTCCTCCTCACAGACACAGACAAAAAAATATCAAACTTCTTCTCAAGGGTCTCCAAGGAAAAAATTCTCCTTGCCTTCATTCACTGTTGAATGCCTGGTAGTCAGATAGTCTCCACCTTATAATGACTTGAATGATGCGTCTTACAATCCTGACCGATTCCTTTTGCTTTGGGTCTCTGAGGGGACAGAGATCTAGACTCTGGATTAGTGAGCTTTGGGATGTTTGGAAGTGCCCATGGCCTTGCCTTGCCCAGGATCTCCTGTAAGGTAAGACTGGGAATCACTTGAGAGTGATAGCTGCAAGTTCACTTTGTCTTTGCCTTCTGGAATTAAGTACTCAAGACAGATTGCACACCCTGCCCCCCCCCCCACCCCACTGATCTTCCAGCCCAGTCAGGATGGAAGCAGTTGCCCAGCTTTGCTGAGACCTCAGTTTTGACATATATTCAGATGAATTGTGTTCAGTTCCTTTCCCATTGGGCCCTGCTACTGTATTATTTCCTCTAAGTATGTTTTATGTTCAAAATTCAAATGTGAGTATTCACTTGAGATGCATCTAGGCAGGCAAAAATACACCCAGCTATTGCCTTGAGGGGGAATATGGGGTCTTCAAAACCCTTATGACACTGGACACTTTCTCTTCTTTCCCAATCCATTCTCTTACTCCATTTTCTAAAAATGCAGTTCAACCTTGATGATGCCCTCTATTGGCTAGGCCCTGGGGTAGACATTGGGAAGACAAAGAAGAAAGATGGTCCAGCAGGGGAGATGATGCACAAACACATGGGAGAGTATTGTTCACACTCTGGCTTCCAGAGAACAGCGCCTGGCCCTGCCTAGCATAGGCTGACTTGAAGGTACAATATGCTCATGTGACAAATCTCTCCCAGGTGGCTGCTTATCAGTTCCTTGCCCATCCTTCCATTATCCCCAGTTCACCAACCATTCCTCTGGGACCCCTCTGTCTCCTCTCCTGCCTGAGGCTGACCTGTTCTGCAACTGTTCCCAGATATTTCTGGGAGCAGAGCAAATCCTACCAAAAGCAGATCACGTCCACAGTAAAAATAACTATTAAACAATCCAAGGGAGTTTGATTCAATTCCACTTTTAGCCCCATTAATGTCTCTGGGCCTTGCTTCTCTCACATTCTCTTTAGGGTCTCCAGGGTCTTCTAGGCACTGTCAACAAACCCAAGTTACTACTTGGCTTTCTGGGTGGACCCCCTTAGGTCTCCATTGGCGAACTGCACTTGCCTGATCTGCCCCTTCCTCAGTTGGGCATTTCATTGCTCAGCTCTCCCAGCTGCTGCTTCAACCAGCCAAGTGTCCTCTCCAGGTCCCTTCTCTTCACCCTGTCCTCCTTCCATTCAAGATGGCATACAAGGAAGGAGGTGGTCTCTGCCATAGCCATCACCACCTGACATCACATTTTACAGTGAAAATGCATTCATAAGTAAAATTGAAGATGGCAGAAGATGGCCTTCTCAGCTCTCCATTGGAAAGGGTATAAGAGGGATTGATAGGGGAATGAGTGATCCCAGTGTCCCAAACCCTTGCCTCACCCGCCAAGAGAGCACATGATCCTAGAAAGGTAGAGCTATACTAGAGACTTCACAGCTATATTGATTTCCAGCCATTTCCTGGCATGTTTCAGGAGCCCTCAAAGGCTAGTGGTCCCTGTCACTGTGGCTGCAGAGGTGAGCATTACCCTAGGGAAAAGGAAGAAGGAAACCCTATTTCCTTACCGTCAACAGCTGGCTACAGAGCTCCTGAGGCTGACCCAAACCCACTGAGGAGGAATACACGGAAGAAACCTATGGGACAGGTTACTCCTAATTGGATAGGTGAAAATTACTTTTTTTTTTCTCCTGGCACAAAAGCAAAAACAACCTCCCCCCTTCTTTTTTATTTCACCAGGGTTTGCGATTGAACACATCTGATTCCCTGACTTTTAAAAAAATGTTTTTTTTTCATTTTGAAGCAGGTATTTTTTAATGGGGCTTATTTTTGGGTTTGAGATCACTGGGCTTCTTGCCCTGTGAATCAATGCTTGCTGCTGTGTTGAAAATGCATACATTGGTGACCACAGTATTAAGCCAAATTTAAACTCTTTAGTCTCCTCCATCTGTAAGTGTTATGTATCTACCTCATTATGATTTTTTTGGTTTTCTGTGCTTTCGTGTTGTGTACAATGTCAGAGGTGAAATGTAGATAAAAATATATATATATAAAAATATATATTTTTTGCTTTGCAATAAAGTTCAAAGCTATAACACAGAATATTCATAAAATGTCATAGCCTTTTATTGTGCTCTATCTCCTTAGTTGTGAATTGTCCTGGGGAGCCCTTTTGCCTATTCACTAGAGTCAATATAATTGTGTTTGTCATTTGATGAATTATTCTAATTATTTTAACTGTACTTTTTCAACACATTGAATAAGACACTAGGATTCTTGAACAACTCTTGGTTCCAAAGGTGCTTTATTTCTGTGGACTCAAGTGATCAATGGAAGGGGAGTGTCTCTGCAGACTTGAATCTTCCAGATAAAATTACTGATCTCAATGCCATTGGGTTTAAAACAAAAGGTTTGTGCATAGGGGGAAAAAGGAAACATTGGTTTGGCTTTGACTTTTTGAAGCTTTCAATATTGATTTACGTTCAACTTTCTTTTTTTTTTCTTTTTTTAATTTCAATTTCTTGGCATGGAATATGGTACTCACTGACACCCTAGCATTCTAGTCTGACCTGGCTGCTTTCAACTTTTTGATTTTGCTGTTTTCTCTAGGTTGATTTTGTGTGTTGTGCTATTTGGTGGTGAACTACCTTGTGCCCAGCCCTCACATCTTCTCTAAACTTTCTGGAACTCTTTCCATACTATGTATTAAGAGGGATGGTGATTTGGAAACATTTGTAATCTACAAGCCAGCGATGCCATAAAGACTCAAAATTTTCGGAAGAATACTGACCAATTACAGTACAGGGTGAAAGCATCTTAAATAGAAAATGCAAGGTGGATTGTCTGCAATTGATTCCCTTTTTCTATGTGTTTAAACACAATTATTTTCCTTAAGCTAAGCACATCTAAGTCGTGAGCCCTAGATACTTTGTATAGTTCAACAACCCTTGTTTTTCTGTGTCTTTTGCCAAAATATATAAGACATTTCTCGAACTCATTAAATGTTTTAAATAGGATAAAGAAAGATCTATAAGTTAGAATGAAAGATT
Source organism: Panthera pardus (assembly GCF_024362965.1). Taxonomy (NCBI): domain Eukaryota; kingdom Metazoa; phylum Chordata; class Mammalia; order Carnivora; family Felidae; genus Panthera; species Panthera pardus. The sequence goes on along the minus strand of NW_026526688.1, from coordinate 52,024,217 downwards.
CTTAAAAATGATAAATCAGCAAAACTCTGTACATGTTTTTTATTATTCCCTAGCTCTAGAGAGAGCTAGGGAAAAGTAACTGAAGGGGGGAGAATCATTTCTATAAATGGCGAGTTTTCCCTTAAAATACATACAAAGACTACAAAAAAGGAAAACACTTAAGATTCAATTTCATAATATGTCTTTTTCTCTGCCCTTTTTTCTTCTGATGACCTTAAAGAATTGTGAGTGTGTATTAATAACAGACATTTTAGCTGGTATTTGGGGGAGGCTTGCTCTGTTTTTTAACAATGCTGAACCGGCACTTAAAACAATTCTTGCTAGGTTATACTTTGCCTATTCTTAGCTATTTCTCTCTTTTTATGGTATTAATGGTCTGTCTATGAATTGGAATGCAGATAATACATGTGTACTGAAGGTGGAACACACTGGTGTTGACTTGAAGGGAGGAAAATCCATTGATAAATATGTATTTCTATATATACCTGTAAGTAGGTGAGTGGGAATATATGATATATTCACTCACACGCACACACACACACACACACACACACACGCACACACACAGAGGCACAATGACAATATGCTTCCAAATTTGGTTTTTGATTCTGAGGAATTTACCATCTCACTGAGCTTCCCCGGATTACAAGATTTCTTTTGAAATAATTAAATGCTTAAGAAATGTTTTGATTTGTTTTTTTAGGTACAATAAAGCACAATTCTTATTATTCCCTGTTCTTTTGTTGACATAGCTATTGCAGATTGAGAGAAGCCAGTTTTTAGGTGGGGTTCTGTGGGATTCCTTCTTGTAGCATTACCCTCCAGCCCACCCAGTGCCAAGAGAAAGTTCACTACATAGCTATCCACACCATCCTCTTTTTGCTCCATCTTCCTAGCATCTCAGAGTCCCCGGTTCTCCCACAAGGGACACCTTGTTTACTGGAGACTTTTCTGAAGTTTGAATACTGGGCTGACTTCTCTTTGCAGGCAGGTTATGGGCCATTTCCACACTTGGTGCCACCCTTCCTGGATGCCCACACCTATTGCACCTCCAAATCACTACTAAGACAGAGATAAGTAGGAGATTTCAGAGTGAACAGAAGGAACTTGCTGCATCAAAAATAGAGACTTTTTAGGTGTATGTGTTGGTAGCCCTAAGCACTGGGTTTACTCTTTTTCTTAGAGGGGAAGGATCTGAGTGGATCAAACTCTTAAAAGTAAACCTAGTAGAGGACATGACATGACTTCTGACCCAGACGAGCCAGTTTTGTCCATGTAGTGCTCCACTGCTGGCACATGAGCATAACTCCCTTGGTTGAGAGGGAATCCGGGACATGTCAGAACAAGCATGGGAGTGGGGAAGGGGTGTAGAACATCACCTCATTGTGGAAAGGTATTGTATCTTCTCCCCTTTCTTTTCTGAGCAGAGACCAGGTCTCTGCAAAGTGGGTTAATTTTGGGGTTTGACTGTTGCTGTAGGGCTGTTGTGGGAAGTTTTTGTACTGCCATGAGGATGCTGTGATCTTTCTTTCGTTGTTACTAGTCTGGATGTGATGTTTTTTTCATTGTTACTAGTCTGCCCCCTTTGAAGGGAGAAGGCTGTCTTGGGATGTGAGTATTCTAGACAGAGATGCATTTAGTTCTGTTTATAGTTGTTACTTGGTCTTAAACTTCCAGAGAAATCTTCAATTTGGAATTCACTTCTGACTCGCTAGCTGCTTTCTGGATGCCCTGCTTTGAACAGGAACAACTTCTATGCTTGAGGAACTTTGAAATCAGAGGTAGGAGGTATATTTCAATGGGATGTGGCAAATGATAGAAGAATTTGAATGGTACAAATGATACCTGAATTTGAGATGTGGTACAGCCATGGTAGAGACTCTCTGACCTTGGATTTCTCAGAGCACTGGGTCTGCCATGCCCTGATCCTTTTGGCACGAACAAGGTGGCAGATAATAGATTTATTTTATCCCACTGGAGCTTTCCTGCCAGAACAGTATTCCCATTTCAAATTCAATCATTCACTTGGCTATCAAATATTTATTGAACACCTACTATGTCTGGTGCAGAGCTAGAACTGGAGGGGTTTTATTTATTTATTTTTTATTTATTTTTTTAATTTTTTATTTTTGGAGGGGTTTTAAAGATGATACAAACCCCAAGGAACTAAATATGAGGCAAGAAATGTACATAAGTAATTACCATAATACAGTGAAAAATAAAGCCCTAAAAGAGGTGTTATGGGCTTCCAAAATAGGAAGCGATACTTTCAAGTAGAGGTATAAGAGAAGGCTTCACTAACATTTGCATTTGAATTGGGTTTTGAAGGATGCATAGAATGCATGAAGATGGTCAGTCTTGTAGTCATGTTACATTATTCATTCACATTGATTGCTTTTTTTTATGAGGGTCCAAGACAATTTCCAGAAACTTATATTTAAACTATATTGTCTATTAACATCATCATTCACTGTCTGTTACCATTCACCCAATTTGGTTGAAAGAATGGTCTTTCAAGCTGCAGCCAGTTATTCTTTGTTCAGTAATGTGATCCAGAGAGTAGCTCCCCCTTCTGGGTAACCTCCCTCCTTCTTCCGAAGCTTCAGGGACCGCCCCCCCCCCCCCCCCCCCCCTTCCGCAGCAGGGCTTGTAGATGTTGATGTGTTGATGTGCATGGCTTGGTTCAAAAGTTAGTTCCCTGCAGCTTTGTTGTGAATGTATAAAACCCATTCATCTGGTCCTTCCCACATGGTGGAAGCCTGGTGGAATAGAGCCTTAGAGTGGTGGTGATTTGGATATCTCTGTTGGTGAGGGTAAACCAGAGGATTGGAAGGTGTCAATTGGCCATTCTAGGTTTGATGTCTGGAACCACTGAGTTTTTAAGGCCAAACAGAAGGAATTCTTGAATAATGAATGGAATTTCTTAAAGCCCAAAGCTTCCCAAGAGACACAGGGAGGAGCCTACTCTGTTTCTTAATAAGATTTCAGTTAACCCTGGTCATGCCAACCTTCCAGAATATTTGAGACCACTGCAGCTTCCCATAGCTGGTCGAGCTCTGCATTCCTCAGTCAGCTCTGGGCACTCACTGTAGCAGCCCAGGAGCTGGTCACTATGGGCAGAGCATATACACTAATGGGGGACTGAGTGTTTGGAGTCTGGGCAAAGACCCAGTTTCTCTTATAACTAGTATAGTAGTTCTGTGCCTTTCCAGGTACCACAAAAATATGGAAAAGATGGAAAAGGAGGCTATGAAAAATTGATTTTTTTCAGCTCCTTCCCCAATGGCACCTAATTCCCTCAGCCCTAAACAGAGATTGCCCCACAGTTTGTTCATCTAAACTTCATGTTCTGAGATTTTAAAAAAATAAATAAACATTTAGACATTGGATGAGAGATGCAAGGTACAAAGAAGCAGAGTAAGCATGAGAACTTACTCACAGATGGATCTATTCCTGGAATTCATATTTCCCATTCAAAGAGTGGGCTGGCCTTTTATAAAGACTTTGGACTCTTAGCATGTCTCAGTGGAAATGCAGGGGGTGGCTATTCTGAATACTAGAACCAATTAATAAAATACACAGGGTTTTCAATTGGAAATCCCTAATTCCCTTGATCTGGTTCATTATAGTCATTTAATCTCCATAAAGTAACTCTGTCGTTGCCAATCCATGACCCAGAATCTCTTTAGAACGGGTGGGATGGTGAGCCCCTGCATCCCTGGGCTGATAGACTAAGTGTATCAGCCCAGCATCCATTCAGAAAAGGTGGCTTCTATTTTACACAATTTACTTTTAACTCTAAGCTTCAAGTTATTAAATTTTGAGTATTTCCTTTCCCGCCCACTAGTTGTGGCTCTGCTGAGCCTGACTGCCTTTGTGGCCCAGGTTGAGGGTGACATCCAGACACTCACTGGCTCTCATATACCTCACACTCCTGTCATCTGTGTTGTCCAAATCTTCATTCATCTCAGATTTAGCTGATGCCAGGAAATTTGCTCAGTGTTTTTCTACATGTTTTTATTTAGTTTATCTAATTTATTTTTCATAGTAACTTTATTATCCAGGGGGATTTAATATAGAGCTTTATTTCACAAAGGATAAATGGGACTTAGGGGGTTAAATGTTTTGCCCAACTTCCTCTGATTACTGACAAAACCATGATGCAAGCTCAGATGTCTTGAATAAAAGTCCCTGCCTTTTCCATCCCATCTGACAGCGTACCTCCATCTTAAATTGGTGAGGGCATCTTACCTTCCTTTACTTTCTGCTGCCTTATCAAACTTTGAGGGTTCACCCCTACAATAGCACATTTATCTAAACCTACAGCAACTCCAAATAGCTTGATCAGTGCATAAACCACTCATATTGAGATAGCCTAAGAACAGGGGCTTTGAGGAATCAGCTTACATCTGACATTTGGAAAAGAAACCCTTTCCCTGATTTCCAACAGTTTTCCCTGAAAAAAAAATGCCTCAAATATATACTATGAGAACTTACTTTTTAAGTGAATTGGTGTCCATCTGATTGTTCCCAGGAGGCTCTTTGGGCAGGGTCCATCCATGTTGTAGAGAAGGAGTCAGGGCATTGAGTGACACCATTATTTTTTGAAGCCCAAGGTGCTGAAAAGAAAGCAAACAGCAACACTTTGCATCTGAAGAACTGGGAGAGTCCTGGCTCTAACTTTGCTTCAGAAAGCTTGTGAAGATCTTGCTTTGCCTCATGCCAGCTCCCAAAACCAAAGCAATCTCTCCTGAGGTTAAAGGAGATTTCCTCCCTTGAGAACCAAGGGCCCAGCTAGACTCATGAGCTCATGCCCAGTCTCTTTATTGTACTCATTAATTTAGTCTTCTTACTCACTCAACATTCACCCAGCAAAGATCCCAGAGACTTGGCTAGTTCCTGTCCTTAAGAAATTCACAGTCTGGTTGAGGAGCTAAAGCCTATATATCCAGGGCTGAAAGGTAAGACTGAAAATGATGAGCAGGTCTAGAGCTCTTTGAGCAGAAAGGAAGAGGTGAAGACATGGGGCACTGAGAGGTCTCTGCTTTCATTTATCTTTCTGAAGGACTGCTAAGAATTCCTCATGGACAGGACAACCTGGGTTTGGGACCTGAATACAGAGTATTCCCTCTTCTTCCTCTCTTCTCCCTAAAAATAAGTGTGTATCAATATATTAGATCCCTTAATAGCAATTTTTTTTTTAGATTCCTCATGTAAGATCACCAAGATCCCTTTTCAAAATCAATCCTGTCTTAGGAAAAGTGGCTTGACAAGAAAGGAGAGACAAAGAGAGGAGAAGATTGAGATGATTCCCCTTTCCTTGAGATAGATTGCTCTAGAAAGAAAGAGGGTGCTTCACCCATAATTATGTTAGCCTTGATCTGGATGGAGACTTGAAAGTGATGTATATCAGGGAAGTTAGGAATGCACTCTGCCGTAGTGCCACTGCTGTAACAAAACAACATGGACTGGTTGGCTTACACAACAAACATTTACTCCTCATGGTTCTAGGGGCTATAAAGGCCCAGATCAAGGTGCTAGCAGATCTGGTGTCTGGTGAGGGGTCTCTTTATGGTTTGCAGATGGCTGCTTTATGATTTATCCTCACATGGCAGAGAGAGCTCTGGTGGCTTCTGTCTTACAAGGGCACTAATCCCATCATGGGGGCTTTACCCTCATGACCTCATCTAAACCCAGTGATCTCTCTAGGGCCACACCTCCAAATTCTACTGCATTGAGAATTAGGGCTTTAATATATGGATTTAGGGGAACACAACCATTCCATCCATAGTAGACCCTATGGTCAGGACTTATGAAAGACCTGAAACTCAACACCCCTACACCATTCTAACTATTGCTCTTAGCCATCATTTCTTTATATCCACAGAGCATATGCCTCCATCCTGAGTTCATGGACTTACAGAGTTTATGTTAAGAAATATGCTATAAACATGTACATGGATTACAGAGAACTCGAGAGAAGGCCATTTTCTTAAGAACAGCCAAGAGAGAAATGGGGCCAAATAGCATGACACAGATCCTGTATCAGTCAACTAACCTGTAAAGTTTTCCTTGTGAAACAAGAAGCCCTGGGTCATCCCCCAAAAACACTCCCATAATGCCCAATTAGGCCAACAGTGAATTATCTTTAATTTCTGTTAAGAATAATTCTTTGGCACTGCTCTATTCTCATGGTGAATTCTGATATGTCTTGAGGTGCATTGTCAAAAGAGTTTCTGAAGTTAAGACATATCACATCTATCACATTCATCATTCACCATGTGCCCATTTCCAAAATATTAAATATACAGTACATAATACATATATAATATATGTATTATCTTACCTTAAATTACATATATAATCTTAAAGTAGGTCCATTTTAAAGCTACAAGTTATATTCACTGGTAGTGATTTTTTTAAAAAAGTCCTCATTGTTTAACAGTGATGAGAAATAGTGTTATTTTTTTTAACCTTTAAGAAATAGCAATTCCTTAATCTCCTAGTTCAGTTCACCAAACCGGACCACAAGAAGTTCACCAGTCATTCACCCAGTGTTTTTCTCTAAGGGTGCCTGGGTGAGACTAGGTTGGAAGGACTCCTGTAAGAGAAAGATGGATTGTTTAGGAAGCTGTGCTGTTACATCACAGGTCCACAGAGAGCTGTCCTCCAGCCCCGCCTCCCCTCCAAGCTGGTCACACCTTCTTGCAATCCACTGCAGCAGCAGGAGCACCAGATTCACCACTATCCCATTGCACCAGCTCCCTCTTCTGCAACATGAAGATGACACTTCCTAAGCTCCCTTCTGACCCTAAAATCCTATTATAAATGCACACACTCATTCAACACGAGACAAATATCTGTCTCCAGACTATGAACTTCTAAGAAACCCAGAGAAAAAATTTAGCTCCTCCATTTTTAACCCAACCTAATTGTTATGAATATAAGAATCCAGGGAGATCATCCTTAAATCAAAGGTAAGCATCTCCTAAATCAACTATACTTTTCTCTTTGAAAGAAAAGATGAAGCCAACTTCTCACCATCTTAATAAATATTCTCAAAACATATATCTTAAAGGTAAAAAGAATTTTCTTCCTTCTAGCCCTTCTTTATTATTTGTGTCAAGTGATTTAAGTGGAGTGGGGTAAAGACAAGAGCATCCACTCCTCATGAGATGAGAATCAGCCATATTGGATGCACAGAGACTATTGACCAATCAAAACCAAAGCAAGCAAAGAACTCCCCCAAGCCCTACTGCCTTATGGAGCTCCACTTAGAGCAGACTACCACCTTACTAAGAACATGCTTTAGACACAGAAAACTATCTCATTCGTTTCATGTGGAAGGTATGATTCTCTCATAGAGGTGGATGAGGCTATACCCCCACATCTGCATATGTCTGCAGAGTGCTTTCACACAGTGTCTCATGTGATCTTCTCAACAACCCTGAGTAAAGTAGCATCACATCCAACATGCAAAAGAGGAAACTAAGGTTCTGAGAGGTTAAGCTGTCCAAGATCATAAAGAAGTGAGGATCTGACCTGGGAATCTGATGCCCTAGTCAGTGATGTCCAATCCCCATCCTCCTGGGAAGTAGGAGAACAACATTGCACTTCCCACCAATGTCCCTGGACTAAATGTGCCTGCTCTCCAAAACACCATTCCTGGAGATTTCTTCCAGCCAGAGGCAGCTCCATAATTAATAGTAAATAGTACTAAATAGTCCCAGATACCAAAAGTGGGGGCATCACAGCCCAGTTATGGGGCATTTTCACTGGGCTTCACATTTGTCTGGGGACAGCAACAGGAACTTAGCATAGAGGAATCTTGGCATATTGCTTAAGCCTTTAAGGCACACTATGTATCACATCATTCCCTAACATCATTCTGTTGCTTCACTCATGTGAATACATCTGTGATCACATATCCTCAAATGCTATTTCAACCACCAACTGCCAGATCAGAAACACACCATCTAGAGAAAGCAGATCTATCTAGGCAGAGGTTTGGGGATTTATTTCAAGAAGAACATAGGTGTTTGTAGGGCCATTCAGGCAAACCAGCTTGCACATTTAAAAAAATCCTCCATTTGAGGGGAGACTCATGGTCAGTGATGCCTGTAGACCTCGGCTGACTTGGAGGGAAACAACCACTTAGTGGCACCCAGGGCAAAGAGCATAGGGTTTGTTTGAGGGTTTGTTTGGGGCCTACCACCTCTGTACCCCAGAGAACCAGGCCTTGGGCTGTATTTTGAGTCAGAGCTGGGTGGGGAGCACAAGAATGTTTCCAGGGAAACTACTTTGCTCTGATAGGTGCAGAATGGGTACTGAACTCTGGGAAAGCTAGGTAGGTAATGAGATTGGGAAGCCTGGTAAGGTGCAGGATCTCATATGGCTAAAGGGATGAGAAAATATAAGTACCTCATGCAAAAACAACAGACACACACATCCATATTCTGCCTGATTCCACAACACCCTGGGGCAGAACAAACCATGGGACACCTGCTGTAGGAAGCCACATTCTATGGCTGTCCACCTCCACCCATGAGAGCATGAACCAGAACTGTGTGGAAGTAATGTCTGCCAGAATTTTCTTTCCTCCTTGAGAAACGTAGCGAAATTTGTAGAGGAAGCCTGAATGTCCTCCAATGGCCAGATTGTGAAACAAATTATTGAGTGCTTTCTAGGCACACAGCACCTCACATCGTATCTCAAAGGCAGGGAAACTTTCAAACATGGTAGAGGAATTTGTGTTTCTTCCCTTTCTCAGGCTGTGGGTGTGAGTAAAACGTTTGCTCCTCTGTTCAGGTCACTAGTGTGAGGCAGGTGGATCCAAGCACATGATCACATCCCACAGATGAGAGGGTGTCTGCACACCTTACATAGGACTGGCAGATTCCAGGCCCTAAACAATAAGCCACTGACTGCCTAAAATAGTCCCCTTTTAATTTCAACAAACCCAAAAATAGTTTGCCATATACCATTTGTAGGACCTCAGAGGGACCAAGTAAGGGGCCAGTCAAATAGATCAAACAGTAGTTCTCATGGGTATCTGCACCAGGATGAGGCTAAAGAGGGGCTGTATGAAGAATAGGCTTCTGGACCTATGGTTGTGCCCAAGGTTGCCAAACATCTGCCTCTTTCTCTTGGACATGGAGAGAAGTGCTCCTTGAAGTTTTCCAGTGTGTCTTGCCTCTCCTAACCCATCCTGGACTGGTTGGCTCTACAAACCTCAGAAGAGGACAATTCCTCAGTCACCCTTGCTTCTTCTCATGTTCCATGACATGAACATGAAGACTGTCACCTGATCACTTCATTTAGCCACATTTTCTCTTTCAGTCATATGCCCACTCCCAAAGACAAGGCTCTGGGAAAATGGTGGCTCTTTTTCTTCCATGTAATTTGGGGGCTCTTGACTCTTTCCTCTTCTTCCTTTCCAGAACACAAGGCTCTGAGTGTCACAATGGTCTTGATGAGGGATACTCTCTTGCCAGATGAAGGTTCCTCTGTCCCTTTCCAAGCCTCTGAGCCCCCCCAGCCCCTGTAACTGGTTTTTCTTTCCTGGGGGGTGATTCTTGATGGCACAATGAGGCGTGACTGTATTGTGGTTTCCTTTGATCCCACGAGGTGGTGAAACTCCCTTTCCCAACTGCCTGGGACAAGGAGGCAGAAGCACAAAGCAGCATTGCCCACTGAGGCTCGTGCTAAAACAATTCTTTTTAACTACAGTGGGAAAGCTCAGTGACGTGGGAAACTCCCTTCAGATGCTCCATCCTTCAGCCCCAGATTTCCAGTCCTTTTTCTGTTGGAATTTTAATATCATCTGTTTATCATTTTTATTTTTATTTTTAATGGAGGAAGAACCTCATGCTAATGAGTTGTGCAAATGACACCATTCCTTTGTTACTATTTGAAGGGGTAAAGACCGTAGTGAACTGTGTTTTTGTTAAGATATCCATTTCTTGTGCCGGGTTGATTTCAGACTGGTGCATTCCCACTTATCAGGGACCTCTGATTCTAGCAGAACAAAATCAGCTACTTACTCTAGTTACTGTAAGCAGACACATAACTTTTACTGTAATTTGAAAAACCTTGCACTGTAATGGTTAAAAAAAAAGCAAATCTTATTGAAACTGATTTTGTATTTTTGATTACATCTGAATTTTCACATTTTTGTATCTAACCGTGACCACGGTAGTGCTTCCATAGCTTGTGTTCAAGGTCTTGTTTCTTTCCAGGTTGAATTCTTAGGATCGTGTTGACACCAAATGTTTAAGGGGCAGGACTGGGGCCTTGCTAGGAGAACCTGTCATGGGGGTGTGTCCTTCCTCCGCCAGATCACTGGCTGGCAACGGGAACCTTGCCTAGACTGGAGCAAGTTGACGTCGCATCTCATTGCGTGAATTTCCACAGACAGCTCATATCTCCAACTTATTTCAGGCCAACGGTTTTGGCCAAACCCTTGCCAAGGACTCTCAAAATTGAGCTGCCCCCACCCCTGCACTACCCAGCTTCCTGGGTAAGGGAGGACATTTTTGAAAACAAAACTTGTGAAATTAATTTGTGATTATGATTTTTTCTTCTTGCTGGAAACGTGCTGGGAACCAGACAGCATGATGTTATCGCTCTTTCTGCTTTTCCAAACCAATACACCTGTTGTGCTCTTTTGTTTCTTAGTGAAGAAAATTCTAGACACAGACCTAACTATGAACTCTTTTCCTCCTGTATTTCTGATTAGCAATTCTCCCTCTGTATTCCTGACTTGTTGAAGTGTTTTCCTTCTTAGCATTGCTTCTCATATTTTACTTTATTTCTTTACTGAACAACAACAACAAACCCACAAAGGAACAAATAATCTCTCTTTTTCTCTCTTTCTCTCTCTGATGTGTAATGTTGTGTTGTCCAGATTCTGTATAAAAATATGTATATGATGTATCTGATATTTGGCAGCCACTGGCTGTAACTTTAACCAATATAATTAACAAAAATGCATAATGTTGGTGTTTGATTTTTTTTACAAAAAAAAAAAAAACAACCTAGTTAAGATGTTTGTGTATTTTTGCATGGTTAAAATGTACTTAGTGCATTGAGAAACGTTGTGGAGGTACTCAGTGAAAAGGCCGGTTTACTTTTTAATTCTAATGGTGATTGGTTGTTGACCAGACTATTCCCTATGATGTCCGTCTTTAATTTAGCATAATTCTATTTATAACTTGTTTTATTACTCAAGATTCAACATATTATATCTATCTATCTCTATTGTATTTACTGTTCCTTAAAACCAGGTTGTGGAAGTTCACTTCGTCTGGCACAGATGTCTACATTGCTGATTTCCGTTGAGTTGTGTTCCATTTAATTTGCTGTACAGTCCAGATCTGAAGCACCCCTTGGCCCCTAGACAAAGCCTGTCATTTCTCCTTCCAGAAGTCTATTTCTTCGAGCAGTACTGTGGTTTTCCCTCATCATGGATCTTTGTTACCCCTCCCTCCCCCAAACCTAGTTATATAAAGGAGGAGAGGAGGAGAGGAAGTTAAGTAGGAATCTGAGAATTATTTATATTTTATACATAATAGTACATATATTATAGATAGACAGGCAGACAGACTTTAACTGTGAATTAAGTAGAAAGACAGTGGAAGATGTTGAAGGATTCAGAGATGGAGGTCCTGGGATTTCCTCCCAGGTATGTCACTAGATCAATATGAGAGATGCAAGAACCCTCTGTCCTTCCTTGTGCCTCAGTTTCACCATATGTAAGATGAGGAAGTGCAGAGTTTTCAGGGAGGAGAGGCAGCTACACTTTCTTGAGTCTTCAATGCATTTAGAGCAAGAGTAGTCTTTAATAGTCCAAGAGATTTAATTGCTGTGTATTTGGAGACCATGCTTGCAACATCCCCTCTCCTCCTCAGGACATCTGGGCCTGCTTAGGGGGAAAGACAGATCTTTAAAGTCATGAGCTATTCTGGGTTGAGGTTACCTTGGCATCCAAAGTCTTCTCTTCAGCTAGGTGGCTCCTTCCTGCACATCTTGGAAGGAGATGGGATTCGTAGGAAGTATCCGTGGCAAATGAAATTGAGCTTCTGTTTCCTAGAGTCTTACCTTTTCTCTAATGCAATCAGAATCTGTGTGCTTGTTTTATCCAGGGCACACAAGGAGTTTGCCATCCTCTGTTTTCCTACCAAATACTTTGATAGACAACCCACGCCCATTACTTGGAACCAGCATACATAGTTGTATTAGAAGCACCTGTATTTCCAGTATTTGTGGTTTTGCAGACACTGGTCTTTTGGCAGACAAATGCAATCTGTCTCCAACTGGGCCTTCCCTTCCTCCTCAAATCTGGAGACTTAGCCAGTACTTTGAGGTCTTCGGGTTTCTTGGCTCTGCAGTGAAATGTCAATCCTGATAGCCAACCAGGTAGAGACAAGTACTGCCTTTCTCACTCTTCAGAGGGAAGACCTCAGAGCCTCAAACACTTCATAAGCATTTTGTCATAGGCACTTAACCTTCTGCAATGTCTGTGACCATGAGTATTGATCTCATTACTGACCATGGTAGTGGACAACTTCAAAATATATTGAAATTTTCATTAGGCTTGAACAGCACTTGCTACTTTTCTTCAGAGTCAAGGTTGATTGCAAAGGGGCAGGATTCCATGGAGATGTGGCTGGTACTGCTCTTTTCCTCCCTGGCTCTTCCAAGGCCAGAATTTACTAGATGAAGCAGCATGAACATGCTGACCTTGTGCAGGGGGATGAGCTTCTCTCTCCCAATTACCTCCCCGCCCCCACCCCCCACCCCCCACACACAGTGACATTAGCCAGGAGTCCCAAGGAACCTGTTAGAAAATTTACTCACCAAACCTAGGAACAAGATTTGTTCTCTTTGATACAATGCTAATAGAGACCTTCTTGATCCTAGAATTCAGCCCCTACCTCATATCTATTCTAGGCCAATAATCAGTTCTCTAGATCCACAGATTATAAATGTCAGAGAGGTCAAATCTCCTCCCTGTACAGATGAGGAGTCTGAAGACCAGAGATGAAATAATTTTCCCAAAGAAATGCAGCTAGAAATCTGCAGACTCAGAATCAGATTCCACATCAAAATGCTCTTTCATCCTCTCCTGACTTATAACCAGTAGCTCAGAGTCCCTCTTTTAATTTGTGAAGTTCAGATATGTCCCATGCTGTCATGCTTTATATAAGTCTCTGGAAGAGAGAAGAGTTTATTTTTTCATGACTGCAGGCAATGTGAACATACACATGTACACACTCCCTCTCCAAGTCTACCTTTCTGTAAGTCAAGTTAAGATAGTTAGGATTTTGAACAAGAAATGAGCTGATACCTATATTTTTGAGGGGCAAGGAAGAACAATGAGAATAAGAAACAGCAGAATCTAACTCTATAATCTATAAACTGCCCTAAGTCTCTTGCTAGAACAGATTTTTCTAAATAATCAGAGTGGTCTGTCCATCCACCCTGCTACCCCATCTCTTCATTTAGCCATTCTTTTTGGATCTCTTCCATTCCCAGGGCATCTGATGTCTCCAGAAAAAACTTTCCACAGTTTGGCTGTTTCAGGAAGCCCACAACTTTTTAATCCAAGCAAGTCTTCATAATTTTTTTTTAATATGTACACCTCTCTCTGCTAACTTTCTATTTTATTTTTATTTTATTTTTTTAAGTAGACTCTACACCCAACATGAGGCTTGAACTCAGGCCCCCATGATCAAGTGTTGCATGCTCCACCAACTAAGCTAGTCAGGTGCCCGTCTCTGCTAACAACTTGAATCTCAACCAACCTACCAGAACCCAAAGGGTGTTTTCCTTGTGCAAAATGGTGGGCCCAGGGACTTCCTTGTGTGTCTGTCATTCTTTCAGAGGCTTTCTGACCTCACCTTTCCCCTACAGAATCTTAGAAGCACCTGGCTTCTCTGGTCTGTTTTCCTTTGGGAGGACTCTTTGAGGTTTGTCCTCAGAAGCATATAAAAATATATCTAGAATGTTTATATTCTAATTATCAAAATAAAATTTATAGTTTTATACTGAACCCTGATTCCCTATAAGTGTCATCACTGAGAAGAGCCCAGTGGGTCCTCCCTTTCCCAAAGCAGCTAGTTCTTAAAAGTCTTGTTCTTATTCAATTGAGAAATGTCTTTGATTCCAATTAGATTATAGTGATATTTCTCTAAAGAGATTCAGTACCTTTAGTTGAAGATTTTTATAGAAATTTATTCCCTTAAATGGCTGCTATTCTTGCCCTTCACACCCTACCCTTGTCATAAATGTGATGCTCCCCTCCTTCCACCAGGCCTTCAATCAGGTTCTAGAAAAAACTGAATGCTGCCAGGGACCCAGGAACAACAAGTTTCCTTCTTGGTGGTGGTTCCCCTAAGAAGAAGTGGCTACAGTGACTGGTTTGTCCCTGGGGGTAGGGGTCTCCCTTTGAAGTGTTGGAGCTGAAGAGAGACTTCAAAGAAAGTGTCCCCCTGGGGCTTTATGAGAGAAGGGTAATTCTTAAGCTAATTGACAGGAATTTTGAAAACAACCACCTGCTTTTCAAGGTGAGAGCAGAGATCAAGAATATGACATTTATTTAAGAGTGCAATGCTAACCAAAATATCCTAATCCCTGCAGAAAGAGTGCTGGGTTCTAGTACTGGCTCTGCATGAACTCCTCATGTGACTTTGGGCACTAAACCACTGGGTTCTGTCTGTAAAATGAAGGAGTAAGATAGATAATCTCCAAGGGGCCTTGTTTTGTATTGTGGATAATTTCAGCCCATATATTTGAACACATAATAAAGTCAAACTGCACAGCCAAGTCCTGCAGACCTACCAATCGACATCAGTAATGATCAACTCATGGCCAATCTTGTTTCATCTGTACACCCACAGCTTAATGATCACATTTGCTTTATTACAGATTTGTCATAATCCTTGGATTCCAGGACCAAAACAAGACAGCTCTACCAGAGAGAGAGGTCAGGCAAAGCACTGGTCCCCAGATGGCTGGACACTGCAACTGGCATTTCTCTTTCTGAACATCTTGTCCCCACAAATGCCCCCATTGGAGGTGGTCCTGAGTAATTAGAGCACAACCATTGTGTCCAGGGCATTGCATTCTTAGGCCCCAGGCATTTCATGCAGAGCTCTTGTATCAGACTGCAATCTAATTTTACAGGATGAGGGATCTGTCTTGTTCACAGAGAGCACATGTGGTTCATTTGCTGGAGTAAGTAGTTATACCTTTTAGCAATTGTCTGAGAGCCAGTTCTTCCATTCCAGGGTCTCAGTGGTCGGATCACCCAGCATCTTGCCAGAAGCTGCTCAGAATGGCAGGCAACTCTCAAGGTTTATCCTTCCCATAGCATTTCAAGGTCCATCTCCTTTACTCCAGAACAAGAAGAAAAGACAAGATTCTTCCATCTGTTCTGTTCCGTCTTCTGTACATTTCTCTGTGAGCGGATTCAAGTCAAAGGAGTTTCTATTACTCCCCTAAGAATCCACCTATGGGCTCACAAAACTTCCAAGGATCTCACACTTCCATGGACTTTGTAGCTGTCATTCGATCTGATGCAAGGGAAATATTCCTGAAGCTTGAAAGGCTAGTCCTGTTCTCCAGGTGAGCATAGGTCTCACTGAAGCATGTGAGCATCAGGCCTGCCTTTCTAGGACAGATGGTGTTCAAGGCCATTGAAATGGACCAGATGGTCTATAGCAAAGGACTTATTCTAACTGCACAAACTTTGGTGCTTCCACTTTTCACTCAATAGCTGGGTGAGCATAGCCTGCCCTCCTGAAAGAACTTCAACAAAGAGAGTCTGAAGAATAAAATGCCCCAAGTCAGGGATAAGCCTTCTTTTCCATGGAGCCTTCCAAAGGGCACGCCCTCTGCTACTGCGTACTGTAAATTCAGCGCTTCAGGAGCCGAGGCCTCCTGTGCTTGGGGGGAAAGGTAGCTGAGGAGAAAGGGACTCCTTCTCACCTTTTGTTTACCTTCAATCTGGCTGAATTTAGCTGCCCTTAACTTCTAGTTTGCTAAAGTCCTTATTGCCTTAACAACCACCTAATAAGCAGTCAGAACCAGAAGAGAAAGCCCCTTTGTTGGCATTCATTGTTAACCCCTACACCTGTCCCTGTCTCCCCAGTGCTGCTGTGCCTGAAATGAGTCCCAACCCTATCTCCAAAGCACTGGGTTAGCCTCTGCTGAGGCAGAGACAAACCCAGGCCAAGGACAAACCCAGGACTGCTCAGACGGGGAGAGATCCCCACGCCACATTTTCACTGCTGACAACCATTTCTGTCCTTCAGACTTGCTTTGCTTCAGATCTGGACTCCTCACGCTCCCTCTCCTCCATCTCTTGTTCCAGAGACCCTCCACACCCCATCATTCTCAGTGCCGTTCCTGAAGACCATCTAGACTTTTTGTTCTCCTGAACATTCTACTCACCTTCAGCTGCAGCGTATTTCTTCAGCCTCTCCACCAAGCTCTTTAAAACGAAAGGCAGTTGCTGTCTTCCCATGGACAATAATGAATGTATCTACTGTAAGTGCAGACCATGTAGAGAAGTGGCTGGGTTTATCAAAAAGAGGGTTTTTGTAAAGCCTGTTTATTTTTTTAAGTCAGTTTTGAGCATTTCTATTTTACCACCCTTCACATGGTTTTGGGGAACCCAAATTGTATCAAGGTCTCATGCCAAAACAAGCCAAAAGTTGTTTTCTTTACCTTTTTCCTCCATGCACCATGATTTAAATGATTGTTTCAGTGTCATTTTAAATGTTTTCTTGTGACATGTACTGACGATAAAAGTCATCTTGACAAAAAAAAAAAAAAGATTTATACATGAATCAGAAAGTATTTATTTCAATTTTGTACCTTTCCATTTTAATACATTATAATGTATTGACTCAACTGAGATAATATAAACAGTTCATTTTAATAACATGTGTGTGTGTGGCTTTTCATTTATTCATGGTCAGGGAGGGACAAATAATCATGGAGTGAAAAATTCTAGGGATTTATTGGCATCAGTGTGAGCAGAGCGCTGCCTCTGAGCCAACCAAAGGCTTCTTGGCAGCAGCTGGAGACCCCTGGGAGTGGCAGAGATTTTACAAGGGAAACAAGGAGGTAAGTGGGCAGGCTCTCCAGGCATCAACTGCCTGCTGATATACTGACACACCTCTGCACATAGGGAGCACCATAGAGACGCCTCTACTTACCCATGGAGCCTGAATGCAGGCTGGCAATCAAAGGTTGGCATAGGGGCCAGATATGGGAAAACCCAAAGCAGATAAAATGAGAAGAAGCTAGGGAGAAAATTCAGTGTTAAAAGTGCTGGAGGGTGAAGGGTAGGAAGAAACAGAAGACTTCTGTGTTATATTTTCTGGATACAACCCCCACCCCCACCCCCCAG
Source organism: Panthera pardus (assembly GCF_024362965.1). NCBI lineage: Eukaryota > Metazoa > Chordata > Mammalia > Carnivora > Felidae > Panthera > Panthera pardus. The sequence continues at coordinate 52,006,798 of NW_026526688.1, read as the reverse complement.
AACCTCATGCCAGAAATGCTGCAAATGAATCCCTGGGGAAGTTGCCTTCAAAAAGCCCACTGACAATCAACCAAATGGTTTCTATTGCTTCCTTAGTATAATTCCTTATGGCTATAGTAGTATAAACACAAAATTGAACACAACTGTACTCATTCCTGGCTCTTTACTGGAAGATAGGTGAGAAGGTGGGCAGGGGTGGTGACAAGTGGAAGCAGGTTTCCGGAAGCAGGCAACCAGAGAAAGAGGGAGGAGGTGTCAAATGTAATTGCATCCAAACATCCAAAGGGCTTTATTAAAAATTTTTACCAAGTATATTTGGCAAAGGGGGTGGTAATTTCATGAGCCTCATGACATTAATCTCTAGTCTTCTCTATATGTTTGAACATGTTCCATTTTTATTTAAAAGATGTCATCTGGGAGGAGAGAGAGAAATGCTACTTGAAAGGAATCTATCAGCCCTTTCTTCCTAGTAAAAGTTTGGCTCCACATGAGACTCCTCTGAGGAGAGAAAGAGACTGAGAGACAGAGATTTTATGTCTAGGACTCTGAGAGGTCTGTCTTGGGTATGTCTAGGACTCTGGGAGGAAAGATGGATGTTCTCAACAATCAGTCATTTGATCTTCTGCATCCCCATTCCCTCCCTTTTCCTGCTCCCAACTTTTAAGCCTACAGCTTTCTACAACTGCCCTTCTTGGGCACCTCCCTCTCTGGCCCAGGTTCCTTGAGTGCAAGCTTATCTCAGCCAGCAAGAACACATCAGAAGACAACTCTGGCTAGTGAGCCAAGGGACCTCCCTTTGATTCCTTCATCACCCCCACACCATCTTCAGCCTATTCTTCTGGGAACATTTGTATGTTCCATACAGGAGATTCATTAATGGATTATTTTAAGTCCTAAACCAATACTTTAGAAATGATCAGTTGCCAATTACATAAAATAAGCAGCTCTTCAGCCCTACAAAGGCTCAGCTACCAGGAAAGACATAGAAATTCCCCTCCCATCCACTTCTTTCTAAATCTCTTTTCCAAAACTCCCATTAAACTTATGGTAATCTTTAGCTTGCAGGGGATTTAGCTGTTTAAAGAGAGCTTGGGTTCTAAGGGAAGGATGTGGGAGGCACTTATTATCTTAAACTGAAATCCTTTCTAAATTGAGTTGATCTGCTTTGGCAAACCATTTCATCACAGGCAACATAGAAGACCCTTTTCAGATATATGGGAAAATTGCTCTTCGGGAATAGTAGTCCAAAATTTCAGATTCTTCCCCTGTGCCAATGTATATTTGCATTTGGGGATTTGTGATTCTGGACCCTCTTTTCTCCTTAACTTGTAAAGAGAAGTCTGGGTTACTTGGTCCCTGGTAGTTGGAGCTGGGTGATAGGCTATTATAAACAATCCCCATAGCTAACTGCTGTCAAGTTCACATTTGCTGGTCATACACAGACACATACACACCCATGTTCATGATACCCCAATTCCAGGAGGTCCCAAAGCACCACCCATCAGCCCTTGGACCCAGGCATCCAGTCAAGGGCTACAGAGACCTGTTTGGATGCACTAAAGCCAAGAGAGGCAGACGTTGAGCCATCCTTCCTCTGTGCCCTGCACTGCCCTTCATCTTTCAACCTAGTTTTCTTCCTTCTGGCCCCTTCTTTTGCTTACTCTCTCTCAGACCTTACCTGATTTCCTCTGCTCCCAGATTTTAGCCCGTTGATTTGACTTATGATTCCTTTCCACAATTTCAGTGTCACAAGAAGGAAGAGATCATCCCTGGGACTGGGAGTGAAATTCCTCATCCTCCCTGTGCCAGACTTGGGCAGAGTAGAAAAGAAGTCCTCATCTGAAAACTCTTTGGCAAAAGACCTCTGAGAGTAGAATTCCAGTTATTTCCTTGCCTTGAGATATTCTCCATCCTTAGGAGAGGTTTTTTGTTGGGTGCAGGGTAGGTTTGCAGGCATATTCATTCAAATAAACTCATGGTCCTCTCCTAATGAGGAGACCCACACACCAGCCCCTCACTTAATATATATTAAGCCTAGGAAGCACATATGCTGCCATAGCACCTTCAGGAAAAGAACCTCCCTTCCCATCTCCCACCCACATACACAGGGATGGCAGAAATGTGAAGCTTGCAATGGGCACAGGAGAAATGTATGCAGAGGAAGGAGGTCCCTGGAATCTTCAGTAAACATCACCAGGCTACCTGGGACAGCCTCATCCTTCAAAGCTGCTTCTCAGGTCCCCTACATGCACCCCTCCTCAGATGCCGGAAAGGGAGCACTAATCTAACTCAGCGTTCAATTTTCAGACCAGACTGCAGCCTGTGCGGTTTCCGGCCAATGGGAGCTGGTCTGGTCTTCTGCACAAACAGAGGCAAAAGTTAAGGAGGCTCCTCCTTTTTTTTTTTTAAGTTTATTTATTTATTTTGAGAGAGAATGCAAGCTTGACCAGGGAAGGGGTAGAGAGAGGGGGAGAGAAAGAATCCCAAGCAGGCTCCATGTTGTTAGAGCAGAACCTGATGTGGAGCTTGAACTCATGAACTGTGAGATCATGACCTGAGCTGAAATCAAGAGACTTAACAGATTGAGACACCCAGGATCCCCTAGGAGCCTCCCTTTAAGGACACATGACACAACACTTAGGAAAAATATAGAACACAAAGTAATAGTTAACAATATTTACATTTCAATATGTACATTGAAAACCCCCAGCTCTATTTGAATTACACTCTGATCTTGTTATGTAACTCTCCCCACCTGTATCCTTCTGAAGAGGAAGGGCATTTGGGGAGGAATGTTAAAAGCTGCACTAGGAATAGGGAAAATCTGCTGTGTCTTGCCCTCTGCCTAGCAATAACACATAAACATTAACAGAGAGAAGGAAAGAAAACATGGAGGAAAAATTTCATTTTCTGTTTTTTGGGAGTAGCTATTCCCTTAATAGACTGTGAACCAAGAGCACAGAATCATAAAATGATGTTGGATGGCTTCAAGAAAACATATATTTGCCTCTGGAAAATCAGCTCTGCTCAGAGCCTAGACTCCCAAGTGGTGTTTTCTTCCACTTGATTCTCCTGCTTGGTGAGGGACATTCCCAGATTTGCTTTCCAAATGTCCTTACTGAATATCAGGTAGGAATAAAAGGGAAACAAATAACTATCGGGCAGTAAAACACAAATAGCTGAGCCCCTGTGTCTCTCACCACTGAGACCACAGGTGATCTGAGCTATTTCAGCTCTGGTCCTAGTAGATTGGCATGGCCTCCAGACACCATACTAGAATCTCTCATTTCTAAGTTCCTGGCCTGGTTCCATGCAGAGGACGTCTTCTTACAAGCCACCGCCTACAAGGTCCCTTATCAAAAGCTTGACAACTTTTTGAATAAGGCCAAGAGAGCTGAATCCCCCTGGGAAGTGTTCCTGGAGTTTCTCTGCCCCTTTTCTGTTTCCTTTGAGAGACACAATTCTTCTCTCTGGTGACTGATGCAGGGGATAATATCACCTTTTAGGTGAGACCCCAAATCCACAGAGGCAGCCCTATCCTTGTAATGCCAATAATTAATTATTAAAATATTGGATCTCAGCTGTGCTATCAGAATGCCTGGATTTAATTCTTGGCTCTTACTGTCCATATAAACTTATTAATATCTCTCTGCACCTCAGTTTTCTCATCTGTAAAGTGGGGACAATAACAACCCATCTCACAGGGATTTTGTGAACAATAAATGGGATAATACATGTAAAAAATATTGAACAATGCCTGCTCCTGACAAAGATTCTCTCCTTGACTAAATTGTAGCCAGGCTCCTCTGAGCCTTCTCATCTGCTGGGCTTCAACCTTGGTCTATAAAGATGTGAACAAAATGTTAACACAGTTTCTAACAGCTCAAGTTTACATCTCCTGGATGACCCTAGCCCACCTCTAAAAGTGCCTGCCTGAGAAAACTCAAGGCTGCCCAAAGAATTTACTGTGTGTTCCAGCCAACACCTGAAGATGGCCCTGTCTGCCAGCCTTTGTGGAAGGGGAGGAGCCTAACTTGGATACACTGCAGTTAGCAAACCCAGATGGGTTTCATATGGGCCAACCCCCTTCCTGATTTTTGTAATTTTTCACTTCCCTGACTCTATTGAGACCCCACTAATCCTCCTCCCTATCCCCTCATCTTCCCTTTAAAATGCAAGTGCAAGTCAAAGTTGAGTTCAGTTCATGTGGACTCTTTGCCTTATTGCCCTCATGCATATATTACTGACTAAAATCTGTCCTGACCAACTTCAAATACTGTCCAGCTTTGTTTATTGTTGACGCTACACACTGGCACTCAGTAAATGTTATCCACTGTTATTATCATTTAGCACTATATAATATTCTCCTTTCTGACTGACTGTTACAAGCTCTAGGCCACTTTTGACCTTTAGCTCAAGTTTACAGTATGTATTTCTATACACTAACCTCACCCTTGAATTATCTTATTTTGCTTACTTATATTTTCTCCCTTTGACTGGACTTCTTCATATTTTTAAAATTTCTGTGACCCATGTATTTTTGCATGCCACCTCAGGTTTTCCTGATGAAGGAAGCAATATATTCTAAAAATAAAGTTAAAATATTAAAAATTAAATATAGAAAGCAGGAAGATCAATTGCTCAAAGCTGGGTTTTTGTGGGTTTGAATATTTGCTTATGCTTTCTACAAATATATTATGGAGGTTGAGACCTAGAAAGAAAACTTAATATTTGTCACCTCCCCATCTCACCATACAGTTAGAACCAACTAATAAAGATGAGAAGTCATGGGGCGCCTGGGTGGCTCAGTCCTTTAAGTGTATAACTCTGCATTTTGGCTCAGGTCATGATCTCACTGTTGTGAGATGGAGCCCCATGTCTGGCTCCTGGATGAGTGTGCAGACTGCTTGGGATTCTCTCTCTCCCTCTGCCTCTGCCCTTCTCCCCCCACCCCCTACTTGCACATGCTCTCTCTGTCTCTCAAAATAAATAAGTAAACATTAAAAAAAAAAAAAAAGGATGAGAAGTCATGAGGTCTAAAAGCCAGAAACCATTTTCAGAGGCTATAGTTTCAGGAGCAATTTGTGTGTGTTTAGATTTGGTTCTGTCTGTGAAGTCACTAAGTCACACAGGGGAGTCACCACTTACCCTGTGCTTTACTTTTCCTACATAACAATGTGATTCAGAGATGGTCCCTTGCTGCTTTCCTTCTCCCTTGGAATTGACATTCTGCCTTTGCCAACTCCCTGGAGCTCACTGAGATAAAACTAAGCAAAAGCTGATGGATTTGGAGAAAGAAATCAAGAAAAAGGAAACCTACTTAGCTGCACAACTTGAGAGACATAAAGGATGCCACAGATACCAACCTCTAGTTTACTCTGAATAAAGAGAGTTAATACTCCTTGTCCAATGGAGCACCTACACAGCTAGTGTAGCTCACTTTTGTACCACGGAGATTTCTTCCCCAGTTTCCTTCCCTACCACTCAGTCCTCTTTTCTGCATTATTTGAATGTAAAAATATGCTGAGTTCAGCACTAGTTCAGCTGATACCCCAGCATCCCTCCCTTCCCACCCAATAGACTCCCTCCTTAGCCTTTATTCTTAAAAAAAAAAAAAAAAAAAAAAAAAAGCTGCAGACAATGCTTGTAACTATGCCAAAGGCAGTTCTTGTCCAAATGGAAAACTCCCACCTGCCCTCTTGTTTTGAACTCAATATTCACCCACATTTTGTTATATAGACAAGGGGTAAAACCATATAGGATCCCTGGGCCAAGGAGAAGAAAAGTTTAAGATGAAAAAGACTTGGGTTTTAGCTAAGGCATTCTGGGTGATGACTGGGTTAAACACAGTCATTATCACAACTATTATATCAGCTACTAGTACTTATTTACCATTTATAACTCACTTTCAAGCATACTGCCCCATTTGGCTAGGTATTCCTGTCTTCCATTTCATAGATATGGAAACTAAGCCACAGAGATGTCAGTTGACCTCCCGCCCTGTAAGTGGCAGAACCACACCTGATTTTGGGGACTATCAGCCCCCCAAACCTGTGTTCTTCCCACCACACCACTGTCACTGTACCACTTTATGTACACATTCAACCTTAACAGTCCTCCCCACCAAAGCAAAAAAGAATGCATTGACTGCAACAGGGGACTGAATAGAACTCTTTTGGGTCTAGTTAACTATGGATTTGCCAGTATTAGGAACAGAAAACCAGGAAAAAGAGCTCCTGGGACAGAAAAAGCATCGAAGGCATACTAATAGCAAGGCAAACAACTGCAGAGAACATGAAAGAAGCCACAAGTCCAGGAAGGAAGTCCTCTTGGTTGACATCTAAAAGGAGGGGTGGCTGAAATCATGAGAAAGAAGGAGCCCCAGAAGGGAGCGAGATGGGGAGAGGAGGAGAGATCAAACAAATGGCTTAGGCATAGCTAATGTTACACATCTGGAGGAAGATGGTAGCAAAGAGGGAGAAGATAAAATGTGGGGAAAACAGAATAAGACAAAGAAAGTACTTAGCATGTGTCAGGCAGTGAGAGCTGGGGAAGGCCCTTGGGCTTCCCCATGTTGAGTGTGACTTTGAAGAATCATTAGCTCCATGAAAAAGGAAGTGGTCCTAGCAAGATCCTATTAGCATGGAATCAGGTTCTTCTCCTAACTGAGCTTCATTATTACCTGGGAATGTAGTGTTCACCCCAATGCACCATGTTTGGTAAATTAGATTGGAGCCCATGCCTCTAAGTGAGGCTTCTTCTCTGCCTTAAGTCTAACTCCTACCCCAGCTGGCTGAAGATCTACAAGGCTACATGGGCACATGCAGAGAGGAAGAGAGAGAAAGCAATATGGGCAAGCCCACCCCGGAGAGACAACCCTGACTCAGCTGGTTCCTTCCACTACCAGAGAGAAAGCCACATCGGTGTATGACACATGACCTTCACCACATACAGCAACCTTGACCACTAGGAAATGTGGTCTAATTGGTATCTTGAAACCTGGACCTATCAGTTCAGTATAACTTTAATTTTCTTGTGGAGGAAGAAGCTGGAGAGCAGGGCATAGTATGTATCTTCTTGGTCCCCTCTTTAACCTCCCACAAGCTGCCAACAAATGTAAAATGGTGCTTCCTATGGCTTTGTGATTCATATTGCTGGACTTTCTATGGAGTTAACTCAATTATTATTACTATTATTATTTAATGTTTAGTTTTGAGAGAGACCACAAGTGGGAGAGGGGCAGAGAGAAAGGGCTGGAGGATCTGGAGTCGGCTCCATGCTGATGGCAGCGAGCCTGATGCAGGGCTGAAACTCACAAACCATGAGATCATGACCTAAGCTGAAGTCCAATGCTCAACCAACTGAGCCACCTAGGCATCCCTCTATAGGGTTAACTTTTAAGAAGTGGTTAAATATGGGCAAAAGACCTGAACAGACATTTCCCCAAAGAGGATATACAGGTAGTAAATAAACATACAAAAAGATGTTCACATCATTAGCCATCAGAGAATTGCATGTTAAAGCCACGTGATATCACCACCCCACCAAAAAATAGTGACAACACCAAACGCTGGAGAAGATGCTGAGAAACTAGACCACTAATACATTCTGGATGGGAAAGTGAAATGGTGCAGCTATGCTGGAAAACATTTTGTGAGTTTCTTACAAATCTAAACATGCGATTATGTCTTGACTCAGGAATTGCATTCTTGGGCATTTATATCAAGGTAATAAACATCCATGTTCACACAAAAACCTGTACAGGTATGTTTGTAGCGATGGTCCAAAAATAAAAACAGCCCAGATATCCTCTACCAGGTGAATGGTTAAACAGTAATACACCTACACCCTGGAATCCTAATTAGAAATAAAAAATGGTACAGACTGTTGATACACACAACAGCTTGGATGAATCTAAAACCTAAGGCCATAAATGACTGGCCTGTCTGCAAATACTGCACTTGTCGTTTTCATCAGGAGGGACTTAGCCATATTAACTTCAGAGCTCCCCTCTAAGATATCTAGAAATTTCCCTAGAGTTGTGTCATATGCCAATGCTAGGCAGGGCTGCCCAAATGGACCTAGAAATGTGATCATGGTGTCTGAAAGCCTGAGACAGGAGAGGCAATCAAGAGATTAGACCAGAAAACAAAAAAGAAAGTCAAACCAGGATCAAGAAGTGGGAGCCTAGAGGCCAAAGATCCTTAAAAGGGACACATTCAGAAGTAGGAACTGGGAAGTCACAAGAATCAAAGCTGTGGGAACAGGAAGTAACATGGACTGGTGGCAGGGCAGAGTGGCTAGGAACAGGCAGTGTGTATTAGGAGCAAGGGCATCCATATGGGACCCCAGCTATAGTCAGCTGATGTCATTCCTGGTGGTTCCCAGTCACATGTTTCTGCCTCAGGAAAATGCTAAATGTGTCCAGTGGTTTCCAAAATGCGGACAGATTTCTGTCATCTGTGCCTAAAATGAGTTTCCAACATGCCTCGGATTGGGTGGATAAGGTGGAATTAAGTTTCCAGGCAAAATACTTATGTCCATTCCATATACAGACAGACAATAATTTTAAAGGGAGCATGCATGCCCCTTTCACATATTAATAAACAGAATATATACATTTAAATTGTTCTGGTATAACAGAGAAAAAATATGTCATTATAATTTAAAAGTCTTGGCAATATAGAAATATACATTGCAGAAAATAAAGTCTCCTGTAATTCCTTTCCTGTTCCACTGAAAATGCCAATATTAGCAGTTTGGAATATAAGCTTCTCAGATATTTCCATGTATATGCTAACTGTGTATGTATGTATATGTACACTATTACATATACTTTTTTAAAAATTTTTTTAACATTTATTTATTTTTGAGACAGAGAGAGACAGAGCATGAACGGGGAAGGGGCAGAGAGAGAGGGAGACACAGAATCGGAAGCAGGCTCCGAGCCATCAGCCCAGAGCCCGACGCAGGGCTCAAACTCACGGAGTGCGAGATCATGATCTGAGTCGAAATTGGACGCTTAACAGACTGAGCCACCCAGGCGCCCCACTTTTTTTTTTTTTAAGAGAGAGAGAGCATGGGGCTTGACCTCACGACTGTGAGATCATAACCTGAGCCAAAGTCAAGAGTCGGATGCTTAACTGATTGAGCTACTCAGACACCTCAACATATACTTTTTTATTTTTAAAAGTGGGGTTTTAAAAAATGGGGTGTCTATAACTGTGCAAATGGTATTACTTAATATCTCTCATAATCAAGTTTTTTAAAAGAACTAAACGTGAATTAACTCTTTATAAGTCAAAAACGTCTGAAAGGACTTCTAGAGATTTCCTAGGTAATATCCCCTGATGTAAGGATTTGTGCTTCATGATCATGGCCTCCTCTTCACCACCTCCTCAATCAGCAATGGCCTCGGCTAGTGGCTTAATAGGTCTCCAATTCTTTGGGACTCTAGGTCTAATGACAACCACCACCCAGGAATCTCTCTCATCTGTTACCCTGCTGAGATCACTACTGGACAGATCAAGATGGTGGCCTTGGTGTGCACTTAAAAAACAAAACTGTGCACACTCCAGTACAAACAGCCATTTCTTTAGTTCCTTCTTTATGTTCCTTCTCCTTGTGGTAAACTACTTGAGGATTTCATTTAGGACATTCATTAAATTGCTTTTTCAACCAGCATTGCAATCCTTTGAGGGAGGTACCAGTATCAACCTTAAATGAGGCACAGAATATTTAGTAACTTGCCCAGAGTCAGCAACTGGTAAATGGCAGAAAAAGATGAAAGAGGGACAGGAAGAATAAGGAAGGCGCAGATTCAGCCCCAAGAACTGCATATAATTCTCAGGGTAAACAGCAAAGGCCACTTGCAGTATTATAACACTATAGCTCACTAGCCGTTCCTGTGTGTCTTCCACTTAATTTTCACAGCAACCCCTGGGATAGCAGATGCACGATCAGACAGAGGACATAAGTTGCTGTCGTCAGAGCTAGATTTGAACCCTCTAACTTTGGAACTCACTCTGTTAATTACTGCACCAAAGAAAATCATCATGGTGAGGACAGACTATACCAGCAGAGCTCCATGGGCTGGGGACTACTTACCTAGAGAGCAGCAGAAGCCAGAAAGATTCTAGAAGGGGCCAGGGAGAGGCAATAGTAAGGCTTGGGAAACTTCCTTAGGTGATTCCAGAATCTCCATTCAAAATTGCCACGGTCCCTGCCTGATGGGATGCTTTCCCTCTCTCAGGACTGGGGGCCTCAGCTAGCAGCTCAGGTCTGGAAACCCTCTCAAGCCACTAAGTTGGCCACCACACCATCCTTTTTCATCACCCCAACTCCCACCCTGTGGGTCTATTCATTCCCTTTGCAGGCATCTCCCTGACCTCATCCCTATCACCCTCCCCTCTACCACCTGCAGCCCTGAAAACACCTCAAGGTATAAGAAACTAAAGTGTCACCACCTCACTCAAAGGCTAGAGAAGGCTAATCTAAGACAATAAAAAAAAAAATGTAAGGCAGTGAGGAAATCGGATTTTTTTTTCTTTTGACATGATTTTGTGAATTTGATCTCTGGATGTGATTTTCCACCGTTGAGCTTTACAGATTTTGTGAATTCTAAAGCTTGAAGTCCTAACATTTTGATAGGAAGTATAAACAGAGGAGGCATCTCATGCCGGAACCGCCGCCAGGAAGCCAGAAGGCATTTCTGGACCAGTATCAATAGAGAGCCTTCCCTTCACACTGCTCTTGGCTAGGTTTTGTCTTCCTATGCGAGCTTCTATAACATACAAATACTGCAAGAGAGGACAAGAAAATCGATTACAGGAGGCTTTGAAGATGAGGGCCCTGAGTTGGTATTAGCTGAGCATGTCAACTTAAGGAAAAAAGGATCACTCACACATTCTCCAGACTCAGAAGCACAGGCAACAGAAACCAGGTTGAGTTTCAAGTAGATTACAGGGGGAATAGCCTAGCAAAATAGGATACTTCCTCTCCCCCCTCCCTCCACACCGGCCAGGGAATGGGTAGATAAATCTCAGGAAGACATCATATCAAGCACCCATTTCTAGTGTATTGGATCTGAGAGCGGGAAGGTGCTTCTCAGCTTGCGGTCTGAGGCAGGCTTCAGCAGGCACTGCAGGAGAAACCCTTCAGGGAGGGATGCGCCCTCCATGCTTTGGGTAACAGCCACTAGATTGGCACATTTAGAGAGTTTATAATAGATACAGCTCCCCTGATAACTGACAAGAACAGACTCCGTGGGCTGTGTCATTCCTGCTTGGGCAAAATATCTCCCAAGGTTGGTGGGGGGAAGGGTGGAGCCGAGGCCAGCAGTGAACTTCCAAGGCAGAATTAGCTTTAAATAAGTGAGAAAACAAAGCTATTTCCCTCAGCCTGCTCCCAGGCTCCCCTGCTCCAACCACCACAATATGCAGCTCTATGGAAATTCAGAATGCTCTCTGAGATGTTTATAGTTTGTTTTGGTGACAGTGGTGGTGGTGGGTAGTTTTTTTTTGTTTGTTTGTTTGTTCTTGTTTTGTTTTTAATAGAAGTCATTCAGAGCAAATGATATTTCATTTCTGCTTTATGCAATTTTAGGTTCATGTGTTTTCACTAGTGAAAAAATTATATGAAGATAAAATTGGGTTTGTTGGCTTAAACCTTCCATGGTTCTAACTTGCTTGTTATTGTATAGGACAATTTTACTTTTTAAAGACTTGTTTTGGGGTGTCTACATAGCTAGTATATAAACTATATAAAACTTGAAACATTCACAAAGTATAAGGAATCTCTGCTTCCAGCCACAAGAGAGTAACAGGGACTGGATTTATCATCCATCTTGAACAACACAAAACTGGATGAAAGATACAAAATACTGGTTTTCAGACATTAAGCAGTGGGCAGTCAAGAACTGTGCTCCCCAAGAGATAGAATGTAAAGGGTGTGAACCCTCTGATTGCCCTTATGTCCTGCCTGGAGAGAGTTTCCAGGCTGTACACGGGGATGGGGCCCCCAAACAGAACCCAGAGGGTCTCCCTGAGCCGAGGAGACACAGATCAAAGTAGCTAGAATCCACAGGGCTGTGTATTGGAGAGAAGAGAGCTATACCAAGTGATGGCTCCACATACCATCAAAGGGGTCCCCTCCAGTCTTCCAGTGAGCACTGAGCAAGGGACACATGTACAGAAACTACAGGGAAAGAACCGCCCAAGAGAAACAGGCAGAAAAAAATCCCCAGAGCTTATGCAGGGCCAAGAATAACTTCCTGAGCAGGAAGAACTCTGAACACATGGAGCATTAAATAGAATCCTCAGAAGATTGTCTTACCTCAGTTGTGGGACCAGATTACATCTAAACTAAAAGACTATTAGCCTCCCACCTAACAAAGCTTGAAAGAAAGTCTTGAAAAGATCAAATTATTCCCCCCAAAACCTAACTGTATCCCAGAATGAAATATTTAAAGGAATATAAATCCTCCCAAACCCAATACTATAACACAGAATTCTTGTCATGGCATAACAAGTTATCAGGTAGGTAAGTAAAGAAGCAGGAACATATGAACCATAATCAGGAGAAAACCTTAAAAAGCATTAAGAAGATCAAAAAATAACCATGACCTTACCAGTAATAAATGATCTTAATGATTCAGGTTATTATTACCTTTTAGGCTTTTATTTGGTACATATTTTTTAAGTTACTGAAATCACATTAACTATGGCTGATCAAATATAGGTACAACTTAACTTGGTTGAGAACTTTTCTGCCTTCCTGCCTTCTTTTCTTTCTTTCCTTTTCTTTTCTTTCTTTTTTGGCGATAAGAACCAACACTCATTTGGGTTACCTCAAATAGGAAGTGTATTATAAGGAGAACACTAGGTAATAAGGAAAGAGGGTTCTCAGCTAAATTGGCCAAGGGAGAACAAAAGACAAGTAATTGGACCTTGTAGGAAGTGAAGGCATGAGAATTGCTCAGAACCAGAACAGCTTCCACATGTCGGCAAGAGCCTTAAATATTCCCTCCGATGCCCCACCTTAACAAGCCTCACTCCCCATGAACTCAGTATTCCTTCTCTTTGTACATCACCTTGCCGCTTCTGTTGTACACAATGGTTTCTGGCCTGGATCATTCAAACCCATGAACATCCACCTGACTTTCAACCAAACTGAGAACACTTTACATTAAGGGATTGAGAACAGAGATGACAATGACATTCATTCTCTTGGTTGTGGTCCCAGGACAGGACCTGAGCACAGGTAGGACATTTCTCTCACTGCCTCCATTCAGGAAGCTATGGCTGAAAGCAGAGGCAATGTGGGTGAGCTTTCTTCAGTCAAAATTTGCCTGCACATCCAAGAAAAAGTCAAATGTTGGGGTATATATTTGAGCATCAACTGCACAGAAAGGATACACAGATTACAGTAACTTCCTTCATGACCACAGGGCTCAACTTCCAGCTCTTAGCCATCAAAACGGGGCTATCCCCATCAAGCAAGTTTACTCTATTAGAAGCAGAGAATTATTTTTCATTGGTCATTTCTCCATAAAACCCTGTAAAAGGAGTGAGAGTCTGTTTACTATTGGATTTGTTGCTCTATCTAATTTAGAGGTTGGTACAATATTATCTTTGAGCCCTTGTATTTATGTAAATGAAAACATCCTCAAAATCCTATCTTAAACATTGTCAGTGTTGTTTTTATTCAATTATGAAAAATTTCAAGCATAAAGTAAAGCTGGGAGAATGTTATAGGGAACATCCATCGAGATTTTACTCTACTTGCTCTATCACACATTCACATAATTGTCCTCTCTCCATCCATTAATCCCACCTATGTTTGGTGCATTTCAGAGTAAGTTGTAGCTATCAGAATACATTCCCCTAAATAACTCAGCATGAATGTTGTTACCTAAATTTCAATGTTTGCTAATATTTTTTCCATGTCTACACAATAAAATGTGAAAATCCTAAGAGTGCACCCCTGAGCTCAAAAAAAAAAAAAAACAAACACATTGAACTGGGTAACCCAAATAATTATCAAAATCTATGACACCATCATCATCCCAGAAAATTTCTTTGTGCCCCTTCCCAGTCAATTTGTGTCCCAGTCCCCAGAGACAACAGCTGTTCTGATTTTTTACACCTAGATTTCCTTTGCCTTTCCAGAATTTCATGTAAATGGAATCACAGAATATATACTTCTTTCACCGAGCATCATGTTTTTGAGATTAATTCAGGGCACAGCAAACTTTTTCTTAATATATTTTTAAAAGTTTACTTATTTTGAGAGAGAAAGAGAATGTGCGCACACACACACACACACACACATACACAAAGTGGGGGAAGGGGAAGAGAGAAGGAGAGACAGAATCCCAAGTGGGCTCTGCACCTTCAGTGCAGAGCCTGATGCAGGGCTCAAACTCACGAACCTTGAGATCAGGACCTGAACTGAGATCAAGAGTCTAATGCTTAACTGACTGAGCCACCCAAGCGTCCCCTTAATATTTCTAAGTTGAAATATTTTAGCCTTTGGGGCCATACAATCTCCCAAAACTACTCAATTATGCTGATGTGGCCAGAAAACAGCCCAACACTAGATAAACAAATGGGGTTGGTTGTTCCAATAAAACTTTGTTTACAAACACAGGTAGCCAGCCCATAGGCCATGGTTTGCCAACCCCATTAAATGTTGTGTGCTTCAGTAGTTTGTTTCTCCTCACTGCTGAGTAGGATGCCATGGTAGGAATGTGCCAGTTTATTTATCATTTGCCAGCTGATGATCACCAGGGATGCTTCTAGTTTCTAACTATCGTGAATAAAGCCTCTAAGAACACTCTTGTACAAGTGTTTTTGTAAAACTGTGTTTTTCATTTCTCTTGAGTAATACTTAGAAGTGGAATTGCTGGGTCATGGGGTAGGTTTATTTTTACTTTTATTCTAAATCTATAAAAAAATAAACAATAAAAAACAGGTGCCAGGCATCAGTGTTACTTTTACTTCCCTTTACCAGGGAGAGATAATTATAACCACGTTCTGTGGAATTGTCTTCTCTCACGGAAACTTCTCTCCCTCTCCTGCCCTTTCCTTACTTTCACAGTGAGATCATCACAAACAAAACCTTAAAAAACATACTTTACACAGCTATCTCTACTACCTGGCTGCTTCTTTCTACTTCCTGGTTCAAACTGCCAAGAGGAA
This sequence comes from Panthera pardus, assembly GCF_024362965.1. NCBI lineage: Eukaryota > Metazoa > Chordata > Mammalia > Carnivora > Felidae > Panthera > Panthera pardus. The sequence continues at coordinate 51,991,598 of NW_026526688.1, read as the reverse complement.
GACTCATTTCAGCTGATCATCACCTCATGCCTGGCCAGCTTTTCAAGGTGGCCTCATGCCAGTGGGTGTTGGCCTTCCAGGGAGTGACCGCATGCCTCATCTAACAGGCATCTAATAGGCAAAGTGGTTCATAGGGTAGAGATGGGGCTTCTATAAAGGAAACCTGGAGGGCTGTGTCTCTTGGCTGAGCAGTTTCCCATAGCAAGGATGGTAGATGTGGCTGGAATTTTAATTGACATATAACTATAATGATTAATAATTCCCCTATTGTTGGATATTTAGGTTGTTTTCAATTTTTTGTCTCACAACTTAGGCTGCAAAAAACACTTTGAAACACAAATATTTGCATAAAATTGGCAATATTTCTTTCTAGACCCCCTAGAAGTCATATTACCAGGCATGAGTACCTGATATCAGTGTTTCCCCTACTTCAGCATGAACATTACGGGCAGGGCTTACTAAAACACACAGGGCTGGGACCCATCCTAGAGTTTCTGTTTCAGAAGGTCTAGGGTGGACGTGAGAATTCGCATTTCTAACAAATTCCCAAGTGATGCTGACCTGGGAAGAGGAATTTTTCTTTCCTTCTAATGCTTCCACAGCCACTTTCTGCTACTTTAAAATATTTAACACAATTTGCATTGTGTTACAATTAAATTTGCATATATCCATTTCCTCCCTAGAATAAGAGTTCCATAAGGTCAGGTTTTGCATTGTTTATCTTCATAGGCACTAAAGTGCTAAGCACGAATAGTGTATTTCCAAAAAAGAAAAAAAAAAAAAAGGTTGTTATGTCAATAATCTGCCACCTACCTAATTTCCTTGTTATTCTCTGCTTTGCAGTATTAATGCTGTCCCCAATTCCCCCAATTTTATTGGCAGACACTTAAAACTAGTTGCCACCTAACTTTTGATTATTGCTTCAATTTTTGATAAGCAATAGCTGTAATTTTTCACGCCTGGATTTTATACCTCCTCTTGTCATTAAGTACCCTTGATCCAAATTTTCCTTGGGGTGGGTGATAGTGGAAGGAGGTTGTGAGGGAAGATCGGATGGCTTGGCTTAGCTCAAACAGTGTCACAAATGCATAAACAGAGATCTTAAAATTAAATTTTTCCATTAGCATCCTTGAAATCAAAATCAAAATGAGATGTTTGTGAAAGACTTTGAAAGTAGTAAAGCCCTCTCTAAATTATGGAATTATTAATATGACACCTAGGTTATATAATAAACAGAGGAGAGGAAAACATTTAGGAAGTAACCTACCCAACTTTACCCCTGTCACAGTTCAGACAAAAATCAGACATACTTAAAACATTTAGACCACAGTGCAGAAACTAAAAGATGGATAAACAGCACATTCAGACCAAAGTTAGGAGAGTCTCCATGAGTTTGTATTACAGGAACCACAGAAGTTTTTTTGACTCAGATTTGTGGTATTTCCATACCATACAGTAAAAGTGTAAAATGTTTTGAATGAACTGGCCCTAATTGCCTCAGAACATCTTAAAGTGAGAAACTTTCCCTCTGGTTTATTTCACCTGATCCCACAACCTCTCTCTTCATCCAAGGTATGATCTAAAATAGGACTCACAGCCCATTTCCAAGATTTTCAGGTGATATAAGGTCAATGCACCAAGGAAAGTACCTGTTTGCAATTACATATATGTAATTGCATGTAAGTATTTACTATAGGTACATACAATTACTATGTCATTGAATATACGTACTTACTATCCTTTTTCTTTTTTCTTTTTTATTTAAAGTTAGTTAACATATAGTGTAATAACGATTTGAGGAATAGAATTTACTGATTCATCACTTACACATTACATCTAGTGTTACTATCCTTTTTCACGAAGTTTTCCCGGTCATCTCCTGGTAGGATGAAGCTTGTCCTTAATAGACTTCTCAAGAAAGGTTCATGAGTGTAGTATTCCCTGAGTTGTGGCAAGTTTAAAACTGGTTTTCTACAGATTTGACACTTGAAGGATACCTAGGCTGGATATACAATTCTTGATTCATATTTTCTTTACTTGAGTGTCTTAAAATAGCTGCTCCATGGTTGTCTTGCTTTCTACGTTGATATTGAGAGGTCTTATGTTGACTTAATCTTTTGCCTTTATTATTTTAAGCAATTATGTTCATTAATTAACTTACTATTTACATGTTATTATTATTACCTTGCTTAGAGATTTTTCCTTTTTTTAAAATTTTTTTATTAGTTTTATTTTTGAGAGGCAGAGAGAGACAGAGTGTGTGTGGGGCAGGGGGGCAGAGAGAGAGAGGGAGACACAGAATCAGAAGCAGGCTCCAGGCTCTGAGCTGTCAGCACAGAGCCTGATGCAGGGCCTGAACTCATGAACCGTGAGATCATGACCTGAGCCGAAGCCAAACACTCAACCAACTGAGCCACCCAGGCGCCCCAAGATTTTTCTTTTTGAAAAAGTCTAATAGTTTTGCTAGGATATGTCTTGGAGTTGATTGTTGTGGCTTAGTTTTCCCAGGTATTTGATGGACATCTTATTGAAAAAAAAATTTTTTTTGATGGACTTTTTAAATATGTAGAATCAGATCCTCTTTTATTTCTGGAAAGTTTTATGGACTATAGTTGTAAATGTTAGTTCTGTTCCATTGTTTTCTTTTTCTTCTTCAGGAACTCCAATTTTATATATGTCTGTTGGATCTTCTTTGCCTCTCTTCCATTTCAACAGCTTTCTGACAGTTTTTAAATTCCTTTTTAAATTTTATTTTCATTCTCTTAGCTTTCTTCAATATCTCTTATTAACTTTTAATTGAATAGCTTCCTCTGGGCATCTTGTAATCTTGTCATCACTTCTGATACGGTTGTGCCTTTTTACTTCCATTTCTTTCCCGTGTACAATCAACTCTCATTTGATTTCTTTCTGTTTTTTGTTCCTATGAGTCTGAATTTCCAATTCAGAGTTGTTTTTTCTCCTCCACATCACCAAGTAATTAATTTGATATGGGGTATTATCTATACTTTTCTTCTGGTTTTGGTTGTTTTTACAGGGGTAGATTTTCATCCATTGAAATGTTTCAATTCCCACTTTCTGTTTTCTTCTCATAGAAGCCTTGTATAGATGAAGACTATTTTTGTTTATTAATTTCATGGACAGGCTCTTGGCTAAGGCGTAGTGCAAGAGTGCCACTTACTCTCAGTGTAGCAAAGTGCCCTTTCAAACAGTAGTTCTCTTTTTAGTGTGTGTGGAGGGGAAATTGGGGAAAAGAAATTTAGATTCCTTGATTGTTTAGGATTCTCTTTTGCTTGCAGAACTCTAAATCTCCTCTTCTTTTATCTTTTTAATCACCTAGTCCCCAAAGGAGACTTTCAGAAGCATTGAAATTGGTTCACTGCTACATAAAAATCATCAGTATTCATACTTGATCTCTTGCTGCTTTCAACATTGCTGATCACTTCATCGTTATCTTAAACATTTCCCCCCCTGCTTTTCCTCTTACCTCTACAGCAGCTCCTTCTATGTCTCCTAGGAGTCTTGTTATTCTCTTCTGGCTATTAAATTTAGATTTCCTCAAAGCCTGGCCTTTTGCTATTCTCATTCCATGTGCCTTCTGGGTGCACACATTATGGTCCATGGCTTCCTTTAACATCTACATTTGCATGATTCCCAATTTTTATCTCTAGCCCAACCTGTTCCCTGAGCTCTGGACACCTATGTCTAACTGATGAGGTTCATACTCAAAGACACCTCAATCATCTCATATCTAAAACTGAGTTATTTTATTCCTCACTCCCAAATACCACCATTTCAGTTGTAGAAATTTTGAGATTATTCTTGACAACTTTCTCTCTCTCAACTCCCAAATCAGTCTTCCCATATATACCTTTCTCCCTTCAATGTGTTCGGCCCATACAACAGCCATAGGGAACTTTTAGAAGCTATAATGTGTGTTACTCCCCTACTTAAAAATTCTTCAGTGGCTTCCCATAGCTCTTGAGACAAAGACCCAGACCATTATTATGACCCACAATGCCTTGTAAGAACTGGCCCCTTACTCAATTTTGTGGCCTTGTTTTCCCTTGCTCTGAATTCTAGCCACATCAAGTCCTGGAATAGTCCATGTTTTAATTCATTTGTCACTTCCTTGTGGAAGCTTTGTTTAATTTTCCTAAGTTAAATCCCCTCTTATATTCTGTCCTAGCCACATGCATTTCTCTTTCACAACATTTACCTTTAGGTCTAATTCTATATTTATGGTAATGCCTCTCTTCTTTGCAAACTCAATGAGGGTAGGGGTCATGACTGTTTTGTTCACTTTTGTAATTCCAGCACCAAGCACAATCTCTGAAACAATAAATATTTGTTGAAATAATCATCCTAACCTCTATTTCCTTTAAAATTATAATAGTGCCTTATTGAGTATTATATTGAGTGTTTCCTATGCATCAGGTGCTTTTCTAAGCACTTGACATGTATCATCTCATTATTTCTCTTAATAGAGGAATAGGGAGGTAAAGTAATCTGCCCAAGATACACAGCAGGTTACCAAAGCTAGTAAGTAAGTGACAGAGCTAAGATTTGAACCCAGAAAGTGTGGCTTCAGAATCCTAGCTCTCTGGGGCACCTGGGTGGCTCAGTCGGTTGAGCGTCTGACTTCGGCTCAGGTCATGATCTCACGGCTTGAGTTCAAGCCCCGCATCAGGCTCTGTGCTGACAGCTCAGAGCCTGGAGCCTGCTTCCGATTCTGTGTCTCCCTCTCTCTCTGCCCCTAACCCACTCGCATTCTGTCTCTGTCTCTCTCAAAAATAAATAAACATAAAAAAAAAAAAAAAAAAAAGAATCCTAGATCTCAAATGTTATGATATTATAGTCCCTTTAATGTTCATATCACTGACTTATGCTTTTCTGATTAAAGTAATTTTCTGAAAGTCTTTCAGATGGAAATAATCTCAGTGATAATTCTTTTTTCATAGATTGGATCAGTGTTATAAAAAGAGGTCATTTCAAGATGACTTTCTCAAGATCACACTCCAAGCTAGTAGCAGAATTTAGGCTCTGTAATATTTTCTGACTGCTTTTTTCTTCCTCCATTGTATCAGCCTGGTGCCTCTTAGGACTGGGCTAAGTTTAACTGGCAAGATTCAGTTCTATTTCTTTTACAGATAAAAATTTTAGTGATACATCTGATATATAAAGATGTAGTACAGCATATGAGAATTCCTTTTTGTGATTGTACAGAATGTGTAACTAGCTTTTGTAATTGTATGTATGTGGAGTGTGTGTGTGGGGGGGGGGGGGTGGGGGGGTGTTGACTGAGATTTGCCAGAGCTAAAGAAAAGAAGTAGCAATCATCTATCTCTGACATTGGTCTTTGCTTGCCTGAAGGTGGGGGACTATGTCAGATGATTTACCCAAGTAACTTCTAGGTTCAGTTCTTTCGTATATTGAGAGCATTTGTTACCTAAAGGTATTCTTCGCAATGTACTTTTCTTGAACAGAAAAAAAAAAGGTATATTTTAACCCTGCGTTCATTCATACCTTTGGTTGTTTAATGGCCTGCTGCACAAAGGAAGGTCTGTGGATCATCAGCACCCACATCCTTGGAAGCTTGTTAGAAGTGCAGAATTTCTGGTCCTATCCCAGACCTGCTGAATGAGAAACTGCATTTTAATAAGATCCTCAGATGATTCACATGCACATTAAAGGTTGAGAAGCACTGCTCTGAGAGGGTCTGCCAAGAAAGAGACTGAAGAATAAGACTGAATGTCTTATACTGATGTGTCTTATTTTTATTTATTTTTAAAATTTTTAATGTTTTTATTTATTTTTGAGAGAGAGTGCGCGCATGAGTGGGGCAGGGGCAGAGAGAGAGGGAGACACAGAATCCAAAGCAGGCTCTAGGCTCTGAGCTGTCAGCACAGAGCCTGACGTGGGCTCGAACTGTGAACTGCAAGATCATGATCTGAGCTGAAGTTGGATGCTTAACCGAATGAGCCACCCAGGTGCCCCTGAATCACCTTGTTTTTAAAAGCACAGTATCCACTCCCAACTGACAATTTAAAAATACAAATAGGGTTCTATGTACATTTTTTAAAGCCCAAACTTAACAATAGTTTTTTCCCATTATAACGTGCACTCTGGAACTTGGCCTTTATCATAATCATCTCTGTATGCACATAGACATCTAGCAGAATAGTTTGAGTATGGTAGGGGCTGTTTTGTGAATTTTAACTGAAGTGTCTCAGTCTCCAGGGGAGTTCTAATGAAATTCTGGCAAGGAGACTGTCAGACAGAGAGGAGGGACATGTGACTCTCCACAAATTTCAGGTGACTATATAGATAGAAGGCTTTCTCCTCATGAGTAGAACATAAAGAGAGCATCCTAGGTGCCAAGAGAAGCTGTATGAAGGACTAGATTCCTGTTCTAGATGAAGTTTCCCTTTAACTAGGGGTCTAGACCATCAAGGTAAACTTACCTAGTTTCATAAACATTAGAAAAAAGAAATACAAACGGATAGTTGCTGCTAGCAGTGAATACCCAGGAACTGAGGGGAAAGAGGAGAGGCAAAATCAATGTAACTTTTATAACTAAGTCAGGGAGCACATAAGTTGTGACGCAGAAAACAGGAGTAAAGTAGGGAGTTGGACTTGCTCCAAATGAGAAAGGCAGGATCACCCAAGTCCTTGGATAATTAGCTGATCTGTTTGATAAGATAGGAGAAGATAGAAGGTAGTTACATGAGAGTGGACAATAGTGAATTGATCAGGAAGTCAGCATTTTCAAGCACCACATACGTTGGTATATGATTGCAGGAAGATAATTTTGTCTCTTTGATGGTCAGAAACATTGAGACAGAAGTTTGCATCACTGCTGGTGTGGTCTAGGTCAAAACTGAACTCGGATTGTTGAGTGTGGCAGTGAATAGTAAGGAATGGTTGTGCCTTGTGATTTGGTGAGCTGCCTTTCCTGGAGATGTTCAGTCAGAGACCGAAAAAGGAATCCTATAAAAGGGACTGCATTTGGACGAATGCAGGATAGACTAATGGTTTCCATGGTTTGTTTCAACTCCACCATTTCTTGCGTCTATGACATCTCTATGAGGATTATATATTGAAAAAAACTATTAGTCTTGTTGAAGACATCATGTTAAAGACAGACAACATTTTAGCCACATTTAGTTATCTTATTAACTTGGGATCCCACAGATAGATTCATAGTTGTGTGTCTACTTACCTATCTACCTCAGAGGGCAGAGGTGGGGCACCATACTGCAAAGTCCTCCCCTCTAGGTGAGTTTGTCAAACTCCTCATACACACCGTTTTAATAATACTGGCGGCCCTAAGAACTATTGTTTACATGTTTCTTTTCCTCAGGAGATTCTGAGCGGAGGGCAGAGTTCATGTTTTACTTCCAGAAACCACCACTCTTGGCATTTAGTTATTAATATTGAGAGTGACACAGGTAACCCTATTGAGCGCTTGCTCTGTGGCAGACGCTTTTAGAAGCGTTTACACATAGGCAATCATTTAGTTCAGGAACTTGCTCATGCGAATAAACCCACACCCTCCCCTCCACCTGCTTTAGACCCGGAGACCTCTGACCTCTCCCCCTGGGTGTCCGCAAGCCCGCACCTTCCGGAATATACTCTCCCCGGCCCGCCCCTCCCCCATAAGGCCCGCGTCCCGCCCACTCGCCGCCACGTGGTTGAGGGCTGGTCGCGGCCCACTGACGTCACCAGCACGCGCCTCGGCCGCTGCAGTCCACCTGGTTTGCGAGTCTGGTGGTTGTAACTTCTCCGCGAGCCGGCTGCTTGGTCGCCGCCACCTCTCAGGTCCGGAGGCTCGTGGTGTCACAGGCTCTCGACATGTCAATGCTGGCTGAGCGTGAGTGGAGGGAGCGAGGGTGAAGTTTCCAGGTGACGCGCCCGGCCAGACCAAGTGGTGCGGGGTGCGGGTCTCCGGCGCGCAGTGGGGCGGGGGATGCCAGGGGACTGGGTAACCCCGGTTCGTCTCGCCCTGCCTGCCGCAGAGATTTCCCGGCGCAGCCTTCCCCAGGTTAGCTACTGGTCGGTTAGTGAAAGAGACTGCCAGTGTCCACGTGGGACTTTGTCCTCAAGCTCAGATCTGGGCACGCGCGCGGTGGGCTCGAATGGGAGCCAGAACGCCGATCGTAGGAACCCTGACTTGGTCTTTCACTTCCCGGCTCTCAGCTTCTTCTGGTTAAAAAGAGGCGGCTGGGCCAGCAGAATCTCTTCAGGCAGTGAAATCCCGTTCTCGAAGGTTTATTGAACCCAGAAAAAGAAAAGCAAAGGGGTTAAAAGCGTCAAACGCAGGAAGTTAGCCTTTTTTAGGGGATGCAGGGCTAATGAGTGATTCTAAGTAAGACTGGCTTAGTTGGGCTTAGTTGGAAATGTTAACATTCTTGTGTGACAGGAGTGTTGGCTGTAACGCCGCGTCCTGCTTCAGTTTGCTTCTGACACCACCACTTTGTGAAGTTCATCAATTCCCTCCCTCTGGAGAGGCTATTTGACTTCTGAGCGGTATCTGTAGCTAAGGTTTCCTGCCACCAGATGGCAGTCGTGCTTTGGCCATGAAAAGATGGCCCATAACTTTTTGGAAGTGTATAGTGAGCAATGAACAGAAACCGCTTGAACAGACCTACAGCAACCACATAGGATTCTGTGAAATAAATGTTATCAGCATCCTCTTATCTAAGAAGGTGGAAGAATGGGAGCACAAAACGCAAGGAGTAAACAGTTTTACAGGGAGTTCCAGTTTTACAGGGGATGAAATCGAGGTGCAGAGGAAAATAATTTGCCCTGAGTCACTGAGCTAGAAAGTGACAAATTTGATCTAGTTATCTCGTATCTTAACTTTTTTGTCACTAGGACCAGCAGTTTTCTATTGTTTTTAAATAGGGACTTACAGAAAAGAATATGTTCTAGACTGTGTCTCTGTGGGCTGTTTGTTCATTTGTAAAACTAGGGCTGCTAAGATCTTTTCTGGTTTTAATATTTTCTGATGTATGCTTAATACAGCATGCACGTTGGCCCTGGCTCTGCTGTTCATTTATGTCTCTTTCCATGATAAGTTTCTGTGGGACTATTAAAAACTACTTTTATTATCTTCATTACTAGGTTGGCTTAAAAAAAAATCAATGAAGTGGTGAATGTGAAAATATTTCAAAGTATGAAATGCTTGCTGTAGATGCATGAAATGCTGTCTGTAGACATCAGTAATTCAAGTTGCATGATTACAAGGGAATATTTTGAGTTCTTGTCTCCCCACCATGACTCCAGATTTTCAAATCTTTTGGGGTTTTTTTATGCTTATTTATTTTTGAGACAAGAGTTGTGAGTGGGGGAGGGCCAGAGAGAGAGGGAGACACAGAATCCCAGCAGGCTCAGGCTCTGAGCTGTCAGCACATACCCCAGTGCTCAAACCCAAGACCTGCGAGATCATGACCTGAGCTGAAGTGAGATGCTTAACTGATTGAGCCACCCAGGCACCCCAAATTTTCAAATCTTTGGCATAATATTATATTTTGTGTTATCTTTTAAAATAACTTGCTAAGTATAGTTTGTGGCATCTTTTGTGATTAGATATTTAGGACTGATGTTCTCATTTTATTTTTTTTTTGTTTTTGTTTTTTTTTGTGTTTTTTTTGTTTTTTTGTTTTTATTTTTGAGACAGAGAGAGACAGAGCATGAACGGGGGAGGGTCAGAGAGAGGGAGACACAGAATCTGAAACAGGCTCCAGGCTCTGAGCTGTCAGCACAGAGCCCGACGCGGGGCTTGAACTCACGGACCGCGAGATCATGACCTGAGCCGAAGTCGGCCGCTTAACCGACTGAGCCACCCAGGCGCCCCTGTTCTCATTTTAGAAGTAAGAAAATAGAAGCAAAGAAAAACCCCATACTCATAATTTCACTGCCTAGCAATTCTATTTTCTGTTAGTTTATAAAATTGGGGTGATTCTTAATTCTGTAGGTACAGTTTTGGTTTTTCCCCCACTTAACATTAGTGAAGATTTTCAATTCATTAAGCACATGCTATTTCCTGTTTTCCCTTGCCATGTGTACTATATTTTGTTTTATTTTTGCTATAGGCACTTACCCTATTTTTAAAATCTAGTAGTTTTCTTTGTGTTTCTCAAATATATTTTTTATTTATTATTTCTTTAATTATCAAGTGTTATTTTATTGGGTCTCCTTTGTGTAAGACAAAAAATCTAGCTTACCGAAACTTCCCCCATGTAAGACAAGAATTTAATTTATTGATCTCACTTCGTAGTCTTTATATCATTTGAAGTTTTAGACCTGGATTTTTATCAAGATATTACTCTTTTCTTAGATTCTTTCCTTTTCGAGACAATTTTTGACACTTCTAGTCATATTTATAGTCAAATCACACTATAGTTAATGGATTTTAGTGCTCATCACATTAAGATTTTTATACTGCAGTTTCTTTAACTTTGAATATGTCTTGAATAATTTTTTAATAGGAATACATGGTACATGGATGGTATATTTTGAGCTCTTGAATATCTAAAAGTGTCCTCTGAAAAAGAGAAAAAAGACAAAACTTCTGTCCCTGGCTTTTGGGACTCAACACACCTTTCAGAGTAAGCTGAATCCTGGCATAAGTCATGTGGTATTAGGCATGGAGTAATTGGAAAGTGAATAGAATTGAGAGTCTAGAAATAAACCGTTATATTTATACTCAATTGATTTTCAAGAGTGCCAAGACAATTCAATGGGGAAGGAATAGTTTTTTCAAAGAACGGTGCTCAAGCAACTGGATGTTCACAAGCAAAAGAATGAAGTTGTACTCTTATTTAAGCATGTATATAAAAATTAATTCAAAATTAATTATATTTAATCATATTTAAATATAATTATTTTGGGGTGATGAAAATATTCTTTAAGTAGGTAATGGTGATGGTACTACTCCATGAATATACTAAAAACCAATGAATACTACACTTTAAATGGGTGAATTTTATGGTTTGTGAATTATATCTCAACAAAACTACTTAAGCATTAAATAGTTAGAAAATATAGTTGGATAGTTATATAATCTAGAGTTAAATAAGGCCTTTCTAATGTTACCTAGGTAAAAAATATAGCAAAAAATGATTTATATACTTGATTATAAATTATTTTTATAATTTCTCTATTAAAAATGCTATTAAACTTTGCTTCAACAGAAAAAAAAAGAAAAGGGTTATTTATTGGGGTTACCCCCAAAATGCCTTGATGGAACCATCTAAAGTTAGAACTCCAAATAGGAGGAGTCCGGCTAGCGGATGGCAGAACACATCATCCTAAATAGTGATTCTGCAGATTCAGGGTACTCAACCCTGAGGCCCAGTGCTCCAGACTCCCAGAAGGAAAGCCAAGTATTCAGTATAAACCATATTGTTTGTATTAACAATTAGGCATAGTGAGCCACTCACCAATTCCGAGAATGCTTGGAACCCTCCTGAAAGCCAGGTTCCCAGCCAAGGTGCCAACCTTGTAAGCAAGCCTTTCGAAGGTTAGTAGTGAGGCCTGCTATGTTCTCTTCTGCACACAGGGTTAACAAGTTGACATCTAAGCGCAGAATGATTGTGGAATAAGAATAACAAAGCACATGTAAAAGTTGATCCAATCTGAACAGACCAGTGACAGTCTTTTCCTTGCCACGATTTCCCAAACCTGGAAATTCTACAGCACTAGAGCCCGAAAAGCCTTCCAGTGAAGTAGGGTTCGGATCAAATAAATTTGGGAAACATAGCATGCCTGCTTTGCCCTTAGAGGATCTACACATCTGCATATGAAATGTTCTGGGAAAGTCTCTAATATGGAACACTATTAAATTTTGTTTCACACAATGTTGCTCTATTTTATTTTAATGGGAAGCTCCCCTGATTTAACATCCTCGCTGGGGAAACCCTGCCCTACCCCTTTATTTGAGGATACCTGACATTTCTGCAAGGAAGAGGAACTGACCTTGGTGATCTTTTGTATAAGCATTATTACAGTCTGCTGTGTATGTGTATGTAACATAAAGTGTTGGAGTTCTTATTGGATAAGGTGGGTTCATTCATTCTCAGAAATGTCTTTCTCATATAAGCCCCAGTTAGAATCCCTGGCAGGCACCGCTGTGGAGAGACATGAACGCTGACACATACCAGTAAGCAGCCTTACAAAGAGAACATGGCTAAGAAGGCTCATATCTGGTATGTTGTTCATTAGCAGAGGCAATGTTATTCTCTGTATTTACTAAGATAGGTAAACTGGTAACTTAGTCATGGTTAACATTTTGGGGTCACCTTTTTCTTGCAAAACTGTAGATTTGAGCCCAACTTGTTTTGCTTTTTCTGCATGCTTATAAAAAGTTTACTTTTGTTTGGATGTGTGTAGTTTTGGGTCCCTTTATTGATTTTATGTGTTATACTGTAAGCCTCTCACTGAAGGTTGTATTATTTTTAAATTATGTTGTGAAGATGTGAGGGCGATCTGGCTGTGACACCTGTCATCGCATTGATTGCCAGAGTCGATTTGGCTGACCTGGCTGGTTAGGTGGGTGTCCCCTTCCCCACTGCTCTATGTGTGTCCCTCCCAAAGCTGCACAATAGGTCGAAGAGGGCGACCTTCCCCTTTAGAAAAGGGATAGAGGAGGACTGTTCTTCTGTCAAGGGTATACTAGTAGCTGTGCTCCCCTTCTAGAACCTTCAACCCAAGGTCCGTTTGTAGAATGTAGGGTAATCAAGCTTCCAAGACTCTAGACACATCCAAATGAGGTGCAGCATGTGACACTCTGCCTTCCTTGAAGGAGGAGGGGACGCAGGGAGTTAAGAGACTGCCAAGCATAAGGCTGTTGTTGATAGTGAGATACTGTGCTTTGATTGCTGCAGTAGGTCAATAATAAGCACACTTGACCTCCAAATTTCTCAATTGGCCACAATTTGCTTTAGGGCTTCGTGTTCTTGTTCTGTGAACTTTTTGAGGTTCTCTATCTCTGCAGCAATTTTCCATAAAACTATACTGATAAATTTGAGTTCCCAACGGTCAATTATTTGTATGCATTAAAAAATACTTAATACGAAGAGATTCAAAGCAGTTCCCTTAATTATGTTCTTTCCTTCCTTCATTCCTTTCCTCTTGTCTCCTTTTTTCTTCCTTCTTTCTTTTGAATTCACTCATACATTCATTCACATATTTCCTGAGTGCCTGCTGTGGACATAGCATTTTCTACTTCTTGCAATGAAGCATGAAAAAGAATAGCACACAAATGTAAGCTGTAAGGAGATGATGGTCTCATAGGAAACATAAGAGAAGGATATTAGTAGTCATAATACAGAAGAATGTGTATTCAATGCCAGAAAAGAAGCAGATAGTTTATTTTGGAAGTTCAGAGAAGGGGTCATGTGTCTCTAGGGCATTTCAGTAATAAGGGATGACATCATAACTATGTGTAGATCACATGTGTGGAGGGTACAGTTGACTCTCCCCAAGATCATAATGACTGTTGTATATTGTGGATTAAGAATATAAGCTTTGATGTCAGTAGGCCCTTGCTTTGTATAGAGGCTCTGATATTTGTTTGGGGGCATTAGGTACATTTCTTTCTCTAAGCCTCAGATTTCCTCATCTGAAAAATGGAGGTAAGAATTTCCATCCTCATTGGGTTACTGTGCAAATCGAATACAATATATGGATAACATTTGGTACATAACGTATGGCACCGGAAGCTGTAGTGGCTGATGCTGCTGGTGGTGATGATGACACTGGTGTTGACAAGTGCTTACAGTTGCTGCCTTTAGCTGAGTGTGGAAGGCCAACTGATGGTATATCATGTATGTCTGTTTGTCACATTTGGAGGGAACACTGTTATTTTTATCTTAGGCCAGTTTGTATATTGAGAATATAGTAGTTACTGGGAAAACCAGGGTAAGTAATCCAATCTGATGATATTTCATTGAATGCTGAATGTGATATCTGTATCTAATAAAACATATTGTTTGTCATATTTTTTGCAAATATGTGTGTACGTATTAGGTTTTGTGTGTATTTGTGTAGTGTTTTCCAGGTTTAAAAGATAAATTGCTGATGAGATACTTTGTCATTTGCAGGTCGGCGGAAGCAGAAGTGGGCCGTGGATCCGAGAAACACTGCCTGGAGCAATGATGATTCCAAGTTTGGCCAGAGGATGCTAGAGAAGATGGGGTGGTCTAAAGGAAAGGTATGTTGGAGAAGAGCAAAAGAAATTGGAGCCATGCATAAAGGCAAATCAGGAGAATGCATCTTTCTTAGGACACTGGGAGAAATTTGTGTTTTTGATCAGTAAGTGATTTTGGAGACATAACTAAATTGTAACAATAAAATTAGAATTGAACATAAAGGTCAGTTCTCTTCGTTTATCATTTAAATTGCTGTGATTAGCATCTTTTATAGATTGTGCCTTTTAATTAGCTGCACTTGGAATCATACTTAACCATCAGTGTTTTTATATTGCTAAGAGTAATATTTTGTTCCCCTTTATAGCTCAGAATATACATTTCCCCATTTTCCTCACACTATTTATTCCTGGTTGAAATGGGTTTCTGGTGATACTTTTGTATTTAAATGGTTCTTGTGATGGCCTTTAATGATCTTGTTCCCAATCCAGTGGATCCTTTTTTATTCTCACGTTACTTAATCCCTTAGCAGCATTGGACATACTGGACTATTCTTGGCAATACTTGTGTCTTGGCTTCCACAGTACTGCTCTCTCCCCTGTTTTTCCTTCTACCGCATTGGCCACTCCTAAGTATGTTGCTGGCTCTTCCTCCTCCAGCCTTTTGAGCTCTGGAGCTCCTCAGCCCCAGGCCTTTTCTGTATTCTGAAAGGTGAGCTCTTTGATTCCATACCATACTTTGAATGGTCTAAATTCTGAGAATTATCTGGTCCAGATCTGTCCTCTGAGCTTCAGGTTTGTAAATTCACCAGACTGCTTGACATTTCCACTTGAGTGAGCATCTCAAACTTTATAATTTTTGTTACAAAATTCTTGATACCCACCTTCCAGTCTTTTCCGTCTCAAGTTTTCCCCATTTTTGTAAATGGTCTTGCTTGGTTCCTCTACCTCTCTCACTTCTCGCATCGCCAGTCATTATTCCTCTCTATCCGGGGCCCCATCCTGGTCCACACACCATCACTGCCTGCCCTCTCAGCTGCTTCCCTCCCTCCTTTTCTTCCTCGGGGCCGTTTGCCAAACAATAGCCAGAATATCTTTTGAAATACAGAAATTAGATCATGGCATTCCCTTGCTTAAAAGTTCAGTGGCTTCCCATCGTTTTAAAAAATTAAATCCAAATTTCTACTGTAATTTCTAGGGTCCTGTGAGGTCTAGCCCCTTTATTTTATCTTATTTTCTCTCTGTCCACTCACCTAGAGCCACCCTGGTTGCCTTTTAGTTTCTTCAGTACAGCAGCCTCTCTGAGACACCTTACAAATGAGTGTTGATTGATTTAGGGACTTGGGGTCTCCTTTCTCCACTCTGTCAGTGTTGTTTTGTAAAATTATGTAATGGAGAGAGCCATAGATTTGTAATATCTCCAATGGGATTCCATTAGTTTGGTAATAGTACTCTGATTTCGAGCATCACAAAAAGGCATGTTCTGCATAGTGTGTACATGGGCCGTGAAATAGGTCTCAGGTTGAAGAGTTAGCATTCTTATTGTAAGTGCATCCTTGGTATTACAGACGTACTTTGTAAGAATCCATTAGACTGTGTCCTCTCTGAGGATAAGGATAGTGCCTCACTCCTGGATATTTCGTAATTAGTCGAATAGTTGATGAAGGAAGAAAGATGTGATCTCTCTTTATACTTGATAAAAATACTAACTCTCTTTGTGCTTGACCTCCACAGGGTTTAGGGGCTCAGGAGCAAGGAGCCACAGATCATATTAAAGTTCAAGTTAAAAATAACCACCTGGGACTTGGAGCTACAATCAATAATGAAGTGAGCAACAGTGTGTTTGCTGGGGGTTTTCCTTGCATGATTGGCTTTTTTTGTAAATACACATATTTCATCAAATTGATGAGGTTTTAACTATGCACGTGTGTATCTTCCATGCTGTGGTTGACTAAAGAGCCCATAACTAAGCAGGCTTTTCGCCACACACCATGCCTTCACCTTGCCTTGTTGTCCTTATGGGATTCTTTACTTGATTATGTCTAAGATCCGAATTAGTTTTGTTCCTAAACTTTGAAAAAAATATTCTTTTTATAGAAATATTCATTTCAGTATAGAAAGGAATTTTTATCTTTATCTTCTTTCTAATATTTGCTTATACTATTAAAAGTTAGTGGCATTTAACTTCGGAGAGAAATTAAGTTTTTTCTGCAAGAAAGTGGTGACCTTTTCCTGTCCTTTTGTCTATTTTTTAATTTCATTTTTTAACATTTATTTATTTTTGAGAGAGACCAAGTGTGGGCGGAAGAGGGGCAGAGAGAGAGGGAGAGACAGTGTCTGAAGCAGGCTACAGGCTGTGAGCTGTCAGCACAGAGCCCCATGCCGGACTCGAACCCACGAACTGTGAGATCATGACTTGAGCCCAAGTCGAACGTTTAACTGACTGAGCCAACCAGGCGCCTCCCTTTTGTCTGTTTCCGACTATTGGTATATAGCAGTTGAATTTATTCACGTTTCTCCTTAAATACTGGTGCTTTGAAAATATAACACTGTAGGGGCGCCTGGGTGGCTCAGTCGGTTAAGCCTCCGACTTCGGCTCAGGTCACGATCTCGCAGTCCGTGAGTTCGAGCCCCGCGTCAGGCTCTGGGCTGATGGCTCAGAGCCTGGAGCCTGTTTCCGATTCTGTGTCTCCCTCTCTCTCTGCCCCTCCCCCATTCATGCTCTGTCTCTCTCTGTCTCAAAAATAAATAAACGTTAAAAAAAAAAAAAAATGAAAATATAACACTGTAATTAAAAATTAATGGCCTATTGTGCTTTTCATTTTCAGTATTACTATAGTGTCTATGTTTTAAGTGTATAAGTATATATAAGTGTATAAGTATTCAGTATTACTATAGTGTCTGAGCTGAAAACTTTGTTCTTAAATTTTTACAGCCAGCAGAATCTGATAGGAAATCTGGAGAACTACTTATTATTTTGGAGAACTACACCAAATTATTTATTTGATATACTGAGTAATGGACTAGAAATAGTAATTGCGCTGAGTGATAGACTAGAGCAGCTAAAATTTTTCGGACTAACAGCTAAAATTTTAAACCACTAAAGAGTTTATATGGGGTTGGTTTTGAAGGTAGTTGTTAAAAGATAGATGCATAGATACACTTAATTTTTAGGAGAAGCGTTGCCCAGTAAACCTATTTTTAACATGCCTTAACCTTCAGCATTCTTAAAAAGGTGTGTATAAGGCAAATTTCTGCATTGATACTTGCTTCCCACTGGTTAGATTGTTTCGGAGATGCCCATTCCCTTTTAAAGTCAGGTTATTTTTGTTACAATGAACATATTAGCACCACTTCATGAAGGTGCTGACAGAGGGAAATTGGAGTCTTTCTTACTCCTTCCTCAGTGTGGTTTTGTAAATTGGGGGTCAATGCAAGCATGTAGAATTGGGCAAAGTATTTTAAGTTCACATGAGCACAAAAGAGAGCCCTGAACTCTGTCACTGCTTTTTTCCTTTGACCCACATAATATTTCCATAATGAGGTAATGATTTTATTTTGCTTTATTTTAATATTTAGCATGCAGGTTGCCTGTTGATTATTTGATTATAAGTGGACTGTTGATAAATTATCCACATTTGAAATCAGGACTCAGGCTTCAAATAAGCCCATTTTTAATACTGACACAGATAAATTACATTTTAAATTTATATTATTTCTTCATTCAAATTTATGTCATAATATTTTGATGAAACATTTAAAGTTTCACATTAACCACTAGATTTCCTTGATTCCAAAATAAATCTATCTCAACTGGTGCAAGTAAACTGTAAGCTTACCTTTATTTGATTTTTTGGATATTTTCAGGATAACTGGATTGCTCATCAGGATGATTTTAACCAGCTTCTGGCTGAGCTGAACACTTGCCATGGGCAAGAAACAGCAGGTAGGGGAAACCTTTGCTTTGTTGTCCATTGGATCTATAGAAGACACGTCTCAGTTTAAATTTTTTTACCAACTCTTTTTACTATAAGCATTATATATCTGAAAGTTAATTGATTGAAGTTATTACAATAGGCATTTCTGTTTACATTTTAATGGTGCTCTCCCCATCAAAAGCAAACACTTTTTCCCAGTAATAGTTTGAGAATGGCAAGATAAATCTGTTCAGTTCACAATCTCAAACAGTAAAGTGACCTTTCTGGGGATCCTTGAGTGTGACTAAAAACATGTTTTTAAAATATAAAGCAAAAACAAATACGTATACAAAGCAAGAAATATCAAGTAGGACCACAAACCAGCAGCCAGCAAAGGCTTACTAGAAAAGCCTTTTTTGTGTTGATACTACTTAGTGAAATTTGTTTTACCTTTGAATGTATATAAGAGATTCAAAATGCTCAGGTAAAGTAAAATTTGTTACAAGGAGCTCAGTACTAGAAATTGTATACCTAAGGTATAGGAACTGGAAATGAAACAGTTGAATATTGGGCATTCCATATTAACAGAAAAATAGTACTGTTAAGGGAACATGGATGGTATAGTCCTCAGACTTTTGGGCCTTTGGTCTAATTTTAGAGTTTAAAGGAAGTTTTTTTTGTCACATGGCTATTTGGAAAGCAAGGGCATGATGTCACCTAATTCTTGAAGAAATCTAGACTGTTAGCTCTTTGGCAAACAGTTTTTTTAAAAGAATAGTGGTAAAATACACGTAACAAAATTAACCATTTAACCGTTTTTAAGTGTACAGATCAGGGACATTAGGTACATTCATACTGTTGTGCAACCATCACACCATCTATCCGTAAAACACTTCATCTCGTAAAACTGAAACGGTGTCCCCATTCAATACTTACTCCCCATTCTTCTCTCTCTCAAGCCCTTGGTAGCCACCATTCTACTTTCTGTCTCTGAATTTGACTACTCTAGGTACCTCATATAAGTGGGATGATAAGGTATCTGTCTTCTGCATCCAGATCATTTCACTGAACAGAATGTCCATGTTATACCATTTCCAGGCATTCGGTTTTGTATCATTCCTTCCTTTTAAGGCTCAGTAGTGTTTCATTGTATGTACATATCACATTTTGCTTATCATTCATTCATCCATCAGTGGACACTTGGGTCGTCTCATGGTAATTCTAAGTTTTTGAAGAACTGCCACAGTATTTTCCGTAATGGCTACAACATTTTACATTCACAACAGCGCACATGACTTCCAGTTTCTCCATATGCTTGCCAACACTGGTTATTTTTTAGGTTTTTGGTTTTTTTGATAGGAGACATCCTGATGGGTGTGAGGGGATATCTCATAGGCTTTGATTTGCATTTCTCTAGTGATTAGTCATGTCCGACATCTTTTCATATACTTGGCTGTTTTTATGTCTTCTTTGGAAACAGGTCTTCAATTCTTCAATTCCTTTGCCCCTTTCTGAATTGTTTTGTTGTTGTTGATGATGAGTTATATTCTGCAAACATTTTTGTAAGGAATTTCTTTCTGTTCCCTGTGATTATGTTTGGCATACACTGAACTGTCAAAAGATGTTTGTTAAATTGGAAGAGGAAAAACTTTGTGGAATTAAAAATCAACCAAGTTCAGCAAACATTTATTGAGCTGTGTACTGAGTTAGACTTGAGGATATGTAGATGTATGAGACAGTCCCTGCTTAAGAGTTAGCTAGAGGATATGCTGGTAATTGGTAAAATTATAGGGCAAATTCAACTCTGGGAAGATTTATTGCAGTACTGCTTATAGGACTGAGCCCAAAAGCATGAAGGGAAAGGTGCTGTGTTTGTGTTTTCCCTAATTCCTTGTTAGAATCTATAACTTGGACAGTTTTCTTATCCATGGGATAACTATCAGAACTATCCTAATAGTTCTGTATAAAAAGATATATGGTCCTAATAAAAAAGATGCCAGTTTGTTAGCCAGAGAAAAACATAAGGAAAATGTTTTGTGAAAACACCAACTGGACTGGTATCAGGAAATGCAGGATATATGCAGTAGTAAATCTCAAGGACATTTAACCCTTACTAATTATAAACAAAAACATCTTTACATTCAGGATTTTAGTTGAAATCAGTAGAACCACAGATATGAATGTAAACATCATCATCTAACACTTGCAGGTTTTGACTGAAGAGTAATAGAGTGTCATGGTTTAGAGATGAACACCAGAGCCAGACTGCCCAGATTGACATCTCTACTTGTGTGACCTTGACCTTGAGTACATTACTGAACATCTCTGTACCTTGGTTTCCTTTTTGGTGAAATGCAGATAATAGTACCATCCTCAGAAGGTTGTTGTGAGAATTAGATACATTAATATAACTAAAGCACGTTGAACACTGCCTAACCTATAGTAAGTACTCAATAAGTATTAGCTGCTGTAATCTTTATGATTGTTGTTATTTGTAGAGATAGAACTCCATAGTAGAATATTTCCTCTTGATTACTTTTAGTAATTAGAATATAGTGCCACCAAGAAAGTGTGTTACTTTTCAGGTGGATAGATTTGGGCTCATTACTGAGACTGTTCCTAAGTGTCATTAATGAAATCAAAGGCAATAATGTGCTTTCTCCCCAGATTAAAAAAAAAAAAAAAAAAGAATGCTCTTAAGATAATGAATATTATAAATAGCCTCACTTGTTGGCAGCTAGATATAAATAAAATTTGAAATCTTTGTATGACTGATGGATGATCTGCAATTATTATAAGGTAAAAAAAGATGAAAACCCGTATATATGGCATGAGTTTGTAGGAAAATATAGAGAGGAAATACATGTGTGTGTGCTTGGGTATGCATCAGTGGTTTTCAACTGAGGGCAGTGTCGGGAGACATTTTTGTTTGTCACAACTAGAGGTGCTTCTGGTGACCGGTAGATAGAGGCCAGGGATGCTGTTTAATATCCTACAGTGCACAGGATAGCCCCCGATAACAAAGGATTATCTGGCCCCAAATACTAGTGGTGCTGAGGTTGATATACATAGAGTAGCTCCAGAATATCTATTCTGTACATATTTTATATACATAAAATATCTATGGAAAAATACTGAAGAAACTGGTAAGAGTGATTGCGTCTGGGAAGGGAGCTGAGTGGCTGGGAAACAGGGATGAGAGGAAATTAAGCTTGTGCTATAGTCCTTTTGTACCTTCATGACTTTGTACCATGTGTGTTTTGTCCTACTCAAAAAATTGTTTAAAAATTAAGTTCAGGGGCGCCTGGGTGGCTCAGTCGGTTAGGCGTCCGACTTCAGCTCAGGTCACGATCTCGCAGTCCGTGAGTTCGAGCCCTGCGTCAGGCTCTGGGCTGATGGCTCAGAGCCTGGAGCCTGCTTCTGGTTCTGTGTCTCCCTCTCTCTCTGCCCCTCCCCCGTTCATGCTCTGTCTCTCTCTGTCTCAAAAATAAACAAACGTTAAAAAAAAAAATTTTTTTTAAATAAATAAATAAATTTAAAAAAATTAAGTTTAAAACTGTTTCTTGAGTCCATTTCCCTCATTTACGGCCACTTCTGATGCTTCTGCTCTCCTTTGCCACAGAACTCGAATTTTCTATACAAATTGATTTCAGTTCTGTTCTCTCTTTTTAAAAACTTTTAACATGGATTGAGTCAGTCTCAGACAGTCTGTTTAGCTGCTCTGCCTCTCTTTCGCCTCTTCTAGACTTGGCAGACACTCACTGTGTGGGGCGGGGAACCCAAAACATCACACTCACTTCTCTGGATTTTCTTAGCCTTAACTGGGACTGTGTAATTCTCTGCTTTGCTCCACTATAATATCTTGGAGTCATTCCCCTCCTGCCCCCCAATATTTTGTTGCGGTTTTCTTAGTAAGAGAGACCATTGAAATGAGCCAGTTCACCATTACTGGAAGCAGGACTCTGGCTAGAATGTTTTTTTTTTTTTAAATAAACCTTAGTGAGGTATAAATTACATATATACAGTGTACCCATTTTTGAGAGTACAGTTCCATGAGTTTTGACAAATGTATATACCTCTAATATATAATATCGTAATAACCATGATAAATTTTCATTATTATAAAAAATTATCTTGGGTCGCTTCCGAGTCAGCCCCCTGCCACTCTCCCCCCCATCCCTCACTTCATTCTCTGGCCCCATACAACCACTGATCTCTCTATATAGACTGGTTTTGTATTTTCTTTTCTGCCTGGCTTGTTTTTCTCAGCACAAGTCATCCATGTTGTGTTTTATCCATGGAGATTTATCCATGTTGCGTTTATCAGTAACTCATTTCATTCCTGAATAGTATGCCATTGTATGCATATGCCATAATTGTTTATCTGTTCACCTGCTGATGGACATTTGGGTTGTTTCCAGTTTTTGCCTACTATACCCAGAGCTGCTGTGAACATTTCTGTGCACATCTTCGTGTGGACATATGTTTTCATTTCAGCGAGAGCCCTGTGCTCCCTTCCTTGTGCTACGTCCAGAAATTGCCTCTTGACAGAAATCCAGGGCAGTCCTTGAGCTCACGTCCTTTGTTGCCCCTCTGTCAAGGATGACAGTCCTGTGCTGCCTGTCATCAGTATCTCATGAGTTGTTTCATATCTTTTGTTTTCCCATTGTTTATAGTAGAGGGGCGTGCCCCATGGCAGTTACCTTTTGTGGGCAGAAGACAGGGAGTCTTCCTGCCGTCTCTTTTAAACCCATGTCAGTCAGACTTTGCCTCACTGCTCCACAGAATCTGCCCTTGCCAAAGTCACCAGTGACTTCCATGTTAGCAAATCCAGTGGGTATTTAAAAAAAATTTTTTTTAGAGGGAGAGAGGGAGAAAGAATCTCAAGCAGGTTCTATGCCCAGCATGGAGCTTGACATGGGGCTCGATCTCAATGACTCTGAGATCATGACCTGAGCCAAAATCAGGAGTCGGACACCTTACCCACTGAGCCACCCAGGCATCCCTCCAGTGGGCATTTTTTAATCCTCATCTTACCTCGCCCGTGACATAGATGTTCACTGCTTCTTGAAGCACTCATTTTCCTTGGCTTCTCAGACCCCACCATCTCCTGGTTTTCTTCCTGCTTCACCGGCCACTCCTCCTTAATCTCTGTTGCATTTTTCTTATCCCAGGCTTATCATGTCTGGGGCCCAGCAGTTCAGTCCTAGGACTGCCTTCATCTGTTATCTACACCAATTGTTTATTACATCATGGCCAGATGTAACAACATGGCTGGGATGTTTAGTGACAACGGCCAGATTGCTTGCTATGGTGTCACCCTCTCTCCTAAATTCCAGACTTGTATTGAACCCCCAACTCAATATTCTTAATTTGGGGTGTCATCAGCTATCAACCTCTCACACTTAACATGTTCAAACTCCAGTTCTGACTACTTCCCCACACCTACCCTCAGACGGTTTTATCCAATGTCTTTCCTATTTCAGTTGATGTCAGTTCCATCCTTCTAGTTATTCAAGCTCAACACCTGTATCCACTAGGAAATGTTGTAATTCTGCCTTCAGAATATATCCACACCCTGACTGCTTCCTGCCACCTGCACTATATCCAGTATGATCTGAGCAATCATTTTTTCTTGTCTAGATTTATAACAGCTTCTAAAGCTGGTTTTCTCGTCCATGGCACTACTGAAGTTTTAGCCTAGATAATTCTTTGCTGTGAGGCAGGTCCTGTGCAAATAGGATGATTAAGCAGCATCCCTGGCCTCTATCCACTAAATGCCACTGGCACCTCTCCCACCCGCCCAGTTGTGGCAACCACAGGTATCTGCACATATTGCCAGATGTCCTTTGAGCAAAATACCCCTGGTTGAGAACACTGTTCTCAGTTGATCTTTCTTCATCCGTCCGTGGTCTCCTTCTGCATAACAGAGTGATTCTTTCAGAGTTTAAGTCTGTGCTATTCTGCTTTCCTGCTCCCCCGCCCCCCACCCCTGCCACTGTTTCCTCCTTTTCATTCAGAACAAAAGCCAAAGCCCTTTCAGTGGACTTGCAGCCATATATAATACGGGCCTTTTCTCTTTCTGACCTCATCTCCTGCCACCCCTCTTCTTACTCATTCCATCCTAGCCACTGACCCCTGTGCCAGTTTGTGAATACATCAGGCATCCTCCTGCCTTAGGATTTTGCACTAGATTCTCTGTCTCTCTAGAGCACTCTTCCCCCAGTTAGCTTCTATGCATTTTCTTAGCAAGGTCCACACTTACTGCCAGTTTAAAATTTCTTCTGTTTTTGGAAGCCAGTTGGAAATTGGTAAGAAATAGCAGTATAAGGATATTATTTAGAAATATGAAGGAAGTAAAACCCAGGAGAACCAACTAAGAATGGAGAGAGATGGGGCAGGAAATTTGCTGTGTTGTTGTTTTTTTAGCTTTGTTGAGATACAATTCACATGGCATATAATTTACCTATTTATAATGTATAGTTCAATGGCTTTTAATATATTCACAGAGTTTTCACCAGAACCAATTTTAAAACATTTCATTACCCCTAAAAGAAACTCTACCTGGTGGCAGTCATCCCCCATGACCCCCCTACCCACCCTAGGTAACTGCTGATTTACTTTCTGTCTCTAAAGATTTGCCTATTCTGTACATCTCATGTAAATGGAATCTTACAACATGTGGTCTTTTGTCACTGGTTTCCTTCACTGAGCATAACGTTTTCAAGGTTCATCTTTGTTGTAACATGTATCAGTACTTTATTCCTTTTTGTTGCCCAGTAATACTCCATTGTAGAAATATACCATGGTGTATCCATTCATTAGTTAATAGGCATTTGTGTTTCTTCCACTTTTTGGTCTGTTATGAATAATGCAGCTGTGAACACTATCAGTTTTTCTGTGGCCTGTATTTTCATTTTTCTTGGGTATAGATGTAGAGTGAAATTGCTGGGTGGTATGGTTACTGTATGTTTAACTTGACTTGAGTAACCACCACCCTCTTTTCCAAAACAGCTACACTATTTGACATTCCCACCAGCAGTGTATGAGGATTTTAATTTCTCTTTATCTTTGCCAGCACTTGTTACTATCTGTCTTTTTTATTATAGCCATGCTAGTGGCTATAAAGTAACATCTACATGTGGTTTGATTTGCATGTCCATGTCGGCTAATGATGTTGACCATTTTTCATGTGATTATTGTCCATTTGTGTCTTCTTTGGAGAAATAGCTATTCAGGCCTTTGCCCAATGTTTAATTGGGTTGTGTGTCTTTATTCTTGTTTAGTAAACTTTTTAATATTTTCCAGTACCAGTCCCTTATCAGATACATGATTTGCGAATATTTTCTCCAATTCTGTGGGTTGTCTTTTCACTTTCCTGATAGTATTGTTTGAAGACTAAGGATACAGAAATAGGTTAAAAGACTCATCCCGTTGTCTGAAGAAACTTAAAATCTAGTGCAAAAGAAAGAAATGAAATAAATACCAAAATAATTTGATCCTCCCAACTTTTTCAGTTCCTGAATAGTTGAGAGACAGTAGCAAAGCTTTGGATGGTGAGGGTCTTCTTTGAAAATTTATCCTTATCTCTTTGTTTTCTAAGCTTTTTATTTCCCATCAGGTATCGCTAAGTTTGTATTACTGATGACTGTGGCTGGTTTCTAGCACACCTAGGCTTAGATACTAAGTGTGCTATTGGGTTGTTGTTTTGTTTTGTTTTTTAATGTTTATCTATTTTGAGACAGAGCGTGCAAGCAGGGGACAGGCAGAGAAAGAGAGAGATTCCTAAGGAGACTGCACTGTCAGCATGGAGCCTGACACAGAGCCTGATCCACGAACTGTGAGATCCTGACCTGAGCCAAAATCACAAGATGGATGCTTAACCTACTGAGCCACCGAGGCGCCCCCTATTGGGTGTAATGACAAAGTGGACACAGCTGAAGAAAGTCTAGAAAATAGACTAGAAAACAGCGACCCAGAATGCAGCTGTGAAAGAGGAAAAGCTGGGAAATATGAAACAAGTTTAAAGTGAGAAGACCAGCAGCACAAAGAAGAGAGAAAATGGGACAGAGGCAGTGTTTAAGGGGATAAGGGCTGAAGATGGTCTAGAATTAGTGATAAATCCACAGATTCAAAAAATTTAATGAATCCGAGCAGATTACATTTAAAGAAATCTTCACTTACAAACATAATAACAGATGTAACTGTGTAACAATGTAGCAGAACGCCATACACACGCATAAACACACACACACACACACACACACACACACACACACACACATTCACAGAGAGGAGACTCTTAATGCAGCCAGAGAAGATACACTGATTATCTGCAAAGAAGCAACGGTTATAAATGAAAGCAGAGTTCTTAAAGTGGAACCCAAAAGACATTGGAGTAATATATTGAGGGAAATATAACTGGCAACCTAGAATTTTACCCCCAGCAAATAAAGTTTTCATGAAAGTGGATGGAAAAAGTTTTCAGATAAAGCTTTACCACCAGTAGGCCTTTGATAAAGGAAATTTTAAAGGATGTATTTCAGTCAGGAGGAAAGAATACTTATCATCTGCAGTATCCCCAAACCGGTGGTAACCCAACTGTCCATCAGCAAAAGACTGGATAAGTAAACTGCTATATGTTTGTAAATGCAAAGAAATGAAGTATGGTTACATGCAAGAGTAGAGAGCAGGGGTTGGTAAACTTTTTCTGTAGAGGGCCACATAGAAATAATTTGCAGAGCATAGGGTCTCTGTTACAACCACTCAACTTGACTATTGGACTGTAAAATCAGCAACAAACAATATATAAACAAATGGATGTGACTGTGTTCTCCTTAAATGTTATTTACAAAAACAGGTGGCAGATCAGAGTTGGCCTGCAGGCTATTATTTATTCCCTGGTGTGGAAGAATCTCATTAACTTCATGTTGACAGAAAGAAATGAGACACAAAGATAACATCCGGTATGATTCCACTTGTATAAAAATTGAGAGGGCAGGTGAAAATCTGATATTTAGGTGCCATACTTGGGTGGTCAAGTTACTTTAAAATACAAAGAAGTGATTACTATGTTAAGACAATAGTGATTACTTTGGGGGAGAGGCAAGGAGTTGGCATTGAGAAGGGACTCACGGGGAACTTTTGGGGTGATATTAGTGTTCTGTTTTTTTTTTCTTGGTTGGCAATTACATAGGTTATTTGTGAACATTATGTTATATGTACTTTCTGTGGCTGTTACTCTCCCACCCTCCCGAAAGTAAATGGTTCAAAACCAGAACCAAAAGCAAGAGGAAGAGTGATTATCACAAAACTGAGGATAATGATTACAATTAGGACAGTGGTTTTCAACTGGGCGTGATATTGCCCCTCGTGGGACATGTGGCAATGTCTGGAGAGAATTTTGGTTTTCACAGCTGGGGAGATGTTAATTCTATCTAGTGGGTAGAGGCCAGACTGCTAAACATCCTACAGTGCACAGCACAGCCATGCCCCTCTGTCCCTGAACAAATAATTACTCACCCCAAAATGTCAGTAGCTCAGAGGTTGACGAACTCTATTCTAGGAGGAGGGGGCACAGGGGTGCTGGATGCTTCTGGGTGCAAGCAGTGTTCTGTTTTCTAATCCAGGGAGTGGTGGTGTGGTGGAATTTCTTTATAACTAACTGTATGGACTTCAGATGTTCCTATATATGATGATATGTGTCACAATAAATCTAAAAATTACTTGGTCCCTTTCTGGTAGACTTAATTACTTGAGTAATTTATGTAATATTAAACCTGTAATGAAGGTTGACTGAGAGTAACGTGCAGCAGTTTCATTATCAGGGTATCAACTGTAAATGGCAGTCAGTTTTCCTACACACATTCAATGACGTGCTTAGGGTGTTAGATAGACTTGAGCTGACCTTGCATGACCATGGTCATGGAGGCAGAAGCTTTTGAGTCTGGGGCTTTTTTTCTTAGAGACATCCACACAATCTTGAAGAGGGAAAATGAGTTGACTTTGCACTTTGGTATCATAACTTCCTCCTTCATGTACTGAATTAGAGAAAACTTTGTAATTTCTTAGGTGATAGGGTTATCAAGAAGTCATCAACTCCAAGATTCATAAAGAAAGGAGCTATGAGATTATTTTTGTAGGTACTAAGAAAAGAAAGCAGAGTTTTCAGTTGTTTTCTTTTGAGATTTGACAGTGCTAGCTAGAAAGTTACTTTTTTTTCTTTGATGGTATCGTGATTACTCTTTTCTGAGAAATGCCGTCGTAGTTGCAAAAACCCTGGTTGGGGACAGATGTACTTTGTTCTATTGCTGATTGCTGAGGCTGGGCACAGTGTAGTTGGGCCTTTGTGATGTATTCCCAGAAGTGCAGTCAGTGAAATGTTTAAAGTGACCCAGGGGACCCTGTATTATTTGTCAGGAAGGTAGTGAGTGTGTAACAGCTTCCAAGTGGTAGTGCTTTGTCCTCATGCAGTCCGGCCCACAGGTTTATCTGTGCAGGCTGATTCTTTTGTGCATAAAGCAAGCAGAAGACAGCTGAAGAGTTCCTCATCTGTAGATTAAGTTCCACCTCAAGACCCGTAGAGGGTGCTGATAGCTCTGCAAATGGGACGGAGCAGCTCACTGCTTACTGTCCTGCCCAGTAGAAACCAGGCCTTGCTAACTGCCGCTCCCAATACTGAAAAGCCTTTAGAATCTTCCTGTGAGGGAAGACCTATCCAAGGAATGGACCTGGACAACTAATAGGTTATTTTTCTGCCATGTCATCCTTGGTAAATACAGTATCTTCATCGAAGTGAATTTTTGATCATATTGCTTGTATTAAAGCTGAAAAGTAGATGACACAATAACCCAATAACATACTTTTCTACTGTTATAATATTTTTAGTTAGTTAAGCCTGTGTATCAATTCATACAGTATTGTTTTAACTAAGTAGAGATTCCATACTGTTCGCTTCATAGAATGTCTTGCAAAGATTCCAGAAATAACCCTTATTTTCTTGTGGGACATAAAACTCGGTGTATTCTTCAGAATTTCATTTTTTGGAATTATTTTATTAATTAGTTCTCTCTACCAGACTCAACTTAGCTTTTCAGTGGACTTCATGGTTTTACGAAATGTTTGTTACTTCCAGCAGGTATTTTGTCCCTTATGATTTTAAATATTTTTGAAAATAAACTGGGATGCCAAACACCTGTTTAGGACAGGGGTCTTCAAGTTTTTTTGCACTTTGAAAAACAGTATACCCTGTCTCACATTTTTTTTTTTTTAAGTTTATTTACTTCTTTTGAGAGAAAGTGAGTGAGCTGGAGATGGGCAGAGAGAGGGAGAGAGAGAATCCCAAGCAGGCTCTGTGCTGTCAACACAGAGCCCAGCACAGGGCTCGAACCCACGAACTGTGAGATCATGACCTGAGCCTAAATCAAGAGTTGGATGCTTAACCGACTGAGCCACACATGCACCCCCCCCACCTCCGCCTCACATTTTTGAGAACAACATTTGTAAGGTTTTTAATCATAGCTTTAAATCATTGCAAAAAATATAATTTCTGGCCTATTGGGAAATGCTAGCATTTTAAAATAATACCATTACGTTGTTAAATGTATCCAGCGGATGCTATATACCAGTACAATTTGATATTCATTGCCACATATTTATAAATACACCAGCAAGTCTTTTAGTAATCAGAAATGTTGTATTTCGTTGTTCCTTTTCCTCTGAAATAATGTTTCCATTGCACATACCCCATAGTATTTTATGCTTATATGTTTCTTTTTGTTTAAACTTTTAAAAATTCATCACCCTATTCTATTTCTGTGCTACAAAACAAATACATATAAATACACCATTCCTGGGAAAGACTGCTCCTGTGTAAATCAGCCCCCAAAAGTCTCTGTTCCTAGAATGGGATTTGCCACCATACCTCTCCAAAAAAGAGACAGAGAGAGAGAGAGAGAGGAAGGAATTTGAGCAATTCAAGGTTGCTTTATTTCTAGTAACCCCAAGATTTTAAGTGTAATATTTTTCTTTGGATGAAGTTGTCATTGCATCAGTAGATGGCAATGAATAAAACTGGGAAATATATTACAAATTTTGAAAATAATTATTATAATAGTGCAATCTTTCTGGAAGTGCGTCTCTTGATGAGATAGATAGATTGGTGCGGGGAGGGGGCTGCTTTTGCTGCTTTGATTAAAAGATGCTTCCCAGTCCTTTGGTTTGTGCCTTGCTTATATCCTTGTGGAGAGGAGAGTTGTGCCCCTCTTGTAAAGTGAGGGAAGGACCCATGGGAGAAGTGGAGAAGGAGAGCCACATTGCTGCATCCGCTCACAGAGCAGTGTGGGGAAAAAGCTAGGGACTGATTCCCCTGGGATCTGTCCGTGCTCCATGTACTGTGGGAAGCCTGTGTCCTCGGCAGGTGAGAAGCTCTCCCGGTGAGGCTTAGTGTCCTCTGAAGTGCAAGAGCAGCTCTGATGGGGACATGGTGTAATGGGTAAGGATGTGGACTGTCACTCATCTCTGCCTAGGTTTGAATCCCTTCATAGCCACCTCCTAGATGTGCCTCGTTTAATCCCTCTGTGCCTCAGTGTCCTGTGAAGTACAGTTAGTCATCATGGCCCCTCCTTTGCAGGACATGCATAGAAAGCTCTGGAGTCCAGGGTCTCGTGCCTCATAAGCCTTCAGTTGATCATAACTACTTATCTAAGCTCGGAACTTACTAAGTGACTTGTGTTTGGAACATCAAAATTGAGAATATTACGTACCCTAAGAAGTGTTTGACCTCCAAAAGACAAGAAAAATTCACTCGTGGGATGTCTGAAAAAAACCCCAAGCTGTTTGTGAGAAGTGGCTGCAGGAGAAAATGTTTTGGGTTGCTGATATGATTAACCCATGCTAAGCATAGTCTGAAACCTTGAGATATCTATACATCCTTTGGAGCCTTACTATGTAATTCACACTTTGTTTTTAAAATTGCTGATTTCTAGGAGGGATTACAGCTAACTCCTATAACATAGTCAGTGGACATGTGCTGGTTTTGCTCCAGTACTAAGGCAAAATTTTCCTTTCCCCCACTTTTTCTAACCTCATATCTGTATTTCTTTATGGAAAATTCAGGCTCTTTTCTACCTGTGGTGTTCTGTTTCTGTTGTACTCTGCTGCCTGACCTTGACACATAAAGGTGAAGGAATACAGGCAGCTAGTTAACTAATTGACTATAATTGACTCTAACCCCAGTTGTACTTGCTCTGACATTTTAGGCAAGGTACTTTCTGGCTCACATTTTCCTTTTTTATCAAAAGAATAAACATGAATTTCTTCTTCAATTTGTTTTGTTTTTGTTTTGTCCTTAAGGTAAGTCTCTAGTGAAATCTGGTATTTGAGGCTATGGCTCAGTGCTAGCTCTGCTCCTTCACACTCTGATTGTCATCTCTGATCTGGTTTTTGATTATCATTTAACCTCTTACCTTTATTCAATTTTTTTTTTAATTTTTTTTCAACGTTTTTATTTATTTTTGAGACAGAGAGAGACAGAGCATGAATGGGGGAGGGTCAGAGAGAGGGAGACACAGAATCTGAAACAGGCTCCAGGCTCTGAGCTGTCAGCACAGAGCCCGACGCGGGGCTCGAACTCACGGACCGTGAGATCATGACCTGAGCCGAAGTCGGCCGCTTAACCGACTGAGCCACCCAGGCGCCCCTATTCAGTTTTTAAAAGAATTTTTTACTTTGAAACAATTATAAACATATAGAAAATTGCAAAAATAGTACTACAAAAAGTCCTGAGTATCATTCACCCACTTTTTCCCAGGGGTGACATCTAATATAGCAACAGCGTAACATTGAAACCAGGAAATTGACACTTGTGTGGATTGTTAATCAGACCATAGACCTTATTAAGTTTTCATCATTTTTTTAGCCTTCATTTGTGCGCGCATGCGTGTGTGTGTGTGTGTATGTGTAAGTTGTGTAGAATTTTATCGTGTGTATAAATTCATGTAATCATCACCACAGTTAAGATACAGGATTGTCTCATTACCACAGAAGAGCTGCCTCATGCTGCCTTTTTGCATGCACACCCACCTTCCACCCCTCCATCCTCCAGCACTCCCCATTCATCCCTGACCCCTGGAAACCATGAATGTGTTCTCTGGCTCTTTAGTTTTGTCATTTTGACAATGTTCTCTAAATGGAACATATAGTGTGTAGGTCCACCTTTTTCACAGGCACAATGAGGTTGTTGCATGTATCCATAGCTTGATGCCTTTTTATTGTCGAGTAGCATTTCAGCATAAAGATGTACCAGAATTTGCTTAGCCATTCGCCCATTGAAGGAATTTTGGGTTATTTCCAGTATTTTACTATCATAAATAAGACTGTTATAACATTCGTTTGTAAGCTTTTGTGTGAACACAAGTTTTCATTTCTCTTTCTTGAGGATTTTATAAATTTCATGTGAATAGCCTTGCCTGATTCACAGTACACAGTTTAAGGAGAGTGTTTCTAATCCTATGAGTAGAGCTCAGTATTAAATAATAGGGCTTCTAAAGGTTTTATTTAAAAAAGACCATGTCATGGTAAGAGAATGAATGAGGGGATGGGTTTCAGAGAGTTTAATGCTTTTCTTTCGTTCTTTTTTTTTTTTTTTTTTTAAAGACTCCTCAGACAACAAAGAAAAGAAAACTTTCAGCCTTGAAGAAAAATCCAAGATCTCCAAAAACCGTGTTCATTATATGAAATTCACAAAAGGTAAAATTAAGCATTTCTTTATTTGTTGTTGAAATCCCCATGTTCATACCAGGTTTCTTAAAGCATTTTTAGCTCTCACCAACATTACTTGTTTTATGTGCAGAATGGACAAGTATGGGTGGCCTGCCTGGCTTGATGTACAGCAGTGCTAAATTTTCAGCATTTATTGTGAGTCACCTGGAGATCTTGTTAAATTGCAGATCCGTTAGCTCTGAGGTAGGGCCCCACATTCGGTTTTAGATTACATGCAAGTCCTTTGGCAAAGCTGGAAGCAGAAGTCAACTTGCTATGTAAAAGAGAAAAGTGACTTTACGTCACTAAGTCAGAAAATAATTTTAATTTATTGCTCAGCATTTTTACTTACAATTTCTAGTTTTTGAAGTTTAATGTTGGTATTGAATAACTTAAATTATTCCAATTTACAGAATTGTGTTCTATCTTGAGATCTCCAGTATGAGAAATCTCCCTCCTAAACTGATTTATATTATTTCACACCATTTCTTCATTGAATGGAATGTTAACTTAGGCATTCCATGGTCATGGCAAAGTAGCATTAGAAAACATATTTGAGAACTGGGTAGTGAATCCCATCTTCTTCCATCACCGCCTCCCTACTCCCTTCCCAATAAACGCCGCCAATTACAAGTGCAGTTGTCCTGTGTAACCACCAGGTGGCAGTCTTGTATTGGTAAGAAACAATTTAACTTGAACTCCTCAACTCCCCCAGATGTTTTCCCATAGAATAATATTATGCATTAAGTACACTTTCCAGGCACAAAATCTTATTTGTTACATACTGTACTTCAAGTATAAATGTGATGATAATCCTGTTGTGCTATCTAGTCACCGTATGATGGCCTTTCTATGGGAGATGAGATGTACCTTTCTATCTTTATATGCCAGGAAGCACACATCTCTTTGGTTTAGTCTAGTTGGCATGATTGAGAATTCCCTAATTCCTAGAACTTGCCTCAATAGCAGTAGGAGCTGGAATTCCCATTCCTCTTGGCAATTAATGGTTCTCACTTGGGCCAAAACCCCAAAGGTTTGGGTTTGGTTTTGGTTTAAGTGAGAGCCCGTGGCAGAGTTTAATGGAGTCGGGAGCTGAATAGCTTCAGGAACATGTACAAAGAGAAACAGGCACTTCCCCTTTCCCTCTTCCAGCTGCTGTGGTTTGTATGGCTCTTCATGTCTTCCCCTCTTCTTTCAGTTTAGAACCTTCTTTGTTGTTGTCCTCTATGGTTTCTGATTGGGGTTTCTCTCCACTCCACTTCTGTTCTGGAACAAGAACAGTCCCTGTTACCTCCTCAGTCTTTCTGAGAAGAGGCTAAATTGCCACTTTATAACCAGTCGTTAAATATCCCTCCTTTTTTCATTATAACCTATAGGAAAAAAGAGACATATCACAGAAAGATGCTGAGCAAATTCATGAAAAGTGGCCTGTAACTTTTTAGATGGCATGTCAGCCTTTGAAGCTTTCACTTTTGCAAATCTAGTTT
This sequence comes from Panthera pardus, assembly GCF_024362965.1. Classification (NCBI taxonomy): domain Eukaryota; kingdom Metazoa; phylum Chordata; class Mammalia; order Carnivora; family Felidae; genus Panthera; species Panthera pardus. The sequence continues at coordinate 51,957,285 of NW_026526688.1, read as the reverse complement.
TCCTTTAGTATCTAACTGCATGCATGATTTCACCCGAAGTGTTTGCTGAAGCTGGGATAAACCTCTTTAATCTGCTTTAATCTAATGGATGCTGGGAGTATCTGCTTTCTATTTCTAGTTAAGCCACTTCCTTGCCAGGTGACCCTGTCGGCCTGCTTGGTGTGTTGTGCCTTCGTTTTCTCTGAATGAGGTTTGCTGATTTATTAGCCTTGCCTGGGGAGAAAGAGGGCATCGGTATACAGGGAAAAGATACATCCTTTCAAGATATATTGTCAGAAAGGAAGCAGAGGAGATTGAGTGGGAAGATACAGGAAATGCAGATTGAGAGTAAGTGGAAAAGGTGGGAAAAGGAGGCAGAAATCCAGGTGGTGAAGAAAATAATTATTTACTACCCATCTGAACAATCCACAGTGAAAGCAGGTTCTAAAGTTCTTTCATTTAATAAATCTTTTCTTGTAGAACAATTGTTGTCCCTGGTTATGAATGATAAACCCTCAGTTTTCTCTAAGGTGGATGTTCTTTTTTTTTTTTTTTCAATATATGAAATTTATTGTCAAATTGTTTCCATACAACACCCAGTGCTCATTCCAAAAGATGCCGTCCTCAATACCCATCACCCACCCCCCATCAACCCTCAGTTTGTTCTCAGTTTTTAAGAGTCTCTTATGCTTTGGCTCTCTTCCACTCTAACCTCTTTTTTTTTTTTTTCTTCCTTCCCCTCCCCCATGGGTTTCTGTTAAGTTTCTCAGGATCCACATAAGAGTGAAAACATATGGTATATGTCTTTCTCTGTATGGGTTTTTTCACTTAGCATAACACTCTAAGGTGGATGTTCTTAGATCAACAGGAAACTTGGGTTCTGCCATTAGTCTCTCACATCACTTAAGCACTTACCTTCTTTCAGACTCAGTTTCTTGTCTTAAAAATGAGGAAAGATTTCAGGGGTGCCTGAGTGGCTCAGTTGGTTAAGCGTCTGACTCTTGATCTCAGCTCAGGTCTTGATCTCAAGGTTGTGTGTTTGGGCCCCATATTGGGCTCCATGCTAGGCGTGAAGCCTATTGAAAAATAAGTAAGTAAAATGAGGAAAGATTTCTCAGTCATTATAAAGTTCTAAAGTAGGTTCCATTTTATGACTTTTCAGAAATGACCCATTTTATGGAACTTTTGATTGTTCAGCATATTAAATGATAATCATTTTAGCCTGCGGGTATGCCCCGCAGTAACTAATTTGCTTATTTGATGAGGGTGATTCATGTTGTAACTCCCATGTGTGGTCCAGAGACCAAATCATGGGAAAATGGCATTTTACATAGCTTGGTTTGAAGAGTGAAGATAAAAATTTGACTTCAGTGAGATTCCAGTAGTGAATAGCACTGTAAAATATACTGCTGCCTAAATACTGGCTATATCATTTTAGTTCTAATACATAATTATTCCTTTTTCTGGTCCCAAATTTCTGCTTTTATTTTGAAACAATTTATTATATAACTTAAAAGTTAATTTCATCTGTATTTGTTTAACAAGCCTAACTTCAGTGCAGTTTCTTTTAATTTGAAAAATGTTTGTTGAGGCCTCATCTACAGAGAGGAAAAGATAGGGAGAATGTGAAATTCTACAAAACCATTTTTGAAGTGTTTAGTATATGCAGTGGGAAGTTATCAAGAGAACGCTGCTTCTACCCCCCCACCCCCCCGACCACTGCCCCGCATCGTGCGGTGGCTAGAAGAAAGGTCGCACAAACTGAAGCTGTGCAGCTTCACCTTAGTAATATTACTCAGCCTTCTTACTCCTTTGACAGTTTGCAGTATTTGCTTCTTAAACAAGGAAACTGCACGGACAGCACAGGTCCTGGTAGCTGGCTTGCTAGCCTGGATACACCAGACTGTAGGACTGCTGGCGTGGTGACCTCCTCCCCACGTCGGACTCTGCTGGTGACCGGCATCCAGTTTCCTCTTCTGATTCTTTTGCCATTTAAATATAAAATAGCACCATGGCAGGCTTTTACAGAATCCTGACTGTCTTATTGGTTGTGAGGGTCTCACTTCTTTTCATTCCCTACTCTGATTCCTTCAGTTTTCCTGGTTTTCTGACATCACCCTTTCAGTGACGTTGCCATAATCTTTGGTCCTAGGCTTATTATCGGTCCCATGTATTTTCATTAAAAACAGAAATCAGAATGCAGTGTTTTATCCTTCTTTATTGGGGAATGCAAATGAAATTTCTAAGCAAATGAAGCTTCCTACATACACCTGCAGTGGGTTTTTTGTTTGTTTGTTTGTTTGTTTTTTTATTTTAACAAACGTATTTCTCAGACCTGCATTTCCTTGCCCTCGCCCCTTTACTCTGAGTAGAAAACTCAGGGTTTTTTTTAAGTCTTTGTTACAATACAGTGCTGTAATACATTTTTTTCCTTAGAACTTGTTGGGTTCTATATGACTTTTACCCTTAAAGTAAGAGCCTCCAAATCTCTGTGATTCTTCAATTCTTATGTTTGTTTTTTGTAGTTTCATTTGCTTCCCTTGTGGACTCCTTGGTGTTGTAAAGTGTATCTGACTATAGTGGTAACTTCTCTCCTTTCCAAATTGCCACTTGGATAGACTGGAAAACCTAATAATCATGATTACTAGAAAAACAGCTAAAAAGATCATAAAGTACTCTTTTCTGAAAGTACTTGTTTATCCTTTTATGGACTTAAGTTCTATCAGCTTGGCTACTGGAAGCTGTTTTTCCTGGTTCTCAAAATGTTATGGCCAATTGAAGATTAATAGATAGATGACCCAAATTCAGACAGAGAACACATATTTCCTTTTAGTTTTTGATTGTCATTTTCTCTAACATCTAAGTTTATCAACAGTATTTGTTGTGATTTAACCTTAATTCAGAACTGAGACCAGTAAACTTTCAAACTCAGTTTTAATATATATACCTGATTCCAAAATGGCCATAATTTTGTAACGTTGATAAACTTTTCACCCAGGACCATTGACTAATAACTATTTCAATATTGCTTCCATCTTCACATTTTGATCTATCTTTAAGTCCCTTTCCATTGGTCTCTGACTCTTAATTCTTCTCTGTGTTTTGTTTTCCAGATCAAATCCAGAGCAAGGCCTGTAACAATCCTGGTTTCTACATTTACTTAAGTGAACTTTCTAAAGGATAAAAATTTCTGATACAAGAACCCATCACCAAAACCTTAGAAACACTTGCACCTTCATTGGTACAGCTTACTGTCTCTCCCAGCTTGGCAGTTTTCCCTTTGATGTTTAGATTTGTTTTCAATCTCTGCGTGTTCATAGTTTGACATCCTGTTTTAGAATTGTGATCTTGCATGTACCCTGCCTTCTTTAATCCCTTCAGCATTCCTTTTAGTTGAATTGCTATAAAAGAGATCTTAATTTGCATTTCTTTTAGGGTTTCTGTTCCATTCCAGAAGATAGGTTGGGGATAGATGGCGAATACATATTTTGAACTAAGTATAACTCCTTTTTCTGAAATAGAAGCTGCCACCCTGAATGTGCTCTGCTGTGCAAAATGGGTTATGCTGATGACAAAGCTAAGAATAGATCTCTAGACCTCCTCCTGAGGGTTTGTCCAGTTATCCCCACCATGAGCAGTGTTATTCCCCACTTTTCTGGTTCATTTTCTGAGTTCTTGTCTGGGATATGCTTCATTTTGTTCTTAAGTAGGTTTCCTATGGGGTCTCTTGTATGGGTCTGCTTAATAATCAGAACCAGGAGGGCTTTGTTTCTAGCTCAGGAAGAAAGGAGAGAGTAACACAGAGCCACAAAGGAACATGTCCTTCCTGATAGAAACTGGTCGTATTGACTGGACCATTGAATCTGGTACTGCTGCCTATGAAACTGGTTATGGCGCCTGGCTTTGCATTAAATCCAAGAGTGTTTTGTTTTTTAATTTCATGGAGTCACTGAGCGATATCATATTTGAATGCCCCAGTGATTGTCAGTGAACTAGAACTTTCTGGGTCATGCCATTACTTTGCCAAGTCAGTTTGCTACAGGAAGCTAAGAAGACCAGTGGGTCCATGACATTGGAACTTAGTCTTCCTACTCAAAACAAAAATTCCTGTGTCTAACCTAGAGCCTAACTCCCCCAGAGCTTCAAGACTTTACATGTAGTAGTTACATTTTAAAGTGCATTTACCATGTAGTTGACAAATGGGAAGAGATTCAGTTGACTGCTCACAGAGTATTATTGGTAGAAGTGGAAATTCCAAAGAAGTGAATTTTAAATTAGTTGGTTTGTGGGTTTGAAATTAAGTTAAAGAGTTTAGTGTTTTTAATAAGAGGCATAGGTCCTTTGGACAGTGCTTTGCCAGAAGCCATTTCATTTCCTGCTCTTATTATGTATCCTTTTATTTAAAGATGATATAGTTGTAACAGTAAAGAACATTTTAAAGAGAAAAATCTGAAATCCTTTCACCCTAATGTAGTAATTTTTGTTTGCATTTATTCTTTTTAAATTTTTTCTCATTCATTCAATTAGTTATTGAGCTCCTATGTGTCAAATACAATATGCTCTCATTCGTGTGTGTTTAAAAGCTGTAAAGCTACCAGCATTTTTGTTCTGCATTTCATAATCCTGAGTAACTCATGTCTCCTTGAAGTAAAAAATATCTGTTTTATAAATGGGGAACCTAGAGACCCAGAAATCATAAATGAAAGGTGTACCAGTAGTAGAGCTAGCTTTGAAATTCAGTTTTCCTCTCCTGCTACACGCTTTTGATTGTTTCTACCATAAAGAAGAGAACATCACGGATTCTGGTTGTGAAACACTGTCTTGAGTTTTAAGTCATTTTAAAATTTATTTGATTTTACTTGTTAACTAAGGAGTTGTTGTGAAGGGAGACAGAAAGTAGTTTACAAAATTGTCTCTTTTCCAAAATCCATTTTGCTTTCAGGATTCTCATAGTTTATATTTGTGCCCCTTATTTTAGAAAGAATGGTATTACTGAAAGGCACCGTGTTGTTTTTCTAGGGAAGGATCTATCATCTCGGAGCAAAACAGATCTTGACTGCATTTTTGGGAAAAGACAGAGTAAGAAGACTCCTGAGGTATTAAGCCACATACAATTGATATGTTCTGTTTCAACACCGCTTGGTTTTCAGCTGTGCGTAGAACTATTTATATCTATTACTGATAGTACTCTTTAGATAAAGCTCCAAAAAAAAGATGTGAGAAGTCTCAAAGGCTAAATGTGACCTTCTTAATAATAGTAGTTGGAAGATACAAGGATTCTAAAGAAGAGTATGTGTCACCTGCTTTTTCCCTTGTGTGAGGACTAGAGTAAACTCTGGGAAGAATGCTTTTGCTGACATACTCAATGGGGAAAATGTCTCTCCCATCCGAGGATGCTTGCAGCGGTTTTGTTTGCTCAGACTGCATAACAGTCTGGGATATGGCTTGGGAGGGACAATGTCATCTGCATAGTCCTGTCCTGGTCTGCTTCCTTTTAAAAACATTTTGAAAGTGTAGGATCATCACCAAGAATCTGTAAGGGATTTAGATGTAGTATTTCCTCCATTGTACAATAGTGTTTGTCTTAAAACTAGGTGAGAGCAGGGTGACTACACCGTACCCTACATGAGATGAGTCCATAATTCATAAGCTTCGTTAGTAAATTGGGCTTTGTAATTTAGTATGGAGTTTTTTGTGCCATTTCCAAAGTAAGAGGCAGTCCTGAGTTTGGATGTCAAAATAGAATTTGTGAAATAGGGGTTTCTGGAGACATAGGAGTAAAAATTTAAAATTGGTGTTGCCTCCAAAAATCTGCAGTATGGTTGCTATAACTATTACTCAGTTAATCTGGTGTGTCCTACTTAGGTTTCTTTATTGGTTTCTAGCCAAGGCCCTGGTGCAATTTTTTCTGACATTTCTCTAGACTGACAGGAATTTTTCCAGGGTAGTAGCTTTTTGTTACTTCATATTATTTCCGAAGACTCTAGAATAAGCAGTTATTAGAAATTTTTGCTCGGTGATTTCCTTTGCAGGTTGGGACTAAATTCCATTTGTCAGGGCTTTTCTGCCCCTACACCTTTAGCAGTGAGGACTGAGGAAGCAGTGCTCTGTTGGCTCACTGAGGGGCGGTGTTTATAGGTCTCTGCTGAGTCATGTCAAAGGCAGGTGGGTCGTTAGGGAGAAGGCGTTCTGCCATCAGGCCACACTGGATGTTTCACTCCCAGAGAGGCTGTTGGAAAGAGCAGAGGATCATCAGACAGCCCTGCTTCTGGTCACCCCTCTGCCCCTCAGTGGTGACTGTATGACCTGGATTGGCTCAGGCAGGCCCCTGCCTTGTTCACTAAAGACTGCATTTGTCTTATCTGAGTCTTCCTCTTTAATCACTGTCCTTTGATCATGCTCCATATTTTGAGTATCCTCAAGGATGTTCTATCACCTCTGCACTGACCTAACCACACCCTCCCATGGCCACACCTGGCACCTTTGCCTCGGCCCCATAGTCCATCCTGGACTCCTGAAAATAACCTTTTTGTTCCAGCTCTGTCAATCCTGCATTCTTACTGTGCTGGCATTTCTGGATCTTTGCGTTCTTGGATTACTTGGCCCGCCTTTTTCTCCCTGCTGCCTGAAACCGTGGTCTTTTGTAGCACTCTGTTTGAAATTTTATGGTTGAACAGATCAGGGAAGGAAACTTTTGGTAGAACTTTAGAAGAACTTCTGTGGTAAGCACAGGAAAGCTTTTTGTTAAAGGCAATTAGAGGTTTCTAATCCTCTGGCAGACATCTGCCTGAGGACTACTGATGTTAGGTGCCTTGAGGTTTTCAACACTGTCTGGTATTACTTGGCCTTTTGACGGTGATGTCATTCATGACCACGTTGACATGAGCCTGTGTTTGAGGAGCTTCGGAACCAATTCTCTGGTACTAACCCAGGGAAAATCTATTTTGGTGCAGTTGGTGTGGAGAAGACCGGCCTTGTAGGATCCTGTGCTTTGTGCAAGATTTATATCCAGGCGTGTCTTCATCTCTCATTCCAGCTTACGGTCCTCCTCTTGTTGATGCATTGAACATCCTGATTGTTCGCTGAGGCAGTTTTATATCACGACGCAGCACTTGGTCTGTAGCAGTGGTTCTCAGCATCTCTTGCACTCAGTCACCTAAGGAGCTTTTTAAAAAATGATAATGCCAGGGTGCCACCCCAGGCCAGTTAAATCCTAATTTGGGGTTAGGGTCCAGGAATAGGTATTAAAAAGAGAAGAAGAAAAATCGTTTTAATATCAAATAAAGCCTACCCAGATGACACAGGTGATTATTGGGAGTAAGGATTGAGAGCCACTAGTAGAAGCCCTGTCATATGTGACATCTGGGAGAGCTTCTGACTTTAGGATTACGAATGTTGCCTAGGACAGGGCTTCTGAAATCTTAATCTGGACACAGACCGTCTGGGAATTTTATTAAACTGCAGGTTCTGGTTCTTGAGGGTGGGGTGGGGCCCAAGAGTCTGCATTTCTGAGAAGCTCCCAGGTGATGCCGATGCTGCTGGTCACACTCTGCTGCATGCAGTACAAGGAGTAGATTGGGCCCCGGTGGTATTTGACATTTAATATACGTCTGTACGTATTTGCATACAACATGGAATGTATTTAAATCTAATCACATTTTAAGACGCCAACTAAGAAGTATTTCTGTAAAGCAGAGTCACTTTTACATTTTTATTTAAATTCCAGTTAGCATTAAGTACAGTGTAGTATTAGTTTCAGGTGTACAATGTAGTGAGTCAGCACTTCCATACAGTACCCGGTGCTATCACAAGTGCCCTCCTTAATCTCCATCACCTCTTTCACCCGTGCCCCCACCTACCTCCCCTCTGGTAACCCTCAGTTTGTTCTCAATAGTTAAGAGTCTATTTCTTGGTTTGCCTTTCTCTCTAAAGCAGAATCACTTTTAAATTTAAGTTTTAGATATGTGTGGATTTTCATATATGGAGTTGGCTCTCATTGAGGCACACCTGTACCTTCCCTGAATAAATTGTTGCTATGAAACCTTACCATGTTAGTTACAACGGTCCTTATAGCCAAGGGCAGGAGGCCTTTGATGAGATTTGTTTGAAAATACAACCTCTTTTGGTTCCTGTTTGCAGTTGGAAGTAGGATCACTTGTTTTTACTCCCTTGACCCCCTAACAGTATTGGCCTGAAATTATATTTGGCATTGCCAAGGTAAAGGTGCTGCTGGAGGTCAAATACCTAAAGAATCTTAGACACCATGGCAGTGTTGAATGTTGAAGTAGTAATCCTCCCTGGGTGCTCTGGTTAAGGTACTGATGGTAATCTTGGCTTTGCATCTGGATTTAAAGAACCTTGGGCATTGACCACATCTGGCTTGGGCAACATCATCTCTCTCACAACTAAGCCTGACTTACTGATTTCTATAATCCCTGACTGTTGTAGTGATAGAAAAGAAACTACAACCTTATGAAGCATGTATTTGCTGGACACTGTGAGAGACATATATGATAGTATTTCATTTAATCCTTGTAACACTTCTGTGAAGTAGGCATTATTATCACCTTTTTAGCAGTAAGGAAACCAAGGCTCAGAAGGATTTGTTATGAAGGTCCAACACAGCACAAATGGGGTTTAAATCCAGGTCCCTCTGACTCCAAAGTCCTTGTCCTTTTCCCTCTGCCACAATGTTAATTAACTTTTGTGCATTAAAAAAAAAAAAAAATCTATGTTTAAATGAGTCCAGTTATGCCTCAGAAATTTTCTTTGAGATTTTGTTAGAGACATAAGCAGTTAATACTTCATCATGATTTTGTGGGGAAATGGTTGGCTATTATTTTGCTGAAAATAATGGTTTAACTTCCAAAACCTCACTGCCTTGCCTTCAGTCAGAATTGAACTATGTATGGTGGGTTCAGAAGCATATTACAAATGCCTGGGCCAGCTTTGGGAACAATTTACTGTGCTGGTGGGAGCTGAATCAAGAAAGAGCCAGCCAGGGGCGCCTGAGTGGCTCAGTCGGTTAAGCATTCGACTTTTGGTTTCAGCTCAGGTCATGATCTCACAGTTTCGTGAGTTTGAGCCCACGAGCTCTGTGCTGGCAATGAGGAGCCTGCTTGGAATTCTCTCTCCCTCCCTTGCTCTCTGCCCCTTCCCCGCTTGTGCTGTAAAGAAAAAAAAGAAAGAGCTAGCTTTAGTTTCTGGAGCACAGATGCTGTGTTACTTGTGCATTTTCTGATTTCTCATATGCATCAAATGATCTGAATACATTTATATTCAAGAAATATCTGCAACCCTTAATTAATAACAGATTTTTTTTTGGCTTTTTGCTTTAAAGCTTCTTATTTGGAAATAATTACAGATGCATAGGAAGTTGCAAGGATAGTTCAGAGGGGTTTCTTGTACTCTTCACCCAGTTATCCCAGTGATTACATTTTGTACAACTATAGCATAAGATGAAAACCAGGAAAGTGACATTCATACAGTCTGTGTGTGTAGTTCTGTGTATGCCACTTTATCCCATTTGTGGATCCTGTAACCACTGTCTCAGTTAATTACAGAACTATTCCCTCACCATAAAGATCTCCCTCATACTACCTCCACTTGTAGTCAACTCCCTTCCCTGCACCTTCCCCGCACCTTCCCCAACCTCAGCAACTGCTGCTGTCAACACAATTGTCTGATTCAAGATTGAATGTTCTATGTATCAGCCATTTGATCTCTCACAGTTACATGCTGGGTCCACTTACATCTGTAACGATCAGTACCCAGATTTTAAGGGCTGATCGTAGTTTCCATGATCTACCTTGGACACTTAATGCTTGCTAGCTTTTATGTCTTTTGCTAGATTGTATGTCTTCTATCTTGTGGAACTTTAGAAAATGCCCTGTAGAAATCAGATTGTTTGATGTCTTTAAAATCCAAATGTATTGATGAAGTCCTTTACTTTAGTAATGTCAGAAGTACATGAAACTGTAAAGTGATGATAAATATAAAGTGGTATCATTATTATATGACAGGTTTGTTCTGTGCAACATGTCAGTGCAGGAGAGGTCCTTGGGCAGTATCTCTGGGTACACTCATTATAGTGGGTTGGTGAACTCCTCTAAGTTGCATGCAGAATTTGTTTGTGGGCTTATGTACATGTAGGTATGGATATATAAAGTCCAGAGCTTTCATCAGATTTTCCTGGGAGTCCTTGATCCAAAAGGAATTTTTAAAATCCAGGACTGTGCATAAAAAATCTCTTCCTAGTTAAAAAAAAATTATATAAAATGAACATTTTCTTTGTGAGGGTAGTAGTAGTAGTGAGCCTTGTATTATGTAGAGGAGCAAACTGTGCCAGACCAGGAATCTGATTCTTTAATTATTTTGAATATAATATGTAGGAAAAAAAAAAACCACATCAAAATAACAATCTAAGCTAAACCTAAGATGTCTGGGACACATTGATGAAATTTCGATTATGCCTTTTATCCTCTCTCTGATCTTGACACATCAAATGAAGAAATCAATCTCCTGTATTTTTACACATGGAGTTTTTCATCCATCACACACACTGGACAGTAAACTACATAAAGAGAGAGGATTTGTGTTGTATTCATCTCTGGGCCTCTGGCATGGCCTTGAGTCAGTGCTTGGCACATGGTAGGAATTCAGTAAATTAAAATCTCCCTGCACTTCTGTTTTTTAAAAATGGACCTGTTTCTCATCTTAAAAATGGTTTGTATAGCTTCAGCGTTGATATTTGAAATATTTTTTTTCCTTTTGGAATGTTTTAATTAATAAATAACTGTCTCTTCTCTGAGAGTAGGAAATATTCATCAGTTAACTTTCAATCCTATGCCAAGCATAATCCACTGGTACAACCAGTAGTTTCTCAAGAAAGGATTATTGAATGAATGTTTGCTTATGCCATTTTGTGTTTTTAAAAATCAATCCCATTTGCCAGAAATTGGCCTTTAGACATTGCATTTCACTCTGGAATAGTTTTTCATGGGCTTAACTGTGTTGTATTGTTATAAAGAAATTAAAACCTTCCTGTCTCTTTAGGAACTACCCTCTGACTTTCTCAGTGCTCAGTGTTTTCTCAAGCCGCAGAGACAGTCTAGCGGCACTGTTGCCCTATCTGAATCTGGCTATTCAGAACTACTTGCTTAAATAGTGAAAGATCCTCACACACTACCGAGTAGTCAGAAACCTTTTAGTAAACTGCTGTGTATGGGAATGGTTGGTTGTACATTTCTAATTTCCAAGTCCTTCCTTTCCCCATCATCTTTGTAATAGGAAGACAATGACTCTGGATTGGAGTGCACCTAAATTGGAGATGTATGCACTTTCTATGGAGACAAAGAAATGATCGAATATATTGAACTGAGATTGCTAGGGCCCCTTGAGACCTACAGCATGTACTTGTGCTGGCCAGTGCCTGCCAGGAGTTATAGATACGTGTGTGTGTGTGTGTGTGTGTGTGTGTGTGTGTGTGTGTGTGTGTATCTTTTCTCACTTGGTGTGCAAGTGGGAGTTGGAGACGCTAAAAAACAAATTCCATTAGTTCCTATCTTGTTGAACTTCCTGATACTCCTCTTTTTTTTTTTTTTTTTTTGCTTCTCTCATTTTTTCCCTCCCCCCACCTTTCCAGTTTCCTTCCTCTATCCAGCTTGTTTCCTGATTCAGCCTTATCACTAGAGAAAATACTCCTAAACCATATCAAGGATTGAGAATGTGTTACCAGCATTCCTACTTTGTTTCTCTAAACAGCGTGTTTCTGGCATAGTCTCTTGACAAAATAATTGTGTATTTATTCACCTCTATAATCTGATTGAATTAGAAACTTTGTTATTTCTTACATGCTCCCAGGATACCCCAGTTAATGATCACTTTGCTTGAATAATCTGATGGCTTTTGCCTTTTGAACCAAAGCATGACTTTTGTGGTTTATGTCCCTTTCTTGTCAGTTATCATGAATTCCCTCTCTTTCCCATTTCTGACTGTCAAATCTAAAAACTCACTTCCAAGCAGACCCTTCTCTTTTAGCTAATTGAATTCACGGAGGTATTTTTGACTATTCCATTAGTTCTATAAATTGCCCTCAGTACCTCTTAAGGGAAGATCATTGGGAAAAGAAGAGTCTTTTTTTGTTTTTTGTTTTTTGTTTTTTTAATTTTTGTTTGAAATGTCCTTGAAGGCTATTTCTCCTTAGTGCCAAATGTTCCTTTTAATTACCTATATTCATTAATTAAGTTGAGTTTTATAAATTGTTTCCAGAATACAAACTCTTAAATTTGAATGTTTCCCCCTTCTTGTAACCTCTGTCACTGCCTCCCCCTCCTCACCCCTGATCTGGGCATTAGCATTCAAAAGCTGGGCAGTTTTCCTATACTAGTATTTGCTAAAGCCATCTTCTAATGAAGAACCTTTTAGTTAGAGGTAAATTTAAACCAAGCCCACAAACAAGCCAAATAATACATTTAAGTCTATATTAAGTTTATTTTTTTGCTGGCGTTGATGACTTCAGTAATTCCCATCACCATTTTGACTACTAATAACAGATCCAAAATAATCTGTCTAAGCTGGAAAACACTTTATTTAACCAAAACTAAATAGATGAAAATTTGTGAAGATATGTAAAGCCTCATTTAATCCTGGAAAGATCCTATTTGGTAGCAGTTAGATGAGAATTAACTTAGAGGCCGGGACATGCAACCTGACCACAGTTTTACATAAGCCAAAGCATGTAGTATGGCAGCTATCTTGCATGGAGGCTTGTGCTGTGTCAGAATGATTGTGCCTCCATGCTGAAAGAAGCAGGCTTTTTGCTTATTTTCTGCACTGGTGACCATATTTGAACTAGTCTGTTCAGGCCTGCGTGCCATATTTTAAGAGTGTGTTCAGACATGAGCCCTAGTGACCAAAGTATCAGGAAAGCAGGTTATGCACAGAACTAGCAAATGAGCAGTTAGGAAATTCTGCCTGAATTCTGAGAAATCCTGACTTGAACTTAAATAGTTTTACTGGTCCTCTAAAAAAGGAACAGATTTGTTTGTTATGCTTCATAAGGAAAAACTAGTACTGATGGATGAAATTGATAGATATCTACCTAGAGAAAAGAAGCAACATGGGCTGATCAGCTGTAGGATGTACCTTGTGGTTTGTGTGAGGAACTCTTGAAATGAGGGAGTCTGAACTAAATGCTTTTGAGTACTTCCAAGTCTAAGGTTCCCTGATTCTGAAGTAAAGAGGACACATGAAATACATTTGAAATAAGTTTTATGTTGTCCTAGACTACAAAGGAAAAACATTACTTGGATTCCTCTTCTTGATTCTCCTGTACTTGGGACAATTTTGGCTTTATCTACTTCTGTTTCTTACCCAGGAGATGAATGTAAAAAGTCTTTTGTGTGTTTAAGCAAGAAATTGCATAATATTGAGCAAGTTGTCTTAACAATTCAAGCCTTACAGGAGTTATTAGAAATGTTGAGTGTCAAGGTGAAGTTAACTGTCTTGGATGTTTTTTAATGTGTAAACTCCATTTTCTTATTTAGTGAGAGCGTTGAATTGTATGTCCTTCCACTAGGTTCTGTTTTCCAGAGATTCTCCTCAGTGATATTTCCCATTCCACATACTCTTCTAGATTGACCCTTGCCACTGTCTCATCATGACAGTGGATGAGAAGTGGAGCCCAGTCCCCTCCCCTTCCATCTGGGCAGGACTGTGACTTGCTTATAGTGATAGAGTGTAGCAGGGGGGATGCTGCCTGACTTCAGAAGCCTTGCTGGCTAAAATACTCTTGAAGGTTTCAGCCTTCATATAAGCAGTGCAGTAGCCCTGAACCCCCAAGCTGTAAGAAAGCCCAAAGCCCAGACTAGCCCATGTGGAGAGCATAGCACACAGAATTATGCAGGTGCCCAAAAAGTACGTGAAGAGAAAGAGGTTCTGGTCAACACCCTTTGATCGTTAGAGAGAACTGTAGCCAGACTCTTTGCCCAGCCAAACTCTTCCTTGAATTAGTGACCCACAGAAATAGCATGTGGTAATGAAAGGATTGTTGTTTTAAGCTGCTAAGTTTTGCAATGATTTGTTACCCAGATAACTGAAGTGGTTCTCTTAGGATCTGTCATTCTGTGGTTCTGTGATTATACATTGATGGTGAACCTGGTAGATCTGTCTTAACCTGTGGAATGAGGAAATGATGTCATCAAATGAATTGTTCTGTTTCTCTGGTTTCTTCTAAAGGGAAGCTCAATCAGTGGAATATGGCATTGAGCAGGCACTTCAGAGTTTGATAAACCTGTGTTTGATCCATGAGTAGTGTGAAGACTGTGTGATTTGGAGCAAGTTACTTACCTCTCTGAGCCTCAGCTTTTCCATTCATAAAATTGGCATAGTAAATCATCTAGCAAGATTGAATAAGCCGTGTAAAGTTCTCAGCAAGTCTCTTGCATGCAATAAGTGCCAAGCGTATCTTTGTTGCTGCCTCTAAGATCGCTGTCATTGTAATTGTTAATACACTCAAATTTAAGGTGGTAAAAATAAACCTAATATAGAAATGAGAAAATTTTAATCCATTTGCACACAGTCACATGCTGAGCAATATTTAATATAAATGTACTGACTAAACTTACTCATTGCCAATAAGCCCTTCCTTAAAGTCCTCCAGCAGGGAGGCTTTTCTGTTGTCATTTTGCTATTATAGCAATTATAGAGGAGTTCTTAGCATATCGATTTTGTTTTAATTAATATTTAAGATGAGTAATAACTAAGGCAGTGATCTTCCTTGTAATGTGATGTCCTGTACAATTCGGGTAGAGGTGTTAGCATTTGTTTATCATGTAAAGAATTCATTGCTTTTAAAAAACATGAGAAAAAGAAAACTGAGGTAAAAGCTCTTTATCATCATCAACATTTATTACGTATTCATGGAGATGATGGTACTGAATTTAATAAGTTTCAAAATGTATTTGATGCTATCCCTATTCGCAAAAGATTTACAGTGGTTTAGTACTGTTAGAATCTGTTTGTTTATGGAAAGATAATAGGATCTCAGGACAGATAGACTCTTAAGATAATCTAGTTTATGCCCCTGTATCAAGCAGGACTATTTCTGTCATTGCGGAAATTAGTGTGATTCCATTATCAGAAGAAAGAGAAAACGATTTTTTAATGTGAGTTTCAGAGATTAAGTTAGATATAAAGAATGTTCTTTAAAGAGGAAGTGGACGGTACAAATTATTTAGAGAGGTCATAGAAAATTTAACTTCTGGGGGCGCCTGGGTGGCGCAGTCGGTTAAGCGTCCGACTTCAGCCAGGTCACGATCTCGCGGTCCGTGAGTTCGAGCCCCGCATCAGGCTCTGGGCTGATGGCTCGGAGCCTGGAGCCTGTTTCCGATTCTGTGTCTCCCTCTCTCTCTGCCCCTCCCCCGTTCATGCTCTGTCTCTCTCTGTCCCAAAAATAAATAAAAAACGTTGAAAAAAATTAAAAAAAAAAAAATTAAAAAAAAAAAAAAGAAAGAAAATTTAACTTCTGGAGATACTTGCAAGTGGAATTAAATGCCAACTAAGAGAATTGAGGGACAGTCCATTTAGGAAGCACCAGGAGACTATTACCCTCCCCTTTTCTTTCACTAAAGTTCATCTGAGCAACATGACATCCTGGAGATAGGAAAGGACAAAATAGTAAATAGTTTACCAAGGATATTAAACTTAAATCAAGATGATCCTTTGTACCTGAGTACATTCTTCACTTCTATTAATCCTTTTTTTTTTTTAATGTTTATTTATATATTTTGGGAGAGAGCACGTACACACACATGTGTACGCGGGGGAGGGGCAGAGAGAGGGGGAGAGAATCACAAGCAGGTTCCACACTGTCAGCACAGAGCCCAACACAGGGCTTGATCTCACAAACCGTGAGATCATGACCTGAGCCGAGATCAAGAGTCAGATAGATACTTAACCGACTGAGCCACCCAGGCACCCCTGTATTAATACTCTCAAAACCAGACACAAAAGATATCCTCTTACAGGATATGTTCAGTTGTTTTCTTTTCCATAATAAACATAGTTTGTTGGCACTTACTTAATAATTGGAAAGCTGGGAAAACTTCAACGGTTATAAAAATTTACCTAGTGTATCCCAAGTATTACTGTAATTGCTGAAGCTGCGAAGATGAT
This sequence comes from Panthera pardus, assembly GCF_024362965.1. NCBI lineage: Eukaryota > Metazoa > Chordata > Mammalia > Carnivora > Felidae > Panthera > Panthera pardus. The sequence continues at coordinate 51,941,130 of NW_026526688.1, read as the reverse complement.
AGGATTTGGTCCCCTTCATGGAATTCACGGTCCTCTGCTAGAGGAGATAGATGTCGAAATATCTTGAATATAATGTAATAAATTCTATAAGAGAGTGTAAAGAGTCTTTTCTGCAGTGTATTTTTTCTATAGCAGCTTGAGTGATCTTTTGAAAATGTAATTGAGAGCATGTCACTACTGTGTTTAAAACCCTCCCACATTTTCTTGTCACACTCAGTGCAAAAGGCAAATCTTTACAGTTGCCTAAAGTCCTATATGTTGTGCTCCCCCACCCCCACCCCGGCCCTCTCTCTTATACAGACACACACACACATACACTACCGCCCTGCCTCATCTTCTGGGTTTTTGGTACCCACTCTGCCCTCATCACACTGTCTGCTTTGCTGTTTCTCTATAGGAAAGCTTCCACCTCAAGTTTAAGTACTTGGTGGCTCCTCTGTGTGGAGTGGCTTGCCCCTGCCTCCTCTGCGTTTTTGTCCAAATGTCCTCTCAGTTGGTCTTCCTTGATTATCCTATATATAATTGAAAACACAAACAATAACAACAAAAAACTATGACACTCTTATACCTTCTCCTTTGCTGTGTTTTTCACCATAGCAGTCACTGCCATCTGATGTACTAAATTGTTTACTTACCATCTTTCTTCAGTAGATTGGAACCCCCGTGAGGGCAGGAATTTTTGTACTGTCTAGCATTTAGAAACATGCCTGGCATGGAGTAGGTTCTCAGTGAAGGTTTTGTTGAATTGAACTCAGTTACTGAAGTATGTTTTAAACATTGTGGAAACACAGACCAGAGAACCATTAACTTTTACCATGATGTCAGAAAAACCTACAGAGAAGAACTGGTGATTGATCTCAGCCCAAAGGGCAGGAGTGTCTGAATGGACAAGGCATAGAAAAAAAGGTGTAACATGAACACCTTATCCTGGGTCTCAAACTCAAATGTCAATAGGATCTAGGCATCTGACTGTAAATGTGTGAATAGTCTAACTGTAAGATTATAGGGAATCAGGGAAATTGATATCCTGTCTGGAAGTCTCCAAGATTCATAAAATAATAACCATGATGTTGATGATGGTAGTGGTAGTAGATCTTGTTCAGGACAAGTGAAACATGTTTGTGATCTCATGTAACACAGACTGCTGGTTTGGAATCTTTGGCTTAGCTGGAGGTGAGAAAGCCAGGGAGTTTTATGTATGTAAGTAAGTGTGCAAGTGTGGAATTGCATGGCAAAGACCAGCTGCTCAGGACCACCGTGCAGAGGCTAGGCAGCATACGACACATATGTAAGAGGTGCTTCCTATCTCCTACATTTATGAAGATTCACATCAGTCTTCTGTGGAACTTGTATTCCTCTGATATTTGAACTTGTACTTCTTCATGCTTTGTGGTGCCTGTCAGAGGCATGAGGATGCTAAGAAACTGCAAGAGCCTGCAGCACCATGGGCGGCTGCTTGACTGGAGTGAGAGCTGAGTGTAAATAATGCCTGAGATGAGGTTGCTCGTGGCCTCGTCTAACTCAGCGTGCAGGTGAAATCATTCCAAGTGAGTAAGAAGCATTGCAGAGCTAGATTTTCTATTGAGCACAGCTTTTGATAAAAAGAACAAGAGCTAGATATTGACTTTTTGGTGCCTGTTCTATCAGTGGTCTGTTAATCAACAGAGGATAAATTATTGCTCCTCAGAAACAGGAAAGGATCCCCTTGGCTTGAAGGCATTTCCGCCTTTCTTTTCTTTGTTTTTTCTTTTTATTGGTAGAGGATCTTTCCTCCAGCCATTTGCTCCTTGGGGGTTTTGTTAAGGACTGAAGGGAAACTGAAAGGAGCTCTTTTGATTTATCTTCTATCCTTTCCTTTTGGTCACTCCACAAGGCTAAAATAGCCGAGTTGGCTTTAATATGTCGCCATTAGAGACCAAACATTAGCTGGAATAAACCATCATGCCTCACAATGAAAAATGTCCCCTGATTGGCTAATTAATCAGTCAAAGGGGAATGACATGGCTCTCGGCTTGAGGGACTCTGCTAGAGAGAAACAGGCTGTTGATAAATGGTTTTCCAACAAATTCATATATCAAGGAAACTTAGTCATTTTTTAACTATAGTTTGTGTGACTGTAATTTTTTCTAACTTTTTCTTTTCTGCTGCTCTTGCTGTTTGGGCTGCGTTTTTTATTGTTGATAAAAAAAAATATGGGATTTTAGATATGAGAAAATAAATGCTTTCTACTTATTCATGTCTCTTAGTCTGATTGGTTGTGCCTGTCTAGGTTTATCAATAGGTGGAAATCCACTTTCTCCAAAATAATTTATGAAATTAAAGTTTCCTGGCTTTCTTCAAAGTTAAGATCCCCAGATTGTGGTCCACGCTGCCTAAGTTTGAACCCTGGCTTCATCAGTTGCTGGCAGTGAGCTCCTAGGCCAATTACCTAACCTCTCTGTGCTTTAATTTCCTCACCTTTAAAATGGGGTAATAATGGTATTACCTAAAAGGATTCTTAGTTTGGAGATTAAATGAGATCATCTGAAAAGCAGTTCAAATAGTCCCAGGCACGTAGTGATAGTGAGCATTCATTTTGTTCCTTGTTATTTTTCAAAGTGATACCTGCACATTGATTTTAAAAATTAAGCTGCACTGAACAGCTTATAATGAAAAGCAGCATTCTGCATTCACATCCTGTGCTGCTCCATCTCCCAAGTGTTCCCTCCAGAACCTCAAAGTCTTTTAAAATTATAGGGTATTTATTTTCATATTTAAAGATGTCTGTTACAGTGACATTCTTTTTTTTTTTTTTTTTAACGTTTATTTATTTTTGAGACAGAGAGAGACAGAGCATGAACGGGGGAGGGTCAGAGAGAGGGAGACACAGAATCGGAAACAGGCTCCAGGCTCTGAGCTGTCAGCACAGAGCCCGACGTGGGTCTCGAACTCACGGACCGCGAGATCATTACCTGAGCCGAAGTCAGCCGCTTAACCGACTGAGCCACCCAGGCGCCCCTACAGTGACATTCTTGATGCGTTAATTTTTTTAACATCATCTGGCCTTCTCTTTCAGTAGGTTACTGAAGAGAACTGTACTGACATAATTATTAGTTAATTTAAAATTTGGTATTTATATTTTTATGACTATGTAAATATTGTTCCTTGCTAAGCCAAGTAGTGTACTATTATTTCTTTTATAAGTGTACATGTCCTTTTATAATTTTGCATTTTCTGGGACAAAGGGTGTATCCATGTAACTTTTTCTATTTCCTGAATAGCCTTTTAATAGAATACTTTTCTGCAGTGTCGAACATAGTGGGTAATCATTCAGCACAGTTTTTTCCCCAGGGATTGCCTTCATTCTGCTTACTTTGGCCATTGGGTTTGCTCTAGCCCTGTCATCCCAAATTTTCCTTCCACCCTGCTCCTTTTCTCTCTTTTGTCCTTTGTCTCCTTGCTTCTCTTCCTCCAGCTTTCTGAGAAGCTTTCTTTTCAGACTTTTGAAGGTATTACTCTAGTCTCTTCTGATTTCCATTGCTGCTGTTCTTATTGTGTTCCTCTACATGTATTTGTTTTGTCTTCAGGAGTTTTTAGGATTTTTTATCCTTGGATTTCTAAATTCTCATGGAAATGTGAGTTGGTTGGGAGTTTTTATTCATGAGATACTTGATAAGCCTTCCACTGTGAAGATTCATGTCTTTCTGTCAGTTCTGGAAATACCTTTTATTCATTCTTTGATAATTTCTTCCTTTCCTTTTTCTCTGGAAGTCACTAGTTACATGGTGCGCATCTTCAATTATTCTTCAGATTTTCTTCATCTTTTGTCTCCTATTTTTCTGTATCTGAATTCACTTTTGGATTTTCTTTGATATTTTTTCTTTCAATCTTTCTATTAAATTTTAAGTTTTGTTTTCATATTTTTAATTTCCAAGAGCTGCTTCTCATCATTTGATTGTTCCATTTATTTATTTATTTATTTATTTATTTATTTATTTATTTATAAGTAGCATCCTGTTCTCGTTTCATGGGTGCAGAGTGCCCCCGTATCTCTCAGTGCATTATTTTATGAAAGCTACAGGTTGTTTTTCTCTTCTTCCTCTGAGCTCCTTTTTTTCTGTTGGATTTTGGGTGTGGTTTCTTTCATGTTGGAGACCTTCTCCGTAGTCAGATGTTCCTTTGCTCTCCAGCCCTCATTTGAGTCAATCAGTGAACAGCTGATCGAGAGCTCTGTTTGCATAGGCACCACTGCTTTCTTTTAGTGAGGTTCAGTTTCTCTAGAAAGGCACTGTTGCTTTCTAGAGAACGTGGCCTGGGTTCTGGTAAGGGATGGGGTGGGGAGGTCATTGCTGTATACTCAGGCCTCCTTGTCAGTGGAGCATCCACCCTGCCCTCCAGCTGCACGTTAGGTTGTACCAGCAGAACCTCTCAAGGTCAGTCTTTCCAGAGATGAAAGCTCTTGTCTTCTCGCACATTTTTATTTAGAGGGAAAAATGTCCCATTTTTACAGAAGTTACCCATTCTGTAAGTGGATAGGGCCTAATGTACAGGATATTCAGCAAATCATCACTAAATGAAAGAAGGTTGGAAACACTAAGATGAAACCCTTTCACCTCAAAAGAAATATTTTTATGGAAATTTAGCAACCCTTTTTCTCATCCATTAATTCCAAATGTAAACTATTTTATCTCAAAAGACTTGGGCCTGGTGAGGGTGGGGATTGCTTTCAAATCATGGGCCTAGCATTATTCCTGCTTTAAAACAAAACACAAAACACTCACTACTCAGATTTACTTTCTTATAAGATGCACTAAAACAAGATTGGCCTGGACATCAACTAAATTTTACATTATCCCTGGTCTCTCATGTGGACGTCTCCTCCACTTCCTCATTCTCCTCCTCCTCCTCATGACTGTCTCCTACTTCAGCCTTTGGAATGTATGTCTGAGGAAGACTGAAGATGCCCCCACTTTGAAGTGAAGGAGGGGGCATATTTGTCTTTACCTCTCTCCCTCAGCTCTAGTGTTGGTTCTTCATGTAGGTTAAGTGCAAGTAATTTGTTGAGTGTCTCTGTTGTCTAAAGTATATCATAGAAATATATTATTCCTAATTTATTATATACCAATGTGTGAGTGGGTTGCAGAAAGTACCCCGAGCTTCCAGAAATACATTGTTAACACCTTGACATGGAAGTCTTTGGGTGTGATTTCTGTAGTCAGCAAGCTGCATCTATTATATCATTTCTCCAAACACGCATTGAAGGAGGCCGTGGGTCAGACATCTTGCCCCTGGCTCCCATTTTCTTCTCCCACCGAAAGAATGCAAGGTGTTCTACCAGGAGAGACAGGCCTCACCTACTGACAGGTTTGCCTTTCTTAGAAATTATAATTGCACTCTTGAGAAAGATTAATGGAAACTAGTTATGTTGTCGAAGTGGAAAGAGTAATGAACTGAGAGACAGGAGATTTCCATTTCAGTGTTAGATCTGTTGGTAACTACCCTTGTGACTTTGAGCCAAGCCTTAACTTCTCTGGTCCTGAGTTTAGATGGAAGCATTTGTGGGGTGGCTTCATGTGAGAATGACAGCGAGTGGATTAAATGTACCCAGAGTTGTGGAGAAAAAAGTAAAACCGCAGACTACCTTATCCATCAATGTGTGTTGTATTTGCCCAACATAAGTTGGATAATGAACTTGAGTATGATCTTTGATTTCTTTCTCTCCTTTGACCTTCATATGCAATCAGACCATCACCAACTCTTGTTGACTTGGTATTTTTAATACCTGTGGCATTCATCCTGCTTTTCCATTTTTACCAATATTACCATGGCTGTTATTACTTCTGATTGTTATTACCACTGAACTACTCTCCTGACTGGTCTGCCTGACAGCAGTTTTTCTTATTTTCAGGGCATCCTCTTATCTGTTTTCATGAAATCTCCTTCTTGTAGTTCCAGTAGTCCCCCGTGTCTAACGAATGCACTACCCTTTAGCCTAGCGTACCTCCACCAACCCTCCTGGCTCTGTATTCCAAGGGCTAATGCCCACTGATCTAAAATAAAGATCACCAGGACCGTGTCAGTCAGCTCCAGACATCTTTTGTCCTCTCACAGCTTTGTTTCCCCACACCGTTGCCTCTGCTTTCACTGCCCTTGCCTTGTCCACTCCGCCTGCCCACTTCTTCCACTGCAGCTCAAGTCCAGCCTCCCGCCATTGAAGGAAGAGAAGGAATGCACACTTGTTCAGTCGAATAAGCATTGGTATTTAAATCCTGTTTCATTCATGTATTCAGATTTTTATTAAATGCCTCTGGGCCAAGCACTAGTCTAGATATTAATGATGCAGCAGTCAGCAAAACAGATAAGGATTTCACTGCCCTCTAGGAGTAAGTTTCATGAAAGGGTTCCCCATGGTGGTCTTGCCTTCACTGAACTCTGCATTTGTCTGAGTTTGCTGTCACTGTGTGTTACCTTCACTTGTTACCTCTTTTATTATCCTTTTAACAGTGTATGTCTTACTGTTCTACGGCCATGACTTTGTGTCCCTTCATAGACCCTAGCTCAGTGTCTTTAATAGTTGCTCACTAGGAAACTAGGTAACTCTGAATTAGCTGGTATAATTAAATGGATAGATAGATTGAACTTTTGTAATATTCATGGGAATCAAGTGTATGGTTTTAATTGCAGGTTAATGTTCCTGCTTCTTAATTGATAACTAAATATAAGGACTGTTAAGTTTTGGTTACTGCTAACAACCTTACGTTATCTGCTTTATTAAGAGTTACTTAAAAATTACTTCCATAGTAATCTATGGAAATCTATTTCAGTAGCAAAAAATATTTTTCAGTGCTGATAAAGAATCTGTCACTGATCAATCTTAGTAATGTTAAAATCAATCTTAGATTAGACCTTGCATGCACCTCACATATGCAATATCAACCTATGAAGTATTCTTGCTATAAAAAGTAGAATCAAAATCCGTTCAAATCTCTAAAAGTAACTTTCACTCTCAAAAAATAGTGTATGGTGGTACAAGCTTAATGACTTTCTAAGGAAACAAAATTCCATAATGTGGAAAATTGTTAAGACAACTAATCCTATTTCTACAGTAAGTCATGGCATTGAAAGACATGGCATTTTCAGGGGGAAGGAGACTCTAGAAAGACCCTAAGAGATATGTCACTAGATATAATATGAAGGCCTAGTGTGGGACCTGATTTGAACCTTGAGAAGGTACACGTGAGACAGTTGAGAAATCTACTTGTGGATTTGTGTTAGATAATACCAAAGAATTCTTGTCAGTTTTGTTCGGTGTGCTAATGGCATTGTGATTGTGTAAGAAAATTTCCTTATTTTTTAAGAGATCTATACTGAAAGGAGTAGGACTAAAGTGACTTGGTATCTGAAATTTGCTTAGAAATACGTAAAGAAATACATAAATGAAGAACAAAGAAATGCTGTAACAATGTGGTAAAACCTTGTTAATTATCGATAAGAATATTGGGGGCTCACTAATTATGTATATACTTGAAAGCTTTCATAATCTAAAATTTGGTAAAGAATCTACTAATTATAATATTCTTTAACATTTATTTAGCTCTGCTCAAAGAATGGTATGATTATTTTGTGTGGTAGGTTCAAAATATCATGGTCATCCTTCAAGTGCAAAGTTGTTAGTGCCCAGTTTATTTTTGTCCTCATATGTCCTAGTTTACTCCTTCCTTAGATCCTTTCAATAAGTCTTCTTGTCATTTATATTAATATTAATAGAAATCAGGGATGGAAGCCAACAGAGAGAGAATAAAGGTGGATGAAAGAGAATTGCCGTTAGAGAATGGCTAGCTTGATTCTTTCAGAGAGCATAATTCCTTGTTCTTTGAACACCTCATCCTCTCATACCTATAGGTCTGCCATATTCCTTGCTTATGGTTCATCATCCTGATTGCACGGAACAGAGAATGAGGCGTGGAGACAGTAGAGTGCCTGATTCCTCCTGGGTCCATTATCATTTGTCTACTCATGAGTGCTTGGGAAATCTAGATGTGGGAGTAGCAAGCAGGAGGGAAGATTAAGGAATATAGGATAACTAATAGGTTTTGGTCATCATCTGGGTTCTGGCAGAGACAGCAGTCCCCGAATGAGATCAGGTTCAAAAAGTGGTTGTTTTATGTTGTGGTGGAGTATGGTTATGTATGTATGTATATAGTGGAGTGGTTATGTGGAGCAGATTTACTCCTTTATGAAGGAGTGTAATGCATGGGGCGCCTGGGTGGCTCAGTCGGTTAAGCGTCCGACTTCAGCTCAGGTCACGATCTCGCAGTCCGTGAGTTTGAGCCCCGCGTCAGGCTCTGGGCTGATGGCTCAGAGCCTGGAGCCTGCTTCCGATTCTGTGTCTCCCTCTCTCTGTGCCCTTCCCCCGTTCATGCTCTTTCTCTCTCTGTCTCAAAAATAAATAAAACGTTTAAAAAAAATTAAAAAAAAAAAAAAAAAAAGGAGTGTAATGCAAAACTATTCCAGATCTGGAATATCCAAATTTAGTTGGTGTTCCAAGGTTGAGAGTTATTTTCATAAGTGAGGTTTACCCTTGTATGTGGAGTGAGGAATTCTGAGAAAGTTGTCTTTAGTGTATGAGTAACTCACTGTGTATAAGTCACAGAGGTTTGTCTCACTAGCCAAGGTGACCCTGGTGTTGTCAGCTTTATGAGCTTATTCCGGAAGCTATTCTGTATGTTCTGGAGAAGCAAGATGCCCAGAGATGTATGTTATGGGATTTATGACTTGTTCCAAGAAGTTTCTTGATTATTCTAAATCTTATTCCTCCCCTCCTCAATGCCCCAACCTGCCGTTTTGTTTGTTCATGTCCTTGAAGTCTGTGGGTTCTTTTCTTTGTTTTCATTGTACATTTTTCAGTTTATTGGTAGGACACAGTTGTGACTCATAAGGCATACAGAATGTCTTTTACTTCCCTTCCACTTTGGAGGAATAGTACTATAGGTTGGCCATATTTCAGTGGCTCTTATATAAGACATGATGTTTTCTTTACCACTTTCAGTCTGTGACCAGCAGAGTCTCTCATGGGACTATGATGATACCCATACTCAAAGGCAGGTATACTTATTGGTCTAGCAGTTAGGATTCTTGAGCTACTGATCATAGGGACAAAGAGTCAGGTTACAGTGATAACAGAAGTTTTATTTTATTAGAAGTGGTTTGGCGTAGTTCAGTGAGTATTGATTGTTTTAAAAGCCAGAGTACTTAGATGAAAGTCCCAGTTCTGTCAGTTAACTAGCCCTCACTGTGACTTTGGGCAAGGGGTAAAGTTTAGAACTGAAAGAGATGATCTGGGTTTTTCTTTGACTTTTAAAAAAGGAAATTGAGGACCATAGAGGTTGAGCTTATCTGGTGACTTATCTGGTGACTTATCTGGTGACTACTTATCTGGTGACTTATCTGGTACCACTTATCTGGTGACTAACCTGCTCTGGGCTTCTGCCTCTCCATCTGGAAAATGTGGATAAAATAACTTGTGTGAAAGCACTGCGAGACTCATTAAGTCATGAAGCGAACATAAAAAGTCTAATTATCTTTGAAAGGATGGGAAGGAAGTACAAGCAAATACCTGGAGTGATACTTGTTTTCTCTTACTTTAAGTGTGTGAGAAATAGAGTTTAAGGTGCAATTCTTCAAGCTGCCAATGGAAGTCCATTCCATTCCTGTATTTCCTCCTGCCTTCCTGTCTGCAGGATGAGGCATGATTAATCTGTGATACTAGGAAGAATTCACTTAAGTTTTCGTATGTTCTAGGATTCCATTTTTTAGTAGCAGTATATACATAACATATATTTATATCTATCTTGCTGAGCTTGTGATGATAAAATATAGAGCTAAAGAGATCTATGCCAAGGATCCAACAAGAAGTTGACTATCTTAGATATGCTTAGGGTTTGCCGGTGCAGAAAGAGAGCGGGGCCAGATTTGTTGTCCGCTTACTTAGATAGATGGGTCCCACTAAGTCAGTGCTTTGGTCAAGTGCTGTGGTTGGAGGCTGTGGGAAAGCACAGAAAAGAGAATAGTGTCTTTTTCTTTTGAGACTAGTGTCACACTAGGAATTTGTACTGTATCCTCAACCAGATCATATAGATAAACTCCATTTTATTGTTTTAGTTAACCATGACCAAGAGAAATCCAATTTACTCATAACAACACGTTCAATAAAAGAACCACAAGGTAATTATCATTGACATTGTGTAAAACTCTTCAGTAACATCTGATCGCATCAGTGCAATGTAGCAACAGGGCCACCCTTAAATTGGACAGGTAGGTTTATAAGTGCGCAGTGTTAAAATATTCATTAAACCTGAAGATCTGTACCAAATTCTGTATGTCAAGCTCTTAATAGGTAATGTTCCCAAATCTAGGGTCTCACTTTGTGCAAGTGACAATGTAGATATAGAAAAATGTAATTTAAACCAAAACTAGAAAGGGCAAAAATCTGAAAGAACAGAAGTGATAAATGCAGAAAATGGTGTAAGATAGTGGGAAGAGTACAGGCTCTATGCGTGCCTGGGACTCAGTCTTGACTAGGCTCTCATGACTCACGCAGTCGTGGGCAGGAATTTAATCTTTCTGAGCCTCGGGAGTCAGCTAGTGACAAATAGCCCAGCAACGACTAACCTTGACCCTAATTCAGAATGAGTTCCCTGTTCAGGTTGTCAGAAGTCACCCTAACTTGGAGAAAACCTGCTTTGCCCAGTAAAATTCCTAAGATCCATGTTCAAATCCATAGTCCTTAAAAATTGCTGTCTGATCTCCTGCCAGTCGACTCTTCTTATCTCATGACCCATGACTGCTTACTCAACTGCCGCGCACCCTCATTCAGATGTTTGCAGACGTCATGTTTTTCATCCACTGCACCCCAGCTGAGAGAGAGGCGGCGAGCGGTATTAGACAGCTGTGGTGTTGCCCACTCGGCTTTAGCCCGAGTGGCTGTATTGTTCCCTGCATGCTTGCTTCAGGTTAGGCCTGTCACCTGTGCATTTCAGACCTTATCAAAGATGGACTTTTATAAGCCAGGCAGATTTGGTTGGGAAAAAACTGGAGTCTTTTTTGGCAGCTATTTAAGGCAGAATAAGGTGAATGGCAGAGCCAGGCTGGAGAAAAATGAAACAGGAGCAGACATGTCTGTTCATCATCTCCCCAGCAACTGTCAGGCCTCTGGGGCCTGAAGGGGACTATTTGTCTAGTAATGTAAAAGCAACAACATCAGAACACATCCGGAATGAACATACCTTTTTAAAGTCTTGTCAGTTTTATTAATACTATCTTACATCAATACCGTATTCAAATCCATTAATAGTAGAAAATGTAAGTGCAGGTTTATCATCCATTTAACTGAAGATTAACCTATTGTTTCTCTGTAGTTTCTTCTTCTGTCCAAATATAATAGAATTTTTAAAAATTAGACAAAAACAGAAGACCTTTCTCTAAATGTTGTATTTTATTGAAAAGAATTTTAAATATCCTGGTGCACATACCAGGTTTCTAAAAAAGTCGGAAGGGTCTTCATCTCTGATTTCTTTTTTGTGAAAGTGTGTATAAACTCACTTTCTCACAATTCATGTGATGAGAGGGACAGCTTTTCTTGCAGAGAGAGCAGAAAATGATGTACAGGCAAAACCTATAACTCAAACATCATAAATATTCCCTAACCACATAGCTAAGAAGAGGGGAAGGTATTTTTCCCCATTAGTGCAAACAGATACCCTTTTATGTGACCACTGGTAACTGAAGGGGTGTTGATTGTTGTTCTGACATCAAATACGGTAGTTCCCCTTTATCTGTGGCTTCGCTTTCCATGGTTTCAGTTATACGTGGTCAACTGCAGCTCCAGAGCAGATGGTCCTCCTTCTGATCATCTTCAGAAGGTCAGGAATTAGCCTATGCTACATCACAATGCTTTTGTCACACATCCACCTCACTTCATCTCATCACATAGGCATTTTGTCATCTCATACCCTCATAAGAAGAAAAGGGTGAGTACGGTACAGTGTGGTCTTTTGAGAGAAAAAGGGAGAGGAACCACATTTATGTAACTTTTATTACAGTATATTATTATAATTGTATTTTATTACTAGTTTTTGTCGTTAATCTCTTACTATACCTAATTTATAAATAAAACTTTGTCACAAGTGTATGAAAAAACACCTATATGTGGGGTTTGGTTCTGTCTGCGGTTTCAGTCATCCACTGGGGGTCTTGGAAGTAGCCCCCCACAGATGAGGGGGCACTACTGTCATTGCTTCTTGTGCCCAATTTGGGAAAACTTGAGTATTTTCTGAAAAGCTGACACTAGGAGGAGCTACTGAGCAGTAATTTATTCACTGCCTCCAGTAAGAACTTAACTCCAGTTCTTAGGCAGAAGGATCACCTGATGAGCTTGTCAAAAATGCCTATTTTAGGCTCTGGGTGGACTCTAGAAATAGGCATTTGTAACAAGCCTCAGGTAACTGTGATGTGCAACTTCAAAAACACTTGACTAGGCCTTTAGACTCAAAAGAATTTACTTCTAAGAAGTTAGAAAGGGTGGCTTTCCCTTTTTGAAAGAGGTACAAAAGCATTTGATGGGGTTGTGGAAGGATTTTAGTTTTAACCAGCTTAATGCCAAAGGATTTTTCCTAAATACCCACGAATACAGCTTTTGAATTGCCTGGTTGGCTTTTATTAATCAGGAGTACCAGCTGCAAGCTTGATTGATAACAAGAAATTGCATATTTTTCTCTTCTTCACTAATTTCATTTCATATTTTCTTTTATATATACCAAGTGAAAGTATGCCTTCATATTGGCATTTTAACCAGTGCTACTTAAAAATTGGTAAAAGTAATATGTAGCCACAAGAACTCATTCTGAGTTGTTTCCAGTGGTGTTGAAGGCAAATAGATTTGGGAAGGCGTGGAAGTCAACTTTAAGTGGTAACTCCTTGAAGCAGAGGATTATGCTTCTCTTCGTAATTCAGCGGTACACACACACACACACACACACACACACACACACACACACACACAGAAACACACATACATTTTCATTGGCACTTAAGTGCAACCCAAGTCAGATGTACTCTGGGAGAAGTTAAGTTTTCCAAGATTTTGGCTGACTAGTTTATTCAAAGAAGGCCTACCTGTGTCTGCAGTGATCTCAGAAGCACATCTGTTGATAGGACAGATCCAGAATGGATTGTTTCACCTAATCTCTTCTTCACTTCTAGTTTAGCTTTTATACCTGAAAAATCAAGGTAGATTCATTTTTCTCTCCTTAAAAGCCAAAAATACTTGGCTTTTATTTCTTATTAAATAAAATAGCAGTTGTTGTTTTGACTTAATTCATCATTTAGTAGAATTGTATACTTCATTGCATTATTAAGATGACTGACATTTCTCTGACATGGATATGTTATTGCATATTTCTTCTCTCCATCAGAAACTGAAAGGACATTAATTGCTGTTGTACCATTTCCTAATGACCAAATGTTTAAAGAAGTTATTATGAATTTCTTTCAATGACTATTCTATGTGCTATTAGGGTTTTTTTTTTTAAATGCAAATTATTAGAAGATACGAAAAGGTGGTTTGGGGAGCTTTTTGTCATGATGATGCAACATTACAAATAAAAGTGATTTTCATGTGTCCCTTTTCCTAGATATCTGTGCTAAGAAGATTTTTTTCCTCAATCTCTAATTCAGAGGTTCTCTTTATTGTGAATAAAATAATAGCTTCTTAATACTCTCCAAACTGCAATGATCTACATGACTTAGACCCTGTTTGCCTTTAGAAAATCGTTTAACAACTATGTTGTTATAATCTCCTGTTGCCATGTGTTCAGATTTTAATTGAGATTGGTAGGGCACCGCTATAGGCTACTTCACACTCTGCCTGGTAAGTTTGAGCTAAATGCAGAAGGTTCATATTGTTAAACTGGAGGTTTTTTATTAGACAGGAAGTGGCTTAACAGTATAATAATTTTGGTTTAGAGAGTACAGTCTCAACATGGTTTCATTCTAGACTATTAGACAATCCTTGAGAGGTAGACAAGACAGGTATTAAATATGAGGAAGATTCAGAGAGTTTAAATGAAGTACCTTGTGTCATGACTGTTCAAAAACCAGATGTTTTTGACTGTAGCTCAGTAGCATTCTTGCTCCTGTCTTGCTTTACTGTGCTGCAGATTGATATAGGTGGGCCACAGTGGGGTCAGGGAGACAGGGATTGGATCAACTTCAGTTCAAGTTGTGCTGTGGTTTCTTCTGATTGGTCTGTCAGCATTGGTCTGTCAACCCTGCTGTAGGGCAGGGTTTTCCAAAGATTTTCAATGGGACAAGAGATAGTATTAATAGACATTGTGGGGAAAAGGGAGGGGAGGAGGCTGATGGTTGTCATGTCACATGTTCAGATACGTTTGGGAAACACTGGATTAAACATAATTATATAACAAGTTTGTTGCTGCTGTTGTTGTTGTTGTTGTTTAAACTGCATCCTTAAGAGCCCTTTATGTGGTAATGAACATGGTGCATCTCCAAAGCTTCTGTTACTCATTGGACTGTGGATCCCTCTTTTGAAAAACTACCTCTGTACATCTCTTAGAACAAGTTGAGGAAAGCTCTCTAGGTCACTAAGAAGAAATTTAAAAATTTAGGCAGAATAATGAGTTTTTACAACCTATCAGAAGTCAAGTTGGTTTTCTTGGACTCCTTATGTTCTAAACATTTTATGGTTTTAAGGATAATATGTTACCAGGACAACACTAAACAGATAGAACAGCAGTGTAGAAGGCATGCTTGGCTAGCTGAGTCATCAATATATTAGAGAATTACTGTCATTCTCTTTCTCCTACTACTCTCTGAAACTTGATAGAATGGCCCAAGTGATACTATGATGGAGGCTGGAATACAAGATAGGAAAGATATAATGCACCAGATTCTTACAGATCATCTCCACTGTGGTTAAAGTTAACCAAATCAAAATTCCTTTAAGCTCTATTTGGCTCAGAGGATGCCTGTGCCTTTCACCTGCCTGCGGCCTTTGACTTCAAGTGGGAGCACTCTTCGGCTTGATACCTGGTTTTTACTGGCAGTTCCTCAGAAGCCTTATGTGAAAGGACAAGCTACTTCCATGCATTCAGCACTTAATGGATGTGCTTTTTCTCACCATCATTATCTGTAACCCTAGAAATCTTCTGTCTCACTCTCATTTGAACCCATGAATTCTCTGAATTTCAGAACCCTTTCACCACTTGGTGTCCAAAGGCATCAGTCAGTTCCCTGAAATACCTTTCTTTACCTTTCTTCTGTGAGGGGTATGAGTTTTTAAACTCCCCTCAGGCAGTTAAAGCAGTGGCTCTATTTTATTCACCCATACAAATTCTTTGTTCAGTTGAAAGGGAATGACTGCTTAGGCAATATGGAAAAGATTCAAATTATATTTATGAATAAATAAAGGTCCTCTTGTTGGGTTTTGGTGACTGTCATAATATCTGGAACTCCCTACCATAGAGTAGATTAAAAAAAAAGTGAGATCATGTTCATTTTAACTTTGCCTATTTAGGTAATAAAATATGCTTTAAGAGTCTTGAGTTTGTTGTTGTTGAAAGCAGTGACTATAAAATAAGTCATGAAGTTACAAGGTAAAGACCTTGTTTTTTATTTGAGGTGACATTGATTATTGAAAATTTTTGTTGTCACTTTTAAAAAGGACCGTTTCTGCCTCGTTTATTATAGCAGCTAAGAAAGCATGGGAGTAAGCCAAGTCCTTGGTGGCTGCATCAGAGAAATGCTGTGAACTTCATTGGCTAAGGTGGGGGTTTGATAGCCCTTATCCATGCATGTCTGGTGAATTTACTTACTTTGATATTAGCACTTTCACCCAACCCATGTGATTTGTGGTGTTGTTGAGTGAATTGATCTTAGAATTTTGCACTTGTAAAATCAAGATACTTCAGTTTTATTTTCTGATTCTCTAAGTGAATATCCACTTTCTAGATGAGCATAACATTTGCCATGTTTAAATATTTGGGAACATGTGATGTGTTCATTTCTGACTTTTTTTTTTTTTTTTAACATTTATTTTTTGAGACAGAGAGAGACAGAGCATGAACAGGGGAAGGGCAGAGAGAGAGGGAGACACAGAATCGGAAGCAGGCTCCAGGCTCTGAGCCATCAGCCCAGAGCCCGACGCGGGGCTCAAACTCACGGACCGCGAGATCATGACCTGAGTTGAAGTCGGACGCTTAACCGACTGAGCCACCCAGGCGCCCCTCTAACTTCTTTATCAAGCCATGTCTCTTTAGTAATGTTAAATTTCCCATTCTTTCCCAAGAAAGCTTGCCCTGAATAAATACAATAGATAAATGGTCTTTCTGTTCCTGGGAAGAATTCAGAGCACTTTTTGTAGTTGATGTCACTAAAAACAAAATTCCTTAAAAATGTTTAGGCACTCAGATTTTAGTTTTAAATTCTAAAAGTCTAATTAGAAGGCATCCATTATCTTTTCACTCATTTAAAAGTAATGACAAGCAAAAAGTCAGATCCTTTTTCTTTGCACAGGCATACCTTGGAGATTTGGTTTGGTTACAGAAAACTGTAGTAAATATCACTATAAAGCCAGTCAAATGAAGTTTTTGGTTTTCTAGTGCATATAAAAGTTATGTTTACACTAGACTGTGGTCTATTACGTGTGCAAAAGCATTACATCTAAGAAAAATTTGCATACCTTATTTAAAAAATATTGCTTAAAAATGCTAACAACCATCTGAGTTTTTCAGTGAGTCGTAATCACTGATCCCTGATGACCGTAACAAATACAATAATGAAAAAGTTTGAAATATTGCAGGAATTACCAACACATGACACAGAGACACAAAGTGAACAAATGCTACTGGGAAAATGGCGCCCATCGGCTTGCTTCATGCAGGGTTGCCACAAACCTTTAATTTGTAAAAAAATACAATATCTGTGAAGTGCAGCAAAGTGAAATATAGTGAAACAAAATGTGCCTGTAATATTGTTTCAGCCTTAAGCAAATAGGTAATAAAGCTACTTTTTGTGAGAAAACAAAAGTTGCTTTCCTCATAGGTTAATGGAGGTGTGTCGATGTTTTATATGATCTGTGTGTTTTAAAATATATTTGTAAATACAGATTTTAGTTGATGTTAATTACGCAGTGAGTTGGCATTAATATTTTGCTCCTTATGAGCTTATTCCTAGAAATACCCCTTCATTGCCTTTCCATAATATTCCCATTTTTGAAGAGAAAAATCAGTAGTTATTATGTTGAAAAACAACTGCTAAGCAATTCGCAAATCCATTTTTTAACAGCTCACACTTGTTCAAATTTCAGAGCATTTCTAAAGCTTTGGATGTCATTGTGCTTTTATATGAAGCTGTTCTAGGCAGCGTAGCTTTCACACACACCTCCAGCTGAATTATCTTTGCCTCTTGTTTGAATCTGTTAATAGATACTCGTTGCAATAATATTTGTTTTACGTTTATCTTAAGTTAAATCTCTGCAGGTATTGAGGAATACACTAAAATGCTCATATGTGAGTGACTCACGTTATTATGATTGGTTATAACAGTATTCACTGTATTCATGTTGCTTTGGCAGATATCCCTGAGGCCAAATGAGTTATAAACACACCCTACTTTTATTTTTGAAAGTAGAGCTCTTTTTGTTTGATTATTGAAATTAGTAATAAAAGGTAAAACAAGTGCCTACATTCTACTGGACACATGTATTCTTCCTTTAGCATTAGCCCATATGGAGCTTTTTGTTGGAGACATAATTGTCTAGGTCAAAACATTTGAACAAACCAAGCTCAGGAGCACCACTCTTTGTTCAGAAAAGTCTTGTACCATAAATAATAATTTGGTTTGAAGTTTTTCAGTATATTTTTAATATTTATTTTTGAGAGAGAGAGAGAGAGAGAGAGAGAGACAGGGTGTGAGTGGGGGAGACAGAGAGAGGGAGACACAGAATCAGAAGCAGGCTCCAGGCTCTGAGCTGTCAGCACAGAGCCCGATGAGGGGCTCGAACTTACGAACCATGAGATCATGACCTGAGCCAAAGTCAGACGCTTAACTGACTGAGCCACCCAGGTGCCCTTAAAGTTTTTTTGTCAATCAACAAATAGAGGATTATATAGATAATATACCCATTAAAATAGTTGAAGGAATGCAGACACTCAGATATTGGAGGGCAGGAACTACTCAATCTTAACGCTTCTAGAAGCTCCTCAAGGCTAAGATCTCCATCCCTAGCAAAGTACTGGCACATAGTATGCACTCAAGAGATGTCAACAAGGGTTGGAGTAGTCCACTGAGATACACTTGTAGATAGCATGATTTGGCAGATACATGTTAAGGAGGAAAAAGACGGTGTGCAATAGAGCTGGGAGTATGAATGGAAAGTCAGCTTTCATGTGGCAGCGAGACATCCCTAATTGGGGAAAAGGTTGAGCAGTACCCTGAATGAGCTGAGCTGTGAGAGTCTCATTGAGATGGGAGTCTCAAATAAAAAACTGGTTTATTTTGTTTAATCATGCATATTATATGTTACAACTATGCGTAAAACACATTACAATATAAGTAATTAATACAGGTTGTAGCTATATCATGTATAAGTATGCATATGTATGTGTATATGGTATACGCATATATACACAGATATATATATAGATAGATAGATAGATAGATAGATAGATAGATAGATAGTTTTGAGTGCCATTTGTTTCTAATTCAGAGTTGTGTGTACTGTGGGTCACAAATCACAACATTGAAGTAATCCTGTCCTTTAACTGATTCCTTTTTTTCTAATGCATTCACCCGTCGATACTACCATTAACCTGAAGATCCTAAAAATATCATTAAACCTTACATGAGTCCCTGTGGTCTGCATATGGCACACCATTTGCAAATCTCTCATGAATTCAATCACTAAGATTATTTCTTTTTACTGTAAACCTGCTTTACTTCAGTCATTAATCCCATAAACAGTTCTTGAATATCTGCTGTGTGGCAAGCACTCTTAAAAGCTGTACGCTGGGAAGATAAGACATAGTCCATCCTCCCAAGATGCTGACAGTGGCATGGAAGAGAGAAGTGGTCCATCATTTCAGTGCAGTTTGGTAACTTGTGCTAGAGGTGCACATATGGCTCCTACCTTCTTGGAGGTGGTAGTGTCTCAGCTTATCTGTAAAGGACAAATAGATTAGTAAGAGAAGAGGCAGGGAAGGTTTTTCAAGCAGAAGTTGCAATTTGTGCAAACATGAAGTCGAAAGAGAGCATGGAGAGCTGCAGAGTGCCGGGAGAGGGCATTAGGAGGTGAGGTACAAGCCAGATTGTACGGGGAATGCACTAGTTTGATTAGAGACTGGTTGTCGGGGGTGCCTGGGTGGATCAGTTGGTTAAGTGGCCAACTTCAGCTTAGGTCATGATCTCACAGTTTGTGGGTTCGAGCCTTGCGTCGGGCTCTGTGCTGACAGCTCAGAGCCTGGAGCCTGCTTCAGATTCTCTGTCTCCCTCTCTGTCTGCCCCTTCCCCACTCATGCTCTGTATTTCTCTCAAAATTAAATAAACATTTAAAAAAAGTTAAAAAAAAGAAACTGGTTGTCTAAGTCCCCTATATAAGTGGACCTTTATCCAGAGACTCAGACTGTCAGTTTGATACAAATATAAACCAGCTTCAGTGCTACCTCTTGTTCATCCTGAGTGATAGAAGGGAAGAAAGGGGGCGCCTGGGTGGCTCAGTCGGTTAAGCGTCCGACTTCACCTCAGGTCACGATCTCGCGGTATGTGAGTTCGAGCCCCGCGTCGGGCTCTGGGCTGATGGCTCAGAGCCTGGAGCCTGCTTCCGGTTCTGTGTCTCCCTCTCTCTGTGCCCCTCCCCCGTTCATGTTCTGTCTCTCTCTGTCTCAAAAATAAATAAACGTTAAAAAAAAAATTTAAAAAAAAAAAAAGGGAAGAAAGGAGAAGCCCTGGCTGGAACAGGGAGCTTCCCCTCACACCAGGCAAGTTATAAAGGGCACCTCTGTTTAGAGATTGAGATTGGAAGACGTTGTCCGGAGAGCCACAGGTCTTCAAAAGCTAGCTTCTTTCTGGTCAGGCTAGAAGAGGACTTCCACCAGGGGGCCCAGGCAGGTACTACAGCTGTAGCACAGGCCAGTACAAGTCCTTTTGCCCTGGTCAGTGCTGGAGAGAAGCCATGACCAATGTTGCCTTTCTTTTAGCTGCTAAGTCAGACTCTTACTGGAAACTCATATTGGGCCAACGATTTCCTAAGCACAGCAGAGGTAGCCACAAAGACAAGAGCTGGGGCTCCCCAAACAGAAATACTCTACCGCTTCTTTTTTAAAAGAGTATAGTATGTTTCCAACTTTGTACTGAACCCTAATTTCTAACTGTAGTTTGACAAGCAGTTTCACCAGCCTGCTTTATTTCTAAGGCTGAGTTTAGCAGCCAGTGTGCCATACATGAATGCATTGCATGTGTGCTGAGTTACTGATCCCCTGAACCCTTGGAGCAGCCCAGTGGGGCCTGGAGTAGCTGATGTCCCTGGGTTGGTCACCTTCAGCTAGCTTCCCCCAGCAAGCTACTGCATGCATTTACCCTTGGATGCCAGAGATGTATTATTGCCAATATGCGCTCTACTAAAAAGAGTTGGAAGCCACTATTAAGGTGTTGGTATCACAGAAAAGAAAGCCTCGCTATAAATTAGTTTTGACTTTTGGACTGGGTGTTGGAAGAGGGTTCCTAGGGAACCCTATTAAGATACATGCTAGGAGCTTAAATGGTATTCTCTGCATGCATTTGGGAGTAACTGAGGGATTTGAAGCATAGGAGGGGTGTGATTATTTTTGCAATTTAGAAAGATACAAGGGAGGAGTAAGTCTGTGGCTACTGATCAACAATGAAACAGTAGTTAACAGAATGTGTCTGCCGCCTGGGCCTTCCATGCAGTCACGCTTTTACTTTATTCTCACTCACTATACATTCACTTGCTTATCATTTCCTTGCTATTACTGTTAACTAGTTGTGTTTTCCCCACACACACACTTTATTTGATGTTGTGAGTGCTTTTCTCGTGGATCCACCCACATCTGCCAAACCCATTCTCCCCTCAAACCTTGTCTTCCTGGTCAGCTTCCTTATTTTCATTTGGCTACTTTCTGTTATCACTACATGTGACAGAGTCTTTTTCATTTGGCCTCATTAGAATCCCTATACATTCAAGCTGATGTGGTATGATGGGGGGAAGGACCTTGAGAGAGGCATTAGGACCATCTGGAAGTGAAAGAGATGAGGGAAAGAGCATGGAGCTGGTGGCATAGGTAGCTCCAAGATGCCGCCTGCTCTGATTAGTTCGCCTGCCACTTGGGCATGACTGTAGTCTGACCCAAACATGATCCTCTTGGAGGGAAGAGCAATCTGCCCTAAGCTTGTAGGTTTTTTCCTGTGTGTGTTGGGGGCAGGGGATGAATTTCAAATGATTAAAAAAAATTTTTTTTTATAATGTCTGTTTTTGAAAGAGAAAGAACATGAGTGGGGGAGGGGCAGAAAGACTGGGGGAGAGAGAATGCCAAGCAGGCTCTCTGCACTGTCAGCACAAAGCCTGACGCAGGGCTCAAACCCATGAACCGTGAGATCATGACCTGAGCCAAAGTCGAACACTAAACCCACTGAGCCACCCAGGTGCCCCTCAAATGATTTTTTTTTATTATAAAAGCAGAAAACAGGGGTGCCTGGGTGGCTTAGTCGGTTGGATGTCTGACTCTTGATTTCGGCTCAGGTCTCTTTAGGAACTTGCCTTTTTAGCTCTGCCACTAAGCCTGTGAAGTGTGTTGCTTGCTTGCGGGCTGTGTGCTGGTTGGCTCCATTCCTAAAATGCTCCTTGCTTTTAGGAATGACCGCCGCTCTCTCTGCAGTGAAAGGGCACATGCCCAGCATGTCCCCCCTCTCGTTGGCCCATTGTTCTTCCCTTTACCTAGCGTCTCCTTAATTCTGCTCATTCTTTGTGGAGAAGATTCCCTTGTCATGTTCTGATGGCCTAGAAGTTACCTGGTAATCGAGGGAAAGAAGAAACTGGCTGAAAGGGGTGAGGCTGCAGGAAGTTGTCCTGGGCTGGATCCCTTTAAGGGCTGCTGAGAGCCTTTTCCATTCCCGCCTCCACCTTCATCCTGTCACTCTTCTCTACCCCTCATCCTGCTTTTCCCCCAGTGTCCTCAGTTCCCTGGTATTACATAATATTCCTGTTAGGATCAGTTCCTGTTTTGCTAGCGAGAGGAATTGTGACTCTTTCAGGGAAAAACCCTGTTCTAACATTAGTAGTGGCTGCTGGTGGCCAATCCATGATCTCATATGGGAAACGCATCGTTTTGCTGGCTTCTCTTTTCCCGTCTGAGTCAGCGCACAGATGGGATTACCTTGCTGCCTTGTTTGGGTTCCCCTCTGCCTGGTCTCTTCTGTAGGAGTCCACGATGGTTTTTCTCTTATGATAATGGACCTGCCAGTGTCAGGCCAGTTAGTGATCACTTTCACTTATGCACAGATGCCCTGGGTTACTTACTGCACTCCAGGAAAAATTGTCCTTATACACTAGCAGACGTACATTCACTTTTAAAAACATTTCATAGTGGTAAACTTAAAATGTAATAAAAGCCAAGTAACAAGAGTTCCTACATACTCATTCCCAGCTTAACAACGATCAGTCCATGGCCAGTCTTGTGTCAGCTGTACTCCATTCTCTCCCCAGTTACTAAAGCAATTCCCAGACATCATATCATTTTATCTTAGTGTCTTATTTTAGCATTTCATTATATACCTCTTAAAGATAAAGACTCTTTTCTTAAAGATAAGGACTCCCAAACACACAACCACAGTACCATTATTATACCTTAAAAAAATTAACCGCAATCACTTATCAAATCCAGTCAGTGTTCACATTTCCCCAGCTGTCTCATAATCTTTTAGTATGCATGTGTGTGTCTGAATTAGGATTCTAACAAGATCTGTATATTGTGATTGGTAATTTTTTTTATTATAAACTGCCATTTGATATTGAAATTTTTATTCATCATAAATATTTATGTGATACTATATCTGATGTGCCAAAACTCTGGCTTTGAGAAAATAATTGGGGATATTAATAATGACTAATAGTTATTCATTTATTTAGTCATTTGGCCTTTTCAGTTTTTCTTATTCAACCAACAAATATTTACTGAATATCTAGCACACGTCACACATGATCCTAGGACAATGGGGATACAGATATGAAACACAAAGAGATTGATAATGTTTTTTACTCTTAACCTATAGGTTTTCATTTCTTCTTTTTTCCTTGCAGTTTATTTTTGAAGATACTTTGGGTCCTTGTCTTACAGAATTTTCCATATTCTGGATGTTGTTTTTATCTTTAGAGTGTCCTTTAATACATTCACTTTGTAAAGAAATGCTACACTGAATCGTTTTATAACTTAAATTACCATCCCTGCTGGCCCCCCTTTTATCATTAATTTTATTTGCATGGCTCTTTACCAGGTATATGGTTCCTGCCTTCATGTAATTTACAATGTAATCTGAGAGACAATAGATAGTACTGTAAGCTCTTCCAAGATAATGTCAAATATAAATATAATACAAAAAATATCAAGTAGAGGCATTTCTGCTATAACACAAGATATGTGTTCATGAAAAATGTTACATTTTGCAAATTCCACATTATAAAGAATAGAGCTTATGTGAAAAGACAGGTAAGAGGCAGATTAATAAATCGATGCAGTTTTGTAACTAAGAACACACATGTTGTTACCCACCATCTCTTTTCCTCTCTTATACACACACACACACACATGCACACACACACACACACAGTAGCTGTTGGCTCATGGTAATTCGCTCAGACCAGGGAGACTACTTAGGAGATCTTAAAAATGCTCAGAAACAAATAGAGTGAACACATTGGCTTGTTGGTGCTCAGTTACTAAGGATGGAAGCGGAGCTCTGAGTTGTGAGCCACCATTTAGGTGAACACAGGGGCATGAAATCTGCTACCAGCTGAGAGCTCTTTGGGGCAAGAGCCCTGGATGCCAGTGTGGTTGCAGATCTGGGTGAAGCAGACTCTAAAAATGGATGCGAGTTTAGCATTGTAGGAAGCGTATTGGGAGGTGTTTTCAGGATTACTAGCTGGGGGTGGGCGTGTGCAAAGACAGAGGAAGCAGGATTGGGCAAAGAGAGAAGTTGGCCTGCTATTATATAGTCACATGTCCTCAACTGACTCCACAGGGCCCTCTTCAAAGCTGCCCTAGAGGCTGGGTCTTTGTGGCCCTGCATTGGCCAGTCACTGGGTTCAGCTTCCCTCTCCAGGAATGGGGGCGTGACCTTAGGTCAGGTGGCTATTCGCAGAGAGGACTGACAGCTGAGAGTTGTCAGCCCTTGGGGAGCAGACCCTTTAGTCTGAAGGGTGGGTTTGGGGGTACAGCACAACATTCATTACCTGTGCTCATTTTAATTTTCTGAAAATAGAACTAAAGGGATCCTGCCTGCACAGCAGCCAAACTGAGAGATTTTGGGGTTTTTCTTGCCTTCTGGGGGTGTGATTCTGTCCACACGGTCCTGGTTCCTCTGGTCTAGGAAAAATACACGGCTTCCACATTTTACCATTACTAGTCCCCTGTTTACCAGCGATGGATGAGCTACTTGGTGTGAAAAACAGATATCACAGAACGGACTAGTTGAGAAGAGTAAGCAGTGGCATCAGGGCCTCTTCACATTTTCACTGACTGCAGAAAGTGTCCACACCATTCACACTTGCCTTTGGCAGCTAATTACCAGGTACAGTTGCCTTGAGAAATTCACCTGCAGTTTAAGGCACTTCCCTTGGTGGCACGTGATAAATTATACCTAACTTATTCATCCCTTCCATCAGACTGTCACAAATTTACACAGTTAGTTACTACAAAGCAACAGAGAAACTGAGAAAGTGTTAGATTTCTCTGGCCATCAGAAACTTCAGCTGGCCAATTACTTTCAATGACTCTTTAGATATATTGACAAAGAAACAAAGGACAGAGGATTATTGTATAGCATTACAGGGCATTTTGGGTTAATGAAAATGTGGAAAAAACCACTAGGATCATGAACTCCAAATAGCATTTTAACAAATGCTTAAACTTATGTTTTGACTTCAGTAATCTAAACTTGGTGGAGTTTCTATTTCTATAAATAGAAATGCTGACCTGGGGAAGCTACTTTACCTAAGTACAATCTGAACATTTCATGTCACAGAGAATCTGTGCACCTTCAGCAATAAAATGGACAGCCTTATCTTTCTACTTACTATGTTCTAGTTCTGCCGAGTTAACCAGGTAAAATCCTTTAATCTAGTGATAGACAGAGTCTTTTTAGGTAACTAATTCTGCCATCTGGAATTTGGTGTGCCTAGCAACAAATTTCAGTACTTGTCTGAGGAGGAAAGAAGTAGTCACAGTGCATTGTTTATGTTCCTTTATAACAAGGCATTACTCTAACCTTACATAGGGGGTGTGTGTGTATAGATGTAGATGTACATAGACAAGCAACATACATTCCAAATTGGGTACCTAAAAATTGACCTTTCAACACTAGTTTCTTCAGTGTTGTGAAAAGTATTTACAGTCAAGATTTTCTTTAATTTCTTATTGAAGTTTGGAGTTTAAGAGCCTGTGTTCCACAGGAAAAAAAACCACTTACTTGATGAGAACTAGTTGTAATTAGTACAGCAAATTGTTTGTATAGATGAGATCATTAAATTGCTTGAAGCTACCTGAAAGAATTTCTTTTAGGTAATTGAAGTATTTCCCTTGGCCATAGGAATTCTTTGTAATTCAGCCTATTTTGTAATCATGTCATTTAGAGAATTTGTCATTGAAACACTGTTGGATCAAGCTTAATAATCTTGTCTTTTTTTAGACTTTGGTTCTAAGGTAAACTTTTAAGGAGGATTCTCATTGTTAATTTACTAGGGCCAGTCCTTTTTTTTTTCCATTCATTTTAATTTTTAATTTTTTTAAACATTTATTTATCCTTGAGAGACAGAGCATGAGTGGGGGAGGGGCAGAGAGGGAGACACAGAATCCGAAGCAGGCTCCAGGCTCTGAGCTGTCAGCACAGAGTCCACAGAGTCCAATGCGGGGCTTGAACTTGTCAAATGCAAGATCATGACCCAAGCCGAAGTCGGATGCTCCACCGACTGAGCCACCCAGGTGCCCCAATTTCATTCATTTTTAGAGCAAAGTTGTGTCCCATTGCATATACCACATCTTCTTATCAGTTAATCCATCAGTGAATACTTAGGTTGTTTCCGTATCTTGGCTATTGAAAATAATGCTGCAATAAACATTGGAGTACATACGTCTTTCCTTATTCAGATAAATACCCAGAAGTTTAATTAGTTGCTCATATGGTAGTTCTATTTTTAATATTTTGAGGATGCTCCATATTTTTCATAGTGGCCACACATAGGGCCAGTTCTTCCATAGAAAGAATGTGAGAAACTTAAACCCAGCCCTAAATTAGTAGTATCTCACTAACAGCTCTAAGTGTAGTTTAGCATATTTCTTGATGCTTATCAGTCATTAAATTGTAATCTTATGTAATTCCATTGGAACTGCTTTATAACAACCAAAAAATTCTGTTTAAAACTCAGTCCTTAACCTAAAACTTTATGGGAATTTTCCAAATAATTATTTTTTTCTTCCATAAGATTTAAATTAGAAGTTCTGTGTGTGTGTCATAAATCACAGTACTGGTAGGTCTTTCTGATTGCCAAGGTTCTGTTCATTCTTATCTGAGCCTCAAGGAAGTTCACCCAGAGGTTTATTTCTTCTAATGGCACTCAGACTTTGCAAACAGCATAAGGTTACAATGGTTGGGTTTTTATTTATCTTTTCTTCATCAGAGAGAGTTGTTTCAAACAGAGTAGTAGCAGTAATGACAGCCAGCCTCCAGTCACTACTGTCCCCTGACATCTAGGACCCCTTCTGTAATTCTCATTCCAACTCTTAAAATCATGTGGAGGCTCTAAGTTTTACTTGACTGATACTGAAACATTGTGTTAGCCTGAACTCCAAGTCACTTACTTTTTCACAAGTGCCTAAACTTATTTTATGTCTTGATTTCAATAACTTAAATTTGGTGGGGTTTCTGTTTCTACAAACAGGAAAGGTGACCTGGGGGAGATACTTAATACTTAAGTAAAATCTGAACATTCGTATCAACACCCTTTCTAAAAGGAAGGTGGCTTTATATTATAGGAAATTGTTGATAGACTCTGGAAATCAGTAAAGTTAGTTTTATTTCTGTATATCAGTGAAACTTGTAAATAGAGTGTTAGCTTTAGATATTTTTCTAATTCTTATTCCATAATTGTTCAAGTTCCAGATTGGAAATTGTGTGCCTGTTTACTTTGTGATCCTAAGAAAATCTTTTTAAAAACTTATGATATACTTTTTAAAGTTAAATATTGACCCTATTAATTTAGTTAAATCCAATCATTTAATTTTAGATTATTATCCTTAATGCTCAACCCATCCTTTCCTCCCTTTTAAGATGATAAATATATTATTAGGGAAGCAAAAGCATGGCATTCATATTACTTTGTTTTTAATGGATCCTGGTTACTTGGAATTCTATTATGCATGATGCATGACACATTATCATCATTGGTCACATTTTATTTCAGACTCCTTTTTCCTTATAAGGATCTAGAAATGACACCTTGGCACTTTCTTAAAATTAATAGATAAAATTATAGGTCAGTTAGTTGAAGTAATGAGTGAGCCATAAACAGAGCCTGCTTTCCATTTATCTGTACTTTGAAGCTACAGGATCAAGCTAAGGCCTACTCGGTGTCTTTACATGAGGCTAGAGTCTTGGTCCTGACTCCTGCAGTGTAATAATCTCTCATTATTTCATCATTCTTCTAAGAAATATTATCATAATTGTTTTCTTCCTATGTACTTCCCCTGCTTGAGACTTTTCCAGTTCCTTCTTCTATTTTGGATGTTTGTCCTTGTCACCCAGTAGCACTATTGCATGACAAATGATTAAATGAGTAAGACACAGTCCCTACTCACCGTCTAGTTGGGAAGTCAAGATGTATACAGTCAACTGGAGAAGAGGTGAGCCAGAGGACTGGGGACGTGGTCTGCCAGAGGACTGGGGACATATGTGAGGTAGTGATGAATTCAGCGTGCACAGATTAAAGAAGGTAGTAGTTGGCCAGCCTGAAAGGTCTCACAAGGAGGAAAGAAGAGCATCTCCACAAAGACACACATCCTTGAAAAAGCAAAGGGCCTTTTTGGGGGACAACTGGCATACTGATATGGCTACATTGTGAAGGTGGATAGAGAGGGGTACATACCCCAGACACCTCTGCCTGCTGTGGTACTTTGAAATAAATCCCTGAACTCATAACATTTCATCATAAATATTTCAGTACTTCAGCATACATGTCTAAAAGTTAAAGGACTTTTTTACATAACTCCACGACTATTATACTCTACAAAAATTGATAATAATTGTGTGCTATCATCGATAATAAGTGTTCAGTTGCAGTTTTTGTAAATGTTACAAATTTTGTCTTTCTTTAAATCTCTTTGTTTGACTCAGGATCCAAATAAGAGTCACATCTAACAATTGGTTGATATAGGTTTTGTTTCTTTCATTCTGTGGATTCTCTCCAAATCTTGTTCTTTTTTTTTTTCTTTTTTCAATTTTAGAATGAAATTTAGAATAGAAATTCTCACATACCCACTACTGTTTACCCTGAGGTAATAAATAAATGATAGATATTTTATTTGTTTTCTTTATTTACCAGTTTCCAAATGGGGGAGGTTCTCTAGCATTCTCTGAATGTGGACCAATGAGTTTTCCTTTGTGCATCACTCATGGAGTGAAATATATCTGTTATGTTTCAGTACATTGCATTTATTATTTTTATTGATGATCACGTTTTCCATCTTTGCCTAGTGGAAGCCTCTTCAAGTTGGTTCCTGAATTCTTTTGACATGACCCTTTAATGATATTTGATCATTCCTTCCTACTTGGTGAAAGATTTTCTGGACTTAACTTTGTACATTTGCTGCCCCAGACTTGGAGTCATCCATTTCTCCCTGGTTCCTTTTGATGGTAATTGATATTTAGAGACCACAATCTGGGCAGTAGGGTTGCTAATTGATATTAGGTTTGTCTTTATTCTAGTTCTTGTTACATGGATAGAACTATAATTTTTTTTTAATGATAAAATATATTGAGTTTCTACTCATATTACTGATTCAAAATTCAGGACCACAGGACTTAACATTATTAAGTTAGAATTATTATTAAGTAGAATTATTATTAAGTTAGAATTAATAATTCCTGGAATCTATGGAATCTAGAAATAAAAGCATTAAACTGTTATTTTACTCATTTGCTTATTTCTCATTACATACATGATAGTCACAAAATAACACCAATAACTTGATTATCAAAAAAAAAAAAGTAGATTTGAGGAGTTGTTTTGTTTTGTTTTACCAGTTCTTTTTGTCTTTAGGGTATATCCCATTAGGGTATGTACAATCAAATTACAGTGTTTTAAAGTTATTTGGAATTCTGTTCTGCATAGGTATCCAACAACCGGTGCAACAACTGGTGCAAAGTCAACGTGTTTTTGTTTCATTTTACTTTTAGGATTTTCTTAAATTTTAATTTTGTTATATGTTTATTGATTCTTGATTACGTTCTCCATTTTTATCCTCTTGATCATATTAGAAATTATTTACAATTCTGTAGTTTGAACTTTACGCAGACTTTTAAATGGAACCTGGTCCTAAGATCTTTCTTCACTCTGGTTATCCCACTGGTCAGAATATATAGCTCTTACATAATCCTGAAAACAAAATGTGATTAGATTACATGCCATTTTAAAATTTGACCCACACATACTTGGGTGATTTAGGACATGTTATTTCTCTGCCATCTCCCATTCCAAGATGAAAGAATTATATTTCTAACTAAGCCTGGGAATGGATATTCCCATTTTAATAATGGGATATCTAGGGAAGAGCTAGCCTCTTCTGCCAAGGCCACCTGGCAAGCTGGTTGTTCATAATGGAATATTTGTCTGGTCGTCTTTTCACTTCCCTAATAGGTGTCTGCCAGTTTTGCATAAAATGTGTGGTTCATTGGTAGAAAGCCCACCCCCTTAGACAGAACAAGGTAAATGAAAGATTAAGCTATAGGATTTAATCAGGAGAACTCGTCTTATCCAGATCATAGGGTGTCTATGCGAATAAACCTTAAAGCAGGTTCAGCAGAACACTAATTCCGCGGGTTATTGATGGATTTTATACCAAAAAGGGTTCCAGTGTGAAATAGTTTGGGAAGTTCTGAAGTTTAACAGCTACTGGGTATATCAGATGATAGAGTGCTTTATGAATCAAAGGGAAGAATAGCATAAGTTTGCTTCACAAGTTCACTTAACCATGAATCCATCCCAGTTTTTCATAAAGGAGCATGCCATATTGGAGAAGTGCTACGTTAGAAAATAAAGCTGTCTCTAGATTTAACTCTACAGGACATGCATTAGACAGAGGAATGTGCTAACCCATACCATACCACAGGGATCAATTCAGCAAAATTCAGATTCTGGGAGAACTTTATAGCACAGATACCTTGGTGTCATCAATAAGAAGTTGCAAAAACAAATGAGGGAATGAGAACCAATAGCCTAAAAGACGAGACATATCAGCTAATCACAGTATATGGACCTTATTTGGAAGCTGATTCAAATGAACTGTAGTAAGAAATAACTTAAAAGACAATAAAAACATTGTGAACACAGACTAAATATTTAGTGATATTAAAGAATTTTCTATTAATCTTTTTATGTGATCATATTAAAGTTAGGGATTTTTTTTAGAGCTGTTATCTTTTAGAGAGACACACTAAAACATTTATAGATGAAAGTATATGATATCTTTGATTTGCTTTGAATTAATGGGAGTAGAGTTGGTAATGGTTATGTGTTGATAATTGTTAAAGCTGGGTAATGGGTATTGGGTTCGTTTTACTATTTTCTCTGCTTTTCTGTGTTTGACAATTTTCGTGGTAAAAGGTTTAAAAAGAAGACTGCTAAATTTTTAAATTAGAAATAACGAGGCCATAACTAATTTTAAATTTTCCTACTTGGTCTAGATTCTGCTCCAGCAGCTATCTTTGTTTCCCAGCCCAAAAAAGACCAGGATTTCTGAAGAAGCATAGAATCCTTGGATTCAGAGGTGTCATTTTTTGCAGAATGAAAGAGGTCACCAATGACATCCTTGTATATTTGGAGGACTGTCTCATAGCCTTGCTTGTTCCTTTGCAATATGGAAATGGAATTGGCCCCAGAAAACACTGGTTGTCTAAATGAGGCATGTGTGCCCATAGAAAGCCTTCTGTCTACAGCCTATGGTTTACAGGCCCCTGTCAGAGCATAGACAGCAGATGGGTCCCGTGCTACGTGCCCAGGAGCCAGTAGCACAAGGCAGTTAGGGGCAGGGCCCAAAGCAAGGAAAGTGGTGGTGCATTCCGACCAGAAAGGAAGTTCTTACAAAAACTTTTATTCCTGTTACTGCAGTTTTAGCAAAAAAAGATGTAAAACGTGTGTGTTTAGTAAAAGCAGGGGGGCAGTTTTATTTGGGCCACACCATTTTAAGATATATTAAAAACCTCATCTCTTCATTCTGTACCCCTTCTTACCTCACTCCTTCCAATCTCAAGCTGCTCACACACCCAGCCCCCCTTAGACTAGTTTAGTTTATTGCCAGTCATGATGCTGTCTGCTCTGGAAAGTAGCAGGAAAAGCTGATAAGGTGCTGAGGACAGAAATCTCTGGCCTTATCTCTCCCTAGCACACAGTGCTGAGAGTGCATCCTTTTCCTGTCCTAGGACAAGAGACATAAACCGACCATCTCCTGGCAGCAAGGACTTCAAACAGGGCTTGGGGGCCTGCCTCTACTTTCTATAAGAGCCAGAAAAGAGAAAGTGGGTCATTGCTTTTTTGAAAGTTGTTTTAGTACCAGTAAAAATGTATATCAGTTAATAGTTAACAAACTAATTTATAAGAAGACATTCATTAAACAAGAAGAAGAAGAAGTGGGGGAGTGAAGGGAAGGACTACCAAAACAACCCAAGAGTTGTAAGTCATTGGACTGTTTTGTTTGGTTAGACTTTTGCCAGGGCGTAGGTTTGTACTGAGTGGATTAGATTTGGCTTTTTGTTTGTTGACAGATCAAGCGCAAGGTTTTGAGAGCCTTTGTGATAATAAGAAATTGACACACAGATGGCCCAGTGTTGGAAGAGAAGAGTGAAATATTGGCTCATTTTTCCTTCTATCCTTCTGTCCTGCCAGGAAAACAGAAATAACATTCTCTCCCAGATTTTCATGCTGTGATGTTATGAAAATAGGATGAAGAGCAACTTTCCTTTGGGTTAGAGTGCGGCCTTGACTGGTGAGCAAGCTATGCTTTGCTTCTCTTGCTATAGTCTGAAGGGACACCGGTGATGGGGTTCTGAGCATTACCATCCCCTCTGGGCCTTCTTTGGAGCTAAACCACATAAAGTCAGAAGAGTCAGCCAACCTTGACAACATTCTGAATCATCGGGTCCTCAGAGAGGAGAGGACCTGCTTTGCAATGTAAGACTTTACAGTATTGAGGAGACCAGGCTTGATACCTTGTTACCATTTTTGAAAGAAATTGGTCACTGGACAGTTCTGATAGACAGCTAATTGTTGAAATTTTAAAAGCGAATGACCACTTTAAGAATTGTGCATATTATATAATAGCAGAAGCCTGATTTTATTCCTTTTTTTAATGTTTGTTTGTTTATTTATTTATTTATTTTTGAGAGACAAAGAATCTCAAGCAGGCCTCACGCTATCAGCGCAGAGCCCCACGCAGGTCTTGATCCCACAAACTGTGAGATCATCACCAGAGCCGAAATCAAGAGTTGGACGCTTATCCAACTAAGCCATCCAGACAACGTCCCCCCTGCCCCTTTTTTTAATGTTTATTTATTTTTGAGAGAGAGACACAGAGAGAGAGAGAAGCCTGATTTTATTCTTGAAAGCTTCTTCGTCTCCTGACTCTGAGTGCTGTGAAATTATCAAGACTACACATTACAATGTTAGAATTGTAATGGACCTTAAAAAACATAGCTGCCATTTTTGCACCTTTATTCATAGAGCTCTAGGAGTTCCTCAGAGACGCCTCAGGGGCCTTACAAGGGCAGAGTAGGTTTAGGACATGAGCTTTGGGTCCACCTAACCCCACCTCCACCACAGTTCTGATGCGTTACATATTGGCCCCTGTTTAAGATTGCATTTAAAGAGTGTCACACAGAGCAAAACCGTGTTTGAGAAAAGTCATTGAGTAGCCCTACTTCCTTGCTTTGCACAAAGTTCACTTTGAGGCCCAGAAAGGCCAATAACTTGTCCAAGATCACATATTCTGTCAGATGTGAGTCAGGTTTTTTTGACACTCAGGTGATTGCCACTTGTACTACATTGAATTCAGCACCTTTCTTTTTGTTCCTTTGGTAGCTAATACTGTATACAACCACCACTCAAAGGATGGTCCACAGACCAGCCCAGGACAAGGACAGAAATTAGAGTAAACATTTAGGAACTTTTATATTCCTTGATATTAACTTCTATAAATTGGAATTTGGGTTTTTTATGTCTTTTTAGAATGTCACTTTCCTAGTATTTCATACTATTTTATTTTATTTTACTTAGTATGTTGCAAAAATCTTGGTCCACAATGGATTGGAGATTTTAAAAAGAAAAATAAATGGCCCTTCACGAACCCCGATAGTCTGAGAAGCATTGTGATATAGAGCATTGACTTTCTAGAGAGATGAAGCCAGTTAGGGGCCGCAAACAAGAAGCAGGTCTTCACAGAACCTTTCTGGATTCTGAGCAGGTAGGAAGACAGCTTTACTTGTTCTTTTTGCTTAAACTTTTAATATAGTATCATTTTTCTTTATCAAGTAAAAATTATTATAACTTGTATAAAACTTAGAGATTGTGTATTTAATATGTATAATAATATATGAGGATTATATTTTTAATAGTAATGTTTTTTTATGAGCTCTTTAGAATTATGATCTCAATTTAATTGGCTATGGGTTTGTTGAACCAAGTTTCATAGTTGGTTTTCTTACCATTTAGTTTCTCTTTATTCTAAAAATAAATTCTCCCAATGTATTTTTTAATTTTAATTTTCATTGTTATTGTGATAAGATTACTTACATGAGATCTATTCAGGTATTATTATTATTATTATTACCAGTATTATTATTATTATTATTATTATTATTATTATTATTATTATTATTTTATAGTCTGTCTCCCTTAGAACAGGAGCTCCTAAGGGACCTCCTTAAAGGGGCAGTCCCTAAGGGACCAGTCCCAGTCAGGTAAATAGTAGGTGCCTGGTGAATGTTCATGTGGGATTGGATGGACCAAATGTTTGGACCTGAGCCTTTTTAAGATCTTATTCTTGTGTAATTTACTTTTATTACATGACTCAGTGAGTTCAGAATTTTATTTAATGTACTCTTACTAACTTAAATATCCTTTAAACACAGAATTATTTTGCCCAACCAAATTTACTCCTAAAAAGTATTTTTAAATGTTTTTCATTGTTATTTTGATTTCTGGTCAATTAAAAAGAGTATATAGAGGCGCCTGGGTGGCTCAGTCAGTTAAGCGGCTGACTTTGGCTCAGGTCATGACCTCACAGTGTGTGAGTTCAAGCCCCACGTCAGACTCTGAGCTGATGGCTCAGAGCCTGGAGCCTGCTTCAGATTCTGTGTCTCCCTCTCTCTCTGACCCTCCCCTGCTCACACTCTGTCTCATCTGTCTCTCTCTCGAGAATAAATAAACATTAAAAATGTATATATAAAGATTAATCTTATATAATATGCAAGAATTGAAGAAGGGGCTTTTTTTTAATTTTTAATTATTTTTTTAATGTTTTATTTATTTTTGAGAGAGAGAGAGACAGAGCATGAGCAGGGGAGGGGCAGAGAGAGAGGGAGACACAGAATCCAAAGCAGGCTCCAGGCTCTGAGCTGTCAGCACAGAGCCTGATGTGGGACTCGAACTCACGGACTATGAGATCATGACCTGAGCTGAAGTCAGACGCCCAAATGACCGAGCCACCCAGGCGCCCCAGGGCTTTTTTTTTTTTTAAATGATTTCACTTACCTAAATTAATATACCTCTCTCTTTAAAATAATCTTGAGTATTCCAGATAACTATTTCTGTTCTAATCCTAGTTTCAAAATACTAGGTTCTCTGAATTCTTCAAAAAATGCTATTCTTTCTATAATAAGGGGCCTAAATTTGAGTTTTCATGATTCCTTAGCAACTTTGAAGTCTTGTGTGGAGTAAAGATGGAAGAGACATCCTCTGTTAGCCTCTGCTTCTGTTCTTTGAGATTCAGATACTAGCCTTCAACTGTGGATAAAACTATTTGTCCTGCCTCCAGGGAGCAACGAAGAGAACCAGTTGACCTAGAATTATAAAATGTAGTCAATTTGTATTATTTTTAGATTTCATTCAAAGAAGTTGGTGCTTATGTCACATTGATCATTTCTAGCTTTGGAGGAGCCTCGTTTATCTTATAAGGGCCAGTATGTTGTGAAATGTTGTCACATGAGTCACTGCAACTTTCCAAGCCTTAGGACCTTTCAGGGAGGCAGGAAACCTGCTCCTTTTTTCTTTCCCCTCTTTTTCCCCAGAGGCTGTATGACTCTTGTCAATAGTTTTGATGTCAGTTACTTGAGAAGTTGTTGCCATAGAGAACCATCCTTTTAAAACATGTTTATGTTGGCTTTTCTTAATGAATGGTAATTTGAGTAGCTGACAAGGCAACTGGAAAAAAAAAAAAAAATGAACAGCTTTGTTAGCATTGGCCTTCATATGAGGAATTTGGCATTCTTTGTATTGCTCTACAGTTGTCCAGTACAGAGTGAGATATTTTGTCCCCTCCAGTTCCCCATTATCTTCTCTGAGATGTCCAGTTTGTTTGTTGGAATTTGTAAATTCCAAGCAAAGTTCTGATCCTAATTATTAGAAAGTTATCTATAGGCTTATAGGGTGTTGGAAGTTCTCTTTGATATCTGGTCACTTCATCACCAGACTTTCTCCTTGTCTACCATCCTTTGCTACTTGAAGTCAGACAGCAGTTAGCAACCCCTTCACCATCCACTAGCATTAATTCAGGAAGTTAGCAGGAGACAAGAGATTGAAAACTCCCATCAAATCCAAAGCCCCCCAGTTCCATATATATGTGCATGTATATGAGTCTGTATGTGTATGTGTGTGTGTATACTTCAAAAGCATCCAACATTTCCAAACAGCAGATCATATTTTATGATAAATGTATTCATTTATTTGTTCAGCACATATTTACTTAGCATCTATGTTTATTTATATACTAGAGAACACACTTCTACAGATTTTTTACTGATGAAATTCAAAACTTTATTTATAGACAGTGATATTTGAAATTCACATAATTTTTACATGTCATGACATATTCTTTTGATTTTCCCCCCAATTTAAAATGTAAAAACTGGAGCATCTGGGTGGCTCAGTCGGTTAAGCATCTGACTCTATAGATTTCAGCTCAGATCATGATCTCATGGTTCGTGAGTTCGAGCTCTACTTTGGGCTCTGTGCTGACAGTATGGAGTCTGCTTGGGATTTTCTTTCTCTCTGTCCCTCTCCTCCCCCGCCCCTCCCCCACTCATGTTGTCTCTCTCAAAAATAAATTTAAAAAATAAAATATAAAAACCTCCCCTCCACCCCGAGAGAGAGAGAGAGAGAACACGAGCAAGGTAGAGGGGCAGAAGGAGAGAGAGAGGAAATCTCAAGCAGGCTTGACAGCACAGAGCCCAACATGAGGCTCAATCCCATGACCCCGAGATCATGACCAGAGCCGAAATCAAGAGTCAGACACTCAACCAATTGAGCCACCCAAGTGCCCCATTATATTTTTTATTTTTACCCCAACTTTTAATCAAAACTTCTGTTCAATCAGGTGGAGTTTTACATTTGTTTTTAACCCTTGTGATGCTTTCTAATACTAAAAACAATTGTGTTTCCCAGACAGATTCCCTAAGACTGGTTACAGCTGAGACTTGGTATGTTTAGCCTAACTCCAGAGTGAGTGATGGAGATCTTGAAAAAAAAAAAAAAAACACAAAAAACACAGAATTTCACACTTCAATAAACCTTTTGTGAGTGCAGACAGCTCTTTGTCAGTAAAACACTGAATGTTTCCAATTATACGGAAACCAAAAAGGTACCTAGAAAGCAAAAGAAATGCCAGTGTGGTGGCACACTTCTTGCTTTCTATCTAACGGTATGGACCACTGCTTAGCTTACCCTTTAGAGACAGACCCATTTAGTTGACTCCCTAGAATCAGAGGCTTTCCCAGGTTGTATTTTCTGCTCAAGATACAACATACCTGTACCGTAACAGCTTGCTACCAGGGGCTTCTAGTGTAACTTTCATCCAGCTATTTGTCTTCTCAAAATAAGCCCCTACCTTTGCCTCTGATATGCCCTAGAACTTTCTTGCTGTCCAACTTTTTCTTTTACAAAAACAGTTCAGCCCATGCATGTGGTTTTGTTGCTGTGTTCACCCAGTGCACAGAGTGCATGTGACGGTTCTCATACAATAGGACCTATTTTTTTCTTTTCCAACTGGGAGGTGACTATGGAAACGTGTAGTAATAGACCAGAGAAGTGTGTGGATTGGTTGACCGAGCTCCTCCACAGCACTAAGGGCCACAGGAAGTAATTGGCTGATCACTCTGAAAGGCACTCACTATACCTTGCAGTAGTTAGAGAAGCAGTATGCACCAGGAGGCCTGGTGGCATCTGATGAGAAGGGAATGGTTTCATCTGGATGGAAAGAATATACACTGCAAAATGCTAACTGTCTCCTTCCTACTCTTCCAAGCACCTTCTAGTCATTAGACCTGCTTGGCATGCAGACATATCGGTACCAACAAATACAAAGCTTATGGCTCAGTGGGTGGCAGTGGGGGTATCTTTCAAGCCTTGTAGGCTGGTGTTTTGTGTGCTTTCCTTGAGCACTCACCATGCAGTTGTTCCTTATTAGAGAATATGTGTGCTGAATATAAATGAAATAATAATGGTCTTTGCCTTCAAGGAACTTAACATTTCCTTGGGAAGATGCTTACAAAGCAAATACACAAAATCAGAAAACAGAAGTCATTAATAATAATTGCTAGTCACAGACAGTAAACAAGACAGGATGTTCCACAAGGGATCAAGGGATCAGGCTTGTTGAAAGAGGCAGTTTTGCACTTGGTCTTCAAGAAGGTGATGCACCTGGGTGCCCGGGTGGCTTGGTCGGCTAAGCGTCCGACTCTTGGTTCCAGCTCAGGTCATGATCTCACAGTTTGCGTGTTCGAGCACCACATCAGGCTCCTTGCTGACAGTGCAGAGCCTGCTTGGGATTCTCCCTCTCCCTCTCTTTCTGGCCCTCCTCCACTCTCTTTCTCTGTCTCTGCCTCTCTCTCTCTCTCAAAATAAATAAATAAACTTAAAAAAGAAGAAGAAGAAGGTGGTGCACCTATGTGTAAAAAATCTGCGAGAACATCATCGGCCCACATACCGAGTGACTGCATCGGTCCACCCTGCCCCCTCCATTGGCAGAGGGTTTAGTGCATACACATTCTGGCAGGACTTTCATCTTGACAAGTGATGAAACCACTTCATGAATTTATATCTGTCCAAAATGAATGGATGCAATTTCGACAACCCAAGAGTAGATCAAGACGTAATTTGTGTTTGTCAGAACTGTCCTGGTGAAAAACTTGGAAAAGATACAAAATGTTCTTTCAAACCACTCACTTGCCAAGCTTTCTTAACTTTTCACAGACTAATCCAACACAAGCTGAGGACAGACAGATGAGACTGAAAGTGAACATGAGTTCATCACAGGCAATAGCTATCAGAGCTAATAACTCCAGTGGCTAAATCCATTACTCTTGAGCTCTGGATGTCTACTTTTTCTTTCAATGAGGAAAGTTCATTGAAGGATTACTGTTGCAGCATGTTCTCTATGTTTTAACGTGGAAATCAAAAGGCTTCAGACATCTTATCACTTAAGATCAGCAGTGACATATGAGAAAGGCTGGTGAGCTGAAAGCCTTTTGCCTTTGAAACCTCACCCCTGGACTAGTCTGCTACCATGAGTTAAGAGTTTATATTTGCCCCAAACACCTAACTGAATCTTCAACCCAGAATGCTTTGTTTTCCTGCCCTGCAAGATACTAACAACATTCTTCTGAGAGCAATAAAGAGAATACTCTTTATTTGCGCATTCTGCTGTTAATCCAGTTTAGTACACATGTTTGAAAGGCACAGATTGTGAACCCAGAAGTGCTTGAGCACATAGCTCATTAAGCTGCAGAGCCTCTAGAGAGAAATACTTAAGAGAAACAAAGAACAAACTCATAATTCTGTAGACATTTGAGAAAAGTTGACATGCATAGCTTGGGGCGTCTTCCAGGCACCTGAGATGGTTGCGTTATATTATAATTGGTGTCTTCAGGATCTCCCTCTGCAAGGTCTTGTTTCCTTTGCATCCATTCTGCCCCACCGTCCCTAATCCCAGTGGTAATTTGGAACCGCCAAAACAAAAACTGTTTTGTTCAGAACTGCCAGTGGTAATTGGGAACTGGTAATTCGGTGTAATTGGCACACAGTATGCAGTCTTGAACCACTTGATCTAAATGTTGCTGAGAGAAAACAGACAAAGCAAGTCAACAGTAGGAGGGGCCGCCTGCCTCACCAAGTGATCACTGTCTGCATTCGAAGTGTCCAGGTGGAGGTTGTAAGACATTTGTCCAGGAGGGAGTCTTGCCTTAGGTGGAAGGTTGGACTTGGCTTTTACTTCCTGCTTCAAAACACTCACACTTTGCTAAGTGAATTTACATGCTAATGTGACTAATTAAAAAACTCTTAAACCTGGCTTTGGGCTATTTTTTATTTTTATAAATTGCAAACTAGACAAGAGTCTTTGTTCTGTTTCGAAAGTAGTATCTATTTCTGGTGACATTTTTTCTACACTGAAGCTTTGCATCAGTTAATTTCTGCCCTCATCAAAGCTGAGTCCATGGGTTATATGACCAACGAACATATATTTCAGTTTTAGGATGATTTCTGAAGGAGAGAAACAGTGACAAGTGAGTCTGTGTGACACGCTAAAAGTTAGGATGCCAAGTGGAAAGAGAAAGGGCTTTGTGTCTGGCAGTCTTGGGGCTGAATCCCCCTGCTGCCAGTTCCTGCCACAAGATCTACTGCACAGTTAAGTGTTTTGAGTGTCCATTTCTGTCTCTGTAAAATAGAGAGAATGCCTCTCCTCGGGTTGCTTTGAGGGTCACATGAGATGACTTATGATAATAAGTGACTGGCATGTTGAAGGCATCCAAGAAATGATAGCTGCTTCCTTCAGTACCCCCAGGTATGGCCACTTTGGGGAAAGTTGCCGTATGTGATTGCATGGAGTGTTCCCACACGGTTTTTCTAGCTTGAACCCATTGAGGTTCTGTGAAGTGAGAAACAGTTCCTCCTGAGTTCTCACCCACAGAGTATTAATTGGGTAGAAATTAAGTCCCTAGCTATCATTTGGGAGGACTGATTATCAAATGTTTTTTCAACACATACTCTTCTATGCTCTGAAAGAAAGGAGAACACTGAGGCTTTCTGGGAACAGACAGTATTAACTCATGAAACAGTTTTTAGAGCAACACAAGAGTAGTTTCTAAAATACATCAAAAATATTTAAAGTCTCTAAATGTACTTTGGGCCTTTCTGATTGACAAAAAAAGAAGGTAGTACAGTGGGTAGATTACAGATTTAGGAAGAGGTGTTTTAAACTGTTTTATTAATTCCATTACCATTTCCCCTCCTCATTCACGGACCTCTTTCTTTGAAAAGCTTATTCATCTTAAGTCCTGGGCATGCACAGCTACATTGGACACGTGCCTGCCCTGGCTGAGTGTGGAGTCTTGTGAACTGACCGGTCATGGTCGGCACAAAGGCTAGGGGTGCCCATGTCAGAGCCCAGCTCCAACACATACAACTCTCCCACCTGCATGCGTCACTGGACCCCAGCGAAAGCCCGCATTTCTTCTTGCACATGCCGTTCTCAAGCCGGGACTTAAAGAATCCTAGATTGTGGAGGCATAAAAGCCAAGGGAGAGGTTGCCAGGCTATTCATTACAGAAGCCCACCACATTTTTTATTCTAGTCGGGTAAAATCATTAGCATTTCCCTTGCTGTGCCTTTGGAGAACACAAGGTTAGGGTATGTGAAAGATCAGTGGAGATTTTCAAGCCAAGGTCTAGAAAAAGAGAACCTTCAAAATTGTTAAGTACAAAATGAGAGTTTATTATTTTTTAAAGTTTTAGATTTTTACTACCTTCCTTTGAATTTGGGATGATTTCTAGGATGTAGGTGTAAAATAGATGCATCCTCCAGTTTTTTTTGTTTTTATTGATTTTAGCCTCTATATAGTGTCCGTTCTTTTAAGCAAATTCTAAACAGCTGTTCAGTACAAAACAGTATTTGGCTCTTTCACCTCTTCTGAATGGTCTTACTGGATCTGCTCTTCTGCTACATGCGTTCTTACAAGTGGTATAAAAAAGTTTCCACAGGTAGACTGTAGGTAGATTGGTCTCACTGCTTGGCTTAGCAGTGGGGTGGTAGTTTTCAATGAAC
The DNA here is from genome assembly GCF_024362965.1 of Panthera pardus. Lineage (NCBI taxonomy): Eukaryota > Metazoa > Chordata > Mammalia > Carnivora > Felidae > Panthera > Panthera pardus. The sequence continues at coordinate 51,899,273 of NW_026526688.1, read as the reverse complement.
AGAGTTGATCTGCCTGCTTGTATACTGTCTCATTGAATCTTCTCTCTTATATCATAGAGAAGTGGCCAGCCACAAGTGTCTCTTCAGAGATCAGGAAATTTTAGGCCTTCAGGGGACCTTAGAAGTTACCTCATTTTGGGGCGCCTGGGTGGCTCAGTCAGTTAAGCATCCGACTTCAGCTGAGGTCATGATCTCACGGTCCATGAGTTCGAGCCCCCTGTCTGGCTCTGTGCTGACAGCTCAGAGCCTGGGGCCTGCTTTGGATTCTCTGTCTCCCTCTCTCTCTGCCCCTCCCCCGCTCACAGTCTGTCTGTCTCTCTCTGTCGCTGAAAAGTAAATCTTAAAAAAAAAAAAGATGAAGTTACTTTGTTTGACCTACTTCTTTGGCTTGATAATAGGTAATTGAAGCCTAGAGAGGTTATGGGATTTACCTGAGGACCTCCATTAGTTAACAGAAAGAATTAGAATTTAAAAAAAAACAAAAAAGTTTCTGAATCCCTAAGCTTGAATCAAATGTTTACTAAGGTGACTAACCATATCTCCTTTGGTAGTGTTTAATATGGAACTGGAAGTTTTCAACCTATTTGTAAATTTATTTTACTTGTTTTTAGAACATTGTTAGCAAACTGGTGCACTCTCAAAGTTTACAAAGTAGTTAAAGTGACATTTGGTATTACAGATTTTTTTTTTTTTTGAGGTTGTATTGTGTGTTTAATGGAAATGTGGAAAGGTGCAAGTTGTTTGTATTTCAAACAACTAGAAAGTAACTCTTGCTTTTTTCGGTGCTTACTTTGAAGTAGAGACGAAATATGAAAAGTCCTTGTTTTCTTGAAAAGCTGTACATTTTTCATATTCACGGACAAGAATGTAGAAACTGGGATTACAATCACTCTAGTAAAACTAGGTTTATAATTTATAAAATCATAAAATATGGACTTATGAAGTGTGAATCCTGGGCACTGCTCCTACAGGAATTCAGATCTGCAACTGATTCCTGCTGTTACCATGGTTTTTAAAACAGATACATTCCTGTAGTGTGGGAGGGTGGCTGCCCTTGGCCTTAAATGGCTCCCTTCATCAAGTCTTTGTTTTGCCTACACTTTCTTTGAGATAAATCGGATTTGGGTGCTGGCACCTCTTGCTTGTCTCCATGCCCTGCTAAGCTTGGTGTGCAGTAGCCCATGGTTATTAAAATCCTTATCACCATAAGGAGTTAATTATGAGCATAGTTATTTTCTGGGATTAGAAAGCCCTGCTGAATTCAACAAGTGACTCAAAAATAGTCTTATATTTCCTATTAGTTAAAAGTGTGATTAATACCAGCAGCTAGTTCTGTGATTTAACTGTTAACAGCAGGAATTCAGGAGGTAATAAATAGGTGAGCAAGGTAAGGAGCCATAAGATATAATTTAAATTTGAGTTCCTCAGACACAGAAGAGTTGGCCCACATAAGATAAACTCCTTTTAATGCCATGAAACTAAATGAGATCTGTTTTACATAAACGGGCCACCTTCACAGACTATCTACTGTCTGGGTGTGGCTGTGTGCCCTTAAATGGAAGGCAAGACCGTTCTTGTCCATTAAACCCGGATTAGCTAACACCAGGAGACCTTGAGAAGACTTTTTGTTCTGCTGTGCAGAACTTCAGCTTTTTCAACATTTAAGAAATAAAAAGACAAATGACCTTGTGTTTTTCTCCTGGGGCAGCTATTTTTAATTTTTTTGCACAATTACCCAATGGGATTGCAGCCAGAATTGAATGCTGATAGGTAACATTTGAACTTCTTCCCAAGGCTTAGTTGGTTTATTCTATATGTTCTGCATTTTACATTTCAAAATTTTAAAATCGGCCACACGATTTTGTGTTTTGGGTCTTGAGTAAAATAAGGTGTGTGTTGATTGGATACGTTGTGATACAAGGTGAGATACCCTTTGGAGAGCTCCCTGGGGCAGTGGACACTCAAAGCCCAATTGTTCGTTGATGGAATATTAATTCTGCTGGAATTTCAAAAAGGATGCTACGTTAATTCCACTGAGCTGGTTTTTGAGTTCCGTATCAAGAAAATGCATAGTCCGTTTATATGTGTTGGTTTGTGATAAAGTTCGCTGCACGGGCAGAACTTTGCCTGCCAAGTTCAGAATAATTTGTAAAATGCTAGTTTGGAAACTGATTTATTCAGAAAACCGTTTACCCACCCTTCCAACATGAAAGGGTCAGACAACCAGTCTCTTCCTGTGAAAATAAGTAAATATGAAGGAAGAAGCCAGGTAATTATGGAAACCTAAGTTTAGCATTATTATTTAATGGCTTGATTACTTTAAAATTTTCTGTGGGCACAGTTCTAGATATTGACATGACTTAAAGCATAGTCCTTATATTCTTTATCTTGTAGGTACTTTCTTTCCTCTCACATGTTTTCATTGCCTTGCTGCCAGCCACAACCCATATGGTGATACCAACATTTCATTTTTTATTCTAGCCTATTAGGAATTTTCTCACTTCTAAAGCCTTACAGCTGAATGTATTTATTTAAAATTAAAATATAAACCCCACTTAATCCCAGCTGTTATGAGTGAGTAAATTCTTCACATTTGGAAAAAAGACTAACACACCCATGAGTATCTAATCCATGTCAGGGTAGGGATGGGGTCATCTCCCTTCTCTCCGCCCCCAGCCGAGGGAAAGACGACTCCTCATGCTAACCTGTTATTTCTGAGAAGAGGAAGGAACACCTTCACTTCCAGTCACCGTGTGTCCTCTCCTGGAGGGCCACCCTCTGCCTTCAGAGGAGACAGGTGTTCCTGACACACCAGCTTCCAGTTGGTGTTGGGCTCCTGTTATAGGAAGGGTTAACATAGGCATGTGTCATGTGTGTTTCTAGGTCTAATGCACAGAGACTTGTCTAATTGATAACAGAGCTGAAATAGGTGTCCAACAAAATCACAAAGCTAGAGGACTTCAGTGTCCATGTTTTTTAAGGGAGACTCTGGTTAGTCATCATTTATAACATTGTTGCTAAGGAGCTGTTTACTCAGAATTCCAGGTAGGTGACTTAGGAAGCTAACATATGAAGTTAGCTTCTGTCTGGTCGAATACAGCTTTCAACCAGTGTCTGGCCGCCTCGTTCTGTGCTTTGCAGTTCAGCCCTACCAATGGGGAGAGAAAGAGATGAAGGGGAAGCCAGGCACTCAGCCTGGTCTACTGGTGAGTGAGAGTAGCTCCATGTGCAGGCCCCCAGGATGCTGTGAGGAGTAACCAGCTGATGCCTAACTGATTTTAACTTTTTTCCCCACCTTAGGATGATTCCAGCCCTGCCACTCCAGATGGGAATGCACCCTCCACTACAACAACCAGTGCCTTCACCATCCAGGAGTACTTTGCCAAGCGGATGGCAGAGCTAAAGAATAAGCCACAGGTCATAGCTGCAGGGCCTGACCTCACAGAGACCCAAATGGAAAGAAAAAGGGGAAAGAAAAGAAAGAAGGAGGCAAAAGATAAAAATGTGGAGAATTACACCGAACCCAAGGCCAAGAAGAAGAGAGACCAAGTTGAATGGCAGCTCAGAGACCCTTGTTGGGACGAGAATTCTGGTGTTTCTGCTGAGGATGGAGAGGATTGTGTGTGGCCGCCTGACGACCAGGACATGGCCCCAAAGCCCAAAAAAAGGAAACAAAAGAAAAAGCTACAAAAGCAAGTTGAGGTAGCAGTGGATGCTATATTAGATGAAATACCAGTGAAAAAGAAGAAGAAGAAAGGTCCCAAATAAGTTCTCCAGAGCCAGGGCCTTCCAGCCACTCAGATGTCAGGGCACCACGAGCAAACACCTTTGGCCTGAAGTCAGAACAGAGTTCACCCAAGAGGGCTTTGACATGCCCAGGGGTTGCTGAGTCTCACCCTCTCACCACGTTTTTCCCAGCGTTTATCCAGAGAACTTTCTAATGTTCCAAATCATGGCTCTCATAAACAAATAAATTTCTTTTTAGACTGTGAGCCCTTCAGCATGAGTGTTTATTCATATTTATTTGAACACATAGTTATGTGTGTGTGCACATGTGTATGTAGGTATGTCACAGTCTGTATTTGCTCTTGATTTCCTTCAGTAACAATGAATTTTGCTTCCTTCTCAAGGATTTAGTCTAATTAAAGGATTAAGAGGCAATAGTTTAAATTCAGATACTTCTTTTTGTTCTATAGCCAACCATACGTTTTTGCCAAGCAGGTATTATGTGATTACATTCCCAAATCAGAGCGTTGTTGGGTTTAGTTTGGTTTTGATGGGGAAATTGTTTTAATACCCTCTCTTCCACTGAGCGATGATGGCCATGTGTTCTGAGGTCTTCTCCCCAGAACGTCAGAGTTTAGGAAGTGAACTGAGACTCTAAGGATAGTGTAACCTTCCAGTTCTCTCAGATGCCCCTCAGCCATTCCTCACCCAGTGTGGGCCGTCAGATCTATTTCCATGTGGTCATGCTTGGGGATAGTCCCCTGTCGTGGGCTCTGCCTTGTTTGTAATGATCAGGAGTTTCAAAAATACTTAGAATATAAAGTAATGAAATTAATTTCCTCTGGAAAGCAGTCTCTAGATTGGGACTGCCTTATGAAAGTTCTTAAAAGTATAATTATTACATATATAATAAAAGGTATCTTTCCATCCTGCTCAAACCAAAAGGTGTCACCTCGTTGTGTTTATCCTTCTGTCTTCCCACACCCTGGCAAGTCTCCCTGTGTGCTGGTTAAGCTCTCTCTGTGCGGCTTTGCTTCAGACACCCTCACGCCCTCTTTGGGACACAAAGTGAAAAAGGTTTGGAGATCCAGGCCTACCGTTTTCCCAGCGTCTTTGCCCTCTTCTGCTTACTTTCTTCTCCTCATCTCTCCCTTTTCTTCATCCTTTTCCCCTTTTACTCTTTCTTCCCTGCTCTCTCCTTATCTTTGCCCCCCCCCCACTTTCTTGTACCCCCTTTCTAGCTTCCTACTCCCTGTGTCACTCTTGCAGTTTGCTGCTGTTTGGCCCGCTCTGCCAGACCTGTGAGCATAGCTGGGAGGGGTGGCGGGTGGGGTAGGCTATATGCGTCCTCCACCTGATTTCTGCAGTAGTAGGAACCAGAACTCCCACACAGGTTGATGACCTTTTGCCCTTGATTCTAACTCTCAGGTTACATGTTACACAAGAACCATGGCCCTGAAATGCTTAAAATTGACAAAATACATAACATTTGGTTTTAAGTCTTAAGAATTCTGAAGTGTTGCTAATTGTTTAAACACACTCTCACACACACACACACACACACACACACACACACACACACACACACACCCCACAGAGAAAATTCTCGGGAGTTCAGAGCCCGAGATCTAGTTTCTCAGTTTTATCTTGGCCCCCAGAATTTAGAATCTCAGGCTATGGTCCAGTCTAATAAAACACCCAAGATTTTTTTTAAAACAGTTTTTGCATTTCAGAGTTTATTTTTGAGAGAGTGTGAGAAGGGGAGGGGCAGAGGGAGAGAGAGAATCTCAAGCAGGCTCCACTCTGTCAGCATGGAGGCTGACTTGGGACTTGATCTCATAAACTATGAGATCATGACCTGAGCCAAAATCAGGAGTCAGATGCTTAACCGACTGAGCTACCCAGGTGCCCCAAACACCTAAGATTTTTAAAGTCAGTTTTCTTTATGGAGACACATGCTCAAGTTATCTCTTCTTGTCCTATCTTGTTTATGAAACTATAGTTCCAGAAAGGAGTGGGAATGTATGAAACCTAAAGGAAACTATCTTTTAAGTATATATTTATATATATAAAATATATATATATATAAAATTTTATATATATAAAATAAAAAAGAAAAACCATATATATATTTATATACATATATATAAATATATATATGGGGTTTTTTTTTTTATTAACTTTGACTTCTTTTACTAATAAAAATGAGTGTCAGGAGAATATACTGAATTGTGTGTAGGAGGAGGAAGCAAATGGCTATGTAGGAAGCAGAGTACAATGCATCTGGGTCAAATGGGGTGAAGGGGCAGCTGGGAAGACCACAGGCCAGAGGTGCTGAAGGGACGTTATTTGGAATTCCAAGGTAGTCACACAGCAAGATAAAGCACAACTTCCATAGAGCAAGCCTGTAGACTGTGATGATTATTTTCTGAGAGAGAGAGAAGGAGCATGAGCAGGAGGAGGGCCAGAAGGAGAGGGAGAGAGAAGCCCAAGCAGGCTCCATGCTGTCACCATAGATCCTGAGGCAGGGCTCCATCTCACAACCATGAGATCATGACCTGAGCCGAAATCAAGAGTCAGACACTTAACTGACTGAGGCTCCCAGGCGCCCCTGTGATGATTATTATTTTATTGGGCTGCAAAAATAACTTCTAAATGGTTTTAATCACAAATGGGTAGCCTGAGTATAAGGCACGTTTTCAGCAAATAGCAGGCAGGGTGACAATTTGCTTTGAAGCACATGAGTCTGTTTTCTCCAGACATCTTCAGCTTCCATTTTTCCCAAGTGTCTCAGAACACTGAGTTTTCTGGATCTAAGTGGAAGTCAGAACTATGAAATAAATCCTCTTGAGAATTGCATTTCATAGGCATATTTTTTAAGTTGTTAACATACGAATCCTATTTTTTACCTTAAATTATCTCAGTAAAAATATATTTCGTATTCTTAAGTACTTTTCTTCAGTTTTGAGAGGGAAGGTAGGTTCTCAGGAGATTCATCCAGCAAGGAGGTTCCAAACGTTGTCTTGTAGTACCCTTCTTTTTTGTTGTTGTTTGTTTGTTTATTTATTTATTTATTTATTTATTTATTTATTCAATACATGAAATTTATTGTCAAATTGGTTTCCATACAACACCCAGTGCTCATCCCAAAAGGTGCCCTCCTCAATGCCCATCTCCCACCCCCTATCAACCCTCAGTTTGTTCTCAGTTTTTAAGAGTCTCTTATGCTTTGGCTCTCTCCCACTCTAACCTCTTTTTTTTTTTTTTTTCCTTCCCCTCCCCCATGGGTTTCTGTTAAGTTTCTCAAGATCCACATAAGAGTGAAAACATATGGTATATGTCTTTCTCTGTATGGCTTATTTCACTTAGCATTACACTCTCCAGTTCCATCCACGTTGCTACAAAGGGCCATATTTCGTTCTTTCTCATTGCCCTGTAGTACTCCATTGTGTATATAAACCACAATTTCTTTATCCATTCATCAGTTGATGGACATTTAGGCTCTTTCCATAATTTGGCTATTGTTGAGAGTGCTGCTATAAACATTGGGGTACAAGTGCCCCTATGCATCAGTACTCCTGTATCCCTTGGGTAAATTCCTAGCAGTGCTATTGCTGGGTCATAGGGTAGGTCTATTTTTCATTTTCTGAGGAACCTCCACACTGCTTTCCAGAGTGGCTGCACCAATTTGCATCCCCACCAACAGTGCAAGAGGGTTCCCGTTTCTCCACATCCTCTCCAGCATCTATAGTCTCCTGATTTGTTCATTTTGGCCACTCTGACTGGTGTGAGGTGATATCTGAGTGTGGTTTTGATTTGTATTTCCCTGATAAGGAGCGACATTGAGCATCTTTTCATGTGCCTGTTGGCCATCCGGATGTCTTCTTTAGAGAAGTGTCTATTCATGTTTTCTGCCCATTTCTTCACTGGGTTATTTGTTTTTTGGGTGTGGAGTTTGGTGAGTTCTTTATAGATTTTGGATACTAGCCCTTTGTCCGATATGTCATTTGCAAATATCTTTTCCCATTCTGTTGGTTGCCTTTTAGTTTTGTTGGTTGTTTCCTTTGCTGTGCAGAAGTTTTAATCTTCATAAGGTCCCAGTAATTCATTTTTGCTTTTAATTCCCTTGCCTTTGGGGATGTGTCGAATAAGAGATTGCTACGGCTGAGGTCAGAGAGGTCTTTTCCTGCTTTCTCCTCTAGGGTTTTGATGGTTTCCTGTCTCACATTCAGGTCCTTTATCCATTTTGAGTTTATTTTTGTGAATGGTGTGAGAAAGTGGTCTAGTTTCATCCTTCTGCATGTTGCTGTCCAGTTCTCCCAGCACCATTTGTTAAAGAGACTGTCTTTTTTCCATTGGATGTTCTTTCCTGCTTTGTCAAAGATGAGTTGGCTATACATTTGTGGGTCTAGTTCTGGGGCTTCTATTCTATTCTATTGGTCTATGTGTCTGTTTTTGTGCCAATACCATGCTGTCTTGATGATGACAGCTTTGTAGTAGAGGCTAAATTCTGGGATTGTGATGCCTCCTGCTTTGGTCTTCTTCAAAATTACTTTGGCTATTCGGGGCCTTTTGTGGTTCCATATGAATTTTAGGATGGCTTGTTCTAGTTTCGAGAAGAATGCTGGTGCAATTTTGATTGGGATTGCATTGAATGTGTAGATAGCTTTGGGTAGTATTGACATTTTGACAATATTTATTCTTCCAATCCATGAGCAGGGAATGTCTTTCCATTTCTTTATATCTTCTTCAATTACCTGCATAAGCTTTCTATAGTTTTCAGCATACAGATCTTTTACATCTTTGGTTAGATTTATTCCTAGGTATTTTATGCTTCTTGGTGCAATTGTGAATGGGATCAGTTTCTTTATTTGTCTTTCTGTTGCTTCATTGTTCATGTATAAGAATGCAACTGATTTCTGTACATTGATTTTGTATCCTGCAACTTTGCTAAATTCATGTATCAGTTCTAGCAGACTTTTGGTGGAGTCTATCGGATTTTCCATGTATAGTATCATGTCATCTGCAAAAAGTGAAAGCTTGACTTCATCTTTGCCAATTTTGATGCCTTTGATTTCCTTTTGTTGTCTGATTGCTGATGCTAGAACTTCCAACACTATGTTAAACAACAGCAGTGAGAGTGCGCATCCCTGTCGTGTTCCTGATCTCAGGGAAAAAGCTCTCAGTTTTTCCCCATTGAGGATGATGTTAGCTGTGGGCTTTTCATAAATGGCTTTTATGATGTTTAAGTATGTTCCTTCTATCCCAACTTTCTCAAGCGTTTTTATTAAGAAATGTTGCTGAATTTTGTCAAAGGCCTTTTCTGCATCGATTGACAGGATCATATGGTTCTTATCTTTTCTTTTATTAATGTGATGTATCACGTTGATTGATTTGCAAATGTTGAACCAGCCCTGCATCCCAGGAATGAATCCCACTTGATCATGGTGAATAATTCTTTTTATATGCTGTTGAATTTGATTTGCTAGTATCTTATTGAGAATTTTTGCATCCATATTCATCAGGGATATTGGCCTGTAGTTCTCTTTTTTTACTGGATCTCTGTCTGGTTTGGGAATCAAAGTAATACTGGCTTCATAGAATGAGTCTGGAAGTTTTCCTTCCCTTTCTATTTCTTGGAATAGCTTGAGAAGAATAGGTATTATCTCTGCTTTAAACGTCTGGTAGAACTCCCCTGGGAAGCCATCTGGTCCTGGACTCTTATTTGTTGGGTGATTTTTGATAACCGATTCAATTTCCTTGCTGGTTATGGATCTGTTCAAGCTTTCTATTTCCTCCTGATTGAGTTTTGGAAGAGTGTGGGTGTTTAGGAATTTGTTCATTTCTTCCAGGTTGTCCAATTTGTTGGCATATAATTTTTCATAGTATTCCCTGATAATTGTTTGTATCTCTGAGGGATTGGTTGTAATATTTCCATTTTCATTCATGATTTTATCTATTTGGGTCATCTCCCTTTTCTTTTTGAGAAACCTGGCTAGAGGTTTGTCAATTTTGTTTATTTTTTCAAAAAACCAACTCTTGGTTTTGTTGATCTGCTCTACAGTTTTTTTTAGATTCTATATTGTTTATTTCTGCTCTGATTTTTATTATTTCTCTTCTTCTGCTGGGTTTAGGCTGCCTTTGCTGTTCTGCTTCTATTTCCTTTAGGTGTGCTGTTAGATTTTGTATTTGGGATTTTTCTTGTTTCTTGAGATAGGCCTGGATTGCAATGTATTTTCCTCTCAGGATTGCCTTCACTGCATCCCAAAGCGTTTGGATTGTTGTATTTTCATTTTCGTTTGTTTCCATATATTTTTTGATTTCTTCTCTAATTGCCTGGTTGACCCACTCATTCTTTAGTAGGATGTTCTTTAACCTCCATGCTTTTGGAGGTTTTCCAGACTTTTTCCTGTGGTTGATTTCAAGCTTCATAGCATTGTGGTCTGAAAGTATGCATGGTATAATTTCAATTCTTGTATACTTATGAAGGGCTGTTTTGTGACCCAGTATATGATCTATCTTGGAGAATGTTCCATGTGCACTTGAGAAGAAAGTATATTCTGTTGCTTTGGGATGCAGAGTTCTAAATATATCTGTCAAGTCCATCTGATTCAATGTATCTTTCAGGGCCCTTGTTTCTTTATTGACCGTGTGTCTAGATGATCTATCCGTTTCTGTAAGTGGAGTGTTAAAGTCCCTTGCAATTACCACATTCTTATCAATAAGGTTGCTTATGTTTATGAGTAATTGTTTTATATATTTGGGGGCTCCCGTATTCGGCGCATAGACATTTATAATTGTTAGCTCTTCCTGGTGGATAGACCCTGTAATTATTATATAATGCCCTTCTTCATCTCTTGTTACAGCCTTTAATTTAAAGTCTAGTTTGTCTGATATAAGTATGGCTACTCCAGCTTTCTTTTGGCTTCCAGTAGCATGATAAATAGTTCTCCATCCCCTCACTCTCAATCTAAAGGTGTCCTCAGGTCTAAAATGAGTCTCTTGTAGACAGCAAATAGATGGGTCTTGTTTTTTTATCCATTCTGATACCCTATGTCTTTTGGTTGGCGCATTTAGTCCATTTACATTCAGTGTTATTATAGAAAGATACGGGTTTAGAGTTATTGTGATGTCTGTATGTTTTATGCTTGTAGCGATGTCTCTGGTACTTTGTCTCACAGGATTCCCCTTAGGATCTCTTGTAGGGCTGGTTTAGTGGTGACAAATTCCTTCAGTTTTTGTTTGTTTGGGAAGACCTTTATCTCTCCTTCTATTCTAAATGACAGACTTGCTGGATAAAAGATTCTCGGCTGCATATTTTTTTCTGTTCATCACATTGAAGATCTCCTGCCATGCCTTTCTGGCCTGCCAAGTTTCAAAAGAGAGATCAATCACGAGTCTTATAGGTCTCCCTTTATATGTGAGGGCACGTTTATCCCTTGCTGCTTTCACAATTTTCTCTTTATCCTTGTATTTTGCCAGTTTCACTATAATATGTCGTGCAGAAGATCGATTCAAGTTACGTCTGAAGGGAGTTCTCTGTGCCTCTTGGATTTCAATGCCTTTTTCCTTCCCCAGTTCAGGGAAGTTCTCAGCTATAATTTCTTCAAGTACCCCTTCAGCACCTTTCCCTCTCTCTTCCTCCTCTGGGATACCAATTATGCGTATATTATTTCTTTTTAGTGTATCACTTAGTTCTCTAATTTTCCCCTCATACTCCTGGATTTTTTTTATCTCTCTTTTTCTCAGCTTCCTTTTTTTCCATAATTTTATCTTCTAGTTCACCTATTCTCTCCTCTCCCTCTTCAATCTGAGCCGTGGTCGTTTCCATTTTATTTTGCATCTCATTTAAAGCGTTTTTCAGCTCCTCCTGACTGTTCCTTAGTCCCTTGATCTCTGTAGCGAGATTCTCTGCTGTCCTCTATACTGTTTTCAAGCCCAGCCATTAATTTTATGACTATTATTCTAAATTCACTTTCTGTTATATTATTTAAATCCTTTTTGATCAGTTCATTAGCTGTTGTTATTTCCTGGAGATTCTTTTGAGGGGAATTCTTCGTTTGGTCATTTTGGATAGTCCCTGGAGTGGTGAGGACCTGCAGGGCACTTCCCCTGTGCTGTGGTGTATAACTGGAGTTGGTGGGCGGGGCCGCAGTCAGACCTGATGTCTGCCCCCAGCCCACCGCTGGGGCCACAGTCAGACTGGTGTGTGCCTTCTCTTCCCCTCTCCTAGGGGCAGGATTCACTGTGGGGTGGCGTGGCCCGTCTGGGCTACTTGCACACTGCCAGGCTTGTGGTGCTGGGGATCTGGCGTATTAGCTGGGGTGGGTAGGCAAGGTGCATGGGGGCAGGAGGGGCAGGCTTAGCTCGCTTTTCCTTGGGAGATTTGCTTCAGGAGGGGCCCTGTGGCAATGGGAGGGAGTCAGACCTGCTGGAGGGATGGATCCGCAGAAGCACAGCGTTGGGTGTTTGCGTGGTGCAAGCAAGTTCCCTGGCAGGAACTGGTTCCCTTTGGGATTTTGGCTGGGAGATGGGCGAGGGAATGGGCGAGGGAGATGGCGCTGGCGAGCGCCTTTGTTCCCCACCAAGCTGAGCTCTGTTGTCCGGGGCTCAACAACTCTCCCTCCAGTTGTCCTCCAGCCCTCCTGTTCTCCGAGCAGAGCTGTTAGCTTATAACCTTCCAGATGTCAAGTCCCGCTTGCTGTCTGAACACACTCCGTCCGGCCCCTCCGCTTTTGCCAGCCAGACTCGGGGGCTCTGCTTGGCCGGCGGGCCACCCCTCTGCCCTGGCTCCCTCCCGCCAGTCCGTGGAGTGCGCACCTCCTCGCCGCCCTTCTTACCCTCTTCTGTGGGCCTCTCGTCTGCGCTTGGCTCCAGAGACTCTGTTCTGCTAATCCTCTGGCGGTTTTCTGGGTTATTTAGGCAGGTGTAGGTGGAATCTAAGTGATCAGCAGGACCCGCGGTGAGCCCAGCGTCCTCCTACGCCGCCATCTTCCCTGTTCCCTGTTGTTGTTAATGTAATAGTTAATGATTATTACTATATGAAGTCCTATGTGACAACTCATGTAGTCCTCCCACCACCCAGTAAGATAACCGTTACTGTAATCGCCTTTTACAGATAAATTCTGTTTTGTAAGAGGACGTCTTTCAATTTGTTTAACTAGATTAATGCTGCTGCCAGAGACCAGATGCTTCAGTCCCCTCTCTACACTGGTCACAAACCCTTACCCCTTTTGGTCCTTGCCTTTGCCACATCCAGTTTCACCTGTCATTAGCAAAATTTTCTATTGCTGGCCCTCTTATCACATGTCACTGTTACTTTATTTATTCTTGATTTATTAAAAAAAAGAAAAACAAAAAACATTTCACCCATTTCCTCCACGCCCTCATCTTGCAACCACCAGTCTGTTTTCTGTATCCATGTGCTTGGTTTTGTTTTCTTTTTTTTTCTTTATTTGTGTTTTTTAGATTCCACATGTAAAAGAGATAATATGATATTTGTCTTCACTGACTTGTTTCATTTAGCATAATGCCCTCAAGGTCCATCCATGTTCTTGTAAATGGCAAGATTTCATTTTTTTTATGGATGAATAATATTCTTCCCTGGATGTTTTTAAATTTCTTTATCCATTCATCCATTGATAGACACTTAGGTTTTTTCCCCCCTATCTTAGCCATTGTAAATAATGCTGTAGTGAACATGGGGGTGCATATATCTTTTCAAATTCGTGTTTTTGTTTAGATAAATGTCCAGAAATGGAAATGCTGGATCATATGGTAGTTATATTTTTAATTTTTTGAGGAAGTTCTATACTGCTTTCCATAATGGGTCACCAGTTTCCATTTCCACCACCAGTGCACAAGGGTTCCTTTTTTTCCACTTCTTCATCAATGCATGTAATTTCTTTTTTTTTTTTTTTAATTCTTACAGAGTTTTTTTTTTTTTTTAAGTTTTATGTATTTATTTTGAGACAGAGAAAGAGAAGCAGAGAGAAAGGAGAGAGAATTCCAAGCAGGCTCCGCACCATCAGTGCAGAGCATAATGCAGGGCTTGAACCCACAGAACCGTGAGATCATGACCTGAGCCGAAACCAAGAGTCAGATGCTTAACCGACTGAGCCACCAGGTGCCCCTCTTGTCTTTTTGATAATAGCCATTCTAACTGGTGTGGGGTGATAATCTCATTGTGGTTTTGATTTGCATTTCCCTGATTAATGATGTTGAGTATCTTTTTGTGTACCTGTTGGCCATCTGTATGTCTTCTTTGGAAAAATGTCTATTCAGATCTTCTGTGCATTGTTTAATCATATTTTTTATCTTTTTGTTTCTTTATTTTTTGCTATTTAGTTGTATGAGTTGCTATTGAAACTTTATATATTTTGATATTTGTCCCTTATCAGATACATGATTTTCAATTATTTTCCTCCCCTTCAGTAGGTTGCCTTTTCATTTTGTTGATGGCTTCCTTTGTTGTGCGGAAGCTTTTTAGTCTGATGTAATCATACTTGTTTATTTTTGCTTTTATTGTTTTTGCTTTTGGTACCAGATTTTTAGAAAATCATAGCCAGGATCTACATCAAGGAGCTTATTGCTTATGTTTTCTTCTACAGTTTTATGATTTCAGGTCTTCTGTTCAAGTCTTTAACCCATCTTGACTAAATTTTTGTGTATGGTGTAATATAGTGGTGCAGTTTCTTTCTTTTCTATCTGGCTATCCAGTGTCCCCAACACCATTTATTGAGGAGAGTGTCCTTTCTCAATTGTATATTCTTGGCTCTTCTGTCATAAATTGATTGAACATATATGTGTGGGCTTATTTTTTTTTAATGTTTATTTATTGGGGGGGGGTAAAGGGGGAAAGAGAGAGAGAGAGAGAGAGAGAGAGAGAGAATCCCAAGCAGTTTTCATGCTCAGCACAGAGCCCGATGAGGGGCTCAATATCACAACTGTGAGATCATGACCTGAGCCCAAACCAAGAGTCAGACACTTAACCAACTGAGCCACCAAGGCACCCCTGTGTGGGCTTATTTCTGGGCTCTCTGTTCCATTGACCTGTGTGTCTGTTTTTATTTCAGTTTCATACAGTTTTAATTACTATAGCTTTGTTACTAGACTTTAAAATCAGGGAGTGTTTTCCTCCAGCTTTGTTCATTCTCAAGATTGCTTGACTCTTCAGGGTCTTTGGTGGTTCCATGTAAATTTTAGAATTGTTTGTTCTGTTTCTGTGAAGGATACCATAGGACTTTTGAGAGGGATTGCATTGAATCTGTGCATTGCTTTGGGTAGTGTAGTATGGACATTCTAACAATATTAATTCTTCCAATCCATGAACATGGAATATCCTTCCATTTATTTGTGTCTTCTAGTTTTTTCATTAATGTCTTATAGTTTTCAATACATGTCTTTGACCTTGGTTACATTTATTTCTAGATATTTTATTCTTTTTGATATAGTTGTAAAGGGGATTGCTTTGTTAATTTCTTTTTCTGATAATTTGTTATTAGTGGAAGGAAATGCAACAGTTTTTGTGTATTGATTTTGTATCCTGCAACATTACCAAATTTGTTTATTAGTCCTGACAGTTTTTTGGTGAAGTCTTAAGGGTTTTTTGTATATAATATATACAGCATACATATAATGACAGTTCTACTTTCTTTCCAATTTTGAGTGCTTTATATATTTTTTCCTGTGTAATTGCTCTGGCTAGGACTTCCAATACTGTGTTGAATAAAAATGGTGAGAGTGGACATCTCCATCTTTTTCCTGATCTTAGAGAAAAAGCTTTTCAGCTGTACATTGTTGAGTGTGACGTTAGCTGTGGCCTTCTCATATATGTTCTTTATTATGTTGAGATACGTTCCCTCTATCATGTTTTTTTTTATCATTTTTTTTATCATGTTGAATTTTGTCAAGTGCTTTTTCTGCATCTATTGAGATGATCCTATGATTGTTATCCTTCATTTTGTTAATAAAGTGTGTATCACATTGATCTGCAGTTGTTGAACCATTCTCACATTCCTGTAGTAAATCCCGTTTGGTCATGTTGTATGATCCTGTTAAGGTATTGTTGAACTTGGTTTGCTAACATTTTGCTGAGGATTTTTGCATCTTAGTTCATCAAAGGTATTGGCCTGTAATTATTTTTGTGTTGTTGGCATCCTCATCTGGTCTTGGTGTCAGGATAATGCTGGCTTCATGAAGTGTGTTTTGGAAGAGTTTTGTCCTTTTCTACTGTGGAATAGTTAGAGAAAGATCGGTATTAATTATTTTTTGGATGTTTGGTAGAATTCATCAATGAAGCTGTCTGGTCCTGAACTTTTGTTTGTTGGAAAGTTTTTATTACTGATTCAATCTCCTAGTAATCATTTTGTTCAGATTTTCTGCTAGTAATCATTCTTTTCAGATTTCCTATTTCATGAAGATTTAACATTGGTACATTGTATGTTTCTAGGAATTTATCCATTTCTTCTGTGTTGTCCTGTTTATTGGCATATAAATGTTCATTGTAGTCCCTTACAGTTGTCTTCATGTAGAAAAGATGCTTGGTATGATTTCATTCTTCTTAAATTTGTTAAGACTTGTTTTGTGCCCTAACATAGGATCTATCTTGGAAAACGTTCTGTGTGCATTTGAGAAGAATGTATATTCCGTTGCTTTTGGGTGGAATATTCTGCATATATCTGTTAAGTCCATCTGATCTAACATGTCATTTAAGGCCAATATTTCCTTACTGATTTTCTGTATGGATGATCTATCCATTGATGTCAGTGAGGTATTAAAGTCCCCTACTATTATTGTATTGCTGCCAGGTCTGTTAATGTTTATTTATTTAGATGTTTCTTTGTTGGGTGTATAAATATTTCCAAAATTATAGCCTCTTGTTGAATTGACCCCTGTATCATTATCTTTCTCTCACAAGGGTCTATGTTTTAAGGTCTATTTTGTCTGATATAAGTACAGCTACTCTAGCTTTCTTTTGGTGTCCGTTTGCATGGAATATCTTTTCCCAGCCCTTCACCTTCAGTCTGTGTGTGTCCTTACATCTAAAGTGTATCTCTTGTAGGCAGCATATAGACAGTCTTGCTTTTTACCCAGATACTGTATGTCTTTTGAATGGAGAATTTAATCTGTTTACATTTAAAGTAATTATTGATAGGTATATGTTTATTGCCATTTTGTTAATTGTTTTCTGGCTGTTTTTGTAGTTCTTGTCAAGTGTTCCTTTCTTCTCTTGCTCTCTTGCTTTGTGGTTTGATGACTTTATTCAGTGGTAAGCTTTCTCTTAATATTTCTTTCTCTTAACGTTTTGTGTATTTCCCATACGTTTTTGCTTTGTAGTTACCATGAGGCTTACACATAACAACTTATATCTACAATGAGACTATATTTGAAAGTAACTGGCAAACTGTAAAGAGTTTTAAAATTAGCTTGAGTTAGTATTACTATGAACTGTATAAAATACTTCAGTGTATACTGCACATTAGAAATTCTCAATGGAGATCTGGCTCAACTTGCTGTCTCCACCAGTCTGAGGAAAAAAAAAAAATTCAGTGGATTTTCCTTTCCAACCTGGTGAAAAGGTTGGTGGAAAATTGGATAAGTCACTCAAATTCTTAAAACCTATTTGCCAGTTAAAAAAAAAATTCTAATTTACAGAAAATATTGATGCTTCTGAAAAATGAAACCAAAATGAGCATTTGTTTTAGACCACAGTGCATACCTCTGCTTCTTTCTTCCTTCACCTGTTGGCTGACACCAGCAGGAGCAAGCCAGGACCTGTTTTTTTGTTTTGTTTTGTTTTGTTTTGTTTTTAAAAAAGTGTCAGAGAAATGTTTCAGCACAATCTGCCCAGACAAAGTCAGCCCTTGGACTAGCAAGCAGCAGCTGTATTTAGATTTAAGTAAGAAGTTCCCCACTGTCACCCTGTTTATCTTGCGGGTTCTGCAGCCACTGCAGTTTGGAGCCTGTTGTGTTGACGTGTAGGGATGGGAAGGCCAGATTAGGCGCTCTGATGTATAGTTTTATAGTGTTCAGTTATTAGTGAGCAAATTAGTGTCATGTCCTAATAAAGTGGATGACTAGACTCCTTGCGTAAAAAGTATACCTATCTATTAGGAAATATTGAATACACTAAAATGACATCCACAAAGCCTGTAAGGGACCAGTAAGGGGAAGTGGGTGGGTTGGGGAGAGCCAGAGAGAGAGACAGCATGTGAAAAAGGGTATGTGGGAACAAAGTTGCATTTGGGTTGCCAAAATGTGGATGGTTGCAGTGTGTGGGCTAATGCAGACATGCTCACTGAGCTCTTCTCTCAGCTGATTTGAAACTTCTCTACCTATTGGCCTTCAACACCTACCCCAGATGTCATCAACAATTTCTCCAGCCCTTACTCAAAAAGCTCCCAGAAGCAATCTCTCCTTTCTCTGAATTTTCATACTGCTTTCATCATGACTCATCAATGTCTATCCTGTGTTAGAACTTTTAGATGTATGATTTTTCCCCTTCAAGTCTGACTCCTCTGAAGGTGAAGTTAATCTTTGTGTCCCTACAGCATCCAGGACAATGCTTTGCACATAGCAGGTACAGAGGGACTCTTAAGTGAAGAAGCAAATGAACAAACTACAGCTAGAACAGGGCCCGTGCTCTGAAAGCCTGAAGTGTATCCCAGGATGAAGATGAAGAATCAGGGGTGCACTGCTGTGGCCACAGCTTCTACTTTCCTTCAGATTCTCAACACTACAACATATGGTAAATGTAAAGACCTGCTCACCCAACTTGACAGCTTAATTGTGAATTCCCCACTTCTCCCCTAGGCCTTCCTTATGACTGTCACCTTGCCACTCGGATCTCAAATGACCTCCTCCCAGGGCCCAATTTGCAAGCCTCCCTTCCTTGAGTGGTAGTTGTGGTATTAGATGAAAAAAGGACCTACCAAAATACCTGACAGAAAGCCCTTCCATGCGTTTTTCTCTCTTCCTCCAAGCACATGGAGAAAAAGCAATTCTTACAAAAAGCCGAGGACCCCACTCATGGGAACGCAACTGGTGTCCTCTCAGATGAGGAAGTAATGGCAGCCGCGGTCCTGCCAGTGCTCTGCAGAGGTATCACTGGGGCTCCAGAGCCACTTTTTATGTGCTGTAGTGATTCTTTCTCATGACTGACAAGCTCCAGGATGAAACAAAAGGTGTGGTCAGGTCATCCTGAAGACATGAGAGTCCCAGGAATGCTTAGGGCTCCTCACTGGAGGAGGTAACCTGTGAGCAGACCCTGGGGCAGGGTGGGGTGTGGTCACATTGACTCAGACTTCTGAGGTGACAGGTTTCAGGATCCTGCCCTTGTCTGGGTCTCCTAGGCAGCTCTGAGTGGAGCAAGTTGTTGCAATTTCGCTTGGAGGGTTTACAAAATCCTGCCGTGATGAGGCAAGGCACTATCAACCTGCAGTGAACAAATGTTAACAGGGTTGGAAGAGGGAGAATGGGTGTATTCTGGCCACATAGCCCAGTGGTTCTTCCAAATCAGAGGATCCTTCCAAATGCTTATCCCTGAGACAAGCAACCCTGCTCACCTCAATCCTGTAGGGGCTATATTATTACATTCCTCATTTTATAGATGATGAAATAGGCTCAGAGTCATGAAGTACCTTGACCAAGGTAACCAGTTCATAAAGTGGCAGATGGAATGGTTATCTCCCCTGGCTCCAACCCCTTTTTGCTGCTGGAAAGGTTTTGGATACTATGTTTGATTTTTGTTTTAATAATTGAATTAATTCAATGTGTGATTTAGTCCATTTGGGGATGGAAGGTGCCTTCGTAGCAATTACAGTGTAATTCACAGGTAAGAGGAGAGATACACAAAATGATGCAGGAGAGCATCATCAGAGGTGCTCATATAGTCATTCCACAAACCTTAAGTGGTTAAGGCTCAATGCTAAGGGCTAGGAATACAGATATGACAAAGACATGATCCCTGGCCTTACAAAGATTACCATTTAGTGAACTGTGTTTTGAAAGTTGGAAGAACTAAAGCCAAAGTTGGATATTTGCAATTTTATGTACCTAAATTCAGGAGAAAGTTGTCAACTTAAAAGATTTTGTAAGCCAAGAAATGCCTATTTGGTGTCCATGGGTAGCAAGACACCTTTGTATACAGGTGTGCATGTGACAAGTCAGAGTTAGAGCTAGTGCCAGTTTATGCTCTTCAGAGTCAAGAGTGGTGACCTTGAAATTTTTTTGCTAGACCCAGACTTTTATTTTGAGTTTTGCTTCATGGATCTTGGAGTTTTAGAACTGGAAGGAACTGTTGTAATTTCACCGGAAATGGGAATGCAAATTGGTGCAACCACTGTGGAAAACAGTCTAGAAGTTCCTCAAAAAATTAAAAATAGAACTACCTTACCATCTAGTAATCACACTAGTGGGTATTTACCCAAAGAATACAAGAACACTAATTCAAAGGGATACATTCAGCCTTATGTTCAGAGCAGCATTTTTTACAATAGCCAAACTATGGAAGAACCTAAGTGTCCATCAATAGATGACTGGATAAAGAAGATGTGATGTATATACACAATGAAATGCTATTCAGACATAAAAAAGTGAAATCTTGCAATTTGCAACAACATGGATAATGCTAAGTGAAATAAGTCAGAGAAAGACAAATACCATATGATTTCACACATGTATGGAATTTAAGAAACAAAAAAATGAGCAAAAGAAAACAAAAAGAGAGACAAACCAAGAAAGAGATTCATAGATTCTTAACTATAGAGAAGAAACTAATGGTTGCCAGAGAGGAGGTGTGAAGGGAGATGGGTAAAATAGGTGATAGGGATTAAGAAGGAGGGCACTTATCATGATGAACACGGAGTAATGTATAGAATTGTTGAATCACTATATTGTACACTTGAAACTAATATAACAGTGTATGTTGCCTGTACTGGAATTAAAATTAAAAGCTTAATTTAAAAAAAGGAAAAGAAATTTCACCAGAAAAATGCAAGTCAGAGCAGCAATTTGGTGCAGAACCATTCTGGGTAGAAGGAGAAGGATTAGATGAGTTCCTGTGTCCTCTTCCAGTTTCTGGGCTAGGTCCTTCTCCTGACAGGCTCCTGAGAGGTGCTCAGGCTGCAAAGATCACTATGCCAACTCTGTTGGTCATGTGTGACACTCTGAAAACCTTGAGCTTAGGGGCTCCAGTCCCTTCTTTACTCATTCTTAGTATTTTACCAGGATGGTAGAAAGGTTTATAATAACCAGGGAGGGTGGTTGACATGTGTGTCTCATTATCAGTTATTAATGGCATCCTTTATTAAGCTGGAAGATTTATAATTATTTTCTCTTTATTCTCAAAACAACTCATAGGTAATAATGATTACCCAGATTCTGAGTGTGGAAAAAAAATGATATTCTGCTTGATGGGCATTTTTCTCAAGGTCACACAGCTAATAAATAGACCATTACTGGAGCCCACATCTGCCTGACTCCAAAGCCCCCACTGTTTTCCTTTAGGCTACATAGCCTCTTAGCTATCCCTGAGGATCATTATGTGAACATGTTTGGAAAGAAACACAATATATTAATCACTCAAAATTTAGCCCACAGTTCCCTGCTCTCCTGATCACTCTTGGTCTTGGTTACATATCCCTTTTCTGTGTTCCTTTTGGCACTGAGTGTGTGCTTTTTTCTATACTTACCATGAGAGAAGCTTTTTCTCACTGCATCCCTAACACCTAACACAGTGCCCATTCCCTAATACATGTTTAAGAAATATTTTTGAATAAATTATAGATAACACGTGAGCAAATGAAATGATTTCCTCTTATTCCCATATTTCTCTGTATTTGGGGGCAGGGGGCACTTGTAGCCCAAAGAAATCCATGTCTTGTGCTCTGCGTTGGATTTTTAAAGTCAGACTGATTGAAGTGTAATTTACAAACAATAAGTTCACCATTTTTAAGTGTGCAATTTGATGAGTTTTGAGAAGTGGATATAGTTGTATAATCACCACAACTATTGTCTTATAGAGCATTTCTATCAGCCAGTAAGTTTCCATGTGCGCCTTTACAATCAGTCACCTGCCCCTGTGCCCTGGCCCTCTGGCAACTACTGATCTACTTTCTTTCATTATATCTTTACTGTTTCTAGAGTTTCATAAAAGTGGAATCATTTCAACTTAGCATAATGTGTTTGGCATTCAACAAGGTTATTGTATTTGTCTGTAGTTTGTTCGTTTTTATTGCTAAGTAAATTACACTTGGGGATAGACCAGTTTATCCATTCATCAGATGACCATATGGGCTTTTTGCAGTTGTATACTCTCATGCTTAAAGCTTCTATGAACATTCAAATACACGTTCTTATTTAGATATATGCTCTCATTTCTTATGGAGAAACACCTAGGAGTGGAATGGCCAGGTTATATGATAAATGTTTGCTTAACTTAGAAACTGCCAGTTTTACAAAGGCTACAACTTTACATTGTCAAAAGCAGTTTATGAAAGCTCTGTGTGCTCCACATCCTCACCAACAGTTGGTATTCTCAGTATTTTTAATTCTAACCATTCTAATGATGTATAATAGTATCTCGTTGTGGTTTTAATTTGTATTTCCCCCTAATAACTAATAATGTTGAGCATCTTTTCATGTGCCTATTGGACATTCTTATATCTTCCCTTGTAAGTGTCCAAATCTTTTCCCCATCCTTTTATTGTATTTTCCTCTTTATATTGAGTTGTGAGATAATTGTCTACATAAAACTATCCCCAAGAAGTCTATCCCCAAATCTTTGAACTGTAAAGAGTTTAACAAGCTCACAGGATACAAGGGCAACACACCATTACATTTTATCTTTTAATGAACTGTTGGAAATAGAAATTAAAAACAATATCATGTACCATCAGTCAGAAAAATCAAGTACTGGGGACCTCAGCAAGGTGACAGACTAGGAAGCTCCAGGCCCCAGCTCTTCAACAAAACCATTAAATAAACAACTATAAGCTAACTAAGATAACTTTGTAGAAGCTCTGGAAATCAGCCAAATATCTACAGAAACCAAATTAACACCCAATCCAGAAAAAACTATACTCAAAATGCTAGGAGATTGCATGATGTTTTTACTTGCCTTCATCCCACCCCACCCCAACAATGAAATCAAGAGGAAGTGACCCAATCTTTAGTTCTGTCTCCTGGGCGAGAAAGAGTAGAAGGGAAATTGTAACATTCTAGCCTATCTGTGGACTGACCAAGGAACTCGTATCTGTCTTGCCTGACTCAGAGCTCAGACAGGAAATAGCAGCAAGGCTTGGATCTTAGGCTGGAAGCCATGGAAGGAAGTGGTAGGTGCCATGGCATGTGAAACTTAGGGGGACTGCAGATATACAGATGCCTGGAAGGAAAGAGATTGTGGGCAGAAGAATATAACAGAACATCTAAAGCCCTGAGAAGAAGTTGGCCTGAGACTCTTAGGGAAATTAAGACAGTTAAAAGCAGCAAAGGAGAGGCACCTGGGTGGCTCAGTTGGTTAAGCATCTGACTTCTGCTCAGGTCGTGATCTCACAGCACATGAGTTTGAGCCCCACGTCAGGCTCTGTGCTGACAGCTCTGAGACTGGATCCTGCTTTGGATTCTATGTCTCCCTCTTTCTCTGCCCCTCCCCCAGTCACGCACTGTCTGTCTGTCTGTCTGTCTCTCACAAATATAAACATTAAAGTTTATTTTAAAAGCAGAAGAAAATGGGGTGGGGAGGGGAGGATGGACACAGGAGAGCATATGCATATAAGCCCAGAAAGATACATGCCCAGAAAAGACCTAAAAAACTCTTAAATCTTCACTCTGTGCTGATCTTCAGGCTCAGGGACCTGCTAGTTAGTAAAGGTCTCCCATGCCAATCTGCAAAGACTGGTAGGACAACAATTTTGTCAAATTCCCAGTTTTCAACAAAAGCTCACAAGATATACAAATAAACATGGAAATGTGCCCCTTTTGAAGGAACAAAATACATCTCCAGAAATAGTCTCTGAAGAACACACACAGTGGACTTACTAGACAAAGACTTTAAAACAATTGTCTTAAACATGCTAAGAGCTAAAGGAAAACACAAAGAACTAAAGAAAATCAGGAAAAGTATATGTGAACAAAATGGCAATATAAATAAAGAGTTAGAAATTATAAAAATGAACCAAAGAAAATTCTATGCTGAAAAATACAATACCTAAAATTTCATTAGAGGGTTTCAACAGCAGATTCAAATATGTAAAAGAAAATGTCAGTAAACTTTAAGAGTGGACATTTTAAATTATCAGGTCTAAGGGACAAAGAGAAAAAAGAAGAAAAGTGAATAGAGCCCAAGAGACTTGTGAGACATTAACAAGCATACCAAATAAGCATTGTGAGGTTCCCAGAAGGAGAAGAGAAAAAGGAACAGAGAGAATATTTGAAGAAATAATGGCTGAAAACTTACCAAATTTGAGGAAATATATGGATATAAGTCCAAGAAGCTTAACAAACACCAAGAAGGATAGACCCAATGAGACATATTATAATCAAACTGTTGAAAGCCAAAGATAAAGAGGGAATCTTGAAAGCAGCAAGAGAAAAGTGACTTGTTCATACAAGAGATCTCCAATAAGACTGTCAGTAGATTTCTTAGCAGAAACCTTGCAGGAGAAGGCAATGGGATGATATATTTAAAATGATGAAATGGGGGCAGGGGAGACCTGTCAATCAAAAATTCTATACCCATCAAAACTGTCCTTCAAAAATGAGGAAGAAATTAAGATATTCCCAAACAAAAACTGAGGGAGTTCAGTGCCATCTGTCCTTTGAGAAATTCTAAAGGGAGTTCTTCTAGTTGAAATATAAAGACACTAGAGAGTAACTTGAAGCCATATAAAATATAAGGTTCTAATAAAGATAAACAGACAAATATAAAAAATAGTGTTGTAATTTTGGTTTGTAACTTAATTTTTATTTTCTACAGTATTTAAAAGTGAAATAAATATAAATTTATGTTAATGGTTATACAATATATAAGGATGTAAGTTGTGACATCGATAACAGAGTTGGGAGGAGCAGAGCTGTAAAGCGAAAGAGTTTTTTGTATATGATTGGAATTAAGTTGCTATCAATTCAAGGTAAATTGTAATGACTTCAGGATGTATATCTAATCTCCAGGGTAACAACAGAGAAACTATCTAAAGAACAAACAAAAATGAAATGAGAGGAGAATCAAAATGCATCAAAATGATTACAAAAAGTCAACTGAACACAAGGGAAAGCAGTAATGGAGGAAATGAGGGATAAAAAAAAAACTGTAAGCATACAGAACATTTTTTTAAATGTCAAAAGTAAGTGTTTCCACATCAGTAATTATTTTACATGTAAACTGGCTAAACTCCTCAATCAAAAGACATAGAATGGCAGAGTGGATACACACCAAAAAAATCAGGATCCAACTATATATACACTGTCTATAAGAGATGTACTTTAGACCTAAGGATCATAGATTGAAAGTGAAAGGATGTAAAAAGATATATTATGAAAATAGTAACCAAAAGAGAGCAGGGGAGTTATACTAATATTAGACAAAGTAGACTTTAAATCAAAAATTTACAAGAGACAAGGATATATAATATTAAAGGGTCAATTCACCAAGAAGATACAGCAATTATAAACATATATGCACCAAACATCAGAACTCTAAACTATATGAAGCAAATATTTACAGGATTGAAAGGAGAAATAGACATCTGTACAATAATGAGAGACTTCAATGTCCCAATTTTGATAATGGAGAGAACAGCCAGACAGAAGATCAATAAAGACACAGGGGACTAGAATAACACTATAGACCAATTGGACCTAACAGATATATACATATCACCCTACCCAACAATAGCAGAAGACACATTTTTCTCAAGTACATAAGAAACATTCTCTCGGAAAGACTATATATTAAGCCACAAAACAAATCTTAATACATTTAAGGGAATTGAAATCATGCGACATTTCTTTGCCAATCACAATTGAATGAAACTAGAAATCAACAGCAGAAGAAAAAACAGTAAATTCACAAATATGTGGAGGCTAAACAACACATTCTTTTTTTTAAATATTTATTTATCTTTGAGAGATAGAGAAAGACAGAGCACAAGCGGGGGAGGAGCAGAGAGAGAATGAGACACAGAATCCAAAGCAGGCTCCAGGCTCCGAGCTGTCAGTACAGAGCCAGATGCAGGGCTCAAACTCACAAACCGTGAGATCATGACCTGAGTCAAGGTCAGACGCTTAACTGACTGATCCAATCAGGCGCCCCACTAAAAAACACATTCTTAAGCAACCAATGAGTCAAAGAAGAACTTATAAAAGGAATTAGAATATATTTTGAGACAAACAAAAGTTAAAACACAGCATACCAAAACTTATCAGATGCAGTGAAAGAAAGCACTAAGAGGGAAAATTATAGCTGTAAGTGCTTACATTATAAAAGAAAAAAGGTCTCAAATCAACAATCTAATTCTACACCTTAAGGAACTAGAAAAAAAATACTAAATCCAAATCTGGTAGAAGGAAGGAAATAGTAAAGATTGGAACAGAGAAAAGTAAAATAGAGAATAGAAAAACAATAGAGAACACCAGCAAAACCAAGAGTTGGTTCTCATTAAAGGCGAACAAAATTGGCATGCCTTGAACTAGACTGACTAATAAAAAGAGAGCATGCATACACAAGAGGAGTCAAATAACTGAAGTCAGAAATAAAAGAAATAAAATATTTATTTTATCTCTTTTTCTCTTTTATTTATTTTACAGAAATAAAAGGGATTATATATAAATAAATCTCTTATGAGAGTATTATGAAAAATTGTATGCCAACAAATTGGATAACCTAGATGAAATGGACAAATTCCTAGGAACACACAAACTACCAAGACTGAAACATGAAGAAATAGAAAATCCAAACAGATCTATAAAGGAGATTGAGTTAGTAACCAAAATCTCCCAAGAAAATCCCAGAACTAGATGGTTTCACAGGCAAATTCTACCAAACATTGAAAGAATTAATACCAATTTTTCTCAAACTCTTCTAAACATTGAAGAGGGGGAACTTCTGAAATTGTTCTATGAGGTCAGCATTATTCTGATACCAAAGCCAGACAAAGACACAAGGAAAACTACAGCCCAATACCCCTTGTGAATATAGATGCAAAAATCCTTAACAAAATACTAGCAAAATGAATTCAACAGCATATTGAAAGGATTATACACCATAACCAAGTGGGAATTATTCCTGAAATGCAAGGATGATTCAATATATAAAATCAATCAATGTAACACACATATTAACAGAATGAGGGGGAAGAAAACCCATGTCATCATTTCAACTGATACAGAAAAGAAATTATAAAATTCAACACTCTTTCATGGTAAAAACACTCAACTAATGAGGCATAGAAAGGAACTACCTCAATATACTGAAGGCCATGTATGAAAAATCCACAACCAACATCATGGTCAATGGAGAAACATCAGGAACAGTTCAATGATGTCCACTTTCACCATTTCTGTTCAGCATAGGACTGGACATCATAGCCAGAGCAATTAGCCATAAATAAAAATAAAAATAAAAAGGTATCCAAAATTCAAAGGAATAAATAAAACTTTCTCTGTTCATAGGTGACATGATCTTACATGTAGAAAACCATAAAGATTACACACGTATTTTTAAAGATGGTTAGAACTAATAAACAAATTCATCAAAGTTGCAGGGTGCAAAATCAACACACAAAAATTAGTTTGTTTCTATACACTAACAATGAACAATCCAAAGAGGAAATTGAAGAGAATTTTTCATATAATTTCCCTCAAAAATAATAAAATACTTAGGAGTAAACTTAACCCAGGAGGCTGGGTTAAGTACCCTGAAAACTATAAAATATTGCTGAAAGAAATTAAAGAAGACAAATAAATGGAAAGGAATTCCATGTTTATGGATTGGAAAATTTAATATTTTTAAGATGTTAATACTACCCAAACAATCTACAGATTCAGTGAAATCCTGATTAAATCCTAGTGACAGGTTTTTGCAAAAATAGAAAATTCCATCCTAAAATTCATATGGAAATTCAAGAGACTCAAATAGTCCAAAATATCTTGAAAAAAAAACCCCACAAAATTTGAAGTCTCACACTTCCTGCTTTCAAAACTTGCTACAAAGTTATGGTAACCAAAAATACTGTGGTACTGGCATAAAGACACATCTATAAACCAATGGAATAAATAGAGAGCCCAGAAATAACCCCTCACATGTATGGCCAAATGATATTTGACAAGGATGCCGAGACCATTAAATGGGGAAAGGACAGTCTCCTCAACAAATGATGTTGAAAAACTGGATATCCACAAGCAAAAAGTAAAGTTGGACCCTTGTCTTTCACCATATACAAAAATATACAAAGTGGATCAAAGACGTACGTGTAGAGCTAAAACTCTAAGACTCTTTGAAAGAAAACATACAGGATAAATTCATGACACCAGATTTGGCAATGATATCTTGGGTATGGCACCACAAGTATAGGCAAGAAAAGAGAAAATAGATAAGTTGGACTTCATCAAAATTTTTTTAAATGTGTATGAAAGAACATTATGAAAATGGAACTCATGAAATGAGAGGAAATATTTGCAAATAATATATTTGCTAAGGAATTGATATCCAGAATATATAAAGAGATTCTACAACTCAACAACAAAACACAACTCTATTTAAAAATGCCCAAAGATGGGCACCTGGGTGGCTCAGTAGGTTGAGCATCCAACTTCAGCTCAAGTCATGATCTCATGGTTTGTGAGTTTGAGCCCCACATCGGGCTCACTGCTGTCAGCACAGAGCCCACTTCAGATCCTCTGTCCTCCTCTCTCTCTGCCCCTGCCCTGCTTGTGCTGCCTCTCTAAAAAATAAATAAAACATTTTTTAAATGCCCAAAGGACTTGAATATATATTTCTTCAAAGAAGATATGCAAATACCCAAGAAGCACATGAGAAAATGCTCAGCATTTTCATTAGGAAATGCAAGTTAAAACTACAAGAAACTGTTTCACACCCACTAAGATGGCTTTTATAAAAAAAAAGGAAAAAAAAACAAAGTAGCAAGTGTAGTGAGGATGTGGAAAACTTGGACCATTTCCAAGTGGACCAACTTCCACTCTCTTCCTGCTTGGATGATTTCTAAAGAGAAGTCCAATGTAATTCTTATCCTTGCTCCTCTATAGGTAAGGTAAGTTCTCCTCTGGCTTCTGTCAGGATTTTTTCTTTGTCTTTGATTTTCTGCAGGTTGAATCTGATATGCCTAGGTATAGATTTGTTGGCATTTATCCTTCCTGGTGTTCTGAGTTTCCTGAATATGTGGTTTGGGAAATTCTTGGTCATTATTGCTTCAAATATTTTTTCTGCTCTTTTTTCTCTGTCTTCTTATTCTGCTACATGAGGATATGTGTAATTCCCTTAAACATGCGCTACTCATTTAGTTGTCCCACAGTTCTTGAATATTCTGTACCATTTTTATTTTCTCCTTGCTTTTCAGTTTGGGGAGTTTCTATTGACATATCCTCAAACTCACTGATTCTTTGGTCAGTTGTATTCAGGCTACTAATTAACTCATCAAAAGCATTCTTCAATTCTGTTATGATGCTTTTGATTCTGAACATTTCTTTTTTATTCTTTTTTAGAATTCTGATCTCTTTGTTTATATTACCTATCTGTTCTTTCATGTTGTTCTTTCCTTAGCATATTAATCATAGTTATTTTAAATTCCTAGTCTGATAATTCCAACATCCCTGTCATATCTGAATTTCGTTCCCATGCTCACTCTCCCTGTTCAAACAGTATTCTTTCCTTTTTAGTATGCCTTGTATTTTTTTTTTTCTTGAAAGCCAGATATGACATACTGAGTAAAAGGAACCTGGTACTGGTTCCTGTGGAGGTTTCTTCTCTTGGGTTTCTGCTCTGGTAAGTTGTGATTCTTTGTATCCACTTATCTGGCTCTCCAATCTTGGGGACAGCAGTTAGCCTTATGTTTGGAAAAACCTGTCTTCTTCCTTTTGTATAGGGGGAAAAATAATTCTTCCCTACTGTATGTTTCTTCCCTGTAAGTCTCCTTTACTACTCACACAAAGAACTTCACTTCTGGTCACCAAATGTGTGGAAATTATTCACCACATCAAGCAATTCTCTGAAACACCTGTTGACTGTCCTATGATTTAACTAAATTCTGACATTGTCTATCCAGAGATAATATCAGATCTCACAGGTTAAGGGCCCAGTCCCACAAGACTGACCCTATTCCTAAGTGCACACATTTCAAACACCAGTTGCAATCCCAGCTTATCACTTTTGCTTCTGAACAACAGATTATATACATCAGAGGTTCCAATGACCCTCTACTTGGTTTTAACCAATTTGCTTGAGTGACTCATAGATTTCAGGAAAACTCTTAAATTTACCAGTTTATTAAAGGATATGATAAAACATACAGATGAACAGCCAGATGAAGAGGTAGATAAGGTAAGGTCTGGGAGGATCCTGAGCACAGGAGCTTCTATCCCTAGGGAGTTGGGAATGTGTCACTCTCCTGGTATGAATGTGTTCACCTACCTGGAAGCTTTCTGGACATCATACTTTTGGGATTTTATGAAGGCTTTCTCATGTGGCCATGATTAATTATTAACTCCATTTCCAGCCCTTCTACCCTTTTTGGGGAAGTAGGGAGTGGGGCTTGAAAATTCCAAGCTTGGTCTTTCTGTTGACCAACCCCCATCCAAGAAGCATCCAGATGCCCACCCAGAATTCCCTCAAGAGAACAAAATATTCTCCTAGTGTTCTTATTAATAAATTGCAAGTGTTTTAGGAGCTCTGTCCTAGGAACCAGAGGCATAGACCAATGTATTTTTTTTATTATCTCATATTCATGACCCTTCATGATCTCAATTCTCTAATGGATCTAAAAAGAGTTGTTGATTTTCAGTTTATCTTTTTTCTTGTTAGAATAGGATTCATGATTTCCAGGATCCTTACATGCCAGATTGGAAATTAGAATTCCCATGCTTTTACTTTTAATCTATCTGTGTATTTGTGTCTAAAGTGAATTTCTTATAGGCACCATATAGTTGAGTCTTGCTTCTTTTCCCAATCTGACAATCTCTTCCTTTTAAATTGAGTGTTTAGGTCATAAATCTTTGATGCAATCATCAATATAGGTGGGTTTTTTTTTTTAACGTTTATTTATTTTTGAGACAGAGAGAGACAGAGCATGAACGGGGGAGGGTCAGAGAGAGAGGGAGACACAGAATCTGAAACAGGCTCCAGGCTCTGAGCAGTCAGCACAGAGCCCGACGCGGGGCTCGAACTCACATACCATGAGATCGTGACCTGAGCCGAAGTCGGACGCCTAACCGACTGAGCCACCCAGGCTCCCCAATATAGGTGGGTTTTAATCTAACATCTTACTTTGTTTTCTATCTGTCCTATCTGTTCTTTACCTATATTTTCCTATTTTCATGTTTTGGATAAATTAGATTAATTAAAGTTTTCATGATATAATTTTTATCTATAGTAAGTCTCTTTGCTCTTTTTTTTAAAGTGGTTGCTGTAGAGTTTACAATATTTATCTTTAATTGATCAGCCTACCATTAAATAATGTAGTATTACCTCACCTATAAAATAAGAACATCACAACAGTATATTTTCATTTCCCTCCTCGTGGCCTTTGGGCTATTGTTAAACATTTTATTTCTAAATATGTTATAAATGGCATAATACATTGTTATTATTTTTGCTTTAAACAATAAATTATCTTTCAAAGAGGTCTTTAAGTTAGACGAAATGTCTTTTATATTTACCCCATATTATCATTCCTTTATGTAGGTCCAAATTTCCATCTGGTATCACTTTCCCTTGCCTGAAGGACTTTAAATTTTTTATAGTGCCAACCTACTGACAATGAATTCACTAAGCTTTTGCCTGTTTGAAAAGCCTTTATTTTGCTTTCATTTTAAAAGATATTTTGGCTGGATATAGAATTATAAGTTGAAAATTTAAATTTTTTTCTTATAGCACTTTAAAAATGTTATTCCATTGTCTTCTGGATTGCGTAGTTTCAAGCATGAAGTCTACCATAATTTGTATCTTTGTTCTTCTATATGTTATGTGTCCTTTAAACTCTGGTTGCTTTTAAGATTTTTCAGTTCAGTTATTATGTGTATTTATGTGCTTTCTTTATATTACTTCTGGTTGAGGATTGTTGATCTTTTTGAAACAATGAATTTATAGTTTCCATTAACTTTGGAAATTTTCTTAGCCGTTATTTTCTCAAATATGTATTTTAATGTCTTTTTTTTTTTCTGGGACTTCAATTGCTTTTATGGTAGGCCACTTAATATTGTCTCACAGGTTGTTGCTTCTCTGTTTTTAGTCTTTTTTTCTCTCTGCTTTTCATTGTGGGTAGTTTGTCTCTTGTTCACTAATATTTTCTTCTGTAATCTCTAATCTGATATTAATCTTAGCTAGTGTCTTTTGTATTCCAAATATTGTATATTTCACCTTTAAAATTTTGATTTGAGTCTTCCTTAGAACTTTTATATCTCTCCCCATCATGTTTTTGTTTTCCCCTACCTTCTTGAACATATGGAGTGTATTTAAAAATAGCTCTTTTGATATCCTTAACTGCCAGCTCCATTATCATTTCTGGTTCTATTTCTATTGACTGTTTTTTATCCCGATAATGGGTTGTACTTTTTTTATGATGCAATACTCTTCTGGGGACAATACCTGATGCCCCCTGTATTAAGAGGTCTTTACACCTTGGTTGATGGGAACTGAAACACTTTCTAGCCCTGTGTGAGCTCAGGAGATTATTCCTCCTACTTTTTTCCAGATTTTTTTCCCCCACATAGCCTTAGTATTTTTTCACAAAATGTGCAGTTGAGTACTCAGCCAAAGATCAAGGATACTCTTCTGCAAATCTCTGAGGCCCTTCCTTTTTACAGTCTCTCCTTTGTCCTCCTTGAGCTGAGAACATTGTCTCCTTGACACAGCAAAACCCTGCGGTCTCTGTCTCAATTTCCCTCCTGTGCTATGGTCTGGAAACTTTCTTCAGATGGTGAGCAGGGGAACTTATTGGATTCACCTTGTTTATTTATCTTTTCCAGGATTATTGTTCCACTCTGTGTACAATGTCTGAAACTCTTGTTTTATGTATTTCATCTAGTTTTGTAATGGTTTAGGGTGGGAAGATAAATCTGATCCCTGTTTCTCCTTCATGGGAAGAAGTGGAAGTTTCTGTAATTTAAAGTTTGCTTTCTTTCATATTATATTGTTTGTTTGGGTCCAGCCTCATTTCACTCAAACCCTACATCTTGTGGAGAATTAAGCAATGAATGGGTCTTCTTGAGAGAGCTGTAGTATTAGGGCTTAGTATTTTACCTGTTCTGCCACTCACTAGCTGTCTTTTAATTTCTATAAGGCTTAGTTCTTCATCTATAAAATGAAGGTTATAATAATATACCTTCTTTGCTTTCTTTGTTTGAAGATGAAATGAGATGTGATTTGTAATAGCACTTTAAGTAAACAGGTAAAATGCCTGTTTATACAAGTAAACAAGACTGTGATTACTTCTGCTCCAAACATTTTGTTGACTAGATCCAGTGTCAAAAGTGACAGGATGACTACAGTTAAAAACCCAGTTGAAGAAGGCCTTAGAAACCATTTTCCATACTTGAACTTCAATTCTTGCCAAATACCCCAACTTCCCCTTCCAATAAAACTTTACATATTCCAGTTCTAAATGTGGATCCATAACTCATTAAGCTTTTCTCAAATGCAGCTTCAATATCCAGACCCAGTCCCATCCTTTAAATTATTTTATGGCCCTAGACACACCCTGTGCCTCAGTATCCTCCATCTTAAAAATGAAATTATTATTGCCTGATTTCTATTATTTTCTTTGGGGGAGGTTTGAAAAACCTTTTGAAGGAATGGCATTGTGTAATGTGTGTGGACATAAGACATGAAGAAGAGGGTGACACATTTCTTTGCCTTGACATTCACTTTGGGGTGGGAAGGAGTGTTGTTATGAGTTACTTAGTTATTTGTCAGTTTTAGACCTATGGTGTTCTTACCACCATCATCTCACACAGAAATATATCTGGTACTGGTTTTAAAGCATGCCACAATTTTTTGACACTTCCCACATTGATAGTTATGGATCTATGTTCCCTCCCCTTAAATCTGGCCAGGCTCGTGACTGCTTTGTCCAATAGAGTATTGGTCAGAGGTAATGCATGTGACTTCTGGGCCAAAGTCATAAAATACTATACAGCTTTTGCTTTGTTTGTGGGAGCACTCATTCTTGGAGCTGAGTTAACATTTAAGAAGTCTATCTAGTTGGAGGCCACCATGCTAAAAGGAAGCCAAAACAATATAGGAAAACCATGGATAGATACTCTGGTTAATAGTCTCAGTTTAGCCCAGCCTTTGAGTGATCCCAGCCCTGGTGCTGGACACGTGGCTGAAGAAACTTCCAAATAGTTCCAGCTCCTGGCCATTCAAGTTACTTTAGGTTATTCATGTCTTTCATCCTGAGACCTCAGACATCATAAAGAAGACAACCTCACTGTACACTATGCAAATACCTACCATAATGGGATGGTTAATCACACAGCAATAGAAAACTGAAGCACATCCTTTCCTAGATCACTGTCAAATGATAGTGGAAATGCAGGGCAAACTATTCAAGGACTAATTTAGATAGGTAGTGTGAATGGATATATTGAATGAGGGACGTGTTTCCCAGTGAAGTCTTCATAAAGGGACATCTAAGACTGCTGAGACATCCCATCTTTCTGAATATAAATCCAGGAGCTGTTGAATGCAGTCTTTTCACATGAGTTGTGGGCAACTCACTTCAGTGTTTATGGGAAGTGAGGCTATTGAAAGCAGCACTCTTATTGTCCAACTAGCCTGCCCACCGCACATTGTTCCCATTGTCCTCCCTCACTTCCTTCTTTCTTTCCTTCCATCTTTACCCTTTACTTGAATGCTGATTATGTGCAACCCATTATTTTAGGTTCTGGAGTGTCAAAGATAACTGTGTATTGACAGAGTCTTTTATGTTTATATCTTGGTGCTTTGACATCAGGAGCCTTGCTGACTCTGGAGGGACTGCCCCTCCCAAGTCTAGCCAATCCCTAGAGATAGTGAACAGTGCAACTGCTTGTGCACTTTTCAAATACAAACCCACACCCACAACCACATCCTTTATGGAGCTCTCACATTCTGGGCCACTGTCCACCTGCCCTAATCACCTCAAGGCCAGGTACCAGACAACCAGGGACAATTCCTATACTCCAAAGTCCAACAAAATTATTCAGACTTATTAATCCTAAACTTGCTTCCCCTCCCTGCTCACCTGTCCTTCCTGAGGAAATCACAATGAAGGCTCTTGCTGGTCTGCTGTTCCTTTCCCATGTGTACCCCAGAGTGTAGAGTGCCTTCTTGGGAACTGTGAGTTACT
Source organism: Panthera pardus (assembly GCF_024362965.1). Lineage (NCBI taxonomy): Eukaryota > Metazoa > Chordata > Mammalia > Carnivora > Felidae > Panthera > Panthera pardus. Next base: position 51,863,988 of record NW_026526688.1, on the reverse strand, counting down.
AGCTTTTCAATGGCGATCATCTCCTGATTTTTTCTATTAATATACTATATTTCAAAACAGAATGATACTCAATCCTGCCGTAAGGGAATTTACAGTTTAGTGGGGAGTGGGAAGCCTTAAAATGGTAAAGCAAGTAACATTCTATTTCATGATCTGAGCCCTACTTATGCAGGTGTGTTCACTTTGTGAAATCTCAGCCAGCAGTCACCATCTGCACACTTCTCTGTAGGCATGTTATACTCCAATGAACATTTTATTAAAAAGCAAAACATAAAATGATGGTTGGTTGAGACCCATCAAGACAATATCATAAGCTAAATAAACAAGATGTATCCTCAGCTTCTCACAACAGAATTGTTGGCTAATTATAGAGTTCTCCGTGACAAGATCTATACCAGTATTACCTCATGACGTCGGTCATTATCCTGACACTATTTACCCAGAAATCAGACCTGTGTACAGATAGCCTAAGAAAAGACTTATTCCTATTTATTCTTATTTCCATTTTTTATTATTTAAAGATGACTTCTAGTCAGTTTCCCTTCTTCCTCTTAGGCATTTAGAAAGAATAGGCAATAGGATAAAGAGATAGAAACATATCCCCTTGAACTGTTAGTAATTTGTTGGTTTTTCCATCTAAAGTCTGAAAGTGTAGTGTGTGACCAATTAAATAAAGATCATTTCAAAGCAGAAATCCTACATACATATTACCTTACAGAAGAAAAACTGGTCATTGTTCATAGTGGAGTAGGAGAAAATTAATGTAGAAAAGGTGTGTTCTTGGCTTGGAACTCTTCCGGCCCTCATTGCTAGGGAGAAGCAAACACAAATCCCAGAATGAGCATTGGCATCTCTCTGCTCAGCCCTCAAGAGTGCACACAACAGGGCAAGCCCTTCATCTCACTGGTCTCATGTGACTCTCCACCCTGTGTATTGGTTAGGTGACTTTCTCAAATGTGTGCAGCCAGTAGAAGCTGATGGGACTGGACTGGACTTAGTGTCTTCTGGCTCCAAGTCAGAGTTCTCATCATTCCTTGGGAGACACGAGTAATCAGAGATGAGCCCATTTATGTAGAGAGGGGATTCTGTGCATAGGACATCCCAAGAAAACTTGGGTTTCTGTAGCCCAGTGTTTTGGTACTATTAAGTCCCTCTTACAAAGGGGTTTTGATATTGTCAGGAGGTCTACACTACCGACATTCAGGGACAACACAGGCTAGAAACCCTATTCCTCTTCCTCCTAGTTCCTGTAGAAAAACAGTTTACGATGCAGTGAAGCTCTGTCTATGCCCTGCCTACTTCCATTACGGCAAGCCATCTTAAATCAAGTACATCTTCAATCCATGTTGTGTAGTTTAACCCCCCCCCCCCACCAACTATTCTAAATTAGGGACCTTGATGAACTTCTCCGAAATGACTATGAAGAGATCCCTCTGGGTTGGAAAAGAGAAGCTCTGAGTGCAGCTTTTGAGAGGGAAGTCAGGATTTCTTCTTGCTGGACCAGCCTTGAGGAGTCGGAGAAGAGGCAGCTGGCAGGCCTGGGCAGGTCTCCTGGCTCTCCAGCGTGTACCTCACCCATGGCCAACAGGGTTTGCTCATTTGCTTTTCACATTTCCTTGAACTTCAGGCACCCTTTGGATGAGGAAAGGTCCAGTGGAACTTCAAGAGATCAGACTGGAGAGGGTACAAAGACAGAGGGAGACACAGCAGCTGGTTAGAAGCCCTTCTCTCTGGCCTGGGGCTCTGTTGAGGGTAGGGGGAGCTGGAAGCTGACCCTGGGGAGCACAGGGACCAGGGAGCAAAGGCACAAAGGCAAGAGATGCATCTTCAGTCTCTGCTCTGTCACTGGCATGCTGCAGCCTCACCTGCCTCATCAGGGAAAGGGCTTAATAATAGAACTTGGTGGGGCACCTGGGTGGCTCAGCTGGTTAAGTGACCCACTCTTGGTTTCAGCTCAGGTCATGATCTCATGGTTCATGAGATCAAACCCCGTGTTGGGCTCTGTGCTGACAGTGTGGAGCCTGCTTGGGAGTCTGTCTCCCTCTCTCTCTGCCCCTCCCCTGCTGGTGCTTTCTCTCTCTCTCTTTCTAAATAAACAAACAAACATTTAAAAAAATAATATAACTTGGGCAGCCTGCTTTGCAGAGTGTTTGTGAGGTGGCCCAAATGAGTCAGCAAGTGACCTTTACGAACACTGTCAATCAAGGACAGATAAATTAGTGTGAGCAAAGACGATGGTGGTGATGATAATTTCAACCCCCAGCCTGATGTGAGGGACAAAGAGCACCAGCAAAACACACACACAAAACCACTGCAGAGATGAAAGCTGGTGGCTGTGGCTTCACCAGCCCAGTGCTATGCTTGGTCCAGGGGCAGAGCTCTGGTGCCAGAGCTGCGGGTCAGAGCAGGGAATGTGTACCTGATCCCCCCACCTTCTCCTTCTCCTAGAGTAACCACAATTCATAGATTTGGAAGCGATTAAGGAAAACTTGAGGGGGAAGTTTTGAAGGCCCAGCCCAATTAATTCCATTTAAAATGTCATCCATTTATTGTAACATTTCACAATTCTTTAAAGTATAGGAGGTGATTTCACAAATACTATATCAGTAATCCTGATTTTATCCCCATTTTACAGATGAAGAAATCGAGGCTGAGATCAAGTAAATGAATTCTCATGACACAGCTAGTAAGTTGCAGCAATTTACACTCGGGGTTTCAGACTTTTAGGTTCTGTGTTCCTGGAAACCCAAGTTCAAGGAATTACAGAGCTAAAGAAAGACATGGGAAAGAGGGCAGAGAAAGGGAAAAGGGGAGGGGGGAGGAGAGGAGTAAGAAGGGGAAGAAGGGAGGAAGGGAAGCACAGAAGTAGGAAAGGAAAAAGAAAAGGAAAGAAAGAAAGCAAAAGTCTTTTGAGTGAGCAGAGAGCACAGTTCACGCAATACACACAGGAAAAGGAACACTTGCGTCTGTGTCCCGACAGGTCTGCTGCGTGGTACTCGCACAGTGTCCACTGTGTCCCTGAGTCGTCACACACAGACCGCTGCTGGAACTCTCCGCTCTTCGATTTCTGCTGAAACCCCCATCCCATCCCGTTGTCTCTGCTGGAGGCTCCTTGGTTTGTTTGCTTGCAGATTCACTGAGCGGAGCCTCTACCGATGAGCCTCTGAGCCTCTGGACCCACAACTGGCCTTGCCTTGCCCCCTCCGCCCCCCACCGCGGGCCAGAGCAGGTGTCAGGGATGCCTGGCGGATATAGGGCGCCCGCCTTGGCTCTCCGGCTCAGCCCTCCGAGCCCTGGGCTTTGGCGATGCTTGAGGTCTACACGGAGTTCTGGAGGACCGAAGGTCGCAGTGACCAGAAAGGCAGAGGGGTCACAGGGACCTGCATCCCTTAGCACCGCCTGCACCAGGGCACCTTCCCATAAAGTTACCCAGGTGAATCAATACGTGCGTACAAATTAAGATGTGAAGGTATGGAGCGAACAAAAGAGCTCAGGTTCCGGTGAGCAGATAGCTCACACGCGGAGGGCGGCGCCCGTGCTAGCCATGCGGCAGTTAATGCCCAGGTTCTGGGGAACTTGGTCTCCCGCGCTCCCTCCAGACAAAATGCAAGAACTTAAACGACTGGAAACAACAATCACAACTTGTATCTCTCTGTGCCCGCCCTTACTGTTTTCTCCAATTTTGCCAAAGGTATCAGGAATCCAATTTGACCGCTCTGCGCTACCTGGGGCCCCCGCCTCTTCCTAACCTGGTGCCTGGGCGCTGCCCCACCGCGTGCGCGCTCAGCTCCAGGTGGCAGCGCGCCAGAGGCTGGGGGGCGGGAGTGGGAACGCCCTCGGCCGGCAAGGGGGCGCTGTCCACTAGAGGCCGCTGACCCGGCGGAGCACAGTCTGCGCCCAGCAGCGGTGGTGGGCTTACAAAGGGTGGAAGCCGAATTCTTCCAGAGTCCACGACTGCAGCTCAAGTACCCCAGATGAGATCCCTTCTCCTTACCCCCTTTCCCCAACGAGCTGCCCTCCCCGAGCCTGGCGCTGCCCTAGCTCCCCACGGCTCTTAGAGTATTCTGGCCTGGGGATTTTTTCTTGAGGTATTTCTGGCAGAGGGGTCCAACACGGGAAATGACCTAGGCTTCCCGGGGTAGGGAAGTCCGCCTAGACCGTGGACACATTCTCTCCGCACCCCGCCTTCTCCCCCGCTCCCTGCTCTGTCTCTGGCGCCAGCCAGCCCCGGCGCTCCACCTTGGGTTCCACGATGCTCTCCCGGCTGCTGGTCACCCACTTTCCAGCCAGCACCGCGCCCTGCTCCCTTTGCTGACCACACTGGCCGTGAGAGTAGCTGGTGGAGCACATGGGCCTAGCTTGCTGCTCCTGGATTCTGCCCAAAAAAGAGAGGCCCGTTCTGGGACAAAAATTATCCTGGGCTTTATAGGTTAAAACCAGGACTTAAACACGGAGAAGTTGAATTTCTCTATCCACTTGCCTTGGGGTTCGTGGGGCCCGTCCAGGAGCACGCGTGGCACACAAGACACCTGTGAATTCAGTGCTCACTAGGACATTGAATTTGGTCCTAGAATTTACAGGGCTTTACGTTTAGAGTTATATTAACATCAAGCATCATGTAGAACTTAACTTTTCACATATATTATCTCACCAAATCTTCACAACAACCCTGTTAGTTCAAGTCTTATCATCGTCCTCATTTTAGATTTAGGAAAAAGGGCCTAGAGAGATACCTGACTTGCCAAGAGTCACACATTAAGTGATCAAACACTGAATACAGGTCCTGACTCAGACCTCAAGGTCCTCCCACTGTCCTCCCACGACAATGCTACCTCCTTTCAGGGTCACCTCTGCTAAGCCCTGAACAGGGATAGGGCTCTGTAAATATTTGTAGATTGAATTCCAGGATCTGATCAAGCTTTATGATTGCCGCATTTTATACAGTAGGGTGTGTCTAAGCCTTATTTACTCATTCACTTATTCATTCACTTATTCGGCAGTTCCTGAGTGCCTACTGTGGGCAGGAGCTGAAGTAAGAGCCAGCAGAATGGCCCTGCCCACACGAAGCTGGGTATGGAAAGAGCTGTCCTCTGGGGCAGGGGGCAGGCATCTGGCATCTTGGAGAGGCTGCCAAGCTCCCACACTTCAACCCTCGGAGTTGAGCTCAAGCCCAGAACCAGTGGCCTATCTCTGGGGTGTCAAGAGAAGAACTCAGAAAGTCATAAGGGAACGCGGGAGGGGAGGGCCAGGACAACCATTCTAAGGAGCAGGACGGAGAAAAGAGAAAATACAACCAGAAGAAAATTCCCTGAGGGAAGAGCTAGAGAGGAGGGGGCTGGAGACCTTGCGGACATCGGAGACAAGGGTGTTGTGAGACTAAGGGTGTTAAAGAAGAGACCTTAGTGGCGGAGTGAATAAAGGGGAACTGAGAACGCAGACAAGCCCTCGGGACAGCCAGGGAGTCTCGGGGCGTCGAGGAGGTCCTTGATGAGCGCTGCATAGAATCCCATGCAGAGTGCAGACCCAACCCTGGCCAGTCTCTGGCCGCCAAAGCTGGCTGGGGGCGAGGTTGGTGAAGCCTGGGTCATTTTAGAAAAAGAGTAGAAATGTTCTCTCAAGAACAGTTCACGGGCTGCTCTGGGAGGATTCATGGTCAATGTCTCTCGCGCCTGGCCCTGACCAGCGAAACCTGTTTGGCTTCGGTTCTTCCTGGGATTCCAGGCGCCAGAGGAGTTGGTGGAGCCTGGCTCCGGGAGGCCGTCGAGAGTCGGGACAAGGGGCTGGAGTCTGGCTCCCGGTCCGGGGCGAGGTGACTGCGGGGGGCGCCAGCCTCCCGTCTCTGCGACACCTGCACCTGGAGCGGGCGGGACGAGAGGCGTTCCTGGGGGCGTCCAGGCAAGGATTCCCAGGAGGGACTCTGGAGGCAGAGGGGCGGGCCGGGGAGGGCGCCGGGAAGTGGCCCTCCCTCCCATCTCCCCCTCCTGGCAGGTCGGAGCGGGGACGCGGTGGCCCTGGACGCTGGGAGTGGGCCCGCGCCGAGACGGAGGGAGGGGCCGCGCCGCCTTCGAGAGTCATTGGAGGACGCGACCGCCCGAAGCTGATAAATAAGGGGACAGGCCGCGGCTGCCAGCCAAGTTGGACGCCCGACCCGTGCGAGGGCCAGGTCAGCGCCTGCCCGGCGAGGCGAAACGAGGGGACCCCCGTGCGGCCATGGCCTCGCTTTTGGGAGCTTACCCGTGGCCCGAGGGGCTCGAGTGCCCGGCCCTGGAAGCCGAGCTGTCGGATGGGCTGTCTCCACCAGCCGCCCCCCGCCCTCCGGGGGACAAGGGCTCGGAGAGCCGCATCCGGAGGCCCATGAACGCTTTCATGGTGTGGGCCAAGGACGAGAGGAAACGTCTGGCCGTGCAGAACCCGGACCTGCATAACGCCGAGCTCAGCAAGATGCTGGGTGAGTAAGCAAGCCGGCAGGCGGGGCGCCCCGGGAGGTCGGCAGGCTTGGGGGCTCGGGAAGGGGCGGGCCGGGGGCTCGCGGCTGCGGGCAGGGCGGGGGGCCCTCGAGCTTGCGGAGCGTGGGTAGGAGCCCGCGAGAGGGTATGCGCGGGGAGCGCGGGCGCTGTCTGTGCGGGCGAGGTTGGGCATCTGTGCGAGCGTGGGTGTGCGCGCAGTGCCCGGGATTCAGAGCAGGGACACCTCGACGAGGCCCAAAGTGAAACCGCGCGGCCCACTAGGGTGGGCCAGGAAGCCCACTGGCGGTAACAGGAGCAGAATTTGGGGTCCCAGGGAATAGCGGAGACCCGCGCGCACGGACGAGTTGGAACCGAAACGCAGAGGAGGCCGGGTGGAACCGGTGTTTGCTGGGAATGCCGAAGCGGGAAACCCACCATCCCCTTCACTTTACCACTGGCACAATCACGGAAGGTGGTTGTAACTATTATTAACGAATATTCGTGAAGAGAGAGCTTGTGGGAACGCAGCCCTTCTTTAACTTAATTTTTAAACCAAGAGCGAAAAGTACGCAGAGACTCGATTCGATCGTGTATTTCTCAATCGCAGGAGCGTAGATAATTTGATTGGGATGCTCAGGGCCGCCAGCGAGGTCTGTCCCGGGGGCCGCCAATTTCCCAGGGCTGCTGCGCAGTCCCAGCAGGGGCAGTCGGACTGGGGACAGGGACACGCCAGACCGGGGGAGCCCAGAGAAAGGATGTTAGGTCACATCCGAAAAACCGGAGTTCCAGTCGGGTTTCGTCAGGGCTTCTTCTCTCCCACGTCTGGAGCTGAGCACTTTCAGCGCCGCTCTGCCGCTCTACTCCTAACCTTTTTGCCTTTGGATTTATTTTTATTCATTTTAAGTGGTGGAAACCTTTCAAAGCATTTCATAGGCACAGTGGGCGCCAGGACCTGAGAGAAGGGACAGTAGGGGTCACCGTAGGCTGCCCTGCCCCTCCCCAACCCCACCCTGCCCAGAACTGAGCCTTTTTTTCCTTTTCCCTCTAGAGCTCAGAACTGTGGCGGTGAGGGCTGACACCCATCTTCCTGCCGGCTAAACCTGCTGGTCCGCAGAGAGGGTCCCTCCTGCAGTCCAGGCGTCCATTCAAAGCAGCTGGTTTCAAAAAGCCTGCTACCCATGGCCCAGCCCCCTGGCTAGATGTGTCAGTGTCTCCATGAGCCGCTTTCTTCATAAAAATATTTAAAATTATATTTCATGCTCCGGTGGCATAAAGACAAACATATTAATATACACAACAGTAAAGTATTTATCTAAAAGTTCATTTGTTTCTTCAGATTTCTTTTTTTTAAGTTTATTTATTTTAAGAGAGAGACACACACACACAGTGTGAGTGGGGGAGGGGCAGAGAGGGGGGAGACAGAGAGAGTCCCAAGCAGGTTCCCCACTGTCAGAGCAGAGCCAGATACTGGGCTTGACCTCCAGAACTGATACTGAACTCGAACTCAGGAACCATGAGACCATGACCTGAGCTGAAATCAAGGGTCCGACACTTAACTGATCGAGCCACCCAGGCACCCCTTTTTCTCCAGGTTTCTAAAGAAATGAAAACACTTTTTTTTGTGGACCTCTCCACATTTTTTCAGTGAGCCCAGGCACTGTGCCTCTTGCTGAAGTGAAGCTCTTGTGACCACGACAGAGTGAGGTTTCTGTTGCAGCCCAGGCCAGAGGTGGGAGAGGAACTCAGGCTGGGGAACCTTCTGCGACCCAGGCTGCCTGCTCCCAGGGAAAGGGCAGGCAGAAAGACCTGCCTGACAAATGCCTCTAGCGAGCTGATGCCTGTTGGCAATTTGCATTTAGACTTCCAGAGGTTATAGTTCATTTTGCAGGAAAGACACTGATTCCTTCCTGCTTAACCACACAGTCCCTGGTCCTGGGCAAGAGGAACCAACATATTTTTAAAATGCAGACTTTCTACACTTGTTAATAAGGGGGTGGCAGGATGATCTACTTCTACTCTATGATCTTGCCCAGCCCTTTCCTTTCTGACCTAGGAAAGAGTCCCAACTCTTTTGACTGTAAGTTTTCCCAACTTCAACATTAAAAATGTCACCCAGTAGCACTGGTATTTTCAGTATACTATGAATGAGAAGGAACATAAAGACAGTTTTACATTTAGTGGTATTTACAGTGAATATTTTATTAATACTATGACATCCATGTATACTTAGAAACTAGAGTCCCATTTTATATTCAGTCCACAGACAGGGTGTGGGGTGTGCCTGGATCTTGGGCCTCTTGCAACAACTTTGCAGTCTCAGCCACAGGCTGTGAACTGCTGACCAACCCCAAATCCAGAGTTCCTCACACTTTGCAAGTTGCCCTTTTAAGTGACAGCTAATTATATTAATTGACGACTCTGTCACAATAGTTATAAACTTTCATCCCAGTGGTAGAGTGCCTTTAATAATTGTCCTCCTCCAGCGCCCTTTGAGGGCCAGGCATCCAGAGTCAGCCAGTGCGGGTACCCAGGCAGCAGTTACACACACCTCTGCACTGGGCCCTGTGCAGAGGGCTTGGGGCAGGACATGTGGCCCCTTTCCTTACAGGGCTTGGGGATGGGGATGCTTACCCTCTGGACCAGTAGGTCTCAAACTTTAGGATACATCAGAGTCATGTGGGGAACTTTTAAATTTGCAGAATCCCAAGTCCGCCCTAGGAGGTAACAATCTAAGGGGTCCAGAAATGACTTTCAGAAAACCAGCAGCCAGAGGGATATTCAATGAATATAGACAGATGAGAGAGGTGCTAAAACAATTTACAAAAAGATACAAAAGGGAATAAGGATGAATAGAAAATACAAGTGAAACCAGCATTTTAGCATCCGTGGGATACAAGCATGGGATGCTTCTTAGAGAGTTTTGCATTGGATAGTATCGCAGTACATTTTATAGTGTGAAAAATAAAGTCCCAGGGAAGTTAAAGAATTTGCTTCTGCAAAGAGAATCAAAGACTGAGCAGCTGCCCCCTGCCATAGTGCAAGGGTACTAAGTAGGTGGCAGGAGGCCTTGACATGAGTGTGTGCTGGCACACCTGTGTGCCTTTGCATGCATGTGTGTGTGTGTGTGTGTGCCTGTGCATACAGGTGTGTGCATGCACTGTGTGTGTGTGTGCATACAGGGGGGTGCATGTGCCTGTGCATGCATGTATATGTGCATGTTGCAGGTAGATGCTAGCATTCTGGCCATGGTCTTTATATGGCAGAGTCATAACTGACCTTCAGATATGAGGGATAATGGTCTGTTACCCTAAGTGGGATCCTGTAATTTACTTACATATGTGAAACGATTGACTGAGCCTGAGTTCCTTCACAAGAAGACCTGTGAAATTTATGCCATAAATGAATATAGCATTATTTCCTGAGAGGCAGCGATAATCAGCAAAGGCAGAGAGTTTTCATTAAAATGCACAAATGATTTGTGGACTTGGTCCACGAAGGGTAAAAAAGAGCCCAAATCAATGTAGTCGTTATATATTTTTATCCTGTGTCTGACCCGGGGTCTGGTGGGCCCTTCACCGTGAATCCCACATCGCGCACATTCATAGGAGAGGTGATGTGTTGGCGGCCGCGGTTGACCTGAGTGGTTTTGTAGGATGCAAGCGGGAGAGACTGGCTTGGCCTCACAGTGCTAGGGTGCTAGCAATGGGGTACGAGGGGCGCGGTGTCCTCTGTGTCCTTTGTGGAGTGGGGGAACCCGCGGGTGGGATGAGGGCCAGAGGCTGAGGGCATGTGTGAGTGTGGATGCTGGGAGGCACGAGTGCCTGGGACAAGGGCACCGGCCTCCCCAAGCCGCACGGATGCTGAAAGTGGCCTTCTCTGACCTATGTGAGCAGGAAAGTCGTGGAAGGCGCTGACGCTGTCCCAGAAGAGGCCCTACGTGGACGAGGCGGAGCGGCTGCGCCTGCAGCACATGCAGGACTACCCCAACTACAAGTACCGCCCTCGCAGGAAGAAGCAGGCCAAGCGCCTCTGCAAGCGCGTGGACGCAGGCTTCCTCCTGAGCTCCCTCTCCCGAGATCAGAACGCTCTGCCCGAGAAGCGGGGCGGCGGCCGGGGGGCGCTAGGAGAGAAGGAGGACAGCGGTGAGTACTCCGCGGGCTCCGCCCTGCCCGGCCTGCGGGGCTGCTACCACGAAGGGCCGGCTGGCGGCGGCGGCACCCCGGGCAGCGTGGACACCTACCCCTACGGGCTGCCCACGCCCCCGGAAATGTCGCCCCTGGACGTGCTGGAGCCGGAGCAGACCTTCTTCTCCTCTCCCTGCCAGGAGGAGCATGCGCACTCCCGCCGCATCCCCCACCTGCCGGGGCCCCCTTACTCACCGGAGTACGCCCCCAACCCCCTCCACTGCGGTCACCCCCTGGGCTCCCTGGCCCTTGGCCAGTCCCCAGGCGTCTCTATGATGTCCACTGTACCCGCCTGCCCCCCGTCTCCTGCCTATTACTCCCCTACCACCTACCACCCTCTCCACTCCAACCTCCACGCCCACCTGGGCCAGCTCTCCCCTCCTCCCGAGCACCCCGGTTTTGATGCCCTGGATCAGCTGAGCCAGGTGGAACTCCTGGGGGACATGGATCGCAATGAGTTCGACCAGTACTTGAACACTCCTGGCCACCCAGACTCTGCTGCGGGGGCCGTGGCTCTCAATGGGCATGCCCCGGTCTCCCAGGTGACATCGACAGGCCCCACAGAGACCAGCCTTATCTCCGTACTGGCTGATGCCACGGCCACGTACTACAACAGCTACAGCGTGTCATAGAGCCCGGGGCAGCCAGCCCAGCCCTGCCCCGCCGCAGCCCTCTCCTTCCCGCGCACTGAGCAGAGCCGATGGCGCCGCGCTAGCAGCTTTCCTCCAGCCGCCGGGTGTGCAGGTCTGACCCGTCCTCGGGGCAGAACGGGGCTCTGCGGATCTGAGCGCCCCTTCACTCCCGGCAGCCTGCATTTTGAGGGTATTCCTTCAAATGGGTTCTCATTGACTGCACCCGGGGAATAAGGCAAGTTAGTTGCTGAAAGATGGTTTCCCGGTAGATTTTCCTTTCCTTCTCCAGGTCCCCGTCACGGAAACAAATGTGTGAAACCCCAGCGGCTTTCATACATCTCCAGCTTCTGACACAGCCGCATGGGGCACAGCCGTCCTGATCTATGGGTCCTCCCGGTGAGGAGATCCCTGAGCTGGGATCCAGGCGACCCCCGCTCCAGTCCCAGTTCTGCCTGGGAGGGTTGGTTCCCACTCGTCTCTCTTCCCCTTCCAACCCCTCCCCCCACCCCCACCCCCCAATCTAGGAAGCGGGGCACAGACTTGATATCTAAGGCCGCTTCCGCTCCAAGGTTTTCTGATCTAGGATTGTTTCAAGGCTAATTAAAAGGAAAACGAAGTTTGACTTAATAAGTTCATTGACGGCCAACCTGGTGATAATTCTGTGTGCATAGCCCAAGAACACGTGGCTTTCTGTGCTTGCACTGCCTTTCAAAATGATCACAGTCTTTCAAAAAGACTCCTCCAACTTGAGAAACAACACCCATCTTGATTTGGAAAATTAACCACTAGGGTTGCCTGCGTCACCGAGAATAGGATTGAATTCAAGCTATTGTTTTTTAAACATATTTTGAAAGATAAATTATTTTTTATTACACACACATTTCAAGAGAATATACACAGCCTGAATATATAGTGTTTGTGGGACACACACAACACACACACTTTCATGCACACCCTTAAATGCATGTCTGTGCAGCCTAAATCAGATACTCTTGTTGATGTTGGCAACTTCTTGTCAACTCCCTGTTCCTAATGACCCAAAGAGCTGGGAACCTACAGAGCAATGTCACTTACCTCTAATCTAGATATGTTGATTTCTTGAGCAAAATTTCATTATACTCTCCCCCTCTGCAGGTGCAAAAGGAATTTCCTTCTCTCTGTCTCTGAGTCCCCCTCTTCCTTTCCTGGATTTATTTTTCTCTTCTTCACCGTTCTTCCTCCACCCCTGAATTGGCCATGAATTCAAAGATCCCCTGATTTAAAAATCCTAAGCATGATTCCTATGGCTGCAGTGGGAGTTTGGTCTCCTCACCAGCCAGCTGGTTCTTGGTAACACCTTCAGCCAACACTTCAAAACAACTTCCTTCACTATACTTACTTCCCAAAGAACAGAAACGCACTGTGATCCAGAAAATGTTTCTGAGCCCTGACCCCACCCCAAAAACATTTTCATCCTTTTCTCAAAACTCCTTTGAAGGAACATAACTAGCAACAAGCAAAAAGGCAGTTGTCTGTCTTTTAATTGCAGCATATTATTATTGCCTGTATGAAATATGTAAGTGTTTTATATATTCTCCTATTTTCAGCTTATATTTTATACTGTTGAGAGATCCTTTGTTTTCTTCCAAGGAGTCCTACTGTAAAATTACTTATAAGATATAATTAATCTTTATGCTATTGCTGTATATACATTTGGTAATAAATAGTAAATCATTGACAATATGATTGGCTGATGCAGTCCAGAATGTATATTAATAATCTTGTAAAACATTATCACAGACGTTAAGCTAAACTGTTCCCCCCCTCCCTTTTTTTTTAGTAAGAACTACACATGCTTTGGAACGGTTGTAGATATTGATCTGTCTAAAATATTTAATTTAAATAAATGTTTTTGTACCATGACCATGCTATCATTTGAAATAGAGTTTTGTGAACAGAAAAGGTTTTCAAGGGAGGCATAGATATTATGCCCAGTTCTACTTTATAGTATCGGTCAAAATATTTTCTACATCAAGGTTTTTTAAAAAAATTATCTTGTAGGGGTGGTTTATTTTATTTTATGAATTATGGTGAAGAGATAAAGCCTAATTTGACATGTTGGAAACAATATTGTTATGATTCACTTCGAAAGAAAAGGATAGTTCATAACCTACCTGCAGAATAATTTTCTCCTCAGGATGACTTCACACTTGTAAAGTGGAATGAGGTGATTATCAGGCGCTCTCAAGATAGGACGTGAGTTCTGCCCAATTACTTGCTTCCTTAAGGCTGCTACATTTTTTCCTTCTTCAAAATAATCTAGAAAAATACCTAGTCTTCCCTCTTTCCTATGCATTTATCGATGTGGCATAACAAGACACCACAGCCTCCCCCAAACCCAGTGGAATGTTGTGGAGAAGGCAGAGAAGCACTCAGATTGGTAATTAGAGGATGCAACATCTTGTGAGGTTTAGGATTAAAATCCCAGCCAAGAAGTGCCTGGAAAAAAACGGATGATTACTCAGTCCCCTTGCGGGTCACCATGCCTGGCTCCTCTCCGTGGGGAAGCAGTTGTAACTTGTTCAACTCAAGGGCAGCCTCGTATTCTCCCAGGCTCTCTGGGCCAAGAAGTGGGTTCTGGGAGGGCCCAAATGGGCATATGTTTGTCCTTCAATTCCGATCATAATCTATAGTCATTACTTTAATAGCACTTTATAGCTGTAGGGAGATTAATGGCAGGTTTTATGAGCTAATTCTCATCCACAATCTCAGGTGAGGCCCTGTCACCCATCCACCCCTTTGTGCAGCCCGGGACACTGAGGCCCAGTGGGAGGGGGTGCAGTTTAGCTCACCCCGCTCAGTTAGGGGAGGCTGGGGTTCCAGCACTTCATAGATACCTTTGTTCATTGGCAGCATTGCCAAATGGTCTCATAGCTAGAGGCTTCATGCCTTTTTTAGCGCTTCACCATGGCATGGAATTACATGTAGTCCAGTTCATGCCTCTCACAGCCCAGGGAAAGAGAGAATGAACAAAGAGGAAGTATGGGGTCAGAGTTAGATGAGGCCCGAATTCATTGCCATCCAGGCCCAGTCACTGTGGCTGGACGACAGTGGCAGTCTGCAGGGTCATCAGCTGGCTGGAGGACTCCTCGGGCAGTGTCTGCACAGAACATCGGCCCTCAGCATTGCCAAATGGGCATATTTCATTCCAGGACTTACGGTGGGGGGTGGGGGAGTTGTCCCTGCCTCTGGGAGGGCAGGAAACAGGCAGGCAACAGGACTGCTCTTTCACTTTGGCTCAGCTATGAGCGAAACAGTTGTGCCCAGAAGCCAGGAGTACTTTAGAGTTTTAGCTGCTCATTCTGAGAACCCACCTGCCCCCAGTAACAAGAGCACTTTTTCTTTGCCTGATGAGAATTGATGGGTATGCACGGTTGTCCATTTTTTTCCCCAAAATATAGATGTTACTATTTCACTCTTCCTTAAGATACTTCAGTACCTGCTCATCTCCCATGGCGCCCAGGGTGAGCACAGAAGTGGGGTCATGTGAATGCAATGAGGATCATGCTTCCGGGCTTCTCACTTATCAGCCCTGGTAATGTATTCACATCCCCTGCCCCCTCGCCTTTCCAACTGTGTGAGCTTCAGGATCCACAACACCTGGCTTGGCCCCATGCAAGTGCCCCTATGGCTAACCTTCTTCCTCTTTCCAGAAGCCTTTCACAGCATCCCCCGCATCCCCCACCATGGTGTACCTGCTGCACGAAAAGCCTATTGTTCTCTGAAATATTTTCCTTTCTGATACTTCTGTGTTTATCCCAGTGGTCTTCCCCAACGGGGGAGACCCTCACTCCCATCACCTGTCTGCTGTCCAAATTCAGCTTACATGTCCCCAGCCCTGCCTGGCAGAGGGGCCAGTCACTGCCCTCATTGAGCAGGCCTTGGTTACAGCACTTAGTGCCTGGCAATGGAATCATCCACCCATATGCATCTTCCCCAGCATGGTAGACACATAGTAGCTGCTCAACAGTAACATGAATGGATAAATGCATAAGCATCTGAGATGTTCCAGTTAATCTTGGTGATAAAGATCTGAAAGCTCCTGGTCCCTAATTTTCCTGCCCATCTCCCTGGACACCAATACCCTGGAGTCTTTGTGTGTGTAGTTCTCAAGGCTCTGAGGCTGGATATGATGCATCCATGGCTATTCACTCTTATCTGCTAGAATGTAGCCTGTAGTAAACAGGTTAGGAATGGGCACAAGGGCACCAGAGGGGAATCTCTTCTCCCATCCCATTCTAGAGCACTGAAAAGAGCTGAGGACAGATGGTTTGTCACATTTGTAATTTGCCTACTTTCCTTTTGAAAATTATGCACTTTGTTTCATCTCAAGGAAAGGGCTTTGGAAGGAAGGGAGTGGGAGGGAGGGAGAGGAAGAGGAAGGAAGAAAAGAGATCTATGTACCTACCTACCTACCTACCTATCTACCTACCTACTTATCCACCTGTCATCTTTTTAATATATCCATCCAACCATCCATCCATCCACTTATCCACCCACCCCACATACCCATTTATCATCTTTACATCCATCCATCCATCCATCCATCTTTGTCTGCCCATCTATCATCTATCTTCTATTGATACTGAAATTCTCAAAAGAGACAGTCTTTGTAGAAAATTTAGAGAAGAAAAGATCATCTATTATCCACAACTTTGAGACATTACTGGTAAATTTTTAGATATGTCCATCCAGTCTTTAAATTTTTTTTTGTCTAGTTCTACATGTACATATATCTTTCATAATAGACGTTTTTATTCATTAATATTAAGTAAACATTTTCCTATGATATTAAGCTTAATTTTTCTGCAAAAGCTTGTTTTTTTTTCCAGTTGAAAAGTCAATATGGAACATTTTTGAAAAGCAGAAAAATTGATCACTCCATGACTTTGACGTAACTATTTCTTGAATATATTCATTTTGGTATACAGAACTCCCCAGTCTTGTATTTATGTGTTCAAAATTGTGCCTCATGTGATCATAGTGTAGATATAGATACCACTAGCATTTGGCTTTATTCTCTCAAAATCCTGTTATAGAATTTTTGCCATATTGATATTTGTCTTGGTATTATTATTTCTGATGATGGCTCAGTACTTCAGAGCATTGATGTAGCTTAATTTATTTGACTGCCTCCTTGCTATTAGATTTTCTATTTTTTTCCATTATAAATAACACTGCAGTGAACATTTACTTGTTCATGTCTTTGACTACATTTCCAGCAGGGTATCACCAGGTAGACAAATGAACAAGTTTATAGCTTTTTCCTTCAAACTGCTTGTTTGTTGGTTTTCTCAAAGAGCCTCAACTGGTAGCGAAGGCACAAAATGACTCCATTCAATTCCCAAATGAACTGACTCTTTCTTAGCAAGAAGAATTAAAACCCCTGAAGACTACATATGACTGACACTACTTGTCATGGTAACTTTGTCTTCCTGAGGACCTATTTTGTGCTCACTGCTGGTTTCCATTGGCAAATTGTGAGGGTTCCTTTCCCCAGACACCACAATGGATGGCATGCCCTTCTCTATCAAGTTACGATGTAGGGGAACAGATTATTCTATCAGCAAGGCAGCTGGGTTGGTTCCAGAGTCCTTCAGATCACCATCAGCACTGCTGGCTGCATTCAGAGGGCACTCAGAGTTCTGGACCTGGGGGAAGAGTCTGATCTTACCCCATCACTGGATTTTAATTGAGACTTGAGTAAATCCCTGGACCTGTTCTCTCGTCTAAGGAGCTGGTGAATTTGTAGGCACTTGAGAAATTGTAAACTTTATATGCATGTACAGGATACCTATTATCTATTTTATTTTTTTATTATTATTTTTAATGTTTATTTATTTCTGAGACAGAGACAGAGCATGAGTGGGGGAGGGGCAGAAAGAGAAGGAGACACAGAATCCCAAGCAGGCTCCAGGCTCTGAGCTGTCAGCACAGAGCCCGACGCGGGGCTCGAACTCACGGACCGCGAGATGGTGACCTGCGCTGAAGTTGAACACTTAACTGACTGAACCACCCAGGTGCCCCTATTTTAGATTTCTTTAAACAATTCAGATTTTTTTTTTAGGCTGGTACTAGTTTGAAAACTCTGGATCCATGTGATTGTCATACTGGGGTTTGCTTGTGTGGGAGAAATAAGGGGAAAGGACCCCCATAACATGCCTAGGAGGATCACAGATGACTCACTCAGTTTCCTTGTCTGGACACTCTTGGCGGAGAGCTTCCATTTGATCTGAGAGTCCTCTAGAAAAAGGCATCTTTCTCTCTGGAAGCTAGTCTAACAGCATCTACCATCAGAAAGTTCTTTCTCCTACCTCACCTAAATCCTTCTTGCTGCAGTCCAAGTCTGTGTGGGCTTGGCGTCACCTGTGGAGAGGGACACATTTGTCCCTGTCTTGCCCAGCTAGTCCTCATCCTGCAGGCTGGTGGCCACACTCTTTCACTTGTTGTGGGGCTGTATCTGAGGCCTGGGTAGGGTGTGGTTTCCTCCAGGTCCTCTCTGAGGTCTGCATTCCCCTTAATCAGAGAGTGAATGTTGTAGGGACGTGGGAGGGGCAGGAGGAGGAAAGCCTCATTGTAGGTTCCTTGTGCGAGAGAGGTGGGGAATTTCACCAAGGAGTGGGAGTGTGAGCTCTGGGCACTTGATGAATGTTCCGCATGCAGGCATAGGGTGTGGGCAATTCTCAGAGGGTCACACAGCTGGGTTGAACGGTGGGTTCCCTGGCCCTGCTCACCATCTTTCCACTGGTCACTCATCTCCCATTACTCTGAGGAGCTGCTCAGTGGGACAGTGGGTGGAACCTTAAAATAACAAATATGGAGGTGCCGGGGTGGCCCGGTTGGGTTCAGCCTCCAGCTCTTGATTTCGGCTCAGGTCATGATCTCATGGTTTGTGGGATTGAGCCGTGTGTTGGGCTCCATGGTGATAGTGCAGAGTCTGCTTGGGATTCTCCTTCTCTCTCTACCCCTCCCCTGCTTGCTCTCTCTCTCTTTCAAAATAAATGAACTTTAAAAACAACAACAACGTTCCACTGGATTCTGGAAAAACCACTGGATTCTGATGAATGAAGTGTTTGCAAGCTCCAGAGGCCTCAGGGTGCTGGCTGTTAGGTCTTAGAGGCTCTGAGGACAAAATCTAAAGGTGGGGCTGTGACTTCCATGGGTAATAGGTCATGTGAAGAGGTCAAGTGGCCACAGATGTCAACCTACTCCAGCCCGTGTCTCTCCAAACTGACTAGTTCTTAGCATGTCAGAGAATCCAGAGAGCTACATAGATGGCTCTTCCCTTCCTACCTGACAAGTCCGAGAATGTGCTTTTTCTTCATTCCCTTCCCTGAAAAGCAGAAGCACCACCCCCACATCCCAGGGTGCCATGAAGGTCAGGGAAAGTGTGCAGCCTTAAAATCTGCAACACAGAGTGTGATCAGCTGATTTGTCCTCATGATGGCCATCAGTCCATCCAGGTACCCTCATATAAACAGAATAGTTCTGTTTTACTGGAAAGAACATGAGGCTTGGAATTAGGAGACTGTTGCCCCAATTCTGTGACCTTCAAAAAAAATCACTGGAGGTCAGAGCTGGAGGGAATCATTGTTATCATGTTGTCAACCCCCAGGTTTGATTAGAAAAGAAGCCCAGAGAGGTTAGGGGACTGGCCTGAGAGCAAAAGCTGGTGCAGGGCTGTGGAAGGGAGAGCTGTAAGGGGGGGGGGGGGTCAAAACCCTTCACGACTGAGGTGGTCAGTCTTCCTTAGACAAGCAGGGTGGCTGGGATGAGGCTGTTGAGAGGCTACCCCCATGGCTCTCTCTGATGGATCAGGGGTTTTGGCAGTGGTCAGGGGCTAGTGGCCTAGGTGAAGGGATGCAGGGTAATGGGAAAAAGTGGCCGTGGGAATCAGGATGCCTTTAGGAGACCTCCGAAGAAGTTTCTTCTTGTGCTTCCTGAAACCCAGCAGGTCTTGATGGGTGCTGGCCCAGGAGAGGAAGGCTGGGAAAAAGCTTCCCACAGGACAGAATTCTGGTGCACTCTGATGGGAGGTAGGCACATGGCTTTAAGGTTACCAGACACTTCAGGGAACATGTGGTGGCTTCCGAGGGCCAGGTGCTGGCCCAGAGGGGCCCAATGAGCCTACCCAGATATCTCTTGGAGACATTGGAAACCTGTGCTGCGTTTCTGCCATCCCTGCCTTCCCTACCCTGTGTCCAGGTTGTAGGGACCCCGAGAGGCAGCAGGGAGGTCAGGGGCAGCAGACGGGCTGGAAGCCAAGGTGCCTGGGCAGAGCTCTGAGGGCAGCAGAACACAACACTCAATGCTACCTCTCCAGTGGGCTGGAAGATGAAGAGGAGAGCAAAGGCGTGTAGGAGGGGCCTTGAAAGGGCAGAGGAGTAGCCGGCTGCTGAGTGTTTTCCTGCCCATGGGAGCTGCTGAGACCAGGAGGAGAAGGAGGATGTGGCCGGAGCCCAGTGTTTCCTGCCTGATAAGCCAGCCCCTCCCTGGGAGCCCTGGCTGGCCCTACCTTCTTGCCCAGAGCCCTGCCCAGGGAGGGACTGGCTGAGGAGGAAAATCACTTCTCCAGATTAGCTTGCCCAGGCTGAGCCTTCCTCCCCCGCCCCTATCCCTGCAGCAGCCACAGGAAATGAGGCTGGGGCCCAGCAACCCAGAGGTCCCCACCTTCAGAGTACTCAGGCTCCAGGCTCAGGGACTCCGGTCTGTCTCGGGGCCCTACCGTCCAAGTCCCCCAAGAACGGAAGCCTTCTTGCTCCAAAGTCAACCATTTCCAAGGGGGGCAAAGCTTTCATGTGTTTGTCAGATCTCATGCCTGGAGTTGGGCCTAGAAAACTGGTCAGTTTATTCACAGTCAGTCCACACACCAGCCCCCCCCACCCGGCCAGCTGTCCAAGGGCAGAGTGCAGAAGGCTTGGGAGGCAAGATGTTGGGCTGATCTCTGAGACCAGCCCCTGCCCTGCTCTGCGCTGACAGGCTGTGTGGCTGGGGTGAGTCTCTGACCCTTTCTAAGCATTGCTCCCCACCTGTAACCAGGAGAGGAGAGTCACATAGAAGTGAAATGCCTCCCTTCCTCCCAGCATTCATGATTGAGGACTGGATCTGGGGTACTTCCGGAGCAGCAGGAATGGTGGTCATCCCTGAGAATGTTTGGGCACCCTGAGGGCAGTCCATCCCTACCGAGGTGGGGAGGAGGCCAAGGGAGAACACCCACTCTTCACTGTCTTCCTGGCTGATCCCACTTCGTGTTCCCCTCTCTTTTGCCTGTAAAGAGCATCTTCTTCTGGTTTCCTACCCACCATCTTGTCCTCCCAGGGCTAGACTCCTCCCTGGGAGCCAGTGTGCCTTGACTCCAGGTTGGGGGCAAGGGTTGTGTGTAGGATCCCAAGATCCCAAGGCAAGGGAGAGATGCTTCTCAGAGAACATCGTTTCAAAAGGAGGACAGAGTCCCAGGCCGGGGCACTGCTCAGAGACACGGTCACAGACACAAGGCCCACCAGGACCTCAGAACACCAGTAGCAGCTGAGCCCCCACCACGAGGGGCTGTAAGCTTATGGCCCAGGCATTCCTTCCTCACAGTCTGGACCCCAGACCAGCTTCCCAACCCACTCCCTGGCCCCTGCCTTCATTGGGAAGCTGAGTTTTGGTAACTAAAGTGTACAAAGGGAGTATTTAATGCCCAGTGCAGATAAACATGTACTTGCTTGGGGGAAAACATTTACACAGGTGTGGACAGATATCTGAGTATGCACACTCATGTGGATGACCAGGCAGCCCCTCTACCTTCACATTTGGGGGTGTTTTGCCATTTATAAAGCACTTTTGGGGCACCTGGGTGGCTCAGTTGGTTAAGTGCCTGAGTCTTAATTTTGGCTCAGGTCATGATCTCACAGTTCATGTGATCGAGCCCCTCATCAAGCTCTGCGCTGACAGCATGGAGCCTGCTTGGGGTTCTCTCTCTCCCTCTCTCTCTCTCTGCCTCTCCCCTGCTCACACACATTCTCTCTCAATAAATTCACATTTAAAAAAAATTTTTTAATTAAAAAATTTTTTAATATTTATTTATTTTTGAGAGAGAGATAGACAGAGCATGAGCAGGGGAGGGCAGAGAGAGAAGGAGACACAAAATCCGAAGCAAGCTCCAGGCTCCGAGCTGTCAGCACAGAGCCTGACGTGGGGCCTGAACTCACAAGCTGTAAGATCATGATCTGAGCCGAATTTGGATGCTTAACTGACTGAGCCACCCAGGTGCCCCAGTAAACACTGTTTTAAAAAAAGCACTTTCATGTTTGGTATTTCATGTGATCATCACAGCAATCCTGACATAGGAATGATTACGTCCCTTCACAGGTCCTGGAGCTGATGCTCAGATGGGGCAAAGGGGCTGAGTAAGGTCACATCACTGGTAAGCAGACGAGACCCTGCTGAAGGAGCAGGAGACAAATTTGCTCTTTCTTGGTTCCTGCCCAGGAGTGTGGGCTATTTCTCAGCCTGCTCTTGAGGTGAGAATCCACACAACCACAGCTGAGCCTGAGTAACCCAGGTGCAACGCAGGGAGGTCAGGAATCCCCTAGGCAGCGAGATCACCGGCATCCTGGTGGAGAGCACAGGGCCACCCAAGCTGCCAGACCTTTGCGGTCCTCTCTGATATGTGGTCTGGTCATGGGATACCTGCAGATGAGAGAAGTGGCTGAAGGCAGGAAGACTGGGGTTTACACCTTTTCATTTTATGCTCTGCAGAGCTGGCCCAGCCATGCACCTGCTGTGTGACCTTGGGTAAATCACTTTCCCTCTCTGGGCTTCCATAAATTCAATTCAACAGTTTTCACAAGCTAGAATACCCTGCTTCTCTGAGCCTGTGAAAGAGAAGCAAAACAAAAAAGGGGGGGGGAGTTCCCCTCCTTTGTATTCCTGGCCTCAGCCCAGAGTCATCTCTAGGGAGGTGGCAGTGGTAGGGTGTCACCGGGCAGGGGTCACCCTGAGCAGAGCTATGGCTCTGACATCCAGGCCCTGAACACCTCCTACCACGTCATCCAGTCCTGTCTCAGCTGCCTTGGGCTGCTGCCCACCCTCTGTCACCAGGCTACCTCATGAGGCCCCCAGATACCTGGTCTGGCCCCATTTCCATGTGTCACCCAGCCTTGGCCCCTCCTCCTTGGAACTTTGCCCCACCTTACCCACATCACCTGATCTTTCTACCTCTCCACACAGGGTGCTGGGCCAGACAGGATGAGGTAAGAAGCCTCTGTCATCTGAGCCTAGCCTGGCAGGTCCTCATGTAACCCTGACACTGAGGAGCACCTCCCTGTCACGTCTGACCTGGTACAAAGGCTACAACTGGTCTCCAGAGGGATGCTAGGATCCCACCATAGTCTGTAGAGACTCCTGGATGCTGTCCCCTCAATCCGACTCTAGGCCCTCACCACAGCCACCCACTGGCTATCCTCCTGAGACTCTCCCCCTTCAATCCAGTTAGAGATTCCATAAGTTAGATAGATCACCCTTTCGCTTAAACTTTGGCCTACAGGGTAAAGCTCAAACTTTTCAGAAGACATTCAGGCCCTACTCTCCTGGCCAGCCCCTTCTGCCCTGACTCACTTCCCATAGCACACCTTATGTTCTGGGCACAGCACATTTCTAAATAGGACTTGTTTCCTCATACCCCAGTGCCTTTGTACAAGCTGCCTCCTCAGGCTGGAATGTCCTTCTCCACATCTTGGCTCTGTGGATTCCTCTTCACATTTAAGGACCCAGCTCAAATGTTCCCCCTCTCAGAAAGCCTTTTCCACCCAGTCCTCACCCCAAGTGAGTTTGCAACCCCATCGTCTGCATATTCCCACAGCCCTCTCACACAGCACCCATGGTGTGATGAGGCAATCTCTCTGTTTTTAAGCCTCTATCCTCCCACTAGTCTGGGAACGTGTTTATCTGGGAAGACATCTTATTTATCTTTGATTCCATGGGACCTATTTCATGTCAGGCACATAGTAGGTGTCCAATCAATATCTTTTGGATGATAGAACAGCTACTCAGGGTTCAGACACTTAAGGGTATGTCCATAGACATACCTTGTCTATGTTCTTAGACAAGCTGCTTCATTTCTTTGTGACTCAGTTTTCTTGCCAGTTAGTGCTGGTTTATGTCAAGGGTTTTCAGAATATGGTAATAAAGAGAAGCCATGAGAATATTTCAGGAGATGATCAATGGTGCAGTACAAATTTCTAAGACAGTCACCTTTTGGTGATCCCTGGAAAAATTTAATTCTCCACTGGCTCTCTGCCACCTCCTAGCCTGCATTCAGACCCCACCCTTGGCCATGGGTCAGGAATGAAAACTATTTGTAATATTGTCCCCACAAGGGCAGATTAGGAAAAAAATTGGTGCCACATGTGGGAAAATGATATATATACACACACACATATATATATATATATATATATATATATATATGTGTGTGTGTGTGTGTGTGTGCAGAGCTGGCTGCTAATTCTATAGTAAGAAGGATGCTAGATTTGTTTTAGGAGTAAATTTAGCTCTTTGGTAAGTTACCCTCTCCAGGCCTAATGAAAAAACCTTTAATTATTCCCTTTATGAACCATGCTATAGAAGTACATACAGAAAGCTTGGAAATGCATAGATGCAGCAACAGAAAGAGGGAGAGAGAGAGAGATCACCCCTATAATCTCCACGCAAAGGACACCTTCTGTTAACATTGCGTTGTATTCCTGTCAGACATTTTTTGTTCTAGGTATATGTGTACACTCACACGAATGTGTTTTTAAACTTTATTTTAGAATAATGGGATTACGTTGCTTTGTAAACCATTTTAACCAGTGAAAAGGTAACCCAAACATGTTTCTGTATCAACGCGTGCCTCTAAATGGATGATAAACATTCTAGTGTGGGCTCTTGGAGCGCTTCTCTGTTCCCTATGCTATCAGCCCCCCATGAAGGCCCTGTGGTTTGCTGAAGTCCGAGTTGCCCTAAATGAGGACCCATCTCTTCTTTCAGAGAGCAGTTCACCTGCTCGTCACACCTGATGAGCAGAGTATACAATCCTCACTTTTCAGGCTTTCTCAACCTTTAGCAGGACCCCCTTTCCAGAAGTAGAGCCACCCCTAGGACTCCCTCCTGTGCATGTTCCCCAAGAAGTGTGCGGAACTTTCTTTCCAGTGGTGTGTGTTATGAAAACAAATCAGCACCGGTTTCACTTTCTAAGTATGGGTTATATCTTCCCGTTGAATGTCGGTTTTCAAACATCACGTTCCCTCCTCTCCCATATCATCCAGCCCCCTCCCCACTCAGCCAGCTGCCAGTCAGCTCTTGTGGGAAGGGCTTCTCTGGTGCAGGGAGTGTAGGCTCGGGTCTGGGCGGTGAGGGACACAGGGATGCCCACTTTCAATGCCACGCCGGTGCCTGGGAGGGAAGTGACTTGTCTGAGGTTTGCTTAGTGAGTCAGCAGCTTGGCCCAGCTGCCCTGAGAGTGCTGGGAATCAGCCCCAGGCCCAGGGCTGTGAGGCCTCAACCTCTGACGTGTGCTGTCTTGCTCAGGGCGGAAACCTCTCTTCCTGGGAAGGAGGGGCAAAGGCCCTGGGGTGCCCCTGAGCCTGGAGATGCCTCCCTCTGCTAGAAACTGCACAGGGTGCTTCTGGGTGGTATTTTCCGGTGTGCGTCTTCTTTGTCCAGCCAGACTGTGACTGTGCAGGACGTGGCCTTCCTGTCTCCTGTACCTTTCCAGGTTGAACTCCTTCCAGCCCATTGCTGCAGGGGAGAGAAAGTGTGCACAGAGGGCAGAGACTGGGACCCGGCTCTCAGCTCCTCCACTCACTAGCTGTGAGAGGCAGTGTGAGTCACTTCATTTCCTCGAGCCTCAGTTTCCTCAGCTAGAAGAATGGGGACCCTGCTCCACTCCGCCACAGGGTGGATAGGTGGACTGAAATCTCATGCTGTCATCTAGTGACTCAAAGCAGGCGCTTAACAAATGAGCACTGTTCCTTTTGTCACTGCCCATCTGGGAATCACAGTGGTTCCCCACCCTGGAAACATGGCTCTAAAGTCACAGCCTCATGTTGAGTACCCTTTCCCGTATTCTCCTCCCAATCCTTGTCTGCACCAAGGCTTTGTGAAGGGGTCATGGTGCCCCAGGGAGCACACAATTTATAAAACAAAGAGCTTGCTATGCAGATGCAGCTTCTGGACAGGGTCTCTAGTTCCCCTTCTTGAACTTGGAGTACAGGAGCCCCCCAGCATTCCCACACAGTTTTCTGAGCCCCTGAGATTCCAGCAGCCAGCCTTACCTCAGACACCACTTCCTCCCATCCACCCTTCCTCCCAGCAATGACCTTTGCTCAGGCTGCTGCTGTGCCCACTCAGGTGGCCTGCCCATCTTCCCACTCTCTGAACCCTTGCATCCCTGAAGCCTGCCCTCTGGAGCCCTCCTGGGCCTGCATCCTGCCTCTCCTGTGATCGGTCTGCCCCTGCATGCCTATGGGCCTGACGCCTTCCGTCACATATTGCCCTGTGGTGTTTTGGCCTCTCCTCCAGATGGAACCCTCTAGAGGAGAGAGATCAAATCAGTGTGATGGCTGATTTAGGGGAAAGGGTGGACAGTTAAGTTTAGGTCAGGGTTTGAATCTTGGAAAGTTACTTATCAGTTCAGGCGAGAACCATAGGGAAGTTCCTCATCTCCTCGGAACCTGTTTCCTCATCTGTAAGGTGAGGATAATGAGATAAAGTGCCTGGCACTTGGTAGGTACTCAGTATTAAGTTAGAGATGACTTTTATTGCACTATTTTGGCATCCCCTCTGGTCCTTGCACATTCCAGGGGTTCCTCAGCTGCTCCAGAAATGAGGAAGCAGCAGAATGTGGATGGGTGGCAGCTGGCACCAGTTAGGGGCTGGGGAGGTCTTGATGGGCACAAATGCACAGGGAGACCTGATCAGATCCAATCTGAGCTCCTCCCCCACGTTGGCACCCTCAGCCCTCTCACGGGCTCCCCTCCCTGCTCAGTTTGGAGAGTTTCCAATAGCTGCTCACACAGATTGGAGTGTGGCATGTCCAGGGATAGAGACTGGATAGGGACTCATAGGCAGAGTTTCCTGCACTCTCCCAGCCAGCAGCACAGTGTGGTAGGAAGAGCGGGCCTGGAGAGTTGAGCCTTGGGTTGGTGTTTTCCTTGTCAATGGCCACGATAGTGATCCCTTCCTTTCCCTGGGACTCACTTCCCTCCGCTGTACTGTGAGGTGGCTGAAGTGGCTCCCTTCAGCTCTGACATTCTATGACTCCTAAGTCAAAAAAACCTTCTAGTCCCAAATAAGTTAATGTCAAGGTAATATTATATTCTAAAATTTCAGATAGAGTGACAGTGGGTGTATGGGTGCAAGGAAGATTATTGTTGAGTAATGGTTGACAGCATTAATTAACCGTTTATTTAACCCTCATTTACCTAGTGTTCTGTGCCAATGTGGCAGATCAAATAGGACTAAAAATGCTTTGTCACTCCCTGCTCAATTTTCCTACTCCCTCGATTCTGGGCTGGACCTAACACTGCTCTGGCCAGCGTAATACAATGGAAGTGATGCTCTGTGTGCCCCTTTCATTTTAAGAGGGCTGTCAGCTTCTACTTCCTCCTTCTTGGAGCCCAGCCACCATGTTGCAAGAAAATCCAAGCAGCCACATGGAGAGGCCCATGTGGAGGAGAATCAGGGCTCTGCGTCAACAGTCCCAGCTGAGTTCCCTGTCAGCTGATCATCAACTTACTGGCTATGGAGCTCAAGCATCTTGGGAATGGATCCTACAGCCCCAGTTGAGCTGCCCTAGCCAATGTCACATGGAGTAGAGAAAAGCTGTCCACATCAACCTTACTCAAGTTGCAAAATCATGATTATTTTTTTGAGCCTCTAAATATGGGGTTAGTTTGTTATGCAGCAATAAAGAACAGAAATAGGCAAAGCTGGTGCTGGTATATGGGGATCCAAAGATGAAGACATGTGTCTCAGCCTATGCAACTTCCCAAAATAGAACCCAAGACAAAGGTTTGCTGGAAGCATATAGAGGTTTGGAAAGTGATCGTAGAGAGCAGGAATGAAGACAAAATAGAGGAACAGGAGGGAAAGCCAATCTAAGGTATGCTTCTGAGTTGTCCACCATTGTGGGTGACTGATGCTTGATCCCCCTGGGACTTTCTGAGGAGTCCTACAGGTTGTGTCTCAGAATTGTCTGCCTGAGATGGAAGAGAGAGGCATTTAGCCACAGCTCCTACTTCCAACTGGCTGGGTTGTTCCATGGATGTTAAGCCCCCTGTACTTCCAGGATGTGCATGCATGAGTGCTGTGCTGGTTCCTGACGGTGCCCCATGCAGTGACATCAGACAAGTCCCCAAGCAGGAAACAGGAGACATTTGGCATATGCTGGAGATAAGGTGTTGTGAGCACGAAGTGGACAAAATCTGTACGGAAAAGGTTTTTATAGCCCTGGCTCAAATCAGAGATGAGACCATGAGAAGAGGACGTAGCTCATAAGAGGTATCCAGGATAACAGGACCTGTGAGGATCTGTCTAGTGTCCCTTCTCAGCACATGGCAGTGGCTACTCCATGAAGCTGTCAGGCTATCTCAATTGCCCCTGAAGGCTGGGGTTTATTCTGGGCTTTGAGTCCCAACCACCAACTATCTCCTGGTTCAGATTTTGAAAGTAAGTGCCTCTAGACAACTAAGATGGTCAAACGGTGTTGTATTGAAGACAGACAGCACTGACTCAAGTTAGTGCTTCTTGCAGAGTCTTGAGCAGCACTGCTCGACTTGTGCCAATAGCTCTATCCTTTTTCTAGAAAAGTTCCAAAATCTTTGTCTATCTGTCTGGCCTAAATCATTCACAAATGCATGAAGGACATTTGGAATCCTCCGTAAGAAAACACCCAAGGCTGGTTTACATGAGAGGCTCTGGGCCGATTTGAGCTGTGTCGTTTCCTTTGCTCTGGGGGTCATGGAGGTGGCATTTCCAGGTTCTGCTGGAAGTCTGAAACCCACAGGAAGAACAGTATCCTGGGAAACTCTTTGGGAATGATGGGGACTGGATAACATAGTCTTACTGTATCAGGTTCAGAAAACTATTTCTCTGTTCTCACTCTGGCTGAGGTGCCCTGGAGCCTTGACTGGGAGCCATGTTGCCATGTTCTTAGAGTGTTAGATCAGGAAGGAGCCTCAGAAAGGATCCAAGGGTTACCTCGCTCCTCATTTCAAACGTGTGGGTACCGGGAGTGGCCTCTGGCTTCTCAATCCTTTGAATAGGTTAAAAGGACTTTATAGGAAATGTTAGAAAGCCCTTTGAGTTCTTCAGAGGACATTTTACAAGTACCACTGTGAGGAGGTATAATAAAGCATTTACGGTTGATAGAAGTTTGGATGTAATGCATTTTGTGGTAGACACCCTACTGAATGAGTAGGGGGTGATGACACTGCTGTTGGGGTAGACATTTTCTGAAGAGGGAATAATGGTGAGGTAAATTCTGTCCAGTGTTTCTCAAATCCTCCTTTTGACTTTGTGTGCACAAATTCCAAGAGCAGAGGTTCTGTCCCCTGGACCCTGAATGGTTTTCCAGCATCAAAGAGTGGATGCTGTGGCCTCATTCCAAGTCCAGAATAAAGAGTGGCTGTCACTCTTACACCACTACACATTTTTGCAGAATAGTATACATGTGTACAGGGACGGTGCCCTTTGAGGCAGCGGATGAGACAAGAGTTCTCATTTAGAGGGTAGAAATTCTGGTTGCTTCTGCTAAGACTTCACCACGTGACCTTGAGCAATCATTTCACCTGTCTATTGGCTCTGTTTCCTCATCTGTCATGGGGAAGCATTCTCTGCCCTGCCTGTCTTACTGACCTCAGTCAGATAAAGGGTGTGTGCACACTGGCTCAAACCACTGACAGGGGAGAGATGCCTCTAGGGTGACTGGATAAAGGAGCAAACTCTCAATCAATCAATCTCTCCTCTTTCTCTTCTGGTTCCCTGTGTATATTGTTTTCCTTCTCTCAGGCTGGAATCACAGCTACTGGCTGCTCTGATCAGAACCCTGCTTGCCCTCTAGAAAAATCCATGAATCACTCACCAAGGCTGGGGGCATGGTGGGTGGGGTGAGAATAGAGCATTTTGATTGGTCCAGCTTGAGTCATGTGTCTATGCATGGCTCAACCATTGTGGCCAAGTGCAATGGAGTACTATGTGTTCATCCTTTGGCCCAGAAGGGGGGCACTGTGTCTAGGAACCTCCATCACAAACACTTGATTGGAGTAGCAGGAGGAAAATAGTTCTTCAAAGAAGGAGTTATTGATTTGGGCAGTCAAAACTGTAAATTCCCACTGAGGTGTGGAGCTACTTTGTAAGCTTACTTGTAAGCCAGGTAAGTGTAAAGTGCCATCAATGTTTCTGTTGTTAGTCCTGTTCTGACTTTCTATGAGGAGGAAGAGGGACCGGGGCCCTGTTCCACTGTGAGTACCTTGGCCAAGGAGGATGGGGACTTAATTGCTTACCCATCACTGAAAATGCTGATGTCATTTGATAAAACCATTCTCCCCTTTAAAACTGAGAGCACAGGATGAATGCTTCTCCTCATGATGCTTCTCTTTTCTACTTCACCCACATAGTCACTTTTTCCTGAACAGGTGGTCTTTGGCAACGCTCAAGTCTATGGATCTGCAACATGCCCAAATGTGTGAGGTGGAAGAAGACATAACAGAGGTACAATGGCTCCTGGCTCTCAAAGGAGTTACAGACTAGCTGGAAGCACAGCTGGCCAACAAGCAACAACAGTGCAGAAGGATGAATGCTCAAGAGCTGGTGGGGTAGAGGAGCTTGGGATGCCTGGTTTGGGGAGACGAAGGTCTCTGCTTTTGTGGACTTCCCCTCCCTGCTCCCCTGCCATTGCCAGACCACATGGAAAAGCAGTAAAACATGGAGGTGAAGAGGATGAGCTCCGTCTATCCTGCCTGGTGTTGTTTAACCCCTGCTCATCAGCTTTCTCATTACACAGTGGAGATGATAATACTAGTGCTTACATCATACGATTGTCATGAAATTATAAGATGTTGCTACATAACAGTGCTTACAAGAGTGCCTGGCACACAGTATATGTTCAACACATGTCACCATGTGTTACATTCAATATTTACTTGTTCACTTTCTCTCTCTTTCTGTCTTTCTCTCTCTCTTTGTCTCCCTCCACTAAATTATAACCTTCATGAGGAGGGATTTTTTTTATTGTTTAGTGTAACAATCTCAGGGCTTGGAAGAGGTGCTAGCACACAGGCACTTACTAAATACCTGTGTATTGCATGTAAGGTGGCTAATAGTATACTTGGCTTGAAATATTTTAGTAACCTCCTCCCAGCCTCTATATCCCTCCAATAATTTTGCTCTCCTGTCTAAATCTTTTAAAGGCTCTTGGGGCTCCTGGGTGGCTCAGTTGGTTAAGTATCTGACCCTTAATTTCAGCTCAGGTCATAATCTCACGATTTGTGCAATTGAGCTGTGTCAGCTCTGTGCTGACAATGCAGAGCCTGCTTTCACTCCCTCTCCTCTCAAAATAAATAAACAAATAAATAAATAAATAAATAAATAAATAAACAAACATTAAAAAAGGATAAAGTCTCACAGATGAACATAGGGGAAGGGAAGGAAAAATAAGATAAAAACACAGAAGGAGGCAAACCATAAGAGAATCTTGATTACAGAGAATAAGCTGAGGTATGCTGGAGGGGAAGTAGGTGGGGGGATGGGTTAAATGGGTGATGGGCATTAAGGAGGGCACTTATTGGGATGAACACTGGGTGTCACATGTAAGAGATGAATCACTGGGTTCTACTCTTGAAGCCATGACAACACTGTATGTTAACTTTAATTCAAAAGAAATAAAGTCCTCTTTCTCCACATCCTTACCAACATCTGTTGTTGCCTGAGTTGTTAATGTTAGCCATTCTGACAGGTGTAAGGTGGTATCTCATTGTGGTTTTGATTTGTATTTCCCTGATGATGAGTGATGTTGAGCATTTTTCACGTGGCCATCTGGATGTCTTCTTTGGAGAAGTGTCTATTCATGTCTTTTGCCCATTTCTTCACTGGATTATTTGTTTTTTGGGTGTTGAGTTTGATAAGTTCTTTATAGATTTTGGATACTAACCCTTTATCTGATATGTTGTTTGCACATATCTTCTCCCATTCTGTCGATTGTCTTTTAGTTTTGCTGATTGTTTCCTTCACTGTGCAGAAGCTTTTTATTTTGATGAGGTCCCAGTAGTTCATTTTTGCTTTTGTTTCCCTTGCCTCTGGAGACATGTTGACCCAGCAATTGCACTACTAGATATTTATCCAAGGGATACAGGTGTGCTGTTTCAAAGGGACATATGCACCCCAATGTTTATAGCAGCACTACCAACAATAGCCAAAGTATGGAAAGAGCCCAAGTGTCCATCGATGGATGAATGGATAAAGAAAATGTGGTATACACACACACACACACACACACACACACACACACACACACAATGGAGTATTACTCAGCAATCAAAAAGAATGAAATCTTGACATTTGCAACTAGGTAGATGGAACTGGCGGGTATTATGCTAAGTGAAATTAGTCAGTCGGAGAAAGACAAATATCATATGACTTCACTCGTATGAGGACTTTAAGAGACAAAACAGATGAACATAAGGGAAGGGAAGTAAAAATAATATAAAAACAGGGAGGGGGACAAAACATAAGAGACTCTTAAATATGGAGAACAAACAGAGGGTTACTGGAGGGGTTCTGGGAGGGGGGAGGGGCTAAATGGGTAAGAGGCACTAAGGAATCTACTTCTGAAATCATTGTTGCACTATATGCTAACTAATTTGGATGTAAATTTAAAAAAATAAAATAAAATAAAAAAGAAATAAAGTCTCCTTTTCCCACAAATCAAGAGTTCACACTCTTTCCCTATTCTGTATAATTGGCTTCAGCCTGTGTGGACAGCTTTGTCACTTTCTCTTGCTCCAATCCCTACAACCACTTGGCACAGTCTACTCACTGTCCTAGCTCCTGCTTTCTCTCCTCCAACCTGAGCCTTTACATATGCTTTTATTTTCTTTCTGTATAACGTGCCTTCCCCTATTTCCCCCTCAATTAGAATCCTAATTCTCTTTCACAGTCCATTTCACACTGTCTTTCAGTTGAGAGCCTCTCCTTGACCTCTCCTATAGTACTACATTTCTCCCCTTGGTGTGTCTATTTTGGCATTTGTCTTGTTCTTCCTTGTGTTAGCATTGGGGGGGGGGGTATACATCTGCCTCCTGTTTAGACCTGGAGCCAGAGCTCATTCAGGGCACTAACTGTGTTTTTTTGTATCTTCATATGTGCTTGTTGAAGAACCTAATATGTTCTTCATATGTGCTTAATATGTGCTTGTTGAAAAACCTCAAAGTTACCCCAAATCCTGTCACCTCAAAGTTATTGGAGTACTTTACTTGCTATGGCCTACATATTTCACATCCCAGCCCATGAGTATCTTGCTTATTTACTTGCTTATTCATGTTCTGCTTTATAACATGAACTCAGGGGTGCCTGGGTGGCTCACTCAGCTGAGCATCCAACTTTGGCTCAGGTCATGATCTCACTGCTCGTGGGTTCGAGCCCCATGTTGGACTCTGTGCTGACAGCTCAGAGCCTGGAACCTGCTTCAGATTCTGTGTCTCCCTCTCTCTCTGCCCCTCCCCCAGTCACACTCTGTCTCTCTCTCTCAAATATAAATAAACTTAAAAAAAAAAAAAACCACAACAAGAACGTGAACTCAAAGATGGGAACCTTGTCTATCTTGTTTACATGTGAGTCCCTAGTGCTTAACAGTGTCTCGTCTGAACAACTGGTCAAGTGGTATTTGGGGGATGAATAAGTTCCAACTGGCTCTGACATCAGTGTCTTTGTGGGAGGAGTCTGACTCTGTCCAACTGAATTGCTCATCACTTTCCCACATCCCTCCTTCTCCATCATTTCTGCTTTCTGACTCTCTCAGTGCAGGTCTGACTTCTATATGCCCAGCAGCCAATTCTAGGTACATTTCTGTTCCATAGTTTTTTAACGTGGTGAGAACAGTGCTCTTACCAACACTTATATATTTCAAATGATATCACCTCAAAATCAATTACTTTTGTCTTTCATGTGGAACTTTAAAAAAAACACATTCCCAATAGTATTTACAATATTGAGAGATGTTTCACCTTGAACAGAATGAACTTCTAAAAGCTTTACTTTGATTGTCTGGATTAGATGAAAAAAAGTGAGTTGTTATTGGAATTAACAGATTTTTTTCCCATCGATACATCTGATTACAATAATATAAAACTGGCATCATTTAATCATGTTTACCATTCTTCCCTTGGTGGTGGTTATCAGGTAAACAGCTATCACTTCACTCCTAGCATGTGTGCAAGAAAACTTGGAATTGACAAATGTATTGGCAGCGTTGTCCAGAAAAACACAACCAATCGATAGAAGATTATATATATTTATATAAGAGTTGTATGGTAAGGAGTTGGCTTGCATGGTTATGGAGGCTGGCAAGTCCAAAATCTTCACAGTTGATGTCTCAGGCTGGCAGGCTGCTGTAGAAACAGGAAGAGCTCACAGTCCATTTCAAATGCTTCCAGGCAGGGAGAATTCTCTCTTACTTGGGGAGAAGGCAGCATTTTATTTTATTCAGGCCTTCAACTGATTGGATGAGGCTCACCCACATTAGGGAGAACAATCTATTTAGTCTGCTAATTCAAATATTAGTCTCATTCAAGAATGCTCTGACACACACCAGAGTAACATTTGACCAGGATTTAAACAGTGTTCTTAAAATCACTGATGAGCTTGGAGGTAGATGCTGATGCTTCTGGAGCAGATCTGTGTCCTGCTTTTTATGTAGTCAGTGCTATCACCACGGTTCTCTAGGAAGATGGTAAATGCTGATAACCATTTTGTGCATGTTACAGTTTTATCGTTAACTTTATTGAAAAAAGATATTTACATTTCCATTACTCATGCAGTTTCTTTTTTGTTGAACTTATTGCTACAGAAGGTTTATTGTAAAATGAAAACGCCATAGCAAACACTAAAATAAATAGTTCTAGATTTATACTGCACAGAATGTGGAAAAGTTGCCGCAGCAAGGCTGCTCCCATTACTGTCTATGGGCCCTTGAGCAAGACCACTGCCTTCTAGCTTCTGCACATCATACCTCTCACCCTGACTTTCCCCACTGACCCCGGGGGCCTGGTGGCCTGTGGTTTCCTGCACCTTGCAGGGCACGGCACAACTGGCAAGAACAGAAACACTGAGTCTGTATCTTAGCACCACTCCAGAGGGGGAATTACTCTCCTTGGTGGCTTGTGTCTATGTGCATTTCAACATCTAGAGGACAGCTGCATGCAGTGTCCCTGAGATGGCTGCACTGAGTCAGGAAAGGATTGGGAAGGAGAGGCAGGTCAGCCCTCATTGTCTTCCAGATGTATCCTGGAGTTGAAGTGAGAACTCACTCACTGCACATGTGACTCCCACTCCAAGAGATGCAATTGTGGCAGAAGCCAGAAGTACAAG
The DNA here is from genome assembly GCF_024362965.1 of Panthera pardus. NCBI lineage: Eukaryota > Metazoa > Chordata > Mammalia > Carnivora > Felidae > Panthera > Panthera pardus. The sequence continues at coordinate 51,829,077 of NW_026526688.1, read as the reverse complement.
TGAAAGGGCACCAATCCTATCTTGGCTTCTTTTAAAGCAACTATTTTTTTTACAATGTTTTAATTTTGTTTTTGGGAGAGACACAGAGAGAGAGAGAGAGAGAGAGAGAGAGAGAAAGCAGGAGAGGGGCAGAGAGAGACACACACAGAATCTAAAGCAGGCTCCAGGCTCTGAGCTGTCAGCACAGAGCACAATGTGGGGCTCAAACCCACAAACTGCAGGGATGTGACCTGAGCTGAATTCAGATGCTTAACCGACTGAGCTACCCAGGTGCCCCTTAAAGCAATTCTTAAGAAGAGTCCATTACACAATGACAAACTAGGGGCTGGGCACTAGGACAATATGGGTCAACAGTCACCATCCATGACAGAGCATTTGGTCACCCTACCTATAGGTGCTTTATCTTTGGGCTCTAAGGGATGCTCTGATCTCAACTCAGTTTTTAGTGTTGTTTCTCTGTTTGGAGTTTCCACATCTGTGTGGTGTCAGTGACCAGGACTTGCATGAGCGTGGGGGAACAGATGGGGATTCTGCCCTCCTGCAGACTTGGGGTCCTCCAAGAATTGCTGCCGAAGGCTGTTCAGTGATGCTTCCTAGGTGACTGGGAGGGAAGGGCTTCCCTATGGGACCACCCATTCTCTGTTCTTACCTTGATGTAGAAAGCCCAATTTTAACTCCTGGCCTATATGGGGCCTGAGGCCTCCACTCTTGTCCCCACGGAGGCCTTAAATCCACTTGTTGTGGCGTCTCTCCTCATTTCTGATCCTTATGACTTCCCTGTCCCAGCCTCCTTCATAAGTGCAACTCAGCTACCCATGAAACAGACATGTACTGAAACCAGAACTTCTGTATGTTTGAGTAGGAGCTGAAGGGGGAGGATTGCTTAGGATGTCCCCTCCCTCTCAGACATCAAACCTCTAGGCCTCCTCTGCTTGTCCTTGAATAGAAGGCACCAAATGACTGTGGAAGTCAGATGGGCATAGGGATGTTTGTCTCCCTGCTAATCGGAAACAACTTCTTAAAGGCAGAAACTTCTAGCACAAGGCTGAGCCCGTGGAAGATTCTATAGGGAAGGCCAGGGCAAGAGAGTTTTCTACCTCTGTCATACGGTAGAGGCTACAACTCTGCTTTTGGCCTTGGAAGGAAGGAGGATTGTTTTGTATCTGAGGAGTTTGATAAGATAGATTCTCCATACCTCTTTGGGCAGAGGAAGTAAGTTCCAGGATTTTCTTAACATTTTCATTCATTCATTCATTCATTCTTCCTTAACTCTCAAAACATTTTTTAAAAGTGTATTTATTTATTTTGAGAGAGAGAGAGAATGTGGGGGAGGGACAGAGAGAGAGGGAGAGAGAGAGAATTTCAAGCAGACTTCACACTGTTAGCATGCAGCCCGACTTGGGGCTTGAACCCATGAATGACAAGATCATGACCTGAGCTGAAACCAATGGCCGGATGCTTAACTGACACCAGGTGTCCCACCCCCCAAATACTTTTTTAACATCTACACCTAATGTGTGGCTGAAATGCTAGCTGTGATGCCAACCCTTCCAGGTTAAGGAGAAGAGCTGCCCCTGAGGGCAAAGGAGGGCCCTGCAGACTCACTGTGTGGACACAAGGCTCTAAGAACCACTTCTTCCCCCTTCACAGCCACTACAGGAAACTCTTATGGCTCCCATCTCTTTGCTAGAGGCCTGACTATTGCTGGGAGGAGGACCCTTGGCCAATCTGTGGGTCCACCAATGGGGGTGCTGACTAGGGGCTCTCTTGGCAGGAGAGCTGGGGAAGGTCCAAGTCCAATGGGGGCAACAACACCAATAGAACCCTGTCAACAGCTCAGGGTCTGAGTGGCCAGAAACTGAAAAGGTTCAAAGCTTCAGGGGTCCTGAGGGTCGGTTGGGGCACTGGCAGGACAAGGCTGGGACATTGGGTGTGGATGGGATGGTTGAACAATCCCCCTTGACTTGGGAGAAAGGCAAGGCAAGAGGGAGATATTAATCCTTTTATACTTGATTGACCCAGCCTAGTGTTGACCACTGCTTCCAGCGTCTTCTGGATACTCTAACAGTACTCTCAGCAAAGCTTCTTCCCAGGCTGGCCAGGGTACCTGATTCTCTCCTGCTCCAGCACTGTCTCCAGTGTATGTCCTGGAAGAGTGCCCATCTGCCCCTTCCCCCTCCCCCAAACACACATACATACTCACACACACATACACACACACACACACACACACATATTTTAAGCATACATACACCCACGCATGCACATGTGGGTGAGCACGCACACACACACGCACACACACACACACACACATCTCATCCACACAGGCTGCAGGAGTGTTTTGCAATTCTGGTCAGGCCTGGGCAGGATAAGATGGCAGCTCTCATATTTCCCTCTAGGTCATAGTGGTTTCAGTCACATAGTAGATGTGGATGTTTAAAAAAAAATGTGAAATATGAATACATGAATAAGTGAGTGAGTGAAGGGATGGAAATTTAAGAAGAACCTGGAACCTCCTTCCTCTGTCCAAAGAGGTCTGGGAAAGCTTACTGTATTTCTGATATAAGGCACACTCCCAGTGGCCTCAACATAAGACGGAAAAGAGTGGGGCAGTGCTCCTTGTGAGGCGCCTTCTCAGCTGGGGCACACCTGTCTCCTGGACTTCTCTCAGAAGGTGCTCCAGGCCAGTGACATGCCTGCTCTGGGGCTCCCTCTCTCTACCTGAATCCAGCTTGACCTCCAAGAGCAGGCTGACTGCATGGAAACACATGGAGCCAGGCACACTTTGGATGGCAAGACCCAGAAGGCAGCAGTGGCAATGGTGAGATGATAGGTGTGATCCACTGTGGCCCATCCCATCATCAGCAAATAAATGGGGCAGACCACAGAGGTGGGAGAGCAGACCGCTGGCCTGGGAAGAATCAGTGAGTGGTAATGTCTCTTCTGTCTTAATCCTGGGGGCCATAGTCCCCTGTCAGTTACACAGCTGTGATAAGCTGACTACTACAGGATTTGTGCCACTGTGTGGATGAGGCATGAGGCTGTAGGGGAAGCAGCACAGAAATAAGAGTCCAGGTACCCGAGTTCTAGTCGTGATTCTCTCATTGCATCTTGTGTGACTTTGAGATAGGTACTTGACTTCTTTGAACCTTGAGCTCCTTGAAAAATGAGTATAGGCAACCTTGCTTCATCTCTCTTCTAGGGGAGATGGGACCTCCCAGGGTTAGAATGAGAGAGAGACTTTAGACACCAGCCAGCAATGCCTTCGCCTGACACAGATAGAGAGCTGAGGTCCAGAGACAGAAGGGACATGGGCAAGGTCACACAGCAGACCAGAGGCAGAGCTGTGCTCCCAACCAGGTTTCTGGCCTCTTGGGCAGCACTGGTTCCCCTGCCTCAGTCTAAGCAATGTAGGTCCTCACAAAAGGAAGAGTTTTCTAGAGGCTCTAGGCAGCTCTAGGTCTTCTAGCAGGAAGACCAGCACATGAATTAACAGGCTGCAGGAGGTCAATCCTATTGTACAAATTGCAGAAAGGAAACAGAATCCCAGGACCTGTTCCCACACTAGCCAGAGAACCACTTTGTTAGCTGGAAGTCTTTCCTGGTGTCTGGTGTCACCCTCACCCTTATCCATTTAAACCCACTGGTGGTAGTTCTGTCTTTAGTGTCTAAGCTCAGCCTTAGTAAACAAGTGATGTTTGCCTGTCTGAGCATAAACTCTGTGCTTAGCAGAGAAAGACAGCTTTCTTCCAAGATGCAGGGAAAATTCATTTGGGTTGGATTTTCAGGGGGTAGAAGGTGGTTTCCAGAAATAAGAGAGAGGAGATATGATGACTGCCATTTTATTTATTTTAATCACTAGAAAGCTCTGATCTACTGGGTGCTGAGCACATCACATAATACTTTCGTAATTGTCAATGGCTTTTCCTCAGTCATAGTCTTTAGTCAGTGGACACCAGGAGCTCTCTACTTCTTTGCTTTTGCTTTCTTTCCTTTGTTTGTTTTGTAGAACTTAAGAGGTTCATCTTGGCCTGGCTGGCCAGTGATAGAGAGGTGGGAAGGGATAGGAGCATTGAGGTTCAAAGTCTTCTGAAGTTTCAGGTCCAAAATATCAAAAGTTATCTGTATCTCATATTGCAGCAGCTCCTTCAGGCATTCAGTCTGAATGTGAATGACCTCATCAATGAGCTTTTCTAACTCCTGGAAGAAATAGAACATGGCTGGTGATCAGAACTCTGGGGAGACTGAGGCTATCTGCAGATGTCCAATTCTGAACACATCCACTCCTTTTTATGTGTTCTAAACCTTACATTTCCCCCACCAGATCTCTTGGTCACCCTTCTCACCCCTACTCTGTGCTCTGAGAGGCTAACTTATAAGGGCTGCCTCAACCAGCTACCTTGACCTATGGCTTTAAGTTGAGTTCAGCCAATGGGAGGTACTGGCAGGAGATCTGAGCCTGGGAAGAGAATGAAGTCTCTCACCTCCTTCAGGATCCACTGTAGATTGGCCATGACTCTAACCCTCTGCCTACAGCCTCCTAACCCACAGCCCTCTCCTACAGCTCTCTTTTTGGATTCCAGTGACTGTTTCTTTCCTTCTCCCATCAGGCCTACTGTGGCAACAACCCTGTTGGACTGTGTCATTGACTACTAACATTGTTCTGGGCCCATAGGCTAGTCCCATCTTCTCCTATCTTCTGGTCAGCGAACTTTCCATTTGGATATCATCCCCCTTCCTTCCCTTCCTGCCCTCATCTCATTTTTACATCTCAAAGTTCTAGTAGCAGCCTAGTAGCAGCACTGTCAGAAGGGACAGTGCAAGTTGCTCAGAGAGTGGGAATGTCCTCCAGCCAGCCAGCCATGGAAAGAATGGAAACTCAGTCACCATCTTCCATGTTAAAATGAGACCCTGTCTGTCATCTCAGTCAGGATTATGGCACCATGGAATCCTGGAGACATGGACCATGTAACTGTGTGTCTCCAAATTTCCTGCTTGAGGAACCAAACAGCAGAGGAGAGTTTGTGCTTGTCTTGAGGGTGTCAGGGGACATACTTAGAGTAGCTGATGCCTAGAAGACATTTCTTTGAGATCTCTTATTTTAACTAAAACCTAGTGTAAAATCTTATATTTGACCCAGAATATCTCCTTGGTTGTTTTATATAAAAATAATGTTCTTACCCTAAGTCCTTGGGGAGGACTGTGCTCCAAGAGGATGTACTGTGTTTATCCTATGGTGTTCAGTGTCCCCACCTCTGGCACACAACCAGGGGCACACAGTGGAAGGGACTCTAGTCCATGAGCTCCACCAGGCAGGGACCAGCAGCAAAGTAATGGGGGTTGGAAGAGGACCTGGGAGGGGCAGGGAAGGACAGCAAGAGTGGGAGGGAAGGCAACACCTCCCATCCATCGCCTTGTCCACATGTTCTAGAGCAGGGTCCCCCAGAGGAGACAGGCTATTGCTTAGGTTCTTTTTTTCTTTAAAAATATTTTTTGATAGAAAGCACAAGTAAGGGAAGGGCAGAGGGAGGGAGGGAGGGAGAGAGAGAGAGAGAGAGTGGCAGAGAGAGAGAATCTTAAGCAGGCTACATGCTCAGCACGGAGCCATACGCAGGGCTCGATCCCATGACCCTGGGATCATGATCCAAGCTGAAATCAAGAGTCAGATGGACACTCAACTGCCTGAGCCACCCAGGAGTCCCTATTGTCTAGGTTCTGTTGGGTCTTTCTTTGCTGCACATCTTACTGCACTAAGATTACCTGGCAGCCCAATGTGCTATTTCTCTGGGAGACTTGACTTAACCTTAGAAGAGTATCATTTATTCTATTGTGTTAATTGCTTTTTAGAGATTTTCCCCATGTTATAATTCACAGGGCTGTTCACTCTTCGGCTGACTTTGAAACACACAGGCCCTGTGACTCTCCACCCCCACCCCAGCATATACCAACATACACCCTCATGTGTACATGTATGCAATACTTGTCTCTGTGTTCAAAGATAATGCAACAGTGATGATATTAGTGCCTATGTTTAGTTAAAAAATAAATTTGGACTCTTCCAGGCCCTTAAGAAGTTGATTGCCCTGGGGCCAAGATAGTCACCATTTAGTAAAGAGCTGGTCATTGAGACTCTGGCTCCTTGAGCCTCTGTGGCCTTAAGACTGGTCAAGAGGGCAGCCCGATTTCTTCTATCCATGCCAGACTATTCTAGGTTCCCCCTGGACCACTAGCCCCACCCCTTTGCCTACCTCAGCATATCACCCACATTGGGCTGTCCCCAGTGGACCTTCCTTCGTCATCTTCCCCCACCCCCAGGCCTCAATGGATGCCAGCTCTGCAAGTAGATGAAGGGCACTGAGACCATCTGTGGTGGTTCAGATCCTGGGCTCTTCATTAGACGTTGGGATCCACCAGGGCTCAGTCCAAATGTAAACAATTCTACTTGCTAGCTTGGTGACCTTGGGCAAGTGGATTAAATTCTCTGAGCCTCAGTTGTCTCATTACTAACATGGGGACAAGAATTATACCTCACAGAGATGTTTTGTGAAACGTGCATGCAAAGCCTGTGGCCAAAGCTCAGTGACTGTCCCCTTCTGCCCCGTCCCATGTGTGCAGACCATGGAGTCCTGTCTGTGAGTCTGACTCCAGCTTTGATGTGCTCTTGGTAGGAATGCGCATTTGTATATGGTAGGTGAGCATCCTCCCACTTCATGGGTCCAGCCTTACCTCCCTCTTTAGAACCCGGCTGGGCTGCTCAGACACCTCAGAGAACGTTTTCTGTAGCTTATGCTCCTGCTCCAGGTGCAACGCCTCCTTCAGGAGCAGTACATTGGTGCGTTTCTGCACCTCAGCCATACGGAGCTCCGTCATCTGCTGCTCAAGCTGCCAGATGTCCTTGTCCATGCCCTTGGCCAGCGGGAGGGGCTGGGGCGGTGCACATACTTCCAGGTGGTTGACAGCCAGGTTGACTTCCTGCTCCTGGCCCAGGACATACTGGTAGAGTTTGTAGTGGCGGATGAAGGTGTTGTGGAAGTAGTCACAGAGGGCCAGCAGGTGGGTGGTATTGAACTGCCCCTGGTAATCTCTGAGTTTGTTCCCTAGGATCGTCACCGCCTCAGTGATGGAGCAGTCTGTGGGGACAGAGGGGCTGAGAATTGAATGTGAACTGAGGTAAAGCTGCATTGATAGGTGATCAACATAGGTTCTGAACCTAGGCACCCATCCACCCATCCACCCATCCATGCACCCATCCATTTCCTATCTGTCTGCCCATCCATCCTCCCATTCATTCCCCTACCCACCCACCCATCCATGACACCCATGACCCCAGAGCCCATGTCCTACTAGTTATTCTATATTACCATTTATCAGTTCTTAAAAATTATGGAGTAGAGGCACCTGGGTGGCTTAGTTGGTTGAGAGTCTGACTTCAACTCAGATCATGATCTCATGGTTCATGGGTTCAAGCCCCTCATCAGGCTCACTGCTGTCTGCACAGGGCCTGCTTCAGATCCTCTGTTCCCCCCTTTCTCTTCCCCTCCTCTGCTCATGCTCTGTCTCTCAAAAATGAATTAATATTTTAAAAAATCTTTAAAAAAGGCTATGGAGTATATCACATTTCTCCTTTTACCTTGACTTCTAGGAAGTTCAAAGCCAAGTTTAAGTAGTAACTTACCTTTATCTCATTTTTTAAAATGATTATCTCACCCCTTACCAATATTTTGACCTTTAACTCTTATTTTGAAGGTTTACTTCAGCTGTTCTTTATGTTGTTTCCACTTGAAACCCTTTGGAAAGGAAATGAGGGTGTAAAAAAAGGGATTCTGATAAGAGTAGACTATGAGATGGCTGGAGAGACAGATGTCCAGGCAACTGTTATCTTGGAGATGTGTGTCACAGATTTAGGCAAATATTGCTTCTATCATGCAAACAAAGATCAGCTCTGGGGTTACACCATGGGCAATGCTCCTGAGCAAACCATCTTCTCTCACCCCGTCCCATACACTCCTTTTGCTCACAATTTTATCAAAAGCTCACGGTAGTGTGATCAAGGAGGAAGGACTCTTCCCAGCATGTGATTGGGTCTTAACACAGGGGGAGGTTCAGTAAAGGGTCATGACTGAATGATTGGTATGCCTTGATGAACAGACTTTGGGCAGAGAGAGGGGCAAGAAACAAGGAACAGAGAAAGAACATGCCTTAGCATAAGGAGACCTGGGTCCTCACACAGATGCCATCCCTGAAGTGCACTGTAAATTCAATCAAGTGTCTCTTGCTTCCTGACTCAGTGTCTACCTCTGTAGAATAGGAGCTTGGGCCAGTTGACCACCAAGTCACATGATTTGGGGGATTCAGTTTTATCTACTGAAGGGAGAGATTAAGTATTGCATGCAGGGAACCTGGCTTTCCTCCTGGAGTGGAGGCCCAACCTGTCTGTAGATCCCCCTCCTCGTTTCTCCTATGTGAGGCTCCCGTAGGGCCCTAGTGAAGTCTCTTACCTTCCTAGCCAGAGGGCTCCTTTCTCCTTTAGGAGGAGCTCAGTCTTGCCCTTGTAGTTGCTTGTAAAGTCCTCCACACCCCACCCCCACAATGAACATTGTATGCTCATTTTGGCTTCTCACTCTTGGCTCTGTATGGGAATATTACCCTCAAATCTTCCCGGAGTGCTGAGATGGTAAGTTATCACTGTCTTATAAAAACATTAGTAGATGGAGCACTACTCCACTTTTAGCTTCATTTAGAATGTGCTTGGGAGTGTCACTTGGATTTAGACTTCAGTCTTCTGGGCAAGGGATGAAGAAAGGCCTCTCCAATGTGCAGAACAGGAGGTTGGTAGGCTGTGTTTTCCCCTTCTTTCAAGGCAAATCATCAGGCTCAGAGGTCCAAGAGAGTGCTTCTGTTTCAGGATGGTGTAGAGGGAGGGCACTGGATTTGGAGGCCTGAGACAGTTCTGTCCCGTTTTAGTTGTGACATTCGGCCTTCATTCCCACAGATGTAAAATGAGGGATAATAATATTTAGTTGATAGGATTTTTATGAGGATCAAATGGGATGACTTGTCCAAGTGCCTGATACAGAGCCTGCTACAAGGTAGTGATCAATAAACAGTGTAGGGAAAGAAGAGTTTGTTTCTGCCCTGTGAGAAAAGTCCTGGCCACATATATCTTTCCTTCTTTCCATTTCTCCATCTATTCATCCATCTATCAATTCACCCATCATGCATCTATCCATGAATTCATGCATGCATCCATTCACCCTCCATGCATTGCATGCATGTATCCACTCTTCCATCCATCATCCACCCATCTATCCACCCATTCATCCACCCATCCATCCACTCATTCATCCATTCATCCATCCATCTATCCATCCATCCACCCATCCATCCACTCATTCACCCACCCATCCACCCATTTATCCATTCATCCATCCATCTATTCACCCATTCACCCATCCATGCACCCATCCATTTCCCATCCATCTGCCCATCCACCCTCCCATTCGTCCTCCTACCCACCCACCCATCCATCCACTCAAGATTAATTTGTCAATTGTTACTGAGTGCCTATTAATTACTAGAACTATGCTAAGTCAATACTATGGCAATACTGTGACAAATAAGACACATTCTTTGTTTATAAAGTGCTCACAGGAAAGACAAACAAGTAAATGTTACGATATGTGTGTAAAGAGAAACAGAAACAGGTGGAGAGGAAGGTTTAGTTGAGGATAGGGATTCCCCTGGAGGAGATAATGCATGAGCTACATCTCAGAGGCTTAGTGGGAGGACTGAGCCAGTAAAGATGGTGAGGGAGACACTTTCTGGGTACAGTCTGGGTGAAAGCATTGGGGCAAGAAACTGTATGACATGGGTGGGGAAAAAGCCTGGGTTTGTTATTTTTGGCATATAAAAATGGAAGCAGAAAATGGCAAGTGTTGTGTGGAAAGGTAGGCAGAAGACAGATGGGAGGGCCTTGAATGCTGCATTCAGAAGTATTGCATTGTAGGAAGTGCAGAGTCTGCCTAGCATTGTAGGAAGATTGTACACATGGCCATGCTTGCCTTGAGCTAAATAACATTGATGGTCATGTGGTGTTGGTGCATTGCATTGTCCGGTCCAGATGGGATTGTTGTGGCCTGAGAATGCCAGGTCAGCAGGTGTGGGCAGATTTGAGTGGCAGGACTGATGGTCCGATGTGGAGTGTGGTAGCGACCTGCATAACTCCCAGATGCTTACATAAAAAGAGTGGTGGGACCACCAATAGAATATGATACAGGTGGCACATTCATCTCTGACATGACCCCTGCCCTCAGAGAGATTCCAGTTTGTAGAAGAGGTGACAAAAAGATGACATTCTCTTTTTATGCTCAGTCCCCAGCACAAGGCTTTGTGCACAGTTGGAGCCAATGGGTAGCTAGTGAGTAAATGAGCAAATTCTGATATTAAGTGCAGTGACAGAGTTATTCATTTATACATCCAACAAGTATTAGGGACTTTTCATGTGTTAAGACCTGTTCCAGGTTCCAGGGAGGCAGTGAAGGGCTAGGGAGAAAACACACAGAGTATAACTCTGTTCAGGGTTCTGCAGTCTGGGCGGGCACGGAATAAGAAGAAGTGACTTTGTTAGGGAAGTCAAAGAGCAGTTCTCTGAGAGGGTGATGAAGAATCTGAGATGAACAGTGTCAGAGGAGTTACTGGGCAAAGAGAGGTAGGAGAGAATGAATTAGGCAAGGGCAACATCATGTGCCTGCAGTTGGAGAAAGCATGGCCCATTTGAGAAACCAAAAGACTGGGGGTGAGGGGCTGGCAGGCTAGAAGGCAGCTGGTGAGAGATTCCCTGGTTCTAGAAAAGGTTGGGTGGTGGACAGTAGCCCAGTGGTGCAGGACCTCCTAAGACCCTATGGGAGGAATTTGGTCTTCAGCCTAAGAGTGATGTTAAAACAATGACCCTTTTGCAACATGAGTCAGATCTTGGTCTTCCTCTGCATAAAACCCTCCTTTCCTCTTCTCCTTCTGCTTCTGCCTGGCACACTGGCCTTCCCTTATTTTTCCACCATACCCTGTATTCCCTTGTGCCAGGCCTTAGGCTCGGATGGCATTCCTGGCTGACGACGTATTCTTCACTCCCAGGATGCCACCTTCTCACAGACACCTCCCAGACCACCCTACCCCCAGCCCATCCTCCACATATTTAATGTATGAAGGAAAAGTTAAAAGTTAAGCTTACTGAAAATAGTTAAAAAAATTAATTTTGTAAATTTTTTGTCAAAGAAATGGCAGTTTTGAATGACATTTTAAGATTTGATTGCATTGCTATTATCGTTATGCATCTACATAAATTGCTTCTTTGCATGTGTAATTTGACAATTACAATTTACATAAGTGAATAAATTATATTAAAATTACTTAGAAGTTACAGTTGTAACATTAAATGAGATGTTGATAGGTTTTTAATTTTGACTTTAACTTAAAAATTTTCTTTAGTCATCTTTAACCCTGCATTACATACAAAGAGTAAGCTTTATATGTGTATAAAGCAGACATACATACAACACAAAATCAGATATACAAAATATTTATGATATTAAAACTAGATAGTAGGTCATTAAGGAGTAGGTCATTAGGGAAAAATGTCTAGAATGCCTCCTCTGTATGATCCAGCAATTCCACTTCTCAATATATACCCCAAAGAAATGAATTAAAGATCTTTAAGAGGAATCTGTTCTCCCATATTCAAGGCAGCATTATTTACAGCAGCAAAGATATGGAAACAACCTAAGTGTGCTGATGGATGAATAGTTAAAGAATTGTGAGATATATAGATATAGAATATACATATAATTCTATTCTATGATCTATATAATCTCTATATAGGATATGTAGACAGAATATCTATCTATCTATCTATCTATCTATCTATTTGTCTATCTATCTATCTATCTATCTATCTATCTATCTAATCTATCATCTATCTAGAATATTATTCAGCCTTAAAAAAGGAGGGCACTTGTTGGTATGAGCACTGGGTGTTGTACATAAGTGATGAATCACTAAATTCTACTCCTGAAATCAATATTGCACTATATGTTAACTAACTAGAATTTAAATAAATTGAAAAAAGAAGTAAATCCTGTCATTTGCAACGACATGGATGGGCCTGGAGGACATTGTGCTAATTGAAATAAGCAACACACAGAGAGACAAATACTGCATCATCCCACTTATATGTGAAATCTAAAAAAAGTGGAACTCAGAAGCATAGAGTAGAATGATGGTTGCCAAGGGCTGGGGGGAGGGAGAAATGGGGAGATGTTGATCAAGGTATATAGAGTTCCAGTTATGCAGGATGAATAAGTTCTGGGGATCTACTTAGATAGTGCTTAGAGCTAGCAATACTGTTTTGCATATTTGAAATTAGCTAAGAGAGTAGATCTTAAATGTTCTCACTACAAATAAAAGTGGTAACTATGTCAGGTGATGATTATGTTAATTAGCCTGATTGTAGTAATCATTTCACAATGTATATCAAAACATTATGTTTGTACACATTAAATATTATTTCAATATTAAAAAAATGTTTATTTATTTTGACAGAGAGGGAGAGAGAGAGAGAGAGGAAGGAGTAGAGAGGCAGAGGGAGAGACAGAATCCCAAGCAGGCTCCACACCGAGCATGGAGCAGATCCTGATGCGGGGCTTGAGCCCATGAAACATGAGATCATGACCTGAGCTGAAATCAAGAGTTGGATGCTCAATTGACTGAGCCACTCAGGTGCCCCTATTTTTCAATGTTTTTATTTGTCAGCTATACCTCAGTAAAGCAAAGAGGGGGTATTTCACACACACACAAATTCAGGAAACAAATAAAACAACTTCTAGGGGAGGCAATAATGGCAAGAAAAGAGATGCTGCTTTTGCATGGTAGGGTGTGAAATGCATTCTCCCCATTTTCTGCTTTGCTTCTCACTTGTGTCACAGATACTCTGCAGCCACCAGGACAGCGACCTAGGCATTCCTTGACTTCTCTCTTGCGCTGGGAAATATCTGGCTACGTGGCTGATCCTGAAGACCCTTTCATTACTGAATAGTGGGGAGGAGCCCAGGGCCAGTGGAAGCCCTGTGTTCCACAATCACCTGGATCTTTCTAAAAATACAGAGCACCCCCCATCTCAAAAGAAGGAAGTGCTGATTCCAGGGTGGGATTGGCTTGGGAATTGTTGCTCCTCAGTTATGAGCCAGATTGAGCCGAAAGAACTCAGATGTTGACACATGGGGGCCATGGAGTTATGAAATGCCCAACTGGCAAAAGGATGAAACCAAAGCCCCCAGATGCTCTGTTCTGCTGAGTGACCTTTACACAAGACACCTGTCTCAGGACCCTCTCACCTGTCACATGGTTGCCAGGTCCCTTCCTGCACAGATGTGAGCTTTGTGCTGCTGGGATCCTGTGGGCATTTTGTTCTTTTCTCTTTTGCTTTTGGAGAGGGTTGGTTAAAAATGACACAGAATGTACAAGTCTCTGTTGTTGTTGTTGTTGTTTTTAAGGTGCTCAAATACATTACATAATGACATAACAAGAGTTGAAGATTCCTCTAAAAGCAGCATGCAAGCAAGTACCCATGTTTAGGATAAAACTGGGCACCGAGGTGCAGAGAGGAAGAAGTGAAAGTACGAGGAGATGGGGTAGGTGCTCTCATGGGGAAGGCATCCTGACTCAGGATGTAGGGGGACCAGGATCCAGGGAAGGTTTGGGCTCCTTTGGAGCCCAAAGGAAGAATGAGGAGTTTGGCAGAAGATGGCAGGGAAGGGCCCTCCAAGGTGGAGAGCCTGCAGAATAAAGGCTGGAAGCAAATAGGGTACAGTGTGGGCATGTGCTTGATCCACATGGTTCAGAGTTTCTGGGAAGAAAAGCTGGAGTCTGGGGGACTCTCCCAGGGTAACAGAAGGGCTTGGCATCATCAGTTTGCAAAGGGCAAACTCGTATATGTCACATGAAAGAGCTGGACTTCAAAACAGAAACCAGGCTCTTTAAAGAGGATTCATGGACCCCAATGTTGGGCTTCAGGACCAACTGGCATCTTCTGAAATTGTATCCAGAATTTCACATGCACTTTTTTCCCCTGGGGGTGGGGTGTGTGCATAGAAAGAATCATCAGATTTCTGAAAGGAAAATTAAGAACCGTGGCCAAGAACTGCAGAGCCACTCAGAGGTCTTAAGCCGAGAAGGGAGAGATCAGATGGGCATTTAAAAGGGATGGTGGTGGTGTGTGATGGCAAAAATAATCAGTAAAGGAATCTCAGAGACTGGGGGACCAGGGTTGGTTTCTGATAATCAAAGCTGGACTCCAGGTTGGTGTGGAGGCGACTGTGTGAAATTTGTGAGGTGAATCATTGCCTCTTCTCTGGGCTCTGCTGAGCCAAACAAACATACTGGAAAATGCCGTCCCTCCTCCAGCCTGGCTTATGAGTGGACGGGGCTGGGATCACCTGCATCCTCCAGATGTGGGTGGCCACAACTGCCTCATTTGTCAAGGCCATGGTTTTCTCTATTCAGCCCCTGGGCAGCCATGCATAGAGGCCAGGTTTGAATCAAGAAGTCTGAGGGCCCAGTTGTGCTGAGTGACCTCAGCAAATGTTGGCAAGTGCTCCCAGCTGCCTGTCATCCTGGCAGGTGCCCAGTTATGGGTATGAGCTATGGCCTTAGCCTCAAGGTCATAAAATGCAAGAGTGGACCTCATACAGGGTCACTGGGGAAGGAGTCCCTGGGCTGGATTCTAACTTCCAGCCCCAAGACTCCTTGGCCAGCTCTGGTTTTCAGCAAAGATCATCCTAAGCTGGCTCATGAGACACACTTTCTTGGCCCTCAGACCATTCTCTATTTGCCGCAGGTAGAGAAGTTCCGATGACTCAGAAAGCCAAGGATTAAGTCTCAGAGAGAAGCCTCTGGCTGCCGGGGGACAGATCTGTACGTGCAAGTTGCTCTTCAATAACAGGGAGTGGCTTTCATTTGCATTGGCTGCTGGGAACTTCCTGAAGACAGTCCCCAAGCCCCTGGAGGCCAGCACCTGCACGGGGACCCAGGCATGGGAGAGGAGGAGAGCAATGAGGAGGAGAAGAGCAGGGGGTGGGATGACAATATCAGATGCTCCAGAATCAGGGCAAAAAGGCACTGGGCTTGGACCAAGCACTCTGGGCGCCTGCCTCCTGCTGCCCCTCATGTTCGGGGTCTGGGGCTAGATGACAGCAAGGGAGATGTGCCATGTCCTGGAAGGGTTGGGAACGGTGAAGAGGCATTGTTCCTTCTGGGTGGGTGTGAGGGGGAGGATCCAGGTGCCACCAGTGCCCCCTGACAAACCAGTTTGGTTGCCCCTGCCTTGGCTCAAAGGGGAGGAACCAAGTCAGGCTGCAGCCTGGCTTGCTTACCTTTCTGTGCACCTACCAGGGTTGACCTGGGATGGTGGAAAGCAGATGAAAGCACAGAACCTTCATCTCCACCCCCCTCCTGCATCCTGAAAGCTGCCCCCTGCCCATCTTTCTGCTCATGGTAAGGTTCTGCCAAACTCATTTACACCAAGGTGCCAATAACAGTGACAGCTCACGTGCTTTCCTTGAGGCAGTGGAGGACTCTAGCTGAGGGAGCTCCCGCTGGGTGCCGCATGCCCTGGGTCATCTCGTTCCACCCAATCCCTCCTAGCTCTGTGAGGCAGGGGTACAAGCACTTTACTCATGAGGGAAACTGAGGCTCAAGGACTCAAGGGATTTGATTAAGGACACACAGCTGGTGGAGTAGGGAAGCCAGAATTCAAGCCGCTGCCTGGCACAGCCATCTAGTCCCAAGCAGCTTTGGGCTGTCTTTGTAGACCCTTAGAGATGGACACTGGAAGGGGCCCCCAATCCTTTCGGACACAGTTTTCCAAAGGATGTTTTGCAATAGGTATTACATAGAAACCAGTACTTCAAAGCCAGAGACCTTGAAGATATGTTGGATCAAAAGATATGAAACAAGGCCCTTAATATGCTAGTGGGCTCAGCAAATGGCCCAAAGGGGTTGAGCATCTGCAATATTTCTCAAATTTATTTGAGGTAAATGGTCTTTCGGACCAAGGAGCATATTTGAGCAACTATTGAGCTAGTCTAGTCCTTTCATATTAGAGATGGGAAACTGAGACCCCTCTCTGCCTCTATGAACCTGACTGCTCTAGGTAACCACACATAAGTGGAATCATAAGGTACTTGGTTTTTTGTGGCTGGCTTATTTCACTTAGGGTAATGTCCTCAAGGTTCATCCGTGTCAGAATTTCCTTCCTTCACCAGGCTGAGAAATATTTCATTTTATGTATAGATCACATTTTGTTTGTTCATTCATCTGTTGATGGACAAGTAGCCCATACAGATGGGTTGCTTCTGCCTTTCAGCTGTTGTGAACAATGCTTCTGTGAGCACAGGTGTGCAGATATCTGTTCAAGTCCCTGTTTTCAGTTCTTTATACAAAGAAGTGGAATTACTAAGTCATATGGCAGTTCTATGTCTAATTTTTTGAGGAGTCTCCCTACTATTTTCCTGCCCATGGTATTTTGTTTTTGTTTTTAAGATAAACCAAGAGTCACCTTAAAGAAAAAAATCTACTCCAACAGTAGGACTGGAAAGATTATGTTGATCTTTTAAAGATTTCCTTGCTATTCAAAGTCCTGGGACTCAAAAAGGGCAAACACAGGGCCATCTATTTTAGATTGTCATGAACTTTGGCCGAAGCTCTTCTCATTGCTTAAAATGGTCCCCTGACCTTGTCTGTTTAGTAAATGCACCCCTCACTGTTCCTCACTTCCATTCCTCAAGAAGTTTGCATGATATTTTTACTTTAAAACATTTTTTAATGTTTATTTATATTTGAGTAAGAGACAGAGTGTGAATGGGGGAGGGAAAAAGAGGGGGAGATATAGAATGTGAAGCAGGTTCCAGGCTCTGAGCTGTCAGCACAGAGCCTGACCTGGGGCTCGAACCCACAGACTGTGAGATCATGACATGAGTTGAAGTCAGATGCTTAACCAACTGAGCCACCCAGGCGCCCCTGGAATTCCTTTCTTTGTTTTCATTGAAAAGGAAGTGTTTTTATTTTTTATTTTTTTAAGTTTTAATTTTAATTCCAATTAGTTAACATACAGTACTATATTAGTTTTGGGAGTACAATATAGTGATTCAACACTTCCATACAACACCATGTGCTCATCACAACAAATGCACTCTTTAATCCCCATCACCTATTTCACCCATCCCCCTTCCCACTTCCCCACTGGTAACCACTAGTTTGTTCTCTACAGTTAAGAGTCTGTTTAAGAAGTTGGCACGCTTAATGCTACAGAGCTTTGGCAGGAACAACAGATCTGGGGCCAGAAGGTCTCAAGGTTAATGCTGGTTCTGCCTTTATACTGTGTGATAATTTGCAAGTTACCTAACCTCTCTGAACCTCAGCTGCATCATTGCTAAATCCACCTACAGTTGCTGTGGACTTTAAAGGAGATGATTCATGAGGAGAGCTCAGCACGTACGGACTGCTGAGTGGATGTCCCATCTTCTTCACCCCCTAGCACAGTGCCCTGGAAATGTTTGCTGGAGGATGGCTGACTGAGTGCAGTGGATTAGGCTGATTCAGGGAGGAAGGTTCAGAAGGCAGATCAGAAATCTTCAGATGGAAGTCTCAAAGAGACAGGTTTCAGTTCAGCAGCAGAACTTTCTAGAAGCAAAAGTTTTATCAGCAGAGCAGTCTAGCTTGAGGAGTTAGGAGGCATTTGGCTGGTAAGAGGATTCTCGAATAATGTGTTTGTTGTGGTGGTGGTAGTGGGGCTTGGATCAGGTGAGATCTTGGGTTTCTTTTTGATTCTCAGATGTTATGGTTATTTCCATGGAGCTGACGGTCCTCCATAGCCATATTTGAGGAACTGTGGGTACCTTGTGGCCAAGCTCTGCAGCTGTCTCAAGTTTAGTGAAGGGAGTCCTGACTTTTGATCTTTATCATTATCCTGTTGTCATCATCCCTGAGTTGAAAACGACCAAGGAATCCCACTGTCTCGGGGACTTAGACTAAAAATAGACTATATTGTATCTGTACCGTGTCCCCTCTAATGTTGGGGGCTCTGAGACTGACCAGTACGTCCAGCTGACTGAAGAAGGACATGGGAAGTTAGAGGTAGAGCATGAGGTCACTCCAAAGGGCCAGAGGTTGGGTTTAAGGCACCAGAACCACCCACCTGCACACAGGTGGCACATCCAGGCCAGAACACATTACCCAAAGGGCATGGCTCCTCTTTGCAGCTGGGCCTGTGCCACCCACCACATTGGAGCCATCCTGTTGAGGGTCAGGATCCCAGGTACATGCTGTAACTCCAGGTGACCCACTTAGGAACCCCACCCCCAGGTGTTCCACACCTGGTTCTTCCAGGTGTCTCCCTCTTCCTGCATGCAGGCAGCCTCATTCTTCTCATCGCAGGATGCTTTCCCAGGCTTCATGCTTCTCAGACCCTCATGTGCTCTGTGTACAGATCCCTTTAGTCAAGATAGAAGGGTCACATGGCAGGGCATGTGCTCTGCTGTCAGACAGACCTGGGTTCAAATCCATTTACTGGGGGTGTGACTTAGGGCAAGTTACTTAACCTCTCTGGGCCTCAATTCATCATTAAAATAATGGGTATGATGCAAGGTCATGGTGAGGATTATAAATGCTACATGCAAAAATGCCAGGACCATAAAGTCCTCACTGTTCCTCCCTCTACAGGATGTATGCTCCTCCAGGGAAGGTTGGGGGAGGTTTCTATTTCATAGTCTTGATTTCTGGCTTACTAGCTGGCACAGTCTCACCTGGAGAGCTTTGACCTTACTTAGCGTTATGGGGTGAATTAGCACAGCATCCCACACAATTCATATGTTCAAATCCAAACACTCCGTGCCTCCTAATGGGACTGCTCTTGGAAATAGGGTCTTTAAAGAAATAATTAAGATTAAACGAGGTCATGTGGGTGGCCCTAATTCATTATGACTGGTATCTTTACAAAAAGAGGTTAGGACACATACATACACACAGGAAAGGCCATGTGAGGACACAATGAGAAGATGGCCATCTGCCAAGGAGGGAGGCCTCAGAAGAAACCAACCCTGTTGACACCTTGATCTTGGACTCCCAGCCTCCAGAAATGTGAGAACAAAAATGTTTGTTGTTGCAAGTGCCCCATCTGTGGTATTTTGTTATGATGGTCCTCACAGACTGATACGCTCAGGGAGGTATCTCTGAAATGGCAGTTGCCCATTTGCCCCCACAAAATGCTCTCTCAGGATTTCAACCAGTGGCCTCTGTGGCAGCTTCCATTCTCCATCAGCAAGGAAGTTGCCGCCAAAGGCCCCTCCTTAGAGTCTAGTGGGAGAGGCATTGAAGTCAGGCTGCCCCAAGGAAGTTAACTTCCAAGAAGAGTGAAGGTGCATTTTCTCTTTGGGCTGGTCCTGAATTGCTCGAGGCTCTCCCACATGGGATGCGGTACTTGGGGGCTGGTGGAGTAGACCCTGGGCATGGCCATGAGTATTCTGGTAGGAAGAACTCACACAGATGACATTAGGCAAGTAATGCGTCCTGCCAGCCCCAGGCTGCTGGGGGAAGGTGGGGTGGCTGCCTTCCATGTTATGGCTGCCCAGATGACATTTTCTGGAGAGTCAGGAGTGGCCATGGATGGAACTACAGATACAGTGCTATGACCCACTTGCCTGGCCACCTCATACCTCTACCAACTGGCCATCAAGGCCCACTTCCTCATGGCTTCAGGATATGAGGGCCAGGACAGAAGGAAAGAGGTACTTCTAGACCAGAAGTCTAGGTAAAGTATCAGAGAGAAGACCAGGGCCTGCCAGGCACTGCTGATGACAGCTGCCACAGAGGCTGTTCCCCTCTAACCCCTCACCTGCTGCTACATGTGAGTCAGAGATAGGATGTGCAGGGCCTTCTGGGCACCCTAAATCTCTGCCACTCCTGTATGCAAAGTGGGAGACCTCAAGGTTCCCATATGTCCCAACACCTCTCTCCAGACACTCAACAGGGTGTGCAAAATCTGTCTACTTCCTGCGATTTCTTCCCACCAAGACAGAGTTGGCAGCCTTCTGTTCCTCTGTGTTGTGCCTGGTGACTTCCTCCCAGGCCCTACAGAGACAGAAGGATGGGATCTTCCCAGGGCTTCCTGGATGCTGGCAAAGGAGATGCAGTTCACAAGACTCTCACTTCTAGCTTGGAATTGAGACCAGAACATCCTGGTGAGCCATTTGCCAGGGCAGAATCAGCTTATGCTTTTGAATAAAGGTCCACTCTTTCCCTCCTGGTACTGAGGACTGATTGGACCAGGAAATAAGCCCAGCTGGCAGCTGGCCTGTCAAAGCTCTGAATCATTGTTGTACAAACATGACCCTCCTTAAATACTGTCCACCAGCTTTGTTATCTAGTATGCAAACAGAACTCAACCATCCTTAGCCCCATATTAACAAAAAACAAACAAATAAACAAATCCCTGGAGAATCTCCCTTCCAAGAAGAGTGACAATCCACTGTGGAAATCAGCTTGCACGTAAGTTGGCTGGTCAGTAGGACCCTGCTGTCTGCATCCTGCATCCCATGACCTATGAGGAACTGACTTGCTGTCTTACCAGCTCTTCCTGCCCCTTGCTGTCTAGGTCCCCTAACAAGGGCAGTGAACAGATGCCTTCTCCCCTATGCTGTTGGGCAGTGGCGCTTCCTCACATATGTGCCCAAGGGCAGGTCATGGATGCTGGGTGTCTCCATTAGGGGCCAGGTTTGAGGTTCTCTGGACCTCCATTCTGTTGGCCCATGATTTGAATGCATCTGCAATCCTGCCTGCAAGGTGAGGGGAAGACAATAAATGACACAGACAGCGAGTTCTCCGAGGGGCAGCATGTAGCAGCTTCTAGCCCTGGATTTCCAGCACCTTCTATTCATCTCACCTCCCTTCCATGTGTGATGGGCACATGGGGGCTAACACTTGTTGAGCACTCACTGTGTGCATGTTACTATGCTATACATTTTGCAGGCCCTGTCTTGTTTAATCCTCCCAACTGCTCTATGAGTTAGAACTATTATGCCACTCATTCTAGAGCCAAGGAAATGAAGGTGTAGAGAGATATAGTAACACATTAGTAAGTGGTAGAGGTAGGATTTGAACCCAGATCTTCTGACTGCAGAGTTTGGTGCTAATCACCCCACCGTGCAGCCTCTAATATCACCTGGACATGCAACTCAATGAGGTCACCCTGGATGAGTCAAGCACCCTAACCTCCTCTCTGCATACAGGGCATATCATCTCCATGGGCATCAAATATCTATTCATTCATTCATTAATTCATTCATTCATTTTCTTCATTTAGCACCCACTGTGTGCCATATACTGTGTTTGGCATGGGGGGTATTAATAGAGGGAGAAAAGTGAAGTGGGCATAGACCCCTCTCCAGGAGATCCAGCCTCCCCAGGGTCTAGCCTTCCTTGCTGTCTAACTATAGCTCTTTGGGGGAAGAGTTTAGATCTGAATAGAGTAGGAAGGAGGACACCTTGATATAAACAGCGTTTGAGAAGGATGAACAAGGTGGCCACCACAAGCAAGAGGGTGCTTGCAGGCATGTGGGTGCCCAGAGAGATGTAGCCGCAGACATCCAGGTATAAAGTGTTGAGGGCATTGGGAAGGTGTGGCCATGGCTGGGAGTGGGCCTGACGTGGGAGGTTCTAAGGATGGCTCTGGGTGGCAAAGTCTGGGTACCTGGAGGGTGAAGGGATGGGATAGGGTGTGAGAGTGTGAGAAGGCCCTGGGCTGATCTCAGAGATCAATGTAGGGGGCATCTCAGAGGTAATGGACAGCATGGGTGGACAGGGCCTGGGGAGGGGCAGGTTAAGTTGAGAAAGGATTTGGAAACACCTTCCAGCAAGTGGGACTGATGTCAGGTGCCTCTTTGTTCAGCTGGACACTTATTCATTTGGCCCCTACTGGGGTTGGATCCAAGGTTAGGAGAGGAGTTTACCCAGAGCTGGTAGGCACCTGAAGGAGCAAAGTGGGCCAACTCCTTAGAGAATATGGTCCAAACCTGGGTAGTGTGGCTCAGATAACACCAGGTAGGAGAGAAAGAGAAGATCAAGATTGGGTTAGGAATTGGGTAGAATGGGAACAGAACTAAGTAAGCAAAGGCAGGGGTTTTGGGAGCAAAGTCAAGAGGAACAAACCAGGCACCCTCAATGAACAGGACCGAATGGCTGTCTCCTGCTGCAGGTGTAAGACCTACATTTCTGGAAGGACAGCTGAACCCATGGGAGTGCCTAAAACCCCCGAGGAATGGGTATTATAATATTAGTGGTCAACCCACTGCACGTTCACAGGGCTTCCTATGTAGCAGTCACTGATCCAAGTGATTTACATAGACTCATCTAATCCTTGCAAAGATCCCATGAAGTTGGTGCCATTTTTGTCCTCATTTTACACATGAGTGATCTGAAGCACAGAGAGGTTAAGGGACTCTCACAAAGTCACACAGTGAGGAAATGGCAGAACCAAGCCTTGAAGCAGGGCCCCAGCAATGTTGAGGACCAGTCCAGCCTGATACTGGGGTTGACTACAGACTGAAGAAGAAAATCCCCGGGAGTAAGGAGGCTTCAGATGAAATTCTATCCCCTGTTTTGGGGGTATTGATGAACTTGTTCATGCTCTCGCTAGTGTCCCTGGGCTGGATTTCTGGGAAGCAGTGTGGGCATGGCTGCCATGGAGATGCTATCTGGGCCAAACCGACAATCTTCAGGTGCAACAGCCACCATCCTGAATGGCACCATGAGGGGCCCAAGGTGAACAGGACCTAGCTCAGGAGGCCTGGTTCTAGTGTGGCTCTGTACCCCTGGGTGCTTCCACTGCACACCGTTGTCTACTCCCTGCAAACCCATAGCCAGCCTGGTGTTGCTCTTGAGTCAGCTCTCACAATAAGTCAGTTACCTGGGAGCCGAGCTGGGAACAGTCTTGTCTGCCTTTTTTCCTGCGTCCCCACTTCCCGGACAAGCCTGCCAGTTTACTTTACCTCCGGGGCCTGCCTCTGGCTGAAGTGCCAGCCCTCTTGCTTTCAGTCCATTGTCCTGCCCACTCCCCAGGTCACAGGGTCTGCCAGGCAGTGCTGGCAGCTGGGTTTCTCTGCTGCCCTTGACAGGAGCTGATGCTGCTTTTGTACATCTGGAGGCTGATCCATCATGGATGCTGCATAAAGTACATGCAGCCACATCTGATCATGCCATCTCTGAATCACATCCTGTTCTCTCAAGCCTTGGGTCTTTGTCCCTGTGGTCCCCTCCTAAGAACAATAGCTGACTCTCACTGAGTACTTACGTGGCACCAAATGCCATGCTATGGGCTTTATGTATGTAACCTCGTTTAATCCTTAAAACAACCCTAGCAAATGGGTGCTCTCGCTTTTCCACTTTCTAGATATGTAACCAGAGGCTCAAAGACAATGCGACTTGACGAGGACCACACATCCAGTAAGGGACTGAACGAGGACTGGAATGTTTGCTTTGAGTGCTGAACCTCCTGATGGATTCTATCTTCAGTGAGTCCAATTTCAGGCATGAGGAGCCCACCTAAGTGCTTGTTCCCACTCAGTGTTTGTACCAACCATGTTTCTTAAATTTTGAGATGATTTAAAGGTAAGAGAAAGAACTTGTAAGGTGGAGAGCCCAAGACCAAGATTTAAAAGTTGTTATGAAGAAAGAAAGATGGGCCAACACTGACAAGATGGAATCCATGGAGATAATTGTAAAGTCCTGCAAGTTCACTCAAAACTGCCATTGCACAAGGGCAGGATGGGAAAAATCATTCACATGTGGAACTGCCTGCCCAATATAAATCAGTGTGACTTTGATGTTGATAAAGTAAGTGCACCTATATACTATATAAACAGGAGCATCATCACCAGGACAGAGGAGGTGATAAAATCCCCGACCAATTCACTGACCAATTTTCAGGTTGTTTTGTATTTGTATTTGGATGACATTTTAAGAACAATATTGACAATCACAAGTATGCCCAGAGAAGGACAGCAAGAAAGAGAGCAGTGATGGGAAGGTAGGAGGAAAGGGCCTGTGGAAATGATGTCACATTAAAATGATAAAATTGGGCTGCCTGGGTGCCTCAGTTGGTAAAGCACTGACTTTGGACCAGGTCATGATCTCCTGGTTCATGAGTTCAAGCCCCGCATCGGGCTCTGTGCTGATAGCTTAGAGCCTAGAGTCTGCTTCAGATCCTGTGTCCCCCACCCACCCCTACCCCCGTCCCTTCCTCACTTGTGCTCTGTCTCTCTCAAAAATAAAATAAATATTACAAGAAGAAAAAAAAAGTGATAAAAGCAACCGGGAGTTGATAGTCACATTAGATAAAGCGGATTAAATATCTGCAGGACTTGCATTCTGGTTCCAGGGGACAGACTTTGAACATTCTAGTAAAAGGTGCAGAAGGCAGATGTAGCTAGATATAAATAAGACCTTCAAATAATTGGTATGGTTTTAGAAAGGCATGAGTGGCCTTGGAAAGAGGGAGCACACTGTTGCTTGGAGGGTGTCTGCAGAGGCTGGAAGAAACTTGCTGGCTGGTTGAGGGTCTCCCTACAGTAGAGGGAATTGAGTGTCCTTCCAACTGCAAGGTTTTAGGAGTCCACAAGACATATATAGGCTGCATTGGCTGCATGCACTAACCAGATATGATGAAAGCTCCAGGGTGTTCTAATCTCCTCAGTGTGAAGTTGGGTCTGCATCGTCATTGACTGTTTTTCACGGGCTCAGCCTGTGGAAGGCTCTGATGGAAACTTGAAAGAGCCCGAGTTCCCACCTGCTTGGGGCAGACATTCTTCTTCCCACTCGTCAGTGTTTGTTCTGGCCACAAGCCACTGCAGAGCTCAGCCGAAGGGGGTGAACTCTGGTACCTGTGTATTGCTGTGAGCAGCAGGGAGTGGGACCCAGAGGGATTCCAGGAAGGGCCCAGGGGTGGGGGTTAGGGGGTGGCTGGTGGGAGATGAAGTTTCCCAAGAATCTCTGAAGCCAGCCCAGGAGCAATGCCATGTCTGGTTCAAGCCTTCAGACAGGGATCACTGGTTTGGAGGAGAGAAGTAAAAGGGCACATGGGCAGCATAAAAAATAAAAAGAGGCTGATCCACATGCACATAAGATGTGCGATTCAATGGCAGCCACTAAATGGCTTGAAGCAGAGGAGTGATGGGATTTTATTTGTGCCTGAAAAAAAATCACTGGGCAGTTCAGTGAAGGGCTGCAGAGGTATAAGATTTGAAAGCAGTGGGCTGGTCAAGAGACGGAGGTGGGTTAGAAAGGGTGGCAGACAAGGAGCTGGTGAAAAGTGGTGAGCTTAGGGAAGGACATTGAGGCACTGCTGACTAGACTGGTGGATGAGCTCTGGTCACATAAGGGATGGGGACCTGATGCACAAGGGACAAAGCATCATGTGTCCTATTTGCTTGGCAGCTGTTGGAGACCTTGGTCAGAAGTCCAGAGAATTTCAAATGTGCCACATGTTAAAGAAAATATTATGCTTAAAAATTTTCAAAATAAAGAATCACAGAAAAGTTTCAAAAAGAGTTCATCATCAGGGCTATGTGGTATTGGCAAAAGAAAAGACAAAGAGATCAATGGGGCAGGCAGAAGAGAGAGCCCAGAAATAGACCCACACAAATATAGGCAACTGACAGGGAAGCAAAGACAACACAATGGAGCCAAGATAATCTTTTCAACAAATGTGCTGGAACAACGGGGCATCCACATGCCAACAAATGGAGTCTAGATACAGACTTCATACTCTTCACAATAATTGACTCAAAATGGATCACAGATCCAAATCTAAAATGCAATACTATTAAACTTCTAGAAGATAACATAAAAAAACCTAGATGACCTTGGGTTTGGTGACTACTTTTTAGATACAACACAAAGACATGGCCCATAAAAGAAGAACTGGTTGGGGCGCCTGGGTGGCTCAGTCGGTTAAGCGTCCAACTTCAGGTCAGGTCACGATCTCGAGGTCCGTGAGTTCAAGCCCCGCTTCGGGCTCTGTGCTGACAGCTCAGAGCCTGGAGCCTGTTTCGGATTCTGTGTCTCTCTCTCTCTGACCCTCCCCCGTTCATGCTCTGTCTCTCTCTGTCTCAAAAATAAATAAACATTTAAAAAAATTTAAAAAAAAACCCATAGAATGCACAAAACCAAGAATGAATCCTAATGTAAACTAGGAACTTTGGATGATAATGATGTGCCAATGTAGATTCATGAGTTGTAACAAATGTACCACTCTTGGAGGGATGTTGATAGTGAGGGAGGCTGTGTGTGTTGGGCGGGCGGAGGGGTGGGGGAGACAAGGTTTCTGTGGGAAATCTCTGTACCTTCTGTTCCATTTTGCTCTAAGAAATAGTGTACTAAAAAACAGCACAACTGGAACCATAAAATTCCTACAAGAAAACAGGGGGAAACCTCCTTGACATAGGTCTTGACCATGATTTTTTGGAATAATACCTAAAGCACAAGCAACAAAAGCAAAAGTAAATAAGTAGAGCTACATCAAAGTAAAAGGCTTCTGCCCAGAAAAAGAAATTTTGTAGAAAATTAAAAGGCATACTATGAAATATGAGAACATATTTGCAAAGCACATTTCTGATAAGGTGTTAATATAAGGAACTCAAACAATTCAGTAGCAAGACTCCCAATAATCTAATAAAAATGGGCAATGGATCTAAATAGACATTTTCTCAGAGAAGATATTCAAATGCTTAACAGATCCATGAAAACAGGCTATCACTAATCATTAAGGAAATGAAAGTCAAAACCACAATGAGATATCACCTCACACCTGTTAGAATAGCTAGTATCAAAAAGACAATAAATAACAAGTGTTGTGGAGAAGAGGGACCCCTCATGCACTGTTTAGTGGGAATGTAAACTGGTGTAGCCACTGTGGAAATAGTACGGAGATTCTTCAAAAAATTAAAAATAGAACTACAACATACGATCCAGCAATTCCACTTCTGGGTATATATGCAAAGGAAATGAAACTGCTCTCTTGAAGAGGTACCTGTACCTACATGTTCACTCCAGCATTATTCACAGTAGCCAAGCCAAGCCATGTACACAACCTATGGTCCATCAACAGATGAATGGATAAAGAAAATATGATATTTTTTGGCCATAAAAATGAAGGAAACCCTACGTTTTGCAACAGCATGGATAAACCTTAAAGGCATAAAGACAGACACTATATGATCTCACATGTGGAATTAAAAAAAGAAAACTAAACTCATGGAAATGAGACAGACAGGTGGTGGTTCCCAGAGGGGGGGGGGGCAAAATGGATTAAGGTGGTCAAATAGTACAAACTTCTGGTCATAAGAGAAATAAGTCCCAGGGAATTAATGCACAGCATGGTGATTACAGCTAACGATATCATGTTGTATGTTTAAAAGCTGGTAAGAGAGTGGATCTTAAAAATTTACATCACACAAAAAAATTGTAACTATGTGAGGTGATGGATATTAACTAAACTTACTTCGGTAATCACTTTGCAATATATACGTATATCAAATCAGTATGCGATACACCTTAAACTCATACAATATTATATGTCAATTGTATCTCAGTAAAACTGGAAAAAAATAGTACAAAGACATTTTTTCCAAGTACTTAAACAATCAGTGGCCCAAAAAATGCCCCATCATCTCAGAATGCTTTCATGTAAATTACCTAACATAGGGCATTCATAACCACAGCCATCAGAATCGGGAGATCTCCCTTGACACACCACTACTGTTTAACCTCCAGACCTCATCCAAATTTTTCCAGCAGTCCCTTATATCCCTTCATAGCAAAAGGACCCAAACTGAGGCCACATGTCACGTTTAGTGGCCACATCTCCTAGGTGGCTTTCAGTTTAAACCAGCTCCTCTGCCTTACTTTGGCTCTCAGGACCTTAATGTTTTTGAAGCTCACAGGAGAGGGACTTTGTTCAGTGATGCTAATTTAATGCTTTCTCGTGATTAGATCAGGTTCTGAGTCTTTGCTAGAACCATCACAGAAGGATGCTGGGTTCTTCTTTTGCATTCTACCAGGTAGAATGTGATTCTTAGTGTGTCCCTTTACTGATGATGTCTACTTGGATCGTTTCATGAAGGAGGTGTCTGTCAGGCTCACTCACATAGAAGTAGTCTTTTCCCCTTTGTGATCAGTAAGAATGTTGGGAGGGAGTATGTAAATGTCCCATTTCCCATCAAGCATCTACCTACTGGTTGTGGTACTTATTGATTATTCCTGTCTGAGTATTACTATCATGTTGGCCAAGAGGGGCTGCTCCAAATATTTGCTTAAGGAATGAATCTGCATCTCACAGCCCAAGATGAGGATGGGTGTGATCACATTCCCTCGTGCCAGGGAGTCACAGGGAGAGATATTCTTCCTCTTCTCATGAAGCCCAGCACAGGGCAGAGGTGGGAGAGATGCTCCCTCTATAAACTCACTTTACTGCTTTTCCCCTCATCCCTGCCAGCAAGCTGCTGCCTGTAAAGGATTCCTCCAAGACATTCAGTAGACCAAAACCTGATACTTGGAACAATTGTGGTCTTTCAGGAATGCAGTGGGGGGGTGGGGGGGGGGTGGTCAGTGAACCAGTAGAGTGACACATTTGATTTCTGTTAAGTGAAAACAAAACAAAAATTATGAATCTTGGCCCCTCCTCTTTTCACTAAAATAAAATCTGATTCCACTGGGAGCCTACTCTCAGCTAGCTGCCTCAGAGGTACTGATCAGATAAGGAAATTCATATTTAAGCATAAATGACTGACTGACCAAGAGACAAACATCCTGGCTGCTGTGTGAACAGCTTGAAGTTGTGCGAAATTTTCAGCCAGGGAGATAAATATAAAGACTCAGCATGGACACTCAGTTTGCTTCAATTTCCAGAAAGCCTAGACAGGAAGTTTGTTTATGAGCATGGGAGGATGCTAAATGCCAGAGAAAGAAAGAAAGGGACTTCCAGCTCCTCACAGGGTTCCTGAGGCTGTGGACTGCAGGGGGGTCCTGTGCCCTGCATTCCCCTGCAAGCCTCGCTGACCCCTGCTCTGGATGCCCCATACCTTTTGTTTCCTTGAGCAGCTCTTCTGTGAACTTGACCACCTTGGCCACTTCCACCCATGGAAAACCTTTGCCCACGGCAAAGATGATGCTTTCATAGAGGGTATCCAGCAGAATGCTTCTGCGGGAGTCTCTCACTTCATCAAACTCTTCCCAGTTCAACAGTCTCCGTAGGTGCTCCCTACCTTCTGGTTTCTGCAGGGCATGATATGAAGGATGGAGAGTGAGACTGAGGAATCAAGATGCCATCCTCACTGAGAAAATCACCACTGGGGTCCTCACAGGGCTCTGCATTGTCCTGAAGAATGACCAGAAATGAGTATGCCTGGGGAGAATCATGCTTTCAGTTTTGGACAGCTCTCCCTCCCCTTTCTGGGAATGCGCTGTTCCTTCTAGCACTGCTCCTTCCTCTCAGAGTTCTCATGCTAGTCATTGCAGCTTCAGCAGGCTTCAAGTCCTGAATTATGGCTCCTCCTTCTTTTCTCTAAAACAAAAGTTGACTTCCCTGTGAGTCCACTCTCAACTAACTGCCCCAGAGGTATTGATCTGATAACGAAATTCATACTAAAGTGTAAATGACTACAAGGAGGCTTGGTGAGCCTATGTTTTAAAAGAAAGAATATGCATTACTTGGTGAAAATTTGGGCACTCTAGCAGGTCAGGCAGGGAAACCTGATCAGGGAACTAGCCAAAAGATCCCATTTCACTTGAGAGTTTGTCTGGCCTTTCCAGAAAGATTCTTATAGGTTATCAACAGATGTAGGAGAAGCAAGTGTCATTAAAGGAGGGAGTAAGAAAAGGTGCGGCATGAAGTGGAGAGCCACTGAACATGGGAACATTGGTCCCTTGGGGTGAGGGAGGTTCCTGGCTGGGGGGGGGGGGTGGGCATTTGTGGGGAAACTGCTCTCAGGGGAAGGTCCAGAGCCCAGGGATTCCTCTCTCACCACCTGACCCAGGCAGCCATTCCTTGCAGTGCTCACAGATCCCCAGGTTGGTGTCAGCTGGTTGGGAGATGTAGAGCAGCCAGTGAAAGCACATGTCCCAGGGCGGGGAGGGAGGCCCCACCAGGAAAGTTTTGCCTGGTGCCTGCCCATCAGCTCATGGCTGAAGGTCAGAAGCTAACCTGTGCACATAGTTGCATGACTCCTCTTGCCTGAGCTCTGTAACAGTGCCCTGACACCCCTCTGTGGAAAGCCCTATTCTGGAAGGTCCAGGCCCCTCCTTACTCACACCAGTCACCATAGAGTTGGGTCTAGGAAATTGATGAAATCTGCCCCCTCCCTGCCTTAAAGCAACAGCCCCCTTCCCCCACCCCCACAACCACACACATTCCCTACACACATTGGCATATAAGCCCAAAGGGCTCACAGGGCCCTGAGGCTGACTGATAAGAGGTAGCATCCCATGGTGATCAGCCCCTAGGGCCTTCCTGGCCCTCCTCAGAGTGGAAGCAGGCACAGTACCTTTATGGCCATATCCTCCTTCCCTTCAGGCAGGCTCTGTCCCCATAGGTTGGGAAAACAGCCTCCAAGCTCCAAGGGCTGGTAAGCCTTTGGTCTGGCATTCCAGCTAGCACCCTCCCCCCCCATTGTGGGCCTCCTGGGCAAGGAGTCATGTCCAAGGTGTCTATCTGAAGAAGCACTGTTGAGGGGCCACTTTACACACACACCTCACTCTTACATCACCGAGCAAACTCCTTTTTAAAAGTTGGGTTTTCTCTTCACCTGAAATTGGAAGACTTTTTTTACTCCCTGGGGTGTTAAGAGTGCCATGCCCCCTGCATCCAGTTGCTAGGAGACTTAGCCAGTACTGACTCAGATTTTCTGGAACCCTGGGGATGAGTGTGTCAGCTTTGTGAGGTCATAGGGTCTGCTTTGAGGTGGTTTCTTCCAGGTTTCTTTTCTGCTGGCCCCTCCTCTCCAGCTGGGTTCTGGGTCTCATCCCCCAACACCTGCTTCAGGGGCCTTGGTCCCTTTCCTTTGTCCCACCTCTCCTTCACAGAGATGAGCTTTCTCAGGCTTTCCTATAAACACTCACGAATGCCCCCATCTTACATATCCTTCTAACCCAAGCCCCACTTCTCTCCTTCCTTTCAAGGTCAAGGATTTATCTCCATGAAAAGACTGACCTCCATTTACTGTCTTCATGTGTTTTTGGACTTTATTCCCACCAAGGTCTAGTTTCATCCCACTTCTTCACTGGCCTGTATCATCTGTGACTTCCTGTTCCCTGTATCCTGACTTTGCTTTGGGGTGCAGGAAACAGCCCTGTGGGGGTGTCCCCTAGCACGGTGCCCAAGCATCCACATGCTGAGATTAGTAGGGATCGAGTCTTCTCCTGGCTAGCTTTGCCCTCTGCATCCTGGAAGCCCTGGTGCCCACTGACAAGGGTGAGTCCTGCTTTCCCTGCCTCCTTGACTGTAAGCCATGACTCCTTGCCCAGGAGTCTCCATGAAGAAAACCTTGGATGCTGGCTTAGGTTGGTGGCTGAACTGTCTGATCCTGCAGCCGCCTCCATTGGTACCTTCCCAGGTCTCCTTGTCTCTTTGCGTTAGGGCCTACCAAGAGAGTTCCTGGCCAGGAGTGACAGCTCCCAGGTTATAGCTTTTCCCTGAGTCAGGGAAGAAGTAAGAGAGCCCAAGCGTCTAGCATCTACCACTTCAACTACTCAAAGTATTATTACCATCAGCCCAGTGACTCCATCAAGCTAGTTCTGTTCTGTACCACTTTCGTTACCCTCATGGTCATATTACTTCAGGGCCCCTTGCTGTCTTTCCCGCCATGAGGAAAAACTTGGTTAGGGCACTTTGTTCCACTCCTGCAAATTACTAGGGTTAAAGGAATGGGGAGGGGGTGCCCTTCCTTCCCACGAGGGTCTCGGGCTCCTGATTCCAACTTACCCATTCTCTTTCTGGCAACCTTCACACTCTTGTTAATCTTACAGAGGGTGTCATTTTGCAACATGTGGTTGCTGCATCATGGATCCCTTTCCATCCTTGTCATCTTTGGCTGATGTTTCTTGGTTTCTCATAAGCTGCTTTCTCCTGAATGACCTCTCTCTCCATGCATTCACTCTCTGCCTTCTGTGAAGACTTCTCTTCCTCTATTTGTCCCTGACATGTTGGTGTCATCCATTGTTCGATCTTTACCCTCTTCTCTTTTTAAACTTCATGTTCTTTTTAAAAGCTCTATTATAGTAACACTTAACATGAGATCTACCGTCAATACATTTTTAGGTGCACAGCACAGTCTTGTTAACTACAGGCAATCCATCGTCCAGCAAGCCTCTAGAACCTATCCATCCCATGTAACTGAAACTTTATGCCCATTGATGAGCACCTCTCTGTGTTCCTTTTCTTCCAGTCGCTGGCAATCACTGTTCTACATGCTGGCTCTATGAGGGTGAATATGTTAGACATCTCATATAAGCAGAATCATACGGTATTTGCCCTTTTGTGATTGGTTTCTTTCACTCAGCATAATGTCCTCAATGGTCACAGGTCACATATTCTTGAGGGAT
Organism: Panthera pardus; assembly: GCF_024362965.1. Lineage (NCBI taxonomy): Eukaryota > Metazoa > Chordata > Mammalia > Carnivora > Felidae > Panthera > Panthera pardus. The sequence goes on along the minus strand of NW_026526688.1, from coordinate 51,796,383 downwards.
TTTTTTTCTAGTCACATGACTTCAATGTCCATCCATTGCAAATGACTTCCAAATTTATGCAATGGATGTGTCCTCTCACCTCTACCCCCAGCCTGGGGAGTGTTAAAGTGCTCAGTCTTCTCCCATAGAATGGATGACTGGGGAGTTTTGCTAGGTTTTTGGGGTCCTTGGGGGCTCAGGATTTTCATGGGGTGTTTTGCCAGGGGGAGTGGATCCTGACACAGTGGTTTGAGGGGGTGAGTCTCCGAGTCTAGACCCACTGGGTGGGAGCTGTCCTTGCCCACAGTCCTGGGGTAGGTCCTACAGGTCAGTCACTGTGCCTGGAAACTCAGGTGTTCTTTCTTGACTTCTCTCCTAAGTGGCATTGATCTGGGGCTCAACACCCTGGACCTAGAGGCTGCTCTCATCTCCTTTTCCATCCCTCTCAATTTTCTCCTCATAGCCACAAGTCTCTGTTACATCAGAAGCTCAAACTAGCTTAGACCAAGTGAGATTTTATTGTTGCACAGAAGTAAAATGTCTTAGGGTATATTTAAGGTGAGGCTAGATCCAGGTGCTCCCATCTGTATTCATTCCCAGGATCTTCCCTGAGATTGTCCTTTGCCACCCCCTTCCTAAAATGCACTTTTCACTCCCCTCACCTGGCTAACTCTCATTGATTTCGCAAAACTCAGCCTGCACATTAGCTCTTCTGGAAAGTCTTCCAGATCCTTCTTCCCCAGGGTGGTTAGGCGTCCCTCCAACTACTCCAGCCAGCAACTGGTGGGTCATTCCTGACTGCCCCTCCCCTGTTCCTTCCCAGACATTCCAAGCTCTACCAACATTTTCTTCTATTTATTGAGTTCCTTCGCTTCAATCCCCATTGCTACTACCCAAGTATATCCCTCATCAGTTTTTTCCCCCACCCCCATCACCCATTCTCTACACTATTGCCAGAGTAAATAAACATACAAAACAAGTCTGATTATGGGATGGACGTTGGCAAGAGGGAACTTGCTAAAGTGATCATAATGTCCTGCATCTTGTTTTGAGGGTTGGTTACTCCAGCATGTATCCTCACTTAAGATCTCTGAATTTTATTTTTTTGTAAATTGTATCTTCCCTTTTCGCTACACACAAATATATAACACACATAAAGTTGAACTATGTCAGTTTCTTGCTTCAAACTTGCAATACAATTGTTGCTCACAGAGTAAGCCCCAAAGACTTCATGAGGCTTAAAAGGCACTGTAATGATCTGGACTCTTCTTTCTTGTCCAGTCCATCCTGGTGGCTATACCCACTGCCTCCGGGCCTTACCCATCCACACTTTTCCAGTCCTCCTCTGTCCTCCCTCCAGAACTTTGCATACACTGTCTTCTCTCCTAGAACACTCTCTCCTCCCTCATTCTGCCTCCATCATTCTGGTTCCTCATGTCTCAGCTTAATCATCTCTTGCCCGGGGAAAGCTTTCCTGAGCCCTTGTGACATGGTCTGTGGCACTAAATGCATCACCAGCAGCACTTTGCACATTGTAAGTGTTCACTTAACCATTTGAATGATTTGTTTTAATGACTGTTTCCCCCTAGATTGTAAGTCATGAGAGTATTTCATTTTATTGATGACTATTTTATTCCCTGTTCTCCAAGCCATAGTAGGCTTGTTGAATGAATGTGACTATCTTTATCATAATGACAGGACATTTCACCTGTTTATTGAGGGCCTCTCCCTATAGCTTGCATGTCCCACAAAGACATGGACAATGCCTTCTTCCTCTCTGGGGCCCTGATGCCTTGTGTAGGGCCTGGATGTGGCTAGTACTCAGTAAGTGTTTGTTAGTTGAATAATTGAAAGCATCATGAGGTGATATTGACAGGAGAGAAACAGGTTATGGACCTACCTATGAACGTGGCTCATTTTGGCCACACCCAATGTTCTTTAGTTAAATATGGACTTTTCTCAGATCTCCCATGAGATCCATACAAAAGCCACAGAGTCCAGCACTCTTGAACTTAATGGTACTTGATATGCCTTTTCCTATTTACTGTTTGTGGAATGAATGTGTGTATCTCAGCTCATCTATCTTACAGGCCTGTTTGGTCATAAAAACAACAAAAAACAAAAAAATTTCATGTACTTACCAAGGAATGCTGAAGAGTACTTTCAGTTAGTAAATAGAGTTATATTCCAGGAGCTTTAACTATCTCTTTTTAATCCTTGCAATAATTCCATAGGATAGATATAATAATGGTCATTCTCATTTCACATATGAGGAAACTGAGGCTTAGAGAGATTAAATACCTTGTACAAAATCACAAAACTAGCGTTGAAACCCTGACTTTAACAGTTGGCCATACTAACAGCCATTGCAGATTGCCGGATTCAGTAATTTTCTAGATAAGACCTGGATGTTTAGGTTCACAGACTCCAGTTAGTGTTCAAGTAGAGTTTACATAACTGCTTCCTTCAGAAGGCTATGATATACACTATAACCTGGAGATTTTGGCTATGTTTGAGTGATTCAGGGCAGATCTGGTCATTACTTTTTCTTTTCATCCTTTATCACCAACTTTTTTTGTAGTAGTTACCATGTTACAACATTAGATCCTCAGACCTTATTCATCGTATAACTGGAAGTTTGTGCCCTTTTACCAATTTCTCCCTATTTCTGTTTCCTCAACCCCAGCCCCAGCAACCACTTTTAAACTCTCTGTTTCTATGAGTTTGACTTTTTTTTTTTTTTTTTTTAGATTTCACATATAGTGAGACCAGGCAATAACTGTCTTTCTCTGTCTGGCTTTTTTCACTTAGCATAATACCTTCCAGTTTTATCCATGTTGTCACAAACAGCAGGATTTCCTTCTTTCTTATGGCTGAATAATATTTCATTACACACACACACACACACACACACACACACACACACATCGTGTTTTCTTTATCCATTCACTCATCAGTAGACACTTAGGTTGTTTCTATATCTTGGTTATTGTGAATAATGCTGCAATAAACATGGAGGGGCAGATATCTCTTTGATATCCTGTTTTATTTATTTTGGGTACATACCCAGAAGTGAAATTTCTGGATCATACATGGTAGTTCTATTTTTAATTTTGGGGGGGGGAATCTTCATATTCTATAATGTTGATCAACATTGTTTTTATCACCTTCATCATCATACTAAGACATGACTGTGGATCCTAGAAGTACAAAAAAATACACAGTAAAGTCATATTTTAACATATCAAATATTAAAATTAAAATATTTAATATTTAAATTAAAATCAGAATATTTAAAATATTTAATATTTAAAAATATTACATCTGGAAGGGAACACAAAGGTATTCTTGTCCATGCCCTTAAATTTCCAGATAATGGAATGAGGCCCAGAGCAAAGGGAACATCACTAGATATCAGAGTTCAGACTGGAACCCAAGGCTCTGACCCGATAATAGTGCCATTTCATCTATGTTGTGTTACCTGTCTATGATGGTCAGTTTTATGTGCCAACTTGACAGGACTATAGTACCCAATTATTTAATCAAACACTAATCTAGGTGTTGCTAAGGTATTTTCCAAGTGTGATTGACAGCTGTAATTAGTTGACTTTAGGTAAAGGTGACTACTCTTGATATTGTTGCTGGACCTCTTCTAATCAACTAAAGGTCTCAAGAAAAAAACTGAAACTTCCTGAAAAAGAAGAAATTTTGCTTTAAGACTGCAGCACCAACTCCTACCTAAGTTTCTAGAATGCCATCCTGTCCTATAGATTTTGGACTAATATACTAACATACCATAATCATATAAGCCAATTTCTTAAAATAAATTTCTTAATATTTATCTATCTATCTATCTATCATCTACCATCATCCGTCAATCATTTATCAATTTATCAATCTATAAATCTACTATCTATCACCATCATTTATCAACTATCTAAAATCATCATCTATCTATCTCTCCTCTTGGTTCTGTTTTTCTGTAGAATCTTGACTGGTTCCCTAAAGGAACTTACATGGCACACATAACTTTTATTTACATATATATAGCATAGGTACATTGAAAGAAAATACATAAAAATAAAATTTTCTAAAAACTTTATTCTACCTACTAAGAATGACCAAAGTAAGGTGAAAGCAGTCTAATAGGACAGTTGACAGATTGGCTATGAGATGCTGGCTTGTGGTTTCAAGAGAACTTGAATTTCGTCAGTAGAGATACAGAGAATTCTTGTTGTTCTCCAACATTTACCTTCCTCCTTTGCATTACTAACAGAATTCTCGTGTTTGGAGAGGGCTGGCTGTTTGATAAAGTTTGTCCCCAATAAAATATAAGTAGCAGTTCCTAGCTGGTATATCAGGGAAGTGTTTTAAGAGGAGCATATCCACCTGACACACACATTTTGTAAATTCATTTACTTATTTTGAGAGAGAAAGAAGAGAGAGAAAAAATGCAGAGAATGAGAGAGAGAATCTCAAGCAGGCTCCATGCTGTCAGCACAGAGCCCAGTGCAGGGCTTGAACTTATGAACTGTGAGATCATGATCTGAGCTGAAATCAGGAGTCGGACACTTAACTGACTGAGCCACCCAGGCACTTCTGGAACACACATTTTGTCTCTCTTTATCATTTGCTCTTCCTGCCAAGAAGATAGATGACATGGCTGAGATCTCAGAAGCATCTTGGACCCTAAGAAAAAGGCTATTCAAATCAGAGAGGTCTTAACCTTTACACACCAAACCAACATCATCAGTTACCTACTTCTAGACTGTTCGTTAGACAACGAAAACAAGCCCATTTCTGTTTAAACCGCCATAATTTGGTGGCTTCTACCACACAATTCTACCAATTCCTACCTGAGGCAGACAGGTACCAGGAGTGGGACTGACAACCTAATATTTGAAAGTAACTGAATGAAGAAAGTAGGTAGAGAGATATTAATATATCAGATATTACAGAATAAAAACTAGTAACCTCATAATGCATTTGAAGACATTTTAAACTGTCACCTACTGTACCTTGGAATGTATATCATATGCCAAACAAAGCTGTAGCATCAGGGAATATGGTAAGAAAAAAACAGACTTCTGACAGCAAAATACAGAGAGAAAGAGAGAGAAATTCAGACTGGAGTAGGGAAGTCTGCAAGCAGAGATGGATGAAAATACATCTTAGAGATATACCCTTCACCTACAGTCTACAATCTATGCTGAGAACATTACAATTTTTTTGCTTATAATTTATTAAAGATGATTTTTTTTAAATTATGGCAAATGCACATAAGATTTACCATTTTAATAATTTTCAAGTATACAGTTCAGTGACATTAAGTACACCCAGATTGTCATGCAGCCATCAGCACCATCCATCTCCAGAACTTTTTCATCTTCCCAAACGGAAACTCTGTACCCAGCAAACAATAGCTCCCCATTCTCTTCTCCCCAAAGCTCCTGACAACCACCATCTTAATTGTCTATGAATTTGACTACTCTAGGCACCTCATATTATTAGAATCACTTGTCCTTTTGTGATGAGTTTATTTCATTAGAATAATGTCCTCAGAGTTCATCCATGTTGTAGCTTGTGTCAGAATTTCCTTCCTTTTTAAGGCAGGATAATATTCCATTGTATGTATAGACTATATTTTGTTTGTCCATTCATCTACTGATGGACATTGGGTTGCTTCCACCTTTTGGCCTGCTATCCACATGGGTGTCCAAAGAGATCACTGTAATTTGGAGTCTTACAGGATCAAAAAACCCAACTCTTTCTATACTTCAAACTAAACAATTTATAAATAATGACTTGAGAATGACAGCCACAGTAAGATAAGACTGGACTGCTATCCCATCAGGCAAAAGTATTGATCTCCTAATAAAATTAGGATTAAACCTTCTGATTGGAGCTTATTGTTAGAAGTTACCTCAGGTCAGTAGTCATGTTTTATGGGCTAAGGGATTACATAGAAGCCAACAGAAAAAGGAAAGCAGCCCTAAAAATTAAGTCTAGATAGGATCTTTGGTTCTGTGTGGTTGTTTGCATATGGAATTGGCTGGAGCCAATTAGAACCAAAGTCAGTTAAGTTTTGAGAGAACAATATTACCATCAAAAGCCTAACCTGACCTGCAACATCCCAAGATTCTTAAACAAAAATGATTCCTGCACCTCCAAACCAAAGCAAATAGGAAGTGAGCTTTAAAAGCTGTGAATTTCTAAGGAAAGTCATTCTTCCAAAGACCATTCTGAGATGGAGCAAGGGGAGTAATGGATGAGGAAAAACCTCCTAGAGGGGAAACAGTGAGGAAAATGCTTAAGAGAAATTCTCCCAGAGGGTGAAGCAACTGGCCAGGAATACAGTCCATGGCCAAGACCAACAGTCCATGCTTATTCTGTGTTCTGTTTAGAATATTCCAGAATTGTTATGGACCAATGACTGCAATGAGTTTCCCATCATTCTCTTTCCTTAATGGGAGTTTTAAAGACAGTTATCTTCCTTTTCTGTCATTGCATATGGGGGATGCTGAGGTAGAATCTTTGACTTTTAGTTTTTAGACCTTTGGGCTACAGGGACCACATTTAGACATAACAGAAAGAAAGCATCACTCTTAGCGGGCATGAATATGAATATGAAAAAGGATATTCATGGATGATGGGTAGCTCAAGAGGGTTGATTCTGAGAGAGACTCTTTGTCATCTATCCAAGATTTATTCTCCCCTAGTCTTACCAATGGGACCTCAATTTTCCCAGAGGGGCAATGTACACAACCGAAAAACATTTCCCTGCCTCCCTTGCAGATTGGAATGGTTATGTGACATAGTCCCTGGGTAGGTTTTCTGGGCTTTGGAAAGCCCATTTGCCCATTATCCCTTTCTTTCTTCCGATTGGGAATGCAGAGATGATCACAGGAGCACTAGCAGTCCTGTTACAAGCACAGGAGTGAGTATCCCATCTTGGGGTCCCTGATGACAGCTAAGGCTACTGCACCAGCCACTGACTACTGGACTCCGGACTTGTGACATGAGAGAAAAAAACACCCACTTCTTAAGCCACTGGTATTTGGGTTTAGAGTTATGTGTATTGACATTCAGTCTCTAACTGCTATAGAAACTAATTTCTGAGGCCCAAGTTGGGTCAAATCAGGTCATGAGATGGACCAGGCAATGGGGGTTTCTTGTTCACAGAAATAAAGCGATTTGCCAGAACCAGGAAGTGGGGGAGTTTAGGTTGCAGGATATCTCCCCTGGTCACCAATGTGCATTGCAAGTCCTACTTCCTGTCAGGGCCCTGAGAAAGGGACAGTCATCAGTCATCTTGGGAAACTTTTTTGGGCCTGGGGAGTGGGGGCAGGAAGTCTGCTCATTAACATAAAAGGAGCTCCATTAAGGACAAATGATCATGTAAGCCAAAGGTTTACCTATAGGGGACACTTGTCAGAAGGTAAATTTAGGCTTTGTGAGCATGCAACCTGTTAGATGGGTGGGAACCCTTAGTTTTCCTGGGCAAGGACCCCTGAAAGTAGGAGACATACACAGGAAGCCTCAGCATGTTTCTAAGCAATCATTCATTCACTCAAAAAAAATGTTTATGAAGCATGTGAGAGAAGCCATTCCACTGCAGGTGTGAGATACAGATATATCCATAAAATCTCCTATGATGTGTCCCCTGTTCCTTGCACTGGCTTTGGGGCAAGCTCATTCTTGGGGATTTTGAACATTTTCTTGCCTGTGTCCAGAAAGCTCTTCTCCCAGGTACCTATCTGACTAGTTCTTTTCACTCAGAACTCAACCAAATGTCACATCCTCAGAGATGCTTTCCCTGACCATGTCCCTAAAAAGGCAGTCCCTTCTTCTCACTCTTTGTATCCTCATCCTGCTTTATTTTGCTTCACAGCACTTATTACCACCTGTCATGTATTTATTTCCTATGTGTTTTTGTTCCCCTCACTAGAATGAATGTCTATGAGAGCAGGATCTTTGCTCTGCTCACTGTAGGGACCATGTCCCTAGAACAGCATCTAACATAGAGCAGAAACTTCACACATATTAACTGAATGAATGAACACACAGGCCTTGTCCTCACAGAGTCTCCAGTCTAGGAGAGGAGCAGACCAATCACAATAGTGCTGTTTGAAGATAAGGGCAGAGCACTCAGGAGGAGAGGAGGGACACCCAGTCCAGACAGGGATGGATGCCTGAAGAAAATGACTTTGTGGAGACAGAGCAGGACTAACTGGGGACTGAGGGTCAAGGCAGAGAAAGAGGATGGAGTCTGGTAGATTAGCCAGGTTGGGGACCACTTCTCCCTCTAGGTCAAGAGAAGTGGGTGGATGATGAAACAAAGAACAGGTAGAGGTGTGGGGTCATGATAGAAAGTTGAGAAGGGCCATTATACAACAGGACCCTAACTTCAATGTGGGAGAGACAGATGTGGAAGTTAGCTTTAGGGCCAGGGGAGAGATCATCTTGGGAAGAAATTTTTTAGAATAACTTAATTGGCTTCTTTGGTTGTGCCAAGATAGCTCTTGGGGAATACTGGAGCAGAAGGCAGAAGGCCACATAAATGGCTTTGCATAAGAAGTGGACAGGACATTCAATATTCAGCCTCAAAAAGTGGGGTCCTATTGGCAGTGAAGAAAGCAGACATGGCAGTTAGGTAAGCAACTGATCTCACATGCCCCAACAACAAAGTCTTTTTGCCTGAGGATAATAAAACATTTGTTGGGGAAAAAGAAATAGCAAAGCCTTAGGGGTAGAAGAGGTGAGGAATCTGGGGAGTTCCAAGGAGGAATTTGAAAGAGGGAACAATGGAGGAAGCTAGTGTCTAAGAGGAGGGGCCACTATGAAAAGTCCTCACTGGCGGGAAGGGGTGAGGACCAAGGCATACATCCCTTTTGGCATACAGGGATGTACCAGAGTCACTTTAAATTGTCCTTCCTCATTGGGCTGTGACATAATCTGAACTGCTCATCTTTACCCCCTACCTCACAGACATCTAGTATGCACAATGATCTGGTTATGAAGAAATTAAGATCAATGTAGGACAGAGAAAAGTAACAAATCAAAAGCTACTCAGTGAGTGGGAATTTGGCAGCAGTAAATGAGATTCTGGTGCATGAAGATGAAAGTTCTAGTCCCCCGAATCCCTTCAGAGACATGGCGAAGGGTACTGAGTTTCCTATCTATGTGGGATGGGGTTGGAACTTGTTTAACTGCTTATTTGAGAACAAAGTGACCACATTCTGATTTTTACTTTACAATAGTAGGGCACAGATGATGTTGTTGCTAAGGGTGAGGGGGCATTAATGGGGTTTGGGCAGGTGGGGAAAGCAGAGGTTTGGAAGAATAGCTGTAGAGAGTAGGACAGTGATAGATACAAGGATAGCCTTATATCCCCTAAACCCAAGCTGTGGAAAACATAATTCAATCAAAGACTTTACCACACTTGGCGAATGCATATTGGTCCAGGTCTAAAGCTTTCCTGAGGGTCTTTCTTGAAGAGGAGGGAGTAAAAACAGGTCAATGCCTAGAGAGGGACAAGTAGCAGAGGAATGATTTTAATCCTATGGACAAAAAGCCCAGCTCCTATTATCTTGGTCAGAAGTCTGTTGAGGCAGTGACCTGGAAAAATTGGTGATGGTTTGGAGTAGATAGAGTGAGGACTGGACCTGACCAGAGAAATATAGAAGCACTGAGGATTAGCACTGGATGCCCAGATAATGTTGATACCAGGAGTTGGCAGAAATTTCAATCCACTGGAATGAGTGAATTCCTCCAGAAGCTTCCAAACCCTGAGGGTGGAAAAGAAGAAGGAGATGGCTGGATTGATCAGCAAGACAGTGGCTGAAAAAATGTCCCATGGGCACTAGGCTGGGTACAAAGTGATCCAGAGATAGGAAGGAGGCAAAGGAATCTGAGGAGAGTGACGAAGTTCAGCTGAGCTTCCAACCCCTGAGGGTGGAAAAGAAGAAGGAGATGGTTGGATTGATCAGCAAGACAGTGGATGAAAGAATGTACCATGGGCACTGGGCTGGGTACAAAGTGATCCAGAGGTAGGAAGGGGGCAAAGGAATCTGAGGAGAGTGACTAAGTTCTGCTGAGCATGGAGAACACTTGTAGTAGGGGGAAGAGAGGAAGAGAGCCAGAGATAGAAGGCCATGGCCTGAGACTGACATCTTAGAGTTGAGGTTTCCAGAACCAAGCATGTCTGGGAGAGAAGACCTTGGGAATGGACATGGGAGTGAGCTGGTGATGTGGGGTATAGACATAGAGTATTGAGTCAAGGGCATTTGAAGCCAGCTTGTGGGCTGGGTGTGACAGAGACATCTAGATCTCAGAGAATGTTGGCTGGAATGAAGCAGAAAGGGAAATTCTGCATCATTGGGTGCCATATTCCCCAGGACTGAGGAAGACAGAGTGAGTCCATGAGATGATAGTAATGAGGAGTGGTGGGTAGTAGCTAAGCCTAATGGCAAGCCCTTCAAAGGGAGAAGGGACTTTGTATGACAGTGAGAAATGGTGGAATAGCAGTTTTTGTGGAAAGCCAGTTCCATTCCTAGGAAGGTGTGAGAGGTGACACAGCATTCCCTCAAGGGCTGCAGAGGAAGTGGTGAGATTAGGAGGGTTGGGCTTCAGTTACAGCAAGGAAGCAGAGGCGATGCTCCATGAAAAGGTTGATGATGTAGATTTCAGAAGACACAATGCAAGCACCAGCACAGACAAAGCAGTGAAAGAAAGAATAAATGCAAAAGAAAACACAGAGTGGTATGAACAATGCCAAAGGTGAAAGATAGGTTGACTAGAGAGTCCCAAATTTTACTGGGTTGCTGGAAATCATAGAGACAAGACTCTTGGGAGTGATGACTGTCCAGAGGCTACAGGTTTCCTTGTCTGGGTGATGTGGAAACCTGCTGAAGTTTTTACTCTGTGTCTGAATGGCTGAATTTACATGCCAGTCCCAAGTCCCATAATGAGCTGTGACCCCCCTCCCCCCACTCTCCACTCATTGTCTCCTCTCTCCTGCATTCTCTGTGTCCCCCCGCACTGGCTTATCTCTTCTGTTTTCAGGCACACACAGGCCATCTCCTCTGGTTACCATCTTCTCTCTTTCCTACCTTTCACTGCAAACTTCCCAATAACTGCCTCTATTTGCCTACCATGCTCTTACATACAGTCTATCTTCTGCTCTCACCTGTCTACTAAAGTAGCTCTTGTGAAGCCACCAAGCCTCTCTGCACTGCCAGCAACTAGGGCCATTCATTTCCCCACCTTTTCTTCCTTGATGTCTCAACAGCCTTTGGCTGGATTCCTCCATACTTGAAATATTCTTTTCTTGGTTTTCTGCACGCTCTTGCTTTTTAACTCTTCTCATTCCCTTCTTGACACTTCATTCTCTTTCTTATTCCTTTAATAAAATAATTCCTTCTCTGGGCCTATGCTGTTCTCCCCACAAAAAGTAAAGTGTAGTGGTTAGACACATGGAGGCTGATGCCAAGCAGCCTGGATCCAAATTCTGACCCCACCGCATGCCAGCCAAATGTCTTTTGGAAAGCTAAGTTTTCCAGGACTCAGTTTCTCCATTCAAAAATTGGTATGATAATAATATCTACTTCATAGGGTAGATGAATTGGCATTTACTGAATATCAATGAATGTTGTACACTTTTCGGGTACTCAATGAACCAATACATACCATCTGAAATGTGTTTGTGCTTCTTATGTTCTACAGTTGGCATAAAAAAATCTGGATTTCAGCCAATGACTATTGTATTTGACAATATTTGTTCTTATTAAAATTACCTGGGCAAGCCCAGTGTGACTATTACCTTTATGTATCAACTTGACTGGGCTAAAAGATGCCCAGATTGCTGCTAAAACATCATTTCTGGACTTGTCTTGAAGGTGATTCTGAAAGAGATTCATATTCAAATCGGTAGATTCAGTAAAGCAGATTGTCCTCCCCAATGTGAGTGTGCACCATACAATCCTCTGAGGGCCCCAACAGAAGAAGAAAGTGGAGGGAAGGTGATTTTTTTCTCTCTGTATAAGCTGAAACATCCATCTTCTCCTGACCTTGGACATCATTTCTCCTGGTTCTTGGGTCTTTGGATGCAGGCTGGGACTTGCATCATCAGCTGGTTTTCGGGCCTTCTGGCTGGGATTAGGGAGGGGAGGGCTGGGTGATGGGTATTGAGGAGGGCACCTGCTGGGATGAATACTGGATGTTGTATGGAAACCAATTTGACAATAAATTTCATATTAAAAAAAAAAAAAAGAACTACATCACCAGTCCTTCTGGCTCTCCAGCTTGCAGATGTGGGACTTTTTAGCCTCCATAATTGCATAGGTCAATCCCCCATAACCTATTTCTACATATCTATATCTCTAAATATTCTATTGGTTGTATTTCACTTGAGGATCTTGACTAATACACCTATATTTCAAATACAGAGTGATCTCCACTCTGTAACACACATCTGTGCACATCTAATTGGACTAAACCCTGTATCTGTCAGCCAGAAGCAAGCCTTGAGTGATTTCATTTGTAGAACTGATCAGTCATATTTATATTGAACACACATTGGCTAAGTCTTTGTTTCTTGACGGCAATTCATTATCAGTTCCAGTTGTTTCTGCGGGTGACTCTTTAACCTCATTAAATTCCATTGAGGAAACCACCAAGTTTCAAGTTACATAGTTCATTCCTGCCTCTAAGCAACCCTGAACCTAAACATGAATTTTCTAAGAAAGAATAGTTTCCTGCCCTCAGAGAGAGAGAGGGAGGGAGGGAAAGAGAGAGAGAGAGAGAGAGAGAGAGAGAGAGAGGATTTGATAATTCCAGGCTTCAAAATTTCACCAGAAGTGTTGTCAACATAAAGCCAAAATGACCACTTCAGTCTAAAATGAGTAAGTAGGGTCTTACAAGGGGGGAAACTGGTTATTCAGCACTGGTACAGAAAACAGCTGATGGATATGTGTACTTGTCAGATGGTTCTTTTAGGACTTCATATACCGAATTCCTATCTCTTGCAATGACATCATATTTCCTTTTCTGATTTATTCAAGGAGATGGGAATCAGCTAACCATTTCTCCCCTGGTGTTTCCAGCTCAGTACTTGTGTTTCCATGGAGCACCCCCTGTCAGCACAGGCTGCTCATGGCCTACCCAAGCAGCTGGAATCAGGTGGGAACCCCTGGTGCTGGGAGGGCTTCCCTGAAAGCCCATGGGGGCTGTGTTTAACAGTCTTGAAGAGTGCAGCCTTGGGCAGAGGGCCAGGAACAATCTGTGTAACCCATTAAGCTAATTATTCTCTCTGCAGATGGTGTCCTCCACTAATCCTCTCTCAGTTTGTCATAATCCAGTTTTGTTCTGAGGAGAGCTGCTGGGTGTCTGGCTTTCATGCAAAAGGACTGTCTGCTTAAGCAGAGGAGGTAGGTCACCTGCTCTGTGGGGCTGGGGCTCTGGGCTCTTAAGCCAAGGAGAGCAGCCGCAAGGGCTGTCCAGAAGAAGGCCACTAGTTCTGTGGCCCCGGGGAGGCTGAATCAGCTTCAGAGAGAGGGGCAAGCATCCACAGTGGTCTGACTTTCCTCCACTGGCCACTTCCCTGGGGTCTCAGAGGGCTCAGAGGAGCTGGCCATGCTCTTTTGCTCTGCAGAGGATGGTGAGTCTTTTTGAGTCTCAGTAGGTCTGTGTCTCTTAGGGTCAGCCTCCCCAGGGGTAGAGTATTTTGGCTCTGGGAAGTCACAGCCAAGAGGGAGGTGTTTCAGCCTGAGACTCTGGGAGGGACGTCTTGAGCAGGATGCATGTGGTGATGCAAGATTGGTTCTCTTCCCCCAGCTTGCTGGGCTGTTTGGTGGTAGGTCATGTTTAAACACGGTGCTGCTAAGATTCAGGTTCCTGCTCGTTAATTTACAGGATGTTAATATTATATAGCCTGTCTGGTTCTCCCACCTGCACCGAGGGGGTGAACAATGCAGTCACTGGAGCCAGAGAGGGAGAAATCCCTCCTGAGGACCCCCCTCAATCTCTTAGGGTGGAGGGGAGCTGCCCCTCCACTCCTACAGGGTGAGGATGGCCCACGTTGGGGTGGTTCAGGGGCCATGTTTGCTACTCAGAGGGTCAAGACTTCAAGAGAAGGCTATAAAGAGCCAGGGCGAATATAGAGATTGGCAGGAAAAAGGGTCAGGAGTCCCTAGGAATTACATTATTGAATTTCCTCTACTGGCTTCAGGGTTAGCATCGTTGCACCCATTCCTACAGAAGAAAATGGGGCATGGAGATGTTAAATTGTGGAAGCACCACTAAGTCAAACCCAGGTCTGCCTCAAACCTCTTTCCTCCTTGTTGCTCTTTTTAGTCATCCCTGGTTGAGGCAAATGCCATCCTCCTGTCCCAGGTTTAATGACAAAGAGACTGAGACTTGGGGTAACTGGGTGATTTGCAGAGGGCACACAGCCAGTGAGGGCAGACTCTCAGCCAAGTCCAGCGTGACTGACACTAATTATCTCTGTGCTTCAGTTCTGCACCTTCCCATTGGGCTCCACCCCACTGCAGACTCATCCTCTACTTGGAGAAGGAGGTCCACTCCATAGTGATAGGCAAGGGGGCATGAACCACTGCCTTCTGGCAGTGTAACCATGAAGGAGGCCCGGGAGGGCATCTGGTTCCTTCCCACAGCCCAGAAGTACACCTCAGACAGTGAGAATATCCTCTGCTCTGGGAAATTTCTAGAGAAGTATAACCTGCATTATTCTTTGTTTATGCTCTTAGATATGTAAACATCATCCAGAAATCCTCTTATTATGGTGGTCTCAGACAGGTCTGCTTTCCTTATCTAAGCTGGGGAAAATAGGAGAGCTGGTTGCCATTTTCAGCACCAACGTGCTTAAACGTATGTCTGTGTATATGTGTGTGGGTATGCATGTCTATATGTGCGTGTCTGTGTGCATGCCTGTAATGCGTGTGTATGTGACTGGGTGTTTGTGTGTTTGTGCATGTGTATGCACATAGGTTTGTGTGTGTGTGTATGCATGTATGTGTATGCATGCATGTGTATGCAGGGGACCTGGTTTTGCTGAGAGACCACTGGACTAGTGGTCACAACACCTAGACCTGCTGACTGCATGGTACCCCTGCTCTCTGGGCTTTGGTGTTCTAGGTGGAAAGCTAGCAGGATGGAGTCAAGGAGCCATATCTTCTTTCCAGTGCAATAGCCTATGCATGCAGTGTTCAGCAGCTTTCTCAGCTCCAAGTTAAATAACCCCAGTCCCCATAACCTTTCCCTGTAAAGCACATTTTCCAATCCTTTAATCATCTTGGTTATTTTCCTCTGAACTCCCTCCAAGATACCTATGTCATTGGATAAGTATGTCGTATAAATTAGTCGGTAAATCAATCTGTCAACAATATCTCTTGAGCAACCACCCTGTGGCTTGCAGGAGGTGCTGGGCTGATACAATCCAACCACACAGGAACAGAAAGATTTTTTTCACTGTTGCTCAGACCAAGGGTTCATTTGTCCAGCAGTGGCCTGAGGCATAGTAGACATGCTGGGAAGATATTGTTCCTTCCAATACCATCATCTCCAGAAGCTCAGGGCTGTGCCTCAACAGCAGTATCTGAGAATGTTTTCAGTAAACACTTAAGGGCACCTGTTCTGTTCTGAGCCCTGTGCTAGGCAATTTGAGGGTTATAAAAATGAGCGTGATGCTCCCTGACCACCTGCACAGAGTACAGAGTAGGGTGGATTCAGAAGCAAAGAGGGGTAAGTGGGTCCTAACTGAGGACCTAGCCAATCTCTCAGCTGCAGATAGGACATTGGTGCTCAATGTGGGCTGCTTTGAAAGCTTTTCTCCCAGATGCAGCATAATCAACAATAAAGTGAAATAGCCAAAGAGTTTGGAGGAAACTAGGCTTTTATCTGAACAATGATTTCACTCCTCATTAGCTGGGTGAACCTTGGGCGAGCTAGTTAAGTTCCTGAGTCTCAGGTACTTTACATGGCAGGGTGATATCTACCAAGAGGGATTGTTTGAGATGAGACAACATCACATTTGTCAAATGTCTGGTGCATAGTAGGTGATTGATATTATAGTCTGCCTTCCCCTCACCAGCTCATTAAGGATCAGTTTCTGCAGTCTTCAGTTCCTTTGGTTGGATCTTGGCCATCCCACTAGTTGGGGTTTTAAGTTCTATGAGTCGATCATGTGATGTATACAGTATACAACAGAATCATCTTTGCTTATTGATCCTAAAATAATTTTCTTCAAGGTTGAAGGGCAATATTTTACTTATAGTATAGCATATGCTTCATGATTTTATAGTCTGAGATCAACTGTGATCTTAGCTTTTATCTTTATGGTTGGAGTCCATATTCTTTTTTCAGTTTAGCCTTGACTTTTTGTATTAGAAAGAACACTTGGCCCTTGACCAAGACCTCTGGCTAACCTGAAGGATAACTTTGGACAGGTCACTGAAGAGACAGCTGTAGTACAAAGCAAACACTTCTCAAATATAAGTGTGCACCAAAATCATCTAGAGGTCTTAGTAAACAAACACAGATTGCTGAGCTCCATCCCAGAGTTTCTGATACAGTGAGTCTGGGTGGAACCTGATAATTTGCATTTCTAAGACATTCACTGGTGATGCTGACTCTGTGGGTCCAGGGCCTGCACTGTGAGAGTCACTGATGTAGGAAGAACAGCTTTGGACCTTAGCGGAGCTTGGCCAAGTTGACCCTTCTGAGCCCGTTTCTTTATTTATAAACCTCTACCTTACAGATTCGATTTAAAGGTAATAATTAGAGAAATTATGATGAGCAAAGAACTGCATGAAACTATAAAACACAATGTAACTATTAATAGTTTAATATTCCACATCAGCTTTAGCTTACTCACTTATAAAATGAAGATAATAATAGTAATTTTTATAATGATTAAGTGAGATGACCAATATAAAAGCAACTTATGAAATATAAAGAACTACGGAATTTGGTTCTTATAACTTCCCTAAGCCTCACATTCCTCATCCATAATATGACAAGGTGCTCAGTGAGTTTATTTTATGTGCCAAGTCATGCGGTAGCTCATTATTCTACATGTGGATAATGCAGGTTTGTAGTTAATACCCTGCTGATGCTGCCTTGTGTCCTGTTGGATCCTTTGGTCAAAGCTCCATGTTGGGCCACTGTTGTGTTAGGATGCTTTTGGCTACAAGAAACGGAATTCCCAGCTAAAAGTGTTTTTAAGTTAAGGATTTTGTTGCCCAGAGGCAGAGTGATTTCATGGTTGATTAATTCAATGGCTTGACCAAGTTAAGACTCTAGAATTCTTTTGGCTTTCTCCTCGTGGTCACATGGTGGCTGTAGAAGTGCCAAAACTCACATCCACATACAACAATCAAAAGCATGAAGAGACGAATCCCTGACTTGTATACTTTTTAAAGTATAAAAAAAACCTTTTTAGAAGCCTGTTATTGGCCAGGGTGGTATCACATGTCCTTTGACAAGGGAAATGGAATTACATGATTAGTTTAGACTAGTCAAATATTCAACCTCTGTGGCTGGAAGAGATTCATGAAGCATGTGGTCACCCAATCAAGCCTCTGTCAGCAAGTGAGAAAGTCAGCAAGTGTGTGAAAGAGGAGGTGACCAGCAATGTCCCTTTCCAATCAGAGTCATGTCCATAAGGCTTTACTTGCACACCTCCCCACAACGTTATGAGATTTTCCTGTACCTGGGGCACAGCTAGGAAGGCCCCTCACCAGAATATCAAAAAGAAGTTTAAACAGGTGTTTGCCATCCTTCATAAGAGAAATGGAGCTCTCCGGGAGTCAGGGGAGCAATCCATCCCCCTTTCCCAGCAGGGAGGTTACTGATCTAGAAGGACAGACTCAGTGGCCACAGAGTCTTTCCCAGGCAAAGTGCTTGACCCTGAGAATTCACAAATCAGCACTGCAGCGTTACTACTGTGTGTGGTGTTTCCTCCTGAATCTAGCATAGTGCCAGTACTTAGAGCATGTGCCTGACAGACACTTAAGTGCTTAAGAAAGATACTCTAACTGCCACAATTAAAGTAGTTTGGTCAGCAAGCAGGTTTGGGGAAAGTGAAGGCTTTCATAGTGGAATAGATTTTGCTAGCATTCTAAGACAGTCATGTCTGTGGAATTTTAAAATCTCATTCTTCTTCCTCTGTAAGAGCTTTGTCAACCCATTGGAGTAGTGAATCCAAGCGTTTTCTGAGGGAAGGGAAGCCCCCCCCCCAACAGGTTTCTGTTTTAAGGAACAGACTCTTATCTAGGCTCAGGGATGGCTAACAGCTCTGAAAGGAAACAAATCCTGGATGGGAGTGGTTGGCCACAGCCTTCACTGTCCTGGCTCCTTCTGACCATGGGGTGGATGCTCTTGCTCCTGAAGCTCCCCACTTAACCCTTAGTAAGTGACATAGGAAAGCTGTGAGGTTGAGATCCCCAGGGGTGTCTCTAGGGGAGATATGTGCAGAGTTGAGGAAGATAAACACTGAGAAGGTGGAAGATTGTGTCCAGTTCCCCTGTGTAGTGTCTGTCCATGCTTAGCAAAAATGATTTCTCTAAATGAGATCCTACCTGGAGCTCTAGCACAAGAGTCAGATGGACCTTATTGCTTTTCTGCTTTGAGGGTCTCATTTTACTGGCAAAGACATGGAGGTCACTTCAAATAAGACAAAGAACCCAGGGCTTTGGACATCAGGGTCCATGCCTGTTACAACATTCTTTGTGATTTGTTTTAAAATTTTGGAGATGTGTATCAGATCCATGCAGGAGCAGGATGGTGTGGCTACTAGATTTCAGAACTGTGGTTCTCAAATCTATTTGTTGTGAAACTGCCCAAGGCATTTAAAAAACATGGCTCCTCTAGGAGGAGGCCTGGAAGCCTACATTGAAAAGCAATTAATGACAAGGGTTGGTGAGGATGTGGAGAAACTGGAATTCTTGTGCACTGTTGGTGGGAATGCAAAATGGTGCAGCCACTATGGAAAACAGCATGGCGGTCACTCAAAAAATTAAACATAATATCAACATACGATCCAGCAATTCCACCTCTGGGTACATACCCCAAATAATTGAAAGCAGAGTCTTGAACAGCTTTTTGTACACTCATGTTTAAAGCAGCAGCATCCACTATACCCAAAAGATGGAAGCAACTCAAGTATCTATCAATGGATGAGTGCATAAAGAAAATGCGGTATACATATACATACAAGGATATTATGACACCTTCTGCTGAAGCAGTACCTAAGGGGGCTAACCACTGAGGGCTGTCATTTGAGAAGAATAGGTGCAAAGTGCCTAAGAGCATACATACCATAATAGGCTTCAACACCCATTTTTAAATTTTCATTGCAACCTTCCTAGCACTTTCTGAGGAAAGCATGTCTCCTTGTTTTGTATGTAAGGCATTGAGCAGTTAAGTCACTTGCCTAGCCACATAGCTGGTAAGTAGCTGAGCTGGTTTAGAACTCCAACTTCCTGTCTACATCCAAGGCTCTGTCCACACCTGCCACCTGTAGATGCAGGTAACAGAGGCTCCACCTTGAGCCCTGGACATTAGAGGGGCTGGCCCTGGCCCATCTCCATTGACACTCCTTCCTAGGGGATGAGGAGTCCAGAGACACCAGGGGATGTGCCCCACCCGGAGTGCATACTGGGGACTCGGGATTCCTTGGAAATTCTAGAGCCTGCATCGCCTCTTCTCTGGGTCCATGCTCCCAAGGCTCCTAGTAAGGTATGCAAAATCCTTACTAGGTTAATAAATGAAAGACAATATCTTTACACAGCACACACAGGTAAGATACTTAGCCATTCAGAAAACCAGTACTGGTGTCCATGCTTCTGGATTCAAACCCCAGCTTCCCTTCACAGCTTCTGCCTGTCTCTATGTATTTAAATCTCTTTATGTATTTAAACTTCTCCATTTTCCCACTACAAAATGGAGATGATAGTGGTGGGTCCCACATGTTGTGTGGGGATCAGACTGTCAGGGAAAGTGTAACGTAAACAGGTGCTAATGTTATGAGATCCTCATTACAGCAGGCTCTCCCAGTGACATTGCTGAGTCTGATGCACCCTCTGCTTCTCCTGACCCAGCCTGGTTCTCTCCTGTCTCCAGATAAGGCTCTAAGCTCTGAGGTGCAGGATGTCTCCTGTCATGCTCTCTGGGGTGGCCTCAATGCCCAGCCTGGGGTGTAGTCCGTATCTGCTGAATGACAGAATGAAGATGGGGCAGGGTGGCCAACAGGGTATTGAAGGAATCCAGGCTTTATGAGTGAGACAAAATGCAAGCTGGAAGGAGGAGAAAGCCCACATCAGCAGTTGCCTTTTGGGTTCACAGTATGGAATCTTGCACTGGTGACCAATAATGAATGTGTCCTCCACCTGGCCTGGTAGTGACATGGGAGTTGCACTCCTTCGAACAGTGGGAAACAGCCTGTGGGTTATGTTTCTGAGTACTTCCAGAGCCCATAGTTTTATAGTTGGGAACGTGGAGACCCAGTCAGCAGAGGCTGAAGGCTCAAGGGCACATGACTGCTTCCCTTCCTGGAGGCTTTCTTTCCTGGCAGGATGTGCCCATCCCAGAATGTGTTAGCAGTGATTCTCTAACCTGGCTGTGCTTCAGAATCACCTAGAATGATGGCTCATACCAATTCCCACCCTCAAAGGTTTGGATTCAGTTCTAGGAAGTGATGTTTGGAAAATCTGGGACTTCAACCAAAACCTCTGGTGGTTTGGATGATTTGGTGTTGAAGACTGAGGTTTGGGAACCACTGGTTTGGAGAAGATCTTTACAGAAATTAATCTAAGATTTTATTTCTTCTATTTGTGTATTTCTTCATTCCCACAATAATTTAAGACATTATAGAAATCCAAGAGATCCAGGGGTGCTTGGGTGGCTCAGTTGATTAAGTGTCTGACTTGGGCTCAGGTCATGATCTCCCAGTTTGTGGGTTTGAGCCCCGTGTCAGGCTCTGTGCTGACAGCTCAGAGCCTGGAGCCTGCTTCAGATTGTGTGTCTCCTTCTCTCTCTGTCCCTCCCTTGCTTGCACTCTCTTACTCTCTCTCTCCCTCTCTGAAAAATAAACAAACATTAAAAAAATGAAAAAAAAAAGAAATCCAAGAGATCCAATGTTAAAATAAATGCTCATTAATATAAAAATCAGTCAAATGGGTTGTTAGTGTTGTATAAGCTAAATAACTACTCAGCTGACTTTTTCATCTTTTATTAGCAATAACATGTATTTACTCAGAGTTGGAGAGAAGTGGTTCTAATTCCTGGCTATATGTTAGAGTCCCACAGGAACCACTAGAAAAGTGCCAGTTTGGTAGAGATCTCTGAGGTCGGGTTCTAGGTAGATTATTACATGTAACCAGGTTTGAGAACTACAGCTACGGCATTGCCAGAGCTCCCACTACTCACCAGCTTCATGGCATCCTCAGGGCAAGCCTACAAAACAGGAAGGGATTTTGTTTTTATTTTATTAATGAAAAAGGATGAAAAGGCTGAGGCCCAGACTGGTGAATGAACCAGCCAGAAGCTAGAGAGGGAGAGGTGGTCTTTGTTTATAGATGCTATTAGCTCACCTTGACCCAGTCAAATCTTAGTTGTTACATTTTTCTGTTTAGTTGAGAGCAGGGGTGAATCAGACCTGTGTGGCCTTGTGTGCCTTTCAAAGAGCAGAGGGTGGCACAGGGATGGTCTGCTATGGGCTGCTTTTCTTTGGAAGCTACAATTCAGGAGAGCCACTGGCTTCTTGTAGAGTCATAGACTTTCAGGATGGACAACGTCTTTAAGGGCCAACTTGCCCAGCCTCCTCATTTTTTGGAGAAGAAATCAGAAGTCCAGAGATATGGTGTGAAATCTCTGAGTCCTCATTACCCCAGTGAGACAGCATCTCAGTCACCTGGTCCAAGTTCTGAGCAGTCCAGTTTCCTAGACCTTGAATAGACCTTGGGTCTTCTTGGAGAAGAAGGTCAAGGAGCAGAGCATAAGCTTTCCCAGAGGGAAGAATTGGGCTGGATGCTCTCAGGACCCCACATGACCTTCTCACATCCCAAACATGCCCTGGCAACATGCCCCCTTGTTGACAGATGCTGGAAGTTTCTGCTACCCTTTCTGATCATCTCCCAATCTCCTCCCACCCACTCTTGGCCACATTTGCCAGAATGACAGACTCTATAGAGTTTTATTGCTCTGGTTTTGTAAATCAGTTTCTTGTAACATACCAGTTGCTTCCATTCTCTGAATTTCCATGACTCCATCAACATGTTTTGGGAGCTGGGTGCTTTGTCACCTACCACCACCTGCCCAGGTGAGAAGTAGCCAGTAAGCCCCCAGGCGAGAAAGGAGTGTTTTTCCAGCACTCACATTAGCTTCTTGGCTGAACCAGGATCTTCTCTTTCCTTGTGCAGGGATTACTGGATCACATTCCAGCTTTTTCCAGACTCTTTGTTACCTTATTACCTGGCAAAAGAGACAGATGGAAAGACACTGTTCCCCTCTGCCCAAGACACTAATCTAAATGCTTTCCCTTCCTTTCTGAGAAGCCAAGAATGTGTCTCTCATCACTGATCCTCGGGTCTTTGGGGAGCCCATAGCAGACTACCCATCATCCTATGGCAGAAGCCAGATTAGGAACCATCAGAAGAGTGGAAGAACTAACATCCAGCACCTACAGGGTGCCAGGCATTTTCAAACTTATGCTTTCATGTAGAACTTGGGGTAATTTTTATTTTTTTCAGATGAGGAAACTGGGGCTTGGGCTACTAGTTAATTTAGCCAAAATTACATAAATAACTAGTAAGTGGGGAAAAGAACCAAAATTTAACTGCACCCATGTAACCATCAGCTTCACTGTGTCTTGCTTGAAGCTCTGCATTAAAAAAGAGAGAGAAATAGAATGTCTGTGACATTCCTCTTCAAAAATATTTTTGTAATTTTTAAAAGTTGATCATGGTTTGGCTAGAGTAGATGTTCTCCTGCTTGTGCTTCCTAAGAGCACCCTGCATTCTTCTTATCTTTCCCTTAAGTTACTAAGCATTTAATTTAGGGGACCCTGGGCACATAGACAATTCTTTCATAACCAAAATATACTTGAGCTGCCTGTTGGCATTTTGCAGCATACTAGTAGAATCAGAGAAACTCATTCTGATGTTTAAAAAAATTTTTTTCCAAAGCCAATTATTTACTAAAACCTCCCTAAGAAGCCCCAAGGGGTCATTTCATAGCAAAATATCCAACAGATCTTCACCTATCTTCCCCTCCCTCCTGATTTTTTCTAGTTTTCCCTCCAAATTTTTTCTCTCTTGATTTTAGCCAGTACTACTCTCCATTTTTCTCTTACTTTTAACTACCCGATTAGTTTTGTTTTTCTTAAGTTTCTTGAGAGTTTTCTAACGTAAATGAATCAAAGCCATCTCTGGTTTTTCAATTCTGCAGACTTCCTCTTGCTCCTTAAGCACAACTAAGCCCCAAGCCAAGTCACCATTCCTCTGTGTGGGGATGGGAATGTTTGGGACTGGACAGGGGGAGGTGAGGCACTGAGAGATGTGGTAAATTGTATGGTGCACCAAGTAAGATTACATTTGACTGCAGGTATGCTCACTTTGGTAGCACATATATATTTGACTGCAAATGATGGAAAATCAAGTTTCAGTGGCTTAATTGAAAAACTCAGAGGCAGTCCAGGGCTGGTATGGTAGTTCCGTGGCCATTGGCATGTAGGCTCCTTCTATCTCTTATCTTTAGTATTAGATTCCATCACGATGACAAAATGGTGCCTGTAGTCATTGTGTACATGTTCCAGGCATCTGGAAGGAGAAGGGAGTGAGGGGGAAAATGTCTTAGCACCCTTGAGAGAGGTTTCCTAGAAACTCCTCCAAATGACTTCTGCATAAAACTCATTGGTCATCCTGGGGTGCCTGGGTGGCTCAGTCAGTTAAGCTTCTGACTGGCTCAGGTCATGATCTCACGAGCCCCATGTTGGGCTCTGTGCTGACAGCTCAGAGCCTGGAGCCTGCTTCAAATTCTGTGTTTCCCTCTCTCTGACCCTCCCCTGTTCACACACTTTCTCTCTCAAAAATAAATAAACATTAAAAAAAACCCTCATTGGTCATCCCCACCTGAAAAAAGAATTTAGAAAATGTCATTTTATTAATTAGATATATTGCAGCCTCCAATATTTAGGATTTTGTGAGTAAGAAGAAAGGGAGAATGGGTATTAACAGTCTTTGCCACATACGGTGAAAATTTTGATCACTCTCCCTCTTGGGACTTTTAAAAACTCTTCAAAAAATTAAGTCTTTTATTTTGAGGTAATTGTAGTTTTATATGCAGGTGTAAGAAATAATACAGAGAGATCTATAGTCTTTACTCAATTTTCCCCAATGGTAACATCTCATCAGACTATAGTACACTATCACAGCCAAGATATTGACATTGATATAGTCAAGATATAGACATATCCTGCACCACAAAGATCCTTCATTTTGCCTTCTTATAGCCTCACCCACTTTCCTCCTTAACTCTGGCAACCATTCCTCTGTTCTCCATTTCTATAATTTTGCCATTTCAAGAAAGGAAGATGAATGGAGTCAGAATATGCAACATTTTGCCTCACAATTTGTGGTGTGCATCAATAATGGTTTGTTTCCTTTTCATTGCTTGAGTAGTATTCTATGGGATAGATGTACCACCAGTCTGTTTAAGCATTCATTCATTGAAGGACATCTGAGTTGTTTCCAGCCTCTGGCTATTACAAATAAAGCTGCTATGAACACTTATGTAAAGACTTTTGTGTGAACTTATGTTTTCATTTCCCTGGAATAAATGCCCAAGAGTGCAATTCCCGGGTCTTATGGTAGCTGCTTGTTTAGTTTTATAAGTAGCTGCCAAACTGTTTTCCAAAGTGGCCGCAATATTTTACATTCCCATCAGCAATGTGGGCATATAAAATTTTAGTCATTCTGATAGGTAGGTAAAGATTTCTCATGGCTAATGGTGTTGAACGTCTTTTCACATGCTCATTTGCAATACATATTTCCTCTTTGGTGAAGTATCTGCTCATGTCTTTTACCCAATTTCTAATCAGATTCTTTGTTCCCTTATGAGTCTTGAGGTTTCTTTATATATTCTAGATAACAATTCTTTGTTGGACATGTAGTTTGCAAGTATTTTCTCCCATTCTGTAGTTTGTCTTTTCATCTACTTAATGAGGTCTTTTGCAGAACTGAAGTTTTAGATTTTGATAAAGTTAAATTTAATCAATTTTTCTTTTTCTGGATCATGTGTTTGAGTCTAAGAACTTTTACCTAGATCCTAAAGATTTCCTTCTATTTTTTCTAAAAGCTTTATTATTTTATATTTTACATTAAAGTCTGTGATTTTGAGTTAATTTTTGTATAAGACATGAGGGTTAAGTTGAGATTAATTTCCTTCCTTCCTTCCTTCCTTCCTTCCTTCCTTCCTTCCTTCCTTCCTTTTGAATGCCCAATTGCTCTGGGACTGTTTACTGAAAAAACTATTCTTTCTCATTTTGCATTTTTGTCAAAAACTAGTTGGAGATCTTTGTGTGGGTCTATTTTAGAATTCTCTATTCTATTCCATTCATCTATGTGTCTATCCCTTCACCAATAACTTTTGGGGCTTTTAAAATAAAATTAATTTTTTTTCCACTAAAAATAATGTATTACATGATAGAATATTGAAAATATATAAAGCCAGTTTTTTTTTAATTACCTGTAGGTACCATCACCTAAGAAAAATTAGAAAAATTTGGAGTACTTTCTTTCCATGTAATTTAAAAATATTTTTATTTTTGTTGTTCTCCTTTTTATGTCATGCATTAGTGTGGATAGGCTAGGTTAGGCTGCACTGATAAATAACTCCCAAATCTCAGTGGCTTAGTCCAATGGAGGTTTATTTCTCACCTACACAGGCAACCCTCTGGGGCTATTGTCATTTAAGTGGTGACTAAGGGGTCCAAGCTGTTTTAATTGACTCTACTGTTCCAACTTGAGGCCTCCATATCTGTTCACATTTCATTGGAAAGAGCTGGTCACATAGGCCACCTGCTGCAAAGGACAAAGTGTGGTCATATACTCAGGAAGGAGGAATATGACATAGGATTTGTTGAGCCATGGCATTGCATCTGCTCCATATCATATGAAAAATGTTGTATTTTATTTTATAGTTAATATTGCAACAGTCCTTTTCTTGTCTCTTATAAATTCTTTTTAAAAATTTTAGTGATTTAGAGCATAGAAAAAAATCTTGGTGTTACACAGAAGTAAAACTTTTGTTACTTGGAAAGTTGACTTATGCAAAATGGCTCATTTTCCAACTATTTGAGATATATGAGACTTCACTGTTAAAAGAGTACCATTTCTGAAGTGAAAGGAACAGGGTTGAACAGTTCAAATCATGCAGCTTTCCTGGACCAGCCTGTCAACCTCACTCCAAAATCTTCCAGTTTCCGTAGTTTCTTTCCTACGACTGGTGTCATTCCAAGGGAGCTTTATTTTTTGTTTTAAGTAGATTAAAGTAGAATCAAAAGACAAACAACAACAACCAACACTGACTATTCAGGATTTAGAACCCTGTAATAAATATATGTCATACAACGTTCTACCAACACCATCCTTTAAAAAGAGGGAAATGCCACAGGGATTTTTTTTTTTTTTTTTTTTTTTTTGCCCATGCTGTTCCTTCTACTTGAAATGCTTTTCATCTATCTTTACCAAATTAACTGTCATTCATCTTTTAATACTTTTAAAAGTTTATTTATTTATTTTGAGGGAGGCGGGGGCAAGAGAGAGAGAGAGGGAGAATCCCAAGCAGGCTCTGCAATGTCAGCACAGAGCCTGATGTGGGGCTCTATCTCACAAACTGTGAGATCATGACCTGACCCGAAATCAAGAATCAGACACTTAACCGACTAAGCCACCCAGGCATCCCCTTTAAAAAAAAAAAAAAAAAAAAAAAAAAAATATATATATATATATATATATATGTATATATGTACACACACATATATATGTATATATACACACATATATATGTATGTATATATGTGTGCATATATATATATGTATATATGCACACATATGCATATATATGTGTGCATATATACATATATATATATATATACACACATATATATGTATATATATATTCTAAGTTTATTTTCATTCATTTCTTAGATTTGATTTGTTATGGGGTGGATACCTTGATGCCTTGGTAGTCTAAGTACAGTTTGGCCACGTTTTCTCTACTGTCATGAAACTGAAAGGCTCATAATAAGATGCTCAAATAGCATGGTTTGTTAAATAAATTGAAAACATCATCAGGAAGCAAAGAGAAACAGGTAGGTCAGGTTGACACACTTAGAATCATATTACCTGAATCGTGGATAATACAATGTCTATATGTCCTGTTTCTCTTTCTCTCCTGCTGCTGATGGGGTTACAAGGAGAAGAACTGAGGGTGAGTGAAGGGCCTTCAGCAGAGCTAATGTTGCTTGCTCTGTCAGAAAGCAGCAGCAAGAACACCTGGCCCCAGCTGCCCTGCTGGAGCTCCTCCATTAATCTGTTGAGTAGCTAATGGGTTTAATCTGTGTCCTTCTGTCTGGTGATCGCATTTATTTGCCTCAGCTCTAATCTCAATAATTCCCACTCTCAAATGATTTGAGTAGAAACTTTTATCTAATATTTTGAAAAAAAATCAAGGGAGGGAATTATTTCATTTCTTCCTTCAATTTTTTATTTCCGTGTGAAACTGTCTTAAATTTCTGCCTAAGTTGCAGCATCCACGGGAAGTTCCTATCTCAACGCTTCTGTTTAAACTTTTATCATGAAGATGAACCAAACTGTTTTACCGTTTGGTTAGACTTCAGTGAGAGTCACTAATGCCTACAAATAAGTGTAAATTTGTTTGAATGTGTGTTTAATTTGAATAGCTGAATTTAGCCAGTATTTTTGTGTTCACATGTGTAATTGACATAAGCCATACCTGAAACTAATGAAATATTACAAAGCAGGTGTTGCCCAATTGTTCTTTCCTGTTGTGGACTTAGGGGATATTATTCCCCAGGTCTGTGTCTGCTCTGGCCTCTGGTCACCAGCTCCAGGAGTGGGTGCCATTGCCTGCTCTTGCTGGAGAGGGGACCTGGCCCTGGGGCTGCAGACAGGAGGGTGGAGCCATCCTAAGAATTCGTTCCTTATCAGGAGGATACAGAGTCCTGAAAATCCCCCCACCCCCAGAGTTTGTATTTCCTTTTGGATCTCTGAGCATCTTTTGATCTTGAAACGAACCCATTTTTCCTCTCTCTCTTCCTATTTCCCCCCGTCTCTTTGCCCTCCTGTCTCAACCAACTTAGGGAAATAAGTGCCTATATGGGAGATAAGTTACCACAAATAACATCTACATTAACTCTTTCTTTGCAGGAAAGTTCAACTGAGCACATTATCTAGAGCATCTAGTATATTCTTAAGTGGGTCAACTGACTAAGGGGGAGTTCTTTGAACTATATTTTTTACTGATATATTTATTCTTCTATTTAATACCAAAAAGACCCAGAAAAGTCTTCTGGTTCCTGCATAACATCACACACAGTAAATTTATCACCTCATTGAATCTATCACCTAACTAGCTTGATTTCAATATAGTAGATGAATACGGAAGGAAACACTGTGCTCTCCTCGGACTGTGAAAGGGGGCACAGTAACTCACCAGATGCTGTGATGAGCCCAGATGGTTGGGGAACGTAAACTGATGCCTCTGTGTGAGCATTCAGTTTGAGTCCAGACTCAAACTGTTTTCTCCTTACCTGCTCCTTGGACCCTAAGCAGATCCCTCTCCTCTCTGGGCCCCTGATCTTTCACTCTAAATGTTTTCCAAGGATAACTGAGAGTGGGTGAAAGTGCTTTGTATGCCACAAAGAGCCTCCCCTAACAGGAACCTTTTGTCATGGCCCAAGGTCCTCAGGCTTGGAGCTGTTTCAGGGGAGCTGTGTGGACAGGCTGAGCCTTGCCCTGGACACTCCCACTCTGTCTGGACGGCAGTCAACTTCCCAAAGGGCATCTATGCCCAGGCAGCCTGAGTGACAGCGAGGATAGGTTAGTTCTGACCTGCTGCGGGCATCAGGTCCAGCTCTGAATTACCTAATCCCAGCTAAAAGCATTTCTGATTGCTTGACCGCTGACCTCCTGCAGCTGGATTATCAGATGTGGCTTTGGGGAATAGGCTTGTTTATAATGCCAGAGACAAAAGGAGGAAACCCAGAGCAGTTAAAACAACAGTCCTTCCTGTTGCCTCAGTGCCTGTCATCCAAGGAGGTCATTATGAAGCAGGCTCCTTGGGGCTGGTGGGGCCCTGAGATGCAGTTCGAGGGGGAAGGGGAAGAAGAGAGGCTTTGACTGTGCAGGACAGGTGTTGATGTCTCCCTATTACATAGGAGCAGTGACCAGGCTCAGATAGGTTAATTCATTAGTCCAAATTCAAGGCTTTACAGCTTCTAAAGAGTAGCACTGGGACTTTGAGGGGTTCTGGTTGACTGCAAACTTGCTTCTCTTCTCTTTGCCTAGTGTTGCCATCTTCATACTGGTAGACTTAACCTACCCCAAATGCTCCCAGTGCCCCTCTTCAAGGCCCTGACACAAGGCATCCTAGAGTTCTTGTTACAGACTCAGAAAGGGTGAGAACTGGAAGGACCCAAAAGCATCACTTAGTCCAAATAACCCATTTTACAGATGAGAAAACTGAGGCCCAGAGGGATGAAGCAACTCCTCCATGCCCACATAGCACTTAACACTGTGCCTGGCAGAGGACAGGTCATCCATAGGGAGTTGTTGATTAAATGATGGAATTCGTGGCAGAGCAGGACATGAGCCCAAGCCCCATCTCCATCTGGTTCTCAGTCTGTGCTGGCCTCTTCAAATGGACCTTTGTCCATAGGTCAATGCAGTGGCCTAACCTGGGGGGACTTCTGCTGCCTCCAAGCATTCCATCCATTGGCCTCCAGCTGTCCCTGACTCCCCACTCACTATTCATGCTTTTTAAGTAACTAATATTTATTTTCAAGTAGTTCCAAACCTACTGAAAAGTTGCAGGAACAGTACAAAAAATTCCCAAATCCTCCATGATCCCTGTAGGCACCCAATCACCCTTACCAACTACTCCCTTAACAAATAGCTCTGTGCCAGGAGGGGAAGGGAAGAGAAGAGCAGAGGAAATGGGAAGCTTTTAGTGTTGCTTATTTTATTTTATTTTATTTTATTATTTTATTTTTTCATTTATTTCAATACAAGTTAGTTAACATACAATGTAATATTGGTTTCAGGAGTAGAACCCAGTGATTTATCACTTACATATAACATCCAGTGTTCATTACAAGCACCCTCGTTAATGCCCATCACCCATTTAGCCCATCCTCCCACCCCCCTCTCCTCCAGCAACTCTCAGTTTGTTCTCTGTATTTAAGAGTCTCTTGTTGTTTGTATCCCTCTCTGATTTTATCTAATTTTTCCTTCCCTTCCCCTATGTTCATCTTGGACATCTTAGTGTGTAAATCAAAGGGTTTTCCTTTACCCTGTGAGAACATTGAAGAACCCTGTCCCAAAAGGGTTCTTTCTTGACAACACCAAGGATTTCATAGATATTCAATAGGTATTTGCAGAACAAAGGAATGACTTGGTCTCATAGAATAACATGAGTTTTGTTAATTATGTTCCCTAGGACATCCAAGAGAAAACAGAAAGTACATGAGGCATTGGGTATCTGGGGGTGGTTTGGGAGTAACAAGGCATGGTAGGGTGAACAAAACCCAGAGATTAACATGAGAGTATTCTGGGTGCCTAGAAGGGGCTCCTGTTGGAGGAGATAATAATCATGGGCTACTGTGGATCAAGGGTCACTTGGAAAGCACCTGGGCTTTTATCCCCTCACCAACTTGTACCCAGTGAAGTAAACTGACTTCCTCAAGGCCGAATATTGGTCCATGGCAGAATTAAGATGAAGAATCAGTCTACTGACTCCCAAGCCTTTGCTTGTCTCCCTCAATTCCACAGTTCAACTGTTCTGTGCATTTGTTATTATTAGCTCATGTTAATGTAGCCAAGAGAAGACAAAAAGCTCACAAACAATCTACATATTTTTACTTATGCATGGCAGAAAAAGTGACTAAGAAGACTCAACAGTACCTAAGGCTTGGGTGGATGTATTCCTGAAGGAGGTGGGACCCCTAATTCTGGGTGGTGAGGGTCCCAAGGAAACTGGAGAGGCCATGCCTATTGGTGTCCCTTGAGGAAGAGGAATCCTATTTGGGGGTTAGTGAGTTCATAGGTAAAAGAGACATAATTCTTGGAGGTAGATTTGCTCTGCCAATAGATGCGGTGGGGCCCCCTGGCCAGGTGGGTCCTATGTAGGGACTTCATTGACATTGATAGTAGTAGCAAATGTAGCAGCCACCACTGTGTCTATAGACTCAGTTCCTGTTGGGATGTCCCTCAATTATTTGGATGACCTCCTAGTTAAGCAAGAGCCCAGGGACTTGGTACTCTTCTGGCAGCTTCCCTGCTAAACCCAGAGCTGCCTTCAGCTCCAGCAAGCAGTACCTTCAGTTCCAGCAAGCAGTACCTGAGCAATGCCGGTAACTTTGAGGATAGAACTGAACAGTCATGGAAACCAAGTTCTCCCCAGACCCACTCCCTTGCATCTATGCTTTGACTGTTCTGCTTTCTTTGATTTGATATTCCTCAACTCATTGCAATCACAAAGGATCAGTGCACATGCTTGTAGAAATCTTGAAGTTGCCAGTGAAGATGAGGTTGTACAGTAGGGTGCATCTTGTCCTGTGGTCTATGTGCTGAGAATCTTGCTGCTTTTGCCCACCATGGTGGTTTCTCTTTCTTGGATACTGGAAGAGCATGTATTCTGAACTATTTGCACAAGAGTGAGTGACTAAGGTGTTAGACAGGAGCCAAAGATACTTTCTTCCCTCTGTAGGTGCTCTGTGGCATGAGTACTCCACCCCATTTCATGCCCCTATCATCTCTCTTTCTGCTCAGACAACTGTGGTATGCTCTGGCCTGATCCCCTGAGCCCTGTCTTCTCTACCTCCGGGCCCTGAGGCTGCCTCAGGCCTGATTGGGAGGCAGGGTGAGTTTGGGAGCCTGGCTAGGCCTTTAGCCACCCTTATTTACAATAAGAGGGCAGGGTTTCTAGAGTCATGAAGATTGGATTCCCTTTACATCTGTCAGTTTTCTCATTTGAAAAAAAGTAGGGAGTATAAAAAGGAATATTAGTTCTTGCATTCCTCATGATACAATGTGAAGATTATATACAATACTATGAAAATGTTTTGTAAACAGTGACCCACCATGAATTAGTGGTTACTGAAGTTCATATGAATTCTATGTAGGTCTAGAGAACATTTTGGAGTAACTTGGGTCACAATCTGGAGATTTGAAGCCCCTCCAGTGCTCTAGGTGATACCAAATTCAAGAAGGATAAAAAAGATGACTGTTTGTTTCTCTTCCAGGACTGTAGACTCCTCTGGGCAGGATTATGACTCCCCAGTGACTCTCTGGAGCCTGGCACATAGGAGGGTTGTGGAGAGCGTTTTTGGAGCGAAAATGTACTAAGGTCTCAGACATGTTACCAGTGCCCCTGTCCAGGGTTTCCTTTGGCTGGAAGCAGATGTCATTTGGGGTATTTGGTTAGTTAAATCTCTGTCTGCCCCTCCAGATCCATTCTTAGACATTTGACCCATAAGGATTGCCTCATAGACCCCTGCACCCTCTGTCTTCTGGTTGGGTTTGGCCAATGGCAGGCACCAGCAGCAGATCAGAGGGTGAGAAGAGAGAGGTTGGGCTATTTGTTTTCCCATCCCCTGCCAGGCCGATACCTTTGGCAACATCTGCAGTTTTTTACTCAAGGCCAATGGATAGTTGCTCTGTAGATTCACCTCTCGCTGGCCCAGCAATGCTTTTTCCCCATCACCCCTCAGGCACAGGGACAAGAATGACTTCTCACTGTTGTCATCTCATAGGCACATCACAGTCCCTTATTGGACCCTCTACCCATGTTTCTTCTCTCAACTCTTTCAGTCAACCCTTTGACTGTGCTCTGTGTTTCCCAACCCTGACTGACGAAGGTGGGTACCATCAGATGCTGACCCTCTTTCTCAAAGTGATTCCTGGGGTTCAGTGGTTCTAGGCCCTGAGCTTTGGTGGGGGGCCAGCCCAGCATAACAGATAAGCAAGAGAAGTGGCTGGGGTGCCACTCATTATACATCAGTTTTAGCCCAAGGGGGAGTGATTATAAACTTTTATTTATTTTAACTCTGAGTATTGGCTGAGCAGTCTCAAAGAGTAGGTCACAACTGGCTCCAAATAGTGTCAGAACATCAAAGGGTCCTCAAACGCTTTTAAATCCTAACATCGACCTCATTGACCATGTATCAGGTCAGCCTCAGATTGAGAATCATATGACCATTCTGTCCAATGAATGTTCACCTATTTACAGTAGTGCCCCCTTATTCACAAGGGATATGTTCTAAGATTCCCAGTGGATTCCTTAAACCATGGATGATACCAAACCTTATATATACTGTTTTTTCCTATACATTCATACATTTGATAAAGTTTAATTTATAAATTAGGCACAATAAGAGATTAACCACAATAACTACTAATAAAATGGAACAATTATAACAATATACTATAATAAAAGTTATGTGAATGTGGTCTTTTTCTCTCTGTCTCTCATATGTTATTGTCCTGTACTCACCCATCTTCTTGTGATGATGTGAGATGATAAGATGGCTACACGATGAGGTGAAGTGAGATGACTAATGCAGGCAACGTGTTAGGCTACTACTGACTTTCTGACAATAATAGGTCAGAAGAAGGATCACCTATTTTTGGATGGTTGCTGATGGGGGATAACAGAAACCATGGTAAGGCAGGGACAATTGTACTCAGGCATTCAGCAAACATTTCCTGAGTACCTTCAATGTGCTATGCACTGGGGACCCCAAAATAAGTAACCTAGCTCTCACCCTGTCTCCTAGTGTAGTGGGAGAAATAAGCTGCATGCATACACGTCAATGATACAGTCAGCATGAAAACGAGGGGGAAGAGATAAAGCACTGCAAGAGCTCAGGGAAGAGAGAGGAAATCGGGATAAGATAGATCATAACCTCCTCTGGATCTGGGGTGGAGATAACCCCATAAATCAATACATTAGATTGTATAGCCAAGAGATGATTGTTTACCAACAAGCTAAGCCAAAACAGAGACCTACTATGTGCCATGGGCTTCACAACCATCATCTCAAAATACTTGGTAAATACGATTATCTTCACTGTGCAGGGAAGGAAACAGCTATGAGGGTTGGATGGCTGCCCAGGAGGTTCTAGACTCAAGGTTTGCATCTGCACAGTCTCTTCTACATCCATACATCACAGAACAACTGCTCCTATCCATTTCCCAGGGAAGAAATGAAGGTTCTGTCTGCGTCTGCATCTGATGATGGGTTGTAGAGTGGAGTGTTAGCCAGTTGTCACTGAACCTAAGTAGGAAAGACAGGGATTGCCTGTTGTTTTTGCACACTGGGGTTGCCCCATATTGTTTTACATTATTTGTTAGGACCAGTGTGTGATAGTTAACCTTACATGTCACTTTGACTGGGGTAAGAGGTGTCCAGATAGCTAGCAAAATATGATTTCTGGGTATGTCTGTGAGGGTGTTTCTAGAAGAGATTAGCATTTGAATCAGTAAACTGAATAAAGAAGACCTTCACAAACACGAGTAGGCATTATCTAATCCATGGAGGGTCCAAATAGGACCAAAAGGCAGAGGAAGGGAGAATTTGCTCTCTAATTGATCAATTGATCTAAGACCTCCATCTTCTCTTGTCCTCAGACATCAGCATGCTTGGTTCTTGGGCCTTCAGACTCTACTGGGACTGACACCATCAGTTCCCCCTGGGTCTCAGGCCTTTGGACTCAGATCGAATTATACCTCTGGCTCTTCTGGGCCTCAGGCTTGCAGATGGTGGACAGTGGGACCCCTCAGCCTCTGAAGTCTCATGCACCAGTCCCTCAAGATAAATCTTTATGTATCTCTCTCCATACGTTCTGTTGGTTCCGTTTCCCTGGAGGACCCTGACTATTACACAACGATAGGATTGTGGGAAGAGAAACCGCTTGGCCTACATCACTATGCCCTCTCCTTGGGCCAGGTCTGTCCCCTGTCTTTGCTCCCTTTTCTTCCTCAGTAGGATCCGTCCTCTGGTGGCCTCTTGAAGGCTCCTCCCCCACCACTCCCACCATGTGAAGCATGATGACAAAATGACAAAAACATTCTCAAGGAAATGAGCAGTCCTGCTCACAGAGGCCACAGTAAGTGTCTGAGAAAGCAGGATTTGGAGTTATTCATTCAACTTCCATGGACTGATTCCAAATCTGCTCTGTGCTGGTTTCCCCCTTCCTGTTTTTGAATCCAGACACTTGCGGTCACAGTGTCTTCCCTACAGTGCAGTATTTATGGGCTTGTGGCCCTTGGTTTTCACTTCATCAAGAATGGGCTGCTTCTCTTCTGCCTGCAACCAACCCTCATCAATGGGCTGAGGCAGCCCTGAGGGAGAGATGTGGTGTTGGCAGTTTGAAGGCTGACAAAGCCTTGCCTCTATCATTTGTGACCCAGAGGCCAAGGGACAAACAAACCCTGGAACTGTGCCTGGCCTTGGATTTCTCCTTTGTTCAGTGGGGCTTCCCACCCTCTCCCTTATAGGTTATGGTAGGAACAGTGAGGTCATACATACAACTATTATTGTATATATATGTATATATTTAAATATATTTATGTATGCATTTAAACATATATACCTATATATAAAATCACTTTGTAAACTGGAAAGAGCTTTACACATGTTGCCTTAAAGCATACTTTTCTTCTTTTACTTGTATGTTTATAAAGGTGTTTATGTCAGTATTGTCTGTAATAATCACAGTAAGAAATGTCTACCCGTAGGGTAGTGGCTAAATATATTTGGTAAGTTTATTCAATGGGGTATCACAAAACATTTGTTAACATTAAACTTGATTTTTATTGAAGTATAGCATACATACAAAAAAAAGTATATAAATCAGGAGTTATTAGCCAGCTATACTTACTGAATTGTCACTGAGCAAACCAATGTAACCACTGCCAGCTCAAGAATCAGAAATTACCAGAGTTCCAGAGCCATTGTCCTCCAATGTGCTACCAATCTTCAATCCCTGCCTCCCCTCCCCCATACATAGAACCACTGTCCTCTAACAGTACAGCCATTAAGTCTATTCTGAACTATATAAAAGATTACTGTGTGATTTATTGTGTACAGTTAAGGGTTCTTTAGGTTTTGTGAACTCTTGCTGAGCTGTGCTTGTATATTCATTATGTACAGTGCCCCTTGCCCATTTTGTGGTGTGTGTGTGTGTGTGTGTGTGTGTGTGTGCGTGTGTGTGTGTGTGTGTGTGTGTGTGTGTAGGTACTGTTGCCATGACAATATCCTCACCACAGGCCCTCCAATTCATCCTGCTGGTTCATCTTGGGTGATCATCATGCCCCTACTCAGAAGTCCCCCATGGCTCCTGCCTGTGCAGCTGCTTTATATACAACATTTCCTCCCCCAAATAAGGGTGAGTAATGTCACCAAGCAATGTCACCACTCTGGAGAGTCAGGCTCACTCCTTCAAACAAGGCCTCACCCACAAAGTTGCTGTGGGGCTCACCCTGCTCTGTCAGTGCACATCTTCCCACTCCCCCAAAGGGCCACTGGAAAGTCTTGGTCCAACTGTCTGCCACCCAAGCACCCCTCTTCCTTGTTTTTCACTCTTTATGTCCCCATTGTACTTAGAGATGCTTTGGAGATTTTTTTAACAGTGATTTTCTGCCAGGTGCAGTTCCAGGGTTTGTTTGTCCCTGTGAATTTCTGTTGTGCCTAGACTTAACATCACTTGGGTTGGTCTGCAATTGCCATACACTATTTTCCAGGTGTTACTTTAGCTTAGTGGTTTTCAACACTGGCTGAGAATCACTTGGGGAGTTTTTTTTGTTGTTGTTCCCCAAAGAAATTGAACACCATTTTTAAATTCTAAAAAATTGTTAGGATCTCAGGCCAAACCAAAGACTCTGGATATCTGAAGGTGCAGTCTGGGCATCAGTACTTTCAAAAGCTCTCTAAGGGTTATGGGCTGACGGGCTGAATCGTGCCCCCCCCCCACATTCTTATGTTGAATCCTAACCCCCAGTACTTCAGAATATGATTATAGATAATGTCTTCTAAGAGGTAATGAAGTTCAGTGAAGACATATAGGTGGGTCCTAATCCAATATGACTGGCAAAGAGGAGGACATTAGGACACAGATGCATATAGGGGGGACACCATGTGGGGACCCAGGGAGAAGGTGGCCACCTTCAAGCCAAGGGGAGAGGCCTCAGGAGAAACCACCTCTGCCAACCACTTGGGTCTTAGACTTCAGAACTGTGCGAATGTAAGTTTCTGTACTTGGAGATGCCCAATCTGTGGTACCAGATTACAGCAGGTGGAGCAAATACCCAGGTGATTCAGTTGCACATCCAAGTGCAGCCCTTCGCTAGCCACACTCATGTCCCTCCACCTCCCACCTCCCCAGCGGGATCATAATCTCCCTGAGGCCGGTGGTGGAACTGTACCTTTTGATTCCCTTGGTATAATACCTGGCTATTGACCCATTGGTAACAGCTCATTATATCATAGAACGTGGCTTCTATGTGCATCTCTTCAAGGGTTTTTTAAAAAAATGTTTATTTATTTTTGAGAGAAAGAGAGATTGCATGCACGAGTTGGAGAGGCACAGACAGCAGAAGACAGATGATCTCTGCTGGCAGCACAGAGCCCAATGTTAGGCTTGAAATCACGAACCCGTGAGATCATGACCTGAGCCTGAGTCAGATGCTTAACTGACTGAGCCACCCGAGTGCCCCTCTTTCTGGTTTTTTACTCTTTATGCCCCAATTGTACTTAGAGATGCTTTGAAGTTTTTTTTTTTTTTAACAGTGATTTTCTGCTTATCATCTTGGCCACTTTTACATCTACGATTTTCTGCAAAAGGCCTTTTTCTAATCCAGGGAGCCTGACCTTTGTTGGCATGTTTAATATTTTCTCTTATTTTGAGTAAATATCTGATTTTTCTGAACTTTTTATGTGGCCTATGCTTGGTCTACTGGGTTAGATAACTGTCACTGGCACCAATGACTTGCCATTTCCAGTAGGATTTTGAATCTTATTCAAGAATGCTACTGGCCTGGACTAGCTTCCTTCTCTCTGGGCTCATCCTTCTGTTCACTTCTCCTGTTGTGCATGCAGGAGAAAACCTTGCCAAAGGGCTCACTCACCTCCACACACCTTTTGTTGCTCAAGACCATCACACCCAGCAGAGCACTTTTTCCCCCCCAGAAATGGGCCATTCAAGAACCACTGGATTTTGCATTTGGAAGTGAATAGAGGTGTCATTTACTGATGGGAAAGTGAGACCCAGAGGTAGCAAGTGATCTGCACACAGTCAGATAGCTAGGCAGCGGCCAAGCCCATGTTTGCAGGCTGCCTGTCAAATAGTGCAGAGCTCTTTTCTCTGACGCATGCTGCTACCCTGTAGACAGGCATTTATTTTCCTGGGAAACAATATGGGCATATAGCAAAACCAAAATGCTTCATTCTCCAGAACTTGTCTTGAAGTTTTCTCTCAATCTGTCCTTTATAGCTCTCAAACTTTATATCACATCCTCTTTCTCCACTTGAAAGCCAAAGATGGCCCAGAGTGGTCGGTCATTGCTGCCAGACCTGGTTTCTCCACCTGCTGCTACAGTCGTTGCTAGCCCCCATGCAGGTCACAATGGCCCTTGAAGTTCTGCAACGGGAAGTAGGCAGAAGTTGTTAGACGACAGCTTCAGGTCAATTTTCTAAGGGGTTAACTCAGTTGGTAAGTGCCTCTGACTTTCCCCCTTCCTTCTCCTAAAATGTGGATGGGTGGCAAAGAGAGGAAGTGTGCAGAGCTGGAACAAAGCAAGACAGGGTTCTTAGCTCTGGTTCCTAGCTCTCTACTCTCTGCAGGTGAATGACACGTCAAGAGCAAAGGGCCTTTTTCCAACCAATCCCCATGACCGAGCTCTAAAGGAGATCTCCTTTTGGACTCCCTACCTGACTCCCACTTGGGGTAGGGCCTCATCAAGGTAGGCTGGGTAGAGTGGATTGGTAGGCACTCTCATGTTTACTTTTCTGAGCTACCTGTATGACTTGGGGTATGGACAAAATGACACAAGAGCTCAGGGGTTGGTAGTAAAGCTGTGGCAAGTGGCTTTGGTGAGCCCAGAGCCTGAACAAGCAGACCATTAGTGTTGGGCTGAATGGATTCTGTTCAAACGACAGCAGCCATCTTGTAACTATGAGGGAACTTGAAGAGAGAAGTCAGGAGTAAGTGTAACAAGGCAGAAATGTGGAAATTGTCAGGGACATTCTGTACTGGCTCAAGAGTGTCCATCCATAGACTTTTTTTTATGTGAGAGAATAAATAGCTGCCTTAATTAAAGTCATTTGGGGATGAGGGTCTCTGTTATTAGGAGCCAAATGCAATTTCTGATACTACAGTCATCTTGTTGATGACACCATTTGTTTAAAAGTTGTTTCCTAAGTCAGCTGAGAGTAGCCTCAGTGTCCTAGGAAAGCTCTGGCCATTCTCAACCCCTAGTTCTGCCTTCTTGGCCTGCCCCCAAAGAAGTCTATCCCTTCCTTCTCCCCAGCTTCTGCCCAGTTCCTTCCCATTGATATTTTTAAATTTGATCCTTACTCCATCTCTTTTACCTGAGATTATATGTTTGTTGGATCTCAGGCATCCTTAGTTCATTTCTTAACTGCCTGGGTTTGCCCTGTCTGTGCCGCCCCCCCACCCCCCCGCCCCAGCTGTCTCCAGCCCATGGTATCTGTTGGACTCGCACTTTTTTTTGGCTGTTTGTTTCTTCCATGCACTGGCCCATGGGCAGGCAAGCTTTCTGACCTTGGGCTATACTGCCCACTATTTTATTGTTATCTTATTCTTTGCTGACTGTACTCTTACCACTGCATGGTCTCCCAAGAATCATTTATTCTGCAAATATTTGTCAAGCACCTGTGATGTGCCA
Organism: Panthera pardus; assembly: GCF_024362965.1. Lineage (NCBI taxonomy): Eukaryota > Metazoa > Chordata > Mammalia > Carnivora > Felidae > Panthera > Panthera pardus. The sequence continues at coordinate 51,756,181 of NW_026526688.1, read as the reverse complement.
AGCACTGCCTGGGACAGCAGGGACAGAACCAGAAGCACCTCCTGCCTTCTTCGGAGCTCAGAAACTCCACTTTGCACATTCCACTTTGCATTTTAAGCCCTATAAATCCAGGCCATCTCATTAGCCTACTTCCCTTGTTGATAAGCTGTCTAGAAAATATTAGCAAGTGTGTGCGTGGGAGGTGGGAAGCAGGAACATATTCTAATGCTGTTTGTATTTTTTTAAACTCAGTTTCCAAGGATTTTACTTCCTATGTCAATATCAGGGTTCTTCCCATCCCAACTCTCTTTTCCTGACTTGTCACGAACATGTTTTTCCTTTATCATCAGGCAGAAAGGGAACTATCTTTAGAAAACTTTTCTCTCTAGCTACAAGTTGAATAAGAGTATCTATATTCACAAACACAATTTATTTCCTTCATCCTAAATCCCACCACCAGCATATACTAGTCAATCCAGAGCTCCACAGTGTTTCTGTCAATTATCCTTCCTCTCCTCAGTTTTCTCATCTCCAGTAACTAGGCAAAGGTTCTTTGTGTATGAAAGACAACATTTTAGTTTTATTCTCTTAGCAAATTTCAATACAATTACAATTCACAAATGAAACAAATACAATGTTATCGACTATAATCACCATGTTTTACATTAGATCCTCAGACCTAGATCAGAAAATTTTAACCTGGACTTTGTGAATCTTTGGGAGGCTTCTATGGGTGGGCTTCAGAGGCCCACATCCCCTGAAATTGTATGCAATATTATGTGCATATAATTATTGGACATGTGGAATATGGCAATGTACTCATTTTTTCTGGGGTGTTCTTCATGGTTTTCACCATAATTTTGAAAGGGGAGGGTATTACCTGGACAATTTTGGGAACTAATGAGTCCAGTAGTTTTTCAAGAGGTCTTCACAATTCAAGGTAACTCATTCATAGCATAGCATTATGTGCTACCCTTTCCTACAAACTCCTCGTATAACTTCAGTGGCCCTTTAGTTTGTCACCTTCTTTTTATGATTAAAGTAACTGAGCTCAGAGAGGTCAATCTACTCAGAGCCATCAGCTAGTTACTAGAAGAGCCAAGGTGGGCTCATGAGCCTGGGTCCCCCTGGAAGCAGCAAGGACACTCATGTGCCCAAGGGTGAGGACCCAGGTGCAGACGTTCTGCCTCCTTCCCTGCATTATAAATTTTAGTAGACATAAAACCATGTCTCCATGCTGTGCCTCAGCCTGTGTCTAACCAAATTTCTGGCACATAGCAGGTCTCAGCATTTGCCTCTGGGTTGCTTTACTGCCATTAATCACAACCACCACTCTTGTTACACTTGCTTTCCCTCTCGCACTGTTGATTTTCTTCCTGAATCCAGCACTCAGAGCCTTGAGCACCTCTAGAGAGGACCTGTTCTGCTGGGGAGCCAGTGTGGTGTTTGCCATCACCCTTCTCCACCTCAGCACCAGATTTGGGAAGTCTCCACCCACCAAATCACCTTTCTCCTCACCACCTCCTTTACATTTTTTCTATTATTTCATTTTACATTTCCTATTGTGGTAAAATATACATAAAATGTACCATTTTAACCACTTTTAAGTGTACAATTCAGCAGCATTAAGGACATTCACATTGCTGTGCAGCCATCACCACCATCCATCTCAACTCATTTTATCTTCCCAAACTGAAACTGCATCCCGAGTAACACAAACTCCCCATCCCTCCTCCTCCCAGCCCCAGCAGTCACCATTCTACTTTCGTCTCTATGAATTTGATTGTTCTGGGTACCTCATATGAGTAGAGTGATACTTATATGATAAAAAGGATTATTCCCTTTGTATTTGGCTTATTTCGCTTAACATAATGTTTTCCCTTCCCTTTTAAGGCTGAATTATAGTCATTTGTATGTCTCTGCCACATTTTGTTTATTTGTTTATCTGTTGATAGATACTTGGGTTGCTTCTGCCTTTTGGCTATTGTGAATAAGGCTTCTATGAACATGGTATACAAATATCTGTTTGAGACTCTGCTTTCAGTTCTTTTGGGTCCATACCCAGAAGTGAAATTTCTGGATGATATGGTAATTCTATATATGATTTTCAATGTTTATTTTTGAGAGAGAGAGAGAGAGAGAGAGAGAGAGGATGAGGGGCAGAGAGAGAAGACACAGAATGTAAAGCAGGTTACAGGGTCCAAGCTGTCAGCACAGGCCCTGACGTGGGGCTCAAACCCACAAACTGTGAGATCATGACCTGAGCTGAAGTTGGACGCTTAACCGACTGAGCCACCCAAGTGCCCATATATCTTGTTTTTAGAGGAATCGCCACACTGTTCTCCATAGCAGCTAAACGTTTTTACATTCTGACCAGCAAAATCGCCACATTCTTGCCAACACTTGTTTTCTGGATTTTTGATTTTGTTTGTTTTTGATAATAGCTATCCCAATGGGTGTGAGGTGGTATGTCATTGTGGTCCCCTCCTTCTTTTATGAGTCACATTTGCCCATCTGAGCACCATGACATGACTATCAGGTTTTAGTACACTGACTCCCTGTTGCTGTTGTCACTTCAAATCAGTAGAAATCAAACTCAAGTAAGCACTGTGACTTTATCACAACTATGTGTACAACCCATGCGTGGCTCTTTGTCATACTGTATTTCACTGACTTTAATACACAGAGGTTCTCCCATGTTTTAATATCTCTGAAATCAGGATGTATCCTGCAATTAATAGCATGTCTTTGTCTTAGTCTCTCACAATTTCTTTCTTTCTCTCTCTCTCTTTCTCTCTCTTTTTCTTCCTTCCTTCCTTCCTTCCTTCCTTCCTTCCTTCCTTCCTTCCTTCCTTCCCTCTTGACTCATAAAATAATGCTGCTCCTTGGGAAACTGAAAGGTGGTGTTGAAAATGGCTCTAGACTCCATACACCCTGTATGGACCCATTGTGGACCTGGAGGAACCTATGAAGGTCTTAGCTGCCTGGAATATCGGTGGCTCTTATTCTCTCTGGAGGCTACGTGCTGTAAACACTTTTCTCTGGGACATGTACTACTGACGTCATTGTTGTTTCTTTGAGCTGTTGATTGTAGTATCAATTAACACTTCAAGGCTTCAGCCACAGTGCTCTCCCTGCTTTGTGCTCACTCCCTCTTAGATCTAGCTCTGGGGTCCTTGCCACTTGTAGTTTTTCTCCTGCAAAGCCCAGCCTCCACCCTGCCTGCAGACTTCACCCTATTTATCCTCTTCCTGAATCCATCACTCTTGCTGCCTGCTCCTGCCTCCAGCTCCTCACCCTGGTATAGCCTGCTTCCAGGACTGCAGACAACACTGTTTCCTCCCCTGCAGGCCCTCCCTTCCAATTCGTCCGCCAGGGCTGTCACCGTTTTGAGCATTTCCTGTGATTTCTATTTTTTTCTCCTTTTGCCCCTTAATCTGTTTTTCCCTGCTTCCCTCCCCCTCCCACACACAGCTGGAATGCCTCCTCTGCTTTCTTGCCCTGCTTCCTCCTGAAATCCCCTAACACCCCTCCCCCATCATTTGCTGCCCCAAACCAATCCCACAATAGCACTGACTGGTGCTGTGGGCCCTGGGGTTTGCTGGGCCAGAAAAGTGGTTCACCCTCTTGTCTCTGTGCTCACCAAGACTACCCACCATAGCTTGGCAGCTGGGCCCTGAGCTCTTGCATGATCCTGTCTATACGCATGGCAGCTTGGTCACCTGGGAAAGCTGACTCAGAGTCCCCTCCAATACACTCTGCCCAGCATACCTTGGTGAGGTTCTTCCCCAGTGGAAGTGGGGTAGGGAGTCTAAGAAGAGGTCTCTCTTAGAGCTCGGTCATGGGGCTTGGCTGGACAGAAGCCCTCTGCTGCTTGAGTGTCTCTCACCTTATCTTGGCTGTACCCCCTCAGCCACCAGAATTCCTCCCACTGGACCTCAAGCTAGGAACTGAATGTGGAAAGCTGGAAAGCAAGCCTTATTTGCTGTCTTCCAGCTCTGCCCCCTTACTCTCTCTGCCCCTTTCCCCCCACTATTCCTTGCATCCAGAAAGGTCAGGCTCCTCTCTTCTTTTATACCCTTTTAATCAAGTATTGGGGCAAGGGCTGTCTTCCTTCTACCATGACGCAGGTTTAGAATTGTGTGGCCAGTCTGCTTCATGTGGTAAGGAGGACCTAAATGGATTCAGGCCACCCTGTCTCTGGGCCAGGTCTGGAGTCCTTCCTTGCTCGTCTGTTTAGGAGGTCATATCCTCTCCCCCTCCACTTAGGGAGAGAAACCTCATGATTTTACCAGGAGGAAGGCAATGAAGGACAAACTGATATATGCAACTATGTGTATCAGCTGATTATTAATCCTTTGTCCCACATCTGAGGGCCTGTGTTACATTCTCCCCTCTCCAACCCTCACCGGCAGGTAGGAATGAGGCAGTTGTCCCATGTTGGGGGTAGAGTGGGAGGATCTGGGAGGGGCTTGAGGGCCACCCTCCCCACCCAAAGGGTCTTCTGAACTCAGAAACCCAGCTTTGGAATCCAGAAAATGCAGGATACTCACTGGTCCTGCTCCCTGGTGGGTCCAAGTCCCTTTCTATTTCAAATGACAGAAACCTCAGCTCAGGAGAGAATTGTTGGCTCACATAACTAAAGAATCTGGCTTTCCAGTTTGGGTTCTGGTTTTAGGCCCTGCTGAATCCAGGGGCTCAACCAGCTCCACCAGTCAACTCATGGCAAGACCAGATTATCGAGGCCTCACTGACACAGGGCCAGTGCCAGGAAGAGGCCACCTGCTCCTGGGAAACCGCACGGGCCCCACACTGAAGGTGACCAACTGTCTGGTTAGCTGGGGGACAGGAGGTGGCAAATGGGTCCCAGCATTTGAGGGGGCAGGTGCAATGTTAAAACCAAGACAGTCCCAGGGTGTTGGTTAAGTCTGTTGGTTAAGCATGGGCTCAGGTCATTATCTCATGGTTCGTGGGTTGGAACCCCATGTCAAGCTCTTCAGTGTGGAGCTTGCTTGGGATTCTCTCTCTCTCTCTCTCTCTCTCTCTCTCTCTCCCTGTCCCCCCTCTCACAATGAATAAATAAACTTAAAAAAATATTAAAAGGTAAATGACATTTAACTTGGTAAATATAGATGAAAAGCATTTCAAGTAGAGAGAACAGCGTGGGAAGAAAAAAAAACCCTGTGGGATTTCCCTCTTTTTAGGGGATGGTGTTGGCAGAATGTTGCATGGGATGTATTTATTACGGGGTTCTGAATGGTCAGGGTTTGCACCTCCTCTGCTCGTTTGCTCTCACTCTCGAAATAAAGCATTAAAAAAAAAATAAAACTAGGCAAGATGTCCCCGGTAAGCTGGGACAGTTGGTCACCTTGGCCTGCAATGACATCTGCTTCTTATTTCCCCACTATTTTTTTCCAGACTGGGATACTGTCCTCCTTTTCTTCACTTACCTGTTCTTAGATCTAATGTAGGGAACCCAAGTTTGTTTTTGCCACTTTTGGCCTCTTAAGCTTCAGTGGAGGGGGACTTTGGGTTCTGCTGTTGAGGTACCTGGTTCCAGAGCTGTGTCTGTGCCGCTTTATCCTCAATCCACCGGCTCCCTAAATAAAGCCATGTCAGATGCACTCCTGGGCGGTGCACCTGCTCCCGCCCAGAAGATGACCCTTCCCACCACCCCTCACCCCTTCCTCCAAAACTACTCCTCCCTCTGCAACCTCGCTGGATGAGTAGACAGTGCCACCTCCCACCCAAGTCCCTGAGCCTGAAACCCGAGCGCCACGCAGGACCTCGTCCTCCCTTGCAGCGCCCTCCACAGCCCGCCTGTTGGTCACCAGTCCCTCTGGTGCCTTCTCAGCCTCTGCGGGATCCGTCCACAGCAATTGACCTTCACTCACCAATTACCGTCCTGCTCTCCCAGGCCACATTCTCCCTACTGTTGTCAGAGGGGTCTTTCTAAAATATTAGGATGACATCCTCGAAGGCTCTTCTCGAATTCCCAAGCTTTCTCCCTCTGCTGCAACTTTGCACATACTCCCCCATCCCAAATGCCCTGAGCAGAGCAGGGATGGCAAGTGTCTGGTACTTCTCTGGCCCATCTCTGCCTTGATGCTATGGCAACATTGCTAGCTGATTGCAACACACAGGAAGCCTGGACACCTTTCCTCCAGTCCTTCCACCTGCCCACCTGGTTGTTCAGAATTGGCACCAAGGCCATATCTATTTGTCATGCTGGTCCTAACTTCTTCCTTCTCTGGTTAATCCTTAAATTGTCCTTTAGGTCTCAACTCAGGAGGCTGCATGTCACCTCTGTCAGGAAGTCTTCCCTGATTTGCTGTTCCTCTTAATCTGCTTTTGGTCACACCCTGTGTATAATATATCTATATCTATATATCTCAGAACATTTTTTATGTCACATTTTAATAATGTCCTTGCTTGTCACACTAAAATGTGAACTTTTTGAAGGTTCATGAAATGTCGCTGCAATCTTCATATTTCCAGGACCCAGCATGGACCCTGGTACCCACTAGATGCTCAGAAATCTTTGATGGGTACACATATGAGTGAACAAATGGGTGATTGAATGAGTGAATAACCTGGTATGGCCAGGTTGTTTTGAAGGTGAATGAATCAAAAGTTCATTAAGCCTCCTTGAAAAGGAAAATCGATTTGCTTCTCCCTTCCCCGTAGCTGCAAGAGAAGGTCATGCTTCTCAGAGACTTGCCAAGAGATGAAGTTGAACCTGTTTGTTTCAATCAATGAGGCTGGAAAGCAAGCAGTTGCCTCACCTTCCTGCGAGGAGCAGTGTGAGTCATATATACCCTCACCTTTCATAGTCCACATATCTAGGCCACCCTGGGTCCTTCAGCTCATTCTCCTGGGTCCTAAATTTTTTTTCTAACATGTGCCTGTATATGTGTGCATGCACATGTGTGTGTACGTCTGTGTGTGTGTGTTTATGTATATGCAGCATCTTGCCAGTTATTTGAGTGCAGGTACATTCAGCAGGGAATGACCAGTAAGTTCCTTCAGCTTCTTGGTCTCATGTGTGCTTGGTCTCATGCTGGGAAGGAGCCTTCATGGTGAACTGTGACTGCTGCTAGCCTGATCTTCGGTACTTAGGATCCATTTCTCTTTTTATTTCAAAAACCCAGTTGGATATTGAGAATTCTAACTCAAAAAGATGTTATTTTCTAGAAGAATGCCAGAAGAAAGGGGCAGTCAGCCACTTGAGCACATGTTGCAATGTTAAGCTTTTGCCTGGGTCTTCAAGGAGTGACAGAAGGGTCTTTGCCTATGCTGCAGGCCAGGTTCTGCTTGAAGGCTCCCCTTTTCACTGCAGAGTTGCTGTCTCAGAGGTTTCCAGAGAGGCTCTCTCTGCCCAGAAATAGGCTGCAAGAAGCAGAAAAGCCCTTGGAGGCAGCAGAATGCTGGGGAACGTGGCAATGCTGGGGGACATGGTGACATTGAAGAATGCAGTGACAGTGGAGAACACTGACCTTGGGGACATGGTGATGCTGGGGGACACGGTGACCCTCCTTGCCCCTCTCTCAGTCCCTTCGTAAGGGCCAAGAAGGATGTGCATTATTATAAGCGAAAATGGAAACCAAGTAGGAAGAAAAGTTAGTCCTGCAGGAAGACATGCCTGGGTAACAGCTTATGACCACTGCAGGGATGTTTGTGGGAGGTCTAAGAAAGCAGCTTAAAGGGATTAGCTGGGAAGGAGGAGTTTGAAGAACCTAATTACAAAGTTTGTACCAGAGATGAGAGTGGATTAAAAGGCCTCTTTGTGCTCCAAGATTTTGAAAATGAGAGAAGAGTTCTTTCCCTAAGATGAATGCGGATAAACAGAGAGTAAAGGTAAGAAAGGGAGATGGGGGCACCACTGAGCCGTAAGTAGGATTAATGGCTGCAGCAGGGAAGATCATGTTTACTCGCCGTGTGCACATTTATGAGGATCCTGCTATGGTCTGAACCACATGGAAGCAGGGAAGACCCCTCACTTGGTCATGATTCATCAAGTATCAGCTTACTGACAGGATTGAGCGTTGTTATGAGTTCTGTGAAATATGGGTGTTATTAATTGGTATGTATTTCCTGGGCCCCTGATCTGTGTCAAGCATGGGGCTTGGAGCCCTGGGCAGTACAGATTTGCCTCCCAGGCTTGGGGTACTTGGCCAGAAGGGATACAGGCCCAGAATATTGGAAATATCGGGGGGAGCTATACTGAAAACGGAGGTTGCCCCGGACTAGGGATCTGGTGCAGGCTCCACAAAGGAGGTAAGCCAAGGCAGGGTGCAGAAGGATAGGGGCTGCCATGCAGGGAGAGCCTCTGAGCCAGGCAGCCTGATGGAAGTGGAGAATTCCTGCAGGAAAGAAATAGGAGCTGAGGCTCAAGGGGCAGCCAGAAGCAAGCCTGAGAAGCCCTTTAATTGTGGGGGTAAATGGCCCAAGCTTCTTCTTCAGACACTGGGGAATAAATTGAAGGATTTGGAGCATAGGAAATGTCTAGGTAAAAACTAGGTTTTAGGACAACTTGACTGGCAGGTGCACAGAACAGAGCAGGGTGATCTGGACAGGAAGAGCCTGTGGGAGGCTTTTCCAAGGGTCCCGGGCAAGACAATGGGGGTTCCCCTGAGGTGGGAATAGAAATGAACAGTTTGACAAATGGGCTTGATCCTATCAAAGCTAGGCTAAGCCACCAATCTTCCACATCGATAGAAGTGGGCTGGGGTATTCTCCCATAGGGTTTATTACACATCTTCCAAAGACTTTGTAGGGATGCAAGGAGGGGGACATTCTTTTTACATTAATGCAAACATTACCATATAATAAAGAAAAGACACGGTGGCATCCTATTTGGGCTACAAGTCTCCTCGTCTACCCTCCCATCTCCGAGTGGTTTGTGACCAAGGGATTCTGCTCACCTGGTACCTAGAAGATGTGAATCCAGATTGCTGGGAATCCCTCCAGGGTTACACACAAAACCTTGCACTGAGAGAGCAGGCAAGGTACCCAAGTCTCCTGAATGCCCGTCCCATGTTCTTATGCCTGTGTTATATGGTCTTCTCTTTATTTACCCACCTCTTTAGGAGACAAGCTCTAAAGTATTAAAGGAGTTCAAGGTGGTAGAAGAGGGTAAAAGAAACAGCAAGAGGAAGGAAAGGAAGAAGAATTTATTGATGCTTACTCTATGCCAGGTGTTCTGTATGTGTAAACTCAGTTAATCATTATAGTCACTATGCAGAGTGAACATGGCTGCATCTTAGAGGTGAGATCCACCAAGATGAAGATTATGTCATTAACCTCCTGGGTATTAAGTGGGGAGTTGGGATTTGAATTCGTATCTGTCTGGTGCCAAACCTTTGGCCTTCCTTCTATTCCTGTCAAAATGGGTTAACCAGCTTCTATGTAGCCGAGTGGAACAAATTTGGGATGGCCAGGAGGCGCCTCTCTAACAAAGGAGCGAGAAATGCAAACTCTTGCAGGTTGCTCTCTGACTCTCCTCTTCCTCTGATCCCTTTCAGCTGCCTGGACCTCCACGCCATGAACAGCACCCTGAGAGATGCCCAGGCCCCAAGCCACCGGGAGTGCCTACTGCCTTCTGTGGCCCGGACTCCCTCTGTCACCCAGATCACACCAGCCAAGAAGATAACCTTCCTCAAGAGAGGGGATCCCCGGTTTGCTGGGGTTCGCTTGGCTGTTGACCAGCGTGCTTTCAAGAGCTTCGGTGCTCTGATGGATGAGCTCTCTCAGCGCATGCCTCTCTCCTTTGGGGTGCGCTCTGTCACTACGCCCCGGGGCCTGCATGGCCTCAGTGCCCTGGAACAGCTGGAAGATGGTGGCTGCTACCTCTGCTCTGATAAGAAGCCCCCCAAAACACCCAGTGGACCAGGCTGGCCACAAGGGGGAACCTTATCTGCTCAGCAGTCAAGGGAATTTGAAAGCCGGGGTGAGGCGCCAGGAACATCCTCTTCCTGCAAGGGTCCTAAGGCCCCAAGAAGGATAATGCTGATTAAGAATGGGGACCCTAGGTTCCAGAAGACAGTGGTTCTCAGTCACAGAAATACAAGGAACCTGACGGCCTTTCTCAGCAAAGCCTCAGATCTTCTGCACTTTCCTGTGAAACAGGTGTATACGACCAGTGGAGAAAAGGTAGGCTGTCTGGGCAAGATATTTCCTCTAAAAAGTTCTTTGGCCCTCAGATCGAAATACTTTGATGGAATGGGGAAGTTATCCCTTAAAATGAAGCACAGATTGCCCTGCTATTAATTAAAGGTGAATAGAGACATGCAGTCAAACAAGCAATTATTATTTATATTCTGGCTACCATTTAGTGAGCACTTAGTAAGTGCCAGACACCAGGACTTGCACATTTTTATTATTTCCTCATCCACTCCCTCTGTTATCCAATCCCACCTATTTCGGTGAGAATTCAGTGCAGAACATGAAAACTACTCAAAGTACCTTTAGCAGAAAGCAATCTAATCCAGGGCATCAGGGGATTTCTAAATCTTTAAACAATTGGAGGCATGAGCTCTGAGCTGGTCTGCAGGAAGCTACTACCCTGATTGAAGCTACCGTGATTATTGAATTGAAGAGTACTTCTCTGCAGTGGCATCCAAGTTTGTAAAGCTGGGATCAGGAAACTGCCACAGTTGCATGTTGACATTCTTGACATGCAGGAAAACTGGGGTGCCGAGTCCAGACACTGCTGTCTGGGCTACTGTAGCCATCTGGTACCCACACATTTGCTTTGCAACAACAACAAGAATCAAGAAGAGATAGTGTCTGTCTCACTTGCTTTCCCAGACTTGATCAAGTACATCTAATTGATGGAGAACCCAATCTTCATACAGTCCTAACTTTAAAGAAGGCTAGTGAATGTAATTTTTGCCTTTCCAGATTCTGCAGAACATAAATGTGCACTGTAGGTGGGCGTGATGGGGGAAGGAGGTGGATTGATCTAATCCACAGTCTCCCCATAATCCACTCCTATCACTATTTAACACCTGTATATACTACTCTGCCACTACTTAAATTTACAAGCAGCATCTACAGCAGCAGGTTCTCACCTAAGAATGTAGCTGTCTTTCCTACCGTCAGAACATATGCACTTCCTCCCCAACTCCGAGTCACATCAGGGTCACATTAGAACTGTACCATCCATCCTCTGGGCACAAGCCCACCTTGTAGCCTCTGTGTTAAGATTTAGCTATCAAGTCCACAACCACCAAAATACCTTGTATAAAGTGCCAGATGGAGGCAAAGGCAAAACATAGAAAATTGTTTCACACCTACCAAAGCTGTGAAGAAAACCAGGTCATCTACTGCAAGGCCATTGATGGTATTAGGTTTCCTTCTACTGTCCATTTTGTGTGTTCCCTCTGACCTCTGCCAGCACCTCAGCTTAATGTGGTTATGGATGTGGTAGAGTGACTGAACCATTTCTACAATCTAAATTACGGTGCATTTACTATTTGCTAGCATGTGCTGTATCTTTCCTGTGGACTCTGAGCCCTTGGAGGTTCTTCATGAGCTGCTGGGTTAACTTTTACCACTGAATATGACAGCTACAGAAAGCACCCAAGGGATTCCCTGAGCAATAGATGACTTTTCCCCAATCCTATTGCATTACAGCAGCCCTATTTCCCCTTGATAATCAGAATCAATCATCCCATTCAACACAGAAACCCCCTTGTTGCCTTGTGGTTCATTGTTGCAAGAATCACCATATGGCCAGGTAAGGGATCCTTTAAACTTTCAACTGCACTGTCTCAACTTTCAACTTCACTGACCCACTGTTGTGTCTCCTGGTTGGAACATTTCCCCTTAGATTCAGAGACTTCCAAACTAGCAGAGCCTGAAGTTGTTGGAATGGGAAACAAAATGTTTTCAGTTAGGTCATAGGTGTAACAGTGAGAGGAACTGCTCTCATTCCCACCTTTAATTTCCAGGCATCTGTTGCCTATGGAGAAACAGCACTATACTGTATATTGGTTGCCAGTCAAGAGCACGTATAACATCCTGCAAGACAATGCCTCAACATCGTAAAGTGATACCTTTCAGCTGGTGCTCAAACTGAGCCTCCCGTAGAATGATCCACTGTTCTATAAGTTATAGCTACTTTGGGGCAATGGTATATATGTCTACACAGTGAATTAAATGTGTGTTAGTGCATTGGCTCACTTCTTTTGCTATAAAATCAGTTCTTTGGATAGAACTAATCTTCATGGATTATGGCAATGATGAGTAAGGTATTTAGTAAGTCCAAGGATGGTGATACTAGAAGGATGCTGGGAAGGAAGAAAATATATAAGCAAAATCAGTGTCTTTTCCAATGAGTACACATTTCCATCATGGGGGGGGGAGGGGTGGGTTCAATGTTATTATCTTCACAAGAGATGGCTGGCTGAATACCTCAAGGTATGTTGCAAATTGCAAGTATTTTGGCATAAGTTTAGCATGGATCTCTGTTCTTGGCAGATTGGAGCCTCAGCAGAGTTGGCAGTCAGATCCACATGAATAAGGTAGTTTATGTTTCTAGTTCATGTTTACTTTGCCACTTTGTTTGAGCCAATTGAGCACAACTTGGGGTGGTTGGAGGAAGATAATGACTAACATCCATTGTACAGGTCATTTGTCCACATGATTATAACCTTCTGGTGAGCATATAATGGGACACAAATGTTCTCACTCTCTGGGCACAGATTCCTCTCCAGAGTTCCTTGTCACTAAGCCTCCAGTCCTACTCCCTCCAAGTCCCTGATTCTCATATTGAACTGCTAATCACTGCCCATAAATTGCCATAGAACCTCCTTCCTTTGCTCCTTCCATGAAAAGTAGCCAATCAACAACATTGTTCCTTGTACTTTCCTTCACCACTGCCCTTAATGCCCCCCTAAGTGGGTCTGTCATGCTGCAGCGGTCAATTTTTGACTTGTGTCAGCATACCCTGTGAAACCATCTGAAAGCCAGAATCAAATATTTTCATCTTCAGTTAACTGGTCATAGGGAACTTCCCCAGGAAGTTGTAGGTGTGTGGGGAGGAGAGATGGCAATGCAACAGAAGCACGTGAACTGAGAGTGTGGTTCATGCAATTTACATATGCCTTCAGTGCAAACATCTGGAGCCTGATATAGTACATGTCACCACCACCTGATGATGGAGTGCTGCTTTGACATACCTGCTTTGTGGCTTGATGGATCATACAATAACCATTTCATTTGTATTTCAACAACTAGCAGAATCAGTTTCTGCATCTGATGTTTGACTACAAGAGGAAAAGATTCTTTTACAGTAGTAGTAGAAGCACCCAGGTCCTCTGGCCATCCCAGAACTGAGAGCTTAGACCTTAAGCTTGCCATTCTCTTTAAGTCAGAGAAGTCAGCCTACTGTATAATCCTTTCAGCCCTCATTATCAAGGCAGCCAGGGATAGTCAAAATCCTGCTCTCAGTAAGCACTACATTCTACTATCAGAGGTGATCATTCAAGAATCTGTTTTACCACTTTGTGCCATAGGCCACCAGTGTCCCGTTGTAACCAGATTATCACTGCCTTTAAACCCAATCAGGTCAGATAATCTGATAACTAATCCTAGATTCCCATTCTTGAGTGTCTATTGCATGTAACAATCTCTGATACTGCACTTTTAATCAGCTATGATTCAGTACAGGAAACAAAATCCTCTGTAGGTATCGTAAGCACGAAGAAATTATACACAGATACAAATATATAAATCTTTGTGTTTAAAGATTGGGAAGCTGCAGGAGCATACATTTGATTTCTGGAACTAGTTCCGAGAACATCATTGACCTATCTGGGTAGATACCTCTCACACAATCAAGCAAGTGGGTTTTTGGGGGGCTGTCACTAGAATAATTGAGTTCAGTATCAGCTCACCACTGCTGTGGTCCAGAATCAGGCAGGTGATATGCCACTACTGTCTATTGGTATCCAGAAAGCTGGTGACTAGGTACTGGAACAATGAGTGTGACTTTTGCCATCTCAGCTGCACATGCTCCTTTGTACCTTTGACTTTTTTTTTCCTGTGACAACAATCAAAATAAAAAAAAAGATGGCCTCTGCTTCATTGTCATTTTCCATACCTTGTACAAGTGCATCTAATCGTTGGAAACTATTTCGTGGTTAGAATTATAGCTGCAAAGGAGTCTAGGGAGCTTTGTATGCTCTGCAGTACTGGAAATTATAGCAGAAAGAGTAAAATAGATATTGACTAATTTAGGACATGACATCTGCACAAACTCATGAGGAGGTTAATGTCATTCTTTTATTTGCATGGGTAAGAAAACTGGGGCACAGAGGCTAAGTAGTTTGCTCATGGTTGCATGGCTGGCAAATGATACAGTCAGCATTGATGATTTAAGAGTCATCATGTAAGAAAACTTTCAAATTATGGCACATTGCTATGTACTATCATATGCTACATGCAGAGTACACAGAGAAATAAGTCTAGGTCCCTGCTTTCAATTAGCTACAGTTTAGAGGGAAGGGTGAGAAGGAGAGGTACAAACATAAGTTAGTTGGAGAAAAAAATATTAGTGTAATTTCATATAGAATTACTGCAGAACTATTAGAGTTTCTGTTAACAAAAGGATGTTGTATCTCCCCAGCGCAGGCTTGGGTCATAACTCAGTTTTCAGGTCCTCAACTGGATTAACACTCTCAATAACTCTCCTTTTGTGTGTGTGGATCCTAAACCTCAACCTCTTTCCAGAATGGGAGCATCATTTAGGACTCAATTATTTTTTTCCCCTTAGAAAAGTCTGATTTCCTAGAAACATGACTACATCTATAAATTGATAGACTTGGGTCATGTTTGTATTTTTGTGATTGACTAGAGCTCCAAATCAACCAAGAAATGTACCCAGTAGTTTGAAACAAACTTCTAATTAACTAGGTTGAAAGATCTGATGTACAGCTAATTTAATGTCATTTGTGGAGACAGGATGCAAAAGGTCTTTTTTTTTCGATTTCCTTGTTAATGAACATACCCTTCTAATTTGAGAAAATAAAAAAGAACATATAAAGCCCTTTGAAGATGAAACTAAATACCCCAACACTGCTACTTACAATATAATGTCATAAATAGTGCAACGTCTCACATACGCAGGGGCCTCAGGCCCACGTGAGATTTTTCTAAAAGCAGGGTCCTGTTTCCTGGAATGCAATATTGCCTGATAGGTACCCAGCCCAGGATGTCCTGGGGTGGGTGGGAAAGGATGACACAAGCCTCTGGGCAGGAGCCTAGAAAACCAATGGAGAAGCCTGGAAGAGAATGACTACCTGTAGAGAGAACAGCCTTGCCCTTTTCCACTCCAGAAGGGTTGAAGGGTTCAAGATTATATTGGAAAGCACAGATAGGACCCAGGAGAGAACTCTGTGTGGGAAAAGAGTGAGATAGTAAATCAGATCTCCATAGGGAAGATGTAGGACCTTCTGGTTGCTTTAAAAAAATACGTATTCTGGAGGGTGCAAGTGCAAGCAGGGAAGTGGGCCAAAGATTTCTTGAAGTGTTTCCCACCTGAGACATCCAGAATAGTCCCTAAACCACAGGCCTCATTCGAGGTGGAGGGAGAGGGTGTAGGTAGAAAGGAAGGTCATAGTGGTAGGACCTCAGGCCCTAGCTAGTTATGGAGGTATTATGGCAAGTGGATAGGATCCTTTCCTTGAATCAGAATTCTGGGGTGAGATGTGCAAACCTCAGGAAAGGTCCAGTGTGAGGGGATTTTTCCGGTACCTATGTCTCCTCGGGAAGAAGGTGGGTTTTGCAAGCTAGGCTTCCTAAAACTCAACACTCTCCTTCTTCAGGTGGACTCTTGGAACTGTCTACTGCACAGCCCCTCGGTGCTAGTATGTGCTGGTTATGAGTCCTTCAAACCTCTGGCAATGGAAGATTCCAGAAGATATGGGATTGAAACTTTATCTGGGCAGACTTCAAGAAATAAAACTGGTGAGTTAGTTTTGGAGTTTCTTCAATTTTTCACTGGATAGTGGTTCAGTAGGACTGGGAAGATATCCCTTCCAGATAATTTTAAAAACCTGCTTTTTGGCCCCAATTTTGGAGTATCCTAGTTGTTTTGGGTAACTCTTGCCTTTTCCCCTTTATTATCATCATCAACCTTAATCAGGCTGAACATTTGACTGGGGTATGGAGAAAGGAGTCTGGTATTTAAGAAAACAGGAATTAGGAGATCTTGAACTTTAAGTTTCCAGGATCTAAAATAAACTTTATTAAGGACCATGGTGGGCATGACCATAGGTGTGCGGCATTTGCATCTTTCAAGAGTCATGACTTCCTTAGACAACAGTGGAAGCCAAATGACCTAAAACTAATGATAACCATCAATCATGCATCCATTCATCAATCTATACATCCAACTGTATATCCCTCCAAAAAGCTTACTATTTCCAGAGTCAAAGGGTTGTTATTTAAAAAACACATTATTTTAAAAGTATAACTAACAACTGTAGATTGAAATTTCAGCAACATTATTGGAATAGAAATGGGCAAATTTGGTGAATAAACAAAATAATATCCATTGTGAAAATCTGTTAAGAAATGACAATAATGATTTTGGTGATCGCTGCATGCCAGGTGCTAGAGGTACAAAGACCTATTAGCCACAGACCCCCCTTTGGAGGAGCCCTCAGTCTCATTAGGTGCTTATGGAAGAGGAAAGCTTGGAAAAACCTTCCGTCCAGATGGACTCAAGTGGGGAGATCTGTTCTTTTGCTGGCTGTAGCCTCAGCCCCCACTAGTCTTTTCCTTTTGCCATGCATTAGTTCAAGAGATGAAATGAGAAAGTACTAAGGGCTTTATTCTTTCTTGGTATCCCTTCTTTCTTCTCTTTCTTTCTCTTTTCAAGGCTAGGGTGCAGGGTTGACTATCAGGACTTGCTATTGTGTGTCCAGGTCTTTCCTTGAAATCATGGATCAACCCCAAAGCTTGATGAGTGTTAGGATGATAAATCACCCTTACTAATTGAAAAGCATTTTACAGTTTCAGTCAGGCACCTGTGCAGCAGCTTATTGATTTTGCTTTCTGTGTCCGGGGTGGGCATGAGCAGGGCCAGGAATTAGCTCTGGGCACTGCTGCTCTGCCTACCAACTCTGCTATCTACCAAGAACCTACTTTGTGCTAGAACGTCTACAGAAAGTTTTATAGGCACTGCCTTGCATCATCAAAACAAACCTACTGTTATTCTTATTTTACAACTCAGTAAAGAGGCTCTGCCAAAAACTACACAGTAAGGAAGTGGCAGAGTTGAGATTGAATTCAGACTTCAATTTCATCTCACTAGGCTTTGCTGGTTCACAAACTGCAGACTGGATATTCATTCTAGAGTGGTTTCTGCCCTTACTTTGTGTTTTGGGAGGTGGTAGGGGTGTTGAGGTGATGAAAGGCTCATGGCCAGCCTTTATTCTCTTACTCTGAAGCTCCCCCTAGTAGCTTACTGTCTTTCCTCTTTTTTCTTATTTTTATTATGTGCCAGGAAGCTGGGGGCCAAAGGCCAAGCAGAGTGTGATCCACTCAAGGTCCAGGTCGGGCAGTCGGCCACGGCGGTTTTCCTTGCTGTCGGAGAGGTCTGGTCTCAGTGACCCCCCAGTGTCCCTGCATCACGCCCAGATGGGCCCTGCTTCTGAAAGATATCCTCAGGACACACCCACCCAGCTTGGCCCATTGGTGGCCAGTGATGATGTTGAGAAAAAGGTCCACATGAATGAGGATGGCAGCCTGTCTGTAGAGATGAAAGTCCGTTTCCACCTACTTGGCGAGGATGCACTTCTGTGGTCCAGGAGGGTGGGGAGGGCCAGTGTCCTCACGGCAGCCAATGGAGAGGTCCCTGTTCTGGGGGAGGTGGATCCCCTCCACTGTGTGTGTGAGAGTCACCCTGGGGGCTCCTCGGAACCTGGAACACAAGGACTAGGGACCTGTGAGGCAGGATGTGAGAAAGCCCTTGGCCGAGGCCGGTGGAAGCCAGGGTCTAGATATGAGATATGGATGAACCCCCTGTACTCTGCCCAGGAAGAGGGGATGGCCTCTCAGAGGAGATCCAGGTTGACCCAACACTCCTATTCCAGGAGGCCTTGGAGCCAAGGAGTCACCAGAAGGAAACGAAGCAGGAAAGACAGTGTCAGCCCTGACTCCAGTGACAGACCCCCCAAAGACGCTGAGCCCAACTCCTCCTGCTGCTCTAGGTCTCTGGAGGGCAGCGTGGACGGCTGTGACCTACATGCGGCCTCTGGGGCTGCCTCCCAGAGAGAAGCAGGGAGGGAAGCTGGCAGCATGTGCAGGACTAGTAAAGACCCGGGTCCACAGGGAACAGGGCAGGACAGAGAGCACCATAGATGCCTGAAGCAGCAGAGTGGAGGCACGTCAGGTGCTACTTGTGAGTCCTCAGGGAGTGCTGGGTCTCATGAGGAGTCCAGTGAAATGGGTGAGCAGCACCAGGGCTGCCTAAGCAAGACAAGTGTCATGACTACTTCCCGGCCAAAGGCCACTCAGAGGAAAGGCTCCAGTCCTCCCACGGTGAGTCCCTCATCTTTGAGGAACAAGGACTCACAGGCAGAGGAAAGTAGACAGGGTTCCAGGTGCCCCCAGGCTAGGGGTAGGTCTGGGATGGGATCGCCCCTGGTTTCAGATCAATCTGGCTCTGCGGATACTGCAGAAAGCTGTTCTCTGCCTTCTGCCTGTGCCTCAGTCCCAGGCAGAAGAAAGCAGGAGGGCAGATCCAGGGCTGTGTCCTCTCCCAGCATTTCCAGCCACAGCCGAGGGGCCCGGATAGACCACCCCAGGCGGCACCCCAACCGAAGGGACATCCACTGCCCGCTTGACTCAGCTGTTCCCAGGCAAGTGTCGGGGCCTTCTAGTGGAGGCAGGGCCTGTCCAGATAACCCAGCACCACACCTTTCTGGAAGCTCACCTAGTGCCAGGAATCAGGCTTCCTGGGACGCAGGGCCTCCCTCCTCTGCCTCTCTTCATTCCCAGGATGTACAGGGGATTAGCAGTGCTCTCATGACCCCTGTGAGCAATTCTGACTGTACTTCCAATTTCTATCCCCCATACTCTCCCTCTGCTGAGACTGAAGGTCACTCTGAGCTCAGGGCACAGTCACCAGCTCCCTCACCTTCCAATACATCAGACCCTTTGAGCATCCAAGCTGATGGCCTGGACAAAAAGGCAGGGAATGACCTTCCCAAGCCTTCCTGGCCTTTAGTTCCACCAGTTGGAGAGCCTGAGGGAGGGATGCCAGGAGCCCACCGAGACTGCTGCTGCTCACCAATCAGCACACCCCTGTTCCATGAGACCCCCAGTGATAACACTCAGACCCTACAGACCTCCCAGCCATCAGGCAGCCAGGGGCCCTCCTCAGAGGTCTCCTTGGTATGCAGCAGGTACTGTCCCACCCCCCCGAGGACATGGCCTTTTGTCAAGAAACACCCTTCAGGCAGCAGTAGCCTTGGTGCCGACTGGGAGCCAGACAGGAGAAAGCTGGAGGAGGAAAAGCTAGATGCACGGCCCCCACGGCCCCCGGGGTCTCAGTCAGGGGCCATGGGGAAAGCAGTCAAAGCCTTGAGAAAGGGCAGCTCTAGCTGTGGTCCCAGGTCTGGGAGAATGTTACAGGGGAAGGTTGCTGGTGGAGGGGAAAGCCTGGAGGAGCAAGAGGAAGATGGCAGAATGATGCTGGGTGCCCTACCCCGAGCCTCACCAGATGCTGTGGTCCGTGAATGGCTGAGCAACATCCCGGAGGAGCCCATACCCATGAAACGTGAGACGGTGGATGAGAGTACAGTTGTGGTGGGGGGTGATCCAGAAGGCCCCAAGGAGGACAATGCTGACAAACATTCCCAGGAAGGTCTAGGGGAGCCAGTTCTGGCCAGACAACTGTCCCATGAAGGGGTCACCAGTGAAAAAGCAGAATCAGATGGTGCCCTCCCAGTGACTAGTGATGCTCATTCCAAGTCAGGAGAGGGCCATCCTTGTAGCAGAGTTTCAGAAGTCCCCAGGGAGACTGGATCAGGCAAAGGAATGGCTGTGGACTGTGGTGTGGGCCAGTGTGTGCTTCCTCACAAGGTCTCTGCCTCCATACAGATCATGAAGGTGCTGATGGGCTCCAAGCAGGGCCGGCCCAGCAGTCTGCCTGAGGTGTCCAGTACAGTGGGCAGGAGGCTTAGCCACTCTGCCCGGGCCCTTATCACCTGTCTTGCTGGGCTCCACTTCTTTGATGAAGACCTTATGTCTCCTACTGACAAAGTGAGGTTCACAGAGTCTCCTCGGTACCAGGAGCTCCTGAGCACCTTCCAGGCCCTATGGCCAGGGTGTGGCTGCAGGCAAGGTGAGCTGGATTCTGGCCTCTGGGAGCTTGGCTGGTGCAAGGCTCTGCCAGGCCTCAGGTCCCATGTCATGACTGAGGACTTCACACCAACATCCTCATCTGGTGTGGATGTTGGCAGTGGCTCCGGAGGCTCAGGGGAGGGCACTGGACCCTGTGCCATAGACAGCGCCCTGGTCCCTGAGAGGATAGAGCTGCCCTTGAAAATCCCCTCCCAGAGGCCTGATTCTAGAACCTCCAAGAACCAAGAGGATCCAGAAAAACAACAGTCCAGTGTTTCTACAGCCTCTTCAAACTCCCAAGAATGGGCTTGTGCCACCAGGAAAGACAAGGCAGAAAGAAACAGTGGGGAGCAGGTGCTGGACAGTAACCTGGATCAAGTAGTTGAAAACGCAATGCAAGAAGAGGAGGTACAACTAGAGAAAGTTGAAGAAGAAAAAGAAATAGCAGAACTGCCAGGAGAGGGTGTCCAAGGATCTCCAGAAGAGGGAAGAGTCATGGGACAAGAATTGTCAGAGGCTGACTCTGACGATGGGGAAGGTGCACAGGAAGATAAGAGTGTGCAGGAAGAGGAAGCAGGAGGAGACCCTGCCTCCACCACACTTTGCCCTCCAGGGACAAGAGAGAAACCACCAGAGCCCCCTAGGAGCCCTAGCAGGAGGGATCCAGATGCCAGCGAAAGTCAGAGTGGCCCCAACAATGAGCCTGGCTTGGAGAAGCCACCCCAAACAACTGAGACAAGCCATGAGCAAACCCAGACCAAGTTCTTGCAGGGGCCTGGGGAGAAGAGCTCTTCTACAGCCTGCAGAGTGTCCCTGGATCCTGACATCCTCTGGGTGACCAAGTTGCTAAAGAGGATGGAGAAAGCTTTCATGGCTGACCTTGCCAGAGCCACAGCCGAGATCCGAGCCCGCTGGAGCCTGCAGAGCAATGACCTTCTGGACCAAATGGTGGCAGAGTTACAGCAGGATGTGGGCCAGCGGCTCCAGGATAGCACTGAGAAAGAACTCCACAAGATCCAGAGCCGGGCAGCGGGGAGGATGCCAGGGCCAGCGAGGGAAGCCCTCAGGTGGGAGATGTCCCTGCAGACAGAGCAGCGCAGGCGTCGTCTCCGGGACCTGCGCAACCTCTCGGCTTTCTCCGAGCAGGCTCGAAGCCAGGGGATCCTGTCCTTCCCTGTGGAGGATGTGCCAACCCTCCATGGAGCCCTGGGGACCTGGCTGGTTGGGGAGACTGAGGGGGAGGAGTTTTGTCCCTGTGAGGCCTGCATGAGAAAGAAAGTGATCCCTACATCCCCGAAAGACACAAAGGGGGTAACCAGTGCACCCATCAAAAAGGCCTTTGACCTGCAGCACATTCTGCAAAAGAAGAAAGGAGGGTGTGCTAATGGGGAGGCAGCAGAGACAGTCCCAGAGAAGAGAGAGATGGAGCTTCTCCAGGGGGACGCCTCAGGGATAGGGACTATTGACAATGAAGGCCTGGAGCTGGGGTTAGGCCAGGATCCTGGGACAGAGGAGGGGGGTGAGGATGAGAGCAGCCAGAGCCTTGGCAGGGATGGACACCCCCAAGTGGGAGAGGAGGGTGAAGTTTCTCAGAATGGAGAAGAGAAAACAGATCCCGGGCAAGGCAGTGTCTTTGAGGGAGTGGGCAGGGAGGAGCAGGGCTTTGGTGAGAAGGATGAAAACACAGAGAAGGGCTCTAGAGCTGAAGGCAGTTTGGAAGGTGAAGCCTGGGGAGAAGGTGACCAAAGTCCAGAGGGACAGAATGATGGTTCTGTAACTACAGAGGGAGACAGGAAGCCAGAGTCAGTGGGAGGAGATCAAGGTGAGAAAGAAGGTAGCTCACAAGCTGTCTGGGTACAGGGCCAACAAGGTGAAACTTCTGGAAACAGCAGCCCAGACCAAGAGGGGAAGCCAGCAATGCTCCCTACCCCAGATGGAGACACCCCCTGCCAAAGGTCAGGCTGGAAAGCAGGCCTTGCCTCCTCCAGCACCTTTTCTCTGGGAAATTGCTCTCAGCTCTCTCAGAAAGGCTCTGAAGAAAGGCCTTCGAATGGAGACATGAGGAGCATCGAAGATGAGTCCAAGGGAATCCCCAGTCCAGAGAGAAAAGTCACAGGCATGTATCCAGAAAGCTCCACTTCTGAGCAAGAAGTGGCACCCTTGGGCCCAAGGACTCCAGAGCAGGAGGTAGGTGAGGCCTCTGGCCTAGAAGCTGAGAATGTAATTGAAAGTCTCTCTTTCACAGAAATGAGGTCTAAAAACCTCACCAAGGACAGGACAGATGGCTTTGGCCAAGATGACTTAGATTTCTAGAGATCCAGCTGCAAGGTGGTCACAAGTCTGTTTTTATTAGTAGTTTGTCTACAAATCTGAGCGTGGCTGGGTCCCCTACAGATGCACAGAGAGCATGGAGAACGATCAGGGCTTGCCAAGGACATGGTCATACCACGCTGTCCCTGGGTTCTAAATTCTGGAGCTTCCCAAGGCCTCCCTGGCCAATCCCATGAACGTTGTGAAGAAGGCTTATCTCAGACCTGCCCTGTTACCTGAGGGCCACTGGACTCTTCCATTTTCCTGTTTGAGTCCAAGAAGATGGACCTGACTGGAAATGTTCCAGGAGCATTTTGTTTATGTGTTTGTTTTTTGCTCTCATTCTTTTGCCTATTGATCTCCAGTTATTTTTCTCCTTGGCCTCTCTTGGCATTCACCTCATTTGACTTTGAGGTGCTTTTTTCTAATCTTGAATGTATTTGGCGACTCTGCAGATGTGAATACTTGGAAAAAAATGAATAAATTCAGGGTCATTGGACAAAGTTTGTTTTCAGCCCAAAAGTCCAAGTGTATTTCCTTAATTCGTATGTATATATATTCATGAATATATATATTGGTAATGGAAAAATACAGAAAATGCAAAAAGAGCAGGAAGAAAGAAAAGTAGTCACCCACAGTCCCATCACTCAGAGTTGACTCATGTTAGCATTTTGATACGGCTCCTTCCCCTTTTATTCCTAGCCATTTGATAATTGAGCTCATCATTATATGCTCCTTTTTTTTTTTTTACTTAACAGTATAAGAATTTCCTGTATTTATCTCAAAATCTTAATAAAACTATTTTTTCATAAAACTATTTTTAATGCCTAAATAATTTATTATGCAAATATAAAATACTTCACCATTTCCTTTCCCTAGCATGGACCATTTAGATAGGTTTCATGTTTTTTTCTTAACCTTTTCCCTTCTGAACTGTGCATGATTTCTCTAGAATAGATTCCCAGGCATGGAATTAGCCAAAACTACCAGCTTTTTTGAGGGTTTGATATCTTGCTGCCAAATTGCTTCTCTAAAGGTCTGTACTAATAAACTTCACCTGGCCCACCACTCAGTCATCAGTGTTTGGTATAGCCATTAAAGATGAGAACTCTTTTGCTAATTTTATGGGCAAAAATGGTACCTGATTTTAATGTGGTACTATTTTTGATGTGTTTGATTGCTAGTGAGATTAAAGAGTTTTCTATGTTTATTAAAAAGCTATTTGCATATAAATTTTATGTGTATGCCTTTTACCCGTTTTCAACTGGGATCCCAGCTTCTTTTTTTTTTTTTTTGAGAAATTGATTTACTTGTTCCTTTACAATTTTTTTTAAACATTCTATTCATCATTTTTGAGATTTAAAAAATGCCCTTTCTTTGTATCCTTCCACAGCAAGCCTAGGACGGGGCCCTGTCTGAGTGGGGAGCTGCCTGATGAGGCAGAATTTCTTTGGTTTTCATTAGTGTTCCACTCATACAGGACAATTTTGTGTATTCAGAATTACTAAAGTGGAACTTCCTCCTGGTTGTTTAAATGTAAATATTAATAACAAAAATAATAAAAAATAAAAATAAGTAAAAGGGGTGCCTGGGTGGCTCAGTAGGTTGAGCATCCAACTCTTGATTTTGGCTCAGGTCATGATCTCATGGTTCATGGGATCAAGCTCTGCATCAGGCTCTGTGCTGGCAGCATGGAGTCTGCTTACGATTCTCTCTCCCTCTCTCTCAGCCCCTTCCCCACTCACTTTCTCTCTCTAAAGTAAAAAATTTTAAAAAATAAGTAAAAAAATAAAAAATAAGTGAATGTTGGGTATGGGCTGTGTCCTCATACCTGTAGTCATCTATTCTGCTTCTGAGTGCTGGAGATATTCTTAATAAAATTTGATGTGTTGTAAAATTTTCTGTGAAGATGATTCTTTGAAGTTTTTACATTAGAAATATATATACATACACACACACCTACATGCACTGGTGTCCTAGCCAGGAGCCCTCAGTGGAACAGATTGTATTGTGAGCTTAGTTTAAATACGGTGATATGCAAGGTTGTCTGGAACTTGTTGCTATTAGTTGACATGACGCATACATCATGCACCTCTTTCTGTGACTTGAGGTCCCCAGTCATCTCCTAAGAGATGTTCCAACCTTTCTGATTCCTAATCTGACCTCCCCAAATGAGAGACAGCCATCCTGGCATTCACTGACCTGGAACTTCATTGAAGTGTCATTGTCTGTCTCTAATCACGAGAATGCAATGGAAGGAGCACAGGACTTAGAGTTCTATGACCTATATAGGCTCTAGTCTCAGGGATGGCACCTCAGTTTCAACATCTGTGAAAGTAATGTTTTCCTCACTGCATTGTTAAGAAGTAAATGAGATAGCATATGAAACTTTGTTACACTCTCATGTTGGGAAAATATCAATATTTTCATTAGCATTGCTACATTTTCAGTGCCTATTATGTGTCGGTTACCATATTAGACATATGTGACCCCGTATATTCTTTCCAACATGTCTGTGAGGTAGGCAAGACCACACTGTCATCCCCTTTTCACAAATGAGGTAACCAGCGCAGAGAAGACTTAAAACTTCTCCAAGCTCACACAGCTAGTTAGGGGAAAAGCCAAGATTTAAACACAGATGTTTCAGAGTCTAAAGTCCCTATCTTTTTTCCATTGTACCATACTTTCTTCATTTCGATTCAGACCCTATAAATAAATAACTCAACTAAAGGTGATCAACACTTTGTTGGATGAACTTACTGCAAAATAGTTAAGACTTAGAAAAGTAAATTAGATGGGATTGATTTGCTCAACTGATTGCATTATGTCCTTAGGAATGTTCTGCGTATATATAGACATCAGGAGCTAGAGATAAGCTGGTTTCATAAAGCTAAGAGTTAAACTGGAAAGTTATCTCTCCATGGGATTTTCCTTTTAGTTACAACCTCATCTGCTTTAAGCTCCCAAATATTTCTGCCCTTTACATTTAAAAAATCGCTGTTAATGGAAAACTCTGTGTTTTCTTCTGACTTGGAGATAAAGAATTCAGGGCCATCACCTAAAGTGGGGATATTTGTGTCTCTTCCTCCCTACCCCTTCTCTGTAACAACCGTATTGCACAGCCTGGCTCAGGCCTCTGACATTTAGCACCTTGGGAAAATGTTGGCATTCCTGTAGTCTTAGTTCAAATCCCTGATTCCAAACTTGATTCATTCATCACTCAAAGTGATGCCAAAGTCCTTATAGTCTCAGTGGTAATGCAAACATTTCCATCTAGGGATTTCTCCTTGAAGTAAGTTGGAGAGAGAAGTGAGCAGTAGTAAAAAGAAAACAAACTCTCCTTTCTATCCTTGTGTCTAGCTGATGGGGATCAGAGGCTCCAGCTCAAAAGACAGCCTTTCAGTGGCTGGGAGCCAAAGACCTCCATGTCCAGGTCCTTTGCCCAGAGATTCTGACTTTATCAGTCTTGGCTAGAGCTCTAGCACTGCTATGTTGTCAAGCTCTCTCTCAGATGTATACAATGTTCAGTCAGGTGGCTCATCACTGGTTTAGTCCAACTTCCTTTTTCCAGGTGAGAAAACCTGAAAAAGGGAACTGCCTAAATCACACAGCAGGATAAGTGGCCATGCTGAGACCAGATGCCATATCTCACTTCAGACTCCTCTTTCCCAGAGCTGAGAGAAGCCCTGCAGAGGAAGGTGACAAGCAGCAAGCCCACTCCCTTGTCACCCAGACCTGTGCTCATGTCACCTGCAGGCCCACCCACCCACCCACCTTCTTCTGCTCCCCAATTCCATGCATCTGAGTCTGTACCTGAGACCCAGGCTATATGTCCAGAAGGACCCTTCTAAGGTGTTCAGGGGAGAAGTAACCTGATCTTCCTCTGCAAAACTCTCAGGCTCTATCTATGCCTTGTACTCAGGCAAGTACAGCTTGGAAAGGGACACATCCTGAAAGATTTCCAAAGAAATCATAGACCAGGGATTCCACCTAGAGAGCTTCATTAAAATGGACAGTTCTACTCAGAAAACTCTGATTCAGTGTGTCTGAGGTGGGATTCAGGAATATGCATTTTAACAAACCCCTGGAAGAAACCCCACATACCCGCCTCCCACCACTCCCACCGAGTTGACTCCTACATTCTGTGGTCTGGCCATCCCATCAGAACTGGGTTTCCTCAGAGAGGCTGAGCACCTTTCCCCAGCCTTACCAGCTCCCCAGACCCATCCCCACACTATTTCTCTCTCATTATGTAGTCTGCCCAGGGGACAGTGTGGGTAAGTCACAGCAACCTTTGTCTGCCTCCCTCTCTGGAGAAGCAATTAGGGTGGGTAAAGAGAAATCTCCCTCCGCTGGTCGTCCCACCCATCCCCAGGATCCAGAGGCACAGCTGGCAGCCCATGGCCCCCTGATTGTCAACAGTCCTCACCTGGGGCAGACGCAGACCTGGGCAACAAAGGTCCCCAAGTTCATGCCTTCTCACTACCCCAGGCCAAGTGACCCACACTTGTTTTGTGACTTCCACTAGAGCCACCCAGACCCGGATTCCCAAGGTAATCAGCCTCGGGTCTCTAAACCTCTGTGCAGCAACCATTCCCAGCATTTGTGTTGAGCCCCAGCATCCAGGGGGAGAGGGTCACTGCCTCCTGATGCTCCTCCTCTGGAGGCTCCACCCTCCCCTCCCATTGCTTCCACACGCTCACCCCAGAGGCACTTATAACACCTTTACCTGTGCCTTCATTCCTCGTGGGGTCTACCGAGTCTTATCCCAGAGCCTCCTGGGTTTTAAATTTTTAGATTTGGTTTGGAGGTGATCATAACCCAAGGTGTCAAGTTTGTTGATGAGAAGACTGATCAAAGCCCCCACAGGTCAGGAGCTTCACCATAGCCCCAGCTGCTATTCCTCCCCCACTTTCATCTATACCCCCGTCCCATCTCAACTCACTGTCTAGCACCTCACTCTTGACCCTGAAATCACAGCTAGTGGCCTGTTTTCCAAACAAAGTAGTACTTTTTAGTCATCAACTTCATGACTGGTAGGGCCCACTCTCCTAATGATGCCCCCCTGGCTCATGACAATGTCTCATCCTCATGGTCCCCCACTAGTCCAGCTCTGGTGCTTTCTCCATGGCCTGCATGTGAACTGGAGAAGTCCACTGGACTTCTCCCCCCTTCATCTCCCTGGATGATCTCACTCACTTTTGCTGTTTCTGCTCCAGCTTTTAGGCTGATGACTTCCAAATCATCAAACCCCGTATTTCGCTGGGCTTCCAGCCCCTACATTTTCCTCAGGAGCAACACATTCAGAGCAGAACTCATCTCTCTTTCTCAGCTTTTTCCTTTCACCACATGCTCAGACCTGGCACCATATCCATCTATCCTAGACAATTCTCTCCCCAGCCACACCATGACACCTGTACCATCCATCCTAGACTCACATCTCCCCTACAACCCTCATGGTACTATCACCACCCATCCTAGACACATCTCTCCCCCACTGTGCCCATGGTACCACTACCATCCATCTTAGACTATCTCTCCCCCACCATGCCCATGGCACAACCATTATCCATACTAGATTTATCTCTTCTTCTATTAATCCCATCAAGTTCTCTCTCTTTATTCTATTAAAACTCCCCAGGCCTGGTTATTCAGTCCTCACCATTACTACCATTTGCCTCCAAAGAGGGTGTCCCCATTTCTCACCTTGCTCCACTCAAGTTTATCCTCACCATGGCCACCATCCCCTATCTAACAGGGCACCATGTTGCTTCCAGTTATAACTAGGCAAGAGTCTCTCATCACCCAGAATGATGTTCCTGACTGCTCACAAATTATGCCACAGATCACAGATCAAAGGCCTTTTGGTCAACAACTTGGAAAAATCTTACGCTTTTACTAAAATAGTTTGCTAAAGCTTTGGGAGAAGGCCATTTTCTTCTTATTTGCTTTTCCCAGGATTGTGACCACAGCACATCCTAGTCTGGACTCTCCTTGCAAGGAGAGCAGCACCAGAGAAATGGCAGAGCACAGTGGTTAGTGGTATAGGCTCTAGTGGTGGACTGAGGGGCTCTCATATCACCTCCACCATCAGTCACCATTTACTTAACCTCCTTCATGTGAAAATTGAGGAAATAATAGTACTCCCCTCCTGGAGTTGTTGAGATGGTTCAGAGAGAACAAACAAAGCAATTAGCATGGTGGTGCCAACTCAACCAAAAGTTGTCAATAAAAACCTTCAGTTGTTTCACCACCATTTTGTTATTTTTATTCAGCAGAGTCATCTATTTGGTCAAAGAAAAACAACCTAAGACGTTTTTATTTGAAGGGTGAGGGAGCTTCCCCTAAAATAGAGGCTGTCACAGTGCAGTTGGAGGAGAGCCCCATGTGGGTAAAATATTATGGACACTTGACATGAGTAAGCGTCCCTTCCAGCTGGGCTGTCCAGAAAAGCACCAGGAGGACACTGACACTTGTTCTGGATCTTGAGGGATGAGCTGTAGTGTAGAGAGGTGAAGAGAAGGGCATTTCAGGTGGAGGTGATGACAGGAGAAAAGGAACAGAGAAGTCAGATATGGGTTTGAATGGTGAATAGTGAATGGTGAATGGTGAATAGTCAGGGTCTCTGGAGTCAAGCATGAGTGAACAGAGAGAGTATGGTCATGTATACAGCCTCATAGTGGAGGCGACTTGAATCCCTCAGCTGCTGGACAGCCCTGACATTTTCGCAGAGGCACTGAAGCAGCCCTTGGATTAATTGGGTCTGCTCTAGGTCTGCATTCTGGTAACTGGACTGCTGTCTTTCAGCTAGGCTTGAGTCCTTGCCTTGGGAATTCAGCTCTGTCTGGGGCACCTTTTGATGGAGGGTCTACGTTGCTTCTGGAGGTACAACTTCCCCCTCTCCCCAAATAATCTGGGATCTCTTAGTGCACTCCTAATGTGTATCAGGAAAAGGTTTTTATGTACATTCTCACCTTTAATCCTTGCCACGACCCTACAAGGCTGTTGTATTGCCACTTTGTGGATGAAGAAATGGGTTCAGAGGTGAGCTGCCAAGGACATATGGCTGGTAGATGTGGGAGTTGTGATTTGAACTCGAATCTGAATCTCTCAAGCGTGGGCTCCCTCTTCCACACAGTCCAGCTCTGAACTCCATGCTCTGAGCATCCTCTTACCTCACATTCCCTAGGCTGGGCTTCAAGCTCCACCATCTTTCCTTGCAGCCTCAGTATGGAGGCAGGCCAGCATGGCCACACTCTGCTGAGCTGCACCTCTGGCCTTGTTGTAGTCCTGCCTTGGTCTGCTGGGCTGAACCTTCCAGGTTGTCTCATCTTGTCCCAGCTGATGTTTCCCAACCCTAGGGCTCACCCTCCTCATAGCCTCCCTGACACCCCCATTCATCAGGCCTGTCCCTGATAAGGAACAGGGAACCTATGGCTTTCCAAAGGTGGACAGCCTTGGAAAAGCACTGAATGCTTTTGTTAGTGACAATGACTGGGGACACTAGTGAAGTTTGGGGTGCAGGGCCAGGATGCTGAACGTCTTGCAACATGTGGACCAGTCCCTCACAAAGATGGGCAGACTCACATTGACTGCCACAGGTATTATTATTGCTGCATTTTACAGTTGTGGAGACTGAAGTCCACGAGCACAGTGGCTTCATCAGAAGCATGGGGGGGGGGAGGCGCTAAGAGTGGATGAACATCCCTCTCTTGACTTCTGACTCTTCCCACTCTGTCCCATAAAGAATGAGATCACTGCTAACATTCCAGACTGGCTTGGGAGCACCCTGCCTCAAGGCAAAGGGATGAACTGGGTGACCTTTCAATGTTCCATCAATCATAGTCATTCCGGGAAAGGACAAACCCAGGGACAGATACTCATCCATTGGGTTCAATGGATGGAATGATGGGAAAGGTAAGACTTGAAAAGTGATTCATTTTCTTGGAAAAGGCTAAGCCCCACATCCTCTTTTGTTCTGCCCCAGCATGGTGAACTTTTTCTTGCCCTATGGGAGACAGGTTCTGACAAGACAGGCAGCTCCAGAAAATGTTGGGGACCCAGGGGTAAAGAAAATGCTTTATAGCTCCTTTGTTTTGTGATCAAGGAGCAATTATCCTTTTTCCCCTCTTTGACCTCAGCCTTCCAAGAACACCTGAACTTCCCAAATGCATACCTGAATAAACCTGTAAAAAGTTCTGAGTTTAAAGGATAGGGGTAAGGAGCTAAAACATCTACAGGATAAAATGACTTTATTCCCTCCTGGGCTTAGGGCTCCTTTCTTTGCCCCTACTATGAAAGTAGATGGTGTTTCGTTCATCCTGGTCTTGCAGATGGAGGTTATGATTTTCTGCCAATGGGTTCATTGCAACCGGATGTCACAACAGCATCACAAAGACTCATTATGATGGAATTTTCCTGCATTACTTACACCAGCATTTTAGAGCACACTACACACCAGGATGATTGACATTTGTTAGTTCTTTCACCCAACATGTGTTGAGCAGCTGATTCATGCCAGGCCATGTGCCAGCTGCTGAGGATGCAGAGATGAAACTGGTGCGCCTGATGTGCCCCCTCCCTGCACCTGACTGTGTGGCCCCTCCCTGGGGTTTATCGATTAGCAGTGCTGCCCTCTTAACATCTAAGTGTGGAATAACAGAGCAATGTTTCTACTCTGTGTGGCCACTGGGGCAGCAACAGCAGAAAACCCAGATGGTAATTGAGAAAACTGGGAGGTACAACAGGAATGGCCTCAAGAGCAACTATGGCACCAAAAAGGCCAGGTTCATGTGTTAGTTTGACTCATGGCAGTGGTGTGATAGGTACTTCTAGGCCGAAAGGACTGGAGCCAGGATGGGGTAAGTGTGCCATGAGCTGAGACTGGGGATCAGGGGACTGGAGGATGGGGGTGACAGCAATTAGGAAGAATCATAGGGAGTCATGTGGTATGTGTGTGGGGTGCTCTGTGGGTAGTGGGTATAGGGCAGAGAAGGAGCTGAGAGAAGAGGGGGCTCTGATGACTCCCAGGCCAGTATGACCTGAGAGAATGCTGTTCTGGAAGACAAAAGAGACTCATTACAATGGAGAAGGATGGGCGTGGAGATTTTGAACCTCCTCAGGCACTTTCAAAGAAATAGGATGGAGCTTTGGCCAATGGGAAGCAGTCTCTCCTCATGCTTCAAGGAGGACCAGGCTTGAGCCCGCCCAGCTGGCAGCTTAAGGCTGGCCCTGGCTCAAAGACCACCCAGCCACCAGGGCCCCACACCACAGATCCAGGAAGGAGTGACTGGGAATATAAGAGAGGTGAGGGATAATGTTGTGCTGGGGAGTAGATGGTGACACGACAGAGAGAAGCCAGGATGAGCAGGATCCCTGGGTTCCTGGGGCATGGGGGCCAGGCCACCATGGGGACTGTGGTCTTCTCTATTCCAGGTGTTTCTGCCTGAGGCCATGTACTCTGACCATAAAGATGGCCTTCCTGCTGCACCTAACTTCTAGTCCTGGCTCCATACCTAACCAGAAGAATGACTCGGGGCACCCATGTGCTTGGAGGGCCCAGCCATCTTTCCTAGCTATGGGAGCCAGGATTTGTCAAGACCTCCTTGTGGTTACCTGCCACAACAGGGAAGCCAGAACAAGAAAGGATGACTGCCAGTTTTACCCAGAGACACTTGGCTTCTAGGGGCAGTTAACAGTGAACTGTTAACTTTGGAAAGCGCTTTGGAAAGCGCTGCTGGTTTCCTATTCTCTGTGTCACAGAAGCATGAGTCTTTCAGACCAGGAGAGTCATGCACCTACCACCTCTTCGCTCTGCATTCTATACCCGTGTGTCACTGGAGCTCATGTAGCCCAGTGGCCTGGTTTGAAAGATAAGAGCACAGAAGTCCAGAGAGGTATTGGCTTGGCCCTAGGTCACACAGCAAGTCAAAGCAGAATCAGGCCAAGAAACGGGGTTCCCTGATTTGCAGGCCTGAGTTTGCTCCACAGCCTGAACCTGAGCCTCAGAGTCAGGGCTGCCTCCTCTGCTCATGTGGGCGGAGAGGGTGGCTGGCAGGGAGGGCAGCATCCCAGCCTAATTAGAAGCTGTAGAGGAGCAGGGACATGGGGGGCCGTGCTCGCAGATTAGTGCCCCCTCCATAGATCATAGGCACGCCAAAGACATAATAAATAATCTGCCCAAAGGTTTTAAAGGTAAAAATCAGCAAACCATTAATAACATCCCCAGCACCATACATCACGCTGAAATCTTCCCATTATGCCGCTCCCTGAGCCGATTCGCATTTTCTAGGCTGTTTTTTTCCCCTCCCTTTCCAGTACATTCTGCTGCAGCTCTGAAGCCCCTCCCCCACAGCCCACTGAGCCTGGAAGGATGGGAGTGTGAAACCTTTGCAGATTTACCATTAGCCATTGTGGTTCTATTCAGGCCTGTGGAGGGATGACCAAAGAGGAAGCTTTCAGGTCCCTTTCTTGGGACCCTACATTTCTGCTTCCACTTCCCCTTTTAATGGATAGGATGGAGCTTGCCTACCTGCCCCTCACCCACAACTTTAAGTAGGAATAACTGTGGTCTCTCTCTCTCTCTCTCTCTCTCTCTCAGAGGCTAAGGAGGTTTAATTAATTAATGCAACAGTGTCACTTTAAATAAGAAAAATGCTGATGGCTGCACTTTCTAGTCCCTGGTGTGCCTGTGCTCTGCAGGAGACAGCTGGGAGCTCCCAGTCTAGCTGGCCGGGCTCTAAGATTTGGGTGCATTACACGTGTTTTATAATTTGAGGGTAACCTATGGTATCAAGCCAATCAAGAATGAGGATCGAAGGAAAATTAGTAAGCAAGAAGGTAGGCCAGCTGACTAGTGGCCTGTGACATGGGACAGCACAGGGATATGGTGACAATGAGGCAGAGAGCCAGGGGAGTCTCCTCCCAGGCCTGAGTGCCAGACATTGGCCCAGTCACCTATATTTGACCTCAGCTTCCTCAGCTGGGAAGCAGAAGTTAGAAAAGACAGACTGGGGAATAGTCACATGCCACTCTCCATGAATTCTTTGAAGGCCACATGGATTGAGCAGCTCCTAAAGCTGCCACAATTAAGTGGTTTTTTGGATGCAAGATCTACACTGAAGTCTGGGCTAGCTAACTGTTGCCTCCTAGGAAGAAGGGGGACTGTCCTGGCAGTGTGGGGAAGGGGGAAGGAGTCTGAGCCTCAGCTCTCCTTTCTTGAGCTGGGTGACCTCAGGTCAGCCCTTTCACTCTTCTGGGCCTGTTTCCTCATCTATGACATTCCTAGAGTCCCTTCCAGCTCTGAACTATGGGGCTGAGTCACCTCCCTGAATTTCCCATCCAGACCCAGAGCCACATGCTGGTGGTTCTGCAAAATCTCTTGGGTAGTCCTGGGTTAGGTCCTGGGATCCACCAGCCTCAAATGTTTCCAACCTTGGCTAGGACAATAAAGTTCTCCATAGCTCAGAGTTCTGTTCCTGTCCCCAGCAATTGCACAAAGCAGATAGTAGGAATCCCCCAGCCTGCACCTCACATGTGAGTGGCACTGTGCATTTTACAAAGCACATCCTGGTTTCCTTTGACCCTCAGAACAACCCAGTGAAGAAGAAAGGCAAAGTCTGCTTTACCTGTTTGATGGTGGGGGAAACTGATATGGAAGAATGAACAGGAGGACTGGAGAAATCCTCTGGTAAAAGATCTCACGTGGGGAGAGCCTCGGGTTGTGATAGCCAGTGGGGGGTTTCAGAGAGCCTGAAGACAGCATGCTTTGCAAGACAGACTCACATTCCCTAAGCCTATGAGTACCATCCTAGGTTGACTCTGCAGGGGTGACGTGCAGCAGGGGCCCAGCAGCCAGAAAGGAGCCTGGGCCCCACAATCAACAAACATGGTCTGGCTTCTCTCTCCGCTGGCAGGCATTCCTTAAAGCCCAGTGCCCTCCTGAGGCTGGCTTCCCCTTCTCAGCCTTCCTCTGGTTCAGGGTCTCCAATGGCACATCAGTAGCCCTTGAAGCCTCTGCTCACAGACCCCCACTGTCGTACCTTCCTTTGTACCTACAGATTGTTCAGCTGCCACACTCTGCTTACCAACAGAGTGATTTGGGGCAAGTTACCAATGTCTCTGAGCCTCAGTTTACCATTGTATCAAAATAGGCCCAATACCTAGCTGACTAAGTGTTTGAGAGAATGAAGTGGTGTAATAAATGTGGACATGCCATAGTAAATATTTCATAGATTACTTACTACCCTGGTGGGTGGGAAATTGTCTTGAGAAGACTTGAAAGCTACCGCAGATCAGCCCAGGGAGAGAAAGCACATTCAAACTGGAGGAGCATAAATTTGGGAAGGTTTCACAAGAGAGTTTGCATTTGATCAATGCTTTGAAGAAAGAGCAGGGTTTTAACTTGAGGATTTGGGAGCTGGGGTAGGGGAGAT
Source organism: Panthera pardus (assembly GCF_024362965.1). Taxonomy (NCBI): domain Eukaryota; kingdom Metazoa; phylum Chordata; class Mammalia; order Carnivora; family Felidae; genus Panthera; species Panthera pardus. Next base: position 51,721,100 of record NW_026526688.1, on the reverse strand, counting down.
TCCAGGGCAGGGGACAAATAGTCAAAAGTTCAGAGGTTTAGCAGGCAGGGAGGGCCCAGCTTGACCAAACACAGGCGGGTGGGGGAGGGGTGGGCACTCTGGCCCAGATGCCTGGCTCTGAAAGGCCCAGTGCCTCACACTGGGCTCCGCTCCACTGCTGGGGTGTCAATTCTGATGATAGAATGCACTTTGCCAACCAGCTGTCCTGAGAGACTCTGGCTTCCCTCAACTTCCTGTCATGGTGACAGACCCTCGGCCCCCTCTCAGGCCTTGATGGATGGCTCCTGTGCTGGATTTCATACATCTCCGTCTTCCCCAGAAGCTGTGACACAAGTAATTGGTGTCACCTCTGTTGATTGCATGCCAAGTGCTGACAAAACAGTCCATAATAGGGAGCTCCAGTGGCTGCCCTTGATTGTGTGGGTGGGGGAATTGCCGGGAGCTGACCCTGTGTGGCCCCCAAACTCTCTGGGGGTAACCAGAGACAGGCAGCTGGCCCAGCTGGACTAGATGGGAGCATGTGCAAAAGTATCCTGGCTCCAACCTGGAGAATGTGCTAGAAACTTTCTAAACTGATGCAGCTTGGTGTTTGGGATCCATGACTCACCTCCAAGTCTATACCTGGGGCCTGACACACATGTCTCTGCTCAGTGCAGTCCATGGCTTCTCAGCATCCTGGTGATGTAGAGGTGAAGACCCTCGAGAGGTCCACTGGCTCCTGCCAGCAAAGCTGCTATCCTTTACCTGTACAGATGACACACCTAAGGTTAAATGAGTTTCATCTATAAATACAGATTGAAGTGGTGGCCAGAACAGGGTCTGGGAGAAGGCTGAGCTTAGGTGGGAAAAAGCCAGGTCACCTGCTCGTGACCAGGGAGAACTTGCATTAGATCAGGCCCAATCTGGCCATGCTGGCCTTTCTGACCTCCAGGGTGGAGAGGGCAGAGTGGCCTCTCAAACATCTCCTCTTTCACAAGAGGGTGACAGCCCCACCCATGGCACACAGCTAGCAGAGAGGGCTGCACAGAACCAGGAACACATACAAGGGCCCTCCCGTGTGTTGCCAGAGAAGAATACCTCCTGCTCCATGTGATCCAATCCCTAACCAGAGTTCCACCGAGACAAACAGGGTTAGTTGAGGATTGGCTGGGGACTGGAGAAACACCCATCCACTTCTCTCGATACACTATAATTTGCCCCTGAACCCTTGCCTTAAAATTAAACAGAAACAGCAGATAGCTGGATATACGGGCCATACCACAGTGGTCTCCTTTCTGGGGCCTTTCTTTCCTCTTTTTTTTCTTTTCTTTTCTTTTCTTTTCTTTTCTTTTCTTTTCTTTTCTTTTCTTTTCCTTTCCTTTCCTTTCCTTTCCTTTCCTTTCTTTTCTTCCTTTCTTTCTTCCTTCCTTCCTTCCTTCCTTCCTTCCTTCTTTCTTTAAGTTCCTTTATTTTGAAAGAGACAGAGCAAAAGTGGGGGAGGGTCAGAGAGAGAGGGAGAGAGAGAATTTCCAGCAGGGTCCTTACTGTCAGTGCAGAGCCCATCATGGGGCTTGATCTCACAAAGGGTGAGATCATGAGCTGAGCCGAAACCAAGAGTGGGACATTCAACTGACTGAACCGCTTAGGTGGGGCCTTTATTGACTGATCCCTGCCCAACACCAAGAGAAGCTTTGAGAAGCAAGCTCCCCATGCAGGGGAAGGTGTCCATTGCCTTGCTCTGAGCTCTCTCCATGAGGACTTTGGGCAAGAATTGGTCTTTGGTTTTAGTATCAGAAATAATATTCTGGTATTTTGTTTTGTTTTTGCTCATCTCAAAAGGTAACTTGTGACAGGTCATGGGGACTGCTGCATTCAGGGCTCCCTTTGGCCACAAGCACCATTGGGGCTTAGCCCCAGTCCTGGCTCCATTTTACCTCCCTTCCTTTGTTTTCTTTGTATCCTGTTATATTGTTGCATCCAACAGATTGCTGTAAGTCCTTTTCCGTATAAGGTGGACTAAGCAATGACACAGCCTCAGTACCTGTGGTCTAGATTTTGTATAGGAAAGAGGCAAATATTTCTCAAAGCTCATTATTGATCTCCTGGGCCTGCCTCCTGTGGTCTACAATTCTGGCCTGGGGGCATCCGAGTATATATTCTATACACATTAGCTCCATACCTACCACATATGCCATGAGCCATAGACAAAGTGATGGTGGCACTTGAGACATCTCAGCAACAACTCTTAGGATGACTTCGCCAGCACCTTTAGGCACTCAGTCACCAAGACAACTTGCTTTGTTCGGCCAGCCCCGCAGCAAATGTCTGTCTGCTGTCCCTGGTGGCTGGTCTTCGTGAGCTATTGGCAGGTCTGCCTGGGTGTCCTGTGTGTGTACCCAGCCTCTCTGCATGGGCTAGGGGGTATTGAAGAGCCCCTGCTGCTGGGCATAAAACAGGCAGGAGAGCCAGAGAGTAAGTTAGTCATCAGAGCTGTGGTCATCCTGGGAGCCTCTTTCTCCTTGTTCCAGCTGGATGATGCTTGCCCTTCTCCCTGGGGTAGTCTGGAAGTTAATAATTCCTTATCTGCACCTGGCCCACCCACAAAGAGAGAGGGGTCTCCTGGGGGTTGGAGCAATGCCAGGGCTGCCCCAAGGAGGGACAGCTGTCCCCAGTCTTCCTTCCTAGGGCACTGGGCACCCCCCTAACCACCCCGCCACACAGCAGTCTCCAGCCGGGCCCCTGGGACCTGCAGATCCTTCCTTGATCCCGCCTGGCCTGGGAGAGTCCCCATGGCCGGCTCATTGTCCCACTCCTGCCACTTTTCCTCTGCCGCATTGTTCCCGTTATCAGCATCCTACACGCTGCAGCGGCTGCACAGGAAAGCGTGGCTGCCGCTGAGGCCGCTGCTGAGGCCGGCTGACAAGGCCCAGGTGTCCTGTTGGCGGGGGCTGCCAGAGTCCTGGCCGGCTGGAGAACATGGCACGTGCTGTGCTCTCTATGGGTATCTTGGTTCTCTGTGCTTGAGGTAGGGGGCAGGAGACCCTGGGCCCAGCTATGATGTCAGGAGGTTCATGCAGTCTCTCTACCTCTTTCCATCAGTATCAATGTCCTGCATCTGTCAGAACCTGTTTGTTCTCTCCTGTGTCTCTGTTTCCTACTCTGTTAAGCACAGGCCTGCCTGTTCTATTAACGGGATCAAATGAGGCCCAGGAAATGGAAGTGTGAAGGGCACACCTTGCCCACAGTACCTGGGCCCTTTCTGAAGTGAGGGGTTTAGATTAGAGCAGGACCAATAAAGCAGCTCCTATCTAGAGTTTTGGGGGAGATGGGGCTGGGGGAAAGGAGAAAAAACTCCTACTTTTGGTCTGCACCAGTGTAGAATATTCTAGGAATCTCAGGAGAGCTGGGTGGTACAAATTTAGCAAGTAAAAACATAGGACACCCAATTCAATTTGAATTTCAGATAAAAAAATGATTTGTAAAATATAAGTATGTCCCATGCAATATTTGGGACATAACTATACTAAACAAATTATTTAAAAAAATTTTTTTTTTAACGTTTATTCATTTTTTTGAAAGAGACAGAGTGGGGGAGGGGCAGAGAGAGAGGGAGATACAGAATCTGAAGCAGGCTCCAGGCTCTGAGCTGTCAGCACAGAGCCTGATGCTCGGCTTGAACCCACGAACTGTGAGATCATGACCTAAGCTGAAGTCGGACACTTAACTGACTGAGCCACCCAGGTGCCCCAAACTATTCTTTTTTTAAATCTGAAATTCAAATTGAATTGGATGTCCTGTATTTTATCTAGCGATGCTACTTAAGACCCCCAGTGTGGGGTCTAGAATGCTGTAGGATATTCTTTGGAAAGTTTAGACAGGATTGGGAAGATGGGGGAGGGTTTCCCATATCTGTCTCATTCCCTAAATTTTCTCTGGAACACCTTTTCCAGAGGTGACCTGTAGCCTGCAGGTGGATCTCCAGGACAGAAGATCTTCCAAGTCTATGGCCCCTAGAACAGCCCCGGCCAGATGTTCAGGCCCAGGACTCTGTGCAACCTCCTCAGGTGGGGGCACCTCATCAGGGGGTGTGGGTGCATAAGGGGAAGTCTGCAGAACTGGCCCAGTAATGGAGATGGACCAAGGGAAGACCCCTAGCTGGTGAGCCAACTTTGTTCCCACCTGCAGGGATGTCCCGCCCTCTGCTGGCACATGCAGATATGACAGGATTTTTCCTTCAGAGTTGGTCTCTGGGAGAATTACCAGGTAAGCCAAATTTACAGCTTATCTTCAGTTCTTTATCTGCTCTGGGAGAATCTGAATTGTGGCTTTCCTGTGAAGAAAAATTCACCCTTGTGAATCTTGATTGTTGAAAAAATCTCGATTGTTGAAGAAAATTTTTCCCACTCTAACCAAGAAGGAACTTGGAGAAAACAAACTAAAGTTTCACTAATTTTGTCTCCCATAAGGAGTGAACTTGGAAAATTCTAGAAACAAAAAAGTATGCAACATTCTGCGAAGTAATGTCTCTCAGTGTCATTAACAGCGGTGAGAACAGGAGTATGGGATGACCACGCTGAAGGGGCTTGTATCTCCTCTTGACCTAGCTCACCAGGGCAGGATGCCATTATCACATTCACTGTACCACGAACTCAGTTCTAAAGTCACTGGCTTGTGGAGTTCACAATTTTCTGTTCCCTTCTATTGACATGGATAATTAGATGCTTCCTGTGATACTTCTTCTGTTTTAGCTCAAGATACTTCCGAGAGACCAGGAATCTCAGGACAAAATTTCCTATGCTGTACTCAACAGGCCAGTAACACAATTCCTACAGATAACAGCCAGTGGAGTATACTAAGAGGGGTCTATTAACTCCAGCCAATGAATAGTTTTACTTCATGTATGGAATGCAAGAAATAGTACTTTTTCACCATCAAGGTATTTATAATCTGGGAGCGCCTGCATGGCTCAGTCAGTTAAGCATCTGACTTCGGCTCAGGTCATGATTTCACAGTTCGTGAGTTTGAGCCCCACATCGGGTTCTGTGCTGACAGCTCAGAGCCTGGAGCCTGCTTTGGATTCTGTGTCTCCCTCTCTCTCTGCACCCGCCCACCCCCGCTCACTCTCTGTCTCTGTCTCTTTCAAAAATAAATAAACATTAAAAACTTCACTCATATGAGGACTTTAAGATACAATACAGATAAACATAAGCAAAAATATAAAAACAGGAAGGGAGACAAAACATAAAAGACTCTTAAATACGGTATACCATAACAGAGAGTTACTGGAGGGGTTATGGGAGGGGGGATGGGCTAAATGGGTAAGGGGTATTAAGGAATCTACTCCTTAAATCATTGTTGCACTATATGCTAACTAACTTGGATGTAAATTAAAAATAAATAAATAAATAAATAATAAAAGTGTGAAAAAAATTTTAAAAAGATATTTATAATCTGAGTGGAAAATGACATAGTTATTAAGTGTGAGCTAATACAGCTGCAAGAATTTGGTATCTATAACCAAAGCAGCAGCAGGTTTTTTAGGGGACTCTACAATTTGGAAGCCTCTTAAAGAAATAGAATACAAGATTGTGAATGCATATCTAAGCTCAAAAGTGAATATTTATTTGGAATGAGTAAATGAATCACAAAAAATTATCTATTTTTTTAAAAGATAGACTTTATTTTTTAGAGCAAGTTTATATTTACAGTAAAATAAAGCAAAAGGTACAGAGATTTCCAATGGACCCCTTGCCCACTAACATGCACAGCCTCCCCCACTATCAACATCCCCTTTAGAGAGGTACATTGTTACAATCAACGAACCTGCACTGACACCTTATAATCACCCAAAGTCCATAGTTTATATTAGGGTTCACTCCTCGTATTGTACATTCTGTGGATTTAGAAAAATGTATAGTGGCATGCATCTCCTCTTACAGAACCATATGGAGTGGTTTAACTGCCCTAAAAATCCTCTGTGCTTCACCTATTCAACCCTCCTTATTCCTTAACCCCCAGTAATCACAGATCTTTTTATGTTCTCCATAGTTTTGTCCAAATAGCATATTTCTAAAAGAAAAAAAAAACTCAACAAGTATCACAAAACCAGAAAAATAATCCATACAAGCTTCTGGCTTTGTGTACTTCAAATCTTGGGTCTCTTCTGCTTGGTACATACTTTCAGTGCTGGGAGCCCTGAGACATGTGCTCACTGAAGCAAGACTTCGGGCCTTGCACCTTCACCTCATGGCACTGTTGGGTCCCTTGGGTGTTGCCTGGAAGCCATTTCTATACCTGGATGGTTAGCAATGATTAACTACACAGAAGTGACTGACGTATGTATATACGTGGCAAGTATGACAGAGGAGAAGGCAGAGTGGAAAAAATAATAGTCTTAACCAATTTGTGATTAATATGTCTCACGTTTGCAAATTTCACAAAGGACATGGCTGTAGTAAGGCACTTTGGCTAGAATGGGGGGCCCCAAGGCTTAACCTTATACATACCAAGGCCAAATCTCAACACAAGTAATGTTATCCACAGAAATATGGCTAATATTTAGAGAATAACACTGTGGATGTCTGGTTATTTCCAGTGTTCCGAATGTCTTGGGGCATTTTTTTTTTCCCAAGAAGCATAGTCCTGTAAGAGTGATTCTGGTTTTTATATGTGTTTTACAGAAACCAGGCTTCTGACATGTAAGCCCAGTAAATAAGCAAATGCTCTTTATTTACTGTTTACAAGATCTAGCTTTATCCCAAACTCTCAGACAATGTTAGATTTAATCTGCCCATGTTCAGATTAGGCCCACTTTGCACTGCCCAACCCTACCCTGTGTCCCACCCCAAGGATGTTAACATGGTACTGAATGCTAGCTAAATGAGAATAATAGAGGGAAGGCATCTTGGGGAAGTAATTCGATCTGTGGCAATATGAACACAAGGTTCAAAGTCAGTGGAACAGAACAAAAGGAAATGTAACACAATGGGTGCAGGCAGACAAGGAGAATTGCTACCACAGGACTGAGCTCCTGAGTAAGACAAGGGAGCACTTTGTGAACTTACGACCTTCTCATCTGTTGGGCTGGTTTGTACATGGTTTGGAGGAGACAAGAGAACCAGTTAGATGACCAGATGACCATGCTTAAGGCATCAGAATTCGAAGTTTGTCTTGTAGGACAAGTTCATGCTTGGATTTTAGGTAAACAACGCCCTCTACTGCTAAACAGCTCTCATGACAGCTCTCTGGGTGATGGCTTTCCCCAGGAGGCTCTGTCTACAGGAACCCCCAAAGAGGAGTGGAACAAGGTGGAAATAGTGTTAGATCCATGGGACACCAAGAGCCTTCAACTAAAAGAGAGGTTTCTGATTAAGATCTAGATTCAGGCATCCAGTGGAGGTTAGATTATGGGGCCCTTAGAATCCTATCAGCACCCAGATACAAGAATATTCACATTTTCACATTTGTTTGAAAGAGTAGACACACACACACACACACACACACACACACACAGACAAGCAAACACTTTTTCTACCTCTTTGGATCAGATGGATTGGTTAGTGTTTATAGCTATCTCACCAGATCAGTTCTTTGCAAGCAGAACAGAAGGCTTTGGAAATTCAGAACTTATTCTAAGAGTCAAGAGTTTAAAGCACTTCTCTCCTCCCCCTCCCTGCCCAACCCCCCACCCCTCCCCACTGGAGGCCTCTGCCACTGGGGCCTCCAATTTTATTTAAGAGTGGTTAGGAGCGCCTGGGTGTCTCAGTTGGTTGGGCGTCCGACTTCAGCTCAGGTCATGATCTCACAGTTTGTGGGTTCGAGCCCCACATTGCGCTCACTGCTGTCAGCCTGTCAGCACAGAGCCTGGAGCCTACTTCAGATTCTGTGTCTCCCTCTCTCTGCCCCTCCTCTACTCACACTTTGTCTCTCTCTGTCTCTCAAAAATGAATATATGTTAAAAAAAATTTTTTTAAAAGTCGCTAAAACCATTGACTCCCATGCTTTATGTAACTTGAAATATCTCCCCAGGAAACTTGAGTTTTCTTCTCCTGTTGTCTTCTCTTTCCCCTCGCCTGCCCCTCCTCCTCCTTTTCCTCTTTGTCCTTCTCCTTCTCTTGCATTTTCTTCTAAAGACATTTGGAAGCTACAATATATGTAGTGATTTAAAGTAACCCAGGCTCAGGGAGCCTAGGTGGCTCAGTCGGTTAAGCATCTGACTTAAGCTCAGGTCAGTCATATAAGCTGACTTAGGCTCACAGTTCGTGAGTTCGAGCCCACATTGGGCTCTGTGCTGACAGCTTGGAGCCTGGAGCCTGCTTCAGATTCTCTCTCTCTCTCTCTCTCTCTCTCTGTCTCTCTCAAGAATAAATAAACATTAAAAAATTAAAAAAGAAATAAAGTAACCCAGGCCCAATCATTTGAGACAAAGCCCTGTGTCCACATTCTCTTGGTGCCTTGGCTTTCTGGGTTGTGTGGCTGCCATCCCTTCCCACCTGGGTTTTTGAGGGGAATGATCACTCTCTCTGTTGCCCCTCACTGTGGACTGGGGAACAGGGCATCCTCCCCTGATACTGTGCCATTAACTAGTCACTTGACCTCAAGTATTTGACTTCCTTGACCTCACTCTTCTCTACTATAAAGTGAAGAAGTGGATTGAACTAGGTGATGTCTGCATTATCTGCCAGCTTCCTCTGAGACCCAGCAATCTCACTTCATTTTACCTCAAGCTTCTGCCTGGCTCATTATGGGTAAACCAGTTGCACTCTACTGATGAGCAGAGAAAGGGTCCTGGCAGTGTTTGACTGCAGGTAGCCTCTGTAATCTGTGATACTTACTACTCTCTTTACAGTTTGCATACTCACTTAACCATTATGGATGATTTGACAGGCTTTTTCACTAGCTTCACTGGTTACATCAAGTAAAATGCTAAAATAATCTGTATTTATGGGATCTACAAGGTTTAAAGGTACCCTAAGGGATCTAGGCTTATTTTCTACCTAGAACTGCATCCCAAAGAACTGTAAGCTCATAAAGGTCCTTAAAACGTCAAGTTGGCAGGCTTACCCCACCAGGTAGCAGGCTGAGGACTGTGTTCTCAGGGAGTGTCCAGCCAAGCTCTATACACCTGATTCTCTGATGTGTCAAGTCTCTGTTCTGAAGGAGGCAGCTCTCCATGGAAATCTAGATTCTTCCAACTGTACTCCACCTGATTTCTTCTCTAAGCTCCTTGATATGTGAGATGAGAGGAGGGAACCTGGTCAAATAAAAAATGAATTCATTATATTTAACCAGATGCCCAGAGTGGAGTTGTTGAAAACTCTCATGGGCATGGGAACCATCTCAGAAAATAATAAATAATAGTGACACACAGCAACAAGGACCAAATGTCTCCCTTTTGACCTTCTATTTCCTCCATAGGGGTCTTGGCGCCTGGGTTCAACGCAGACTTGAGTGTTTTGTTCTGCTGGTTGTGTCTTGATATGACAACACAAACACCAACTTCCTTCTGGGTACAAGGCAACCTGAGGAGAAGCAGGAGAAACTCTGCAGGAACAGGTCCTGCCTGTGTTCCCCACACCCTCAACTTTAGTTGAGCTGGGGAATCTTTAGTTGCGCTGGGGAATCTTCACACCCTAATCTGTGCTGAGGCTCAGGTGGAAAGTGAAAAGCCAGGCTGAATACTGAATATCCTGTGCATGCGTACACACACACACACACACACACACACACACACACAGCACTCTGACTGTAAATACAGGATTCAGCCTATAAAAGAAACAATAAGCTAGATTCAATGAGGTTTCCCCAGCAAATGGAGTGTTTAGGGTTTTGCTGGGATTCTATTGTGTAGACTGGAGTCTCTTAACACAGTAAGACAGCAAGCAGCTTCCTGTTATGGAAACAGCCAAACCCTAACATTCAGAAAGTCAATCTATACAGCAACTGGATAAACAACCAAGATAATGATCAGCCATAATGGGCACAATAGCCAAAATGGGATTACTTGGAGAAAAGGGGCTGGCGCAGACCCAAGCAATGCAGATGAATACAAGCCATCTCCTGCTTAACAATCCCCATTCATTGTGCCCTGGGCTTGTGCACACCGCCCTGCACATGGTGGCTGGGAGTGTGCAGGTACAGATCTCAATGTTATTTTTAGGTGGCTTGCTGGGAGCTGTGTGTCTGGTTCCCTGGGTGACCTTCCGGAGGCCTGGGGCACTGTGCTAGGACAGGTGTCCTGTCTTTGCCAGCACTGAGATTGGTGTCACACTCCAGGTCTTACCACTCATAAAAGTAAGCTCATCCAAGCCAGTCCTGGAATTCTGGAAATTTTTACAGTTTCCCCATCTATAAAAGGCCATCCTAATAATGAATTCTGACTACTCTGCTCTGTTTCCTCTGAGGGCTACATAGATGGCAGTGCTTTTAGATTACAGAAGAAGTAGCAGAAATGGCTTTGTTTTATAAAGTATCTGAGCACTGGGCAATTGCAAAACTGTTTGCAGTGAGACTTATCTTCTGCCCTCCAAACTGCTCTATCAGACACAGGCATCCTGGCCTTCTATCAATCCTTACTCAACACATGCCCATATTAACCTGCCCTGGTCATGATACAATTAGGTATCACCCTCCAACTAGGTAGGCTGGGTGATCATGACCCCATGTGTTCTGACATGGAGGACCTTGGAAGGTCTTCCTGACTCCGAAATCTTTCACTTATCACCCGGTTTCTATCTGAAAGGAAGTGTCCATCATTTGTTTAAGTTCATTGGGTTAATCTAAAAGTTGGGGTGCATTGTGAGTGGGGACATTGTGTCAGAAGAGCCCATGTCAGTGAGGACATATCCTGAGAAGGAAATCTAGGGCCACTGGAGTATCCCATGGCTTTCTCTGTGCCTGAATTTCTTTATCTGGGAAGAGAGGGCAGGAAAGACAGGCCCCGGGAGGTTGGAGGGTGGTATGAAGTACTGTCAGGGCCTGGATGAGACATTCTAGTGTCAGAAGGTACAAAGAAGGCTAACTTTTGATGAGGCGGACTTTTGGAAATGTCAGTGGGACAGAGGGGAGGATAAAAAGTGATCAATAAACTCCAAGATCTAAGAGCAAAGGCATTGCAATACATTTACAGTTTTGAAGGACAGGAATTTACTTTTCAGAGATGGCGAAGATCTTAGAGATCATTCCAAGACAAAAACATAGCTCAGAGGGAGGGTGTGACTCACCCAGGCTGCAGAAAAGTTGAAATGCAGCAATGAGAAGCTCAACTTCCTAAGTCTATCCTTCCCACCACACCTCACTGCCTCATCCCATAGAGACCACCATGGTAGTAGATGCCCTGTGATCCACAGGGCTTTTCAAGAGCCGGGAAGGCCTGACCGAGGGTCCTCCTGCTCAGGAATCTTGCATTCACCTGGCACTATCTGCCTCTAAGTGGGAAGGAGGGGAGCCAGGCTCCCTGGGCACTCTCTCCAATCCCTAAGAGCAAGACCTGACCAGGGTAGAGAAGCCTCTGACCTACTACTGCACATCATTCCAGGCAGCTCTGCCTTCCCTACACCCAGGGAGAGTGGGAAGATGACAGCCAAGGCCAATGGATGACCACTTTGAGCAAGAGAATCTTCAGGCCAAGTAAATCAATTCTAGAACCCAACAAGCAAACATTTCCCACTTCTATAGCACTTCACGTCTACATCCCATTCAACTGCGACAACTTCCCTGTGCATAAAGTATCCCATTATTCCATTTACAAATGAGAAAAGTGAATGCCCACAGGCTAAGTAACTTCCCTACAATCAAGGACCCAGTGGTGAGTCCTGTACTCAGGATCCTTTCAGGCCCTTTGACTCTAAGCCCAGTGCTTGTTCCACCAAATCTCCCTGGCCCTGAATCCACAAAACTTCTGCTTAAACACAACATAGTATTCAAAGATGCAGGAATGAGCATTTATTTGTTTGCTTATGTTCATTACAATTGGTAACTTTTGAACCTATATTAGATACCATTGCTCAACTGCTGTGGGTTCAGACTGAAATCTGTGGTCCTAATAATTTAAAGTCCTTAAGAGTCCTAAAATAAAAATCTGTGCTGTTTCCATTCCCAAACAAGGTGAATTGACATGACCCACTATAGTCCACTTTTCTCCATGGTGGAGAAGCCAGCTACCTTCAACTATATAGAATAATAAAGATGTTGTCCCTGAGCAAGGGACCAGAGGAAAAAGAAGCACTTCTGTCCATGCCTCCCTCCCATCCAAGCAGGTCATTTGCTGGACCCTAGCTTCTGATCTTTTATTAGCCACAATCAGCTCTGTGACTTGGAAGACAGAGCAAGTAGCTTCTGCCGTAGAACTGGGTGTCACAGTCCTATTCTTTCTTTGTAGGGTTCCTGGATGGGACAGGGCCTGGACACCACATGTGTGTGCTGCTCCTTGATTTTGCTAATCAGAGACATCAGATTCCAGTTTTACAACTGGCCTATGTTTTCTTCTGTGTTGTTCATATCAAGCGTTTAAAACCAGTGCCTCCTATGGCAACCACCTAAGTGTGTTCATGTGCTTCTCATAACAGCCCTGAGAGGGCAATGTTGTTATTATGTAGAGCAGCAAGTTCAAGCTCATAAAGACTTCACTTTGCACGCTGATTCCATAGCTAATCAATGGCTGGAACAGAAGCTGAACTCCGAATTGTTGGACTCTAGGTTTGGTGCTCTTTCTAGCACAACATGTGGCCTGATTCCATGGTTTTTGGCCCATCCTGGTATTGGCCCAAGGAAGCTCTCAGTCCTTCCAGCTCAGCCAGACCTCTGGCCTGGCCTTCTTCTTCTCTCATGAGCTTTGGTACCCACCTTTCAGAATGGCCAAATCGCATATCTCCACCTGGACTAGAGACTCCACTCACTCACTCTTCGTAGTCACTCTTTGCACATTCTCAGGGGTACAACTTTTGGTGACTTCATATCCCTTCCTCTACTTTTCTGGGCATCATCCACATGGTAGGAGTAATGAGAACAAAATCCCAGTTAGCAAGCATGTGTCCAAACTACACGTACTTGTAGAGAGACATGAAAGAACATGAGACAAGCCTGGGGTCCTTACTCATTCTGCCAAGAATGGATCCCCCATTGCAGGTGCTACAAGTGGGATCTCCATATTCCCAGAAACCAGTAGCATGAGCTCACTTCTAACACAAGCCAAGAGATGCAGTGCAGGTGGCCTCATTGTCCTGCAAAGCTTCCGTGGTTCCTCTTTGCCTACAGAGTAAAGTCCCGCCTGCCTGATAGTCAAGGCCTTCATGATTTGGCTCCCCTGTGCCCTGTGACACAGAGTTGTTGTCCCCCTCCCTCTGTCTCCCCCACTCATCTGCATCTGTCCCATCATGGGCTCTCCCCTCCCCTCCATTTCTCCAAATCTTACCTGTCCTTCCAGGCACATTTCAAATGATGGCTTCTTTGCAAAGCCTTTCCTAATGATCCTATTTTGAAAAAGAGGAAATAGGAGATCAGTAGAATTAAATTAATTGCCCAAGTTTACACAGCCAGTGAGTGGTGAAATACAGATTTCAAGCCAGGCCTGTCAGACTCCAAAATCAAGGATCTTTGTACTGAATCCTATCTTCCTGGGAGGAACACATGGGATAACATACTTAATGCACTGCCAAGAATGAGGTGCCAAAGCTTTACAGGTTCTGCTGGAAGTCAGGAAGCACAAGATGCAAATAAGGTCAAGCCCAGGTTGGGTGTTAAGGCAGTCCGTTTGTTAGAGACCACAATATTGATGACATTAGCTGGCATTTATTGAGACACAACTATGTATGGTACACTCTGCTAACTTTAAATATGGCTCTTCATTTAATCCTCACCACCTCCCTAAGTTAGGTATTATTATTCCACTTTCTTAAGGAGATGGTCTTTAGAAAACCCACCTAAGCTAGGCATTTTTCCCACTAGTTTTTATAACAACTGTGTGAAGTGTGTTTACTTCTGTGTTACAGTTGGCATAATTGGAGCTCAAAGAATTCCAGCCACTGGCCATTGAACATGGCAGAGCTGGGTTAAAGCCCAGGTCTGATAACTGTCCCACTGGGGAACTGGGGCAGTTCAGCCCCCGTGGATGGAGGATGAGATGGAAACCCTCCAGGCAGGAGCTCTGACTGGATGCTTATCAGTAACTATGACCTTCGTATGGCTTGAATGTGGTTCCCACTGTTTAATGGAGTAGAGGAAGGATGCAAAAGGTGAGGGCAGGTGCAGTGCCCATTTAGAGAACAGAGAATTCTGGGGAAAGATCTCATGTGGAGCAGTAGGTAAAGATGAGTTTGTGTGGGCCCAGGGACAGAGGCTCTGGTGCTTGGAGATATGGAGTAGGCTGGAGGAGGCTGGTGGAGAAGGGAACATTCCCTCAGCTGGGAAATTTCACCAAGTGTGCTCTCAGGCTTGGCATGTAAAAGTTAGGGCCTTGACTGGACACCAGCAGCCGATCTCTAGCCTCTACTTCTTGGGAAGCAAAGGAAAAGACTCCTGGAGAAAGGGAGTCTTCTCTCTACACCTTTCTTAGAGCAGGTGTTAACTGTGCCTAGGGCCTGCAAGAAAGTGGGAACTTTGTTGTCAAGGAAACAGGCTCAGGCTGGGATCCCCTGAATAAGGAGCCTACTAGACAAGAGGGGCACCAATAAAGGATGAAGATAATTTGGTTCAATTCCACACACACAATTCCACACTGAGCCTGTTCTGGAAACCATGGTGGTTGAGGAATGATAGAGACTCGGAACCTGCCCTAGGGTGCTAACTCTCAGGAAGGGTCAGTAAGTCAACCACAGCTGGGCTCAGTTGAATAACATCTATCTGATACCACATATGTGTGGTAACCTCAAAAAATATTTACTGAACTAGACTCCTAAGTAGAGGGAAAAACATGGCGGTGCTCCCCCAACTAAAATGTATGGCATCAGTGGTATATATCAAGCCTTAAAGGTATTGCAACCTCCTTGACTCTTCTGGACTTGAGAGCTGAGAAAGCCTCTAGACATCTGACTTGGGCTTGTGACTGCTTTCAGGGACAATGAAACAATTCATATGATGTATGAGACTGTTAACCAACTAGAAATTTCTAAGACCTAGGGTGGGTTCTCACCTCTTTTATTAGCTGTGTGTCATGAGCAAGTAATTTAACCTCCCTGGACCTCCATTTCCTTTAACTATAATTTGGGGATAATGCTAATGATAACAAGGGTTTATTTCTTTGTTCACTAACTCATTTACTGAGTACCAACTGGTACCCTTCCGGGCTCTGAAAACACAGCAGCAGACGTGACAACCAAGGGACTACTCTCAAGGAACTTTCTGTCTCATGAGAAAAAGCAGAAAGTGAAACAGTGAAGATATAATACACAAGATCCTTTCAGGTGGTGATAACTTGATAACTGTTATGGAGAATATGAACAAGGTAGAGAAAAAAAGAGAGAGGAATGAAGGGGTCTGTCTCTACTGACTCTATCCTCTGCCTTGGCAGGAGCCAGGAGAGCACTCTTCCATAACTGTACCATTATTTGCCTCCTCATGTCCCCCCACCAAATTCATATGCTAACATTCTAACCTCCAATGGGATGCTATTAGAAGTGGGGCATTAGGGCACCCGGGTGGCTTAGTCAGTTAAGTGTCTGACTTCAGCTCAGGTCATGATCTCATGGTCTGTGAGTTCGAGTCCCACGTCGGGCTCTATGCTGACAGCTCAGAGCCTGGAGCCTGCTTCAGATTTTGTGTCTCCCTCTCTCTCTGCTCCTTCCCCGCTCATAGCTCTGTCTTTATCTCTCAAAAAATAAGTAAAAACAAAAAAAAGTTAAAAGAAAAAAAGAAATGGGGCCTTTAGGAGGTGATGAAGTCATGAGAGTGGAGTCCTCATGATAGGATTTGTGCCCTTATAAGAAGAGACACAAGAGAGCTGGCTTCCTCTCTCTGTTCTCCACCATGTGAGCACACAGTAAGAAGAGGCCATCTGAAAACCAGGAAGCAGTCTCTCACCAGACATGAGATCTGCCGACACCTTGATCTTGGACTTTCCAGCTTCCATATCGGTGAGAAATAAATTTTAGTGTTTAAGCCACTAAATCTGTAGTAATTTGTTACAGCAGCCTGAAATGACTGAAACTTTGCATTTCTTCTGTTTGCCTGCTGCCCCCTGCCCCAAAGGCATGTAATTGGTGGTCTTGCTGGTGGTCTTATTCTTGCCCTCCTTCCAAGGGGATTCCATAGCTGGATTTTTAGCCCTGGGCATGGTTGCTATGTTGCTGGTTCAGCCACCTCCCAGACCTGGCAGCAACTGTGAGCCAAGTCAGAGACCAGGTGCAAAACTTTAAAATCTGCATGAACCCATGGCAATCCTAACCCTCCAGTTTCCCCCACCTCCATTCCTGCACCCTTCCAAGAAGCATGAGCATCATAAATAAATCCATGACCAACATAGCTAGGCCCAAAGTAGGGTGGTAAGTTCTAGGCCAAGGGGAGCCTGGAGGGGTGAAAGTTTCTGCATGTGAGGATTTCTGGAAAGTGAGAGTCTGAGCTCAGTTTGGAAATTGCAAAACTGCAAGTGATATGGTTTAGTAGTAGGTTCAGAGAGGGGGTGCCCTGGAAGTAGGAGGGAGAGCTGGGGCCAGCAGGGACGTGGGGGTGGGAAAAGACAGGCAGTGGCTGCTGCGTTTGCTGTTTCACACCTGAGTCTTGACCTGAAGGGTGGCTGGGATTTGGATGGCTAGAGCAAATGGAAAAAAACCTCCACTCAGAGAAGCACCTGCTTCCTGCTCTCAATTTTCTCTTCTTCCAGGTAAAGTTATGGATTCCTAGCAGCCTCCATTGGGTGGGCTTCTGGAAGGTGCTAGTGGGTCCCAAAGGGCATGGGAGCCATTGTAGAATTGTTCAATAATACAACAGGGGATTTACAAAAGAGCATCTAATTTAATTCCCTCATTTTGTAGATAAGGACACTGAAGGTCAGAGGGGAAGGTGCTTACCTAAGATCACACAGCTAGCAGGTGAATGCCTTGTAATTTAATGTAGATTTCTGGATTCTAGCTTGGTGATCATTTTACTACCCACACCTCTCATCCGCTCTGTGCCTGGCAGTCCTGTGCCCAGCATGTGTGTACAGACTAAAGGATGGATATCACCATTTTTCAAGGTCCAGCTGAAGCTGTGGGTCCACTTGGCTTCCCTAGGAGTTGGAGCAGGACCAGGGTTCTCATGTCTGCTGTAAGAAAAACTAAAGTCATCTAGTCCCAGGGGTGTTTCCCCAGTGTGGACAGCAATATTCAGCCCACTCAGCATCTTCTGGGTGATGCCATTGTGGCAGACAGTGCTTTGCAGACCTGGCTTTCTCAGCTGAGAAAACAAGATTTTCTCTGCCACTTACTAGTTACAAGATCTCTGACATTGATGAGCCTCAATGCTCTTACTTGTATTATAATATACACCCTTCTTGCATCATTTAGTTACTAGACCCAAAAATGCAAACTGGGATACAAAACGTATATAGTTGAGTATTTAGTCTGAAGCTGTTTATCTATGTACCATCAACATCACCACTATCACCATCATCTTGCCTGAGGAACTGAAGATATACATTATCTTGGATGTCATGATGCATACTTTAATTACTAATTACCAAAGGCCTTAGGCGACTAATAAAGATATCAGTCAAACACCTGGACTGTCCATAGTCAGAACTTGCTCTCCAAACAATGGCAACCAGAGGGCTGCTCTCGCCCAAGTAGGTTCTTAGTACATGTTTTTTGATGTTTATTTATTTTTGAGAGAGAGGCAGAGAGAGAGAGAGAGAGAGAGAGGACACAAGCAGGGGAGAGGCAGAGAGAGAAGGGGACAGAGGATCTGATGCAGGCTCTGTGCTGACAGCAGAGAGCCCAATGCGAGGTGTGGACTCAAGAACCATGAGATTGTGACCTGAGCTTAAGTCAGATGCTCAACCGACTGAGCCACCGAGGTTCCCGGGTTCTTAGTACATGTTTATTGTTTGGCTCACCCACCTGCCCTGAAGATGGAATGAAGAAAGACTAGAAATGGTAGGATTTGGGGTTCCCAGGTGGAAGTTCTTCCACCTGTCATAGTGATATTGCCAGAGAGGAACAATCCCAGTTAATATGTTCCAGTGACCATGTAGTCACCTATCCATGGGTTCCAGACAGTGTCCCCCAGGATTGGGAAACCATGACAGGCTTTCTGGAGGAGGTGGGCCTTCTTCCTACTTGTGATGCGGTCAGGGTTATGGTTGATCCAAGAGCTCTCATTCACCCAGCTGGTGTGTGTTGTAAACCATCTCCCATGTAAAAAGCTAAGTCATTTATCATATATTCTCTACCCCAACAGAATAAATACTTCTCTCCACTTTAGAATGACAAGGCCCCCACCCCCTGCCATGGCAGCATATCTATGAATCTGTTTAATTAAAATGGTTAAAGGGCAGCATTGCCCATCCCAATGGCTTCCTCAGCATTTGGAGATAAGAAGGGTGCCTTGACAGGGTCTCTCATCTGGCAGGGGGCAGGTTCTGTGGCCTGTATCCTGTTGGAATATGTGACAGGCAAGTGACTTCAGCCCACCCTCCCAAGTCCCTCTTCTTGCACGAGGCTGACCTCACTCATCTGCACTCTTATCTAGTTCATGTGGGCATTTGAGACTGGAGCCTGCTTTTCCCTTTCAATTGGAAGCATTTCTGTCTCACAGTCTGATGTCAGATCACAGAAGGTAGCACTAGATGAGCAGCATGTTCCAATATTCTTGTTTGGGAACTAAGGAACAGGCTCAGTGAGGCAGTGATATGCTCAAGGTCACAGGGTAAGTTAGGGTTAGACTTCAGAGCAGGCTTCCAGGGCCTGCCTCCAGCTGTTCTGATGTGTACCTCTCTTAGCCCTTCCTTACAGATGGGTGTTCTTCTCGGCATCTAACCCCAGTCCTCGCCATTGCTGGGGCTCTCCTGGCTCCTGGCCCAAGTCCCTCACTGTGTCTCTGTCACCCATAGCTCATGATCACCTGTCTCCATGTGCACCTGCATTCCCTCTCATGAGCTTCTTTTATCAAAATGTCTGGGGGCTGTAATTTGGTGCCCCTTCTTCTTTCTCACCCCTCACCTTTACTCTAGAATAAATCCCAGTGTTGGTGCCCCAGGAGTGAGAACATGCTCATCAAGAAGTCCCAGGAGTCCAGGCCTGGGTGGGCCCTAGTGATTGTGGTGAGGTCAGGGGCATGGACAAGGGGCTGGGGTCGGCCTGGAAGATTTGGCACTGTGGCCATCCCAAAGCCTGAATGAATAGAAGCCCCCAGCGGAAACACCTGGTGGTAACGGAAATCCAGGACAACTTTTATTATCCCTGTTCACAGGTCCATTCAGACTACATTGGGGGCTTCCTATTTCCTCTGCTGGCACTTCACACTCATTCATAACAAGAAAAGCCATTGTGCTCCTGAGTTATGGGCTGAAGATCCCCAAGGGGCGGGCATTAAATACACTGGCCCAAAGGCTTATTTTTAAAATTGTATTCCCTGCTGAATTACAGGTTCTTATTTTTTCCTCCTCCCACAAAGAAAACTTTAGAAGGTAGTTTTCTCCCAACTTCAAGGGTGAAAAATAACTGAAATCTGTTCAGACTCACTTGGCATGGATCATGTGGGATCCCGCTAACTAGAAAGGAATGTCTCCTTATCTCTAGTTCTAGATTCAAACCCCAGCTGTGCCCACACTGGTTGGTGGTGGGTGAGGGATTTTACCCAATGGTTTGAGTCCCAACTGCCTCGTGAGAAAGTGAGCCAGGTATCTAGGATTCTTTTAGAATCAGGTGTTGTGAATACAAATAGTGTACATTCCTCTTGGACGTGGCCCATGGAGGGGAATCTCTGTTTAGAGAAGAAAAGACCAGACTTTAGGTGGTTGCTCCTCCCCATGCAAGAGGCAGCCAGAACTATAGATATCACAGGTTCCAAAAGTCACTTGGCTAGCACCACATAATGATGGGAGACTGTCAGAGGGTGGCCATGATCTCAGGCTCTGGCTTCAGCAGTCACCAATAAATGGTGGCCCCACCCCACCAGGGGACTGGCTCCAGGGACGGTGCCTGGAGCTGCTGACACTTCTGCCCATGTCCCTAGGTTCTTCTCTATGAAAGATAAATCCAATAGCCTGGAATCTTCCATCTGATCACGATTTTGTGTATTGCCAATAATCCTCATGATTATTCTGTAGTTGGTCAGCTAGGCAGCTTGTAAAACTCATATGCATAAAACCTGAAAAAAGCAGATATCTGTTTGCTTGCTTTTAATATTTCCTGTTAAAGGAAAAATTATCAGTCGGTTAAGCATCCGACTCTTGATTTTGGTTCAGGTCATGATTTCATGGTCGTGAGATCAAGCCCTGCATTGGGCTCCATGCTGGGCATGGGCATTGGAGCCTGCTTAAGATTCTCTCTCTCTCTCTCTCTCTCTCTCTGTCTCTCTCTCTGTCCCTCCATACTTCTAACTAACTAAGTAACTAAGAAAAATTATTCTTACACTTGTTAAAATGGTAAGAAAGACTTTATTCAGGACTACCATGATAGGTGTCAAGATTATTGAGATGACAGAGATGGGGCTCAGCTCCAAATACAATTGGAACAAGTGGGGATTAATAGCCAAGGAGCAGTCTGTGGCATAAGTAGATGGAAATTACTAAGAGGAGACATCAAGGTAGGGGATTATTGCTAAAAAGACCTAAGAAGACTCTTGCAGAAGGCAGGTCAGGGTACTCAGATTTCACCTGGAGTGGGGTGAGGGGAATGAAGGAATTGATCAGATATTGAGGGTCATCAGATACCAAGGATACAGGATTATTTCTAAACTGACTTACAAGGACTCTTAACAAAAACTGGACTCTGAAAGAATGAACAACGATGAGGGCTACTTGAAAAAAGGGCTCAGAGGACCTGTCTAAAGTTTGGTCAAGGAGACATTCTTTATCATACCGTACCTCGCACATGGGACATGGATTTGCCAAGGGCAAATCATGTCTTCTTCTTTGGGGTCTCACTGACCCTGACTCCCAGGGCCCGCTATCCATGACTTCTCTCCTTGTTATTTCTTGGTTGGACAGAGGCCCTGCATTGAGTGGGAGTTAGTCTACATCCTGACTCAATTGCCTTTTGATCCTGAGTCCAGAATTGGAGAAGTGCTATGGGAATGACATATATAGGGCTGCTGGGTTTCCTCCCTCCGTTCAGGGCAGCGCGGGGGTAACTTGACCTTTGCTGCTGTTCTTCAGCGTTTTCCTCTCACTTAGTTGCTTGTGGCTGGGTGGGGAACCACATGGACTGTTAGCTCCAGGGAGCCTGGGAGGCCGTGGGGCTTGTTCTCTGCTGTGTGCCAGGACCTTGCTGCTTACCCATGTAGGGGCTCAGTGAGCAGTATGTGAATGCATCTGTGAATATGTGAATATGTGAGGGACCCACATACAGAGATAAAGATGAGGGCGAAACAGGGTGGTGGGCCATTCATGGCCTCTGAGCCACTGTTTGGCTCACCCCTGGGGAGGTGAAGTTCTATGAGGCTGAGAGACCCTCGGCCCACCATGGGTTCTGAAATGGATCCAAGTTACACTGTCTTGTCTTCTTAGTTCTGATCTGGGATTTTATTAGTTTGGGGATCACTGGAAGTGAAGAAAAGTTGGAAACAATATGCTGGTCAACCCAACTTCTCAGCCTTTGGAAGATCAGAAAGGAAGCAGCCTTGAGGTGGGACAGCTGGGCAAAGAGATTTCTAAGGACAGACAGAGGGACAGTGGAAAATACATGCTGCTGAGTCAAGTCCAGCTGTGTTCTCAGTGACCCTGAGCCAGCCCTGTGCCACCTTTGATGGGGAAAGGAGGAGAGGAGGGGTTACTCTACCTACTATGAGTTGTGCTTCATGTTTTGTATGCTTTAACTCATCAACCACCACAAAAGTTCTCCAGTGAGTATTAATATCCCTACTTTGAATTTCAGGAAATTTGGCTTTGTCCTAAGTCACATGTCCTAAGTGACTGAGCAGGATCCTAGCCTGGGTTCCCCTGGCTCCCAAGTCCTAGACCAACATCTCTCCAGCCCAGCTGCAAAATGGGGATGATTTTGTAGTCCACTTTCAGTACCATTGTGAAAATCGCATGAAGGAACTCATAAGAGTGAGTCTTTGAGCTCTAGAGCAATGTGCTGTGTGTAAGGGCTTCTCAGAATCCCTCATGTTGAGCCTGAGCAGAATGCAGTCCTTCTTTCAAATACAGCTGGTCTCAGTCACTGTAAAACAGGGGCTTCCTGGAGAAAATCAAACAGGCCAACAAGGAGCCAGAGGAAACCTTTGAGAGAATGGAATGTGGGGAGTTGGGTGCCCTTACCTGTTCCTGGGTAAAACTAGGTACTTGGTGTGCCATGGCCACTCAGTGGCAAAGACTCCTGTGTCCCGAATTACAACCTCCCAATTCTGGCTGGGCCCAAGTCCCTTCCTCACCTCATCCCGGGCACTTGGCCACTCATAGTACACAAAGGCACACACACACACACACACACACACACACACACACGCATATATGTGCACACACATGTATGCACACACACACGCACACACAAACACACATTCACACACAAACACATATGTGGGCATATACACGCACACCCATGGCAAGGGTTTTGGGGGAGAGGCTGGCTCCCCATCAGCCATCTGGGCATTCATGGGAAATCTTGCTTACCCTATGGTTTGTGTGGCCTCTATGGGTCAGAATTAACAGACTTTCTGGGTATCATTAATCCCTAAATGTACCAACCCCATATGTCCCTCCCTGCCACCAGCTAGGCTACTTTTCTCAATGTACTATCCATTTCCCAAAAGTGGCCCTGACCTCCATTCAGCCTGTTTCTATCACAGTCACAAATATCATTATCCTTGCACCCAGGCCTTACTGACTTACATGAATGTTAAGAGACCTTAAGAGACCTTAACCGAGAGTCTGTGGATGGCTCCCACATGCCAATGTGGGCTCCCATGATGCCAATGGGCTATATGCTTGAAGAGACAGCTGAGGTGGTGAGACATGCTTCTCTGAGGGTTCTGTTCTTCAATTTCAGATCCCACTGTCCTTTCTTTCTATTTATTGTTCTATTTCTCTTGCCACTTGACTATTCACAGAAACAGTGAGCTCCTGGAGATGATCTTAAAGAAAAAGGCACTCCAAATCCCACTGTTATGGGCTGAGCTGTGTTTCCCGAAAATTTGTATGTTGAAGTCCTAAGTCCCAACACCTCGGAATGTGACAATATGTGGAAATAGGGCATTTAAAGAGGTGATTAAATTAAGATAAGGCCATGTGGACGGGCCCTAATCCAAGATGACTGGTGTCCTTATAAGAAGAGGAGATCAGGACACACGCAGGACAGACTCACACAGAAAGGAGACCATGTGGGGACCCAGAGTGAACCCGGCCACCTGTAAGGAGAGAGGTCTCAGAAAAACCCAACCCTGCTGACCCTCAGATGTCCAGCCTCCAGAACTGTGAGGAAATAAATGTCTGTTGTTTAAGCCCCACAGTGGTACTTTGTTATGGCTGCCCAAGCAGATCAGTACACCCCAGAATGCACAGACGACTCAGGATGTGCACTCCATCATGTGAGGAACAAGACTGTTGAGGTGTGTGCTCAGCACTGTGCAGGCTTCTATGGGGAGCACAGAGGATGCTGTTGATCTGTGGACTTCATAAAGGTAGGGCCATTGTCTTTCTTGTGTCCTGTCACAGCCCCCAAATGCATGATTGGAAGTGAGGCTCTATCTTCTGAAAACTTCCTCTTCAACTGCAGAGTTGAGACCTAAATGTCAGAAACTGCTCAGGAGCACCAGGGACACAATCTCAGTCAGGAGAAATAATACATTGCAAAAGGGGGTTGTATTGTCACAGAGCACAGGGGTAAGAAATTCTTAGAGCCTTTCAGACAGGGGGTTGGAGGGTGTAAGTGTTGGCAGGTGGAAGGTGGAACAAGTGGGCTGTGAGTCCAAAGCCTATGCATTTTCTGAGCTGGTGCCAAGATGCAAGGAGAGAAGGTATGAAGGATGAGTGACCAGGTCAGAGAATAATGGATATAAATGTGCAGGGTGTTAAGAAGGAAGAGCAAGCAGAGTAAAAGGGTGAAGCCAAAGAGTCATTGAAGCTACAGATCTTAGTATGGAAGGAGCCCTAAGCTCCCTTGAGACTCTCTTTCATCTGCAGGCTTGCACCTCACAAGGGCAGCCAGCCTCAGTCTGAACATGTGTGAGGCAGAGCTCTGCTCCAGGAGTCCAGAGCCCTCACTTTGGGTACTGACTCTGCCCTGTGCTCCCCGTGTGGCCCTGAGCTCCCTGTGTGCCCTGTGCCCTGTGCTCCCCATGTGGCCCATGTACAGGGTGAGCCTCTGCTTCTTGGCCCCATGATGCCTGGTCTCAATGGTACACAGCACCCTCTGTCTTTCCCTGGCCTAGGCTGTGCTTTTAGTGATGAGGTTCACTGCTTTCCCAGGGCTCACTTCCAATATTGGGGACTGTCCTTTATTCACAGAAAGTAGACCTCCAGTAGTTCCCTCCCTAACCCAAATTCTGCCCTTTCCTTACTTAGAGTAAACTCTCCCCTCTGCTTTGTGACAGCCCCTAATATGCCAGAGAACCCTGATATGGCCCCCTAGTCTTCTCCAGGCTGGAAGTCCCATATCCACTCAATTGCCCTGCCCTTGACACAACTTCCAGGCCTTTCTTAGTTTGCAGCCCCTTCCTGCATCGCCATGTTTGGTCAGTGTTCCTTTGAAAGTGTGTGTGCTCTCCTCATGAGTTCTGTGATGGGTGACATGTCAGCGCTTTTTCAGGATAGCCCCAGTCCCTAATATCCCATCCTCATGTCCCAAAATTCTGGCACTTCAGTGTCTAAATGCGTGATCCCAAACTGCTTCTCTCCCTGGCCTTTACTGGAACCATGTGTTTATGTCTCCAACAATACTGGGGTGATGGGGTGGGGGTGCCAGGCCTGCTTGGGAGGCCCGTTGTTGCAGGAGAGCCCCCTTCTCCTGCTCTCCTAAGGGTTAACAGAGTCCCCAGCCAACAAGGTCAGGATAGGAAGCGGGCTCCAGGAAAGGGGAAGGATATCTTGCCTTTTTATCCGGGTTACAATGCTGAAAGTGAGCCAGTTGGGGGGAGGGGCTGGAGGCAAAAACAACCGCCCCCAAATAAAATTATGAATGGGCTGCCTCCACAACAATACTGAAGATGTGGGGTGGGGGGAGCTGCGGGTCTGTTGACAAGCAGCAAGGTCAGGGCCCCCCGCCAGGCACCGTAAACAAGGGCTCACAATGCCCTCCTTTCCTCCAAGAGCCAGCTCCTCTCCTGGCCCTGGTCCCCTGGGCCCCCAGCCTGCCCTGTCCCTCATCCTTGTAAGAGTCTGTCACTGAAAAGCCACTGCTACTTCCTCAGGGAAAGGCCCAGGCTTTTGTGAGCTCTTACTTCCTCCTCCTGTGGGAACCACTCCTGGGGCTATGACATCTGCTTCAAGGCGTCTTTCTCAGGGGGCCCAAGGTGGGAAAAGAGGAGGGGTGCTGGCTGTGGGGCAGGGGAGCTGCAACCTGTCTGGGGCTGGGATTGTCATCACAAGGCCTGGGGAGGGAGAACAATGAGGGGAGCCCCAGGCCCCCCCTCAGGGTAGATGCTGGTGCAAGCTTCCTCTTCCCACAAGCCTGCTCTTTTGTGTGTGTGTTTATTGGGGGGTCAGGGGAATTCTTTTGTTTGCTTTTGTTTCCCTTTTTTTTTTGTTTGGCCTTTGGCTAGCCCCAGGCTTGGGCTCTAGAGTGTGGAGGGGCAGTGATGCCAGCAGGCGAGACTGGAGAACTCTCTGAAGGAGCAGACAGGGAGTTGTCATAGGAATGGGGATAGCAGTGGCTTTTGTGGGGAGACTTTGTGAGGGGAAGTTTTAGGGCTTTGTGAGGCCAGGAGAGTAAGATGCTGGGACATGGTCACCAGATTTTTCATGCCAGATAGACCCAGCCTTTGAGCTGTACCTGTGAGGGCCTCTGCACAGTGTACCTGAGACCCTGGGCAAAGACCACACACAAGGTAAGTGCTTGATGACTGGTTGAAGGGCATGTGGAGGGATGCAGGGCCAAGAGCTCTATCTGCAGGGACATCTGGAAGTGTCATGGGGTCTGTGACTCAGTCACTCCTTGGTTCCATGCTTGGGTCCAGAGAAGCCCTGCCAACATCCTACTGCAAATGCCACCCTGCGTGCTCCCTGTGGCTGAGACAGATATATCTGTCTGTGGTAGATTTATCCCAGAGCACCCAAGGGAGCCCAGAGAAGTCACACCACTTGGGAGAGAAACTTCCTTGATTTTAATTATCTACAAGAGCTCCAGGGTGGGGCTCAGGGTGCTGAGAGTCTCAGCTATGACAGAAGAGCTCCATTTTCTAGAAAACTTCTAGCCACCATGAGATGGTGGCAGGAGTCAAAGGAACAATAGCTCCCAGCTGCTAAATTCAACTTAATTCCCCAATCAGAAGAACTTAGGCTGGCTTTCTACCACATACTGAAGTTTGTATAGATGTAATGTGGATACTCCCGTTCTCTTGAGCTCCTATTTGAGAGGACATACATAAATAATTAAGAAGGAAACAGCCCATGTTTGTCCTCAGGGAAAATTTGGAAGTTTTCCCAGGAATTATCTTTGAAAAACTGGAGTGTGAGACCTCAACTCCACTAGCTAAAGTGCCTGTGGCTCCTGGGAATGCCTAAGTTTCCTTCCAGAGCCATGATTCTTAGCCCTGGCTGCACAGTACAGTCATATGAGAGGAAAAACCAAATATTAGACAGCCACTCTGGAAAAGAGTTTGGTAGTTGTTTCTTATAGAATTGAACATGGAATCATCATGTGACCCAGGAATTGCACTCCCCCTGGACATTTATTCCAGAGAAATGAAAACAAAAACATGTAAATGAATGCTCCTAGTAGCTGTATCCATCATAGCCCCAAACTGGAAATGACTCAGATGACCTTTGATGGACAAATGGATAAACAAACTGTGGTACGTCCACACCATGGGATACTGGTCAGTGACACAGTGAGTTATCAACACAGGCAGCAACTTGGAGGGCCTCAAAATCATGCTGAGTAACAGAAGCCAATCTCAAAAGCCAATCTTTTTTTTTATTATAAAATTTATTGTCAAATTGGTTTCCATACAACACCCAGTGCTCATCCCAACAGGTGCCCTCCTCAATACCCGTCACCCACCCACCCCTCCCTCCCACCCCCCATAAACCCTCAGTTTGTTCTCAGTTTTTAGGAGTCTCTTATGTTTTGGCTCCCTCCCTCTCTAACCATCAAAAGCCAATGTCAATAGACTGCTTCATTCCATTTGTATCATTCTTGAAATATCCACACTATAGAGATGGAGAACAGATGCATGGTTGCCAGGGGAAGGAACAGCAGTGATAGGTGAGTCTGTAAAGGGATGGCACATGACAGCCTCCCAGGGAGGGAATGGCTCTGTATCTTGATGGTGGCGGTCACACAGATCTACACGTGGGGTGAGATTGCACTGAACCACACACACACACACACACACACACACACACACACACACATGTATGCATGTAAAGCTGGTGAAATCTGAAGAAGTTCTGTGGATTATACCAATGTCAACATATTAGATTTGATATTGTCCTGTAGTTAAATGATGTTATCACTGGAGAGTACTGGGTGAAGGGTACACAGGACCTCCTGAACATTGTTTTGCCACTTTCTGTGAATCTATAATTGTTTCCAAAATAAGAAATTAAAATCACAATAAAAAATGAAACATTCTGGGCTTCATCTCTACCATTGAGTCAGATGCTTGTCAAGCAGACACATAAGGCAAGGTCAAGACCCAACTAATATAAAAATCCACTATTTGTTTATTTCTTATAATGATGGTGAAAAGAAGAACAAGCAAAGGATGTCATCTCCTAGAGAGCCCTGTCCCACACACTGGAAGGAAAACATGGATACAAAAGAGGAGGGATGACTGCAACAAGGGATGTGGGGCAGTCTTGTATCAGCTCCTCCCAGGCTTCCATCCATGGACTATCACGACCTGCTCTGCCAAGACTCAGATATAGCTGAGTTTGACACCTTGCCTGCAGAGTACTGGGCCTGGGATATCTAGGGAAGCCCGGTTCCTCCCAGTTGAACAGTAGCCTTTGTATAGGACTCTCTAGAGCCTTTACTGTGCTAACATGCACCATGTAGCCCCAGGTTGGAGATGTAGTCAGAGGAATATCCCAAACCCATTTGAACACAGAGCATTTCATGAGACCCTTGGAACACTCTTTGGGAAATGTTTTCTGATGCCAATGACAAGATCTGTTGGAAAAGGGAGGGCTGACTCTGGACCTCAGGAGATGCCAGGCTCATGTGAAGAACAGACAGGGTCAGGTGGCCAGGTCAGGGGCAAGAGATAGGTAAAGGAAGACAAAATGTCATTTAGGAGATTTTTTTGGGATTTGGGACAAGTGACCTAAAAGCAACAGGGAGGCATCCCGTGTACTTTGGAGGAGGAGACTTCTTCTTCCCCCTGGGGTCTTGGGGACTATGGGACAAGGATTAGACAGAAAGTTTGGCTTAGAGGGGAGGTCAACTAAGGAAGAACCAGAAAAGGAGTGTAAATGTCACAACTGTTGAACATAGAGAATCTGTGAAAGAAGGGACAGCTCCGGGGTAGCTGCAGAGGCTTCCTCAGCTGAAGAGCTTCTAGATTTAACAGCTCAGACAGCATGAGGCCTGATTCCCAATCTGAACTAGAATCTTCCCTTCCTGGTAAGCCCTAGTCTCCTAGGAAGTCCCAGAAACCACGAACATCTGCCACCTAGTGGCTGAGAAAAATGCTGCATGACAATGGATTTGCATACTGCAGATGAACATTTCACAGATTTCATGTGGTTAATAGAATCTTATTTCATGCAAGGCATCTGCTGCACAATTATGAGTTGCTGATCTGTTCCAGATGATAGCATCAGTACATTTGGAAATGGCACTGCTTACTCCCAGACCTGTATATCCCCATTTGTCCTTCTGTGTTTAGGCCCTTGGATTCACAGGAATCCAAAACTCTTCAGGAGCAGGCAGACCAGGAGTCCATGTCCCAAGCCGTCCCACTAATTCTGGGGTTCACTCAACGGGGATCTCATGTCTTTATTGTCCTCCAAAGTCCTCTTAGGTGATGAATATATGCTCCCAGTACAGATGTCGGAGTTAGGGAAAGGCCTTCTTGGCTCTGGGCTCTCTTTTCTCCAAAAAAATTACCCAATTATAGTGGAACTATCAATCTATATTTCCACTGTGGAATGCCAGGAGACTTGAAGGTACTTCAAGTTTTTAGTTCCTGGGTTTTAGTTTCAGTTCTTTGCCAGTGTATTGGGAGACTTTCTTTGTAGTTAATCACTAGGACATATGACTCTTCTCCTTGGTTTTGCCACTGATGAAAGCACAGCATGAAATTCTGCCAGTGAGGAGACTTGCTTCTTCACCTGCCTAGCCGGACCTGGGGAGCACCTTCTTCAAGTACCCTTCACTGTGCCTTAAGCAACAATACTTCATTCATGCACCCATTCATTTGTTCATCCATGCTTTTATTGCATGCCTACCAGGAGTGGCGTGCTGAAGAAAGGATAGTAGTCCCAAACAAGGATAATCGGGTAGTGAACACAAACAAATTTATAAGCAGTTACAATTAGGGTGCTAGAAGCCACACTAGAGGTATGCGCAGTTATGGAGGCTTGGCACAAATGCACCCAACCAGTCTTGGTAGACTATACAGGGTTCCAAAGGGAGGTGACGTCCTAGATGACACTAAAAAATGAATAGCAGCCAGGCATGCAAAAAGCTGGGGAAGGAGAGAAAAGATTGTCAAGGCAAGCTCTTCCCAGTTGATCTGCAGAGTTAAAAAAGAATATGAACTCCCAAGAGCCTGATCTCATGGGTGAGAGTGCAGAGGCTGACCTGAGCATCATTCCTTATTTTCCTCTTGAAAGTATAGACAAGTCTTCAGGCAGGTCTTGGTGAAATTTGGAGACCTCACCTGAATGGTCCAAAGTCTTTAATGGCCTTGAACTTGAACATATCTCTTAAAGAATCTTATGGTCTGAGGGTAACACAAGAATTGGTAGGACACTTGGGACTTCTCCAGAAGATGGGGCTTCTGAAATGGAACAGATGGGAAATTGGGGAAGGTGGGTATTGATGGCTTCTCTAGTTCCAGTCTAAATGGGTTGATTAAAGATACAGGCTTCTGGATAAACTAGCTAAAGATCTCCTTGGAGAAATCTGTGCATGCAAGAATCTGAAGTGTGGGTCAGAACATTGGGTTTGGTAACCTAAGAATTTGACTCCCAATATGAGCTTCCTCCCCTAAATTTCATGACTTTTTCCCTCTGTTGGTCTTGGTTTCCTCATCTATAAAATTTGAAGATTGGCTTAAATAATCTTGAGGAACAACCCGTGGAACAACCTGGAACAATTTTTTATTATAAATCAATGACTTATCAATGTATTCTTTCCTCTGAAAATCATCCCTTTCCTCCCTCCCCAGAACAGCAAAGGCCTGGCCCAGGATACAATTGTCACACTCACAGGCCTCCTGCATGGTGTCTCTGACATCCATCCCCTTGCCAAGTGTTTCTGTTGTGAGCAAGTCATTGATACCCTACTGGGGGCTTCAGGTTCAAGAGCTGCAGCCAAGAACTTGTTGTCTCTCTAGTACACACACATTGCACTCCAAGAGGCTGTGAGTCTTACACTTCCCCCACTGGAAGAGCAGAGAGCCCAGGCCTTCAAAGGGTAACCTGGGACTCTGCACTGATGGGGGTGTGTAGCACTCTATGGGAGCAGACACCTGACCCCTGGGACATAGGATCAGTAGGAACTGTTCTGTACCACAGGACTGCTCCATGTGAAACCTAAGAGTCATTTCATGCTGGCCTCTCTGCTGGTCCCAACCTTCTGGCTCTGTGTATGGCCAGCATGTGGCATAATAGAGGAAGCTTATAGCCAAGGGCCAAGTCAGTCTGGGAAGAGAGTTCCTGTACCCAGATATTCCCAAGGGTAAGCCAGAGGGGCATGGAGTGGAATAACTCCAGGTAATCAGAAAAAGGCCAGAAAACAAGAGGACCATCCAACTAAAATCCCAGGCAGGCAGCTGGAATTAGGAGAGTGTACTAGAAGGATATGGAGGCCCCACTGGAGAGTAGTTGAAGAGAGGAACCAACTGCAATGTCTGGGGATCATTTGGATCCTTGTCTCCCAATCTGTAAATGAGGATAATGATTGGATATTAATGGGGATAAGTAACTGTAAATGGGATGGTGATTACAAGAGGTCAGCACTTGGAAGTATCTGTTAAATGGCTATGTGAGTTTCCTGTGGCTGCTGTAACAAATGACCACGTCTGGGTGGCTTTAAACAATGGAAATTTGTTCTCTCACAGTTTTGTAGACTGGCATCTGAAACCTGTTTCACTGGAACAAATGAATAAACAAACAAATAAGCGAAAAACAGAAACGGACTCATAAATACAGAGAATAAACTGATGTTTGCCAGAGGGGAGAGTGGTGGGGGGATGGGCAAAATAGGTGAAGGGGAGTGGGAGGTGTGTATATATATATATATATATCAAATTAAATCAGTATCACTGTGCTGAAATCAAGGTGTCAGAAGAGCTGTGCTCTCTCTGGAAGTTCTAGGACAAAATCTGTTCCTTGCCTCTTCCAGCTTCTGGTGCGGCTAGCATTCCTGGGTATGTGGTTTATGGCTCTAATCTTCAAGGCCAGTATCTTCTAAATCTCTCTCTGGTCTGTCTTCATATCCCCTTCTCTTCTGTGTTTGTCACGTATTCCCCTACCTCCTCCTGTAAAGACACTTAAGATTGCATGTAGGGGCCACTCTGATAATCCAGGGCAATCTTCCCACCTCAGGATCCTTACCTTATTCATATGTGAAAAGACTCATTTTCCAACTAAGATTACATTCACAGGATTCAGGATAAGGACCTGATATCTTTTGGAGCCATTACTCTCTTGACCACATAAGGATGATGATACTATGTGCTTGCAGAATTGTTGGGAGGGGTATATAAGGCCAGGTTCTTGAAAGTGCCCAGTACTATGCAGGGCACTGCATACTATAGATGGAACCCAGCAATTGCTCATTGGCTTCAAGATGAAGCTTGGGAGGTGCAGGGGCTGATCCACCCCTTAGAGCAGAACAAGGAGCACAAGAAGGAGCCCAGTGTTAGGATTAGGCCTGCACATCGGGTGGGATAGGAACTAGGGAAATAGTTGGTGCTATCAGTTGGTGCTACCTATGAGGCCAGTGCAGTGGTTCACTCCAGGCGGAGACAGATGGGGCTCTGAAAAGATGAGGGCATTATGAGTTCCTTAATAATGGCCTTGCCTGGCCATAAGACTTCATTTCGCAGCTTGGGATTTAAGCTAAACAAATGACCCCTTCTCTACAATCATGTCAGAGCTGTCAGGATTTCAGGTGGAATTCAGGTGCGGATTACATTTTGAATCAGGCCCTAAAGAACTTATAAAGCTAGCAGGTCTGGGCCTCCACTGGTAACCAAGATTATGGGCTGGGGAGGCCAACCTGACCTGCTTCCATTGGTGACCATGGGGCCAAATTCTTCAGTAAATGGTGACTCTTGGTTCTGGAAGTCTTTCTCATTATGAGCAATTGGGGGAGTGCTACCAGATGTTAAGCTGCTTTATTGGCTCTAAAGGTGTGGTATAAGGCCTAAAACTGAGGCTCAATGTTATGTGCTCCTGTTATGGATTGAATTTGTCCTCCCACCTGCCCCCAAATTCATATGTCGGAGCCCTAACCCTCACTGTGACTGCATTTGGAAAGAGGAAGTTTAAGGAGGTAATTAAGGTTAAATGAAGTCATTAGGATAGGGTCTTAACCCAACAGGATTGATGTCTTCATGAAAAGAGGAAGAGATACCAGAGGTATGTGTGCAGAGAGGAAAGGACATGTGAGGACACAGCAAAAAGGTGGCCATCTACAAGTTAGGAAGAAAGGTCTCACCAGAGACCAACCATACTGATCTTGGACTTCTAGCCTCCAGAACTATAAGAAAATAAATTTCTTGTATAAGCCAGCCAGTCAATGGTATTCCGCTTGAACAACACAATCCCATCCTCCTTCGAGAACCAGGGATCACACAACCCTCTTGTTGATACAAAGTCTGCCTCCCACAGCCCCTGATTGTTGATGCTGTTTCTGGTCAGTGTGGCCGATGTGGGTGTGGGGGGGTCTCCTTCTTCCCTGGGGTTGTGAGTCTATGTCAATCTCATCAGTTCAGTTTCAGTTGTTATGTAAGGCTTTCCCCATAACTCTGGGGTGGGAAACCCTCCTTCCCCAACAGAGTGAAGAGGAGATGATTAAAACAGGAGGTGGTTCACAAGCTAAGAGATGGGGGTCTGTGTGGGGGTGGGGTGCTCCAGCACTAGAGAAATTCCAGCATTTGTTTCCTCCTAGAGCTGGGGTGGGCAGCAGTCACTTGCTCTTAGGGGCCCTTTCTCAAGTTTCTCCAGGTTCAGGTAGGCTGTGGGGTCTGCTGTGCCAGCTGCAGGTGTGGCCTGACCACAGCTGGGATGAGACTCCTTTGGGCCTGGGCACCTAGCAGGGGCCAAGCTTCTGGCTGTGGGAACTTTGACCTTAGATTCAGAGGCTCCAGTGAGTAACTGTGGTGTTCAGAGTGGTTGATGTGCAGAGGTTGTCCTAACAAGATTTTGTTGGGACTTCCCTGGGTCAGGACAGAAGTTGTTGGGGTTTTTTTGTTTTGTTTTGTTTTTTGTTTTGGATCAGATTCTGTGCCTTCTATTAGGCCACAGGCCTGAATTCCTCTAGTCTTTAGGAAGAAGCTCTTGGAGATGGGTGGGAAAAGGGAGGAGATGGACCCAATAAAATTTCTCTCTGAGGAGTCAGAGAATTACACTGACCTTGTGGCAGGTCTCCATGAACAGAAGGAGGTTCTGGAACTTGAAATTAGCTGAGACCTAATTTCTTAATCCTGGCTGGGACCCTAGAATATGGCTTGCAGCTCTGGAGGTCTTGGGAAGTGTCAGGGCCTGTGGACACAGGTGAGCCCAGGTATGGGTTCACTGGGACAAATGGCCTCAAAATTCTGACATTTTAAATCTCAACCAGGAATTCCCACAGCAACCTACAGGGGGTGCCAATCACCCAGCTTGGATTCTGTACATTGTTGTCTTTCCTTTCAACCCTGAGAGAACGTGGAGGCATGGGATTTTTGATAGATTTCAAAAGAATTTGCTAAGAGTCCAGGAATTTTCCAAAAATGTAAGCTTCTCTGCTCCTAGTATCTGCCTTTATGTTGCATATATTACTTTATTGCATGTACCTGGTTGTGGGTGGTGGGTTGGCAGGGAGCAAGAAGATGCTAAACATCATGGAAATAGATTGAGGACCCATGGATGGAATCTAGTCAGTAAACACCTCAGCAGTGGCCAGGGCCTTTCCTGGATGCGTAGACTTGTTTCTTTAAAACCCTCCTGAAGTCACTCAAAATAGAAAGGCATTAGAGTCTGTTAACAGCTGGCTGTGCTTGTCAATGGGGAAGCAGGCTGGCCAGGTAAATTTGCGCCAGATTAGTTGTGCATTCTGTCTCTTTCAAGGAAAGTCAGAGGCAGTCTAGCTCACTCTCTTTCTTCCCTGTATTACAGAATTGCATCCTTCTCTATCCCGAACTCTAGATTACTTCCTTACCCCTCAACCCTTGTCCAGCCCATCATCAAGTCCCATCAATTTGGCTTCCAGACTATCTCCTGAGCCTATCAACCTCACTCCCTCACCTAGAGTGTTCTCCTCCCACTTCCCCCTATACCACTGACACCCCTCCAAGCTATCAGCCTCTCCTCAGTCCACATCACAGCACCTGGCTAACCCACAGGCATCTACCGTACTCTACTCCTGACACCAACCCCTCCTGCTATAGCCATACTGGCCTCCCCCGAAATAAAAATTCCATCACATCACCCTCTGCTTAACCCCATCAGTGGCTTCCTCTGGCTCATAAGAGGAGAGCAAAACTGACTATGCCTTCTTGGTCCTGCCTGCTCTGCCTCTGCCCAGCTGTCAAGCCTGGCCAGAACCATGCACATCCTTAAGTTCTTTCTCCATGGCCATCTGACCTCTTTCAGACTCCAGGACTCGCCATGTTCATCATGTTCCCTCTTGCTGAGCCTTTTGCACACATTGCTCTTTCCTTCAGTGTTCTCTGACTCATTCCCTTCTATCTCAGTTTCAATGTCACTCACGCAGGAAGGCTTCCAGGATATCCTACAGGGCAGATCCTCATCTTTTCTCCTCCCTGTCATCGGTTCTCTCTCCAGCATCACATTGATCGCAGCTGCAACCATTTTAAGATGACTCTCTTCCCCACACCCATACAAGCTGCACAGAGTAATGGCTGCTGCTTTTTTCTCACTAATTCCCCAACACCTAGCCTGTGGAAGCTTGCTCAGCAGACATCTGTTAAATGGGTGAAAGACAAAATGGAGGTTCTGAAGAACAAATAAAATGGGCAGTGTAGGCAGGGGTGAACATTTAGAGTGAAAGAGATTATAATTAGCACTTGTCTCTCTCTTAGATCCTTTTTAAAAAATAATTGTTGGTTTCTTTTCTGCATGATGCAGTGATACATATTAATCTTTTTTTCAATGTGTGCATCTCAGTTGGAGGATCTGGAGGCTGAGGGGATGCCACAGGAACAAAGACCATGAAACAAGGGCAGAAGGAGTTCTTAGAGCCCCGTTCCCTGAGGTGGGAGACCACATGCAATTCTGAACCAAAGACTGGCCAGCTCTGTAGGGCTTGCATTTTCCTAGGTGGTTCTCAGCAACCTCATGGGTATGGCCTAGGAGCATCAAGTTCAACTTGCTCCTGTGTGCCCTTGGACATGTTATGAGACCTATGTGTCTTATTTTCCTCATCTGTCAAATGGAGATCAATAGTAGGGTCATATGGAACTTTCAAAGAGATTTTATAGCACACATGGTATTTAAGAGTATATAATCTGTGTTCAACAAATATCTTTATTACATTAATCACTATCCAAAGGTTCATCAAAACAGGTTCCTGGACCCCTCTTTTGCAGTGGACCAAAACCAATAGAGTCACAATGTTGAAGAGACCTAATTCTCCTTATCAGTGCAACATGTTCCTTTTCTTGGTAATTGTGTGAAATTTCATGATTAGGCACGAAAAATGACCTCATTTTTACACTTTTAGGCTACTTTTACCACAAAGTACAAACATTATCAAAATGGAGAGGCTTTACTTGATTTTTCCATTCATTTGGACAGAAGTTCTTGAAGATTTTCAACTTGAGACTGTGCCTAAGGAATGTGTTTTCTGCCTGAAAAATAGCTCACATAGAAGAAAAAGAAAAGCACAAAATTTGCAGATGAAAGGCATGGGATCCAAAAGGCCCTTGTTTGCTAGCTTCCTGGATTCAGTTCTTGTAAAGTGGGAAAACAGCTTTGCTTTTTCAAGCCAATATTTGGTAGATTATAGTAGGAAGATGTTCCCTGGAGCCCCTCCAGTCATCACTGGCTTTGCCATTATTAACACTCTCATGATTTCACTCTTTCAAAGAAAGGGATTTCTCAAAAGTTCCAACTTCAGGGCATTAGTAAGTTAGAAATGAGGTCTCTGGTTTAAATTAAATAGTCCCTAGCCTTCGTACTAGGGAGCTTCTTCAGGAGTTTCTAATATATTTTCTTCTAACACAAGAAGATACTCTCTTTTGCACAACTCACATTAAGGCTTACTGAGGCAAGGCAGGAGAACGACGCTTTTTTCCCGGTAACCTCCAGCCATTTTCTCCAGTGCTCCACCCCTTGGTTGCTCCATTACCCAATTACCCAGTGCAGTGGTTCTGTCA
The DNA here is from genome assembly GCF_024362965.1 of Panthera pardus. NCBI lineage: Eukaryota > Metazoa > Chordata > Mammalia > Carnivora > Felidae > Panthera > Panthera pardus. Next base: position 51,684,113 of record NW_026526688.1, on the reverse strand, counting down.
TTTAACTGTCCCTCTGGGTAAGAACATTTGAAAGCAGGGATTTTGCAAAGGTTCTGCTCCTGGAAGTTATTTGTTGGTACCTATCAAACAAACACATTGAATGAAAAGGGAATCTGGAATGCTTTATAGTGAGGATAGTTGGGGACTTGACCAGGACAAAGCAATATGCAACTGTTTGTTTGCTTCCTGAAAGGATGGGGTAGGGTCTTCTATCTGGTCACTGAGAGCCTCTGGGCCAGTGCAGGATGAAGAGACACTGCAATCATTCTTGGCAGTTCTCTTCAGCCCCTCTTGTTTGTGCCTTGGTCAGCATTACCAGGATAAGGAAGTGAAGGCCCTCTCTGCAGTTCCTGAGTCTTGAACAAGCAAGGCAAGCACAATCACAGGAGACCTTAGCCTCAGTCCTGGGACACATTGCCTTTAGTTCATGCCTTAGATTTGGTGCTTCTATTACTGCATCCATTGACTTGTGATGCTGCCAGTAATTCTGCCTCTCCCACCAGATGTTGAGTTCCCCCAAGATGGTAATCATGGACATCCTGTCACTTGGTTTCCCAGCTCAGAGAAAGGCACTCAACACTAGTTAGATCCAATAACACAATGAAGGTGTGAATGAATGGATGGATGAATGAGTGCATTTTAATGACAAAGGTATTTTTGTCTCACAAAGTCATTGTCTTATGAGGAAAGAAAGCAAATAAGAAAGAGATCAGTAAGAAGTCTTGTGTGCAGAATTGCTTCCTGTGCCTTTTAACCTTGAGTTATGAAGCATGACCTTTACTGCTTGTTGAGCACAGACTGCTTTTAAAGGATATCCTTCCACTGCCCTCCTAGAAGGAAGGGGAGATTAGATTAGGTTCTCAAAGCCCACCACTTTCAGGGCCTTCTTAACCTTCTCTGAAATAAGAAGACAATAAGGGAAGGTGACAGCAGTAGGGAATTTCCAAGCAGTCCCGGAGGGAGGCGGGGTCCATTTGGGCTGATGGGGTAGGAAAAACTCTTAGTGGAAGTAGCTGATTCATTAAGAGCCAACTGAATGTCAAAGAAGACAGGATAACTGAGAAAATACCTTTCCCTCGAGCTTTTCCTACACCCCCATGCAAATATGTGCACCTGTGTGTACCTATGTGTACACATGAATGCAAGCACACACAGACACACACACACACACACAAACACACACACATACACACACACACAATAAATATAAACATATCATGTCCTCTGGGAAGTAAACCATGTGGTAGACACAGGTATTTAATGGAAAGTTGCTTCTTCAGAATAGGTTAATACACTAAGAGCCCAAGAAAACATAGCCTAGGTAACAGGAATTTGGATATAACAAAGTCAACATCAACTATTCTCATGGAGGGGCAGGCTGAGAGGAGAAGGAAGAGCTGCATGGGCAAACCACAGGTAATCCTGATTTACAAAACGAGGAGGCAGAGGATGGGTTCCTGCACTTCAGCTTTCTCCAAAAGGGCTAACAAAATGGTATGAATTAAGAGTCCTGGAATCTGCATCTGTCTTGAGTTTCCCACCAAAAGTCCCAGGACCCCAAACCATTGTTGATGGTTAAACCAGAGCAGATATCTGCCACCAGTGGTGTCAAACCAGAGCCTGGGCTGAAACAGACCACACAGTGCCATGGATCTGAGGTGCACCCAAGCATTCATTGACTTCACAACATCTCAGTCTTGCATTTTAGGAGCTTGGGTTTCTCAGCCTCCACTTACGGCTTTATGTTAGGATTTTACTAGAGTGAATCTCTATGGGATAATGATGATCCTTTGCATATCTAAAATACCTTGTAGTTTATCAGGTGCTTGCTTTTGCTCTACCTCATTGCAAGTAGGCTGACAGTTAAACAGGGTGGGGTCATTACTTTCATCTTGTAGGCAAGAAAATTGCAGTTTAGAGAAATCACAGAGGAAAGGAATGCCTGGCCATGCTTCAGCTGCTTCATGGCCCTGAGAATTCTATCTTTTTCCTCACTGATCTGAGGTGTGTTTGCAATGTGTAAAGGCTCTGTATCAGGGGTTTCAAGGGACCCAGGGGTGAAGGAGTGTGTACCTGCTCTCATGAAGCTTTGAGCCTGGTCACCCATCTTGCTGTTGTAACAGCACAAAGAGCTGGGCCCTCTCTCTTCTGGGACCTTGTTCCTCAGGGCTGCAGCCACATTCTCATTGTCACACCCTGGATCCAGTCTTTTTTCAAAATGAGCCTCCTTTACATGGTTAAGCCAGGGATACCTAGAGCTACACAATAAATCTGAACATTCTTCTGAAACATCTTCTTAGAACACCAGTGTTTTTTAACAAGTAATTTAAAAATTTATTCTATGTCAAAACACAAAAGATATATTATGGAACAGAATGCAAAAATCACCTGAATTTTAAAGAAAACCTGAGGCTTCAGAAGCTCCTCATACTTGTGGAAGTCTTGTGGATAACAGAGTCCACCTGCTATCTCCACTGTGTCACTGTGGGCACTCTGGGGGAAACAGGCTACTTCTCTGCTTTCTCTCCCTTTTATCACATGCCTTAAACTGGAATGTGCTGGGTTTTCAAGACTCCTTGAGTTCACACAAACCCTGGTCCCACCCATAGAGCATCCTGACAGGCCTATGCTTTTGTCACTGGTTAGGAGACTCTTGGAAGATACTGAGTACTCCATCAGGTGGAGAGAAGCAGCCAGAAAGGGAGAGCAGAGCACTGACACTGACTTCAGGATGCCCCTGCTTGGCATTTCTAACATAGCCACTAACCAGCTGGAGGTCTAACTGTAGACTTCATTTCCCCATCTTTGAATGAGGGGCTTCTTTTGATTATCCACATGGTTACATCCACTGTTGAATTTGGCAGGGCTTGGTGAGCTCCTGTGTGACCTCAGAGTGCTGGGATGAAAGCTAGACATTGACTCAGGCCTCACCTTCGTTTTCCCTCCTTCCCAATGAGATGTTGTTACCCAGCCTTCAAGATCTTTCCAGCATTGCCTTCTCCATGTCCACAGCTCCTGATCCATTCAGGTTCTTCTCTTCTCCCTTCTGGACCATCACAACAGTCTCTCACTGGGCCCCCTTGCTCTGCTGCTGTCTTCCTCCACTTTCCATGCACTAGTTTCGGGAGGTGATCATGTCACTCCTGCTCAAGTCTTTCAATGGCTCCCCATGGCTGCTTCAGGGAATTTTTGAGACCCTAAAGGATATAACCACCCCTGGACCCTCCTCCATGCTCCTGCCTGGCTTCATCTCTTACCTGCTCACCTCAATCATAGCACTGTTATAGTGATGCAATCATCTGTTTACTTCCCTGTCTCTTCCTCCAGACCAGCAATCAGCAAACATGTTCTCTTAAGAGCCAGATAGTAAATACTTTCAGATTTGTTGGCCATGTGCTCTCTGTTACAGCTATTCAACTCTGCCTTTATAGCACAAAGCAGCTATGGACAATATGTAAACAAATTGACAAGGCTGTCTTCCAATAAAACTTTATTTATAGAAACAAGCAGTGGGCTGGATTCAGCCCCCAGGTTGTACCCACTCAGGGACCATCAATGGTCTGTTTAATGACTCTCTCATGGGCCCCAAGGTCCCCAGCACACTGTCTGGCCCATGTTGATGTTTCATAAAATATGTTTGTTGTTGTTGTTATTATTATTATTCTATGAGAGAGAGAGAGAGAGAGAGAGAGAGCGCAAAGGATAGGGACAGAGGGAAAGAGAGAGGGAGAGAGGAAAAAAAAAAACCCACGCAGGCCCCATGCTCAGTGCCAGAGCCTGCTAGGGTTTGATCCCATGACCCTGGAATCATGACCTGAGCTGAAATCAAGAGTCAGACGCTTAACTGACTGAGCAACGCAGCCACCCCATAATTTGAATGAACATATGACCAGGACAGCTGTGTGGAGGGAACAATAGGGCATGGCCTGTTTTTCCTGCAGATCCAAGTCTAACACTAGAGCATCGTCAGCAAGCTCAGGCTGCAGGGTTAGACTCTGCTGCCAGATGAGGGTTTCTGCTTCCAGCATTGGATCTCAGGAGGAGAAACCCCAGGCTTCATAGATTAGCACTGGGTAAGCTTAGAGTGAGATTCCTATCTCTATGGCATAGGGACAGGAAGGCCCCCAAATGACTCAGCCATAGAGTGAGGGAAGCCACTCACCAGCTCCCAGTATTGAGCAAGACCTCATGGGGCCAGGCTGTCTCAAAAATGTGTTAGCTATGACTGCTCTGGGCCCAGAGCTTCATGGTAGCCATTGGGAGAGTGGGAGAATCCAATGACTCCCAGAAAACTCCAACTATATGTGAGGCAAGAAAGCTCTTATTCCCTTTCACCCTTTAAAGCTGTATCTGTGGCTCTCTTGCTTCTGGGATACCTTGGGGCCTGTCCAAGCACTCATTTGGAGAAAGAAAGAACTTTCTTCCTTGACACCTGGTAGACCTTTTGTCTGAAGCCATCCTACCACCTGGTGGCAATATCTAGGAATTGCATCCCATCCTGGCCAATCCAGAGAATCCTTGTTGGCTGGGTTGCCCCACCTCCAAAGCCCTCTCCAACAACATAATAGGACTCCAATCATTCTGCAAACTCTGTGAAGCTCTATCTTGTAAAGATACCTAGCAGCATCAATAACGCTCTTTTCCCATGTAGTAGCCTGGCTCTGTCCCTCACCTCCTCTAGGTCTGAGCTCTCAGTGAAGTCCTCCCTAATAACTGCTGTGAAGGAACCCCATCCTCCTCCCCACTCCTCTCTACCTTCTTTCCTTTCCTACACTGTGCCGTCACATCCTGTAATTTTTGATAACATCTGTTTGTTTATTGCATCTGTCCACCCTACTAGAATGTAGGCTTTCTGAGGGTGTACATCTTATTCAAGTTTCTATCCCTGTGGCTAGAACAGCACTGACACACAAAGGCTCCCATTAAATGTTTGATGAATGAATACACAGTACCAAATACACACTAGTCCATGATTTTGCTTTCTTTGAACACTTGACTTCAGGTCTGTGAACTGTATTCCATTATGTGCTATCTTTACATAGCATTAAGTATGTAATCTCATATTTTCTCCTGGATTGCAAATTCTGGAGGATATTATGTTTGCATTTTCTAACTGAAACTGAAGCTCAATAAATAAATATTTATTATGAATATGGTCATGTTATTATCATTCATAATAATCCTTCACATTTATAATCTGTTTTATAGTTTCTACCCTTGATCTTCTCAACAATCTATGAAAGATTAAAAATAGGAATTACGAATCTTATTTTTATATAAGGAACTTAAGGCTCAGTAAGGTTAAATGACTTGCCCAAGATCACACAGCTCCTGAGTGGATGTGCTGGGACTTCTGACTCCAGACTGAACATCTGTTCCCTGTTTTTCTTGATTAGCATCCAAATGGAGAGACTGTCCCTGAGATGAGGCTGTTGGGAAAATGTGACATCACAATGTGGACAGAGGGGATCTGTACAAAGGGCCTGTGATCTGTAGAAAAGCTGATTCTCTAGCATTCCTTGCCTCTGCTGTATTAATATGCTATTGTAACAAAGTACCTGAGACTGGGAAGCTTAAACAACAGAAATTTATTTTCTCATAGTTATGGAGGTTCGAAGTCTGAGATCAAGGTGTCCACAGAGTTGGTTTCTCCTGAGGCCTCTCTCCTTGGCTTGTAGACAGCCACCTTCTCCCTGTGTCCTCACCTGGTCTTTCCTTTGTGTGTGTTCATGTCTTAATTTCTTTTATAAAGACACCAGTTATATTAGACTGGGGCCCACCCTAGTGACTTCATTTGACCTTAATTTCCTCTTTAAAGGCCCTATATCCAAATATAGTCACATTCTGAGGCCTTTCAACATATGAATTTGAAGGCACGCAATTCAGCCCATAATATTCCACCCCTGGTACTCACCTCCATCAGACAAATATCACCTTCTTTCTCCACAGGTCTGTGCACTCCTTGGAGAGTCTTTGGATATCTTCCTGCCTGTTCAGAATTGTGGCTGGTTGTCTGATTACTGGCTTGTGGCAGGACAAGATCCCAGGCTGCCAGTGGCTGAAAGGGTGGAAAACCCCATAAACCCAAGAGACCCCTGCAGGAAAATCAGCTGTTGTGAACTACGACCACTTTGCCTGCCAACAAATTAACATCCTGAGTAACAGAGTACTTTCCTTCTAAGAGGAAAGCCTTAGGGCCAACATCTAGAACTTTCTGTGCACATGCACAGAGGAGGCAAGCACTCAGAATTTAATTTTAGAGACCTAAGGAGCTCTCCAAATTTTTTCCAATTAACTGGCACCTGAAATTTGTTCAGCTTATTTTGGAGCAAACCTCTTTGTGACCCTGGACCTCAGTTTCTTAACCTATAAAGTGAGGGGCTTGGACTAGACCTAACAGTAAGATTTAAAAGGAAGGTTTGGGTCCCAGCTCCAATACCAGCTAACTGTATGACCTTGGTCAAGTCACTTAACCTCTCTGCAACTTAGTATCCACATCATAAATAAAGAGTAGGATCAGGTAATCTGGAATTCAGCACTGTTTCTAAAATTCTCTGTTTTAAAATATTTTCAAGCAGTTATAAACTTACAAAAACATAGGAAGTACAGTTATATAACAAAACCTTTTCCTTCCTGATCACATTTGAGATAAGTGTGTTTCCACAAACAAGGACATTTGCCTCTATAAGTACAACACAACTATCAGCACCAGGGGATTGGCATCGACACATTGCTATCATTGTAATCTTCAGACCTCGTTGACGTTTCACCAATTGGTTCAATAAGATCTTTCAAAGCAAAAAGACCCGTTCATAATGATGTGCTGCCTTAGGTTGTCACTTCTATTTAGTTGTATTCAGTCTGGGACAATACCTCCATTTTTTCCTTGATTTTCATGACCTTGATACTTCTGAAGATTGTAGTCCAGTTATTTTGTAGAATGTTCTTCATTGCCAGCCCCCCTTCACAGGGACACTTCACTTGGACTCTGACTTCCCACATCACTCATCCTGCTGCATGGACAGCCTGTTTCCCCCTCCAGGCTCTGATTATCACCTTTCCTTGAAGATATCCTCATTGCGTGGCTTTGGCTCCACCATCCCTGGCCAGGCACCTTTCCTTGTGTGTGTCCTCCTCACTGGTCTCCTGCAGCTCTGAGACTGTGGCTGTCCTGTCCCTGAATTGAGGACACAATAGGTACTCCATCACACATCATGGCTTCATGACCAAATAGTTCTTTGTGAAAGGGAAGATAGTAGCTTAGGACTTTAGTCATGAGTGTGTCCTCTGAGTGTGGATGATGCCTGCTAATTGGGAGTCAATAAGAAGGAAGAGAAGGACAAGGAGGTCCCAGGATTTAAGGGAGGGTTGGTAGTGGGGTCAGGAACAGAAAAACAAGGAAGCCGAGGGCACTAAGTCAGGTGTTGCACATTCCAGGGCTCGGGAAGAATGCCTATGAAGTTCACTTTTGGGGTCTAGAAAGAGAATCCCAGAAGAGCAGGATAGGTATGGGTCTCACTTTGGGAGGCTATCTCACATGGGGATTTGTTCCCAGGTGAGTGACAGAATAGTTCAGATTGTAAAACTATAAACAGGAGATGTGGGATGTGCAACTTAGTGAGGTCAAGACTCTGTGAAGCCAGAAGCATCGTCTTCAGGCACACACACACTGTCCACATGAGCTACTAGGAGCTGCCCCTGTAGAAGCTGCAAAGTCCCCAAGGAGCTGCACCCAGTGCTTGTGTTAAAGAGCTACAGGGAGGCTGATGTAGTTCAGCATGGGACTTTGTTCAAAGGTGTGTAAAGCTGACAAGAGCTGCCTGTAAGTGGTGAGTTCCCTGTCATTTGTGGCATTCAAGTGGAATAACTGCTTGCTGGGGTTGATATAAAGAACTTCAAGGGGACCCAAGTCCAGGCCAGGGATGGAGTGAGGGGAGGAGAGGAAACTCAGTAAGGACCCACTCCAATCTGAGATCTTATCATTCAGCTTGCCCTATGATGGGGGTTTGGTTCTACTGAGTGTTAACTGTGTGCCAGGCTTTGTGCATCACTTCATCTGCATCATTATTCCCTGGTATTGGCCTTATGCAGTCCATGTGACAATTCTTCCCATTTTATAGGCAAGGAATGTGGAGCTTAGATGCTCATGTTCTTGGGGATAAGCCCTAAACCTTGGCCAGTGTGATTCTGGACCTGACCCAATAGCGCAGGTCCACTGCCCACTACTATTCCCAAGGCCAACTCAGGACAAAGGAGCCCAGGCCTGCCAGCTCCCCTGGGGTGGGTCACACTGAGGTCTGGCTCTGCTCTCCACATCTGTGCCAGCAGCTGCTCACACAGCATCTGAGCCCCTGGGTGATCTGGGGACAGTGCTTTGGAAAGTTGCTCCGCAGGGAGGGGCAGCCCATTCACATACGCAAGCAGAGAGAAATGAGCCAAGAACCAAAGATAGAAAATGCCTCTTATTGGGCCTGTTCTGATGTAAAAATGCAGAACTCAGAATTAAACAGGCACTTTGCATTGCAGAGCAATAGTGCCTAATTAAGCTATTCTGGGGCCTAGGGGCACTTAGGAATTTTGTGAGTTTTTATTGCTCAAGACAATGAATAATACATGAGTCTGTACAGTCTCAATTCAAATGATGACTCATCAGTCACACCGAAGGCTTCCTTCCAATCCTGTCCACATTCTGATGTGATCTTCCTATACTTCAAAAACCCTAGGCTTCGCAGCCTGGGCTCCTCTATTTCTTGGTGATTAAAGTTTGGCTCTTTTGGAAAAATTCCTTTCAAAGGTGAAACATGGACCCTTGCTGGTCTGCAAACTACTTTTCCTGGTCCATGAAGAGATAAGCACAGAAATGGGGAGTAAATGCTTAGAAGCCTTTATAATAATTTAACAGAGTGACTTTGTGTGGGTGGAATCTAATAATGAAAGTTTGGGCTTGCATTTTATATGTTTGTTTTTTAGTTCATTTTTCTAGTAATTCAATTTTATTATGTTTTATGACAATATTCGTTTGCAATAAGTTAGCAATTTAAAATTTTTAAAAAAGCCCTTGTTCTTCTCCCACAGATGGTCTAAGAAGTGTGGGTCCAGGCCATGGTCCTTCCTGCTCATTGCAGACTCTGCATAGCACATGGTCAACTTCATGACTCTCAGTCCCAGTTACTGCAAGGTGGCAGGCAGCGGTTCAAGCACCTGGGGAGGAGGGCTGTGACTTGTATTCACTGTGAGGTTCTCGGTGCTGAGCACCAACTGTGTGGACCCTTAGCTCAAGACCACAGTTGATCTTCCTGGAGCCACAGTGTCCTCCTGGGGCTTGCAGACCAGTCACGGAATCAGGTCATCAAAGTTTAAAATCCTGACTTTGCCATGAAGTGATTGGTTGACCTTGGCCAAGTCACTTCTCTCTTTGGGTTTCAGGTTTCTCATTTGTAAAATGAAAAAAAAAATTCATTTCAAAAGCCCTTCCCATTCTTTCATTCTATGACTCCAACATCTCTTGGGAACCGCCACGATGTCCATTTTAAAACAAGAAAATCAAGGCCATACTTCTTAAAAATTTTTTTAATATTTATTTAATTTTGAGAGAGAGAGAGACAGAGTGTAAGCTGGTAAGGGGCAGAGAGAGAGGGAGGCACAGAATCCAAAGCAGGCTCCAGCCTCTGCACTGTCAGCACAGAGCCCTATGCAAGGCTCAAACCCATGAACCGAGAGATCATGACCTGAGCTGAAGTTGGATGCTCAACCAACTGAGCCATCCAATCAACCCTCAAAGCCATATTTCTAAATAAGTTCTCACAGCATATTGAAAGCAGTTTCTCAACCTGGACCCAGAAGAAGCACTGACATCCAACACTCAAATTTTCTTACACATCTATTAAGGTTTAATTTAATATAACAGCTGCATATATCTGAAGTGTATATTGTGGTGAATTATAACATATGCATTCACCTGTGAAGCTATCATCTCAACCAAAATACAGTTGATTCCTGAACAATACAGGGGTTAGATGTACCAAGCAGTTGAAAATCTGTGTATAACTTTGACTCTTCCAAAACTTAACTACTAGTAGTCTAATGTTGGAAGATTTATCGATAACATAAACAGTTGATTAACACACGTTATATGTATTATATATTGTATTCTCACCATAAAAATAGGCTAAAGAAAGGAAAATGTTATTAAAAAATTGTAAGGAAGACAAAATACATTTACAATTATATACTGTACAAAATCCTCATAAAGTGGACCCACATAGTTCAAACCCATGTTATTCAAGGGTTAAGTGTACTGATCATTTCCGTCTCTTCCAAAAGTTGTCTTATGCCCCTCCAAAATCCTCTATCCCCTTAACCTCTAGGCCCCAGGCAACCAATGATCTGCTTTCTGTCACCTCAGATGGTCGCATTTTCTAGAATTTTACATAAATAGAATCACATGGTACGTACATTTTTTTGCCTGTCTTTTGTCACTCAGCATAATGATTTTGAGATTTATCCATCTTGCTGTGTGCATCAATCTTTTTTATTGCATTATATGGATATACCACAACATTTTATCTGTTCAATAGTTGATGATAAATTTGGTTGATAAAATTTGGGTTGTTTCTAGCATTTGCTATTACGAATATTACTAAACATTCATATGGAAAGTCTGTGTGAACATGTGCTTTTATTTCTCTTGGATAAATACATAGGATTTGAATGGCTGGATCATAAGGTAGGTATATGTTAAACAATTTAAGAAATTACCCACTGTTTTTTTAGTGGGTTGTACCATTTTACAATTCCATCATATTTGTTGAGAATTCCAGTTGCTCTACACCCTTAACACTCAGTACTGCTGGTCTTAAATTGTAACTGTCTGGAAGATGCATAGTAGTGTCTCAGTGTGGTTTTAATTTGTACTTCCCTTATGACTAATCAAGTTGAACATCTTTTCATGTGCCTATTGATTATTTGTAAATCTTCTTTTGTCAAGTGTCTGTTAAATCTTTTCCCATTTTTAAACTGGTTAATTTGGTTGCAAGAATTCATTATATATTTTGGATAAAAGTCTTTTGTTTGACGTACATGTTGCAAGTATTTTCTCCCAGTCCCAACACTTGATCGTCAGTTTTTTGATCGTGTACAATTTCAAGGAGCTTTACAACTCTCTATAAGGTCATCCATGTGACTGAGGCCTAGTCATGGACCCAGGTGAAGAACATACGCTTTAAGTTTCCAGGCCTGGAAAAGGATGATGAGGCTGGTGTCAGTGGCAGAAATAGGCCCAGTGAAGGTGGAATACTTTTTGTGAGTAGGACAGTGTGCATAATTTCAGGTCTATTGAATTTTAGGAGATGATGATAAAGATAAGTGGAAAACTTCAGCAGAATATGGACAAATGAGATTCATACTGTCCCTACCAACTATCCAGAGAAACTATAGCCAAGGGAAGAGGTTTGGTAAAATCATCAAGGGAGATCTGGTGGACTCTGTTACATGAAATGCAGATCAAGTCTGTAGAGGACATGAAAAGAACAAGAGACCAAGGGCTGAAGAATGAGGGAGTGATTACCCCCAGCCAGAGAGAGGAAGAAGGGGAAACATGGGAGGCCTGATGAGAGCTCAAATTGTTGTATTTGACTTTTGTGATGTTGACCAGGGAGATGTGTGCACAAGCAGATTTGAACAAAATGAAAGATTTAAAGTGATATGCATAAGAAAGGGCTTCTAGATACCAGAGGAGGAGAAGAAGAGGGTAGGAAAGGAAGTTTGCCAACAGAGGAGAGGCAGAAATGAGAAGGAAGACCAAACAGTCCAAGGACTTGAAGAGGAGGAGAGATTAATTTGAGCAGTTTTTGTGAAATATGTATTTGTGGAAGAGACAGCTGATACCAGAGGATCCGTTGCAAGTTTTAATGTGTGCATATAGTGTTCTCTCTTCTTCATCTCCCTTTCAAGACAATTTCCAGTAAAGACCTCTGATGCACCTCAAAATTTTGGATGCACTCCAGAATTCTGAATGCAACAGTATGCTGAGGTTGGCCTCAAGGCAGCCCCTTTTTTTCAGGTTACAAAAAGCTTCAATGGTGGATGGTGAGTAGCTCTTGAATCAGGGCAGGGATCTTGTCTGTCTCTTTTTTGGGGAAATGTTGGCGCTTCATGTGTTCTCATCGAATGTTGGTTGTACATTATTGTAAAAAAGCCTATAGTCAGGTGTTATATATATTGCCTGGGGAATAAGTGTGGGGGAACCAGTTATTTCTAAAGAAAGCATTAAGCAGTTTGTCTCTGCCCCCCAACTCCATCTTTTCTTCTCCATGTGACCACATGCCTTTTGTTATGTAGATCATTTTGTCCTCTTGCTTTCCACACATTTGCTTATTACCCCCAAAAACCTAGCAAACAATTCCCATTGTTAACGATGCTCAGACACATGATGTCAGACTGCAAACAAATATCTTAAAACACAAAGACTTCTTTTTGGAGTGCTATAGGAATTGGAATATGTTAGCACACAGTAAGTTCATTGGTCTGAAGAACACCACGTGTGAATTACAGTCAGGGGGAAGAAAGGTTATTACCTTGGGAACTTGTCTTACTCTTCATCTTTCAGGTTTGTCTTCCTTAACCCTAGAATTGGTTAAATTTGCCATAGAACACTGGACTTCCCTTCAGTGAGATTTGCCACTCTTTTATTGCCTGTCCAATGTTGGCTTTCCCTACCAATAAAAGCTGCAAGAAGGCATTCACCAATGCTTACCTTAATCATGGTGATGTGCTCATACCTAGGGACACTATAGATGCTTAATAAATGTGTGTTAACTGAATAGTTTATTGACTGATGGCTTCTATGTTCCTGGTGGAAGAGCCACAGTCTAGAAAGGAATGAGAAGTCTCCTCCATCTCCCATTGCTCTTCCAGGAATCGAGGAAATGGCTTCCCACCCAATAAAGAGCTGAGGTTCTGCCTCAACATTATTTTCAAATGTAAAGTCATGAATTTTTACTCTGTAAGAGGCTTTTAGAGTTTTTCTAAAGATCCCTTTTACCAAGGAGGACACAAAGTTTAAACATACGCCTGAGAATGGTACCTGAACCCAGGTATCAGAGCCTCAGGGCAGAGTCCTCACCTTGAACAGTGTCCAGAAGCTGTGTGACCCCGTAGTTAAATCTGCCTCCATTTAGATCAGACTGTCTGCGTGTGAATACTAGCTCTACCACCTCTTACCTGCATGACGTTGGGCAAGTAACTCTACCTTTTTCAGCTTGGTTTCTTCAATCTGTAAACAAGGCATAACAATAATACCTACTGAGGACTGATGGGTATTGAAAAACATATAAAAGTATTTAAAAGTGCTTTTGGCATATAGGAAACACTATGCAAATATTATCTGTTATTAACAAAAAGGGTTGCGTGGTATTTCTTAGTCTGTTCAGAGCCACCCAATCCAATGATTGGAGGGGATGAAATCTGAGACATTCCTGATTTCAGTGGCAAGTGAGAGGTTGAATTAGGACTTAGGAAACTGAGGCTCATGGGGGTGTTTTCAGGGCTTAAGTATGGCTGTCCCTCAATAATCCTGATTCTTAGCACTTCACTCTGAGTGAATACCTTCTTTTCTCTGAGCCTCAGTTTCCTCATTTGAAGGGAGGAAATGGTCATCTCTGCCCTGCTACCTACAAGGGCAACAGAGATGGGTGAGAAGGTGATTTTAAACAGGAAAAATGAAAGTTTTCACAATCATTTTTCCAAACAAATTGTCAGGGGGAAAATACCAATGGAGTTTTGAGTCTAAAATACTCTTCCTGGAAGAAATTGCTGTGAATCTGCTTCTTAGGAAACCAGATGATATCGAGTGGCAAATTAACAGTTCATTTCATTGGCTACATCTGTGCCCAGGGTGGGCACTGCCAGCGGAGGTGGCAGAGTGCCCAGGCCAGTGACACCGACACTGGGCAGCCGGGAAGAGGCAGTGACATCTGTGTGCGGGCAGGAGCAGATGCATTTGTCAGGGTTTTGCTCTTTCTTTTCTAAATTCAGAATGTTTGGGGAGAGAACAAGAGAGAGGAATACTGATTTCCCCGCCAAGAAAGGATGATGGATAGCAGGAGATGGTGGAAAACATGGCCACTTCCTTCCCTCCACTCCCTATCCATCCCATCTCCAACTCTTCTGTGAAGGCTCTCTGCTTTCGTCTCTCTCCCTTGACCTCTGCTACCTCCCCAGGCTACTTCACTCCACTTCTCACTCTGTCTTTCCTCGCTCCCTAACCACAAATGCTGTCTGGGTTCAAAATTATACCACGTTGTTTCAAAAGGAGTTATTTCCCTTGCGTGTAATGGAATCTCTGCGACCAGAAAGGTGCCAACCCTAGTCCGAATCATTTGTGATGCCTGGCAGCAGAGTGCATTTTCCTGGGGGGCCAAATGGTCACAACTGTGCTGTGAGCAGCAATAGAGACTGGACAAGGGCAGAGACATATGGCTGGGAGGAAGGAAATGTGAGGGCTGGAGGCTGTTACTGGGGACAGTCCAAAAGATAAGAGACAGTGTAAAGAGAGAAAAGGCTGGGGTGCAGGGGGAGGGGTTCCTTAGAACAAGGGCTGGCCTGGATATCAAGAGCCAGGACTCTGAATTCCAGCACCGACAGCATCTACCTGACTTTGAAGAGCCACACCACCAATCTGTTGACCACTTAAGAGAATGAAAATCTACAGTAGGGTTTCTCAACCTTTGCACTATGGATATTGGGGACCCTATAAGTCTTTGTTGTAGGGCTTGTCTTGTGTGTTGCAGCATCCCTAGATAGATGCCAGTAGTATCCCAACTCCAGTTCCCAGTCGTGACAACTAAAATGGTCTCCAGATATTGCCAAGTGCTTCCTGAAGGCAGGGGCAGCAGTGGGTGGTGGTGGGGGTGAGGTATGTGCAAAGTCCCCATTAGGTTGAGAATCATGGAAAAAAAATTGTTTGGAAAGTACCCCAATTGGGCAATGGGCCTTTAACATTTTATCAACAAGTATTCAAATCCTGAATCAATGAAGAATACCTCTGAGATTTATGTTGACCTTAATTCTGCAGGTAACAAACAAAATGGAGACAGATTTGGTACTGAGCAGTACAGCTGGCTCATCATAAAGTAAGATGGGACAGCTGAGTACCCACTGCACACCATGACATATGCTTCAATCCATATGGATTGCACTGCTTAGGTTTTGTGGTTTTGTTTCGTTTTGTTTTCATTATAATGACAGATATTCTGGAGCTAATTGAGAAACTCCACTCATGAAGCATTGAATATTGAACTCATAAGATTGAAAATTAATTCAGGTAAACTGAGGCATAGAAAAGGAAAATGCTTAAGTAACCCCAGTTAGAACTAGCCTTGGGTTTCTGACACAGATATCAGCTTATGTGCTGAAGGAGGGAGGAATACATAGAAGAGGTTCTCAGAGCCCTGTGTCACACAAGCCAAACAAATTGAGATACCTGGTTTCCTATAGTCAAGAAAATGGTACAGGGAGAAAGAAAGAATCTGGATTTTAGGGGACATATCCACCATAAACTGCCTATCTCCAGACTTTCTTTACAACAAAGAATAAATGTTGTGTGTTTACTCACTGCTTTTTCAATTCCTGTATATCTTGGACAATTCTATAAATTAATCCAGTCACAGAAGCTCAGCTCAGTCTTTGATGCTGGTCTTCAAGATCTTGTTCAAATGTTACCTCCTCACCAGAAAGATTTCCTTGATCCTTGAAACCTAAGGCAGACTGACTATCCTCTTACTTCTCAGAGCCTTTGGTCAGTTTGTCTCTCACAGCAAATCTTCCCCATTGCACTATTATCCATATCCATAATTCAATTGTACCACTGTCTTTACATCTTACTTGTCAGCAAAAATCCAACTCTGGACCAGTTCAACTGTCTCCTCTCCTTTCCTTCTTCCTTCCTTCCTTCCTTCCTTCCTTCCTTCCTTCCTTCTTCCTTTTTCTTTGTCACTCCTTCCTCCCACTTTTCCCATTTCTCTCTTCTTTTTTCTTTTATTTAGTCATTTAATTAACAAATATCTAGTGAGTACCTGTTCTATTAAGTGCCAGGATGGGCTCTGAGTGTTCAGTGGTGAAAAAAACCCAACATGGTTTATGCCCTCATGGGCCTTCACTGAAGTTTACAGTCTAGTGAAGGTGATAATCAATAAGTAAGTGCAATACTACGATAACCATAAGAGGATATTTAACTGAAGAGTAACAAGGGGACCAAGTTAGATAGGACAGTTAGAGACATTTCCTTTAATAGGTGACATATCACAACTGAAGGGTGAGAAGTATCCAGTGATGCAAGGCAGGCAGAGAGGTGGAAGGAGGACATTCCAAGGGCCAAATGTCTTAAAAAACCAAGATGTAGGAAAAAGCTGACTGTGTTCAAGGGGTGGAAAGAAAACAATGTAGTTGGAGTAGTGTGGGTGAGTTGGAATAGAGGTGTAAGCTGATTCAGACCAGGCAGAGCAGGGATAGACATTGATGGAAAGAAGTTTGGACTATATGCTAAGCATATTTGGAAATCATCAGAAAGTTTTGAATTTGGGACTGACATAGTCTGATTTACATTAAAAAATATCACTCTGAGACTTTCAGAATTGTAGCATGAAAAGTATGACAAACCTTCTCCTTGAGTAAAACAACAATACAACTACTAAAAATTATGCTTTAAAATACAACTACTTAAAATTTGCACAAAATGGTCCTAAAGGAATACCATAAACGGAGAAAGTTACTCAAGGAAATATACTAAATATTGCTAAGAACCCTGAGAGTCTGTGACCTTTGAACCGTGACCTACTTATATTTCCTTCACACCTTCAGTGTGACAGGAGTTCTACTTCCAGAATATGCAGCCAAGAAGTTGGGGCTCCCTCTCTATTTAGCTCCCAGTCTAGGGCTATGGTTTCACACTGGGAAGGCAGGCCACTTGCATCTCCAATTCTCTGATCCCTACATTGCAGGAACTATTCTGGCTAGATGTGCTGAGAGGACTGGTGTCTCTTCTCCCACCCAGTCCTCACTCAGGGTGGAATCTCTACTCTAGGTGCAGTAGGCTGAGAACACTGGAACCCACCCCAGATCATTTGTAGGGCAAATTTTCCATTCTGGGAGGGGGAAGCCAAGGAACCAGAGACTACTATCTCCACCCAGAATCCTGCTTATAGAGCAGGGGTGTCACTCTTGGAGAAGCAAGCCACTGTCACCACCCCTCACTACCTTACAGTGTGGCACAGAGGTTCTGTCCAGAGAGGGGCAGGTGTTAAGAACAGTTCTGCCTGATAGGACTGACTTATTTGGAACAGAATTTAGGGAAGTTCTTGCCTAAGAACATCATTTAAAACAATGGATATCTTGGCTGTAAACAATTAAGGAGGCTATAATTACATGGTACTCATAGCAACAACTGAACCAGGGTACAGACCAGAAGTTTGACAGAACCAGAAAAAGAAACAGCAAGGAAGAGCCTTCTTGGAGTCAGAGCAGTTCAAACACTAGCAACATTCCACCTCTGCAAAAGGGATCTACTTTTGTTGAATGAGACTGTGGAACATTTTATATCCTAGAGTGTTGTCAAAAAACAATAGAGTAACCAGTTAGCAGTTCATGGAGGCTAATAGCTGAGTGTGATACTAACAGAGGCTCCAGGCAGACTATGCTCATGGTTAAGTCCACATCCTTTGAGCAGGGACATCAGAGGCTTTACACTATGGGGGAAACAGACTTCACTGAAGTAGTCCAACCAAGTCAATAAGAAACAAGCAGACAAGCAAACAACTGTAAGCCCTGGGATCAGTACCTAAAGTTGATATAACATATTGTCTAAAATGGCCAATTTTAAACAAAAAAATTGTCAGACATGCAAAGAAATAAGCAAGTATTATACATACACAAAAACAAAACAAGCAATAGAAACTACCTGTGAGAGGGCCCAGATGTCAGGCTTATCTGGTAAAGATTTCAAAGTAGCTATTATAAATATGTCCAAAAAGCCAAAAGAAATCATGTCTAAATAATTAAGGAAGGCATTAAGACAATATAACACCAAATACAACATATCAATAACAAAATAGAAATGTTTTAAAAGAATCAAATGGAAATTTTAGAGTTGAAAAGTAAAACAACCAAAATAGGAAATTCACTAGAAGGGCTCAACAGTAGATTTGAGCTGGCAGAAGAAATAATAGATAACTTCAAAATAGGTTGATAGAAAGTATAAAATCTGAAAAAAACAGAAAGAAATAATGAAGGAAAATAAACAGGGTCTCAGAGAAATGTGAAATTCCATTAAGGGCACCAGTATCAGAAGGAAAGGACAGAGAAAAATAAAAAGAAAAAGTATTCAAAAAATTAATAGTTTAAAATTACCAGCCACACCCAGACACATCACAGTTAAAACACTGAAAGTCAAAGGCAGAGAGAAAGCCTTGAAAGCAGCAAGAGAAAAATAACTCATTACACACAAGGAAAACTCACCAAAATTAATAACTTATTGTCAAAAACAACACAGGTCAGAAGACAGTGGGATGATATGTTAAAAGTGGCAGAAAAAATTGCTAACCAAGAGTCTTATATCCAGCAACTATCTTTCAAAAATGAAAACAAAATACTTGAAGTGAAAATGACAGAATTAAAAGGAAAAAAATTAGAACAATTTAACAATATAAGTTGAAGAATTAAATATCTCATATTAAATAGTAGCTAGAACAAATAGAAGATTGATGAAGATATAGAAGACTTTAGCAACACTATAAACCAATTAGATCTCACAACCATTTATTGAATACTCCACCCAATAATAGCAGAATACACAGTTTTCCCTACAGTTTCTACAAGAAACGCTCTCTAAGACAGACATATGAGATGAAACTAAGGCGTACTTACAGGGAAATTTATAACTTTAAATACTATGTATATTAATAATGAAGTAAGATCTCAAATCGGTTGTCTAAGTTTTTCCCTTAAGAAACTGTGAAAAGTGGAGCAAACTAAAACCAGAGAAAGAAAAGAAAAAGAAATAATAAATAGCAGATGAAAATGAATGAAACAGAGAATGGAAAAAAATTGGGAAAGCCATTCTTTGAAAAGATCAACAAAAATGACAGGACTTTAACAAGATTGACCAAGGAAAAAGGGAGAAGACTCAAATTTTAAAATCAAAAAGGAAAGATAAGACATCACTATTATCCTTATAGGAATAAAATGAAATATAAAAGAATCCTATAAACAACAATATTCCAAAAAATTAGATAACTTAGATGAAATTGAGAAATTACTAGAAAGACACAAACTACCAAAACTTACACAAGAAGACACACATAATCTGAACAGACCTATCACAAGTAAAAGATTGAAAGAGAAATCTTAAAAATTTCCACAAAGAAAAGAGCAGGCTCAGATGGCTTCACTGGTAAATTCCATCAAACATTTTTTAAAATCCAGATTAATTATTCACAAATTCTTCCAAAATTTAGAATCTCTCTAATTCATTCTATTAGGCCAGTGTTACCCTGATGCCCAAACTAGAAAAGATAGCAAAAACAGAAAAAAGTATGGAAAGAGCACAAATACATGAAGGTTAAATAACATGCTACTAAAAAATGAATAGGTCAACCAAGAAATCAAAAAGGAAATTGAAATTTACATGGAGGCTAATGAAAATGAAAACAGAAAGATCCAAAATCTTTGGAATGCAGCAAAAGCAGTTCTAAGAGGAAAGTTTATAGCAATACAGGTCTACCTCAAGAAGCAAGAAAATTTTCAAATAAACAACCTAACCTTACACCTAAGAGAGCTAGAAAAGAATAAAAAACAAAACCCAAAACAAGCATAAGGAAGGAAATAATAAAGATTGGAGAAGAAATAAATGAAATAGAAACTAAAAAAAACAAATAAAACAGATCATTGAAACCAAGAGATGATTCTTTAAAGATGAGCAAAATTGATAAACTTTTAGCCGGACTCATCAAAAGAGAGAGAGAGATTCAAATAAACAAAATCATAAATGGGAAAAAAGAAAAATAACAGCCAACACCACAGTAATACAAAGGATTATAAAAGAATATCATGAAAAAGTATATCCCAACAAATTGGACAACCTAGAAGAAATGGATAAATTCCTAGAAACATATAACCTCCCAAAACTGAGTCAGGAAGATATAGAAAACTTGAATAGACCAATTATCAGCAATGGAATTGAATATGTAATAAAAAAATTCCCAACAGACAAAACTCCAGGACCAGAGGTCTTCACAAGAAAATTCTACCAAACATTTAAAGAAGAGTTAATATCTATTCTTTTCTAACTATTCCAAAAACTAGAAGAGGAAGGAAAACCTCTGTATTCATTCTGTGAGGCCAGCATCACCCTAATTTCAAAACCAGATAAAGACACTACAAAACAAGAGAACTATAGGCCAATAACTCTGATGAACATGTATGCAAAAATCTTCAACAAAATATTAGCAAACTGAATCCAACAATACAATTAAAAAATTATTCACCACAATCAAATGAAATTTATTACTGGGATACAAGGGCAGTTCAATATTTGCAAATCAATGTGATACATGACATCAATAAGAGAAAGGATAAAAACCGTATAATAATTTCAATAGATGAATAAAAAGCATTTGACAAAGTACGTCAATTCATGATAAAAATCCTCAACACAGTGGGTTTGTAGGGAGCATTCTTCAATGTAACAAAGACTATATATGAAAAACCCACAGCTAACATCATACTCAATGGGGAAAAACAGAGCTTTTCCCCTAAGGTCAGGAGCAACACAAGGATGTCCACTCTCACAACTTTTATTCAATATAGAAGTCCTAGCCAGAAGGAAAAGGAAAAGGAAATAAAAGGCATACACACTGGTAAGGAAGAAGTAAAACTTTCATTATTTGCAGATGACATGATACTATATACAGAAAACCATAAACACTCCACCAAAAAATCTAATGGAACTGACAAATGAACTCAGTAATGTTGCAGTATATAAAATCAATGTACAGAAATTCGTGGCACTTAAATATCCATATAATGAAGCAGCAGAAACAGAAATTAAGAAAACAACCCAATTTACAAATTCAGCAAAATAATAAGATACCTAGAAATAAACTTAACAAAGGGGGTGAAAGACCTGTACTCTGAAAACTATAAAACATTGATGAAAGAAATTACAGATGACCCAAAGAAAAGGAAAGACATTCCATGCTCATGGATTGGAAGAACAAATATTGTTAAAACGTCCATGCTATCCAAAGCAATCCACAGATATAATGCAATCTGTATCTAAATATGAACAGCATTTTTCACAGAACTAGAACAAACAATACAAAAATTTACATGGAACTGCAAAAGAACTTGAATAGCTAAAGCAATCTTGAAAAAGAAAAACAAAACTGGAGGTATCACAATTCCAGATTTCAAGTTATACTACAAAGCTGTAATAATCAAAACAGTATGATACTGCCACAAAAATAGACACATCAATGAAACAGGACAGAAAACTCACAAATAAAACCATGATTATGTGGTCAATTAATCTTCAACAAAGGAGGCAAGAATATGCAATGGGAAAAACACAGTCTCTTCAACAGGTGGTGTTGGGAAAACTGAACAACTCTATGCAAAACAATGAAACTGGACCACATTCTTACACCATACAAAAACAAACTAAAAATGGATTAAGGACTTAAATGTGTTACCTGAAACATGAAAATCCTAGAAGAGAGTACAGGCAGTAATATCTCAGACATAGGCTATAACAACATTTTTCCAGATACATCTCCCAAGGCAAAGGAAATAAAAGCAAAAACAAACTATTGGGACTATAGCAAAATAAAAAGGTTCTGAACAGTAAATGAACTTACCAACAAAACTAAAAGACAACCTACTGAATGGGAGAAGATATTTGCAAATGACATACCTGATAAAGGGTTAGTATCCAAAATATATATAAAAAGCTTATACAACTCAACACCAAAAAAAAAAAAACACAAAAAACCCTAAATGATTTGATTAAAAATGGGCAGAAGACATGAACAGACATTTCTCCAAAGACATCCAGTGGTCAGCAGACATATGAAAAGATGCTCAACATCACTCATCACCAGAGAAATTCAAATCAGGACCACAATGAGATATCACCTCACACCTGTCAGAATGGCTAAAATCAAAAACATAAGGAACAAGTGTTAATGAGGATGTGGAGAAAAAGGAACCCTTGTACACTGTTGGTAAGAGTGCAAATTGGTGCAGCCACTGTGGAAAACAGTATTGGGTTTCCTCAAAAAAGGAAAAATAGAACTACCTTATGATCCAGTAATCACACTACTGGGTAGAACACAAAACACTAATTCGAAAGGATATATTCACCCCTATGTTTATTGCAGCATTATTTACAATAGCCAAATTATGGAAGCAGCCCAAGTGTCCATCAATAGATGAATGGTTAAGGAAGATGTGGTATAGGTACACAATGGAATATTATTTAGCCATAAAAAGACTGAAATCTTGGTACACCTGGTGGCTCAGTCAGTTGAGCATCAGTCTTCGGCTCCAGTCATGACCTCACAGGTTGTGAGTTCTAGCCCTGCACTGGGCTCACTGCTGTAAGCCCAGAGCCTGCTTCAGATCCTCTTTGGATCCTCTGTCCCCTCTCTCTCTGCCCACCCCCCCACCTCAAAAATAAGTAAAACATTTTGAAATCTTGCCATTTGCGACAATATGAATGGATCTGAGAGTATAATGCTAAGCAAAATAAACAAGTCACAGAAAAACAAATACCATTATGATTTCATTCATATGAGGAATTTAAGAAACAAAGGAAAAATAAGAAATAAACCTTAAATAGACTCTTCACTATAAAGAACAAACAGATGGTTACCAGAGGGGAGGTGGATGGGGGGGATGGGTGAAAAAGGTGATGGGGATTAAGAGTACACTCATCTTGATGAACACAGAGTAATATATAGAATTCTGGAATTACTGTATTGTATGCTTGCAACTAATATAATACTGCATGTTAACTTACTGAATTAAAATTAATTAAAACTTAAACATTTAAAAAAGAGATATTGCAAGTAAAGTAAATTACAGGCCATAATTCTTTATAAATATAAACACAAAAAGTCCTCAACAACATGCTAGAAAAACACATCAAAGAATACACAAAAAGATTATACACAAGTGGGATTTATCCCAGGAACGCATGTTTGTTTTAATATCTATCAATCAGTGTAATGCACTATATTAATAAAATAAAGGACAAAAACAAATCATTTAATAGACACAGGAAAAGCATTTGACAAAATTCAACACCCTTTCATAATGAAAACACTCAACACATTAGAAATAGAAGGGAACTTCCTTAATCTGATGAAAGACCTCTACTAAACCCTGTAGCTAACATCATATGTAATGGTAAAAGACTGGGTGCTTTTTCCCTAAGATCAGGAACAGAACATGGATGCTCATTCTTACCATTATATGCCTTTACCATTATATTCTCACTGGGGAAATTCAGAGATTATTCCTTTAATCTAGGAAATAAAAGTCACCCAGATTGGAAAGGAAAAGGAATAGCTATACTATTGGTAGATGACATGATCTTGTATATAGAAAATCCTAAGAAGTCCATTTAAACACTATTAGAACTAACAAACAAGCTTAGCAAGCTTACAAGATATACGATCAGTATACAAAAATCAATTGTATTTCTATATCCTAGAATGAACAATCTGAAAATAAAATTAAGAAAATAATTCTGGGGACACCTGGGTGGCTCAGTTGGTTAAGTGTCTGACTCTAGGTTTCAGCTCAGGTCATGATCTCACGGTTTGTGGGTTCAAGTCTCATGTCGAGCTTTGTGCTGACAGTGGGTTTGTGGGTTCAACCCCCATGTCAGGCTCTGTGCTGACAGTGCAGCAGCCTGCTTGGGATTCTTTCTCTCTCTCCCTCTCTCCCTGCTCCACCACCACTCGTTTTCTCTGTCTCTCTCAAAATAAATAAATAAACTTAAAAACAATTTAAAAAAAAAGAAAAGAATTCTGTTTAAAATAACACCAAAACATCAAATACTCAAGAATAAGTTTAACAAAGAAGTGCAAGAGTTGGTGAAAACTATAAAACATTGTTGAAATAAATGAAAGAAAATCTGAATAAATTGAGAGGCATACTATGTTCATAAAGCAGAGGACTTGATACTGTTAAGATGGCATTACTCTACCGCAGATTTCATATAAATCTCCCGCACACACAAAATCCCAGATGCCTTTTCTGCAGAAATTAACAAACGGATCCTTAAAGTCATATGGGAATGTAAGGTACTCAGACAGCCAAAACAATCTTGTAAAGGAAGAACAAAGTTGAGAGACTTACACTTGCTGATTTCAAAACATACTACAAAGGTATAGTAAGCAGGACAATATTGTACTGGCCTAAGGATAGATATATAGATCAATGAAATGAAACTGACAGCTCGAAATAAACGTTTACATTTGAGTTCAATTGATTTTTGACAAGGGTGCCAAGACAATTCAATAGGAAAAGAATAGGGTTTCAACAAATGATGACGGGATAACAGAAAGGAATGGAGTTAGACTCTTTCCTTATATCATACACAAAAATAAACTCAAACCAGGCTATAAATCTATATGTAAGAGCTAAACATATTAAACTCCTAAAAAGAAAATAAGAGTAAATCTCTGTGAACAGGGTTTAGGCAATGATTTCTTAGATACAACACAATGGTTTTTTAGACACAAAAGTGACTAAAGGAAAAAAATAGATAAGAAAATATTTTCAAATATCTTCAAATCATGCATCTTATAAGAGACTTGTAGAATATATAAAGAACTCTTACATCTCAATAATAGAAAAAAATTCATAGCTCAACTTAAAAATGAGGAAAGCATCTGAAAAGGCATTTCTCCAGAGAAGATATCTAAATGGGCAATAAGCACATGTGAAAATGCTCAATGTTATTTAGTCTCCAAGGAAATGAAAATCAAAACCATAGTGAGATACCACTTACATACACTAGGATGTAAGATTAAGAAGATGAGCAATAATAGTGTTGATGAAAATGTGGGAGAACAGGAACTCTAATACATTGCTGGTAACAATGTAAAATGGTGCAGTCACTTTGGAAAACAGTTTGGAAGTTCCTCAAAAAATTAAACATAGATTTGGTATATGACTCAGCTATTCCCCTCTTGGTATATACATAAAAGAAATGAAAATATATCCAAACATGAATTTGTCTATGAATGTTCTAGTAGTATTATTTGCAATAGCCAAAATGTGGAAACATCCTAAATATTCATCAATTTATGAGTAAACAAACTAAATGTAACATATCATGACAATGGAATATGATTCCACAATAAAAAGGAATAAAGTTCTGATACACGCAATAACATCATTAAACCTTGAAAACATTATGTTAAGTGAAAGAAGACAGTCACAAAAGAACACACATTTTATGATTCCATTTACAATAAATGCCAGAATAGAAAAGCCTATAGAGACAGATCCCATTTAGTAATTGCTGAGGGCTGAAAAGGGAAGGCAGCTGGGAATGGGGTGTGACTGCTATTGGGCATGTGGATTCTTTAAGGTTACAAAAATATTCTAAAATTGGATTGTGGTGATGGTTGCACAACTGTGTGGATATACTAAAAATCACTGATGTATACACTTTAAATAGGTGAACTGTGTGGTATGTAAATTATATCTTGATAAAGACATTTAAAAAATTCCTCCGGTATGTAGTAAATGAAAGGCTAGAGAGTAGAAACACAGAACACACACACACACACACACACACACACACACGCACACACACACCAGAGTGATCCAGGAAAGAAATAATGGCTTAGCTTAGGTTGGTGGTGGAGGTAGAAAGAAATGGAAAATTTGTTTTGGAAGAAATATCTAAAATATATGAAAATGGGTTTCACATGGGGAATGAGACATTCAAGAATGTTTCCCAGATTTTTGAGCAATTGAGTGAATAATGGTGTGCCATTTACCTACCTTGAGGAGACTGGAGGAAGTAACACATTTGGTGGGAGAGTAAAGTGTTCTATTTTAGTGTGGGATTTGAGATATTACTTAGGCACTTAAGTTCATGCACCTGGCCTTCTGAGTCCTGCTGAAAAAACTCAGACTCATTGGAATGAACCACCCCTACACACAGTTTCCTACTTCTACTAAGTGGTCAACGGTACCTGAATTTCTTCTCTCATTTGCCAATTTTCTATTCTAATCTCTGCAGTAGCTATTTCAAAACTTCCCATTCTCCTAAAACTTCCTATCCCACTCTCTTTCCCTTTACTCTTAAAGCTGTATCTTGGCTCTTACTTCACCAAAGATTAGAAGCCACTAGGTGAGAATTCCCTCAGCTTCTGGACACACTGGCTACCAACTCCTCTCCCCAGTGGCTCCTGAATACTACCTTTGAGCCCAGCAGTGTGCTGGGGCTTGTTCCTATTGACCTGTGAAAGTCATTTGTAAAAAAATATGCAAGAATTTTAAGACCTGGTTGCTTTAAAATCAGCCAATGTGGTAGTATTACATAACAGAAATCAGCATAAACAACAAATCAGTGCTTTTTCTTTTTTCAGAGGGACCGTTTGTTAAAATGCCACCTGTACTCTTGTTCCATCCATTATCCCCATTCCGATACCTACGGATACATTCATATGAGAATTTAAAAATATTCTCCAAAGGGGAAAATACTCTTTCATCTAAAATTTCCCTCTGTTATTTCTCTGTTTCTCTCCTGACCTTACCAATCAAGGTTCTTGTGTTGCCCGCCAACACGGTCTCCAGTTATTCACCTTCTAGCCATTCCTCAATCCACCACAATGTAGCTCTGTCCCCACCATGCCGTGAAAACTGACTTTCCCAAGGTCATGAATGACCTCCTTATTAAGTCCAATGGGCATTTTTCTAGTCCGTATATTCTCTGATCTCTCATCCACATTGGGAGGAAATGACAACTCCCTCCATCTAGCTGCTGGGACAGCACATTTTCCTGGCTCTCCTGTCACTTTCCTGGCCCTGGAGGCCACTTCTCAGTCCCCTTTACCAGGTTTTCTTCTACTGCTCATTCTTCAAATGTTAATTTTTCTCTAGGACTCTGGTCTTGCCCTTATTTATTTTCATTTATATTCTCCCTTGACAATATCTTTCACTCTATTCAATAGAGTCTGCAATCCAATCTTCTCTTTACTGTGGGGGTACCCTGGGAAAGGTGGATGCTCATGTCAAGTCCCCTTGTAAACAGAGTAATGCCAGACCTCTTGGAAAATACACGAGTGATATTTTCTAGTGGGATATTTTCTACTGAATGCATTTGGTAGGATGCACCTGTCTATCTAGATATAATTATAGTAAATAAACCTAGAATCTATAGGTATGATGCTCTGGAAAATATCATGTAAATCATGTACCTAAATGAATAGAAAATGGAGAAATTTCTTAATGAAATAGTTCTTTGTTGTGTAAGTAATGTTCCTACAGATATTATTTAGAGAACTTATATGTTAAATCCAGGCCAGAACTTATCTCATGGCAGCCAGAAAAGATCTGGAAAGCATCCTCAGATTGTCAAGCTTTGCCTGTGCCCTTCAATTACTTGTATCTTTGAAATTATCAGTAAAACTTGTAACTTGTTACTGGGTAAAAGATCTGAGTCATGAAACTGATTTGACAATCTTCCCTTTGTCATGGTTTCAATTGACTTTTTATGTGAGTGACTGTAAAATTTATTTTCTCCTATTCTGTGTTCTCACCTGAACTCCAAACCATATATCCAAATGCCTATTAAACATCTCTACTGGAGGTCCCACTGAGAGCTTAAATTCAACATATCAAAATATGAACTTGACATTTTATCTCTTCTCCTCCCTTTCCCCTTCCTGCCTTCCCACTCACCTTCAATCAGTGGAATGGGAACTTCAATTCCCCCAGATGCTCAAACAATAGCCTAACACAGAGCCAGCAAAGGGCCTGGGGCTGAAGATGCCTTTGCTTAGATTTAAAGTGCTGAAGGCTCCTACATCTTGTCTAGCTGGTTTGTCATGGTTTCCAGACTCAAATGGCACATGGGATTTTCCTATCTTATCAGCACCTGCAGTTCAGTGTCATGGGAAAACCCTTTGAGTTTAAAGTGTGCAGACTGGAAGAATTAATATTGTCAAAATGTCTGTTCAACTCAAAGTGATCTATAGGTTCAATGCAATCTGTATCAAGATTCCAATGGAGTTTTTCACAGAAATAGGAAAAACAACAATAAAATTCATATGGAACCAGAAAAAACAAAACAACAACCAGAAAATAGTCAAAGCAATCTTGAACAAGAACACAGCTACAGGCATCACATTCCTGACTTCAAACTATATTACAAGGTTATAATAATCAAGAGTATGGCACTTCCATAAAAACAGACACAGACCCCAAAGGAACTGAACAGAGAGCCAGAAACAAAACCATGCATAGACGGTGAACAAATTTTAGACAAAGGTGACAAAAATATATAATGGGGGAAAGGATAGTCTTTTCAATAAATGGTGTTGGGATTACTGGATATCTATATAAAAAGAATAAAATTAGACCCTTAAAGCATACATAAAAATCAACTCAAAATGGATTAAAGATTTAATCATAAGACTGATATTGTAAAACTTCTAGAAGAACACCTAAGGGAAAAGCAAAATTAAGCAAGTGGGACTACATCAAACTAAATGTTTCTGCAAAGCAAAGGAAACAATCAACAAAATGAAAAGGCAACCTAAGAATGGAAGAGAATATTTCCAAACCGTATATGCAATAAGAGGTTAATGTCCAAAATATATAAGGAACTCATACAACTCAATAGCAAGAAACCAAGTAACCCAGTTTAAAAATGGGCAGAACTGAGTAGACATCTTTCTAAGGAAGACATACAATTGGCCAACAGATATATGATAAGATGCTTAACTAGTCTTCTAGTCATCAGGGAAATACAAATCAAATACAATGAAATATCACCTCAGACCTGTTGGAGGGCTATTCTCTAAATGTCTAAAGAAAACAAGTGTTGGCAAGAATGTTGAGAAAAGGAAACCCTGTGCACTGTTGGTAGGAATGTAAACTGGTACAATAACTTTGGAAAATAGTATGGAGGCTCCTCAAAAAATTAAAAATGACCCAGCATCCACTTCTGGGTATATATATATATATATATACAAAGGAAATAAAATAACTATTTCAAAGAGATATCTTCATTCCCACGTTCATTGCAACACCTTTCACAATAGCTTAGATATGGAAACAACCTAAGTGTCGATTGACAGATAAATGAATTAAAAAATGTGGTATACAGTGGAATATCATTCATCATTTAAAAGGAAAGATATCTATTTGCAACAATATGGATGAACTTGGAGGACATTATGCTAAGTGAAATAATCCAGACAGGCAAATATCACATGATCTCACTTACATATGAAATCTAAAAACAAAAATTTTTAAGTCAAACTCTTAGAAACAGAGAGTAGAATGGTGGTTACCAGAAGCTGGGGTACAGGAGAAAGGAGAGGTATTGATTAAAGAATACAAATTTTCAGTCTCAAGATGAATAAGTTCTGGAGACCTAAATTAAAGCATGGTAACTATGGTTAATAACTATATATTTTACCCTTGAAATTTGCTTAGAGTGAATCTCAAGTATTCTCACCACACACACCAAGAGGTAACTATGGGAAGTGATGGCTATGTTCATTAGATTTTGGTGATAATTTCACAATGTGCACAAATGTCAAAATATCACATTGTCCACCTTAAATATATACAATTTTATCAAAAACGAATAAAAATATTTTTAAAATAATGTGCAAGAGTAAGGCTGGTCCCGTTTGTATCAGTCAGAACTCTTCTAGTTGTAAGACACAGAAATCAAACTTTAACAAAAAGAATTTCACGGGTTCATAATAAAAAGAAGTCTGTGCTCTCTTTTAGCATCTTGCAGTGCCAGGATGACGTGTGCAGCACACACACACACACACACATTGATAAAGGTATGTCATAGGAGCACAGAAACCAACAGAGAGTTCCCAGTGATTACAGCTGGATAATTTGAGCAACAAAATAAAAAAAAAAGTTTTGGATTAAACCCAAAGTAAAGAGTGAGTCCATATTGGTATATGTAAATGGCTAAATAAAATAGTATACAGGGTACAAAAGGCAAGTTTCCTGTGTAGATGAATTCCAAAAAAATACACTCTACATTATAGGAGGTGGAGTATAACTCCATATTCCTTAAGACTGGGCTATGTATTGCAACTGCTTTCAAAGAGTACAGTATGGAAAGGAGAGGATAAAGAGCAACTTTATAGTAAAAAGACCTGACAAACATTGCCTCAGCCAGGTAATCAAAGCCAAGATCAAGAGTCAAAAAATCGTGTTGATAGTATGCCCTCTTGTTATGATATGATAAAGATACACTTAATCTCTGTGATCTTCCTCCCGAAAATCCATAGCTCCAGTATAATCATGAGAAAAAGATAATACAAATTCCAATAGAATGACATTCAACAATGTACTTGACCAGTATGGCCAAGGTGCACAATATTACTAAAAGAGCTCATACTTTTAAAACAAAATATTCACATAGCACTGCATCAGAGGTTCCCAAACTTCCCCAGTTCATGGGCCCTTGGTGTCTTAGTAATTTTATTCACAGCACTCCTAGGCCAAAAGAAATACCTAATGACTGCACTTATTAAGTAGTTGGGTCCAAATAACTTAATAGTAGTAGCCTGCTCATTGTCCCACAGATGTCTCTGCTTCCACTTGTTTCCCTACAAGTTTGTAGTAGTGCCCTGGGGCACCTCAGTACAGTTTAGGAATTACAGTCTAAGGTTTCAAAATTCTGATGGGACATACATGACAATCATGTAGCACAACTAATCACAAGTCAGTTGACTGGATAATGTTTAAACTTATAGTCTCTGTATCAGGAGGAAGCATTGCATTGGTTGGTTAAATGTTAAATGGCAACATTGCTTCCACCTCATTTTCTTAGCAGCTCCCTTTACTATACTGAAGATAGTCCTCACTGTATTCCTTAGGGTTCTCTAGAGAAACAGAAACAAATGGAAATGCATACATATATAAAGAAAGAGAGAGAAAGATTAGTTATAAGGAAATGGCTCCTCTGACTTGGAGACTGGCAAGTCCAAATCTGCAGTGGGGTTGGCATGTTCAAGACCCAGGAGAGCTGATGCTACAGGTGAAGTCCAAAGGCAGTCTGCTGGTGAATCTCCCTTTGATCAGGGAGGTCAGTCTTTTTTTCTTTTTTTTTTTTTTCTGTTCAGACTCACCCACATCATGGAGGGAAATCCACTTACTCAAAGTTCACTAATTTAAATGTTAGTTTTATCCAAAATATCCTCAAAATTGGCACATAAAATTAATCAACAGAAGTCCACCCTTTATCACTCACATATATCTCCTTAAGTCAAACCTAGTCTCCAAATAAAGGCAACAAGTTCATACTTCCATCTAACATGGTACAACTATTCTACATACAATAGAAAATACACTAAGTCTTTCTCCAGAAGAGGATGTAATGTTTTTGTGATGTTTAGTTTTCTCTTGATATCATGTAATTAAGTGCTTTCATATAAAGTTCCATATAAAGTTAACTATACTTAAATACTATGATATAAAGTAAATACATCTTGTGTTACATAATAAGAGAAGAAGGAAGAAAACAAAGATATTTGTTTGATATATACATACACATTCATAACAAAATAAAGGAAAAATACTCATAAAATTACAGTTTTTATTTCTGTGACAGGTCACATGGTTATATCTGGTATTTATAACTACCTTCTTCCACTATCCATTCTGTAGTTCCTTTGCCATCAGCAGGAACTTCAGCTGGCCATGGTTCTTTACCTGGTGGTAAATCTTCATTCCTGAAAGGTTAGGGCCATCAGCAGTCTTGTCTAGATTGGGTTGTTTTGGTTTTCCATTAACCTTAATTTCATGGATTGCTGGGGTTCCAGACATACTCATCCTGACCTCCATTATGGAGTAGTAGTCCAATTTCCCCTTGGTAATCTGGATTAATTATCTTAGCCAGCACAGTAACACCCTTATTTGTCTGTTGATTCAGAGGTATCCATTTTGAGGAGTCCAAAATGGCCATATGTCAGTCTTAACTTCCAGTTCAATGAAATCATTGTTATGTCTCATGGTGGAAATATTCCTCCAGTTATAACTACAACCTCTATGTATAAGTTGTGGGGACAGGAAGCAAAAATTTTATTAGCAGGTGAGTTATGCCCCTTTTATTTCTAGCCCCATCCATGATGGAAGTAGTCCAATGTAATCAACCTGAGAGAAGTAGCTGGCTGATCACCCTGGTGCCATATTGGGAATATTATTGGTCTCTGTCATTGGTATGTTGAGCACTCAGCAGTGACCATAGCCAGGTTGGCCTTGGTGACTGGGAGTCCATGTTGCTAACCCCATGCATAATCTCTATCCCTGCCAACACAGCCACTTTGTTCATGAAGTCATTGGTAGATGATAAGGGTGGCTGAGGAAAGAAGCTGACTGGTATTCCCAGAAAAGGTCATCCTATCCTCTGGATTGTTAAAATCCTCCTCTGCCAAGGTCTCCTTTTGGTGAGCATTGACATAGAACATAAGTATCCTCACTTTTTCACTCATTCAGAAAGGTCTATCCACATGTCTCTTTTCCAGACTTCTTTGTCACCAATTTTCTCAACCATGTTCCTTCCAAGTCCCTGATTCTCCAGCCAAACCATTTCCCACAGCCATGAATCAGTATATAATTGCACATGTGGCCATTTATCCTTCTAAGAAAAATGAAGAACCAGGTGCACTGCTCAAAGTTCTGGGAGAATTTCTCTTCATCACTCTCCTTCAAAAAGGAGATATATCCCAAAAAGGAGCTATAATGCTACAGCTGTCTACTTTCAGATAGTGCCTGCATATCATGCAGAACCACCTGTAAGGCAAATCTGAGTTTCCCCTTCTTTGGTCAACTGATCATGGAGAACTCCTCATGAGGCCATAGGTACAGACTGGGAGAGAGAAGGTAGTGTGGCTGGGTTGGAGTGAACCATGGGCATTGGGGCACTTCTCGATATAACTTGTGTCTTCAAGGGCCACTTGAGTCCAATCTCATATATACTAATGTCCATTGGATTATGGAGTGCTACCGTATGTACATGCTCAATTTTATGGCTTGGTGTGACAGATTATACACAGTTCATGACGGGCAACTCAGGTCATATGTTAACTTGGTGATCCATGGTTAAATGTTCAGTATCTACAAGTCTCGGTATCAGGCCAAAACCTGCTTCTCAAAAGGAAAGTAGTTATCTACAAAGGATGACAGTACTTTGCTCCAAAACCCTAAATACCTGTGCTATAATTTACCTTTAAGGGCCTGCCACAGTCTTTCAACAGTGTCCCTATCTGCCACTGATATTTTAAGCACCATTGGACTTGCTGGATCATATGGCCCAAGTGTAGAGCAGTTTTATGGCAGGCTAGATCTGTTGCAGAGCCTTATCCTGTTTTGGGCTTCATTCAGCAGCTTTTTAGGTCAGTTGGTAAATAGGCCAGATTCCTCATTCCACCCAAATGAGTAATATGTTGCTTCCAAAACCCAATGAGGCCCACTAGGTTAAACCTCTTTCTTGGTTGTAAGAGGGGACAGATGCAGCAATTTATGCTTTACCTTATAAAGGATATCTCACCATATCCCACCCACTGAATCTCTAGAAATTTCACCAAGGTAGGAGGCACTTTAAATGGGTTAGATTTTTTTTCCTCACCCTCTAGCATGTAAAAGTCTTACCAGTAAGTCTAGAATAATTGTTACTTCTTGCTCACTGGGTCCAATTATCACAATGTCATCAATGTAATGGACTAGTGTGATATCTTGTGGAAGAGAAAAGGATCTTATGATCCAATATCCCTATGAATTAAATTATGACATAGGCCTAAAGAGTTTATATGCCCTTGAGGCAGGGCAGTGAAGGTATAATTCTGGCCTTGCCAGTAGAGAGCAAACGGCTTCTGGTGGACCTTATGGATAAGGATGGAGAAAAAGTCATTTTTCAGATCAATAGCTGCATAGCAGATACTAAGCAATGTGTTAATTTGATCAAGCAATTAAAGCACATCTGGTAGGGTCACTGCAATGGAGTCACCACCTTGTTAACCTTACAATAATCCTCTGTCATTCTCAAAGATCTATCAGTGTTCTGTTCAGGCCAGATAGAAAAGATGAATGAGGATATGGTGGGAATCACCACCCCTGCATCCTTTAAGTCTTTTATGGGGCACTAATATCTTCAGTCCCTCCAGGAATGCAGTATTGCTTTTGGTTTACTATTTTCCTAGGTAGAGGCAGTGCTAGTGGCTTCTTCGTCTTTTCCATCATAATATCTCTTACTCCACAGATCAGGGAACAATGTGAGATTCTGCCAGCTTCTCAGTATGTCTATTCCAAATATGCATTCCAGAACTGGGGAAACAACCACAGGGTGAATTCTGGGACCTATTGGGCCTCCTGTGAAATGAACCTGAGCTAAAACCCCATTGATCATATGACCTCCATAAGCCCTTACTCTGACTGGAGGGCTACAGTGATGTTTGGGCCTCCTGGAGTCAGTGTCAGTTCAGAGCCAGTGTCTAGTAGTCCCCCAAAGGGCTGATTATTTTCTCTTCCCCAGTGTACAGTTATCCTTGTAAAAAAGCTGTCTATCCCTTTGGGAAAGGCTGAGAAAATTAACAGTATAAATATTTGGTAATATACTAGGATCCTTCATCAAGGATACCAGCTTCCCTTTAATTTAAGAAGTTCTGGGTCTATAACTTGTTAAAGTCTGAGAATTGATTAAGGAGACACAACTGTCTGTTTTTATGATTCAAGTTAGACCTTTGTTCACTTGACCTAGAACTTCTCTGCTTATACAGAACAAGTAAGAATTTAGTAGGCTTCCTATCTATTTCACTTCTAGGTACACCATGATCAACTAGCTAACACTGCGGGTCTGTGCATGTCAGCCTGTTCTGATCACTGTGTTGACTCTGCTGTCTATTATGGTACCCATGCTCTCCTTTGCCTTGGGTAGTTGAGTGCCACCATTAGGTATCTGCCACCCCAGGTCCCAATTAATCTCATTATGGTTAGGCTTCCCAGTTGAGTGACTAAAGTTCCCCTGTATTTTAAGGACACTCATTTTTACCCCCTTTTTTTAAAAATTTATTTATTTTCAGAGAGAGAGAGAGAGAGAGAGAGAGAGAGAGCAGGGAATGCGCAGAGAGAGAGGGAGAATCCCAAGCAGGCTTTGCCCCGTCAGCACAGAGCCTGAGGCAGGGCTCAAACTCACAAACAGGAGATCATGACCTGAGCTGAAATCAAGAGTCAGACACAGCCAACTGAGCCACCTGGGCACCCCATTTTTATCCCTTTCTTGAGCAACCTTAATTATTTCTTAGGACCCTCTTTTTAAAAATCATATTTTTATTTTCTACCTTGGAACTGCTCTCTTGCATGACAGAAGGGTCTACTATCTTTCCCCCTTGCTTTCAGCTTGCTACCAATTTTCAGTTCCAGTTTATTCTTGAGTCAAATTAATGATGCTCATCTCACACTAGTCCTTCATTTACTCTTCTTTCCATGCTTGGAAAAACTTCACTTCTCCCTCAAGCTGTTTCAGTCTCTCTGAGGACACCTCTAGATCCTGCCAGCCTGTGAAGATGCCCCCTCTGCCCAGGTCCTTTCTAGCACTCAATTGGGAGGGGCAGGTGTGGGACTTTTAACTATTTTCCAAGAAGCTTCTTGAGGATGTGGTCCTGCCTTATGCTAAATCTTCCAACATCTGACACTGTGAGCTGTCAATCTAAGACTGAATTACTGAGTGTTGCTATGTGCCTCTTTCCTCTGGCTTTGGTCTCCTTTGGATTCTCTGGGCCACACTAAAGATACAGTGGCAATTTAGGAAATTCAAAACTTTAAATGGAAGGCTGGACCTTTTCCATCATCTACAGCATGGCTGATACTTCTTTAGAAATAGATTATGAGACAAAACACCTCCTAGTTCTATTTTCCCCCACTCTAACCCTGTTCTTCCAGTGGTCCCGAAGCAGCAATTTCTGGCCATATAATTTCTTCACAAGCTCCTAGGAGCCTGGGATTTGGTTGCCTTGGAGGCCAGCCAGCCAGAATGTCCACCATCAAAGGACATGTTCAGTACACAGTCCCCTTTTCCTGTTAATATCACCCTTATTTCTGTGTGGAGTGCCACCTGCACCCACTATCAGTGAACATAGTTCTGAATGGCTGGCCCTTTGCTGGCTCCTGGAATGGACTTGTGACTTGAGCCTCTCATCTTGGAGAGTGCCACTGTTGGCCACAGTAACTGGAATAGTGATGGACCATAGGCTTATAAGTCACAATAATTAGACCATAGACTTTTGCTGGAAGTATGATAAACAGTTTCTCTCTTTCTACTGGGGATGTTAAGTTAGTAGGATGCAAACTGGACATACTGGTTGTCATTATGGCCACCACTTGGAGGCTCTTTCTGATGGCTATAAATAAATAAATAGTCCCTGTCAACATCTGTTGAGCCCCTAGTTTCAGCCATGCCTGAAGCCAAACACCACTCTAGGTATTTTTCTCTTATGTACATCTGTAAATAACTGTTTTTGCCCTTAGATGGTTTGAGATAGATAACTCACCTGCAATGGAAAGAATCCTGACTAATGGGGGGACCCAAAGCCCACTCCCAAAACCAGTGATCCAGCCTATCTTTCTGGTCCTACTTTCTAATATCACTCTCAATTTCTGGCCCTTAGATCTAATCTCATAGCCAGTCCCTCTGCTGGTAGCACACTTTCACACACTTTCCTTGTAAGGAATAGCATCTGCTTTATTATCAGTAGAAAATGACCTAGAATAGCATATAGGACAGAAGAGAAATCAGGAGCCAGAATCTGGGGCTGCCTGTCTCTGGAAATTCTGCAGTGTGGGACCTCAGTCGTTTCCTATTGGGAGGAGATTGAATTTCCTCAGCATTAAAGGGCCTTCCCTCTATCTCGGTCACATTCTTGATCCAGAGGTTGTAATTTTCTAACAAGGTGTATATTCCTGGAGTGTTCTTCTGTCCACAGCTCCTGCCCCAGCTGATGATGCCTACCTGGTACCAGTTCTTGTCAGATTTTGTGGTGCACACCAGAGGCCCCCCACTGTCACCCTGTGGACAGAGAACACAGTTTAATAGTGAGTACAATTCTTGACTGTTCATTTGATACAGAGCATAGCTTATGAATTGAGAGAATGCACTGGTCTACCCTGCTCCTGGATGCCAAAGGAAATCTTGCCATTTTTGACCAATGCCCACCCCTTTCCTGGGTCCAAGGGAGCAGCATGCAGCTGTCAAGCTGGCTCTGGGAGTTGCAGGTGTAAATTATAGACAGTGGAGAGGATAACACTGAAGAGGGAGGAGGACAGAGAATTGATGAGAAAAATAATTGCATCCACAATGCAGTGAGAGGGGATGGAAGACAGAGAGAATGCTACACAGATGAAGAAGAAGAGTGAGGCCTTATCAAATCAGAAGCTCCACGAAGGGCTATAAAAGAAAGGAATGAAAATAGGATACAAGAAATATTATTAGAGTTGTGGAAATGAATTGAGTCTCCTTTGATGTACTTCCAGAGCCATGAAGGAGAATGATGTTCCTTTTTAATTCTCTGGTGTGGGTGTCTTCAGGGCACAAGTGAACTAAGCTTTTCTGAATGTGTGACCCCTCTGGTGTGGAATCCCATGGGTCCATGACTCACATGATTATATATAGAGAAAATATATACCAGGTCCCTAACATGTACCACACATATATATGGCTTCCTTTTATCCATTTTGATACATGGAAAATGAGGTTTAAGTGGGAATGAAGGCTTGATCAGGGGTACAGAGTAGCCCAACCAGAGTTAGAACGAGAACTTCCTGATCCCAAAGCACACTTTCTTTCCACCTTTCTACTTGCCTTTCATGGAAGTTGCTGAGTGGCTACAATCATTCAGGAGGCTTTTCTTCAGTGGAGACATAGCTTCCTTTACCAATGTCATAAACAGGTGACTAGAATGAATGGAATCTTATAACAAGCTCTAACAGGTGGAGGTGAAAGATTAATGTTTCCCAGGCATAATAAGTGAGGCACAGAGCTATCCACTTGACTTTTGTTTCTCATCAACCCCGCTACTCACATGAGGTGGGTATTTTGATGCCCATTTTATAATTCAAAAATTGGTCAGAATTTATCAAAAAGTGATCAATTTTTAACAAATCTTCACTGTGGAAAACTAATTGTCAGGCCTTCGGAATACAAGACCTTATGCTCTATGGAAGAGAGAAAAATGTAAACCAATGGGATAAACTGTGTTTGGACAGAAGTATGAACACAATATAAAAGCAGTACAAAGTGGGGAAGAAATTGATTCTGTTTATGGGAAGGTCTGTCAGGATAGACTTCAAAGCACTTAGTTTGAAGGATGAATAGGAATTTGACAAGAAGACTGTGTGTGGCAATGACTGGAGGGAAGTCAGACAGGAAGTAGCGGGACTAGTTAAGAGGACATGAAAATGATGAAGATCTGAACCATGGATGACTTTGGGGGTATAAATGATGAGGACTAGTTCCAAGGTCATAGGGTGTGGATAACAGAGATAAAGTGCAGAGGAAGATGAATAAATGTGTTCAAATGGAGTTTGGGTTGACTGAAGAACACATCCCCAAGCAGAGGGATATACAGAGAATTAACAAAGAGGTCAAGGTTCAAGGATACCCAGTAAATGTGGGTCAAAACCAAAACTGTCCTTTCCAGTACAAAACACTACCTCTAACACTTGTTTGGTTTTTGTGGGTGTGTGTTTTTCTTTGTGCTAGTTTTGTTTCAGTCATTGGGCAAGAACCAGATCAACAGGACTTCCACTCAAATAACTCCTTCCATAAATTTTGTTTTTATAACTTTCTTCATTTATGAAGGGATGAATTTATAAAAAATGTGACTAATATGTTGCCTTGGTTATTTGCTATTTTCTTACACAACATGGAGAGAACAGTCCTTGGGCAAGCAACTCTTTTAAGCCTCAGTTTCCACATTGTTCAAATGGAGATAATACCAACCACTTCTCGTGATTGTTAGCAGATGAAAATTTAGAATCTATAGATCACTTGGCACAGGGTAAATGCTACGTAGTAAGTGCCTTGAAGTGTATTAATATTGTTATTTTACCCTTATGTATTACAAACATTGCTTGTAGATTTAGGAAATAGAGATTGTCTTCACAGACTCCTGGGACCAAGAGGGACATCTATAAATACATGTCCTTTTATGCATAAACTTAATTTCTTTCTTTCTATTGGAAAGAAAAAGCAAAGATTGCTGCTGCATCACTGTCATCTTATTAACAATAGTTAAGTGACTAAGGGGGACTTTCTTCCAAGGACTAAGTCCGATAGCTAGGGAACTGTCTGGTAAGAAACATACTGACCACAGAAGCCTCTCAAGTTCACCACAGTGAGATAATTACACCATGTGATCACTCCTGTCTGTTTTGGGGTAGAACCAAATGACCTGACTTCCAGCATGGCCACATTACCACCTGGACTTCAGGCAAATCACTTAAATTCTAAATCCCTGTTTTCTCATCTGTTAAACAGAGATAGTGAGCACTGCCCAGCCCATGGTACAGGGTAATGGAAAAAATGAAATTATTGAATATGTGTAAAAGAGCTAGGAAGTTATTACACTGCTTTGGATCCATTCAGATAGTGAAGGGAATGATTGATGATTGAAATAAGCATGTTTTGTCATCTGTGAAACAGAGTCTTGATTAAATATTTCTATATATTCCTTTCCAGCTCTGAAAAGTCTGTGATTCTAAAAGTCAAAGATTCTGTGGAGTGAAATAAGACTTCTGTGAAAGTGTCATGCGTGATGAGCTCAAGATAACACAGGACAGTGAAACTACTCTTTATGATACTATAATGATGGATGTGTGTCATCATATTTTTCTCCTAACTTAGAGGATGGACAGCACCATAAATGAACCTTAAAATACGAACTTTGGGTGATAATGAAGTGTCAGTGTAGGTCCATCAGTTGTAACAAATGTACCCTGGTACTGGTGGGGATGTGGGTAGTACAAGAGGTTAAGCATATTGTGGGGACAGGGGGTAAATGGGAAATCCCTATACCTCCCTCTCAATTTGGCCATGAACCTAAAACTGCTCTAAAAAAATAAAGTAGTTGAAAACAAAAAAGCAGCTCAGGTCTAAATCCAAGTCAGTTTGGCAATCCCATGACCAGACTTCCCAACAGCCCAGCTGATTGCCAGCTCTTTATCTCCTCTCCACCTGCAGACTCTTAGCCTCCTTGAGGACCTCTCTCAGACGTCCCCTCCACTAGTGCTACCTTACTGATACATAGTCCCTGGCTTACTTGGAAAGTTCATCTATTTGACAAACATTTGTTGAGCATTTTCACGTGCCAAGCGCTGCACTAGGCACTGAGAATTTACACACGAATAAGACAACGTTTCTGCTGGAGCCAAGACATATAAGAAAACAGTGCATTTCTTTCTTTTAGTTTTTAAGTTTAACTATTTTAGAGAGAGTGTGAATGGGGCAGAGGGAGAGAGAAAGAGAGACTGAGAATCTTAAGCAGGCTCCACACTCAACGTGGAGCCTGATGTGGGGCTTGATCCCACAACCCAGGGATCATGACCTGAGCCGAAATCAAGAGTGATATGCTCAACCAACTGACCCACCAAGGCACCCCTAAAAATTATTTTTTAACTGAACTCTTTATTTTTCATAGTATAATCTTTGTAAGGGTATTACAAATAGGAAAAGTGTTGGGAAGAATAAATAAAAAATTCAGTTGTTTTTAATTATAACATTTAATTAAAATTTTTTAAATGTTTATTTATTTTGAGAGAGAGAGAGACAGAGCCTGAGTGAGGGAGGAGCAGAGAGAGAGGGAGACACAAAATCCTAAGCAGGCTCCAGGCTCCGAGCTGTCAGCACAGAGGCCAATCCTGGGCTCAAACTCATGAACCATGAGATCATGACCTGAGCCAAAGTCAGAAGCTTAACCTACTGAGCCACCCAGGCACCCCTGTAACATTTGATTTTAATTTGTATTTTAAGTATAGCATGATCTATTGCTATTATTTTGAACAGATTTAAATATTTTCATTATAAAATTATCATTTCCCTGAGTTATGTGATGGCATGTTTTTTTAGAAATTTGCTAAATT
Source organism: Panthera pardus (assembly GCF_024362965.1). NCBI lineage: Eukaryota > Metazoa > Chordata > Mammalia > Carnivora > Felidae > Panthera > Panthera pardus. Next base: position 51,642,704 of record NW_026526688.1, on the reverse strand, counting down.
TAAAAGTATGATTTTCCTTTTAAAGGCAATTATTTTTAAACCATAGGGGACGGTCTGCCTGGTTTATCTATTTAAGTGATGATAATATTGTAGACTTTCAGAAAAATTTCCTTGACGCATCACTGTCAGCTTATTGTTAGCAATAGAAAGCTATCTGAACAGAGAGCAAGGCTTCTCACTTCACAATTTTAAAAACAAGGCCTAAAATGATAACAGCACACTCATTTATAACACTCTTAGGTAATAGATACTTAATTTTAGAAGCTTTCACTAAAGTATATGTTCATAGGAGAGGTATTATAGCAAAAATCCTAGACTCTAGATGGTAGATCCAGCCATTGAAGCAAAGGGTACCAAAAATGTCCTCAAAAATGACACTTGATTATTTTAAATTTTGTCATAGTTGGCTTTGGCCATTTGAATGTGGGATAATGTTGAATCAAAGAGATTGAAATAGGAGGTGGGAGTGCCCATGGGTCCTGATTCTTATATTCTTGGGTGAGCAGTGGGAGGGATTCCTGGGGTAAAAGCAAGTCTTTCATGCCTGGCACACACCTCCCTTGGTGATCTTGCTCTGTCCACTTCCCCAGACTCACCTTTTATGACTTTTGGCTTCTGAAATATTGGAAATTCCCTGAACATATGAGTTGTTTCAAGCCTTTGTGATTTTTCCCACATTCTCTCCAAATGCTCTACCTTTCCAATCTTATCTATTAAATGTTATTTCCCCTTTTCTATTGATATTGGAGTCCTTTTCCTCCTGCTTCACTATGAAATGGTTGCTGTCTGAGTCTGTGGCCTGGCTATGTTTCAAAATCTTTCTGTAACTGCTATTACTGGGAAGCTTTGTCTTCTCTTCATTATTTAATTTTGATATAGTTGTAGAATTATGTGCAGTTGTAAGAAATAATACAAAGAGATCCCATGTTTCCTCCAAAAATAACATCTTTACATGTTTCCTCCAATAATAACATCTTGCAAAAGTATAGTACATTAGCACAACCAGGATTTTGACATTGACACAGGGATCCCTCATGTTGCCCTTTTTGTGCTACATCCACTTCCCTCCAACCTGCAACCCTTTCTTAATCCGTGGCAACCACGAACCTGTTCTCAATTTCTATAATTTTGTCATTTCTACAATGTTATGTAAATGGAATCATTCAGTGTGGGACCTCTAGGGATTGGCTTGTTTCACACAGTATAAGTCTCGAGAGATCCATCGACATTGTTACATGTACCGATAGTTTCTTTTTGTCATAACTGACTGGTATTACATGGTATTGGTGTATCACAGTTTAACAGTCCACATCTTTAAAGACATTTGTTTTCCATTTTTGGCTATTATGAATGTTATAAACACTCCTGTACAGATTTTTATGCAAATATATGACTTCATTTCTCTGAACTAAGTGCCTAAGAGTGACATTTGCTGTGTTGTGTGGCAGGAGTGCATCCGGTTTTTTTTTTAAAGAAATTGCCAAACTGTTTTCCAGAGTGGTTGGATTATTTTAAATTCCCACCATCACTGTATGAGCGATCCAGTTCCTCTGCATTTTTGTCAGCATTTGAGGGTGTCACTGTTTTTTATTTTGGCCATTCTGAGAGGTATGTAGTGATATCTCATTGTAGTTTTAATTTGCATTTGCTTAGTGGCTAATGATATTAAACCTCTTTTCATGTTCTTATTTGCCACCTATATATCCTGTTTAGTGAAATGTCTGTTCATGTCTTTTGCCCATTTTCTAATTGGATTTTTTTTTCCTACTGTTTGAGAGTTTGAGAGTTCTCTATATATTCTAGGTAATTCCTTTGTTGTGTATTATCTCCCAATCTGTAGTTTTGTTTCCATCCTCTTGTAAGAGCAATCCAACCAGTCATAAGGGTTGACTAGCTTCAAGTTAACATACTCCTTACTTGCTGACCTAAGTCCCTTGATGTGTAGCAGAAATAATTTACTTTCTTTGAGATTTGCAGACCATGGATCTTGAGGAGTTAAAGGACTAGAACTTTCCCAGGCCACAGAGGCCAGCAATTCTGTTTGAAGTCTACTTGGCTTTCTGATTAGCTAATAGGTTTTTTAACATTTTTTGTTTTGTTGTTGTTGTTGTTGTTGTTGTTGTTTTAGGTCCTGCAAATGATTGTTTTTTTGGGTTTTTTTAGGTCACACAAATGATTTTACTAACCTCCCTTTGTGCATCTGTACACCTGGTCCTCTTTTGCAGAAAGAATGGAGTACTCCTGTACATCACAAAAAAAGAACCAGACCCCCTTGCACAACCTCCAAGCACTGAGATAACATCTATAGCTGGCATCATTGAGTCTGCACATGATCAAGAAACGTTGCCAGCCACTGCACTCCCTTTGCTGATTAACTACCCTCAAACCCTTCAAAAATCCCTGGGCCAGGTAGAAACCTTAGACTTGGCTTTTGGTCAAGAGTCCACCTTCCCCCTGGGTTGCTGGATAAAGCTCAAATTTCTTCCCAATCAAAAACTCGTCTCTTGAGTTATGGCCTTTCAAGTGACAGGGCAGCTGAACTTGGATTTGGTAAAACTCTTAATAGGGTCTTTCACAGAGAAAAAATATTTAATTTTGATGAGGTCCAGTTTATCAGTTTTTCCTTTTATGAATTGTTTTTGAAGTCACTCTATGTCTTAAAGATTTCCTGTGTTATATTTCTAAAAATGTTTATACTTTTACTATAAAACTATAGTTTTAGTGCATAATACACTTTGAGTTACATTTTAATTGAACTTATTCTAGGAATTAATGGTTCTCAATTTTAAAAAGATTTTTTACTCAGACTTTTGGCTTTATTTTTCTTTATTTCTTTATTTTCCTTATCCCAGGTTTATCAATAGATTAAATCCAACTCTCTATTCTAGTGATGACAGATCCTGCCTTGAGTATTAGGTTATAACACTCTGGTTCTCATTTAAATATTCAGTTTTAACAGGGCTCTTTGAGATTGGGAGCAGAGGAAGGGAAATAGCAACTCTTTGCCATTGGATTGGAGTGGAAGCCCAGCAGACCAGCGATCACAGCCAGAGGAGGAGCAGGAGTGTCCAGTTATACCTGGGTGGCACACCTGGGTGTGGTGGAAGCTCAAGTTCCTCAGGTGGCCTCCACTGACATCAAGAGAGGAAGAGGGTGGTTTGTTACTACTAGATGATAGTTAAAGCTAAGCTCCACTTAGCTTCCTCTGTAACCACGGTGGAGGGCAGGGGAAGGGAGGAAGTCGAGGTTGTCCACTTGACCTTGGTTGATGGGGTAGAGGGGCTATCAGTTTTTTTCCTGTTTTTTTTTTTTTTTTGTTGTTGTTGTTGTTGGAATACAATGTTTAATATTTATTGTCAAAAATGTTTCTGCCTTGCTAGGTTGCTTGTCTCCTGGTCCAAAGAGAGGGAAGTCTTTCTTGTTTTGTTAGTTTCATCTGTGATCATTGGTATTCTGGGTTGCAGGTTTGTCTAGCATCCAGTGTGGGATATATAAGAGGCAAAAAGAAAACCCAAGGAACACACTGTTGTGTCATTCCTTAAGCATTGGGATATCTAGTCAGTCCATCTCTACTTTTCAGTCTTTATTTTTGTTTTACAATATAATGTCCAGTACTTTTAGCTGTACTAAGTGGGAGAGATTGGGGTAAATGTGTCTACTCCATCTTGTCTGGAACCACAAGTTCCAATTCTTTTTGTTTGTTTGTTTTAAAATGTTTTAAATTGTCCAGAATGTGAAGAAAACACAAGGTTAATGTGACATGGATTTTGTCCCTCCTTTTGGTCCTCACAGTATTCACCACATGGGAGACTCCTAAACTCGGCATCATTGGGGCACCTGAGTGGTTCAGTCAGTTAAGCATCTGACTCCAGATTTCAGCTCCAGTCATGATCTCATTTGTGAGTTTGAGCCCTGTATTGGGCTCTGTGCTGACAATGTGGAGCCTACTTGGGATTTTGTCTCCCTCTCTGTCTGCCCCTCCCCCATTTGCTCTCTCTATCTCTCTCAAAGTAAATAAATAATCATTTAAAAAATAAAAAATAAACTCGGCATCATTGCTGCTGGAGGCCATTCTTTCTTACCTCAGAGCCCCTTCTCCATTCTCTTCTCCCTTGATTTCTTCAACCCTATCCAAGCAACTCCCTCCTAAGGCCCTATCTCAGAGCCTACCAGGGTTAAACAATAATAGATAATTCTGTAGATAAATACTCTCCCCTTCCATGAGACAGCTTTTCATTACTCCATAGAATATTTAACATCTGCATTCATAGTTTTATACCAGTGACCAGATCCATTGCCTAGCAAATTAGTAGGAGTAAGTGGGCTCATCAAGGTGATTATGAAGAAAGCATCTCCCAAGACAAAGAGAGCATCCTTAAGCTTTAAAGACAAAACCCATCATTCATCCTTAGAGCCATAAAAAACTAATTTCTGAGTTTTTCTCTATTTTTTCTAGCATCAATCAAAAATATTTTTCTTTTTACATTGTTGCGTTCATTTTATTAAAGCTAAGTCATCAGCTTTTAGTTCATTGACACCCACATGTATCATCCTAAATATTATACGTTTACTCAACTTCCTTCCCAGGAGATTATGGGTTCCTTTAGGTGAGAAACTATATCTCATTTATGGATAGATTCCCCAGGGCTTAATGTGCACAACAGTAGTTGCTAAATTAATGAAAATACAATAGTTCCTTATATGAATCTCAAATTCTGTTTTTTAAGAAGTCCAAGAAATGGAAAAATCTTGGAGTCCTATTTATGTAGTATATCTGTAGAAGAGCAGAAATATTTATGCAGTGTTGCTGCATACTGAATCATGGGCATGCACTAATATTCCAAAGACCTGGCAAAAAGTACTCCACAGTCCATGCCCATATTGCCCTGGCTGAGCCCTGATTCCTACACATTGTCCAGGCTCTTATTGTCTATTCTCAGTGAGGAAAGGATACCCCTGCATTGGCAGTCTTGAGATGACAGGACCCTATAGGATGAGGGTGGGGTTACCTCCTAATTACCTGGCAAGCATCAAAGCTCTCATTCTCATATCCAGCACACAGCATATTCTTGGTAAGTCTCGGAAATGCCTTTGAACATTTCTTCCAATCCATGATGATCATTGGCACTTTCATCAGATCAGTTTTCATAGAGTTTTTGTCATCTAGCCCACAGAGAAGGCACATTAGAAAACTCATTAGACAGCATCCCAGTGCTGATAATGCAACTAGATCACCCTGTGCCTCCCCGTGTCCCACCAGCCACTTGTCCACCTTCCACCACATCCTCCATTCTCCACTTCCTTCCAGTAATCCCATGCAGTTCACTCACTCTGCCACCCCAGGCTTTTCTAAACAATTCTCTATCTACTTGAATTATTCCTCTTATTCAATATCATATTCCTGCTTCTAAGCAGGCTTCCTGCTTGACTCCAACCAGCCTTACAGACTTGACTTCTTGGAACTGGCTATTGATCATTTTTTAGCATAATCCTGCCTCTTCAGCATGTGTACCTATTGCTACTTTTTTAATATGTGAGTATGGCACTTCCCCAACACAGGGCTGCTGAAAGTGGGTTTGCACTCCCAGTGAAAACGCTTTCAAGTCCTCCAGATGAGGGGTAGGTTGGTTAAGATTCTTTATAGGGGATTTGCCAAGGCCCTCTTTGGACTGCCAGCTTTCAGGAATTTGTCTGGACGTCTATCTCATTAACCCAGACCACACAGATTTCCAAATTATTCTCCTTATTGACTAGTTTTAATCTTAAAGGTACTCATCTGCAACCTCCTCACTTCTAACTCTCCAGTAGTGCCCAGAGCCCAGAAACAGTGCTACTCTAATTGTTCTATAGTTACCAAACTCCTGAAATACTTACCATCTTCCAGACCCCAGCTGGTTGCAAAGCTCCTTATGGACCTAGAGTCTTGTTCAGGCCTGAGACTATGCTGTACTGTTCTCATACCTTCCCTTACCTATTTTCTTTGGGGATAATCCAATGAGGCTTTCATAATCCCTTTCTACCCTGGTACAGTTTCTCCTATTTTGGCCAAGTAACAATGTAACAAGTAACAACAGATTCATTTCTAAGAATGGTTGGGCAACACTCCAGGACCATCAAAAGTCTGGGCCAGGGCAGGCATCTTAAATGCCCATAGGAACCAGGTGAGAAACATCAATGTGTGAATCAAGGGAGATGTGAGTGAATAAAAAGTGTAGGGGTCCCTGGCAAACCAGAGAGTTTAAATTCAGTTAAACAAACAAACAAGGCTGCTCTGTGCTGGCTGAATATGACCACACCCAGGGTTTGGCTTGGACCTAACATCTCAGCTTGGGGCTTTGAGGAGATGCTTCCTTGGCACTAGGAAGAGCTGATATTTGGCATCTATGAACCTCAGGTATGCAGGGATTTGCTCCAATCCAAGTCCTTGTCTCCTCCCTCCTTCCTTGGCCCTCTCTCCTTTCATGCTCCTGCCCATATCTTTTGATTTACTGTCCCATCCTCAGATGCCAACGATATGGCTTTTCCCCCAGAAACTCTCAAGAAATGCTGAGCAGTCACGTACCAGTGTTGGTCTGACCCCATCCTGCCACCCAGCATTTGTGCCACATGGAGGGGCTGAGCTTCCTGGGCAGGCAGATGGGCCCTTTCAAACCGCTGAAAGTGATGGGCAAGGCCAACAGCAGCAAGGCGATGTCATTGTCCATGTTGGCTCTTTGAAAGTCCTTGTGAAGAATTATGCTGGTAACCCTCTTTATTTCCAAGGATGGGCTTCTTAAGTCATTTGTTCCCAACACAACACTCAAGTCCATTGGACTGGTGGCACAGAACCAGACAGGGGGAGGTGGGAGGAGAAGAGAAGTCACAAGGTACAAAGAATTTGCTATGCCCAAACAACCTAATCCCATATGGCTCTAGGGGCCACTAGGACTTGTCCTCTTGGGGCTGTTGTTCAGAAGATGTGAGAATTTGAAAAAGGTAGAGGGAAGTGAAACAGCAAGGGTGGCAGACCACAGCCACATTGCTGCTCCAGCACAGTCCTAGAGATGTGAATGAGATACTCCTGCCTAATGCTACAGACAAAGTTCTTAGCTCTGGAGACTCCAAAGATACAGAAAAGGCCACTTGGCATAGATCAAACATGCTTCAGATAGGTAAGGTGTTATTACATTGATTTGTCTACCAGCAACTTAACAGACCCAGCACAGAATTTAATCTAGACCTACCATTGATTAAGCAGAAAGAATATTCAATAATAATTAAGGACTTCCCTCCAAGCAGAATGGCCAGAAACTTCCCAATAGCCAACCTTAAGTATATTATGGAAGCATATGCAACAAGTTTCCTTGGTTATGCCATGGTGAAACTTTCCCCTGTTTTTTATTAACTTTTAAAAGTCAATCTTCCTGTGTATCTTCAAACTTTCTTGGGGTAGTGTAGCAGATATAGCAGAAAGCATAAGCTCTGGAGCCAGAATTCAAATCCTATTTCTGTTTACTCTATGTGTATCTTCGGTGAGTCACTTAGCCTTATTGGATTTGTTTCCCTCTCTGTAAAATAATGTTGTTCATTCTACCTGCCTCAGAGGGCTGTTGTAAGATTGAATGAGTTAAAATGGGGTTATTCATCTACCTTCTTCAGGGTTGGTGTCTGAATGAATAAGTTAATGCAGGTAGTTTCTTAGCAAGTAACAGAATCATGATTACACTAGATTTACAGCCAGTCTCCTGGAGTGCAGAGAAAACTCCACAAGGCGCAAGTAAATAGGGTGTCAGCCCAGGATCTCAGACTTCCAGAATTAGGAGGATTTCTTCCTAGAAGGACTTAAATGTCCTAGAAGAGGTGAATGGACCAAGCCTTTTGATTCCACCAAACCACAAATTTTCCTGAAAAGGACAGTGTGTGACCTCATGGAAACCATAGTTATTAGTCCTAGGTGACCATGAGGAGGGCACAGCAGATGCCAGCCTCAGGTTCACTGTCTTATCTTCCATGGGTGGTAGTCACTCCTGTCTGATTCAGGACTGACCGGGTCTAGGATTTCCTTAAGAAATTGAGTCTTGTTGAGTGTGGGTGTGTCCTGGGGGTGAACATTGTCAGAAGCAATGGGCTCTTGATACTCACGATAGCTCTTCATAAAATAAGCAGTGAGCAGCAGTGACAATCCACCACTCGTTGATGATTGCGCCACCACAGAAATGTTCGTTTCTTGCCTGAATACTCACCTGCCATGGGAACTCACCCACCTCAGCCTCCATCCCCCCTATGATTCTGGAATACTGAGTTCCTTCCTCAAAAATGGGTCTTTTACCACATTCTGGTTGAATGAAAGAGACAAAAAGGGAAAAGATGCAACATTTGGTCAGTTTCCATAGAGGCTTATAAGTAGCTATCACTATACCCATTCTAGAGATGAGGAAACTGAGGCTGGCCCTGTGAAGCATCTCTAGGAAGATGAGTAAGCCAACAGATGGTTTATTTTGTTAAACAGAGTCTGGAACTTGGGTCAGAAGTGTTGGCTCTGTCCCCTCTTACAGCATTGTGATCTCAGGCAAGTCAACTCACTGAGCTTATTTCTGCTCTAGTCCAAGAGAAATCAGAGTAAAATACTTGGCCCAGAGCCATCCCTGGAGTGGTAGGCAGAATAATGCCCTCCCCGCCACTGTTGATGTCCATGTCTTAACGGACCACACCCTGGAACTTGTGACTATGTTACCTTCCAGGGCAAAGGGGATTTGGGAGATGGAATTAAAGTTGCTAATCTGATGACCTTAAAATAAGGTGGTTATTTATGGATAATGGTAGGGGGCCCAATGCAGTTACAAGGGTCCTTAACATGGTGGAAGGAAGCAAGAGAGAGATGTGACTGTGGAAGAAAAGCATGCAGAGATGCAACGTTGTTGGCTTTGAAGATGGAGGGTCCACAAGCCAAGGAATACAGATGACCTCTAGAAGCTGAAGCAAGCAAAAATCTCCCCTAAAGCCTCAGATTAGGAACAAAGTCCTGGTGACAGCTTGATCTTCACCTGGTGAGAACTGTGCTGGAGTTCTATCCTACAGAACTGTAAGATGAAACATGCATGTTGTTTAAACCACTAGGTTTGTGGTGGTTTGTTTCAGCAGCCACAGGAAACATACATGCAGGAAACCAGAAAGGTGGCCCAGAAAGGGCTGGGACCTACTGCAAGCCCTGAGCTGTGGTAGGTTAGAACATTTGTGTTCCAGGCAAAGCAGCTCCATGCCCCAGCAAGCTGAGAGCAAAGGCTGTGACTGCTTGTGCAGAGAAGAGAATTCACCTCTGGAGAGAATATGTGTCCAGCTCCTTGCCCCAGGAGGAGGAGATACTCCATTTATATTTGTTGACTTGAAGTTCCACCTTGTGTTCTGGAACAAGGAATGAGTTTGACTCTAAGGAGCCTTAGCTTTCCTCTTGTCTCTTTCTCGATGCCACTTTCCCAAATTTTCACTCAATGAACATTTTGAGGATTTTGTAGTGTAGGTTGGAGTGACCTGTAGTGGTCTGTTTTGTTTTGTTTTGTTTTGTTTAAAAAAAAAAAGCTAGAGTGAAAATTTAGCAATATGTGTCAAGAAACTTCAGCTGTCAGGAATCTATTAAGGCTCTTTGCAGAACTTTGTTTTTTAATTTTTTTTTACATTTATTTATTTTTGAGAGACAGAGAGAGACAGAGTGTGAGTAGGGGAGGGGCAGAGAGAAGGAGACAAGAATCCAAAGCAGTCTCCAGGCTCTGAGCAAGCTGTCAGCACAGAGCCCAATGCAGGACTCAAACCCACAAACTGTGAGATTATGACCCGAGCCGAAGTCAGACACTCAACCGACTGAGCCACCCAGGCACCCCTCTTTGTGGAACTTTTGAGTCTGTACTTCCTCTTTTATTTGCTAAACACACATAGAGTGCTTACCATATGTCACACACAGTTACACTCTACAAAGACCAATTTACTTAATTTTCATAACAATACTATGAGGTAGGTACTATTATTACCATCCTCATTTTACGGTTGAGACAGCTGAGGGACAGAGAGTTTAATTTGCCCAATGTGACACAGCTAATCATGGCCATACCCAGTTTTGAACCTAGAGAGTCTGCCTTCAGGCTTGGTTCTGTTAGCACTACTCAGTGCCATTCTTTGGAGTATTCTTCTCTCCTATGGTTGCATGGCTCACTTTGTTCAGGCCTTTGTTCAAGAATCACTTCTTTGGACAGGTCTTCCCAGCCCCTCCTGTCCTGGCCCTTCTTTATCTCCTACCCTGCATTATGTTCCTTCATTGCTCTATCATTGTGTTAAGTCAGACATTATTCATCCCTCTTTGCCTGATTATGACATCAGAACATAAGAAGCATCTAGGGAAGGAGACATGGAGGCCTTGTTGCTAGTGGAACTACAGCTGGCAGGCAGGAGACACTCAGCAATGGTGAATGATCCTCTAACTCAGTGGCTGCACTGCTAGGAACTTAACCTAAGGTAAGAATCTGCAATGCAGAAGTATAAAGATGTTCACTACAGTGATCTCTATAATGGCAAGAGATTGAAGACATCCTCAAGGTCATGACTAAGTAGGGCATATCCATTCAGCCATGAAAATTATGCTTATGAAGAGCTTTAAATGATGTGAGTCATGAGACAATGTTATGGGGGAAAGTCAGGATAAAAAAATCATATACAAACTTATGGTTTCAATCATGTGAACAAGCTGGCCTTATGCATGTAGGAAGAAATGTGTCACAGTACTAAGACTGACTATGAACTTCAGGTTTGATTGAATGATGGATGACTGCTATGGGTGCCAATTGTGTGACATCTCTGAAAAGCAGAATATGGCATTTGCTAAGAGGTAGACCCTGGGCTCCCACAGCCCAAGATCCAAATGGTGACTCTGTTGTTTACTGATTGAATGATTTGTAGGCAACTTAAAAACATTGCTTATACTCCCTTTCTTCATTCCTAAAGTGGACCTACCCTATAAAACAGATACACAGGGGTCCCTGGTGGCTCAGTCAGTTAAGCATCTGACTCAGTTTCAGCTCAGGCAATGACTTCACAGTTTGTGAGTTTGAGCCCCATGTGGGGCTTTGTGCTTACAGTGTGGAGTCTTGGGATTCTTTCTCTCTCTCCCTCTTTCTGCCTCTCCCTTGCTTGTACTGTCTCTGTCTCTCTCAAAATAAATAAACTAAAAAAAAAAAAAACAACCCAGATGCACAGATTAAATGAGATAATGGGTGTTAAAGTGCCCAACACAGTGATTGGCATACAGTAAATCCTCAAGCCACATTAGCTGTCAGAATTTCTCCTATCTTCTTGTACCAAAGTCTCCACAAGGCTGGCAGCTGGGCTCCATTCTCCATCTTTGTCCTGAGAACAACCAATATCACCAGTGTAGAATCGTGTGGACTTGTAGATTAATACCAGAGCACAAAACCCCTAAGCTGTGATGGAGACAGTGGTGAAATGGGTGAGAATCAGCTGCAACTGAACACACTGGCAGAAGGGTGCATTCTGTTGATTCTCTCCCAACACCATGCACCATCCCCCAATCATATTTCAGTCAACCCCAGGCTAGAATGAGGGAGGCCAGGTGAATAGGCTGTGTTCATTTCATGGGGTAGTGTGCAGAGAGGGAAATGTAAGCCTTGGAGTCAGATGGGTGCAAATCCCAGCTCTTTCACTTCCCCACTGTGTGACTTGGGACAAATCTTCAACCTTTGTAAGGCTCAGAGTTCCTAGCACATGCATGGGGATGAGAGTGGAGACCCCACTGTGGGGGTGTGTAAATTAAACATGGAGAATTACGTGACCCATAAAGGCAGCTAAGTAACCCTTCCTTCCAACCTCAGCCACCCTTGGAGAGAAAACCCATGAGGGAGCTGCCTACTGATAACAGAAGACCCTGGCCTCCTGCCCGCCTGCCCGCCTGCACACATGTGAGTGTGCCTAGCTATGCTTCTGCTCTGCATCTGCAGTTCATGGGAGCTCTGTAATACTCCCAACCCCCACACTCTTCTTCCTCAGATTTAGAGGTCTGATGTTCAGCTCATTCTGGGCATTTGCTTCTAGGTACTCCATTACTCATTCAGGGATAAATTCTAGGATTTCAAAACTGAAACTTAAGGTCAGACAGGTTGAACTTTGGGCTGAGGAAGAGAAGAGAAGAAAGGGAAGTATTTTCAGGAAGGGTTTGTGGGAAAACCTGAAGGAACTGCTGTTGTGCTCTTTTGGGCCAACCTCTTAGTGGCCAATTAGCGAATCAATGAACTCGCTAACCAGATCTGTACCTCAGCCCTTAATGCTCACCATTGACTGGATGAAAGTGATGTGAGCAGGGCCATTGTCATGCCCAGCCCCACCTGGGAGAGCTACTCTGACCACTGGGAGAAGGGTCCACATACCGAGATGTACACCCTTGGCTTGGGACATGAGCAGCAGAATTGATAACAGAAGCATGGCCCTTGACTTTGATGTTGGCATAGGAGGTGATGGAGGCCAGGGCTGAGGGAAATGATGCTGACAGATCCTCCCTTATTATAGCCAGTCCCTGGCTGGTGATGTCACAATGGGCTGTGAGTTTGAGAACTCAGTCAGGTCATGCAGCCTTCTCCTCCTGCCATTTTGTTTTCAAGGTGGTTGCACAGAAGGACCTCATCCTTGAAGCCTTCTTGTCTAAGCTTCCCTTCCTGCTGATCTGGGCAGGACCTGTCCCTCACTGAGTCCTTGGTAGGCACCTTGCTTTTGTCTCTGTCACTCCCACCCTTTTTAAAGCCTCAAATGCCTATTCCACAAAGCTCGTCATGTAAAGGGTTCTCTGTGAATCTGTGTATAAGACATCAGCAAGGGGTTGCCAGGCTGGATCTATAGATTGGGCAGAAGTTCCAGGAGGCCAAGAGGCCTCTCCCAGCACTAATGCTCTACCCAGTACATTTGCCCTTAAGGTTTTCTGCTCAGGCCTCTGATCTGAAGCTGCAGGTGTGACCCTCCCATGCTGGGTTCAGAGGCTCTGGCATCCCCTCATGCCCAGCCCAGCCGGTGACAATCCTTGCTCCCACCACTTTCTGAGTTGATTATGCATGGCCTCCAAATCTCCAGATATGCCCCTGTCCATTTCTAAAGATGGAAAGGTCAGATCTGAGGTGTAAATTCCTGGTCCATGGCTTCTCCTTATGTCAACACCTCAGTCATGGGATTTAGACCTTACTATTTTCCCCCTGAACTTTCAGCACACTTATTTGGGACTTTACCTAACCATCCTCAGTACTGCCTTTCTGGCCACTGGCCAGGCCCAGTGTTAGGAAGTGAATCTCACTAATTTCAGTTCCCAAAGTGACCACAGGTCATTTTCCAGACCACGATGTCTACTCTGTCTAGCCTGCTCCCTTGGTGTTCTTACTTCCAAAAAAAGGAATGATAGGGTCCACCAGTAAAGTTATAAAGCCCAAAATAAGATCACGTGACTTGGGTGGTGGCCCCTCTTTACTATACCCAGAATGTGGCTCCAGCTACTTCCTGAGGGGAGAAATTCCAGGACAAGTCACTCACTCCTCCTCTTGTCCTACCCTTGCAGGTAGCTGCTCCTCAGCATCTAGGTGTCCTTTCTGAGGGTGGGGCCAGGGCCTGTTTTGTGGCCATGGGATGGTGCATTCCCCATCTGTTCTTTATGATAATCTGCCTCTTCAAACAGAGGAGGCCTGATGAAGGGCTAACTTTTTTTTTTTTTTCTTTTACTTGCATATGGGTAAAGGTACCAAAGCATACCGGGTCACTGGGCCCTACTCACTGGGAAGCTCCTGCTTTCCCTCTGCTCTTTCTTTAGACTCAGCTTTCTTCCTCCCCTGGCCCTGCTACTCACACTGCTACTGAATGCTGGTGGTTTTCCCCTTTGCTCAGGTTCTGGGGATGTGGATGTAGAGGGGAGGAACCTGGACCCTTACTGCTAATCTCTACTTGTGGGGAGGCAAGGATGATGGGCACATCCCCTAAACTGCTGCTCATTTTCTACAAAAATATCTGGACACAAGCACAGCTCACCTCTAGGAAGATCCATTTCCTTCTGGGTCTATATCTTTCCTGTTAATATGACTTGGGCCCTGTTTCTTGTGAAATACTCATTCACTGCCCAGCATTTTTTCTCTTTTGTCAAGCCTTTTCACTATAACAGGAGATTACAAAATGCCTGAACTGATGGAGGGGAACAGGTGGGGACAGAGCCACTGTACACAGCCACATCTCCAGTGGGTACCATTCCTATAGATTACAATTGAAATACCTCCCCCTGAATTAGGCAAACATGGGGGCCCAGATGTGGAGAGAAACCTCAGTGCTCTATAAGGAATCTATAGAAGTCCAAAGAGAAAAGATGGCACATGGTGACATAGGTTACTTATGGGACTACTGCCTGGTTGATGCTTCAGAGGTTCCCAGGGTGGCATTATCATAGTAACTTTATTTACCCCAGTCCTGGCCAATAGATCACTGACTTTGATGTGCAGCCTGGGGAACTCATTCAATGCAGATTAGGGTTGTAAGATTCATCAAATAAAAATACGGGATGCCCACTTAATTTTGTTTGTTTGTTTATTTTTGAGAAAGACAGAGAGAGACAGAGCATGAGTGGGGGGGGGGGTGGTAGAGAGAGAGGAAGACACAGAATCTGAAGTACTCTCCAAGCTCTGAGCTGTCAGCACAGAGCCCGATGCAGAGCTTGAACTCACAAACCGCAGCTCATGACCTGAGCTGAAGTCAGATGCTTAACCATCTGAGTCACCCAGGTGCCCTAATTTTGAATTTCAGGTAAAGAATGTATTTCTAGTATATGTACCCCATGCAATGTTTGGGGCATACATGCACTAAAAAAAAGTCGTTTGTCTGAAATCTTAATGTATCTGGAGTTCTGTATTTTATCTGGTAACTCCAATGTTGATTTCCATGTTTCTTCCTTCAGATGCTAATCCAGTGGATTGGGAAGTGGTGGGGAGCCAGATCTAAGCATTTTAACAGTTGCTTCCAGATGATTCCAGTGTGAATCATCCTGAACCACATTGAGAAATGTCAATTAAGACTAAGATAGAGAGCTTCCTGGAGTCCCTGGGAAGCTGAGGCTGGAGTATGACTCCACCTGGGAGTTCTGGAAATGAGACAGTGGTTGACCAACAACTTAGGCTCTGGAGTGTGTACAGTTTGTGCAGTATGGATTGCACAGGGGACCCACCCATGGGCTTTCCTGGAGGAGGCAAGGGGACCCCCAAGGAAAGAGGCCGGGATATGCTACCAGGCCTAGGGGCTGCAGGAGAAAGGAGGCCAGCAGGGAGCCATGGAAGAGCCCATGAAAACACCACCCTAAGAGTCAGCAAGGAATGCCTCCTATGCCCAGAGGTCAGGAAGCTGATGTTTGGGCTAGCTCACCTTTATTTGCACACTCTCCCCAACTTTGATCCCTGCCAGGAGTGAAAGAGCAGCTCAAGATGGGGGAAGATGAGCAGAACCAGAGGTGAGTAAGGCCCATGTCCCTAACTGGACCCAGACTGGGAGAAGGAGACTTAACAGTCAGATTCAGCCTCTGGAGTGTGACAAGGGTTTATATATTCTAATGCCTAAATTGAAACTGGGTTTGGGACTCAAGTGCCTGTAGGACTATCATCTCTGAACAACCAGAATGTGTACCTAGAGCTTTTTTTTTTTTTTTTTAATCAGGGAAGAACAAA
The DNA here is from genome assembly GCF_024362965.1 of Panthera pardus. NCBI lineage: Eukaryota > Metazoa > Chordata > Mammalia > Carnivora > Felidae > Panthera > Panthera pardus. The sequence continues at coordinate 51,626,994 of NW_026526688.1, read as the reverse complement.
TCATCCCTGCTGAATGGAGTTTTAAAAATGGTGGGGGACACAAATAAAGCTGTGGTTTGATCACAATTCATGCATTGCACTTGTTCAAACATAACAGTTGCATTACCCATTGTGTTCTTCAATTGCCTTTACAGTTGGCAGGAAAGGTCTGACTGAAGCTTCATGATTTCTCCATTTACACCAGTTTGCTGAACAGTGACTGTGGGGAACATACTCATCCATACAAGCATGGGCAAGTCACCTCAGTCAAGGAGGCTGATGTCTGGTATGACTGCCATGCTTCACCCACTGCCACCCACAGCCCCCAGCTCTTATGACAGATATGGCCAGTTGATCATAACTCCTCTCTGCTGAGCCAAGATTTGGTTACAATGTGGCCATTTAGGCAGCTGTTACCAGGTGATCAGACAAAACCCATTGTCATTGTTGGACTATGACCTTTATGGTTGCAAGAGCCTCACCAATATCCAGTAATGACATCGTTAGAGACTTTGGAGGATGTTATCTGGTCTCCTCTCTGATATCCATGCAGGGACTTGCATCCCCTAAAAATTGTGCCTCCATTTATATTGTGCTATATAATTCAGGAAGTGGTCTGCATGTTATACTAGAAAGTGATTTCAGTAAAAGGCAAAAGATTTATGCGATCTGAAGAGAAACCAGAGTATTCAGATGGCCAACAGGCACATGAAAAGATGTTCAATGTCACTCCTCATCAGGGAAATACAACTCAAAACCACACTCAGATACCACCTCATGCCAGCCAGAGTGGCTAAAATGAACAAATCATGAGACTATAGATGCTGGAGAGGCTGTGGAGAAATGGGAACCCTCTTGCACTGTTGGTGGGAATGCAAACTGGTGCAGGCCCTCTGGAAAAGAGTGTGGAAGTTCCTCAAAAAATTAAAAATAGATCTACCCTATGACCCAGCAATAACAATGCTAGGAATTTACCCAAGGGATACAGGAGTGCTAATGAATAGGGGCACTTGTACCTCAATGTTTATAGCAGCACTGCCAACAATAGCCAAATTATGGAAAGAGCTTAAATGTCCATCAACTGATGAATGGATAAAGAAATTGTGGTTTATATACACAATGGAATACTACTTGGCAATGAGAAAGAGTGAAATATGGCCTTTTGTAGCAACGTGGATGGAACTGGAGAGTGTTATGCTAAGTGAAATAAGTCATACAGAGAAAGACAGATACCATATGTTTTCCCTCTTATGTGGATCCTGAGAAACTTAACAGAAGACCATGGGGGAGGGGAAGGAAGAAAAAAAGGTTAGAGAGAGAGCCAAAACATAAGAGACTCTTAAAAACTGAGAATAAACTGAGGGTTGATGGGGGGTGGGAGGGAGAGGAACGTGGGTGATGGGCATTGAGGAGCGCACCTGTTGGGATGAGCACTGGGTGTTGTATGGAAACCAGTTTGACAATAAATTTCATATTAAAGAAAGAAAGTGATTTCAGAAGTCAGATGTAATTAGCTTCAAATCCTGCCTCCTCCACTTCTATAAAGGGTCTTGGGCAAGTTCTTTCTCCTCTCAGAGTTTTCCTTATTTCTACACAGGGTATAAGAGGACCTATCTATTAGGTTTGACAGGATCGGGCTACGGTCACAATGTGTCTTAGTCACTTCTGGCTGCTATAACAAATACAGTTGACCCTTGAACAATACGGGGTTAGGGACACAGACCTGCCTTGCAGCCAAAAATCCCCATATAACTTTGACTCTTTAAAAACTTAACTACTAATAATGTCCTGTCCACTGAAAGCCTTACCAATAACATAAACAGTTGATTAACACATATTTTGTATGTTATGTATATTATATACTGTATTCTTATAATAAAGTAAGCTAGAGAAAAAAATCTTACTAAGAAAGTCATAAGGAAGAGAATATATGTTGACAGTGCAGTACTATATTTATTAATATTGTAAGTTTACATCATCTGTTTACAAGATGAATTATTTGTCAGTGCCTACATCAACACTGTCTTATATGATATAAAACATTGTAAATATTATAAATATTACTAACACTAGACATCAAAAATGAAAATATAAGGTGAAAAATAAATTCATATTTCTTTAAAGGTATAATGATCCATGCATTGAAGCAGCAATATGATTGCTTTGTAGCCTAGTATAATTGATATGATTGTATCATGGTAGCCTTGCTTATACACTAATGAGTGAATTGTTTTAAATTTTTTATGGCAAGTAGTATTCTAGTAATATTCATAATGCAGTATTAGTAACATTGTTACAGTTTTTTAAAAACCACTTACCTGTGATGATATGCAGTTTCTCCAATTATGAGAGAGGAATACTGTACAGAAATGTAATTTTTTGAAGCAAAGTTTTAAAACAGTAACAAAGTTAACACATGATTAATCTATATTAAATATCACTCACCTTATGCCTATGTAGGAGAAGCTATACACTTCCATACAAGTATTGCACACAATGTTCTAGACAATGAATACTTAGGCAATGATGATGAACAAAACAAAATGTCTTGTACAGATTTTGCCTTACAGCTATTAGATTTTCACACACACACACACACACACACACACACACACACAGACACACACACACCACTGAAGGTTTATTAACTATATGGCATGATGATTATTTACTATTCATTAAGTGGAAGTAGATCATCATAGAGGTCTTCATCCTCATTGTTTTTCATATTGAATAGGCTGAGGAGGAAAAGGAGGAGGGTTTGGTCTTGCTGTCCCCGGGGGCGATAGAGGCAGGAGAGGTGGAGGAGGTGGAAGGGAGACAGGAGACACAGGCACACTTGGTATAACTTTATGGAAATACAACATAATTTCTGTCTGACTTTTTTGCTATTTTTCCCCCTCTGAAAATGTTTCTATATTGTACCAATACTTTTTTTCCACCACTTGCTTTAGTTTCAGTGGCTGTGCCATGGAGGGGTCCATGTTGAAAAAGAGTCAAAAGCAGTCTTCAATAATAAGAATGCTTCTGCCAGATTGTCTAGCTCTGCTTCTTCTACATCTTCTTCCTCATCATCTGGCACTGGTTCAGAAGCACCCATCTCCATCAAGTTGTCTTCTGTTGATTCCTCTAGTGTGGTGTCAATTAGCTCTTGAATTTCTCCAAGACCCATATCTTAAAACCCTTCACACCTCACTTTTTTTTTTTCCATATCCACAATCTCTTCCATGATTTCCTTGATTGGTTGTGCTGTAAATCCTGTAAAGTCATGCACAACATGTGGACAGTTTTCTCCAGCAGGAATTTATTGTTTTAGGCTTGATGGATTTCATGGCTTTTCCTATAACAATGATAGCATCTTCAATGGTGTAATTCCGTCAGACCTTCATGATGTTCTATCAGGATTCTCTTTCTTTGATAATCATTTACACAGAGTACCATGTGTAATGAGTCTTAAAGATCCTTATGACCTCCTGATCTAGGGGCTAAAATACAGATGTGTTTGATGATAAGATCACTTCTAGGCCTTTGGTGTTGAGCTCATGGGCCTCTGTATGGTTAGGAGCATTTCCAGTCTCAAAAGAACTTTAAAAGGCAGTCCCTTACTGGCGAGGTATTTTCTGTCTTCAAGAACAAAGCATCGATGGAACCAATCCAGAAAAAAGGTTTTTGTTGTCTAGTCCTTCTTGTTATACAACCAAAAAACTGGAAGCTGGTGTTCATCTTTTCCCTGCAAGACTCAGGGTTAGCAACTTATATAGATAATAGCAGTCCTGATTATAAACCCAACGTTGACATAAAACAGTAGAGCTAGACTATCCTCCCTGCCTTAAATACTGGTGCTTGCTCTTCCTCCATAGTAATAAATGTCCTTTGTGGCTCCCCCAACTCCCCGAATGGGGCAATTTCATCCGCATGAAAAAATCTGTTCAGGTGGGTGTCCTTTTTTTAATTTTATGTTTTATTTTTAAAAATTTACATCCAAATTAATTAGCATATAGTGCAACAATGATGCCAGGAGTAGATTCCTTAATGCCCCTTACCCATTTAGCCCATCCCTCCTCCCAAAACCCCTCCCGTAACCCTCAGTTTGTTCTCCATATTTATGAGTCTCTTTTGTTTTGTTCCCCTCCCTGTTTTTATATTATTTTTGTTTCCCTTCCCTTACGTTCATCTGTTTTGTCTCGTAAAGTCCTCGTATGAGTGAAGTCATATGATATTTGTCTTTCTCTGACTAATTTCACTTAGCATAATACCCTCCAGTTCCATCCACGTAGTTGCAAATGGCAAGATTTCATTCTTTTTGATTGCCGAGTAATACTCTATTATATATATATATATATATATATATATATACCACATCTTCTTTATCCATACATCCATCGATGGACACTTGGGCTCTTTCCATACTTTGGCTATTGTTGATAGTGCTGCTATAAACACGGGAGTGCATGTGCCCCTTCAGAACAGCACACCGGTATCCCGTGGATAAATGCTTAGGAGTGCAACTGCTGGTGGTAAGATAGTTCTATTTTTAGTTTTTTGAGGAAACTCCATACTGTTTTCCAGACTGGCTGCACCAGCTTGCATTCCCACCAACAATGCAAAAGAGATCCTCTTTCTCCGCATCCTCACCAACATCTGTTGTTGCCTGAGTTGTTCATGTTAGCCATTCTGAAGGTATAAGGTGGTATCTCATTGTGATTTTGATTTGTATTTGCCTGATGATGAGTGATGTTGAGCATTTTTTCATGTGTCGGTTGGCTATCTGGATGTCTGCTTTGGAGAAGTGTCTATTCATGTCTTTTGCCCATTTCTTCCCTGGATTATTTGTTTTTTGGGTGTTGAATTTTATAGGTTCTTTGTAGATTTTGGATACAGACCTGTTATCTGATATGTCGTTTGCAAATATCTTCTCCCATTCTGTCGGTTGCCTTTTAGTTTTGCTGATTGTTTCCTTCGCTGTGCAGAAGCTTTTTATTTTGATGAGATCCCAGTAGTTCATTTTTGCTTTTGTTTCCCTTGCCTCTAGAGACATGTTGAGTAAGAAGTTGCTGAGGGCAAGATCAAAGAGATTTTTGCCTGCTTTCTCCTCGAGGATTTTGATGGCTTCCTGTCTTACATTGAGGTCTTTCATCCATTTTGAGTTTATTTTTGTGTATGGTGTAAGAAAGTGGTCCAGGTTCATTCTTCTGCATGTCGCTGTCCAGTTTTCCCAGCACCACTTGCTGAAGAGACTGTCTTTATTCCATTGGATATTCTTTCCTGCTTTGTCAAAGATTAGTTGTCCATACGTTTGTGGGTCCATTTCTGGGTTTTCTATTCTGTTCCATTGATCTGAGTGTCTGTTCTTGTGCCAGTACCATACTGTCTTGATGATTACAGCTTTGTAGTATAGCTTGATGTCTGGGATTGTGATGCCTCCTGCTTTGGTTTTCTTTTTCAAGATTGCTTTGGTTATTTGGGGCTTTTCTTGTTCCATACAATTTTTAGGATTATTTGTTCTAGCTCTGTGAAGAACACTGGTGTTATTTTGATAGAGATGGCATTGAATACGTAGATTGCTTTGGGTAGTACCAACATTTTAACAATATTTGTTCTTCCTATCCAGGAGCATGGAATCCTTTTCCATTTTTTTTGTGTCTTCTTCAGTTTCTTTCATAAGCTTTCTATAGTTTTCACTGTATAGATTTTTTACCTCTTTGGTTAGATTTATTCCTAGGTATTTTATGGTTTTTTGTGCAACTGTAACTGGGATCGATTCCTTGATTTCTCTTTCTGTCGCTTTATTGTTGGTGTATAGGAATGCAACCGATTTCTGTGCATTAATTTTATATCCTGCAACTTTGCTGAATTCATGAATCAATTCTAGCAGTTTTTTGGTGGTATCATTTGGGTTTTCCATATAGAGTATCATGTCATCTGTGAAGAGTGAAAGTTTGACCTCCTCCTGGCCAATTTGGATGCTTTTTATTTCTTAGTGTTGTCTGACTGCAGAGTCTAAAGACTTCCAATATTATGTTGAATAACAGTGGTGAGAGTGGACATCCCTGTCTTGTTCCTGACCTTAGGGGGAAAGCTCTCAGTTTTTCCCCATTGAGGATGATATTAACATTGGGTCGTTCACATATGGCTTTTCTGATCTTGAGGTATGCTCCTTCTACCCCTACTTTCTTGAGGTTTTTATCAAGAAACAATGCTGTATTTTGTCAAATGCTTTCTCTGCATCTTTGGAGAGGATCATATGGTTCTTTTCCTTTCTTTTATTGATGTGATGAATCATGTTAATTGTTTTGCAGATATTGAACCAGCCCCGCATCCCAGGTATAAATCCTGCTTGGTCGTGGTGAATAATTTTTTTAATGTATTGTTGGATCCGGTTGGCTAATATCTTGTTGAGGATTTTTGCATTCATGTTCATCAGGGAAATTGGTCTATAGTTCTCCTTTGTAGTGTGATCTCTGCCTGGTTTTGGAATCATAGAAAGAGTTTGGAAGTTTTCCTTCCATTTCTATTTTTTGGAACAGCTTCAAGAGAATAGGTGTTACCTCTTCCTTAAATGTTAGGTAGCATTCCCCTGGAAAGCCATCTGGCCCTGGACTCTTGGTTTTTGGCAGATTTTTGATTACCAATTCGATTTCCTTACTGGTTATGGGTCTGTTCAAATTTTCTATTTCTTCCTGTTTCAGTTTTGGTAGTGTATATGTATCTAGGAATTTGTTCATTTCTTCCATATTGCCCATTTTATTGGCATATTATTGCTCATAATATTCTCTTATTATTGTTTTTATTTCTGCTTTTTGGTTGTGATCTCTCCTCTTTCATTCTTGATTTTATTTATGTTGGTCTTTCCTTTCTCTTTTTATCAAACTGGCTAGTGGTTTATCAATTTTGTTAATTCTTTCAAAGAACCAGCTTCTGGTTTCATTGATCTGTTCTACTGTTTTTTTGGTTTCGATAGCATTAATTTCTGCTCTAATCTTTATTATTTCCTGTCTTCTACTGGTTTGGGGTTTTATTTGCTGTTCTTTTACCACTTCCCTAAGGTGTGAGGTTAGGTTGTGTGTCCGAGAATTTTCTTCCTTCTTTAGGAAGGCCTGGATTGCTATATATTTTCCTCTTATGACCGCCTTTGCTGCGTCCCCAAGGTTTTGGGTTGTGATGTTATAATTCTCATTGACTTCCATATACTTTTTAATTTCCTCTTTAACTGCTTGGTTACCCCATTCATTCTTTAGTAGGATGTTCTTCAATCTCCAAGTATTTTTACCTCTCCAAAATTTTTCTTGTGGTTGATTTCAAGTTTCATAGTGTCGTGGTCTGAAAATATGCACAGTGCGATCTCGATCTTTTTGTACTTATTTAGGGCTGTTTTGTGTCCCAGTATATGGTCTATTCTGGAGAACGTTCCAGGTGCACTGGAGAAGAATATATATTCTACTGCTCTAGGATGAAATATTCTGAATATATCTGTAAGTCCATCTGGTCCAGTGTGTCATTCCAAGCCATTGTTTCCTTGTTGATTTTTTGATTAGATGATCTGTCCATTGCTGTGAGTGGGGTGTTGAAGTCTCCTACTATTATGGTATTACTATCGATGAGTTTCTTTATGTTTGTGATTAGTTGATTTATATATTTGGGTGTTTTCACATTTGGCACATAAATGTTTACAATTGTTAGGTCTTCTTGGTGGATAGACCCCTTGATCTTGTTTTCTTACCCATTCTGTTACCCTATATCTTTTGAGTGGAGCATTGAGTCCATTGACGTTTTGAGTGAGTACTGAAAGATATGAATTTATTGCCATTATGATGCTTGTAGAGTTGGAGTTTCTGGTGGTGTTCTCTTGTCCTTTCTAATCCTTGTTGCATATATATATATATATATATATATAATTTTCAATCTTTTCTCCTCTCAGAGAGTCCTCCTTAAAATTTCTTGTAGGGATGGTTTAGTGGTCACAAACTCCTTTAATTTTTGTTCGTCTGGGAAACTTTTTATCTCTCCTTCTATTTTGAATGATATCCTGCTGGGTAAAGAATTCTTGGCTGCATATTTTTCTGATCCAGCACACTGAATATATCCTGCTACTCCTTTCTGGCCTGCCAAGTTTCTGTGGATAGGTCTGCTGCAAACCTGATCTGTCTTCCCTTGTAGGTTAGGGCCTTTTTTCCCTTGTTGCTTTCATGATTCTCTCCTTGTCTGAGTATTTTGTGAATTTGACTATGATATGCCTTGTTGATGGTCGGGTTTTGATAAATCTAATGGGGGTCCTCCGTGCTTCCTGGATTCTAATGTTTATGTCTCTCCCCAGGTTAGGAAAGTTTCCCACTATGATTTGCTCACATAAGCCTTCTATGCCTATTTCTGTCTCCTCCTCTTCTGGGACCCCTATGATTCTGATGTTGTCCCTTTTTAATGAGTCACTGATTTCTCTAATTCTTAAATAGTGCTCTTTTGCCTTAATCTCCCTCTTTTTTCTGCTTCATTATTCTCTATAAGTTTGTTCTCTATATCGTTGAATCTCTGTTCTGCCTCAGCCTTCCTTGACACCACGGCATCCATCCATGATTGCAGCTCAGTTATAGCATTTTTTAATTTCATTCTGGCTATTTTTCACTTCTTTTATCTCCGCAGAAAGGGATTCTAACCTATTTTCAACTCCAACTAGTATTCTTATTCTCGCGATTCTAAATTTTGGTTCAGATATCATGCTTGTATCTGTGTTGGTTAAATCCCTGGCTGTCGTTTCTTCATGCTCTTTCTTTTGGGGTGAATTCCTTCATTTTGTCATTTTGAGCAGAAAAAAGGTATTAATGAGGTAGAAAAATTAAAATAAAAAATTTAAAATTAAAAAATATTAAAATTTAAAAATTAAACACACACACAAACATAAATCGAATAAATGATGCTGGATCCTGGGTGTTTTGGTGTGGGTGTTGAAAATGGCTTGACAGATTAGAGAAAAAAAGGGAGGGGATGAAAAAAGGAAATTGTTTGAGACTTTGAAAAAGTGAATACACTGAAGTATACTAAAATGAGATGATGGGAGTAAAGTAGAATTTGAAAAAATTTACACAAAAGTAAAGAATATAGTATCAAAAAATTAAAGAAAAATATTTTTATCAGAAATTGAAAATAAAAATGAATTTTTTGTTTCTATATTCAAGAAAAGGAAAAGAAACAAAAAAAGAGGAAAAAAATAAAAAATAAAAAGGCAATTTTTTGAAAATTTGAAAAGGTGAATACACTGAAGTAGACTAAAATAAAATGATGGACGTAAAATAGAATTTGAAAAAAATTACACAAAAGTAAAGAATATAGTAGAAAAAATTAAAGAAAAATATTTTACTAGAAATTGAAAATAAAAATGAATTTTTTCTTTTTCTATATTCAGGAAAAGAGACAAAAAAGAGAAAAAAAAGAAAAAAGAAATCATTTGAGAATTTGAAAAAGTGAATACACTGTAGTAGACTAAAATAAAATGATGGAAGTAAAATAGAATTTGAAAAAATTTACACAAAAGTAAAAAATACAGTAAAAAAATTAAAGAAAAATATTTTTAATAAAAATTGAAAATAACAATGAATTTTTTCTTTTTGTGTATTCAAGAAAAAGAAAAGAAGTAAAAAAGAGAAAAAAAAAAAGAAAATCGAATAGATGGACTTGCTAACAGATTGAAACAGGACTGAAATTACTTCGTTTTCCCCTAGAAGACAGACTATGAAGTGCTTTATAGTCCGTAAACTAAGTAGAAGGTGAGACTTGTGTTCTTGAAGAGCGAGGTTGGCCCAGTTGGGCGGGGCTCAGTGCAATGGCTCTGTTCTTTACTAGATGGCACTGCTAGCCTACTGGGGTGGATTGTTGTGAGGCTTGCAGGTGCGTATGCGCATGCGTGGGAGTGGTGAAAATGATGTCACCCATGTACCCAGTCTGTTCTGGATCGGCAATCGTGCACCCATCCTCTGTCTTCAGCTCTCGTCCACTCCCCCCTTTTTCACTCTCCATGACCAAGCCCCAGGCAATACCTGTCTCCCAAGTTTTGTCTCAGATGCGGCTGCCTTCCCTGGCCCCTTACTTCTGAAAGACTGCGGCTTTGACCCGTTCCACCCCTCTGTGGAAGGGTCTCACCGAGCAATGGCCAAATGAGCAATGGCCGAACATTGGCTGTACCCACAAAAGCTTGCTGGAGCCTTCTGCTGCCGGTGCCCCGAGACTGTGTCAGGTGCCATCCTGCCCCAGAAAAAGTTCAAGAGATTGTGTAGCAGCAGCATTTCAGGGATTATGGAAAATCACAGCACACAGCTGGCACCAGGCTTCACCCTTAACGACCCTTTTCCAGCACCAGCAATTGTAGCCGTTTTCTGGGCTCTTCTGGGACCAGGTGGCTTCAATAGTCTCTACCAAATGTCCATCCAGCAGTGGAACCGCTTTTCCCCGTGTGGCCCGAGAACCTCCCAGACCCCACTCTGTTCCTGGGGATTCACCCTTCCCACCAGAGCACTGCCAGGTATCTAGCTGTGGAGTTGCAGCCTTTGCACTTCCCTTGTTTACAGTCTTAATGGAATTCCAACCCTCTCCTTTCTCCTTTCTCCCTTTTTAGTTTAGTCCCTGCGGCTATTTCCAATTTATTACTTTCTCTCCAGCTGCTTTTGGGGAGGGGTGCTTTTCCTGTGTTCTCCCCCTGGTCTCCATCCTCTCTCCACCCGCAGAAGCACCTCCCTTCCCGCAGCTTCCCACTCCCCAAGTTCACTTGTCAGCGCCGCATACCTGGTGAATTCTGTGGTTCAGGTTGTGCAGATTGTTGTGTTAATCCTCCAATCCTCCAATAGGTGTGCAGGATGGTTTAGTGTTGGTCTGGCTGTATTACATGGATGCGAGACACACAAAAAACTTCCATGCTGTTCCGCCATCTTGGCTCCTTCTGGTAGGTGTCCTTTTCTTAATGCCATCTAGGAACTCATCTGCTGCTTCTTGGTCAGCAGAAGCTGCTCTCCTGTTATCTTGACATTTTTTAATCTAAACCTCTTTTTAAAATTATCAAACTATCCTTTGTTGGCATTAAATTCACCAGCTTTAGATCCTTCGCCTTCCTTTTGCTTTGTTGTTATATAATGACATTGCTTTTCCTGAAATCATATTAGAGGCTAGAGGCATGCCTTTCTTATAGTAATCTTGCACCCATATGAAAGCTGCATTTTTAATATGAGATAAAAAGGCACTTTGCAAAAAGTTCAAGGTTTTTGCACCTGCTGGCATAGCTGCAGTGATGTCTTCATGGATTTCCTTTTCTTTTTGTTACAAACGTCCTTATGCTGGATTCATTTATCTTGGAAATGGCGGGCAACCACAGCTGCACATGTCAGCGTATGATACATTTGAAAGAAACTTTTTCTTGTAATGTCATGACTTTTTTTCTGCTTCTTGGGATCACTATCAGTATCACTAGTAACACTTCATATGGGTGTATAGTGTTACTCAAGGTTTACAGTATTGCACTAAACATAATGAAAAATACACAAGAACCATGAGAGATCACTTTTTACTGCAATATACAATTTACTGGAAAGACAACAGCTTACATGGAAATAATTGGCATCACAGCATTTTAAGTGGATACTCCCAACGCTGGAGCTCACTGCAATAGCAATGGGAGATGGTTATGAAATTATTACAGTAGTACAGTATACAGTATGGTTAATTTTATGCAGTTATGATTTAATACTGCATTTTTATGTTTACTTATTATTTCTTATTTGACTGTGAATTGTTCCATGTATGGTCTATAATTTTTGTGTGCCTATGCTTTGACAAATTTTAACCTTTTTTAAGAAATATGTGTGTATTTTATAGCAGTAAATGAGAAAATAATCTAGTATATAAATATATTTTGTGCATTTGTGGCACACCAAATTTTTAAATTTTTTTGATATTTCTAGGCTATGCAATTTGTCTGTTTTTCCAAATTTTTGCAAATCTCCAAAAATTTTTCCACAGAATTTATTGGAAAAAATATGTGTAAATGGACTTGTGCAGTTAAAAGTCCATGTTATTCAAGGCCTACATGTGCCCTAGACTGAGTGACTTAATCAACAGATATTTATATCTCATAGTTCTGGAAGTTGGAAATCCAAACTCAGGGTGCCAGTATGGTTGGTTCTTAGGGCTCTCTTCATGGTTTTCAAACAGCTGCCTTTTCAGTGGGTCCTCACATGGCAAGTGAGAGATCTCTCCCTGTCTCTTATAAAGACACTAATCCAATTCACGAGGACTCCACCCTCATGACCTAATTATCTTTCAAAGGCCCACCTCCAAATCCTGTCACATTGGAGTTAGGTCTCAACAAATGAATTTGGAGGGGGATACACACATGCAGTCCACAACTGCATTGTAATGCATCCCAAAGATACTTGCTGTGATGATGCAGTAGTGTTCTGGAGTCCAGTTTACAAGTTAATCACCAACTTTGCATTTTTGGTCAGGGGAAGATCATGATCATTGTCCTAGGTATACAGTCTCTGAGGTCATCTTTACATCTAACCCTCTCGGATTCTGAGTGAGGTACCTGGTGTTGTGGAAGGATAAGGCACTGGCTGGTTCTGATGGCTTCCTGCATGTCAAGGTTTTGCATTTCCCATCACATTTAATCTGGAGAACAACTCTGTAAACTAGACCAAGTTATCTCCTTTCCTCATTTCACAGTGAAGAAAGCAACCTAGGACAAGTTAAGGAACCAGACCAGATCACAAGTTACTGGATCTAGGGGTTAATTTTATGTGTTAACTTGATTGGATCATGGAGTGCCCAGATATTTAGTTAAACATTATTTCTGAGTGTGTCTGTGAGGGTGTTTTCAGATGAGATTAGCATTTGAATTTGTCCATAGAATAAAGAAGATGGCCCTTCCCAATGTGGGCAGACATTTTCCAATCACTTGAAGGCCTGAATAGAACAAAAAGGTGGAAGAGGGGAAATTTTTCTCTCTGCTTGATTATGTGAGCTGTGACATCAGCCTTCGGCCCTCCGACTTACACAATTAACCCTCTGGATCTCAGGCTTTTAGAGTTGGAGTAGAACTTACATCACCATTTTTCTTGTTTCTCAGGCATTTGGACTTGGACTAGAACTACACCATTGGCCTTCTGGCTCTCTGGTTTCATACTACATCACTGGCTTTTTTGGGTCTCCAGTTTGCAGATGGCAGATAATGGGACTTCTTAGCCTACATAATTGCATGAGCCAATTCCTTATAATAATAAATCATTACATGTTTGATATATAATAGCCTATTGGTTCTGTTTACCTGAATAATGCTGACTAATTACTCTAAATATTCCAGGATCCAAACCCAGTTCTTCCCAGCTCCAAGTCCATTACTACTCCACATTGTGCTTTTAGACATATAACCATAGTTAATTTTCACATTATTTTGGCTCATCCTCTGGAAAAACCCATGAGGAGAGAGGAAAAAAACTTTGACTTGTTCAAGATAATACAACTCATCAGGGAAAAGCACACCATTCCCATGTCAAACTACCTTGAGTGGGAGGCCAGCCTTTGTTCTCAGGGCATTCATTCATTCATTCATTCATTCATTCCAACTATTTATTGTCTAATATGTACCAAGCAATTCTCTAACAACTAGGGATGTAGGAGTAAATACAAAATGAGAAGCCCTTGCCCTCACTAAGGTTATAGTCTAGTGGAAGAGAAAGAAATTAAATAAATCCTGAAGATATAGACTCTATCAGATGATCATAAGTACTATAGGAAAATAAAGCAGGGAAAGAGTATAGGGAGTGCAGATTGGGAAGGTAGCAGGTGTTTTTAACAGAGTGTTTGGGGAGGTCTAACTGACAAGGTGACAGAAGAGACCTTAAGGAATGAGGGAGCAAGACTTGTACATAATTGGAAAGCCTTCTAGGTAGCTAGGGAGACTTGTATGTAACTGGGGATTCTTGTAGGTAACTGAGGAATATTGTTGTAATCTTGTAATATAATAAGAAATATATGTTGTGGTCTTCATCTGGGTCCCTGGCCAGAACCCTTAAAATCTTTGTAATTTATTAAGTCTAAGAACAATAGAAGCATCTTTGTTTTAATATGTGGTTCTCGTCGTGGCCCCTAAAGTAGCTCTCAGGTGATAAAGAAGGAGTGTCTCTTTTTTTATCCATAACAAGCCTTTTTCAACCACACCTGAGTTTATGTTAATATGGTGACTTGAAAAACCCCTTAGGATAGAGAACTGATCTCCTGATTAGAAGATCTCCTGATTAGAAGGTTAGAACTTACAGCCCCAGAGCTGGAGATTGAATTAATCACCAGTGGCCAGTGATTTAGTCAATCATGCCTACATAAAAACCTTAACTGAAGGAGCTCAGAGAACATCTGGGTTGGTGAACATATGATGGTGCTGGAACAGGGGCATACCTAGAGAGGGCCTGAAAACTCCATGTCCCTTCCCATACCTTGTTCTATGTATCTTTTCCATTCGGTTATTCCTGAGTTGTATTCTTTATAATAAATTAGTAATAGTGAGTAAAGCACTTTACTGAGTTCTGTGAGCTATTCTAGCAAATTATTGAAACTGAGGTGGGGGGTCGTAGAAACTCCTGATTTATATATAGAGGGTCAGTAAGAAGTGTAAGTGACAACCTAGATTTGTGATTGGCATCTGAAGTGGATGCAGTGTTGTGGGACTGGCCCTTAACCTGTGGGGTCTGCACTAACTCCAGGTAGTTAGTTGTCAGAATTGAGTTCAACTGTAGAACACCCATTCAATATCCACTAAAAACTGGAGAAGTGCTTGATGTGGAAAAACCCACACATCTGTTATCAGAACTGTTGTGAGAATAAAGGAAAATAGGAGTTCTTATTTTACTTGTAGACAACAGCTACTTTAGGCAGTTGGCACTTCCTTATTTAACCTCTCATATAGTCATTCTTTAAATTCTTTACAAAGACTGTTGTACCTGGGAAGAGATAGTGTGGTAGCTATAGAGTAAGTCAGAGTAGAGGGAGAGCATTTTGAGACTGTAGTTTATTTAGAAGGTTTTAAGGTGGAAATGACTTGAACACATTTAAATGGGGATGAGAAAGACGTGGAAGAGAAAAGGAGCATGAGGACGAGGAAGTGAGTATATAGTTGATAATATCAGATTCCTAAGGATGTGGGAGGATGGCGAGGTTCAGAGGACACGTGGAGGGGTTATCTTTAATCAGGAGGCATTGCTCCTCTTTGGAACATTCTAGTCCTATTTTGCACAGTAAACACCCTCTTCTTATTTTCCTATAGTACTTCGGACAATTGCCAGTCTCCTTTTCCAGCTCTGCTTCCTCTGTATGATGGTAAATGTGGGCAGTTCTTCCAGGCTCAGACCTAGGCCCTCTTTGCTTTTCTCTCCACACCTTCTGAGTGGACAATCTCATTCATTCCGGTGATTTCAATAGATGGATGACTTTCCAACTGACACTTCTACCCCTAATTTTCAAATCTGTACTTGTACCTGCCTGTTCATCCTGTATAGCTCATTGATCACATTACTTTTATATTCAACCTCTTTAGTATCTCTCAATTGCATCTGTTTCTTGGTAACTCCACTGTTACAGGCTGAACTGTGTCCCTCTTAAAATTTGTATGTTGACGTCCCAGCCCCCAGTACCTCAGAATGTAACCATATTTGGAGGTAAGGTTTTTTAAAGAGATGATTAAGTTAAAATTAGGTCTAATCCAATATGACTTGTGTTCTTATAAACAGAGGAAGATGGTTACCAGTGGGGACATAGGTGGGGGATGGTTGAAAGAGGTGATGGGGATTAAGGAGTGTACTTGTGATGAGCACTGGATCATGTCTAAAAGTGTTGAATTGCTATATAGTACACCTGAAACTAATATAACACTGTATGTTAACTACACTGGAATTAAAATAAAATTTTTTCAAAAAGAGGGAGAGATACCAGGAGGACATGTCCACAGAGAGAAGACCATGTGAAGAGGCAGCAAGAGGGTGGCCATCTGCACACCAAGGGGAGATGCCTGGAACAGATTCTTCCATTATCGCCCTCAGAAGGAAACCAATCCTGGTGACAAACTTGACCTGGGACTTCCCAGCCTCCAGAACTGAGAAATTTCTGCTGTTTAAGCCACCCAGTAAAAAAAAAAAAAAAAAAAAAAAAAGCCACCCAGTATGTGATATTTTGTTATGGTAACTTTGGCATGCTAATACACCCACCCTCTTTACTATTTTAGGCCACCACCATCTTTCATCTGCATTTCTGGAGCCACTTCTTAAATTTTATTCTCTTTTCTAGTTTCATCCTCTCTAAAATAATCTCTGTGTTATACTCAGAGTAATCTTTTCATGCATATGTGACTATATGACATACTTTCACTCCACCACTCTCCCCATTAATGTCACAAGACAGTTAAATATTCTAAAAAGTCAGAGCGGGCTTTGAGATAAAACATATGAAAACTTACCTAAGGAAGTTTTGATGCCAAAGCAAATGGTAGACTATGTGGCTCCTCAAGAGGCTCAGAGTCAAAAGTGGGAAGGGAGTGTGCAGATTAAAGTTTGCCTAACATGGTATCTCTTTATTCCCCACTGCACAGGGAATACAGGGAAGGATTGGTCACACAGATTCATTAAGCCAGGCTTTCCTGCATCCCCTGTTTCCTCTCTAACCCCAGGCTTACTATGATGTCACCCAGGACCAGCTTGGCCATGTATTTGTGATGGCCCCAACTGAAACAGTTGCAGCTGGCACTTTATCAGCTTTGGCTAGAGGCATAGGTTGAGCAATTCTGGACTGGAATGAAAAGAAGATGCTCCAGCTTCTAATTCCACTGCTCATGGCACTCAAGGGGCATGCGCAAGAAGAGTCAGGTCTGTGCCAGGCTAACAGAGCAGAGGACGGAGAGAGGCCTGCAACCTCTTACCTGGTTCCTGTAGAGTTGATGTAGAATTCTGAGGGAAGGTTGAGTTAGAGCAAATGGCTCAGGAAATGAGGAGATCACAACTGATTAATCAAAGTAGATATTCTGGGCTGAGTGAATAATGCCATTTAAAATGATCCCCCAGGATCTGGAAATATAGGAGACTTGGAGTAACATTAGCAATTGCCTCTGCTTCTCCAGTCCCCACTCCCCTCTTTGTAAATGTATTAAGCACCTTTCTGAGCCCAGCATAGTGCTGGGACCACTATGGAATAAGTGGAATAAGTGGAATAAAGACCTTATTAATTTAGACAACCCATATTAGATTATGTAATCTCATAAAGTGGGAAAAGTTATAGGACTATTATTATAAGAACAAGTGAATGAATGCAGCATTTTCAAGTATGTTCTGTAGACCCCTTGTCCTATTAGAAGCTTATGGTTAGACAAGATTTAGAAATGTTCTCTTCATTACTTTTTCTGTAGAGTCACAGTGGATACTCACAAAGTAAAAGTTATGAGAAATCTCACTGTAAAGAAAATAGAACAATTTTATTTAATCTGGTATTTCTGAAATGTATCTGGTCACAAGACCACCCTTTACATTTGTAAACATTGTATTTGTAACATTTTCCTTATTTGTAACATTTTTGATTTATTCTTTTGAGAATTACCAGTTCCTATAGTTTTCTCATTTTTCCTACTTGAATGGGTGTTGTAAACTGGTTTGTAGGAACTTAAAAAAAAAATTTTAATGACATTAGCCCTATGTCTCTTATGTGTGCTGCAAAACATTTTCTCCTAATTCTTCAACACTCTTCAAACTCTATTTTGGACAAAATGTAAAAGTTTTAAATTTATGTAAAAGTTCATCAATATTTTTACTTATGGTTCTTAGCTTTTATTTGATGTGCTAGAAAGATCTTCTCATCCCAGATTATAAACACAATCAGACCTGTAGAATAATGTGAGCTCTGAAGTTAGATTGTCTGCAACTAATTACATTTCCTCCACATACTTGCTATGTCATCTCAGAATGAATTACTAAATATCTTTGTATTCATTTCTCCATCTGTAAAATGGTAATATTAAGGTTACTGTGAGGGTTAAATATGCATAAAGTTCTGAGGACAGTGCCAGGCACCTTGTAAATACTGAAAATTTGTTAGCTGCCATTATTCCAGCATTTATATGATTTTGTCTTAAATTAACGTTTTCCTCATCCCAAGTTGATAAAGATATTTTCCTATGTTATTTTCTAGAAGCTTATTATTCATATGTTACATTTAGATATGCAACCCATTTAGTTTCAAATTTTATGTACAAACAAGGTAGAGTTCAAGATTTTTTTTTAAAAGAAAGTAACCTACAAAGGAACCCTCATTCATCTATCTTCAGATTTCTCAGCAGAAAATCTACAGGCCAGGAGAGAGTGGAACAACATGTTCAAAGTGTTGAAAGATAAAACTTGCCAGCCAGGAATACTTTATCCAGCAAGGTATCCCTCAGATATGAAAGAGAAATAAAGCCTTTGTCAGACAAACAAAAGCTGAGAGAGTACACCATCACTAGATCTGTCTTGTAAGAAATGCTGAAAAGAGTCCTCCAGGATGAAATGAAAAAAACAAAAATGCTAATCAGTGACATAAAAGCAAATGAAAGTATACAATACTCTAGCAAAGGTGAAAAACAAACAGTCAGAATTAGGAAACTGGCACTCTATATTAGAATGCAGTGTTAATTATATTGTAAAGGCTAAAGGAAAAGAGCATTAAAAATAACTATAGCTACTATAATTTCTCAATGAATTCACAGAATAAGAAAAGGTAAATTGTGACATTAAAAATATAACATTAAAGGGGTAAGAAGGTAGAACTTTTATAGCCAAATGAAGATTAGGTGCTATCAACATTTTTTATATGAAGTGTTTTATGTAAGCCACATAGTAACCACAAACTAAAGACCTAGAGTAGAGCCACAAAACATAAAAAAAGGGGAGACTGACCAAATCCCCAGGGAAAACCACCACTTTACAAAGATAGACAGAAACAGGGGAAAAGATACAATGGAGATACAAAACAACCAAAAGGCAAATGATATGATGGCAGTAGTATGTCTTTACATGTCAACAGTCACTCTAAATATGAAATGAATTAAATTAATTAATGGAAAGGCACAGAATGTCTGGATGGATTAAAAAAAAAAAAGAAGACTTAACTATATGCTGCCTACAGGAAACTCATTTTATCTCTAAAGACACACCTAGACTCAAAGTAAAGGGATGGAAAAAGAGATTTCATGCAAGTGGAAAACAAAAGAAAAGTGAAGGTAGCCATACTTGCATTAGACAAAATATACCTTAGGCCAAAAGAGATAACAAGAGATAAAGAAGGGTATTATATAATGATTAAAAAGTATAAGTCAGGCAGAGAAAGACAGATACCATATGTTTTCACTCGTATATGAATCTTGAGAAACTTAACAGAGACCATGGGGGAGTGGAAGGGGGAAAAAGTTACAGAGAGGGAGGGAGGCAAACCATAAGAGACTCTTAAATACTGAGAACAAACTGAAGGTTGATGGGAGTGGGGGAGAGGGGAAAGTGTGTGATGGGCATTAAGGAGGGCACTTGTTGGGATGAGCACTGGGTGCTGTATGGAAACCAATTTGACAATGAATTATATTTAATTAAGAAAAAAGAAGAATAAAGAAATAAAAATAAATAAAAATAAAAAGTCAATACATCAAGAAATATAGCAATAGTAAATATACATGCACCCACCATTGCAGCACTGGAATATATTAAACAAATGCTAATGGATACAAAGAGAGAAATAGACATGTAATTAACAATAGGAGAATTTAACATCCTACTGTCAACAATGGATAGGACACCCAGACAAAATCAAAAGAAAACATTGGAAGTGAATCATAATCCAGAACAAATAAACTTAATAGACATATATAGAATGTTTTATCAAACATCAGCAGAACACATATTTTTCCGGAGTGCACAGGGGACCTTCTATAGCATAGATTATATGGTAAAACACAAAAAAAATCTTAGAAGTTTTAAGAACATTGAAATAATATCAACTACCTTTTCTGACCACAATGGAATGAAGTTAGAAATGAAGAAAAGGAAAGATGGAAAATCTACAAATATGTGGAAACTAAACAGTGCACTTCTGAACAACCAATGGGTTAAAGAAGAAATCAAAAGAGAAAATTTAAAATCTCAAAACAAATAAAAATGGAAATGCAATGTATCAGGGCACCTGGGTGGCTCAGTCATGATCTTTGGCTCAGGTCATGATCTTGTGGCTCCTGAGTTCGAGCCCCATGTTAGATTCTGTGCTGACAGCTCAGGTCTTGGAGACTGCTTCAGATTCTGTGTCTCCCTCTCAAAGGAGGGAGGGAGAGAGAGAGAGAGAGAGAGAGAGAGAGAGAGAGAGAGAATCTTAAGCAGACTCCACGTTCAGTGCACAGCCTGATGTAGGGCTCGATCCCATGACCCTGGGATCATGACCTGGGTTAAAATCAAGAGTCAGACATTTAACCAACTGAGCCACCCAAGCACCCTTAGTAAGCTAATATTTAAAAGCCAATTAAGAATACCATAAAATGTAACCTAAATAATATTTGGAATTAACAGAACATACATCTTAAAACAGTTGACTGTTAAAACTTCCATACGAAATAAAAAATAAAATTAAAAAAAAAACTTTAATACGAGAGTAGTAGGTTTCTATTTTTTAAATATTTTCTGGATTTCAATAAGAACTTATAAAGCATACTGACATGTTTTGATGAAAATACTTTAGTTTGAATTTTACATTGAATCACATTTAGATGTTTCAACAACTCTGTAAGGAATTTTTAGATAATTTTAATCCATTCCCAGTGGTTATTAACACACAATAGAATCTAGACTCTTAATAATATAAAGTTTTAGCATAAAATTACAAATTTAAGTATGAATTTTACACACATATTTAGGTCATGTATTTGGTGGCCTCTACAACTAACATGAAAAACAAGAAGTGACTTTCAGAGGTACTTATTGGGGAATAAGCACCCAACAAGGTCCTCAAGTATGGGACATGGCTTTGCTTAAGTTACATCAGCTGAACTCACTAGACACAGGGACATAATACGTTTTATTTAATTTATGAGGGCCATTTTTACCTCAGTTAAATTTCATCTGAAAAAAATTATTTAAAACTCTAGTTGTATTATTTCATTATATTCCCAAACTGATTTCACAAGGCCAGTGTATTCTAATACCAAAGCCAGATAAGGATGATATAAGAGAAAAAAAAAACTTCTGACCAATATCCCTAATGAATTTAGATATACAAATTTTCAACAAAATATTAGCAAACCAAAATCAATACCACATTAAAAGGATACACCATGATCAAGTGGTACTTATCCCTGGGATGAAAGCAAGGTTCACAAATCAATACATGTGATGCACATTAATTGAATGAAAGATAAAAATCTCAATAGATGCAGAAATAGCATTTGACAAAACACATGATCATTTCATTATACAAATGCTCAACATATTGGGTATGGAAGGAACATTCCTCCACATGATAAAGGCCATATATGACAAACCCACTGCTAATATTATACTCAATGGAGTATGGAGAAAAATTGAAAGCTTTTCCTCTTAAGACCAGGAACAAGACAAAGGTACCCATTCTCACTTACTCAACAAGGCACTGGAAGTTCTAGCCAGAAAAATCAGGCAATAAAATAAAACAAAAGGCTTGCAAACTAAAAAGGAAAAAGTAAAATTGTCTTGTTTGCAGATGATGTAGTCTTATATATAGAAAATACATATATTCCACCAAAAAAACAATCAATGAATTCAGTAAACTTTCAGGATACAAGATCAACACACAGAAATCAGTTGCATTTCCATAGACAAACAATAATATATCTGAGAATGAAATAAAATAATCCCATTCACAGTAGCATCAAAAATAGGAATATATTTAACCAAAAAGGTGAATTATCTCTATGCTGAAAACTATGGCTTTGATGAAAAAAATTGAAGACACAAACAAATGGAAAAATAGCCCATTTTTATGGATCAGAATTAATATTGTTAAAATTTCCATACTACTCAAAATCATCTATGGAAGCAATGTAATCTCTATCAAAATTCCAACATTTTTCTCAGAAATAGGAAAAATCTTAAAATTTGTATGGAATCACCAAAGACCCTGAATAGCTAAAGCAATTCTGAGAAAGAATAAACTTGGAGACATCACACAAAGCTATAGTGAATAAAATCAGACACAAAGACCAGTGGGAAAAAATTGACAGCCCAAAAATAAACTCTCACATACATAGTCAACTAATATTTGACACGGAGCCAAGAATACTCAGTGGGGAAAAACAGTCTCTTAAATAAATGGTTCTGGGAAAACTAGATGATTACATGAATGAATACCTTATACCACACACCAAAATTCCCTTGAAATGGATTAAAGACTTAAACATCAATAAAACTCTTATAAGAAAACAAAGGGGAAAAGTTCTGTGACATTGGTCTTCACAAAAATTTTTTGGTTGTGACCCCCAAAACACAAGCAATAAAAGGAAACATTAATAAGAGGAACTATAGCAAGCTAAAATGCTTCAGCCAAAGAAAAAGTCAACAAACTAAAAGACAACCTACTGAATGGGAGAAAATGTTTGCAAATCAAATACCCAGTAAGGGCTTAATATCCAAAATATATAAAGAATATAAATATATAATTTAATAGCCAAATTTTTTTGTTTAAAAAATGGAGAGAGGGACTGAACAGACATTTTCCCAAAGAAGACATACAAATGGTTAACTAGACACATGAAACATGAATAGATACATTGACATTACTAATCATCAGGAGAATGCAAATCAAAACCACAATTAGATATCACCTCACACCTGCTAAAATAGCTTTTATCAAAAAGACAAGAGAGAACAAGTATTCGCAAGGATGTAGAAAAAAGGGAACCCTTGTGCACTGTTGGAAGGAATGTAAATTAATGCAGCCACTATGGAAAACAGAATGGAGTTTTCTTTAAAAATTGTAAATAGAGGTGCTGTATGATCCAGCAATCCCACTTCTGGGTATATATCCAAAGGAAATTAAAACAGGATCTCAAAGAGATGTCTGTATTTTGATGTTCATTTCAGCATTATTCACAATATCTAAATTATGGAAACAACTTAAGTGTCTTTCAATGGATGAATGGATAATTATTCAGCCATGAGAAATAAGGAAATACTGCCATTTGCAACAATATGAATGGACCCTGAGGCATTATGCTGAGTGAAATAATTCAGATAGAGGAGGACAAATACTTTATGATCTCACTTATATATGGAATCTGGAAAAAACAAGCTCATAGAAACAGAGTAGAATTGTAGTTACCAGTGGCCTAGGGTGAGAGAAATGGGGAAAGGTTGGTCAAAGGATACATATTTCCAGTTAGAAGATGAATAAATTCTGGGGACATAATGTATAACATGGTGATTATAGTTAATAATACTGTATTATATACTTGGAAGTTGCTGAGAGGGGAGTTCTTAAATGTTCTGACTACAAAAAAGAAATGGTAATAATGGGACGTGGTGGAGATGTTAACGCTATGGTGGTAATCATTTTGCAATATATAAATGTATCAAATCAGCACACTGTTCATCTTAAACTTACACACTGTTATATGTCAGTTATATCTTAATTAACCTGTAAAACAAAAATTATCCTCAGTAGAAAGTACTAGAAAGATACTGCAGAAGGAAGGCAATTTTTCCTGGTTCTGTCTGGCATGCTTCTGTTTGCTTTTCCTTGCTCCTACAATATGACTGTTGGAGGGAGAGGACATCCAATAGTGCTTGGCTCCTGCCATGGGTCCTTCTATAAGCTTGACCCTGTCCCCTGTTTAGTGATCTGCTGTTATATCAATGGCCCCCAAAATGGCTTTTGTCTACTAGACCATAGATTGTTTATTTCTTCATATCAAGCTGATACCCATTAGCTCAAAGCCTGCTGGTCCCAAACTTAATTTTTTACACATCCATTTATTTTCAACATAACTAAGCAGTTTAGATGTTTAGAGCCTGCCTGTCTTGCATACCCCATGAAACTGCATCCAATATCTGCTAGTCACAGATATGATAAAGCCTGTGATTATAAACACCCCACACCACTGCTGCCCTTCATTGCTCTCTGACTCAGAGACTCCCATTTGTGCCGCTGAGCAATATTACCTAGATGTTAAGCTCCTTCTCTGATCTCTTTCACCTGGGAGTTCCCTTGTTCTCCTCCCCTTCTGGATGGTAGCTCTCATACCTTAGCCTCTGGATGGTCTCAGGCTGTTAATGGGCTTCTACTGCATGCAAACCTGTTCAAATAAAGCATGTGTGTGCTACTGCCACCTTGTGGTCATATCTTTTTCTTTGATCAGCTCCCCCAATCCTTCCAATCTCCTACACCCCCTCACAGCAGCAATTCCAACATAGACATTGACACCCCTGGCTGATGAACAGTCTCTTGACACCTAAGTTCCCACCTGCTCTTGTCTACTTGTTACTAGAAGGGACGTTCCAGCCTCACTCCAGCTGTACTTCAGAGGGGTGTTTCCTGCTTTAATAGCAATAGGGACTTAAAAACTATTTTCCCTTGGGCTGCAAACACACATTCTCTAGTGATTTCTGAACCCCAACCTTGGGGAGGAGCTCCCCTGCCAAGTTGAGTCCTTTCACTCTCCCCTAACTTTATGGTATTCTTGGAGTCCTCTTGGCCCTTTGTAGTTATTCCTCTGGCATAGTTTAAAATTCTTGATATTAACTCTTCTTTTTCCAATTCTGCATGGTTGCAATCTCCTGAATGGATCCTGCATATCTTTAGCCATTTCATATTGTCACCTCAACCCCTTAACAGCTCTAATGAATCTCCACCCTGACTTCTCCAGGTCTCACGGCTATTTTTGAATGTGAGGGACAGACATTGGAGGTGTGTTTTGTTAGTGTTTTCTGAGACCTGTCCCCTCTGTGCCTGCTCACTTATTTCACTCAACTTTAGCACTAGTCTAAGCTAGGAAGATGCTGGGAATATTAGATAGAAAGGATTTCTCAGTGTTCATTATGTACAAATGGCTCTTCCATTTCTCTCTCAAAGTTCAATGTGGCCACCGACCTGCCTTTTCAAACTCATCATTGTTACGATTCCATGAATTGTTTGAAGTCCAGGAAGGTGAGTTCCCATGGCAAGTGAGTATCCAGATCTCACGGAAACACCTCTGTGGAGGCTCAATCATAACATCAGTGGTGGGTTTTGACAGCTGCACATTGCTTCCCAAGAACCCTGTAAGTTTCTGAAGCGTTGTCTTAATTTACATCAAATCTTCTCTACCTTTTGTCTGGGCCGGGTAGCTTAACGGGTTAGTGCACAAGGCTTATGAACTCAGTTTGTTCCCATTGGCTTTGTACCAGAAAGTATCTTCTCTACACCCACTTTCTCCTTCTAAGTGAGCCATATCCAAAGGTTGACTTCTAGTTGTAGCTATGCACCCAGTAATGGAAAATAAGTACAAGTCTTCCCTTCTGCCCGCCACATGTGTAGACAATACACTGTATTTGTTCATTGTACACACACTCATGAACACCTACCATTGTGCTATTCCAAGTGTTGGTGATATAGTGGTAAACAAGACAGTCAAACTCTTTGTTGTCAAGGAATTCACATTCTATTATCTACCTATTCATTCCATTTCCTTGAGCCAGGAAATTTCCCTGGGCTGATTATTCACTAGCTCAGAGTCTGGGCTGCTGACTCCTGCCACTCTTGTCTCTAGCCACTCTCTAGGCCACTGCACATCCACTGCTTTGGATTTTTCAGTATTCAGTTGTAAATTGTACTGTTGATAAATTTGTCTACAAGTGTGAAATACAGTGTAAGTATTATTATAATTTGGAGTTATTATATTCATTTTTTAGGTTAGAAATAGCATTGGGAAATGTTACTGTGGTCATGGGAACCAGAATATTCAGCGACGTCCGCTTGGAGAGAAAGCAAGTGCAGAAGATAATTATTCACAAAGATTATAAACCACCCCACCTTGACAGTGATCTCTCCCTGCTCCTGCTTGCCACACCAGTAAAATTCACTAACTTCAAAATGCCCATCTGCCTGCAGAAGAAGGAAAGGATCTGGGACAGATGTTGGATGGCAGAGTGGGTGACAGCTTATGAATATGGTATGCGCCTTCCCTTAAAAATCCATAGAAAGCTTACATTTAGGTTTCCCTGGGCTAGAAAGCATGTTGCTCTGGAAGATTTTGGCCTCACTACTCTAACTTTGCGATCTTGAGCTAGCTAGCTCCTTCACCTTACTCACCTTTACCTTTTCTCATCTGTATAATGACAGCAATGTCACCCTCACATCCATTATGTGGATTAAATTAGATGCAATTGTACTTGTAAGGTCCCTAATGAAAGCCTGGAATATAGAAGAATCTCAAAACATGAGAGTTATCATTTTTTGGAGCCCAGAGGCCTTTAGAAAACCAGTTTGGATTCTTCCTCCATGGACTATTTTACAATGTGAACTTCCCCATATGTTTATCATTTGATGAAGTCCATGTTGACCATCATCCTGAGATAACTGAGCCAGTGATTCCCCAACCAATCTTTGTCATCAATGACTCCACTCCTTTCCCAGGTCACAAGGCTGGCCAAACAGGGAGAAACTCTGGGAGGGTGGGAGTAGGATGGGGGGAAGACCAGAAGTTCCTCTAGAATTAGTTGTTTACCTTCCACAAGTTGGCTCTTACAGGTGTGTCATTTTCCTGGTTCCTCCACTGGCCTGGCAGAGACATTGGACAACACTAAGAAACTGGGCTATTCTGAATCTCTGCACAAGGACCAAACATGGCTGTGGGGAGATGGGGGGGGCATGGAGAAAACTCATCCTATGTTTTTATGGCAGGAGCTGGTGCTAGGGGGGTTAGTAGGCTGTTCCAGAGGAAATGAGTTTCCCAAAAGGAATAAATATAAGCATAAATGAAGAATTCACTTATTGGATTGAGTGGAGCATTCCATTAGGTCACCTTTAAGGCCTTCCTACATTGTGATTTGCTAAGTGTTTGCATCATTCCATGACTTCAACCCTGATCATTCATAGGCTTGTCACCTTCAGTGGTTGATTTGGCACTCATTCTCACACTAGCTTCCTCATTTCCCAGACCAACATGACAACTTAAACATGTACCTGCAGAAGATGAGAGTGCTGCATATTAGCTGGAGAGAATGCAGCAAGAGGGTAGATCATCTCTCCAGGAACATGGTTTGTGCTTGGAAGGAACCAGGCACCAAAGGCAATTGCCAGGTACTTGGCCCCTGCCTCAGCCCCATCCTCCATATGCCCCTCCACTTTCTAGGTTCTCAGGAGAAAGCCCAGGAGTGAAGCCCCTAACCCATGCCACTAGGACCCTCTTATCCTGCCCTCTTGCTAGAGCTACTGTTGATTCCTTGCAGACTGTACCTTGTTCATTCTCTCATTCTCAGGGAGACAGTGGGGCACCTATGGTCTGTACTATCCATGGAACCCAGAGGCTCTTCCAAGTGGGTGTCTTCAGTTGGGGCATAAGATCTGGCTTCAGGGGGAGGCCTGGTATGTTTGTGTCTGTGACTCAATTTATTCCATGGATCCAGGAAGAGACAGAAAAGGAGAGAAAAGCCTACACCATCTCAGGAGCCTGGAGAAGCTCCCTGCCTCATGTTCCACAGTACCCCTTACTGTTGGGTTTGGGTTCTCAAATGTTGCTTGTGACCATATTTACTCGTGATAAATCAAATCACTAGGCTTTAGACCAACCCTCACTTCTCCTCCTCCTTTCTTCCCTCCCATCTTTACATAAGCATCAATGGAGCATAGACTATGAGTTAGCTTCTATGCTAGACCCTGGAAGTTAGACATTCAGCTCTCCCAAATATCACAAATCTAATGAATAAAGACAAAATACAACACTAAAAAGAGGTCTTTCATCACCCCAACATTTTGTGTTGTTAAGTAACTTCTTTTACTTCTCTTATGGAACACAATATAACCTAGCTAATGACCAGCTTTAATTCTGTCAGCTCAGTGCTTTACATAGACCCCCAACACAGAGAGCTCCCCATCTGAGGTACAAATGCTTTCATCTACTGGGCCATTTATGAAGGAAGGTCTATGGTAGAGTAATGATCAGGGGTTTCTTGTCCTGTTTGGAGTTGAAAGTGGGATGATTATGACTTGGGACTTAAAGACCACACCTTTCTTTCCCTCCCCTTAATATATGCAAATAAAAAGTTAGCATAATGAAGTGGCTTGGAGGAATCAGCAAAATCATCCCTTTCCATAGACATGGATAACTGAATAAGGGCCACTCTTGAGTAGCCAAAGTCATTACTCATAAAATGAGAAAGGATAAAAATTCAAGGCAAGAAAGTCAGAGAAAACAGAATAGCTTGTGTGGCCAGATTATAATACAAAGTATAAGAATTTGTTTTTAGAAAATTGTGAGACAATGTTTAAAGATCAGGGCTATAAAGTGAAATCAGGGACGAGTAATAGGGTCTTTTCTAGGTCCTTCCTTGGTTAAGTCTACCTGGCATAGACATGATCAGAATTAGCAGATGCAAAGAAGACAATCAACCACATGCAGTCCCACTGGAGTCCATAAGGAGAAACACATTAGTTCATTCAGATACCTTGTGAATACTGAACATGTATCAGGCACTGGAAAGGTATAAGGATGTAAATGATGTAAAGTTGATGTGTTCAAATGTGTATGAGTCACAATCATATGGCCACATCCAAATTTATGAATATTTTAAAGGGTCTCATAGTGATTAGTTTCATGGGATATTATTATTTTACTAAGAGTTCTCCAGAAAAATAGAAAAAAATTGTGTGTAGGGCAGGGGAGGGAGAAAACTAGAGCTTTATTTAAGAAACTGGGTGGGGGGAGAGCGCCTGGGTGGCTCAGTTGGTTAAGCATGTGACTTCGGCTCAGGTCATGATCGCAGGCATGTGAGTTCGAGCCCTGGGTACCACTTGTGAGTTCAAGCCCCACTTCAGGCTCTGTCAGCACAGAGTCTGTGTCTCCCTCTCTCTCTGCCCCTTCCCCTTCACACTCTGCCTCTCTCTCTCTAAAAAATAAATAAACACTAAAGAAAAAGAAAGATATTGGGGGACACCTGTTTGGCTCAGTTGGTTGGGCATCCATCCCTTGATTATAGCTCAGGTCAGTATCCCAGTGTAGTGGGATTGAGCCCACATCAGGCTCTGTGCTACATGTGGAGCCTACTTAAGATTCTCTCTCTATCTCTGTCTGTCTCTCTCTCTCTGACTCTCTCCTCTCTTCCTCCTCCCCTGCCCCTCTCCCCTGCTCTCTCTCTCTCTCTCTCTCTCTCAAATAAGTGAATAGAATAGAATAGAATAGAATAGAATAGAATAGAATAGAATAAATTGGCACATGCAATTATGGGGGCTGGTAAGTCTGAACTCTGTATGGGAGACCAGAAGACTAGAGGCCCAGGGAAAGATTGATGCTGCAGTCAGGAGTCTGAGGAAAGTCTGGAGGAATAATTCCTTTCTCCTCAGGGGACCTAAGTATTTTCTCTTAACTGATTAGATGAGTCCCATCCACATTATGTAAGGTAATCTGTTTTACTCAAAGTCTACTGATTTCAATGTTAATCAGATCTTTAAAAAACCAAAAACCTCCACATCAACATCTAGACTTGTGCTTTACCAAACAACTAGATACTATAAGGTACCCAAGTTGACAGATGAAATCATCACATTGATAAAGTGTCATCTCTTAGAGCTGCTGAGAAAAACATAATATAGGCTACTTCTCTTTGCAGTTCAACAAAATGTAACTCACACCAAATATTAAATGATAAAAAAGAAGGAATCTGAAATGCTCTTATAATACTAAAACACCACACTTCTTGATGCCATTTATCCTACAGATGGAGGGACTTGTGAGATCTTCTCTGTCATGCCATTGAGAGATACTTCCCTGTTCTGTTTCTAGTCTTCTCAGGCTATTATGCTTTCCCTGGAAGGTCCTTGGGGTTTGCATCTATGAGGTTACTCTTAATTTTGCTGCTTATATATTAGGACAGTGTTTCAGATACCCACTAGAATTAACCTGGATGTCTGGTAAAAATGCAGATTCCTGGACTTTATCTCAGGTTTACAAAATTAGGAGCTCTAGGGGTAAGGTTCAGGGCATATTCATTAAGAAGTTCTCTGAGTCATTCTTTTGAAATTTTTGTTTTTATTTTATTTTTATTATTATTTTTTATTTTAGAGAGAGAGTATGCGTGGGAAGGGGAGAGGGGAAGAGAGACAGAAAGAGAGAGAGAGAGAGAGAGGGAGGGAGGGAAGGAGGGAGAGAGAGAGAGAGAGAGAGAGAGAGTCTTAAGCAAGCAGGCTCCATGCTCAGTGCAGAGCCCAACACAGGGCTCAATCCCATGATCCTGGGACTATCACCTGAGCAGAAGTCAAGAGTCAGATGCTCAATTTATTGAGCCACCCAGGCACCTCAATTCTTCAAAAACATTTATTTTATTTTATTTTTAATTTTTTAAAATTTACATCCAAATTAGTTAGCATATAGAGCAACAATGATTTCAGGAGTAGATTCCTTAGTGCCCCTTACCCATTTAGCCCATCCCCCTCCTACAACCCCTCCTGTAACCCTCAGTTTGTTCTCCATATTTATGAATCTCTTCTGTTTTTTCCCCCTCCCTGTTTTTATATTATTTTTGTTTCCCTTCCCTTATGTTCATCTGTTTTGTCTCTTAAAGTCCTCGTATGAGTGAAGTCATATGATATTTGTCTTTCTCTGACTAATTTCACTTAGCATAATACCCTCCAGTTCCATCCACATAGTTGCAAATGGCAAGATTTCATTCTTTTTGATTGCCAAGTAATACTCCATTGTGTGTGTGTATATATATATATATATATATATATATATATATATATATCACATCTTCTTTATCCATTCATACATCGATGGACATTTGGGCTCTTTCCATACTTTGGCTATTGTTGATAGTGCTGCTATAAACAGGGGGGTGCATGTGCCCCTTCAAAACAGCACACTTGTATCCCGTGGATAAATGCCTAGGAGTGCAATTGCTGGTGGTAGGGTAGTTCTATTTTTAGTTTTTTGAGGAACCTCCATACTGTTTTCCAGACTGGCTGCACCAGCTTGCATTCCCACCAACAATGCAAAAGAGATCCTCTTTCTCCGCATCCTCCCCAACATCTGTTGCTGCTTGAGTTCTTAATGTTAGCCATTCTGACAGGTGTAAGGTGATATCTCATGGTGGTTTTGATTTGTATTTCCCTGATGATGAGTGATGTTGAGCATTTTTTCATGTGTTGGTTGGCCATCTGGATGTCTTCCTTGGAGAAGTGTCTATTCATGTCTTTTGTCCATTTCTTCACTGGATTATTTGTTTTTTGGGTGTTGAGTTTGATAAGATCTTTATAGATTTTGGATACAGACCCATTATCTGATATGTCATTTGCAAATATCTTCTCCCATTCTGTCGGTTGCCTTTTAGTTTTGCTGATTGTTTCCTTCGCTGTGCAGAAGCTTTTTATTTTGGTGAGGTCCCAGCAGTTCATTTTTGCTTTTGTTTCCCTTGCTTCCGGAGACGTGTTGAGTAATAAGTTGCTGCGGGCAAGATCAAAGAGGTTTTTGCCTGCTTTCTCCTTGAGGATTTTGATGGCTTCCTGTCTTACATTGAGGTCTTTTATCCATTTTGAGTTTATTTTTGTGTATGGTGTAAGAAAATGGTCCAGGTTCATTCTTCTGCGTGTTGCTGTCCAGTTTCCCCAGCACCACTTGCTGAAGAGACTGTCTTTATTCCATTGGATATTCTTTCCTGCTTTGTCAAAGATTAGTTGTCCATACGTTTGTGGGTTCATTTCTGGGTTTTCTATTCTGTTCCATTGATCTGAGTGTCTGTTCTTGTGCCAGTACCATACTGTCTTGATGATTACAGCTTTGTAGTACAGCTTGATGTCTGGGATTGTGATGCCTCCCGCTTTCGTTTTCTTTTTCAAGATTGCTTTGGTTATTTGGGGTCTTTTCTGGTTCCATACCAATTTTAAGATTATTTGTTCTAGCTCTGTGAAGAATGCTTGTGTTATTTTGATAGGGATGGCATTGAATACATAGATTGCTTTGGGTAGTACCAACATTTAAACAATATTTGTTCTTCCTATCCAGGAGCATGGAATCTTTTTCCTTTTTTTTTTTTGTGTCTTCTTCAGTTTCTTTCATAAGCTTTCTATAGTTTTCAGTGTATAGATTTTTCACCTCTTTGGTTAGATTTATTCCTAGGTATTTTATGATTTTCTTGTGCAACTGTAACTGGGATCGATTCCTTGATTTCTCTTTCTGTCGCTTCATTGTTGGTGTATAGGAATGCAACCGATTTCTGTGCATTAATTTTATATCCTGCAACTTTGCTGAATTCATGAATCAATTCTAGCAGTTTTTTGGTGGCATCTTTTGGGTTTTCCATATAGAGTATCATGTCATCTGTGAAGAGTGAAAGTTTGACCTCCTCCTGGCCAATTTGGATGCCTTTTATTTCTTTGTGTTGTCTTGTTGCAGAGGCTAAAACTTCCAATACTATGTTGAATAACAGTGGTGAGGGTAGACATCCCTGTCTTGTTCCTGACCTTAGGGGGAAAGCTCTCAGTTTTTCCCCATTGAGGATGATATTCTCATTGGGTCGTTCATATATGGCTTTTCTGATCTCGAGGTATGCTCCTTCTACCCCTACTTTCTTGAGGGTCTTTATCAAGAAACAATGCTTTATTTTGTCAAATGCTTTCTCTGAATCTTTGGAGAGGATCATATGGTTCTTGTCCTTTCTATTATTGATGTGATGAATCACGTTAATTGTTTTGCAGCTATTGAACCAGATCTGCATCTCAGGTATAAATCCTGCTTGGTTGTGGTGAATAATTTATTTATTTATTTATCTATTTTTGGGACAGAGAGAGACAGAGCATGAATGGGGGAGGGGCAGAGAGAGAGGGAGACACAGAATCAGAAACAGGCTCCAGGCTCCGAGCCATCAGCCCAGAGCCTGACGCGGGGCTCGAACTCACGGACCGCGAGATCGTGACCTGGCTGAAGTCGGACGCTTAACCGACTGCGCCACCCAGGCGCCCCTAATTTTTTTAATGTATTGTTGGATCTGGTTGGCTAGTATCTTGTTGAGGATTTTTGCATCCATGTTCATTAAGGAAATTGGTCTATAGTTCTCCTTTGTAGTGGAATCTCTGTCTGGTTTTGGAGCCAAGGTAATGCTGGCTTCATAGAAAGAGTTTGGAAGTTTTCCTTCCATTTCTATTTTCTGGAACAGCTTCAAGAGAATAGGTGTTACTTCTTCCTTAAATGTTAGGTAGAATTCCCCTGGAAAGCCATCTGGCCCTGGACTCTTGTTTTTCGGCAGATTTTTGATTATGAATTCAATTTCCTTACTGGTTATGGGTCTGTTCAAATTTTCTATTTCTTCCTGTTTCAGTTTTGGTAGTGTATATGTATCTAGGAATTTTTCTATTTCTTCCAGATTGCCCATTTTGCTGGCATATAATTGCTCATAACATTCTCTTATTATTGTTTTTATTTCTGCTGTGTTGGTTGTGATCTTTCCTCTTTCATTGTTGATTTTATTTATTTTGGTCCTTTGCTTTTTCTTTTTGATCAAACTGGCTAGTGGTTTATCAACTTTGTTAATTCTTTCAAAGGACCAGCTTCTGGTTTCATTGATCTGGTCTACATTTTTTTTTTTTCGTTTGTTTCAATAGCATTAATTTCTGCTCTAATCTTTATTGTTTCCTGTCTTCTCCTGGTTTGGGTTTTATTTGCTGTTCTTTTTCTACCTCCTTAAGGCATAAGGTTAGGTTGTGTATCTGAGATCTTTCTTCCTTCTTTAGGAAGGCCTAGATTGCTATATACTTTCCTCTTATGCCCACCTTTGCTGTGTCCCAGAGGTTTTGGCTGTGTTATCATTTTCATTGGTTTCCATATACTTTTTAATTTCCTCTTTAACTGCTTGGTTACCCCATTCATTCTTTAATAGGATGTTCTTCAGTCTCCAAGTATTTTTTACCTTTCCAAATTTTTTCTTGTGGTTTATTTCGAGTTTCATAGTGTTGTGGTCTGAAAATATGCATGGTATGATCTCGATCTTCTTGTACTTACTTAGGGCTGTTTTGTGTCTCAGTATATGGTCTATTCTGGAGAACATCCTGTGTTCACTGGAGAAGAATGTATATTCTGCTGCTTTAGGGTGAAATATTCTGAATATATCTGTAAGTCCATCTGGTCCAGTGTGTCATTCCAAGCCATTGTTTCCTTGTTGATTTTTTGATTAGATGATCTGTCCATTGCTGCCAGTGGGGTGTTGAAGTCTCCTACTATTATGGTGTTACTATTGATGAGTTTCTTTATGTTTGTGATTAGTTGATTTATTATATATTTGGGTGCTTTCACATTTGGTGCATAAATGTTTACAATTGTCATGTCTTCTTGGTGGCTATACCCCTTGATTATCATATAATGCCTTTCTGCATCTCTTGATACAGTCATTATTTTAAAGTCTAGATTGTCTGATATAAGGATGGCTACTCTGGCTTTCTTTTGTTGACCATTAGCATTGTAGATGGTTTTCCGTCCCCTCATTTTTGATCTGAAGGTGTCGTTAGGTCTAAAGTGGGTGTCTTGTAAACAGCATATAGATGGGTCTTGTTTATTATCCATTGTGTTACCCTATGTCTTTTGAGTGGAGCATTGAGTCCACTGATGTTTAGAGTGAGTACTGAAAGATATGAACTTATTGCCAGTATGATGCTTGTAGAGTTGGAATATTTGGTGGTGTTCTCTGGTCCTTTCTAATCTTTGTTTCTTTTGGTATGTATGTATGTATGTATTTCTATATACATATATCTTTTTTTCATCTTTTCTCCCCTCAGAGAGTCCCCCTTAAAATTTCTTGTTGGGATGGTTTAGTGGTCACAAACTCCTTTAATTTTTGTTCGTCTGGGAAACTTTTTATCTCTCCTTCTATTTTGAATGACATCCTTGCTGGATAAAGAATTCTTGGCTGCATATTTTTCTGATCCAGCACACTGAATATATCCTGCCACTCCTTTCTGGCCTGCCAAGTTTCTGTGGATAGGTCTGCTGCAAACCTGATCTGTCTTCCCTTGTAGGTTAGGGACTTTTTTTCCCTTGTTGCTTTCATGATTCTCTCCTTGCCTGAGTATTTTGTGAATTTGACTATGATATGCCTTGTTGATGGTTGGGTTTTGTTGAATCTAATGGGGGTCCTTTATGCTTCCTGGATTTTGATGTTTGTGTCTTTCCCCAGGTTAGGAACATTTCCCGCTATGATTTGCTCACATAACCCTTCTACGCCTATTTCTGTCTCTTCCTCTTCTGGGACCCCTCTGATTCTGATGTTGTTCCTTTTTAATGAGGAACTGATTTCTTTAATTCTTAAATCGTGCTCTTTTGCCTTAATCTCCCTCTTTTTTTCTGCTTCATTATTCTCTATAAGTTTGTCCTATGGCTGATTCTCTGTTCTGCCTCAGCCATCCTTGCCACCACAGCATCCATCCGTGTTTGCAGCCCAGTTATAGCATTTTTTTTTAAATTTTTTTTAACGTTTATTTATTTTTGAGACAGAGAGAGACAGAGCATGAACGGGGGGTGGGGGGGCAGAGAGAGAGGGAGACACAGAATCAGAAGCAGGCTCCAGGCTCTGAGCCATCAGCCCAGAGCCCAATGCGGGGCTCGAACCCACGGACCATGAGATCGTGACCTGGGCCGAAGTCGGACGTCTAACCGACTAAGCCACCCAGGCGCCCCAGTTATAGCATTTTTAACTTCATTCTGGCTATTTTTTACTTCTTTTATCTCTGCAGAAAGCGATTCTAATCTATTTTCAACTTCAGCTAGTAGTCCTATTCTTGTGATTCTAAATTCTGGTTCAGACATCTTGCTTGTATCTATGTTGGTTAAATCTCTGGCTGTCGTTTCTTCATGCTCTTTCTTTTGGGGTGAATTCCTTCATTTTGCCATTTTGTACAGAGAAAAGGAATTAATGAGGTAGAAAAATTAAAATAAAAAAATTTAAATTAAAAAAACATTAAAATTAAAAAATTAAACACACACACACACAAATTGAATAAATGATGCTAGATCCTACATGTGTTTTGGTGTGGGTGTTGAAAGTGGCTTGACAGATTAGAGAAAAAAAGGGAGTGGATGAAAAAAAAGGAAATCGTTGGAGACTTTGAAAACAATGTACACTGAAGTATACTAAAATGAGATGATGGGAGTAAAATAGAATTTGAAAAAATTTACACAAAAGTAAAGAATATAGTATCAAAAAATTAAAGAAAAATATTTGTAATAGAAATTGAAAATAAAAATGAATTTTTTCTTTTTCTATATTCAAGAAAAAGAAAAGAAACTAAAAAGAGAAAAAAAGAAAAAGAAAAAAGAAAAAAAGGAAAT
Source organism: Panthera pardus (assembly GCF_024362965.1). NCBI lineage: Eukaryota > Metazoa > Chordata > Mammalia > Carnivora > Felidae > Panthera > Panthera pardus. The sequence goes on along the minus strand of NW_026526688.1, from coordinate 51,590,459 downwards.
CGTTTGAAAATTTGAAAAGTGAATACACTGTAGTAGACTAAAATAAAATGATGGACGTAAAATAGAATTTGAAAAAATTTACACAAAAGTAAAAAATACAGTAAAAAAATTGTAAATAAATAAATAAATAAATAAATTTAGTAAAATTTTTTTACTAAAGTAAAATTTGCTAAAGTTTACTAAAATTTACTGAAATTTTACTAAAGTAAAATTTATTTACTAAATTTATTTAGTAAATAAATAAATAAATAAAATTATTTATTTAAAATAAAAATGAATTTTTATTCTGTGTATTCAAGAAAAGAAGTGAAAAAGAGAAAGAAAAAAAAAAGAAAATCAAATAGATGGACCTGCTAACAGATTGAAATAGGACTGAAATTCCTTCGTTTTCCCCTTGAAGTCAGACTATGAAGTGCTTTATAGTCCGTAAACTAAATAGGTGGTGAGACTTGTCTTCATGAAGAGCGAGGTTGGCCCAGTTGGGCAGGGCTCAGTGCAATGGCTCTGTTCTTTACTAGATGGCACTGCTAGCCTACTGGGGTGGATTGTTGTGAGGCTCACAGGTGCATATGCGCATGCGTGGGAGTGGTGAAAATGATGTCACCCATGTACCCAGTCTGTTCTGGATAGCAATCGCGTACCTTTCCTCTGTCTTTAGCTCTCTTCCACTCCCCCCTTTTTCACTCTTCATGACCAAGCCCCAGGCAATACCTCTCTCCTGAGTTTTGTCTCATATGCGGCTGCCTTCCCTGGCCCCTTACTTCCAAAGGACTGTGGCTTTGACCTGTTCTACCCCTCTGTGGGAGGGTCTCACCGAGCAATGGCTGAATGAACAATGGCCAAGTGTCGGCTGCACCCAGGAAAGCTTGCGGGACCCTGCTGCTGCAAGTGCCCTGAGACTGTGGCCAGGTGCCAGCCTGCCCTGGAAGAAGTTCATGAGACAGTGTAGCAGCAGCGTTTCAGGGATTATGGGAAATCACAACACACATCTGACACCAGGCTTCACCCTTAATGACTTTGTTCCAGCACCAGTCTGGATGTTCTCTGGGGTCTGCTGGGACCAGGTAGCTTCAACAGTCTCTACCAAATGTCCTTCCAGCAGTGGAACCGCTTTTCCCTGTGTGGCCCGAGAAACTCCCAGACCCCACTCTGTTCCTGGGGATTCGCCCTTCCCACCAGAGCACCGCCAGGTTTTGAGCTGTGGAGTTGCAGCCTTTGTGCTCCCCTTGTTTATAATCTTAATGGAATTTCAACCCTCTCTTTCTCCTTTCTCCCTTTTTAGTTTAGTCCCTGCGGCTGTTTTGAATTTTCTACTTTCTCTCCAGCTGCTTTTGGGTAGGGGTGCTTTTTCTGTATTCTTCCCCTGGTCTCCCTCCTCTCCACCCACAAAAGTGGCTCCTTGCCTGCCCCGGCTTCTCTCTCCCCAAGTTCACCTCTCTGCGCCATGTACCTGCTGAATTCTGTGGTTCAGGTTGCGCAGATTGTTGTGTAATCCTCCAATCAGTGTTCTAGGTATGCAGGATGGTTTAATGTTGGTCTGGCCCTATTTAATGTACAGAAGACACACAAAAAACTTCCAAGCTGTTCCGCCATCTTGGCTTCTCCTATTATTGTTGAGTTTTAAGTGTACTTTGTATATTTTGGCTATCTGTCTTTTATCAGATGTTTGTTTTGCAAAGATGTCTACTTCCCCTCCCCCAGGCTGTGAGTTGTTTCATTCTCTTAACAGTGTCTTTTGCATTAGTTTTTAATCTTACTCAAGTCCATTTTAATCAATATTTTTTCTCACAGATCATGCTTTTGGTGTACCTTAAATGTAATCACTGAACCCAAGGTCACCTAGGATTTCTTATATTTTATCTTCTAGGAATGTTAAAATTTTGCATTTTACATTGATGCTTATGATCCATTTTGAGATAATTTTTGTGAGAGGCATAAAGTCTGTGTCTAGATTCAGTTTTTTGGTATTTTTGATATTTTTGTATTTTTTGAATGTCCAGTGTTTCCAGCAACATTTGTTGAAAAGACTCTCTTTTCTTCATTAAATTCTGTTTGCTCCTTTTTCAATACTAGTTGACTGTATTTGCATAGATCTATTTCTGTTCCATTGGTCTATTTGTCTACTCTTCTGTCAATACTACACTGTGCTGATTACTGTAGCTTTGCAGTAAGTCTTAAGTCCAGTAGTCTCCATTTTTCAACTTTGTGTATTGCCTTTCCAATTAAATTTTAGAAACAGATTGTCAATATTTACAAAAGAACTTCCTTGGATTTTGATTTGAATTGTGTTGAATCTATAGATTAAGTTGGGAAGAACTGAAATTTTGACACTATTGAATCTTGCTATCCACATATAGGGGATATCTCTTCATTTTATATATTTTATGTTTCTTTGATTTCTTTAATCAGAGTTGTGTAGTTTCAAAGGTTGAATTTGAATGTTAAACTAACTTTGCATTCCTAGGCTAAACTCCAATTGACTGTGTTTATTTTCCTTTTTATATATTGTTTGATTCAATTAACTAAAATCTTGCTTAAGATTTTTACATCTATGCTGGTGAGGGATATTGATCTGAAGTTTTCTTGTAATTGTCTAATTTTGATACCAGGGTAGTGCTGACCCTCATATAGAACGAGTTGGGAAATAATCCCCCCTTTTCAACTTTCTAGTAGAGTTTGTATTGAATTGGTATTATTTCTTCCATAAATGTTTTGTAGACTTCACCAGTGGGGTCATCTGGACTTGGCAGTTTCTTTGTTGTAAGATTTTTAAGCACAAATTTCATTTCTTTAATAGATATAGAGCTATTCAGATTATATATTTATTCTTGAGTGAGTTTTGGCAGTTTGGTAATTTGTATTTTTCAAAGAATTTGTCTATTTCCATCTAAGTTGTCAAATTTCTTGGCATAAAGTGTTTTCATAATGTTATCTTTTAAATATCTGTATGACCTTTATTTTCCTTTTAACATATGTCTTTTTAACATAAGATGTTGGTGATTTGTGCCATCTGTCTCTCTCTCTTTTTTCCTGATCAGTCTGACTATAGGTATATCAATTTTATTGATCTCACAGAATCAGGCTTTGGTTTACTCATTTTCTCTACTATTTTTCTATTTCATTTTTGATATCATATTTATTATTTCCTAGTTTTTACTTTTATGGATTTTCACTTGCTTGTTTCTAATTTTATAAATTGGAAGCTGAGTTCACTGGTTTGAGACTTTTGTCACTCTCTAATATAAAGATTTAGTACTATAGGTTTCCCCTAAATAATGTTTTAGCATGTTTCCCCAAATTTTAATATGTTGTAGTTTCATTTTCAGTCAGTTCAAAATGCATTCTATTTTTTCTTTTGGTTTATTCTTTGACTTGTGAGTTATGTAGAAGTGTGTTATGTGGTTTCTAAGTATTGGGCTATTTTCCAGATATTATTGTGTTATTGATTTCTAATTTAATTCCACTGTGGTCATAGCACATACATTTTGTATAACTTCAATTATTTAAAATTCATTGATACTATTTTTATAATCCAGAATATAGTCTATGTTGACAAATGCTCTGGGGTGATTGGGGGGAAAATGTATTTTGTCACTGGCCAACTGACCAAGTTGGTTGATCATATAGTTAATGCCTTTCATATAGAAATTTTTCTTCTGTCTACGTATTTTACCAATTATTGAGACAGGAGTATTGCAATCTGTGACTAAAATTTTCTATTTCTTCTTGCAATTCTATCAGTTTTTGTTTTGGATCTCTTAAAGTTGTTAGATGCACAGGGTTTATGACTGTTATTCCCTCTTAATTGGTCACTTTTTAATTATGAAATAACTTTTACTCTGGCTAAATTCTTTGCTCTAAAATCTACTTTCTCTAATAGTAATATAGCCACTCTATCTGTATTTTGACTAGTTTTAGAATGGTATAACTTTTCCCATTCTTTTACTTTTAATCAATTTCTGTCTTTATATTTGAAGTGACTTAATTGTAAACAGGATATAGTTGGGTGTCACTGTTTTACCCAAATTTGGCCACATTTACATTTTAATTGATGTATTTAAACCATTTATATTTAATGTGAATAATGATATGATTGGTTTAAGTCTAGCATCTTGCTATGTGTTTTCTATTTGCACAATTTGTTTTTCCTTTCTTTGTCCTTTTTAAAATGCTTCTTTTGAGTTAATTAAGTATTTATTATGATCCCATTGTATTATCTTTCTTTGATCACTAGCTAGAACTCTTTTTTAAAAATTTTATTTTAGTGACTGATTTAATGTTTATAGTAGGAGTTGGCAAACTATGGCCTGTGGGTCTGTTTCTGTAAATCAACTATTACTGGAAGGCATCCACACCCATTCATTTACATTGCATATGGCTCCTTTCAAGCTAAAACAGTGAAAGTGGGGCATTTGTGATAAATACTATATGGCCCACAAGTCTAAACTATTTACTATCTGCTCTTTAAAGAAAAATTTGCTACCCTGGCTTACAGTATCCATCTTTAACTTATGGCAGACTACTGTTATATAATATAACAATTCATATTTAGTATAAAAATCCTTATAATAGTACACTTCTTCCCCTCACCTTTAACCCCTATTCTATTGTTGTCATACAATTTGCTTATTTATGTTATAAACCAGAGAGGGAGGGAGAGAGAGAGAGAGACAGAATGGTTTCTAATTCTGTTTAAATAGTTATCTTTTAAAGAGAGAAAAATACAAAATCATGCGCTATCATTTAGCAGTATTCACAGTAGCTGATATTTGAGAACAATCAGTTTATTGCTTTAATGGAGTCAAAATGTAGGGATGAACATACTTTCTTCTTAGCTTCTTTGCTTCAGTCTTTCCTCATCTATGCCCACCCTCATCATTGATAAGATGGGGGTGAAGGTACTTTCTGGAAAAACTTTACTTTCCTTATCTATGGCATTCGATGGGATGAGGGTGGGGATATTTTCTGGAAAGAACTTCAGACTGTGCTCAGGGTTTACTCCTGGGTAACTTTAAATCTTCTTTTGTAATGGGAGATAAGTAGACAGTTCTAAATCTCATGTAAGAATGGTTGTGCTACATGTATATGAATAAATCATTTTGCAGTATGAAGTCTTCTGTATACTAAGAGAGGCACAGGTATCATGTATTAAAGGCCAGGAAGGAGAGAGACTTTCCTGAAGTATGTGTTGCTTTCAGGATAGGTGGAATATGAAAATGGACATTATTTGGGGGATGATATTTAAGAAGATGACCCAAAAGGAAATATTAGGGTTTTGTAGAAGCTGTAGCTTCTCTAAGAGAGGCTTATTCATACTTTATTATGTCATTAAATAGGGGAGCTCTTAAGTTGAAGTAATGGATCTTTATTTAAATTGGATAACAGACATTTGCCCAAATGTTTTATTTTATACACATTTCTCAAAGGCTTATGATATCCTAAACCTTTTCTTAACTCAAACTTTTTGACAGTAACTCTGAATATTCCTGGTGTAGCCCACAAATCCCATATCTCCACTGCTGTCTCCATTTCGTTTACCAGGCTTGACCACACTGATCTTTTCATTCTTTTAATGGGCTATGTTCTTTTTCTCCTCCAGAGCCTTTCCACAAGCTTGTCCTTTGCCTGAAGCATTCTTTACACCAGTCTTCCCTATGCTAACTCCTACTTATTAGCCAGGTCTCATTTCAAACTTCACTTCTTCAGAGAGAACCTCCCTGCCCACTCAGTATAAAATAATTTCCCTCCTACCCTTAGTTCTTTTATACACTCTCATGCTTGTTGTGTCAGACTGAATTATTGGCCCTGTCCTTCATCCCTTCCTGTGTCAATACCTTTTTCACTTACCAGGGGGAAAGTGAATACTCTGGGGGAAAGAAGAATACTCAGATCTTTCAAAGACTGTTGGATAAGTCATCGGAGATGATACTGTTACTAGGGACCCAAAATGTCATTATGGCCTCCCTGTTATAGTCCTGGCCAAGTCTGAGTCAAAGTGGGTATAACAGATTTATGGACCCCAACCAATAGATTCATTTTCCTGGTTTCTGGGTGCAAACAAAAGTGGTTGTACTTAATAGCCAGCAGAATCCTTCTATTCATTCTCTGGAACCTTTATTTATAGTTTTAAAAAAACCTGATAATACCCCTATTGATCAAGATAGTTGCCATAGTTTGGGCTCCCTAGGACACAGACTATGAGACTATGCAAGAGATTTATTAGGGAGTGCATTCAAGATAAACACCAGCAGAAGGAAGGAAGCAGGAACAGATAAAGGAAAACTTGGGCTGTGATACAATTTCAGCGAAGGCTTCAGCAACTCCATGAGGTCCTCTGAAGCTGGGATCACCTTCCACAGTTTTCCAGGTGAGGAAGCTGGAATTTTATATGCCCTGCATTGATCAGTCATTCAATGTGGGGTTCCTTTGGAAAATAATCATGACCTTGGGTGAAGAGGCTCTGTTCAGCCACAGCAATTCCCAAAGAGACTTGACAGTCGAGGAAATAAGTCAAAGAGATTCCTGAAGGGGGAATTTGAGCATCACATCACAATGTCCACTACGGTAGTTAACGAGAAGTAGTACTGCATCCTAGGTGGAATTGCCAATATCAGTGCCTTTCAGTTCACAGATACGGTCTCTGCAGAAATCCAGATGAATCATGGCAGACAATGATGTACTGCCATACATTTTATCAATTGGCAGCCCCAATTGAGCTGTTATGCCTCATGTGGCATCGTTATTACATTGTACATAGTATGCAGTTATTGATCTGGAAAATGCCTTCTTTGCCATTTCCTCTGAGAAGGAAGATTAAAATTGGTTTGCATTGACTCCAGGTCCAGAAGTATAGTAGCTCATATCCACTGTCTTGGCCCAAGACCATGTTAATTGTCTTGCTCTCTGTCACAAATAAAGTATCACATTAACCTACTATATTGATGTCATCTTGCTTATCAGACCTGGGAAATAGGAAGTAGAAAGTACTTTGAATGCCCAGATGAGACATATCACTCCAGAGGATGAAAGATAAAGATTCAGTGGCCTGATACATTGGTAAAGCTTTTAGGGGTCCAATGATCTGGACATCCTCGGGGAATCCACTCTAAGAGAAGGGACAACCTATTGCACTGTACACCTCCTATCACTGCTCCTATCACCAGCAGTTGGTGGGTCCTCCTTAGATTTTGTAGATAGCATATAATATAGTTGAAAATAATGATCCAACCCATTTATCAGTGCCTCAAAAGGTTTTCAGTTGATTGTGGGGCTCAAAGCAAGGGAAGATATTGCATTGAGTTCAAGATGCAGTACAAACTGACCTGTCACTTTGGTCATATGGTCAATAGATCCAATGGCCCTGGATCCAATTTTGAATGGCCCTGAAGGCTCATTTTCTTCCTGTTTTGGGGAGCTCAACAGAGACCTGGGTTAGTAGGTCTGAGTTAGCTCAATGAGGAAGAAGCTAACTCTTTAATGGGCTACTAAACTCCTAAAACTCCTCTTTTCAAACAAGGTCACTTTTCAACCCATGAAGCTTCCAATGTTACATAATCCCAGAGATGTTCCTTGCTTTCCCCCATTCTGTAAAAATGTAGATAATTATGGTCATGGAACTCCTCTCTCCTGGAACACTAACCATACTATTTACTGTGTCCAGCCTAAAGTAATGAGGGTTCAGGGGATTGTATGTATTCTAATACTTCTCCACTATAAGTTCCCCACCCCAGTCTAGTATCTGTGTGTGCTCATGTTACTACGGTAGATATGGACATTGTAGGGAGTCTCTGTCAAGCCAGAACAGGAGAATTGTAGACTGTTATGGATCTGAAGCAATTTGCCTCTTGCAGCAGAGAATTTGTAAAACAATTCCTGCTGTGCTACGGAGTCCTAGTAGAGAGTGAGCACCTAGCCTTGGACACCAAGTAAGTACGAGACAAGAACTTCCTATCGTAACCTACCAATTCACATGGTTTGGCAGACCAGAAACACTCCATCTTCTGATGAAACTTCAGGATTGAGCTCAAACAAGTCTAAGTAACATGAACAGGTTACTTGTGTCTTTATGTCACCTACCTCTGTTGCAACAAAACTGCTCTCTCAACTTATATATTGACTTAATAAGAAGCCCTATGCCAGATGATGACAGAGGAAAAACCCTCAGTCCTCATTCCACAGAGGGCCCTGAAGATGGACTTAGGCTGCAATACAGACCTGCTCAGGGCTGGCCTTGACGTGACAAGGAGGGGAAATAACCCTGTGGGCAGAGCTTTGAATAGTACACTTGGTCATCTCCTTTGTATGGAGAAATAGTGTTAAGTAAGGCCTCTTGGGCAGTGGTGAATAGCTTAGCTTGCTGGTCAAGGGCTTGGAAAAGGCAAGATTGAAATACCTAAGGTAAAAAGGTCTAGGTCTAAAAAGGTCTAGGTCTAAAAAGGAGGTGGATGGACCTGAGGAGAAACTTTTGTGCTTCACATAAATGCGCACTAGAGAGTATTCACTGCAGTGGAGATTCTAATCAATACAGGGAATCAATGCCTATGATGGTATCCTGAGTAACCCACAGTATGGAGTATCGTGGCCTAGAACACACACATGCGTGTATGTGTGCACACACACACGTGCAAACACACACACACACACACACACCTGAAGCTAAAGTTTCATGAAATGTTACATATCTTTCCTATATGCTAGTTACCCCCCACTAAGTTGATACCATGACTCAATAATAGGATGTGAAATGTGAATCACCATTTGAAAAACACTGATGGAAATCAATCCTAACCTTCCTTTTACATTTAAGGAAACTGAGCTCCAAAGAAGGCAAGGCTTGTGGTGCCTGGGTGGCTCAGTCAGTTAAGCGTCCAACTGTGGCTCAGGTCATGATCTCACAGCTTGTGAGTTCAAGTCCTGCGTCAGGCTCTGTGCTGACAGCTCAGAGCCTGTGCTGACAGCTCAGAGCCTGGAGCCTGGTTTGGATTCTGAGTCTCATTCTCTCTATTTCTGCCCCTCCCCCACTTGTGCTCTGTCTCTGTCTCAAAAACAAAGGCAAAGTTTTGTTAAACATCATTAGCAAATGCAGGACTAAAATTCATGTTTCCTGACTCTCAGATCAATTTCATTTTTTGGCATCTTTCTCACATTTGTTAAAGGAAATAAAAAAGAAACATTTTTGAGGTGATAAGGGCTACAAGAAAATTTGAAAAAATTTCTTTTTAGCAAACATCTAAAAATGAAGGCTAAAATTCAACAAACATCCTTCAAAGTGCATACCGATCCCATAAGAAAGTAAGGAAAAGTTTAGGAAGTCAAACACAAAACAGAAGGAGTCCAGAGTTGTTATCCAGAATTAAAGGCCAACAAGAGGTCTAGAGAATTACATTATATGAACAGGTTGCATAAATCTAGACTCTTGAATTTTAATGGTCCTGTGGGGGATAAAGACTTGAGCTTTTGGAAGGTAAGTTGTATGAACTGAGAACCATTTGCAAAGAAAGGACACTTACAGCGACACTTAAAGAATGGACACTTATAAGCTCAGGGAAAGTGTAGGCTAGGAAAACAAAAAAACTCCTCTGGCAAAAGATTGTTCTTTGTTTTAGCTTCAGTAACAGATGGGGAAGGGTTATCAGAGAAATGGTAAACATGACCCTATCCTCGTAAGTGTGTTACAGCTCCAAGTTAACTTTGTACATAGCCCAGAAAATACCAAAGTGAAAAATTAAAGTGGTCCCAGTTGTGTGTATCCCAGGAAATCTCTCAGAAAGAAGAACGACTCTCCTCTAGAGACTTGTATGTTCAGCATAGGTAGGGCTGCCAGATAAGATGCATGTCACAGGGGCGCCTGGGTGGCGCAGTCGGTTAAGCGTCCGACTTCAGCCAGGTCACGATCTCGCGGTCCGTGAGTTCGAGCCCCGCGTCAGGCTCTGGGCTGATGGCTCGGAGCCTGGAGCCCGTTTCCGATTCTGTGTCTCCCTCTCTCTCTCTGCCCCTCCCCCATTCATGCTCTGTCTCTCTCTGTCCCAAAAATAAATAAAAAACGTTGAAAAAAAATTAAAAAAAAAAAGATGCATGTCACAAAGTTAAATTTGAATTTCAGATAAACCATGAAAAAATGTTTCAGTATGCAGCATGACATATCTGAGAAATACACACAAAAGTATTAGTTGTTTATCTGAAAATCAAACTTAACTAGGTATCTTGTTTTTTCCCCCTAAACTGGCAGCTCTAATCAGAGTTCCTTACAGATGCCCACAGATTAAGTTTAGCCAGTCATGAGTTCAAAATGCAAAGTTGCTGAACTCATATAGGAAACAAGCCACCATGAGAAAGAGCAGGAAAAACAGAAGATTGTATACCTAAAGCCTTCAGATATTTAAGTTATTAGATAATGAATATAAATAATTACATTACAAAAAGGAAGGAATTGAAAACTTGAGACTACAAACAAAATACTACAAAAAATGGCCAGGCAAAATCAAAAAAGAATCAAATAGAATTTATGGAAATAAGTAGAATCAGTTGGGGCACCTTATTGGTTAAGCATCTGACTTTGGCTCAGGTCATGATCTCATGGTTTGAGAGGTCAAGCCCTACATTGGGTTCTGCACTGGTGGTGCGGAACCTGCTTGGGATTCTCTCTCTCCTCCTTCCCCACTTCCCCACTTGTGCTGTCTCGCTCATTCTCTTAAAATAAACAGACTTTAAAAAAAGTAAAAAGAAAAAAGAAATAGAATCAGTAAACCAGTAGATGGATCTAAAGAAATTATGTGGAATGCTAAAAAACCAAAACAACACATGAGAAATGTGAGAAAAAAGTTACAAAACAAGGAGGATAAAGTGAAAGGCTCTAACATATGGCTACTGAAGTTTTCAGAAGAAGAGAATAGAAAAGATGGAGAAAGGGAAATAGTTGATGAATCAAATGACCAAGAATTTTCTGTAATTGATGAAAGAAATTAATCCACCAATTCAGGAAAGCTCAAACCTGCAGCAGAATTTATAGACAAACACATTTTAGTGAAATGGCAAAATAACAGAGAGAGAGAAAATCTTAAAATCAGCACAGACAAGAGAAAATGTACTTATAAAAATACAGCAAACCGGTAGACTTCTCAACAGCAACAATGGAAGCCTAAAGATAATGGAATCACCAATGTGCTGAGAGAAAATAACCACCATATTTAAATTGTTGACACCAAAAAGTATTTAAATTGTTGACAACCAAAATCATTAATGTAAAACAGATTTTAAAAATGGTTTATCATTAATAGATCTTCACTAATATTTTTTAATATTTAAAAACATATAATTTAAAACTTAGAAGGTATTTATGTAGGTATATCTACAGCATCACAGTGTGTAATAAAAAATTAGAGAAAAACATAAATGCTCATCATCAGAGGCACAAATAACTAAGTTTTAGTATAGCCATACAACAGAATACCATTTAGGTGATAACATACAGGAACTAGACTTAAACTGATCAACATAGTTTACAATCACAGGCAAAAGCAAGGTGCAGAAGAATATACTAACTATGATAACCCTTTCTATACATTTTTGAAATATCCAAGACATGACAATTGCTTAGTATATATTCAGATATAGAAAAATTATAAATTCAAGGGAAATATAAATACACAGTTCAGGCCATTTACTATGACTGGAGGAGATGGAGAGACCCACGGAGACCTTCAAGTGGGTTCATAGTGTTTTTGTTCTTAAAGTGTGAAGTATACATGATGTTTATTATATTATTATTTGTCCCATTTTTGTCTTAAATACCTTACCATAATTTATAAAAGTAAATGAAAAGGAGAAAAGAAGGACATTTGAAGTGTTTATAATCTCTTCTCATTTTGAAAGCAAAATGCATATGGAATGGTAAAACTAGTACTTATGAGAGATGGTTAAAGAGAAAATAAGGATAAGAGAACAAAACAGTGTGGGGTAAAGGTAGCAGATAGAAACTCACTACGAAAGCAGGTTTAGTTATGGGGTTGTTTCTCCAATCATCCCATGATTTTATAAGCAGAAGTCATGGGTCTCTTGCTACTTTTCAGGCCACATCTTTGTGGCTCTGACCTGAGACCAAGAGACTGGTGCTGCAGCCAGTAATTGGGAAGAAGCAGAAAACAGCTTCCTCTTTCACCTGCCCAGCTGTCTTGTAGCTCTGAGGCTAAAGACAAGGAGGGAATGAAGAGTTAGGCCACTGTAAAAACTAGACTCTACTGGAGTCCAGTTTCAGCTGCCACTGCAACTGCCTTCCTTCTGCATCTCAAGTATTAGCAAGTGTACCTCATTGGACCTTGAATCACATCGAAACTGTCAGTGCAAGGGAGCTGGGAATAGCAATTCATAGGCTTCCAGATCTCATGACACAGAAAAATGGAGATTTAGGCTTTAGGGAACTGAATTTCAAATGCTACTAGACACTATATCTAGTAAACCCACACCACTTTGGTTTCTCAGCATACACATGCAACCTTCTACTATGTTAAAAATTCTAGAAAATAAGAATAAAAACAATAGCAGTCTTTTGCTAAGCATAATACAAATATGCTTCATATAAACAAAAGCAATCTGATCCTTTTCCCCAAAGTGGGAAGCAAAATCTCATAAATCACGTCATCCATCTCTGGGTGATAATCATTTCTCCTTTAGAAATTCCCACTTATGTCTTTGTGTCACTTTGGATCTGCCAAGAAGCAGATGCTAATGCAGAATTATATGTGAAAGGGATTTATTGGGGAAAGTACCTAGGAAGAATAAAAAGCGAGGAAGTGACAGTAGGCAGGATGTCTTCAAACCCCCTTGCAGGTCTGAGAAAGTCTTGATAAAATTGATGGGAGATCTTGAGCAAAGATTGCCACATTGAGTAGTAGTAATGGACCTGATCTAGTATCCTCTGCATGTCACTCTCAGCCATTGCCTGGGTGCAGCCCAAAACAAGGGTGTTCTCATCCTGACTGCCATGATGGATTCAAAGGAGTAGCAGCTGAGAGCTGTTATCAACTACACTCCCTGCACCACTTTCTCTCAAAGCAGATCTGAATGGTGCACCTCCTTGGCCATCCCAATCTTGTTTCTAAAGACTAAATAATAAATTTAATGATCACCAACACCTGGAAAAGGAACGAAAAAAGGGAAATAGGCATATACAAATATGAAAATCTAGGCAGCTACTACAGTTCTTGAGTATACAACCTGGGCCATAGCCAGTATGTGTGAATTCCTTCATCCAACTTGAATGAAGCTCAGCTGATAGTGGTTCTTTGCTTGGTGGTGTAACCCAAATTTTCATTTCTGAGCTCTTGGTGGTTTTGCCGGTATTGAGTTGCTATAGTTTTCCATTTCTCCTTTTGGATAATGAAATTCTAAGAGCATCTCTGAAGGATTTCACAGACTCCTCCTTGTCTAAACTCTACTTGCAATAAAGTTCTTCTCTTGATAGTCGGGGTCGATCATTTCAGTCTACACATTAACTCTTTCTTTGTCTCTTGGTTCAATGACATGGAGAGCCCCACACAGCCAGGTAGCAGTCTCAATTCACAGGTCAATAGATCCACTGTGTCCCCTGGAAGCAGAAGCACTCCTCCTTTGAGAATAAGGTTTCTAAGCCTTCAAAGCTCTACGTTGTGTGAAACAAAGTACATTTTTTGAATGGATCATTAGGTGGCTAGTGATTGGAGTCAGGCCCATTTTTATCCTTTGATTTACACACCCATGTTTTCTAGCCATAGGAGAATTGGTGCAATCTGTTGAAACTAGTTTTTAATATATACTATACCTTGTAAAAGAGCACTCCAACCTCATACGTTGTTAGATCTCAGCAGGCTCACTTATGGAAACTTCAGTAAGCCATTCCGCTGTTTTGGCAGGCATGCTGCTTCTGGGTGGTGGGATTCATGTTAAGATCAGTGAATCTCACAGGCATCGCTTCTGTTGCATTATAACCAGTTGGTCAGAAGTTATGCCAAATGAAAAACCATATGCTGAATAACTAAGCATTTAGTAAGTCATGTGTGATGGGGTGGCAGAAATATGTGGTCAAGGTGGGTACATCCAAATACAAAAATAAATTTCTATTACTATGATAAAAAATCGCTGCCTATTCCACAGAAGAAGGGGCCAAGTGTAGTCAATCTTCCCCAGTGGTTCATGTGTCACAGCATCTTCAGCCTGCAGATGATGGTCACAACAAGGTATTATGAAGATGCTGATGCTTCTCATGGGAATTATTTTTCAATGCCTAATTAAACACAGAATCCTCAGGACTCATATAAGGGATAGAGTTAGAGGATGGCTAATCAGGTCACACTTAATAAATCCATTCTGATATTCTTATCCAAGGCTTTCAATATTTTTTCTTTTATATTCTGCAAAGGATTTTCCACTTCATACAGGCCATTATTTGTCCAAGGTTTTAGTTTTCCAACCAAACAGCCAGAACCATTCCAGCTGCTTCAGCTAACTCATTTGAATATAGAATTTCTCTCAAGTTCATCTAGACTGGTAAATTTGATCCAATAACATTTTACTTTATCCCTCTCCTAACCTCTTTAGAATCCATTCTCACATATAATCCTCAGGTTTCTACAGATATACATTAGCAGAATGTTGCAGGTTTTTTTTTAATATTTTGAGAGAGAGAGACAGAATGTGAGCAGGGGATTGGCAGAGAGAGAGGGAGACAGAAACAGGCTCCAGGTTCTGAACTGTTAGCACAGAACCCGACATGAGGCTTGAACTCGCGAACCATGAGACCATGTCCTGAACTGAAGTCAGAGGCTTAACTGACTGAGCCACCCAGGAGCCCATAGTTCTTTTAGTGCATACTATGTTCTGGGTTAGATTTGAACTTATCCCCTATAAAGTCTACTGGGATGATTCTACTTTTGGTTATGACCAAAAGGGGTAGGAGTGGGTTGTAGAGAATCAGCATTACATGGACAAAGAATTATTTCAGCTAAGTCATTACGAGCTTCAAAAGGCCTTCCCAGAAGGGCGTGGAGGTGCTGCCTCTGATAGAAAGGCATGCTCAGTGGGATCTGGGGTTTTAAAGTACACTGATTTATCTTTATGCATCCAAATATCCCATGGCAAATTTTGTGGTCATCTTCTTTACCAATTAATCACTTTTCACATGAGCATCTAAAAAAGTTGTGAATTCAAGTTGTATTGTAATTCTGCCACCTACAGGACTTACTCTGTATCATATTTTTGATACAATAGATAAGAGATTCTTTTAGGGCAATTTTTTTTTTTTTTCTGTAAGCCATCCATTGGATTCCATTACACTAACCCTTGCACTTCTCTCTTCCACCAGAGCATTCTATCACAAAATTCACTTGGTCTCTTTGAATAGGTAACTGATTCCAGGAATGACAAGTAATGACTTGAGAAACTGTTCTGACATTGCATACCATGGACTTCCTGAATCCCACTTTCTGCTAGTGACGAGGTCATTATTGCATTCAAATCAAACCAGGCCTTGACAATGCATCTTGGATTTCCATCTTTGTAGCTGAACTTCCTGGAACCACTTCGAGTACCAAATGCTGCATCTGTCAAGATTCTATGAGGAAAACAGAAAACACTATCTCAAGCAGAAAGGGATTTAGGACATAGACATAGATGTTTAGAGAACAATTAAAAGGGCTTGAGTGCAAACATCAGGAAAAACAGTTGTTTGCTTTCCAGAGCTTAGCAGACTTCAAAAATCATGGGAAATTGCTGTTCCCCCAAATCAATGATTTTACTATTCTCTTCAGCATTAGAGTGACAATTTTCATGAGGATACCCAAAGATGATGGCAAAAACCTCACAACTATCATCTGCTAAAATCTGCATGCCTGTACGCAGCTGCTATGAGAAAATTATGGTTTCTCCCTGTTTTCTGCCTCCTGAAATTTGGCTAAGGATCCAAATTTGAAAGCTGCTGGAGTTCTCAGACGTGTTACCCCAAGGTTTCAGCCTCTATAATTTTTGGGAGAGTTTAGAAAGGCAGAGATGATGCTAAATATCAATATGCAATATCTGGCATATCCTCTACTGAATGTGGAAAGCAAGAAGAGTAATTCCCTTAGACAATTGCTATGAGTGTTAAATGAGATAATATAACACTGGCAAAGTCCTGAGCACAGTATATTATACATGAAAAAGCTTAATGAGCAGCTTGATATCTTTATGAGCCCTAAAATAAGAATGCCCTTATAGCTTTCGATTCTGCTTTCTGGGATAAAGCACTAGATGACTCTGTATAGTTATTTTCCATTTGTACCCCATTTCCCTACTGCAGATCTAATGACTGTCCTTCCCTGGGTCCTGGTAGGCTGATTTCTAGGCACTGAGTCACTTGGGATAGTAAAAGTCACTTGGCTTGCCCTTAGCAATGGGAGATACTGGCAGGAAGTGAGAGGGTTAGGGGTATTTCCTCCCTCTCCCTTCCCATTGAGACATTGTGTTGCCAGTGGCAGAGACCCTCCTTGACTCAGTTCCTGCTCTGTGCCCCTCCTCCACACCTGCTATTCTCACTGGATTCCAGTAAGTATACCTTCTCTCCTTGCCCCTGTGACTCACTGCTGTTACCTGTCTCTTGAACGCTTTCTACATGTGGGTCCTTTAAGATGCCCATAACTCTTTCTTAGTTCCTTCACTAAGTACCTTCATTTGAACCTTCTGAGTGGAGTTCTGTTTCCTTCTGGGACTCTTCCTAACTGATATGCTCAGGGTTATCTCCCTTAATAGCTGGCCTGTGGTTTTAGAGCCAAAAAAGGGCTGGAAGGAAATTCAGAAAGTTATTACAATGCTCAGTGGAAAGTCTGGCAGTGGAATGATGCAGAACACAAAGACTTCACCCACCCTTTTTGACAGATGTAAGGACTTCACCTCCAAAATACCAATGAGCTATCAGCAAACAGGCAGTTTTCCTCGTGGAAAAACAAGTCTGAGGACCCACCGTGCACCCTTGTCCAAAATGGGAGTCAGTGTAACAGGGTCGAGTCTCTTTAACCTTGTGCCCAGATGCTCCAAGAAGTCTGTAACAAGAAAGAATCAGGGCACAGCTGAAATCCAAAAGGGAAAGGAAACAGGCTAAGATCCATGGGGAACAATGTCTATTTCTTAATCTGTCTCCTGCCCCAAATAGCTCTGCTCTCCTCCCCCACTTGTGTTTATGTGTCTGTTTCTTCCCCTGGCAGCAGATGCCACCAGGCCTTAAAGTAGGTCACAGAGGACGGTGACAAGCCGACACAGGCCCTCAGGCCATGTCCTCCCCTGACCTCACTCCCAGGTTCCTGGGTCTGGAGACCCACATAAGCCTGTGCTCTCCAAGGCATCCTGACAGAGTCCATGCTCCCTAGAACCACAGCGAGTCAGTGTTCCTCCTTCCAGTTGTGAGTGGGCAGGGGGCCTGTTCAGGACTGGCAGCAGAGGGGACAGCACTGAGTTGGGCTGTAGCCCTCCCCGCCTCATCCTGCCCCTGCCCTTTCATCCCCTCCAACCGCAGCCCTGCTTTACCGCCCTCAGGGATGCCCATTCTTCCCAGGGCAGCCAGAGAGCCCCATGTCCCTGCTGTTTACCCTGAGAAGCACTGGGGTCCCTTTCACATAGACCCACAGGTTCCAAACCAGGGCTCCTAGCATGTACCAGGGGCAGCAGTGGTGGGATGGGTAGAGTGCACAAATTAGAGTCAGGAAACCAGATTTCAAACCCCAGTCACCTGAGGCACAGGCCAGTGAGAGCGTGCCCAGAATAACCCAGCTGGGAAGCCACAGGTCCCAGGCCTGCAAGGACCCACTGCACACCCCAAGCCACATGTGCCTGCCTCCCTCACAGCCCAGCCTCCCATCCCTCCTTGGGACCCTCTCTGCCCGGCATCCAGTCCTCATGTTGTCTTTCTCTCTACAGGTTCTTTCAGAGCATGGCTATGGCTGATCACTACTGACATCCAGGAGGTACAAACTACTGGGAGGATTACCACCAGCAGTACCTGAGCAAGAACACCAATGGGTACTGTGGCCTTGGGGGCAATGGAGTCCTGTCTGCTCTGTGTTATGGGCTCAGAATTTATATGCTGGAACCCTGGCTTCCAGTGTGGCTGTTATTTGATGATGGGTCCCACTAAGTAAGACTAGTAATTACAAGTAATAGTAAAGAACTGATTAAGGTTAAATGAGGTAATAAGAGTGGAGCCTTGATGTGGTATGATTAGTGTTTTTTAAAATGTTTGCTTTTGAGAGAGAGTATGAGAGAGGAGGAGAGCAGAGGATATGAAGCAGGCTCTGCACTGACAGCAGTGAGCCTGATGCAGGGCTCGAGCTCATGAACCATGAGATCATGACAGCCAAAGTCAATGCTCAACCAACTGAGCACCCCAGGTGCCCCAGTATTAGTGTTTTTATGAGAAGAGACACTGGAATATGTGCTCCTGCTCTCTCCCTTTTCTCTCTCTGAATCTCTCCCTCTCTCCATAAACAGTCACTGAGGAATGCCAGCTGAGGACACTGTGAGAAGTTGGCCATGTGCAAGCCAGGAAGAGGGCCCTCACCAGGAACAGAATAATCTGGCACCTTGATCTCAGACTTCTAGCCTCTAAAACTGTGAGAAAATAGATTTCTGTTGCATAAGCCACCCAGTCTGTGGCATTTTGTTATGGCGGCCTGAACAGACTAATACAGTATTAACAAAAATCATTTCCCACCACAGGGCTGGCCCTTGAGATCACAGCAGAAACGCTTTCAACAAACTGGGCGTCTTTTGTGGTTCACATCAGTGGCTTTTCGAAGTGTACAAAGTATAAAGTCATTTTTAAAAGTCTGATTTAAAAGTATAATTTATATTTATTTAGTAATTTCACTTTTTTAAGGTGTATGGTATTAAGAATCCTGACAAATACAGGGGCACCTAGGTGGCTCAGTAGGCTGAGTGTGCGACTCTTGATTTTAGCTCAGGTCAAGATCTCGTGGTTCATGAGTTCGAGCCCAACATCGGGCTTTGCACTGACAGCACAGAACCTGCTTGAGATTCTCTCCCTCTCTGCCCTTCCCAGACTCTCTCTCTCTCTTTCTCTCACAAAATAAAGGAATAAAACTTAAAAAAAAATGAAGAATCCTGGGTGCCTGGGTGGCTCAGTCAGTTAAACATCAGACTTCGGCTCAGGTCATGATCTGACATGCTGACAGCTCAGAGCTTGGAGCCTGCTTCAGATTCAGTGTCTCCCTCTCTCTCTGTCCCTACCCTACTTTCACCCTGTCTCTCTCTCAAAATAAATAAACACTAAGAAAATTTTTAAATTAAGAATCCTGACAAATACAAATGTCTGTGTAATCATTACCACAATGCAGACATAGAAACTTCCTACCCGCCCCCCAAATGTTCCCCGTGCTCCTGGGAACCCATCCTCTTCCCCAAACCTCAGCTCCTGGCAACAACTGATGTATTCTTTGTGCCTGTTGTTTGTCTTTTTAGAATGCCATCTAAATGGCATCATACCAAATGCAGTTGCTTTTCCACTTAGCATAATGTATTTGAGATTCGTGTTGCTGCATGTATCTATATTTGTTCCGCCATGGTTGATGAGTAGTGCTTTTGTCTGGATGTACCACTGTTTATCCATTCACCCAATGATGGACATGTAGGTTGTTACCAGTTTTTAGCAATTATGAATAAAGTCACTATAAACATTGTGAGATTTTAGTGTGGACGCATGTCTTCATACAAAGGTGTTTTGATAAAAGTGTGAATTCATTCATTGATGTGCTGGGAGATTTGGGGATTCTTTAGGGTCCGAATGAAGATAATGCATATGCTGTGTTTCCCATTCTGGACTCTGGGGCCAGCCATGGAAGCATTGTGGTTAAGCTAGGCAGGATTGTGAGTGACACTGGAAATTCTTTATCTCTGCTCTCTTCCACCTCATATGAACACATGCTTTCCAGTGCCCCCAAATTATGCATTTACAGCCTTAGTGAAACTCAACTTCACGCTGTTTTCCAAAGCACAGCAATGAGGAAGCTTCCCCATTTCAGCCCCCTTCCTGGCATAGAAAAATATGAGCTAAGTGGGTGAATTCTGATGCTTTGCTTACAGCTATGAGAAGTATCGGAAATGCTTGTTGTGTGAAAAGTTTATACACAATAACATGAACTAACTTCTTAATATTTCATCTGCCTTTTGCTTATTCTGACAGGATATTTCCAAGAGTTTTAAAGATAAATTTTAAAGCCTCAAAACAGCTAGGAAAAGAATGTCCCCATAGTCACTTCCCCTGAAATGAAAATCCATTATGTATAGAATTTTGGAAAATGTTTATCTCTATCGCTGCCTTGCAGGTCTTTAGGAATAATGCTGTCCCCCACATACCTGTCACATCCATGGTGATCACTCATGAGAATTCAGTGGCTGTTGATTCAGATTTGAGCTTTGTTCAATAAATTAACCTCTGTCTCCTGCTTAAACTTGTACATTATTCCAACTCAATATTTTAGTTTGGACCTTTTGAAATTGCCAATATTTTGGAGCTAGAAAAACAGCAATTATATATGTTTTGACTTAAAAGTTCCTATAGGTCCCACACACCTTCATATGTTTGCAAATGTTTTCTGCCCATGTAGAATGCCATCATTACTTTCCTAGGACTGCCATAAAAAAGTACCACAAACTGGGTGGTTTAGAACAACAGAAATTGTTCTGGAGCTCTAGAGGCCAGAAGTCCAAAATCAAGGTATCAGGAGGCCATACTCCCTTGGAGGCAGTAGTTCCTTGAATTGTGGCAGTCTAAATCCAATCTTCATGTGGCATTCTCCCTCCCTCCCTCCCTTCCTCTCTCTCTCTCTCTCTCTCTGTATCCAAATTTTCCCTTTTCATAAGGACACCAGTCATATTGCATTAGGGGCCAACCCTGCTCCAGGAAGACATCATCTTAACTAAGTGTATCTGCAATGACCCTATTTCCAAATAAAGGCACAATCTGAGGTACTAAGGTTTAGGACTTTAAAAGAAGAATTTTTGAAGGACACATTCTATCCATAACAAATGCCTCTCTGCCCTTCTCTAAAACCGTTTCTCTTTGTAGATTGACTTGGCCCAGACAGAGCCTATTTCGTCTAGAGAATCTTCCCTAATAACCTCTTTCTCCCGCCCACCACATACACATGCTCCTCCCAGACTGGGTTGGGTGCCCCTCCATAGCTCACGGTGATACACTTACTCCACTGTGTTGTTGTCTTTGGTCACAGGTCTCTCCCAGTTGGGCATGTGTTTCTACGAGACAGAACAAATAATGTTCATTTTTGCATCATCCTCTAAGCCTGGCATGTGGAACGTGTCCCATAAAGTGCTAGCTAACCTACTGAACAAATGAATAGACTGCATCAACAAAAACCACCCTGCAGCTGATCTATGCATGGATCTGTACTTTATGTATGTCTTGCTTATAGACACTGCTGGTTAATGTTCCTCCCTTTGCTGGAAGCCAGTAGAGATGCAATTAGTAGAGATGACATTAGTAGAGATGAAATTAGTAGAGAATTAAAACCATGGGCTTGGTGTTTGCCAAGCCCAGTGCCAGGATACACACATTATCTCATTAATCCTCCCAACAATATAACAATGCATTATTATCTCCATTTTTCAGAGGAGTAATCTGAGGCTCAAAGTTCAGTAGCTCCCCTAAGGTCCCACTGGTAATGTGAGCTCTCTTCTTTAGGAGTCCTTTAGTTATCGTTGCTCTGCTGTATCATCTGGGCTGTTTGGACCAGAAGCCTTGAATCCTTTCTCCTGGGGAGTGCCTTTAGCTCTCCTGTCCTGATGCATTAGTGGATCTGAGAGAATCTGAGATGCCTCAACTTGCAGGAGCCCAACTGGTGTGAAGTTCTCCCACTATCCTGCCTCTGGCCCCCAGTTCCACACTGACCTCCACATCCCAGAGAAGTGGCTCACAGAAATCATCAGGTCCTGGATGCATGATGCCACTTGGTTGCCTTGTCTGGACCATGACTGTTCTACCCGGTGCTCAATTGTGACCTCAATGGTCAGGTTGGGCTGTCAGATAGCAGGCACAGAGAGCAAAGCCCAGACTCAATCCCTCTGAACTGAATTGGCACAGTATCACTTGAAGGCTTTCCATTGGCTTGAGTAAAGACCAGTGCTGATGACAGGATGGAGGGATGGAAGAGCAGTACTTCTGCTGCTGGTCAACCTGCTGCTTCCCTGGGCACACAGCTCCCCAGCATGTAGGTTTCTCATGGTGTTCTTGTGTCTGTGCCTCACCAGGACCCTTACACTTTGGTGGGGGTGGGGGCAAGAGAATCACCTGGGCAACTTGTTCGAAAGGTCAAGTTCTAGGATGCTGGTTCCACAATTCCGGGTGGGATCCAGGGAACTGCACTTTTAATAAGCCCCTTAGGTGCAGGGGGCACCTGGACCAGACTTTCAGATCATTGCTCCCAGAACACCTTCAACTTTAAAGTTACATGTGGAGGAGCCTGGTGAGTGTGTGTGTGTGTGCGCGCACGCTTGTGCATATTTTATGTCTACATTAGGTCCCAGAGTTTTCCATAGTGAATGGTTAATGTAAGAAAACCCTTTGAGAGGGGTAACCAGCCATCAAGCTGGAGATACCAGCTAGCCAAATCCTGCACCTTTAAGACCACAAGTCAGGTTGCTTTCTCTTTGAAAGCATTCTAAAGCATCATGTGGAGCCTAACTTGCCTAATGCAAAACAGTACCATGATATAACTATAGCAAAGGCAGTGTATTAATAGCTACTATGGATTCATCTCTCTGGGTCCTGAGAATTTCTGGAGACTTGTGTTCTGTTCAGTCAGTTGTTGGCTGACAAATATTAAACCTCTACCATGTGCCAGGAGTTGTTTTAGGAGTTCAGTTTAATTTTTTTAATGTTTATTTATTTTTGACAGAGAGAGAGAGAGAGCATGAGTGGGGAAGGGGAGGAGAGAGGGAGACACAGAATCTGAAACAGGCTCCAGGCTCCGAGCTGTCAGCACAGAGCCTGACATGGGGCTTGAACTCACAGACAGTGAGATCATGACCTGAGCCGAAGTTGGACACTTAACTGCCTGAGCCACCCAGGTGCCCCCAGGAGCTCAGTTTATAACAGAGAATGACATACTTGTTTCCTTCCTTCCTGCAGTTTTACTATGTAGTGTGGAGAAGGACATATTAAACATATAAAATGAGTAAATAAGTAAGTTAATTTTAGTTCCTGCTAAATGGTATGAAGCATGAAAATAGGCTTATATGATGGAAGGCCTCTGGTGGTTGTTGAGATTGTTCTAGTGGTCACAGAAAGCCTTCCTGAGATGATAAGATTTGGGTCAAGACCCATCTGATGAGAAGGAGACATATTTCCAAGCAGATGTAACAGCAAGTGCAAAGGCCCTGTGCAGTGAATGAACTCAGTATGTTTTGAAGGCACACAGACCCGTGTAACTGGGGCAAAGTGAATGGGAAGGGGGCACTGAAGAGAAATGGGTTCAGAGGGGTTGGTGGGGCCCAGATCATGCTAAGCCTCATAAAGGCAGAATAAGGACTTTGGATTTTATTCTGGTTACAATGGGAAGTCATCAGAGAGTCTATACAGGAAAGTTAGAAATGAGAGGTACTTAAGGAAGAGACACTGTCTGCTGCAGAGGATAGAGTGTGCAGGGGCAGGCCTTGGGTTAGTGAGCATGAGGGGATGATGGCCTGGATTGGTTTATAGTGGCAGGCATGAAGGGAAATGATTGGTTTCTGGATATCTTTTGGTAGTCCTGAATGGACTGGCTGATGCATTGGATGTCAGAAGACAAAGAAGAGGTCAAGGATAGCTGCTAGATGATATTCTCATCTAAGCAAATGGATGCATATAGGTACTTTTTACTGAACTGTGGATGGCTTATGGGAAAGCAGATTTGGACAGGGGTGAGGTAAGTATTTCAGTTTGGGCCACATCAAGTTTAAGATGTCTCTTAGATATTCTTATGAGACATTGAGTAGGACAGTTGGTTAAAAGAGTTGAGGGCTCAGTGGAGAGGTCTGAGGGGTCAAATGTGAGATATTCTGGATAAAGATGATATTTGAAGTTATGGCTGGGAGAAGATACTCTAGCTAAAGTGCAAAAAAAGATAAGTGGTTTGAAGATTAAGCCTTGGGTTTTGGAAGGACAGGAGGATTCAGCAAAAGAGGTGACCCCAGATTTGATTAAGCATCTTGGGCAAAATGCAGAACTCTTTCTCCTTGACCCAGAGTGGAATGATGCCAAATGCCATCCCTCTAAATCAATGTTACATGAAATGTTACATTAACACAGCAGCAGGCTATGTTAATACTTACCTTTGTATTAAAGATGAGAATATTGAAGCTTAGAGATGTTAAATCAGTAGCTGTAAGTCACACAGCCAGCAAACAATGAAGCCAACTCAGAACTTCTGACTCCAAAACCCTACCTCCATCCCTCTGCACCAGGTGCTCTGCCAGCTTGGACAGAGCCAGGAACTTTTCATGCTAAGAACACAGTGCTTTATGCTGATGAGTTCTGTCTCTCCAGTAATTCTCTTTCTCTCATAGTCAACAACATATCAATGGAATCTTTAGGGAGAAAGACTATTTTTGAGATACCCTGATAGTACAGGCAGAGAGAAAACACTGGAGTAAAAAGCTAAAATGAAACTTTCTTATCTTAGTCTGTTTGGTCACATCTCTGGGTCTGGATCAACCAGTCATGTGGGAAAAATCTAGGATCTAAAGTGATTTCATTCAGGTGGGACTTGCAAGGATATATTTCTGAACACCCCCACCAGGAATTTTGCTCTGTGGTGCTGACAGACCCCAAAATTCATTTAGTTCTTTATCAACAAAAAATATCAATTACTTGGGATCCCAGGGACTTTCCTAAAATTCACAACCACAGGTCTCCTATTTTCCAAGTCAGTCTGAATTCTAGGTAATTTTCAACAAAGTTGAGCCATTAGCATATGAAAATATGGGAAAATTTCTGCATTTGCCTGAGACTTATCATGTAATTACATTGATATTTCAGTTTGCATGACCAATGTCAGCCTGACATCAATATCAATAAAGCATTTAAAATGTAACCGAAATAATATATTAAGGAAAAATTAAGAATAAGATGGCTAAAATGTATGGTTTAGAAGAATTTAAGTAAAGATGACATTTTTACCTAATGTAATTCAAGTAAAAGTATTTCCCTGTCACCATTTTGAACTATAAAAGTACAGTGTTTTAGAACTGGAAAGAATCCTAGAGACAATTTTATTGAATCTTCTCATTTTATTTTTTTAAGTTTTTATTTAAATTCCAGTTACTTAACATACAATGTAATATTAGTTTCAGGTGTACAAAAAATATAGTAATTCAACATTTCCATACAACACTCAGTGCTCATCACAACAAGTACAGTCTACAGGTAGCCTGTTTCACTATAGAGAAATTCCACAAAGTTCATTTTTATATTAAAGAATTTACAAATATCCAATACAAAGAATATGCAATTGGGCTCCCAGGGGCTCTCCTGAATTTCACATCCACAGGTCTCAGATGGTCCTTGTCAGCCTCAAATCTGCATAATTACCAACAAAGTAGAATATAACAATATGGAGGAATTTTTCTACTTCTGTAAGATTTTTTAAACCACCCTGTTGTTTCCACCCACTGATGCTGCATCTGAACAAGTCTAATGCCTCATCTTTAAGAAAACCCTGCAAGAGTCTGAAGGCCCATCTGAGTCTTCTTTCTTTTTATGTTCCTTCTAAGTCTTCTCAATATGTTGGCCACACACCTCTGTATATACTCCATTTGTTAATGTCATTCTTGCACCTTGTGGCCCCAGACTAACAACCATCCAAATGCTATCATCTATGAGATAGAGAGCTTAGCAGTTGTATCATGTTGTCAGCATCTTACGGTTGATATGTTCTTATGAAAACTTCCAAGCCAAGTCTCCCTTCACAATCTAGAGATTTGGATCTATTATTTTTCTATTTGGGTTTGTAATACTTTCTTTATATCTATTCTTCATTGAGTTTGATATTGATGGTTCATGTCCAGTATTCAGATCTAGCCAGATAATTTTCAATCTCAATTCTGTAATCTTTAATATTGGTTCTTTCTCAGTTTCACGCCATGCATTTTTGTGCACTTTCTCCCCCAAGTTTAAGATGATTTTTTGCCCATTTAAATTTTAAAGGTATCTATTAATGCTAGCCTGGTTTGGTATCCTACTGCCAATCCGACGCTCTCAGACCTTCAGCAAAAACTATTGATAGGTCATAGACCTCTTTTCCATTGAGCTTAGCTGCACCTTTAGACTTGTTTTACATAGAGTACTGCAGATTGGTAGTTATTGTCCACCAATCAGACTTAGCTCTCCAGGTAAAACCTTCTCTCCATGTACTCCAGAAAGCTTCCCTTGCAGGTGCATACAGAATTGAAGATCAATGCTTTAGAAATAGTGTCTCAACCTGTTTGATGTTCACCTTAGCAATCATCAAACTACATACCATTATTTTAGCCAAATAGTATTCTTGAATAATTGAGCATAGGTTTTGTTGAAATATAGACATACCATGAAAGCTGTGAGCAAGAAGAATAGATAATTAGGCTTTAGATCTAGATGAAAGTTTCACAAATGTTTTATTTCTGTTGTTAGTGTTCTGTGTGGAAGGGAGAGTGTCAGAAAAGAAAGCTATACTGAGGGTAGTTTATGTAATCTTGAAAGGCAAGAAAGATTTCTAACAGGACATTATAACTGAGTTAAAATGTGAGGGACACACAGGAATTAAATAGGCAAAGAGGAGCAAGACAGATGAGAGAGTAGCCTGTCTTTCTGGCAGAGGCATTGAGAAAAGCCTGAGATAGGAAGGAGCAGGGCTCTTCTGGGGAGCTGAAGGGCCAGGAAAGTTGGAGGAGAGAAACCCAAAGGCAGAGATAAGCAGTGGCAGTGGTGGTGATTGGCAACAGTGGTGATGTGCACTGGTTGTGGTAATGAGCAGTATGAAGAGAGGGACAGGGGACATGTGGTGGTGGGGTTGTATGGTGTGCTGTGTGATGGCCAGGTTGTGTGGTGGTGGGGTTGTGTGGTGTGGTGACCTGTGATGTGGGGACATGTGATGGGGATATGTAGTGGTGGGGTTGTATGGTGGCAGGGTTGTATGGTTATGGTGATGTTTGGTGATGGTAACATATGGATGGTAGTGATGTGTGGTGTGGAGATGGTTTTAAATTCATAATGTGAATAACCTTTCATATTATACTTGCCTGGGGAAATTTTTGAATGTCACTGTCTTTTCTCCCCATGCATAAGCATGGTTAATACTTTGAAGGCAGTTTGCCTAATAGTAATGAAAACAGACTTTGGAGCCAGAGTGCCTCGGTTCAAATCTTAGCTCAGTTATATATTAGCTGTTGGGTCTTGGCCAGATGTGCTAACCCTTACACTTGCCTTTATTGTCTCACCTTTAAAATGGGGCAAGAATAATTTCAGTTATCTCATGGAGTTCGTGTTAAATTAAATTGTTTCAGGCAAAATAGAATGGTGCCTGGCAAATAGTAAGTGCTCAACAGTTTAGATTTTATATTTACTTTTCTCATTACTCAAATGACATTTGAAAAACACCAAATGATGTCAAAACAATCCTATCACATAGGAAATGCCAAAATTTTTATTCCTTTCTAGGTTCAGTTGGAATCCTTAGAATTAAAAGCACGTGAAAAATGGTGCCACTAATCACAGTAAGAAATGCAAGAGAGCAATCAGTTAGGAAGGGAAGGGCTAATCAGTTTCCCTTTGCCTGTAGAATTTCTGGTGTCCATGTCATCGAGGTATAGAAGCCATGAAAATATGAGTCTAGAGCTGAGGAGAAGGATTTTATGGTCTATGCCAAGATACCACACCAATGCCCTATTTTTCAGAGGATGCTGAGGCCTAAGTTTGAATAAACGAATGTTTCTGTCTGGGCTTCCTTACTGAGATGCAATAGCAAGATTCAGGTCCAAGGTCTGTGATTGTGTCTCCCTCCTCACAAGCCCTCAGAGGGAGACCCTTCCAAAAATCAATGCTACAATGAAGGAAACAGCCATTGCTTCCCATAAGCACATTATTATAATTGCAATGCCTTTGGTAGGCATAAGAGACATAATTTTTGTTTGATGAATCTCCCATCTGATGTTAACTTGGCTAAGCCATTGCTAACTGTGTGTTGGGGAGGCAAGAAGAAAGGGGCCATTGTACTCACATTTCTTCCAAACCAACCAACTTTGACGGGCCCTAGATCTCTTGTCCCTCTTCCTTCTTTCTGCTTTTAGGGACATGTGGCCAAAGAACAAGTACCAAACCTGAGAAGTCAGAAATTTTGGAAATCACAGGTGGCGTATCTGCAGACATAATAGATTTTCCATGGCAGGTGAGGATTCTTTACCAAGGGAGACATCTTTGTGGAGGATCAATCCTCAGCGAGTGGTGGATTTTAACCGCAGCCCATTGCTTCATAAACAGAAATAAGTAAGTATTGCCAACAGATTTTTTTTAACCAATGTGGTAGAATACTTGTCCTTACATGCTCATTATTCTCCTGGAACCTCCATCTAGGTTTGTCAGTTACAGAACAAAATACCAGGAGGCTAAATATATGCCTGTGTGGTTGAATATCACACTTTTCAGGTGGGATAGACAATGATTTCCTCCTAGGATATTCTACACCTTATTGTGTGAGACTCAAATGGCAGAACAGATGTTCCTTGGACTTCCTAGCATCTTGTCAAGTGCACGTTGTTCTGATCCAAAACTCTGGAAAGTACTTTCCTAAGCATTTTATGCCACCTGGGAGAAAGTAGGCTAACAATAACCACAGAGTCAGAGAATCCTAGAAAGGATTGGTCCCCAAGGGCAGGGCACCAGGCCTGTTTGCATGACAGAAGCTCCTGAGACGCTGTCTTACCTTAAGTCTATACATCAATATGTTTGAGAAATTTCCCAGATGTTTGTTAATAGCTAGTTTACCCCTTCTTGCAAATAAAGATCAAGTTCCTCAATTACTTGTGCATAGTATGACTTCCAGATATTTGTTAATAAAATCTACAAGTGAAGTTGCCCAAGAAACCATCAAGTCAAAAGCTGGTTGGCAACAGTGCAAGAATGGAGCTCAAGTCAGTCTTCTTTTGCCTGGTCAGGGCCCAAGTACATGGCTCCGGCTGCCTCCACCCCTCCAGCTCTCAGGATCACAGCCTTGCATTGGTGGAATTATTTTCTTTTAAGGCTCACCTTTTTTTGCCCTTCCATAACTTACCTTTTTTTCTCCTTCTTTTGTTTTGAGATAAAATCTGGCTTGGAGATTATACATGGTGAAAGAAACATTGATACCAAGAACTTGACAAGGATGAAAGTGGACAAGTCAATTATTCACCCTTATTTTGACAGCTGGTTCTTGGATAATGACATTGCTTTGCTCTTACTCAAATCTCCATTTAAATTGGGTGTCAAGGAAGTACCCATCTGCCTGTCAGAGGTTAATGACATACAGAAATGGAGAAACTGCTGGGTGACTGGATGGGGCATTACCAGTGAGTTACTATAGCCCAACCCAATGGGAGGTGGCACTCTGGTTGATGTAGGCAATGAGAAAGAAAACTCTGGAGGCTCTTCTAGCTCTGGGAAGTCTGTCTGGTGGATTTGGAAACTTCAGTTTCTCATTTAAGAACCCATGATGAACCTTCTCCTCCGTCAACATGTGAATCATCTTTCCTTGGCCTTCCTGGGCTCCTATACCAAGTTTTATGTCCATATTATAGACCACAAACCCTAAACAGGGCCTCAGTAATAACCCAGGGAGAAGTGTTCAGAATCCAAGGATGACTTGGGAGAATTTTGAGGAACATATTAATGGGCAAAGGGGTGGCAAAATTGACTAGGCTGCAAGAAGTCCACACTAATGTCAGCAGAGCAACTCTGTTCTGGTTGATGGGGTCAGTTCTGCTCCCCTGTGAAAAGTGCTTGCTGGCCCAAATATTTGAAAACCACAGATCCAGGCCAAGAAGAAGGGGATAAAATGAATATAAATTTGTTCTTATAGAGTTAATCTGTAACCTACTCCCACCACTTTGCCCTGCCAACCCATAAAATGGTGCCCTTTTGTCATTATTCTTGGTAAATGTGTCCAAAATCAAAAGAACAGAAGAAAAATCTTAGCGCCATTCTTCTAAGTAGGCACACAGATGGCAGTACACTGATTCCCACATGGTCCCAAAGCTTGGAGCTGTTTTAGAATTCCTCATTGGGAATTACCCTTGGAAGCTTTCCATGAAATTCAAAAAAGGCCACCTTCTTAGAGTTCTTCATGCTTTATTCAGCACATATTCATTGAACCTCTTCTATGACCCAGGCAGTGTTCTAGGCTCTGGGAATTCAGCAATATACAAAAAGGGAAATGTTCTCATCTTCAGGGTGTGAACATTCTAGGTGTTAGGTTCATCTCTTCCATGTTGAAGGCCCTGACATGATTCAAATCCATCTTTATGATCCATAGACCCCTGGACAGAATTTGTCATAATGGGTCCTATTTACGTGCTTATGGATTTAAATGAAATACCTTTTTAGGACTGTACCTGGAGTTGGCACTTTCTGCAGAAGAGTGCACTCAGGCTGAGATCCAATAAAGACCCAGCTGTGAGGAGCTCTAGATTCAGAGAAGATAAGCTTGAGAGTCTCCTGAATGCCTCTCAATTCTCTCCTCACTAATTCCATATCTGGGTAGTTCTCTGGGTCACACAGTAGCTCCTTTGCCATTGAGCTGAAAAGACATGATGGTGGGTGGCTGTTTGACCTCAACCCAAAGGGACCACTTTGAGCTCAGGGTCCTTTCCCCATCTGCTTCTTCTTTGTGTCAGTTCCTATGCAAGATATGACTTCACAGCTGCAAAAAGTCAACATCAAGCTGGTCAAATGGGAAACATGCTCCCATAAGGTGCCTATACTCACCAGGAACATGCTGTGTGCTGGGAGCCCTCAAGGTGGGAAGGACGCCTGCCAGGTAATGGAGCTTGTCCCTTGCTTGGAGAAGGGTCGCTACAGAGGGCTGGCCAATATTTTCAGGATAATTGGCTCCCCTCTTCCTCTTCTGGATGAGTTTCCTAAAGCTACCATAACAAATTACCACAAACAGGGTGGATTCAAACAATAGAAATATACTGTCTCACAGTTTTGGAAGCTGGAGTTCCAAAATCAAGGCATTGGTAGAGTCATATTCCCCCTGGAGGCTCTAGGGAAGGATATTTCTTTGCCTCTTCTTGCTTCTGGTAGTTTCCAGCAATCAGGGGCATTCCTTAGCTTGCAGGTGCATCATTCCAGTTACTACCCCCATCTTCACATGGACTTCTCCCTTGTATGTGTATCTCTTGTTTTCTTATAAGGATTTCAGTTGTCGGATTAGGACCCACCATAATCCAGTAGAACTTCATCTTAATTTAACTAATTACATTTGCAAAAGCCCTATTTCCAAATAAGCTCACATTCTGACGTTCCATATGGACATAAATTTGGGAGGGATGCTATTCAGCCCTGTACAGATGCTCTGTAACCAAAGGGAGACTCTGTGGGATAGTGATTAGGGGTGGAGGGTCCCCTAGTTCCCCCCTCTCAGCTCCTCTACTTATTGCTTGTGACTTCCCTCTGTGCCTGTGCTTTTTCAGATTTGTTCATCTGCAAAATGGAATATTAAGAGTTTCTACCTTTTAGGACTAGTGTGAAACTTAAGTGAGTCAATGCACAAAAGCACTTAAAATGATGCAGAGCAGAAGATGGTCATACTAAATGTTATAAATATAATTTTCTTCATCACCATCTCTTTAAATTTTTTTTAATCTTTATTTTTGAGAGAGAGAGACACACAGTGTGAGTGGGGGAGGAGCGTAGCAAGAGGGAGACACAAACTCCAAAGCAGGGTCCAGGCTCCGAGCTGTCAGCACAGAGCCCGATGTGGGGCTCGAACCCATGAACCGTGAGATCATGACCTGAGCCGAAGTCATGACCTGAGCCGAAGTTGGACACTTAACCTACTGAACTACCCAGGCGCCCCTTTCCATCACCATCTCTTATGCATGTTCAGTGCTTAGTAGCACATTAACCACTTCCACAAATACACGAAAGGGTTGCAAAGTAGCCGTAGGAGGCAGGCCTATTTCAGATGGGGAAACTGAGGATCAGGGAAGCTGACAGCCTTGCAGAGGACACAGGAACAAGTTAAATGTCAGACTCAAAATTCTAATGAAGGCACACTGTCTTCTGAGATTGAAGCCATCTTTTGGTTTCCAGTGGAAACAGGACACCAAATCTAGCAGCCCAGCCTGGTCATGCACAGATTTGGCTGGTTCAATGGCCACAGAAATGCAAGGAGCTACCATTGAGTACAGGGTTGCCATATATCATGGTGCACAGGGCTTCACAGCTGTCATTTCCTCCCATACATACAGCTGTATTGCAGGAAAGATAGCTATTATCACCAGCATAAAAGCTGAGCCTTAAAATGCTGAAGAAAATTTTCACATTCCCTCAGCTAAATTTTCTCCCTGGAGTTTCAATCAAGATCTGTTTGGCTCCAGAAATTTACGATCTTAACTGTATTGCTGTTCTGCCTGACATCTTTCACATAGATCCCCTCATATCCACAGAAGGGATTATAATTCTTTATTTTAGCAATAGGTCATGGGACTTAGCAATGACTTCAAGGAATTTGGTAAAGAACAGTTTGGTTCAAAGTTAAGTTGATGGGCACAGCAATTTGTTCATGATAACAATCTGGTTTAAAAAATCAAATAAACCCATATCATTTTTTTTGTTTTGGATTTGGACTTTTGGCATATTGTTGAATGGTACTTCTTTTCAACATTTGGGGTGTCACTTAACATTTTCAAAAATAAATCTTTGTAAGCTGTGAAACAATATGTGCCACCCAAACCTATTCTGTAAAATAATAATGATGTATTCATATTTGGATATTCAAGGATGTGGAAAATTATATTTGACTAAGGGGTTGCCTCTGTATGGCTGGAATGAGAAATGTTTATTTAACTCATTTGGAATTGTACAAATTAGAAGTACAGTGAAGAGGAAGTTTACATCTTAAACTTGTTCTCCTGTTCACTCTCCAGAGAAACCATTTTTACAGTGTTGCCTTCTTTCCTGAAATATTATTTTTATAGGTTTCAATGTTAATTTATTTTTTAGAGAAAGAGAGAGAGAGGGAGGGAGAGTGCAAGTGGGAAGGGACAGAGAGAGAGGGAGACACAGAATCCAAAGTAGGAGCTACACTCTGAGCTGTCAGCACAGAGCCTGACACAAGGCTTGAACTCATGAACCATGAAACATGATCTGAGCCAAAGTTGGATGTTTAACTGACTCAGCCACCCAGGCACCTCCTGAAATATTCTTTTTATATACAATCATATGTGTGTGTTTATATATAAATTTATTTATTTGTATAATTATGACTATTCTTCATGTTCTTCTTCCATACCTGAGATTTCTAATTTTTTAGATGAAGATACATAATTTTCAGTAGAATTTAATAAGTCACAGAGATGGAAAGTATAGCATAGGGAATATAGTGAATAGTGCTGCAATAACGTTAAATGGTGACAGAGGGTAACTACACTTATCACGGCATTGTGTAACACATATAATCATCGAATCACTATGGTGTGCACCTGAAACTAATATGACATTGTATGTCAACTATATTTAAACAATAAAAGTTTAAATTTAAAAAATGGACCCAAAGATTTGAAGGCATTGAAAGATTATGTATTCTTCAAGTTTCATGTCAATGATGTCTGTTCCCCTTACTTGTGCTTATTTGGCAATCTTTTTTGTGACATTTTAAAATTTGTAAATTGTTTAAAATGTAATGCTTTGAACCACATTTTATATCATATGTGTTTTATATATATCAGTTTACTTGCCTGCTGTCTTCAACCAATGATCTATTATGAGGCACAATAGACTTTTGTGTTTGTTTTTTACTTTTTGCTATTATGAACAATACAGAAAAACCAAAATAGGTTGGCTGAAAATAGATGTAAAGTAAAAAGGTATGGGGGAAATTGGAAGAATTCTGAAAAACAACAAAAGTGCTTAGAGGCAAAATGGATTAGAAAACCAGTTCTTGGTACATCAAAATGAACCCATATGACTAGATGATAATGATGATGATGGATACTGATTTTTGTAAATAAAATTGTCATTCATTACCATTGCTTTTGATCAAATTGTTTGCAACTTTGACAGTCATGCAGCTGGGAAGCATAGTCATGTGGCTGGATAGTGTAAACTGTTCCCTTGTCAAAAGACCATAAGTGCTTTTTGCCTTATGCCAGTTGCCCACACCTCAATAGGCTATAGAAGTTATTCGCTACTGTCCCTTCCACTCCCAAACAACTTTTCTCTCATAGGGTGACAGTGGGAGTCCTCTGGTTTGCCAGAAAAACAACCACCAAAGCATATGGTACCAACTAGGCATTGTCAGCTGGGGAGTGGGCTGTGGCCGGAAGAAACTGCCTGGAGTGTACACGAAGGTGTCTAATTATCTGTCATGGATTGACACAGAGACCGCGATGTCAGGAAAGCCCTATGTGCATGAGCCAGACTCCGGGTACAGTTTGCTTCTCTCACCTTGGGCCATCTTGTTACTGTATTTTGTGATACTTCTACTACCCCGTGATTAAACACTGTATTGCCTCAAAACCAAGTGTCCTCAGGGCACTTGGGTGGCTCAGTTTCTTAAGCGTCTGACTCTTGATTTTGGCTCAGGTCATGATCTCACATTTTGTGAGTTTGAGCCCTGCATTGGGCTCTCTGTGCTGATAGCATGGAACCTGCTTGGGATTCTCTGTCTTCCCTCTCTCTGCCTCTACCCCACTCATGCTCTCTCTCTCTCTTTCCAAATAAATACATAACCTTAAAATAAAAAAAAATTAAAAAAACAAGTGTCCTCAGTTTGTGAAGTAAGGTCAAGGGTGGGGTCCAGAGGGTTCTCATACTATTAGTTGTTCCTGAAATAGTCATATACCTATAGGAGTGCTTACAGTGTACCTGGGATCTACTACATGGCCTATTATTCCCCTGGAACTTGGAGGCAGTTTACCAATTTCAGCTTGAGGCCTCTTCAGAAGTTTGGATGCAGCACCTTTGCATGGAAAGGGGCATGCCAAGGGTCTCTGAAACATTCTATTCTTCTCTCTCCTACAAACAGGTATCCTTCCACAGATTCTTTCATTTTCCAAAAGGAGTAGACAGCTCCCCATTTTTTTTTTTTTTTTTTTTTTTTTGCTCTAGAAATAAGGAACATTCCAACTCTTTTCTCTCCTTTCATTTGTAGCTAATCCTGAGATCTACAGATTTGGTCTTCAGAAAGATCCTGTCACCTCCATACCTACCACCTGGTCCAGAGCCTCAGTAAATACTGCTTTGAGCTCTCAGAGATCGTGTGCAACAATGCTATGATTGAGGATCAGGAAATCATTGAAGTAGAAATGTCCTAAAGAGAGGTGGTAAAGATACACATAGCTAAATGAGTTGTAGTAGTCAGGACACTTTTGAATGCAAACATTAGAAACTCAACCTGAAGCGCAAAAAAGGGGGGGGGAATGATAAATATACTGGGGTAGCACAGAACCAAAGGAATTACCATTCTAGTAAACAGTTGTCTGAAAGTTTGACTTAGTCCAAGATGACATTTTGTACCATCTGGAAGAGTGGGCGGACCATCCTTCTAGCAATCAGTCATGAGCATAATTTTTCCAACCAAGCAAGACATAATAAGTAGCATTCTTTTCTAAGGCAACTCAGCACATTTTTGAAGAGAAAGGGAAAAATATACTCAAAAAGATGGGTGTTTTTATATGAGTTTGCCTTAAGTAGAATTCCTTGAGCTATGAATAACAACAAAATAAAACAAAAAAGGAGAAATATTTTCTGCATATGCATTCTGAAAGGGAAGAAAAGAAAGTATGAAAAAAGTTTCTCTCTGCTGACTTTCATTGGCTGCATGAGAACAGGACAGCTTGGCCACCATCTGAATCTAGAGAGAGGGGGGTGAAGAAGCATTTCAGTGGATGAGGGCAGAGAGAATCGATATACAGCTGTTTTGCCAAAACTGCAGTGTTACCCCAAACTTTTGGCTGTTGGTAAGCAGGGAAATACGACTACAAGTAGATGGGTTACTGCTCCTGAGAAAGGTAGGTTTACAAATAATTTCCTCTTTTTCGTGAAAGAAGTAACAGCAATTTGCCCTTCAAGTTCAGAAGGTAGAGGCTAGGAGAGACTGAGAGGTCACAGTGTTGTGCCCTCAGCTTAGGGCAGCGGCTGACAGAGAAGTTGAAACAGCCTGGCCTCTCAGCCAGGATCCTATGAAAGGGAGTGTGTGCGGGAAGGGGGCTGCTTAGCCTCCATTGCAAAGCAGGTTGTCAAACTTTCCAATTTTTGCCAATTCCGTAAGGAAGAAATAAGAGTT
This sequence comes from Panthera pardus, assembly GCF_024362965.1. Classification (NCBI taxonomy): domain Eukaryota; kingdom Metazoa; phylum Chordata; class Mammalia; order Carnivora; family Felidae; genus Panthera; species Panthera pardus. The sequence continues at coordinate 51,553,932 of NW_026526688.1, read as the reverse complement.
CAAACTAGTAATTTTTTTCTTCAAACTGAGGTATAATTTACATAGAGAGACATGCCCTGACCTTAACTTTATAGTTTGATGAGTTTTTAATAATGCTTATAGCCATGAAATCCACACCCCTATAAAGGTATAGAGCATTTCCACCACCGTAGAAAGACCACTCCAAGAAGGCCTTCCCCTACCAATCCCAACTTACTCCCACCCTCTTTCCCTTCCACCAGGATCAAACACCATTCTGGTTTCTTTCAGTTCTTTCAGTGTGTATTAGTTTTTCCTGTCATAGAATTTTTTAAAAAATGGAACACCATGTTATATACTTTTTTGTGCCTGTTTTCCTTACTTTAACATATTTTTGAGGTTCGTTTATGTTGTTGCATGTATCTGTAGCTCTCCCCTTATTACTGTAGAGTAGTGTTCCGTACTGCAATTTATTTATGCATTCCATTTTGATGGACACATGAGTTGCTTATAATTAGGGGCTATTATAAAGAAAATACTACTACAAGGGTCTTGTAACAAATATTTCTGTGTATATGTTTTCATTTCTGTTGGGTAAACAAGATGTAAAATTTCTGGGTCATAGAATAGGTGTATATTTAACTTTATGAGAAATTACCAGGTAAATATCACAGTTATTTTATACTGTCCACCCTGCAATCCAAGTAACAGATGAGAATTCTAGTGGCTCCACATCTTTGCCAACATTTGGTATTATCAGTCTTTTTAATTTCTCTATTCTGTGGGTGTGAAGTGGTATCTCATTTCCCCCTAGTGGGGTTGAAAATGTTTTCATATGCTTACTAACCATTTGTATAACTCTTTTTGCGAAATGCCTATTAAAGTATTTTTCCCATTTTTAATTTGGATTGTCTTTTTATTATTGAGTTATTGGAGTTGCTTTTATACTGACTATGTGCCCTTTTTAGAGATATATAATTTTATTTATTATTTATTTAGATTTATTTATTTAGCTTTAATGTTTAGGTTTGTGATCCATCTTGAAATAATTTCCATGTGTGATGTGATATGGATCAAGATTAATTTCTTCCATATATATAGCCAATTAAGTTGAAAAGCTCTTCCTTCCCCCCAATTGAGCAGCTTTGTTGTCTTGGTCTAAATCAGCTGACCATAAAATATAAGTGTGGGTCCATTTATGAAATTTTTCTGTTTTGTGTTTTGCTCTCCTGAGTAGTAGAAAGATTAGATGTCTAATTTGGATTTTATTTGATATCTGATCTTGATAGCTTTATTACCACTTGAAAATGGGATACAGGTAGTCTGTAGCATGTTCTAAGTTAATTATCACCTATAGTACCTTAGAATGAAGTAACTATTGAAAGCAAGCTTTTGGCAGATCAAATAGTTGTTGCAATTGACCATTATAATAGAATGAGAAACACAAGGACTACGGGGTAGGCTGTGAGGTGGGAGGGGCAGAGAGGGAGGCTAACTGCTTAGAATAAAGCTTAAGGAAATTAGTAAACTCAGGGTTTTAGGTTTTTGGCTTAAGCCGTGGTCAAACAACCAGAGAGTATCTATGTCTGCTATTCAAAAAGTATCTTCCCTCTTGTAACTGCAGAGCCAATGTAGTCAAAATTTAGACCCCCCAATCTAATGGTACATAATACATAATGTACCATTGGTTGCATACATACAGTATAAATTGAATTTATAGCCTCTATAGGTCTCTCATATAAAAGGTAGGACTGGGGAAAGAGGGGAAACCTGAAAATTTGAAATGGGGAATATTTGGGTGTTTTTACATGCATCTATTTTTATTTTATTTAAAATTTTTTAAAATGTTTATTTATTTTTGAGAGGAAGAGACAGCATGAGTGAGAGAGGGGCAGAGAGAGAGGGAGACAGAGAATCCAAAGCAGGCTCTAGGCTCTGAGATGTCAGCACAGAGCCTGACGTGGGGCTCGAACTCATTAAGGTGAGATCATAATCTGAGCCGAAGTTGGATGCTTAACTGACTGAGCCACCCAGGTGCCCCTACATGCATCTATTTTTAAATGGAGGTATTAGCATCATTATTCACATATAGAAGTCAACAGAAAGACTGTCACTGAAAAGATAGTTTGTTACAGTTTGGAAGAAGAGGGGGGATCACATAGGATCACATGGGGAAACAACAAGACTGGTGGAGATGCAGAAGAAACAAAGGGAGAATGTGGGCAAGAGACTTTATTGGGGCTTTTGCCAGAAGGAATGAGAGAAGCAGGCTAAGTGAGCTAAGCAGGTTTGGGATTGGCTAATTTGGATGATTTCAACAAGCTCTGGGGTGTAGGGATTGCCTTTAATTTCCTGATGTCTGGCTCTGAGGTGATTGGGACAGAAAGATTATGGTTCAGTGTGTGAGCGTTCAATAAAAAGGCTGATTAATACAGTATCTGAGTACTTTGACCTCACGTACCCCACTGAGTCTCACTTGCCAGCAGAAAAACCCTTTCCAGATTGAAAGAACTATAAGGACCTCACATGAGGCAGTTTCCTTACAAGGAATGCTAATTTGCCTCAAGGCTCAACCCACCAACACTCACAAACTCCAGGTTTCTTTTTTTTTTTTTTAATGTTTATTTTTTGAGAGGGAGAGAGAGAGAGCACAAGTGGGGGAGGGTTAGAGAGAGGGGAACAGAGGATCCAAAGCAGGCTCTGCGCTGACAGCAGCAAGCCCAATGTGGGAATCAAACTCAAGAACCGAGATCACGACCTGAGCCAAAGTTGGACACTCAACTAACTGAGCTACTCAGGTGCCTCCGAACTCCAGGTTTCTAAATACAGTTTAGTTTCATAGTATCCCACAAGAAATAGTACAAACATTGGATCTGGGGGGACATTAAAAAACAAAAGGGTGGTGGAATTTTGCTAACGTATCAGAATAAACCTGCAAAATACTGTTGAAATAAAATCTAAGGGTGCTAGAACAGGAAGGAATGGATGAAGCACGAGATTGGACCAAATTTTTCAATATTGTTAACTCACCACAAATTCTGGATTCAATAAACTAGTCTTAACAGCTGGAAGTGGCTGTAATAGTTAGCTTGATCGGTTCATTAAAACCTGTATTTAAAAGGGGCCTGCATTAAATAAAGCAGTCATGTCAGTCATTGTTTTCATTTCTTTTATTATAGATTTGAAATTTTTTTCAGTTCCATTTTTTTCCTTTGCATTACTTCAGGTATACTGATTGTTCATATGCAAGATGTAAATTCTCCATATTTTGAGAGGGTTCATCCTGTTTTCTCAATGAATTCATCTGCATCTACATGCTTACCTTGTATTAGCCCTCACTTTCATTCATCAGATACTAGTTTTTTGTTTTGCTGATTTTAGTTTGGTTTTAATTTCATCAATTCTATTCTATTCTCTCACTTTGTATATCTCTAATGGCTTCCTTTTCTTTTTCTTTTTTGAACTCATGTATTATAGAGTCAACTTTAATTTCTTTGAGTAAAGATGATAAAATAAAGGTAAATTTTCTATTTCCTAGAGCACATCCAACACAAATTTTTGTTTTATTTATTGTTTCATGTTTTACACATATTTATATCTATATCCATTCCATCCACCATTCAATCTATCATCTAGCTAGCTATAATGCTATATTTTACTCATGTTATTTTGTTGTTGTTTCTGTGTTTTTGTTTTGTTGTTTATCTTTGAATTCAGGTTAGTTCTAGCCAGATCAGCCTTTCAGTCTTAAAACAAAAAAAAAATATACGGGATATCTTTGCCTACTTATTTTTCTTAATAACTGTTATGATCTTTCCTCCTTACCTACAGGGGTGGGTATTAATAATTTATGTTCTCTATTTAGTCATTCCTTTGCTTGTGAAGGGTGGAGAAAAGGAGCTGGAACCTTGAACAGTCATATCTGGGAATGCCATTGCTTTCTTTTGCAAGAGGACCTGACTCTGGGATTGAATTCTACCAAGTTGTGGTAGATATTCATGTTCATGATTTTCAGGAGGCTCCCCCTCTTTGTAATAATACCTCCAGAGATCAAAGTCTTCTTTTCATTTCTGAGCCGGCACATATTTTTCCACACATATAGTGTCAACATCATCCACAAAATTTATATGTTCCTACATAATGCCCCTGACAGTTAAACAGCTTTTTCCAGCTTCTAGAAGCCTTCTGTACCCTTGGCTCATGGCCCCCTTCCTCCATCCTCAAAGTCAGAAACAATGGGCTGTCATCTCTCAAGCTGTCATCTCTCTGGTTCTCTCTTCTGCCTCGAACTTCCACTAATAAAGACCCTTAGGATGACAGTGGCCCCACTTAGTTAATCCAAATAATCTCATCTCAAGGTCAGCTGATTAGCAACCTTAATTCCATCTACAAACTTAATTCCGCTTTGCTGTGTAACCTAATGTATACACAGTTTCTGAGAATTAGAATGTGGCCATCTGGAGGGTGAGAGGCATTGCAGAAACTTACACACATGTAAACATTTACATGTTGACAACATATACAATAAAGTGTATAGGACAATTCAGATTAGCACAAATCTAAACAAAAACAAAAGTCCAATAATTGAGTACTAGATGAATAAATTGATGCATGTTCACACAATTACATGATAATCAGCTATATGCAACTATATAGATGAATTTTTGGAATGTAAAATGGATTATAATAATATATATCAAAAAATACATACAGCATAATACTCATTTTATTATAAGCACATCTAAATAGGCATATATTCCTTCTCTCTATAGATAGATAGATAGATATAGATATATAGATATATGTAGTGTGTATGTGTGTGTAGTAATTATATCACTACACACACACACACACAGTACATACACTAGATACATCTTTTTGTTCAGAATATAAGACAGATGGATAGATATAGATAATTACTATATATATGTGTATATATATATATATTTACGTGTGTGTGGTAACTAAATCATATTAAAAGATATCAAGATATAGGTAATTACTATATATTAATATATACTATATATTAAAAAGATATATACTATGTATTAAAAAGATATCAAGATATAGATAATTACTATATATATATATATATATATATATACACACATATATATTTACACATGTGTGTGTGTGGTAAATAAATCATATTAAAAAGATATCAAGGGTAAGGGAATCATGAATATAGGAACCAGGATGATGTTTATCAGGGGGTGGGGGTTGAAGATGGTGATGGTAATGACGATGCAGTTAGATATTACATTCTAGTTTTGGCTTAGGTAATAGATTTGTCATAATTAGTTCAGGCTGCTTTAATAGAAATACCATAGATTGGGTGGCTTTAACAACCAACATTTATTGCTCACAGTTCTGGAGGCTGGTAAGTGCAAGATAAATCTGCTGGCAGATTTCGTGTCCAGTGAGACCCTGCTTACTGGTTCATAGGTAGCCGTCTTCTTGATGTGTCCTCACATGATGGAAGGGGTGGAAAAGCTCTCTGTGGTCTCTTATGAAGACGCTAATCCCATTCTTGAGGGCTCCATCTTAATGACCTAATCACTTCCCAAAGGCCTCGCCTCCAAAACCATCACACTGGGGATTAGGTTTCAATATATGAATTTTTGAGGGATGCAAACATTCAATATATAGCAAGGTTAATATTGCTTATCGAATTATTTAAAATTAAAAAGCACCTATTTTTTAAAAGCATACATGAACCAGCAAAACATGCTTATGAACAAAGGATTTTGATTATTATATTTCTGTGCATTTGAATTTCAATTAAAGATGATCTCTGTTTTCAAGAAGTGTATAGTTTAATCAGGGAAATACTGATGTAAATAAGTATTTTTAACTCACCTTGATGAATGTTCCAAAAATGTATTGTTTAAGGTGCTTTGAGTGCACACAGGACAACTAATTCCCTAATATGGTCCACTAGAGATTCACAGAAGACACAAAAGATACACAGTTTCCCAGATGGACAAGGGATGTATCTAAGGCAGAAAGAACAATTGCAAAGACATGAAAACAAAGGAGATGGGTTATGTCTTCTCATATCTGAAAATTATTAGGGATTTTACTAGTTATCTAGGGCCACCATAACAAAATACCACAGACAGGGTCGCTTACCCAACAGAAATTTATTTTCTCACAATTCTGGTGGCTGGAAGTCCAAGATCAAGGTGTTGGCAGGTTTAGTTTCTTGTAAGGCCCCTCTCCCTGGCTTCTCCATGACCATCTTCTAGCTGTGTCCTTCCTGGTCTTCCCTCTGTACACGTGCACTTCTAGTGTCCCTCTGTGTGTCCAACACATACTCGTTCTGCTGAGTTTGGTGATAACTTTGGGGCAAGCTTGCATGCCTAAAAGGAGAAACCTCATGTATACTTGAGGGCAAAGTCTAGGCCCTCAGTTCTACATGAAAGCTCTTCCAGCTTTCCTTCCTGAGAAAATTAGTTTCTCCTCTAGTTTTGCATCAATCACTTTTTCTTGAACTCCATGGAATACTCACCTACTCTCACCTACTCCAGCCTCTGTACCTGCCTTCTGTTTTTACTCAAGTATGAAGTTGCCTCATCTGCCAGAGGAAAGAAGGACCCGTCTATCTCTGCCTTTCTAGAAAGTTCTTGTGTATTTTCCTCCAGTGAAATTAAAAACATCAGCATATTCTGGATTGGTCCTCTGAACCACCTCAAAGCTATCTTAGAAAGCATAACATATTCCAAGCTGACATACCCTTTCCACCTGAATGCTGGCCTTGACTTCTGCCTTTTCCAATTGGAGCAAAGCCATATGCTGAGGGAAATTCCAATACGCAGGGTAAGATCCCCTTAAACTATATTTTAAAAATGTCCCTTGCTATGGTTGCATGATTGGATGATCACAAAGAGAATTTAAAAATAGAACTTCCTGTATAATCTCAGGGTCATGAGCCTGATTAATGACAGAGGTGGAAGAAAGTACAACCCTGGCCTCTTCACTTGCTCTTCAGTCTCTGTGTGCCTAACCAGTCTATGGGCACAGCTGAAACCAAGTTGGTGCCAGTGCAGGGACTGCTGACCCCATGTGAATCATCACCCTTGTCCACAAGGTAGAGAAGGACAACTACTTGAGACAAGGGACAATGTAATTATTGGTGGAAAAGAAGCAACACAATATACCAGAATGATGGACACAATAGTGCTGGTGTATGATTGCAATTTAGATAGCCGGGATTACTGCCTCATATGACGCATTGCAAGCTCAAAGCAGAGAAAGAGGTATCCATCTTGGTTTTTTTTTGTTTTGTTTTATTTTGTTTTGTTTTTGTTATTGATATTTTTAAAACATTCCACAATTTGGAACTGTATGTCTATTTTGATCCAATGGTGCTTTAATAACATGTTTTAAAATTCACAGATTTTCTTTTTAGAAGACTTGGGTTTTATCATTTCATTTTGTTACCAATCTCTAGCTTTGTGATTGGAGAATGTTGTATTTATTATTTCTATTTTCTTTTTGTGTTTATTGAGATTTTCATTGTGGCCCAAATATGTTGAATTTTATTAATGTTCAATGTGCACTTGAAAAGAAGGTGGATTTTCTATTCTTGGGTTTCAAGGTTTTAATATATATTTATGTGGTGTAGCTTATTGATTATGTTGTTTGTTCATCTAAATCCTTACTCATTTTTTTCGCCCATTTGATTTTTATAGGTCTGAGAGAGGTATTTTAAAATAGTCTAAACTATTAATAACTGTTATATCTTCATTGCATACTGTAACAGTAAACTTTATGAAGTCTTTTTCTTTGTCCTTTTAATTACTTTGGTCTTAATTTAACCATGTTGAATATCAACATCATTATACTTAGCTCTTATGAATTTGCCTCATATGTCTTTGCCCATTCTTTTGTCATGCTTTTCATATTTCTTTCTTTTAAGTGTGTCTCTTGAATACAGCGTACTCTTGGATTTCAGTTTTTGGTTGATCTGTACTTCTTTCTTTTAAGAGCTTAATTATGTCAATATACACTTACTGATGTATGATCTTTTTATTTGGTCTCAGTTTTGATGTGTTGTTTTATATTTTATTTATATATAATACAAATTTACTTTTCAATTCTAATGGTTGCCTTCATGCAAAAATCTTCTTGTCTTTACTAACTCCAAATTATCTCTATTAGTTTTTGCGTTTAAGAAGGTTCAGTTAATGCCCTCTTAGAATTCAAAATTATCAGGTGACTAGGTGGCTCAGTCAATTAAGCATCTGAATCTTGATTTTGGCTCAGGTCATGATCTCACAGTTTGTGAGATCAAGCCCTGCATCAAGCTCCATGCTAACAGCCAGGATTCTCCGTCTCCCTCTCTCTTTGCCCCTCCCCCACAAGCACATGCATATTGGCTCCCTAGATAAATAAATAAATTCAAAATTATTAGGGAAACTTCATCTGACCTTTCTTTTCTCTTGTAGCATTAGTGGTCGAGTGGCCACCACCAGTCTGTTCTTTGTATCTCTGAATTTAGTACTTTGTTTTACTTTTAGGTTTTACACATAAGTGATATAAATGAGACCATTTATTTGTGTTTCTCTGTCTGACTTATTTCACTTAGCATTATGTCAATGTTTTATCCATGCTATCGCAAATGGCAGAATTTCCTACTTTTTTTTTTTTATGACTGAATGGTATTCCATAATGTGTGAGTGTGTGCATATGTGTGTGTGTGAGTGTGTGTATGTGTGTCACATTTCCTTTATCCTTTCATCCATCAGTGGACACTTGGGTTTTTTCCAAATTTTGGCTATTATAAATAATGGTGCAATGAACATGGTGCAGACATATTTTCAAGACTGTGATTTTGTTTTCTTTGGATAAACACCCAGAAGTGGAATTGCCAGATCATACAATAGTTCTACTTTTAAGTTTTTGAAGAACTTCCATATTGTTTTCCTTAATGTTTGCACCAATTTACACTTCCATCAACAAGGGAACAAGCTTCTATTTTTCTCATTTCCCTACATACTTGCCAATATTTGTTATTTTATTTTTTACCAATTCTTTTTATAATGTCCTTTGTACATTCCTGTTGTTGCTGCTGCTGCTGTTGTTGTTGTTGCTGTTGTTGTTTGGTGACTCTTTGTTAGTTCCTCCTTTAAGCAAAATTGAAGTGGTCTACAAACTTCCTCCTACTCCTTCCTTCCTCTCCCCCCAGTATCTAATTGGAAGTACTATTACTTTACCCAATTAATAATAAGGCAATCAGGAGGTTTATTTTATTTTTTTCTAGACAGTTGCTATTTTCTCTGAATTTTTTATGGCTGTGTTCTAGCTATACTGTCAAAATATAATTACATACTATACTATCTTCCATTTTCCATTATATAGTCTTGGTTCTACTACAAGTATATTAGGTGTCCAGGATCCATTCTTATCTGATGCTTCTTACATTGGTTGGTTTAAGTTTGTTCTACAGTAGGTTCCTCAGAAAGGGCTCAAGGCAACAAAATTTCCTGAGCTCTTATATGTTCATAAAGTTTGGATGTGGCCTTTATAACTTAGGTAAGTTTAGATGGATAAAAATATTTGGCACTTATTTTATTCCTTTAAATCGTTTTTACAAAATATTTGTTTTGAGAGAGCATAAGCAGGGGTGGGGCAGAGAGGGGGAGGGAGAGAGAGAATCCCATGCAGGCTCTATGCTGTCAGGGCGGAGCCCAATTTGGAACTAGATCTCACAAACCATGAGATTATGACCTGAGCCAAAATCCAGCATCAGATGCTCAGCTGACTGAGCCACCCAAGCACCCCTTATTTCTTTAAATCTTAAATATAGTATTCCATTTCCTTCTAGCAAAAAGGACTGCTGTCAAAAGTCTGATGTCAAACTAATTTTCTTTTCCTTTTCATTTTTGCCTAGATGTTCGAATGATTTTTTTTCCTTTTCTTTAAACCAAGTAGTTCTATTAAAACAGTGGCTTCTCAACAAACTGATGGTTACCCGTGGGGGAAGGGGTCGGGTGTGTGTGAAATAGGTGATGGGAATTAAGGCTTGTACTTGTCATGAGCACTGGGTAATGTATGCAATTGTTGAATCACTATATTGTACACTTGAAACTAATATAACACTATATGTTAACTATACTGGAATTAAAATTAAAATTTAATTAAAAAAAAAAAACAGTGATTCTCAGTGTGGTCTATGAACCCATCAGGTTCCTGAAATTTTTCAGTGGATTCAAGAGGTAAAAACTATTTTATAATTATACATTTGCCATTTTTCACTGTACTGATATCTGCATTAATAAATAGTCTAAAACAACAGTATGTTTTATCGTGAACCAATGCATTGGTAACAAATTATGATATTATTGAATTCCTCACTGCCAATCATTCACAGTAAAATAAAAAAAAGATATTACTTCTACTTAAGAATGTCCCTGAGTTAGAAAAATCATTAATTTTATTAACCTAATATTCTTTTTTTATAAAGATGGACTGTATTATTTAATTATTTTTTATTTATTGTTTTTTAAATTTTATTTTTAATTTTTTAAAATTTACATCCAGATTAGTTAGCATATAGCACAACAATGATGTCGGGAGTACATTCCTTAGTGACCCTTACCCATTTAGCCCATCCCCCTCCCACAACCCCTCCAGTAACCCTCTGTTTGTTCTCCATATTTAAGAGTCTCTTATGTTTTGTCCCCCTCCCTGTTTTTACATTTTTGTTTCCCTTCCCTTATGTTCATCTGTTTTGTCTCTTAAAGTCCTCATATGAGTGAAGTCATATGATTTTTGTCTTTCTCTGACTGACTAATTTCACTTAGTATAATACCCTCTAGTTCTATCCACGTAGTTGCAAATGGCAGGATTTCATTCTTTTTGATTGCCGAGTAATACTCCATTGTGTATATATATATATATATATATATATATATATATATATATATCACATCTTCTATATACATTCTTCCATCAGTGGACATCTGGGCTCTTTCCATACATTGGCTATTGTTGATCGTGCTGCTATAAACTTGGGGGTGCATGTGTCCCTTTGAAACAGCACACCTGTATCCCGTGGATAAATGCCTAGGAGTGCAATTGCTGGTGGTAGGGTAGTTCTATTTTTAGTTTTTTGAGGAACCTCCATACTGTTTTCAGAGTGGCTGCACCAGCTTGCATTGCCACCAACAATGCAAAAGAGATCCTCTTTCTCCACATCCTCCCCAACATCTGTTGCTGCCTGAGTTGTTCATGTTAGCCATTCTGACAGGTGTAAGGTGGTATCTCATGGTGGTTTTGATTTGTATTTCCCTGATGATGAGTGATGTTGAGCACTTTTTCATGTGTCTGTTGGCCATCTGGATGTCTTCTTTGGAGAAGTGTCTATTCATGTCTTTTGCCCATTTCTTCACTGGATTATTTGTTTTTTGGGTGTTGAGATTGATAAATTCTTCATAGATTTTGGATACTAACCCTGTATCTGATGTGTCATTTGCAAATATCTTCTCCCAATCTGTAGGTTGCCTTTTAGTTTTGCTGATTGTTTCCTTTGCTGTGCAGAAGTTTTTATTTTGATAAGTAGTTCATTTTTGCTTTTGTTTCCCTTGTCTCTGGAGACGTGTTGAGTAAGAAGTTGCTGAGGGCAAGATCAAAGAGGTTTTTGCCTGCTTTCTCCTTGAGGATTTTGATGGCTTCCTGTCTTAAATTGAGTTCTTTCATCCATTTTGAGTTTATTTTGTGTATGGTGTAAGAAATGGTCCAGGTTCATTCTTCTGCATGTTGCTGTCCAGTTTTTCCAGTACCACTCGCTGAAGAGACTGTCTTTATTCCATTGGATATTCTTTCCTGCTTTGTCAAAGATTAGTTGTCCATACGTTTGTGGGTTCATTTCTGGGTTTTCTATTCTGTTCCATTGATCTGAGTGTCTGTTCTTGTGCCAGTACCATACTGTCTTGATGATTACAGCTTTGTAGTATAGTTTTATGTCTGGGATTGTGATGCCTCCCGCTTTGGTTTTCTTTTTCAAGATTGCTTTGGTTATTTGGGGTCTCTTCTGGTTCCATACAATTTTTAGGATTATTTGTTCTAGCTCTGTGAAGAATGCTGGTGTTATTTTGATCGGGATGGCATTGAATACGTAGATTGCTTTGGGTAGTATCAACATTTGAACAATATTTGTTCTTCCTCTCCAGGAGTGTGGAATTTTTTCCATTTTTTTGTGTCTTCTTCAATTTCTTTCATAAGCTTTCTATACTTTTCAGTGTGTAGATTTTTCACCTCTTTGGTTAGATTTATTCCTAGGTATTTTATGATTTTCTTGTGCAACTGTAACTGGGATCGATTCCTTGATTTCTCTTTCTGTCGCTTCATTGTTGGTGTATAGGAATGCAACCGATTTCTGTGCATTAATTTTATATCCTGCAACTTTGCTGAATTCATGAATCAATTCTAGCAGTTTTTTGGTGGCATCTTTTGGGTTTTCCATATAGAGTGTTATGTCATCTGTGAAGAGTGAAAGTTTGACCTCCTCCTGGGCAATTTGGATGTCTTTTATTTCCTTGTGTTGTCTGGTTGCAGAGGCTAAAACTTCCAATACTACGTTGAATAACACTGGTGAGAGTGGACATCCCTGTCTTATTCCTGACCTTAGGGGGAAAGCTCTCAGTTTTTCCCTATTGAGGATGATATTCTCATTGGGTCGTTCATATATGGCTTTTCTGATCTTGAGGTATGCTCCTTCTATCCCTAATTTCTTGAGGGTTTTTATCAAGAAACAATGCTGTATTTTGTCAAATGCTTTCTCTGCATCTATTGAGAGGATCATATGGTTCTTGTCCTTTCTATTATTGATGTGATGAATCATGTTAATTGTTTTGCAGCTATTGAACCAGCTCTGCATCACAGGTATAAATCTTGTTTGGTCGTGGTGAATAATTTTTTTAATGTATTGTTGGATCCAGTTGGCTAATATCTTGTTGAGGATTTTTGCATCCATGTTCATTAAGGAAATTGGTCTATAGTTCTCCTTTGTAGTGGAATCTCTGTCTGGTTTTGGAACCAAGGTAATGCTGGCTTCATAGAAAGAGTTTGGAAGTTTTCCTTCCATTTCTATTTTTTGGAACACCTTCAAGAGAATAGCTGTTACCTCTTCCTTAAATGTTAGGTAGAATTCCCCTGGAAAGCCATCTGGCCCTGGACTCTTGTTGTTTGGCAGATTTTTGATTATGAATTCAATTTCCTTACTGGTTATGGGTCTGTTCAAATTTTCTATTTCTTCCTGTCTCAGTTTTGGTAGTGTATATGTATCTAGGAATTTTTCTATTTCTTCCGGATTGCCCATTTTACTGTCATATAATTGCTCATAACATTCTCTTATTATTGCTTTTATTTCTGCAGTGTTGGTTGTGATCTTTTCTCTTTCATTCTTGATTTTATTTTTGTTGGTACTTTCCTTTTTCTTTTTGATCAAACTGGCTAGTGGTTTATCAATTTTGTTAATTCTTTCAAAGAACCAGCTTCTGGTTTCACTGATCTGTTCTACATTTTTTTTTTTGTTTGTTTCAATAGCATTAATCTCTGCTCTAATCTTTATTATTTCCTGTCTTCTACTGGTTTGGGGTTTTATTTGCTGTTCTTTTTCCACCTCCTTAAGGCATAAGGTTAGGTTGTGTATCTGAGATCTTTCTTCCTTCTTTAGGAAGGTCTGGATTGCTATATACTTTCCTCTTATGACCGCCTTTGCTGTGTCCCAGAGGTTTTGGGTTGTGGTGCTATCATTTTCATTGGCTTTCATATACTTTTTAATTTCCTCTTTAACTGCTTGGTTACCCCATTCATTCTTTAGTAGAATGTTCTTCAATCTCCAAGTATTTGTTACCTTTCCAAATTTTTTCTTGTGGTTGATTTCGAGTTTCATAGTGTCGTGGTCTGAAAATATGCACGGTATGATCTCGATCTTTTTGTACTTATTTAAGGCTGTATTGTGTCCCAGTATATGGTCTATTCTGGAGAACATTCCATGTGCACTGGAGAAGAATGTATATTCTACTGCTTTAGGATGAAATATTCTGAATATATCTGTAAGTCCATCTGGTCCAGTGTGTCATTCCAAGTCATTGTTTCCTTGTTGATTTTTTGATTAGATGATCTGTCCATTGCTGCCAGTGGGGTGTTGAAGTCTCCTACTATTATGGTATTACTATTGATGAGTTTCTTTATATTTGTGATTAATTGATTTATATATTTGGGTGCTTTCACATTTAGTGTATAAATGTTTACAATTGTTAGGTCTTCTTGGTGGATAGACCCCTTGATTATGATATAATGCCCTTTTGCATCTCTTGATACAGTCTTTATTTTAAAGTCTAGATTGTCTGATATAAGGATGGCTACTCTGGCTTTCTTTTGGTGACCATTAGCATGGTAGATGGTTCTCCATCCCCTTATTTTCAATCTAAAGGTGTCTTTAGGTCTAGAGTGGGTGTCTTGTAAACAGCATATAGATGGATCTTGTTTCTTATCCATTGTGTTACCCTATGTCTTTTGATTGGAGCATTGAGTCCATTGATGTTTAGAGTGAGTACTGAAAGATATGAATTTATTGCCAGTATGATGCTTGTAGAGTTGGAGTTTCTGGTAGTGTTCTCTGGTCCTTTCTAATCTTTGTTGTTTTGGTATTTATTTCTCTCTCTCTCTCTCTCTCTCTCTCTCTCTCTCTCTCTATATATATATATATATATATATATATTCACCTTTTCTCCCCTCAGAGAGTCCCCTTAAAATTTCTTGCAGGAATTTGGTTTGGTGGTTTAGTGGTCACAAACTCCTTTAATTTTTGTTCGTCTGGGAAACTTTTTATCTCTCCTATTTTGAATGACATCCTTGCTGGATAAAGAATTCTTGGCTGCATATTTTTCTGATTCAGCACACTGAATATATCCTGCCACTCCTTTCTGGCCTGCCAAGTTTCTGTGGATAGGTCTGCTGCAAACCTGATCTGTCTTCCCTTGTAGGTTAGGGACCTTTTTTCCCTTGTTGCTTTCATGATTCTCTCCTTGCCTGAGTATTTTGTGAATTTGACTATGATATGCCTTGTTGATAGTCTGTTTTTGTTGAATCTAATGGGGGTCCTCTATGTTTCCTGGATTTTGATGTTTGTGTCTTTCCCCAGGTTAGGAAAGTTTCCCACTATGATTTGCTCACATAACCCTTCTACACCTATTTCTGTCTCTTCCTCTTCTGGGACTCCTATGATTTTGATGTTATTCCTTTTTAATGAGTCACTGATTTCTCTAATTCTTAAATTGTGCTCTTTTGCCTTAATCTCCCTCTTTTTTTCTGCTTCATTATTCTCTATAAGTTTGTCCTCTCTATGGCTGATTCTCTGTTTGCCGCAACCATCCTTTCCGCCGCAGCATCCATCCATGATTGCAGTTCAGTTATAGCATTTTTAATTTCATTCTGGCTATTTTTCACTTCTTTTATCTCTGCAGAAAGGGATTCTAATCTATTTTCAACTCCAGCTAGTATTCTTATTCTCATGATTCTAAATTCTGGTTCAGACATCTTGCTTGTATCTGTGTTGGTTAAATCCCTGGCTGCCGTTTCTTCATGCTCTTTCTTTTGGGGTGAATTCCTTCGTTTTGTCATTTTGAACAGAGAAAAGGAATTAATGAGGTAGAAAAATTAAAATAAAAAACAATTTTAAATTTAAAAATATTAAAATTAAAAAATTAAAAACACACACACACACAAATCAAATAAATGATGCTAGATCCTAGGTGTGTTTTGGTGTGGGTGTTGAAAGTGCCTTGACAGATTAGAAAAAAAAAGAGGGGACAAAAAAAAGGAAATCATTTCAGACTTTGAAAAAATGAATACACTGAAGTATACTAAAATGAGATGATGGGAGTAAAATAGAATTTGAAAAAATTTACACAAAAGTAAAGAATATAGTAGAAAAAATTTAAAGAAAAATATTTTTAATAGAAATTGAAAATAAAAATGGATTTTTTCTTTTTCTATATTCAAGAAAAAGAAAATAAACAAAAAAGAGGAAAAAAGGAAAAGAAAAAAGAAAAAAAGAAGGAAATCGTTTGAAAATTTGAAAAAATGAATACACTGTAGTAGACTAAAGTAAAATGATGGATGTAAAATAGAAGTTGAAAAAATTTACACAAAAGTAAAAAATGTAGTAAAAAAAATTAAAGAAAATATTTTTAATAAAAATTGAAAATAACAATGAATTTTTTCTTTTTGTGTATTCAAGAAAAAGAAAAGTGAAAAAGAGAAAAAAAAATAAAATCGAATAGATGGACCTGCTAACAGATTGAAATAGGACTGAAGTTACTTCATTTTCCTCTAGAAGTCAGACTATGAAGTGCTTTATAGTCCGTAAACTAAGTAGGAGGTGAGACTTGTGTTCTTGAAGAGCGAGGTTGGCCCAATTGGGCGGGGCTCAGTGCAATGGCTCTGTTCTTTACTAGGTGGCACTGCTAGCCTAATGGGGTGGATTATTGTGAGGCTCACAGGTGCGTATGCGCATGCGCGGGAGTGGTGAAAATGAAGTCATCCAGGTACCCAGGCTGTTCTGGATCACCAGTCGCGCACCCGTCCTCTGTCTTCAGCTCTCGTCTACTCCCCGATTTTTCACTCTCCGTGACCAAGCCCCAAGCAATACCTGTCTCCCAAGTTTTGTCTCAGATGCGGCTGCCTTCCCTGGCCCCTTACTTCCAAACGACTGCAGCTTGGACCTGTTGCGGCCCTCTGTGGGAGGATCTCACCGAGCAATGGCCGAATGAGCAATGGCCGAGTGTCGGCTGTATCCAGGAATGCCTACTGGAGCCTGCTGTTGCCGGTGCCCCGAGACTGCAGCCAGGTGCTTGCCTAACCCAGGAAAAGGTCGCAACATAGTGTAGCAGCAGCGTTTCAGCGATTATGGAAAATCACAACACACATCTGGCACAAGCTTCACCCTTAAGGACCTTGTTCCAGCACCAGCAAATGTGGCCATTCTCTGGGGTCTGCTGGGACCAGGTGGCTTCAACAGTCTCTACCAGTGGAACTGCTTTTCCCCGTGTGGTTCAAGAACTTCCTGGACCCCACTCTGGTCCTGGGGATTGGCCCTTCCCACCAGAGCACCACCAGGTATCGGGTTGTGGAGTTGCAGACTCTGCACTCCCTTTGTTTATAGTCTTAATGGAATTTAACCCTCTCCTTTATCCTTTCTCCCTTTTCAGTTTAGTCCCTGCAGCTGTTTACAATTTTCCACTTTCTCTCCAGCTGCTTTTGGGGAGGGGTGCTTTTCCTGTATTCTTCCCCTACCCCGTCCTCTCTCTGCTCACAAACGCACCTCCCTTCCTGTATCTTCTCACTCCCCAAGTTCACTTCTCCATGTCGCATATCTGCTGAATTCTGTGGTTCAGGTTTTGCAGATTGTTGTGTTAATCCTCCAGTCAGTTTTCTAGGTGTGTAGGATGGTTTAGTGTTGGTCTGGTTATATTTCATGGACGTGAGACACACAAAAAACTTCCATGCTGTTCCGCCATCTTGGCTCCTCCTGTATTATTTATTTTTATTATTTATTTATTTTTATTATTTATTTATTTATTTTGAGAGGGAGAGCATGTTAACTGGGAAGGGGCAGAGAGACAGGGAGAGAATTCCAAGCAGAGCCTGTGCTGACAGTGCAGAGTCTGACAAGGGGCTCAATCTCACAGAACTGTGAGATTATGACCTGTACGAAAAGCAAGAGTTGGACACTTAACCAACTGAGCCATGCACAAGCCCCTATCTTTTTAATATTCTATGGGAAGAAATGGGAAGCACACATAAAGCACTTCTGATATACACTGAAGTGTGATGATTATCCTAATGAAAAGCACATGTGGAATTGATTGAGTTGCAAGCTGAACTAGACACATTTTTTTATGGAACACCATTGTTTTCCTGGAAGGAATAACTTATACACATACCATTGTTACTCAGATGTGGACATTTTAAATACATTTCTTGAAAATTAATAAAGTGATCCTATATTTTCAAAATGATTTTATTTATTGTCAATGATAAAATTTCATATTTCAAATGAAAATTAAAATTTTGGGATACTTATATCCACTACCATGAGCTTGACAGCTTCCCCAAAAAAGATTTTTACAATGAAATTGGTGATATTACAAATGAAACTGATTCTTTGATATTGTATAACAAATTATGTGAACATTTGGTAAATCTGCATACAGTGAACCAACATTTTCCAAATGACCCATGTTTGATAATACAAAATAAAGCATAAGTAAAAAATCCACTCAAAACCCAATGGCTATTAATGTAACAGAGTACAGAAAGTTCATTGATTTGTTAGCAGATTCCACACTGCAACTTAAATTGCAATAAGAAATTGTCAATTGTCAAATTTTGGTCTAGTATCAAAGACTATCCATGATTATCTGGATAGTCTATCAAAATAATCCTCTCTTCCACCTATACGTATAAAGACAGATTTTCTTCATATACTTCAACCAAGTGACATTACCACAGATTGAATGAAGAACCACATATGAGAATATACTTTTTCTTGTATCTTACCTTCTTTAAAGTACATAGAATTGAGTAAAGGAATAATGACAGGGGTACTTGGGTGGCTCAGTTGGTTAAGCATCTGACTCTTGATTTCATCTTGGCTCATGATCTCATGGTTTGTGAGTTCAAGCCCTGCAATGCAACAGGCTCTGCTCTGACAGTGAAGAACCTGCTTAGGATTCTCTCTCTCTCTCCCTCTCTGCCCCTCCCCTATGCATTCTCTCTCTCTCTCAAAATAAATAAATAAACTTTTAAAAAAGAAATAATTACAATGTTGTGTTGTTGTGTTTATAATTTATCTTATGACAAACTATATGACAACAATAGCACAAAGAAATGGGGCAATGGAGCCATACATATGAAGCAATACATATGAAGAAGCAGTGTTCCCATATTTTACCAGAACTACACTGTGGTTTAGTAAGACATATATTACAATCCCTAGAACAACCACTAAAAAAATACCTTCAAAATGTATTACTAAAAATCAACAGATTATTTTAAGTGTTCACTAAACAATATTTGTTTAACACAAAAGAAAGCAGTAAAGGAAAAATTGAGGGAAGAAATCAGGAGATATAAAAAAACAAATGTCAAAATAGCAAATGTGATCCAACACTATCAATAATTACATTAATTATTAATTGCCTACATGACTCAGTCAAAAGGCAAAGATTGTCAGACAAGATTTATTTATTTTTTTTTATGAAATTTATTGTCAAATTGGTTTCCATACAACACCCAGTGCTCATCCCAACAGGTGCCCTCTTCAGTGCCCATCACCCACTTTCCCCTCCCTCCCACCCCCCATCAACCCTCAGTTTATTCTCAGTTTTTAAGAGTCTCTTATGGTTTGCCTCCCTCCCTCTCTAACTTTTTTTTTCTTCCCCTCCCCCATGGTCTTCTGTTAAGTTTCTCAGGATTCACATAAGAAGGAAAACATATGGTATCTGTCTTTCTCTGTATGACTTATTTCACTTAGCATAACACTCTCCAGTTCCATCCATGTTGCTACAAAAGGCCATATTTCACTCTTTCTCATTGTCAAGTAGTATTCCATTGTGTATATAAACCACAATTTCTTTATCCATTCATCAGTTGATGGACATTTAGGCTCTTTCCATAATTTGGTTATTGTTGACAGTGCTGCTATAAACATTGAGGTACAAGTGCCCCTATTCATCAGCACTCCTGTATCCCTTGGGTAAATTCCTAGCAGTGCTATTGCTGGGTCATAGGGTAGATCTATTTTTAATTTTTTGAGGAACCTCCACACTGTTTTCCAGAGCGGCTGCACCAGTTTGCATTCCCACCAACAGTGCAACAGGGTTCCCATTTCTCCACAGCCTCTCCAGCATCTATAGTCTCCTGATTTGTTCATTTTGGCCACTCTGACTGGCGTGAGGTGATATCTGAGTGTGGTTTTGATTTGTATTTCCCTGATGAGGAGTGACGTTGAGCATCTTTTCATGTGCCTGTTGGCCATCTGGATGTCTTCTTTGGAGAAGTGTCTATTCATGTCTTCTGCCCATTTCTTCACGGAATTATTTGTTTTTTGGGTATGGAGTTTGGTGAGTTCTTTATAGATTTTGGATACTAGCCCTTTGTCCAATATGTCATTTGCAAACATCTTTTCCCATTCTGTCAGTTGCCTTTTAGTTTTGTTGATTGTTTCCTTTGCACTGCAGAAGCTTTTTATCTTGATGAGGTCCCAATAGTTCATTTTTGCTTTTAATTCCCTTGCCTTTGGAGATGTGTCGAGTAATAAATTGCTGCAGCTGAGGTCAGAGAGGTTTTTTCCTGTTTTCTCCTGTAGGGTTTTGATGGTTTCCTGTCTCACATTCAGGTCCCTTATCCATTTTGAGTTTATTTTTGTGAATGGTGTAAGAAAGTGGTCTAGTTTCATTCTTCTGCATGTTGCTGTCCAGTTCTCCCAACACCATTTGTTACAGAGACTGTCTTTTTTTCCATTGGATATTCTTTCCTGCTTTGTCAAAGATTAGTTGGCCATACTTTTGTGGGTCCAATTCCGGAGTCTCTATTCTATTCCATTGGTCTATGTGTCTGTTTTTGTGCCAATACCATGCTGTGTCAGACAAGATTTAAAAAGCAAGACCCAACTATACAATCTACCAGAGGCACACCTTAGATTCAGAGATACAAGTAGGTTAAAAGTAAAAGGATTAAAAAAAGATATGCTGGTATAGCTATATAAGAGTTGTAGTGTTTCTATTAATATCAAACTAGCCTTTATGACAGAATTATTACTTGAGATGTAGAAATTTTTTAATGATAGAAGAGTTAATATAACAGGAAGATATACAAATTACAATAGCATTTGTACCTAACAACAGAGTCTCAAAATACATAAAGCAAAAATGTATATGTATATCAAATCATCACATTGTGAACTATAAATATCTTCAATTATATTTGTCAATTAAGTTAATAATAACTTAATAAGGTTAATAAAGTCAATAAAGGTAACAAAGTTAATAAAGCCAATAAAGTTAAAAATTAACAAAATTGAAAGGAAAAAATAGACAATTATACAGTAATAGTTGGAAACTTAATAATTGAGAAAACTGGGAAGAAAATCAGTTAGGATATAGAAGAATTCAACAACACTAATAACTGACACAAATCTAATTGCCATATATTAAACAAGTCATCTAACAATTTCAGAATACACATTCTTTAAAATATTCTAGGCCATAAAACAAATATCAGTAAAGTTAAAAAGAGTGAAAACATACAAAATAGATGCTTTGAAAAAATTGGAATTATATTAGAAATTGACAGGAACCCCAAATATGGGAAACTTTAAATATTTAGAAATCAAGCAACACATTATAAGCATTAAATTTTTTTTAACATTTATTTATTTTTGAGACAGAGAGAGACAGAGCATGAGTGGGGGAGGGTCAGAGAGAGACGGAGACACAGAATCTGAAACAGGCTCCAGGCTCTGAGCTGTCAGCACAGAGCCTGACGCGGGGCTTGAACTCACGGACCGCGAGATCATGACCTGAGCCGAAGTCGGCTGCTTAACCGACTGAGCCACCCAGGCGCTCCTCAAGCAACACATTATAAATAAACCTTGAGTTGTCAAAAAACTACAAGGCCAATTTTAAAATATTTTACAGTGACTTAAAATGAAAAAATGGCATGTCAAAATTTATGGGGTGCAGCTAAAGGAGAACTTAAGAGAAAATATATAGCTTTAAACTCTTATGGTATAAAAGAACAAAGTTCTCTAATAAATTATCAAAGCTTCCCACCTTAAGAAATTAGAAAAATAAGAGAAAGTTAAGCCAAATAAAAGCATAAGATATGACTTAAGGAAGATAAAAACAGAAATCAATGAAATAAAAAAAAAAAAAGAAAAATCAATTAAACAAAGACTTTATTCTCTGAAGAGACCAACAAAATTAATAACTTCCTATTTAGATTATCCAATGTAAAAAGAGAGAGAATACATAAATTATAAAATCAGTATAGAAAAAAATAGGAACATCACTAGAAATCTTCCAGAAATTCAAAGAATTTAACGGAATATTATGAACAAGGCTATGCAACAAACTAGACCACTTGGATAAAATTGGGAAATTGCTAGAAAGACATAAATGAACAGAATCGACTCAAAAAGAAATAGGAAATATAGATATATCTAATAACAAGTACAGAAATTGATTTAGTAACAAAATATTTTTCCACAAATAAAAGCCCCATATGGCTTCACTATTAATCCTCTCCAACATTTAAAGAAGAAACAATACTTCACATACTGTTTGAGAAAATATAAGAAAAAGGAATATTTCCTAACTTATGAAACAGTGCTACCTTGTTGCCAAAGTAGATAAAGATATCATGAGAAAAAGAAAAAGAAAGCCATCACAAGAAATAAAACAAAACAAATCAATATCAATATGTGCATAGATGCAAACTACTGGATAAAATACTGGCAAACCAAATCCAACATGACAAAGTGGGATTCACCACGGAATGCAAACATTGTTTTAAAATCTCAAAATCAATTAATCATGTAGCTAATCATGTGGGAGAGAACAGAAAATATATGTTGGTCTCTGCCCCTAATTCCTGGCACAGAGCTCTTAAAAGCCTTAGAAATTCATAAGTGATAAGAGCACTAGA
The DNA here is from genome assembly GCF_024362965.1 of Panthera pardus. Classification (NCBI taxonomy): domain Eukaryota; kingdom Metazoa; phylum Chordata; class Mammalia; order Carnivora; family Felidae; genus Panthera; species Panthera pardus. The sequence continues at coordinate 51,531,252 of NW_026526688.1, read as the reverse complement.
AGTATCTTTTGTTATATTGAGGTGACCCTGGGTGGGCTCCTGGATAGGAGAGCCAGATAGGTCACCAGAAAGACCAAGCCATGATTAGAAGCTTAGAAGTTTCAGCCTCACCCCTACTTCTCCAGAAAGGGGAGAAGGGCTAGAAATGGAGCCACTAATTCATTGTGCCTATGCAAGGAAGCCTCCACAAAACTCCAATAGTATGGGATTCAGGGAGCTTCCAGGTTGGTGAACACATCCATGTACCAGCAGGGTGATCCATCCAGTCTGTGTTTTTTCACCTGGCCCTATGTATCTCTTCATCTGGCTGTTCATCTGTATCCTTTATCATATCCCTTAATAAACTGGCAAATATAAGTATTTCTGTGAGTTTTGTGAGCTGCTGTAGCAAATTAATCAAACCTAAGGAGCTGATCATGGGAATCTCTGATTTGTAGCCAAGTCAGACAGAAGTTGTGGTTAACCTGGGGACCTACCACTTGTGATTGGTATCTGAAGTTGGGAACAGTCTCATGGGCCTGACTCCTTAACCCGTGGGATGACACTATCTTCAGGATTGAATTAAAGTGTAGAGAATTTTTTGGTGTCGGGGGAAAATCTCACACATTTGGTGACCAGAAGTGTAGCATTCTGTGTGAGTGTGGTCGTAATGTGAGAAGTAAAGGAAACACAGGAGAAACTCAGGAAGGAAAAATTGTTTTTTTTCCCTATCCAGAAGGTATAAAATAGGTTTTTTTTTTTTTTTCTAACTCACAATGTTAATAGGAAGGAGGATAACCACACATCATCTCAATAAATGAAGAAAAAGCACTTGAAAATATCCATCACCCATTCATGGTCATGAACTCACAACACAGTAAGAATAGAAGGAAGCTTCCTCACCCTCATAAAGGGCATCTATAAAAAACCCATAGCTAACATCACACATAATAGTGAATGACTTCTACTTAGGAGAAAAGACAAAGAAGGCCGCCTTCACTACTGCCATACAGCAATATACTGGAGGTTCTGGCACTTGAATAAGGAAAAAGAGTTGTAGGGAGGGCCAGAGACAAAGAGAGGAAACTGAAAGCATCTAAATTGGAAAGAGGAAGTGAAACTTTTTTATTTGCAGATTACATATCCTGGATGTAGAAAATCCCAAGGCATCCACAAAATAAACAAAAACAAAGACAGAAAAAAAAAAGAACTAGTAGGAGTGTAGTATGGCTGCAAAATACAAGATCAATGTAAAAATTAGAAATATTTCTTTACACTGCTAATTAACAACCTGAAAATAAAATTAAAAAAAACAATTCCACTTACAACAGTGTAAGTAATACACTTAGTAACAAATTTAACTAAAGAAGTAGAATACCTGTACACTGAAAACTATAAAACATTGTGAAGAGAATTATAGATTTAAATAAATGGAGAGACATTTTACAGATAGGAAGGTTCAAAATGATCAAGATAGCAGTTCTCTCCAAATTTATCTATAACTTCAATATAACCCCCATCCAAATCTGAGTAGGTTCTTTTGGTCTACCAAAAGATTGAGAAGCTGATCCTAAACTGTATGTTGAAATGCAAAGGACCTAGAATAGGCAAAATGATTTTGAAATAGAAGAACAAAGTTGGAGGACTTATAGTACCCAATTTCAAAACTTACTATACATCTACAGTAATCAAGACAGTGTAGGGTTGGTACAAGGATAGAAATATGAATCAATGGAACAGAATTAAGAGTTATGAAATTTATTGTCAATTAATTTTTGACAAAGATGCTTAGATAATTCAGTAAAGCAAAAGGCAATCTTTTCAATAAATGGTCTTGGGACAATTGAACAGCCATATGCAAAAAACTGAAAACAAAAAAATTTACTGAGATTCTTAGTGCAAACCATACATAAAAATTAACTCAAAATGGTTCATAGGCTTAAATGTGAAAGGTAAACCTACAAAACTGCAAAACTAGAATAAACAGGAAAAAGTCTTCATAATCTTGGGTTAGACAAAAAGTTATTAGATACATGGCCAAAAGTATAATCCATTAAAAATTGATATATTAATTTCATAAAAATTAAAAACTTTTGTGTTTCAAAAGTCACCACTAAGAAAATGAAAACTTCAGCCACAGACTGAGATAAAATTTTGCAAATCATATATCTGATAAGTAACTTGTATCCAGAACATATAAAGAACTCTTCAATTCAATAAGAAGGTAAACAATAATTTGAAAGAAAAAAACTAACAGATTATTTGAATAGATATGTCATTAGAGAAGATGAATGAATGACTAATAAACATATGAAAATGTGCTCAACATCATTAGCTATTAGGAAAATACAAATTGAAATGATAATGAGAGGGGTGCCTGGGTGGCTCAGTCGAAGTGTCCAACTCTTGATTTTGACTCAGATCATGATCTCATGATTAGTGAAATTGTGTCCCGCATTGAGCTCTGTGCTGACAGCACAGAGCCTGCTTGGGATTCTCTCTCTCTCCCTCTCTCTCTCTGCCCCTCTCCTTGCACTCAGGCTCTCTCTCTCTCTCTCTCTCTCTCTCTCTCTCTCTCTCTCTCTCAAAATAAATAAATAAACTTAAAAAAACATAATAAGATACCACTACACACCTACCAGAATAACTATAATTAAAAAAAAAGATACAGTAACAAATATTGACAAGGAAGTGGAGAAACTGGAACTCTCCTACCTTGCTGGTGGTAATGTAAAATGGTATAGCCACTGTAAAATGGTTTGGTGTTTCTTAAAATATTAAAAATTTATATAATTAAGGAATTATACTCTTAGGAATCCAAGAAAAATAAAAACCTTTGTTCACACAAAGACATGTACATAAATATTCTCAGCATCTTTATTCATTATAGTCTCAAACTGGAAATAACCCAGATTTTTATCAACTAGTAAATAGATAAACAAAATTTGGTATATCCATAACAATAGAATACTATGTAGCAACATAATGGAATGAACGTCTGATACATTCAATGACATAGATGAACATCAAAATCATTATGCTAAGAGAATGAACCCAGACACATATTGCTACCTATTGTATAAGTCAATTTACACGAACTATTCAGAAAAGGCAAATAAGAAACAAAAAGTAGATAAGAGGCTGAAGTGGGAGCAGTGATTAACTGTAGAATAGCATGATGAAATTTTGGGGGATGATGGAAATGGATGGTGGTGATGACTGCACAACTGTAAACTTACTAAAGTAAAAAATCATCTAACTACGTTTACAATGAGTGGATATTAAGGTATGTAAATCATACCTTAATAAAGTGGTTAAAAAAAATTTTAAGTTAAAATTCTTATGAAGAAATAACAATATTGTTATACACATTTAATGACTAACTTTCATTGGAAATTACATTAACTTTGTGCTCTCTCCTATAAAATTTGAGAGCGATGATTGTGACTTTCCAGGAAGCCCAAATGTTTGGAGCTTTTAAGCAGAAAGTGAGATCACAGATGCCTGGTATTCTGAGACAAAAAAGAGTCACAGAATCTCCTAAGACCTACCATGGAGAATATAAAAGCTTGCCTCTTGATGGATTCTGGGCCTCTCTATAATTAGAGTATTCCAGAGTACAGATTTTTCCCAAAATGACTATCTAGCCAGGACATGGGATGCCATAAGAGCATACAGTTTGAACCAAAGAGGTCTCATGTCAGTTTTTTGAATACAGTTGGCTTCCTCCCTCGGTGCCATTTTATTCCCTGAAGATTCTCACCATTGGCTTCTGACCTTCAGTTGAAGGAATACTTTCCAAAATGAGAATGAGAAGCATGAATAGAGAGAAATCAAGTCTGCAGAAACCAGTGTGGTTCGAACATCGAAATTACCTGCTCTGGCCTAGGTGGCAGAGTTGGGACATTGGGTGTATATAATTTAGTCAGAAGTCCTGACTGGCTGGCCAGTCATGTGCTGGCTCTGGGTGTGTTACTTGCAAGCCATGTGACTTTATGCCAATAATTTAACTTTTTAAAGACTTTAAATATGAAGATAAAGAAATAATAATGCCTTCATTGTACTTACCAACAACACATTCATTTAGAGAGACTATATGTCAGTTCTGCTGTGGGCAAAGCAGAGTAAAGTCAGACAGTTGGAACTTTGCATCTGAATCATGGTGCAATATAGAGCATGTTTCCTTGCTTTGTTTTCACTGGGAGAATACACTTGCCCAGAGGAATTTAGTGTTCACTGGGAAAACACTTCTGCATCTATCTCAGGTGTCATTCCTTCTCAATTTCTATCCTGATTCCTCATCTTTACCCACACATCTAAATGCTGAAGGACTTCCAGGTTTCTCCCCAGATGATCTCATCCACTGTGACTACTTCAAATACCATCTTTATGTGTATGTTTATTAAATTTAAGTATAGTTCCTGAACTTCTCCTCTGAGATTCAGCTCCATATATACAACTGCTGTAACCAACATTTCTACTAGGATGTCTAAGAGGCATCTCAAATTGAACTATTGATTTCTCCATTCCATCCCAAATCTTTTCCCTCAACACACGTCCTCCACAATGCAGAAATGGCATTACCATTCACCCAGTTGTCCAGACAAAAATTTCTAAAATCTATCATTGATCACTCTCTTTTAGCACTCCCCATATGCGCTCTATTGGAAACTCTTATCAGCACTGGAGGCAAATTATATGCAGAATCCAACTACATCTCACCATTCCCACTGCTACAAACTAATCAAAATTCCCAACATCTCTTACCTTTTAACTAGTCTGTCTGCATCAGACATTGTGACTCAACATTTCCCACATAGTCCCCAGTCTCTCCGTAGCATATCTCGTTTTACCTTCTTAATACTATTAGTACCTGAGATTTATCCTGAACCATTTTTTTTTTTACTAACTTGTACATTGTTTTTGCACCCAAATCTTCCTTGAAAGTAAGGGTTCTTTAAGGTAAGATCTTATTGTTTCCTATTCCTCCTGAGTACCTAAGGCATCTCTAGGTGCAGCTAGGCATTCAATAAACATTTGTTAGTTGGCAGGTAAAGCTACATGACTTCTCAGGAAAGAACCAGAAAAACATAATTTCAGTGCTAGTTGATTTATTTACACCGTGACCTTGTCACAGTTATTGTTTATTATGACTTTTGATTTAGAATATTAATGCTGGTAAGGTTATTGAGGTTCAAATCCCTAACCTGGAAGATCAGAAACATTCTTCAGGGTGTTTACAAAATGAAAGCAAAAAAATTTAAAAAATCTTTAGGATTACACACTACCCTTCCCCCCCCTCCAGCTTTATTGAGATATAATTGGCATATAACGTTGTGTAATTTTACAGTGGACAACGTGTTGATCTGATACTTATATTTTGCAAAATGATTACCACCATTGTTTTAGCTAACACTTCCATTATGTCACATAATTACCATTTCTTTTTTGTGGTGAGAAATTAAGATTTACTTGCCTAGCAACTTTCCAGTACAGTGTTATTGACTATAATCACCATGGTATATATTAAATCCTCATTACTTACTTATATTTTAAGTGGAAGTTGGTATTCTTTGATCAACATCTCCCCATTCCTTCTCCACCCCAGCCCCTGGTACCACCACACTACACACACTACCTTTATAACTGCATTGCATACCTTCTTAGCATTTTGGACTGCTGGATTTATCCTAGTTTCTAAAGTGGTTTCCCTATTCCATTGACAACTATGGAAGAATTCTGATACATAATAAAGACATTTGCCTCCCCCTACACACACATGCACTCACAGTCATACCCAGTGAGATTTCTCCACACAGTGCCTATACATTTTCAAAGTTGCTAGAGCATTTTTTTGGTAAACTATTGTCTCGGAGACCACTAAAAACTTTTGCCTAATCCAAGATTATGAAAATGCTGTCCTATATTTTCCTCCAAATATTTATTATTTTATCTTTCATATTTAAATCTGAAATCAATCTGGAATTTTGTGCCTAGTAATAAAAGTCAAGATATATTTCCATATGAGTATCCAAATAATCTTGCACTACTTATTTAAAAGACCATTTTTTTACTGCTGCATATCAGTATCTCTTTTGTCATAAATTGTACTTTTTATTTTCATTTTTGTCTCAGGGGTATAGAAATGCTTATTTTCTTATGTACTAAACTTGTATACAATGACCTTGCTAAATTTATTTACTAATTCTAACCATATGTATTTAGATTCTTTCAGATTCTCTAGTTATATAATCATGTTATTCATGGATAAAAGCTGTTTTAGTTATTCTTTTCCAATCCTTATGCCATACGTTGTTGTTGGTTTTTTTTCTTGCCTGGTTGCACTGGTTAGGCCTCCAATACAATGTTGGATAGTAGTGTTGATAAAGATACATAGAACTTGTCTTAGTCCTGATATCATGACAGAGGTTTTCAATATTAACCATTGAGTATGTTTCCTATGGAGTCTTTTGGGACAGGCATTATGCAACAGAATAGGGTAGTTTCTTTTTATTCCTAATTTGCAAAAATTATTGTATCATAAAAAAAGTGTTGAATTTTGTCAAATGCAGTTTTTTTGCACCTAGTGAGATAATTATGATTTTTTCACTTTTTCTGTTAATGTTATAATTATTAGCAGTATAATTATTTGTATTTTATTTTTGAAACATCCTTTCATATTTGGAATAAACTCCACTAAAATACAATGCATTTTTCTTTCCATATAATACTAGATTTCATTTACTAACATTTTGTGGAAGATTTTTCAATATGATAATGAGATGGATTAGTCTGTCATTTTTCATTCTCATAATATCCTTGTCATATTTTGGAATCAAGTTTATTCTGACTTCATAAAAAGCCTGAAGAAGAGTTATCTCCTTTTCTATTTTCTGGAAGAGTTTGGGCAAGATTGTTATTTTCTCCTTAGGTGTTTGAAAGAAACAACCAATGAAACCATCTGAATGTAAGGGCTGTTTTGTGAAAATGTTTTTTTATTTATACTCAGAATCAATTTATTTAGTAGATATGAACAATTCAGGTTTTCTATTTTTTTCTTCTGTTAGATTTGATTTTTATTTTTAGTCATTTGTTCATTTCTTCAACTTGTTAAATTTATTGTAATAATATTATTTATAACATCTTATATTTTAATATCTGTAAGACTTATAGCTCTGTTTTTTAAGTTCCTTTTTTATAGCCTGTTATTTTAGTTCCTGTTATTGGAAATTTCTTCTCTCTTTGAATTATCATTGATTTTACAAGCAGCAAATAATTTTATACATTTTTTTCAAAGAACCAACTTTTGACTCTGTTGATTTATTTTATTTTACATTTATTTTAGATTTAAATAATTTCTGCTTTTATGATTTATTTTTTCTACTTTCCTTATATTATATTTGCTCTTGTTTTTCTAGCTTTTTGAGATAGAAACTTTATTTTTACTATTTTAATTCAAATATGTGCATTTAAAGCTAAAAGATTCTTTCTAACAAATTCTCTGCTTTACCTCCATCCTACAAATTTTGATATGTGGTATCATTTTTAATTGAGAAATAATGACACATAACATTGCATAAGTTTAAAGTGTATAACATATTGATTTGGGACATTTATATTTCAATATGATCGTCATAATGATAACTAACACCTCCATCATGCCACATAATTAATGTTTCTTCTAGTGACAGGAACAATTAAGATTTAGCATCTTAGCAAATTTAATGTTTACAATACAGTTTTGTTGTCTATAATCACTATACTATATATTATATCTCCAAGAATCATTTACATACTAATTGCAGGTATGCACCCTTAAACATCATCTCTCTCATTCCCCCACCCCCATCCCTAGCAACCACTATTTAACTCTTTGGGTTTTTTTGAATTTGGTTTCTAAGATTCCACATATAAAAGATATCATACAGTAGTTGTCTTTCTCTATCTGACTTATCTCACTAAGCATATTTTCAAGATCCATCCATGTTGTTTCAAATGCCAGGATTTCCTTTTTTTTCCCTGTTTATAGGGATACCATTGTGTGTGTGTGTGTGTGTGTGTGTGTGTGTGTGTGTGTGGGTGTGTGTCCCACATCATTACCCATTCACTTGTTGACAGACACTTAGGTTGTCTTGGCTATTGTAAATAATTGTAAATAATTATTGTAAAAAATGCTGCAGTAAACATGGGAGTGCATGTATCTATTCAATAACCTGTTTTCATTTCCTTTGAATATGTACCCAGAAGTGGGAATGCTGAGTCATATGGTACTTTTATTTTTAATTTTTTTGAGAAACCTCCATATTGTTCTCCATAGTGGCTGAACCAGTCTACCATCCCACCAACAGTGCATAAATGTTCCCTTTTCTCCACATCTCTGCTAATACTTACCTCTTGTCTTTTTCATGACAGCCATTCTTACAGGTGTGAGATGATATTCATTGTGGTTTTGATTTTCATTTCCATGATAATTAATGATGTAAAGCACTTTTTCATATATCTGTTGGCATTAGTATGTCTTTGAGAAAATGTCTATTTAGTTTTCTATACATGTTTTTCAATAGAATTTTTTGTTGTTAAGTTGTATGAATTCTTTATAAATTTTGGATATTAATCCTTTATCTGAATGGTTTGCAAATATTTTCTCCCATTCCATAGGTTGTCATTTTATTTTGTTAATTGTTTCTTTTAAGTGCAGATTTTAAGTTTCATGTAGTTTTGCTTGTTGACTTTTCTTGTGTTGTTCTGTTCTTGTGCCTTTGATGCCATAAGCAAAATAAATCATTGTCAAGATCAATGCCAAGGAAGTTTCTTACCTATACTTTCTTTCAGCATTGTGTAGTATTAGGTCTTATGCTTAAGTCTTTGATCCATTTTGAGTTATTTTTTGTAGCATAAGATAGGGATCCAATTTCATTTTTCAGAATGTCTTGATTCAGTTTTCCTAACACCACTTATTGAAGAAATGATCCTTTTGTCACTGGATATTCTTGGTTACTTATCAAGTATTAACTAATTGTATATGGTTTTTAAAAATTATGGGCTTTCTATTCTGTTCTATTGGCCTATGTGTCTGTTTTTATTCCAGTACTATACTGTTTTCATTACTATAGCTTTGTAGTATTATTTGAAATCAGGAAGTATAGTGCCTCCAGTTTTGTTCTTCTTTCTCATACTGCTTCAGCTATTTGGGGTTACAAATTGTAGGTTCCATATAAATTTTAGGATTGCTTTTTTTTATAAAGATTTTTATAAGTTTATTTATTTATTTTGAGAAAGAGAGAGAGTGTGTGTGTATGCATGAGCGGGGAAGGGGCAGAGAGAGAGAGAGAGAGAATCCTAGGCAGACTCTGCACCATCAGTGCAGAGCCTGATGTAGGGCTTGTTCTCATGAATTGTGAGATCATGACCTGAGCTGAAATCAAGAGTCAGATATTCAACCGACTGAGCCACCCAGGTGCCCCTAGGATTTTTTTTTAACTTCTGTGAAAAATGTCATGGAATTTTGACAGGGATTACACTGAGTCTATATATATGGACATATTTACAATATTAACTCATCCAATCCATGGACATGGGATGTCCTTCCATTTGTTTGTATCTTTGATTTCTTTCAATAAAGTCTTACTGTTTTCATTGTACAAATCTTTCAATGCTTTGCTTAAATTTATTCCTAGGTATTTTCTTTATCAATGCTATTGTTAATAGAATAATTTTAAAATTTCTTTTTGAAATGTTTTATTGTGATTGTATAGAAATTCAACTTATTTATATGTACTGATTTTATAGCCTGCAACTAACTTTACTGGATTCATAGATTAGATCCAATGATTTTTTAGTTGAATCTTGGAATATTTATTTATTTTTAATTTTAATTTTTAAAAATTATTTATTTTAGAGAGAGAGAGAGCGTAAGTGAGGGAGGGGCAGAGACAGAGGGAGGCACAGAATCTCAAGTAGGTTCCAAGCTCTGAGCTTTCAGCACAGATCCCCACACAGTGCTCGAACTTATGAGCTGTGAGATCATGACCTGAGCCGAAATCGGACACTCAACCAACTGAGGCATCAAGGTGCCCCAAATCTTGGAATTTTTAATATATAAGATCATATCTGCAAATAATGACAAATTTATTTCTTCCCTTCCAATTTGGATGTCTTTTGTTTGTCTTGCCTGATTGCTATAGCTAGGACTTCCAGTACTATATTAAATAAATGTAGTGACATTTAGGCACCCTTGTCTTTTTCCTAACCTTAGAACTAAAACTTCCAATTTTTCTCCATTGAGTATAATGATATCGGTGTGTTTGTATATTGAGGGAGGTTCCTTCTATACCCAATCTATTAAGGGTTTTTATAATGAAAGGATGTTGTGTTTGGTCAAATGCTTTCTCTGCATCTATTGAGATAATCAGATGATTCTTATCTTTAATCATATTAATGTTGTGTATCACATTTATTTATTTGCATATGTTGAGTTATCCTTGCATCTAGGCATAAATCCCACTTGGTCATGGCATGTAATCCTTTCCATGAGTTCTTGAATTTGGTTTGCTAATATTTTGTTGAGAATTTTTACATTAAGATTATTAGTTTCCCCCCCATCCCATTTACTAAAGGAATGGTAAGAAAAGATACAATTCAGGAAAAACATCAACCATCCTCTCACGTCAGGTTGAACAAAGCAAAGCACCTGATTTCTTCCATATGTCCCCCACCCCCTACCCCAATTCCCATATTCCCATCCACATCAGTTTAAGTTTTGAGGTTCTTTGATTGGGAATGGTGAGGGAGTTAGATGAATTGTGGAGCCTTGATTCTGGTCTCCTCTAAGTCCCAGGAGAAGGACACTGTAGGCCCAGTCAATTAAGCACAAATTGTATTTGGTGGGTCTTTGAAGTGGTTGTCCACCTCCCTGTTCTGTGTTCAAGCCCCCAGGGAAAGGTATGGCAGTAGAGGATGACCAGGTCCAAGCTGTCCAGGTTAAAGCTGCTGAAGTATGGTCCATTTACCAATGCAACATTTCTAGATAGCAGTGAGCTGATTCTCCAGTGGTGAGCAGGGGACTACATATGAATTGGGACCTGCATACCAATATATCCCTGTGGATACTTTTCCCTTGTGGAAAAGTCCACAAGAATAATTCAAGAAGCTAGTAAGAAGCAAGGGACAGAAAGCTGTGAAACAAAAGCACAGGAGGCTTCTGGAAGCCTGGAGATCCTTTCTTTCAAGGTCAGGATCATTCCCACTTGCCATAGTCCATCTCCCACAAATAATATTTCACCTTCAGTAAAGAAAGAAGCAGGAGAAGGGTGGTGCCTAGGGGGCTCAGTCAGTTAAGCGAAGCATCCGAGTCAATTTCTGCTCAGGTCATGACCTCTCAGCTCATGTTTTGAGCCCTGCATCAGGCTCTACACTAACAGTATGGGGCCTGCTTGGGATTCTCTCTCCCTCTTTCTCTCTCTGCCTCTCTCTCTCTCTCTCTCAAAATAAATAAATATACTTAAAAAAAGAAGCAGATGAAAAAGATGGTTCATTTGAACTTGAGCCCCAGCTATATACTTCAGAGTGAAACTCCATATCTACCCTTTTACCCTAAAACACAGCGCCTTCCCAGAACCACAGTGCTTGGAAACCAAAGTGGTCCAGGAGTGCTCCACACCATTTGGGTACATTTCTGGGGAAAGCAGCTGTGTTTGTGCCAGGTAGGCTCCGCACTCTAGGAAATGGGACTAAAGTCTTGGTTACAGAGCCATTCATCCCTTGTAAGGAAGCTGGGTTTAGACACAGGATCCTAGCTGGCCTTGCAAAAGGAACTTGGTTGATATCCACAGGGTCTGCTGGAGAAGAGCTCAGGGGCCCAGGAGCTGACCTGGGGAAAGTAACCTTACCAGAGCCTAGTGGGTCAGTAGACCTTGGGAAGGCAGTGGGACTTGGATCCTGTAAGCCACTGGCCCTTGGGAGGTTAGCTGGGTTGAGGCCTAGTGACCCAGAGGTTCTTAGGAAAATTGCTGGACTTGTACCCTGAATGCCAGCAGACCTCTGGAAGGTAATTGGATTTGAAGCCAATGTGCCAGAAGTCAGAGAAGGCAGATGGATTCAGCACCCATGAATCTGTCCCCCTTGGAAAGGGATTAGCATTTACCCCTTTGCACCCAGCAGGTTTTGAAAAATGAACTGAATTAGAGTCCTGGTGCCCTGGACATGGAAGATGGATTTGGCCCTGGAAGGTCAATTCCCTGAAAGCCAGGACACGAGTTTAGGTCTGTGGGGCCAGGTACTCTTGCCATGGAGGATGGTCTTTTCCCCATATTTCCAGAAGCCTTTGAGAAAGCAGCTGAATTTGCTCCTAAAAGATCTGCTGCTCTTAGAATGCTACTACTTAGAATGTTCTCTGTAGGTAAGAGTCTGATTTTTGGTTTGTCTCTTTTTTTCTTTGTTTAGTTTCATAATTTCCACAAAGGAGTGAAATAATATATTTGTCATTCTCTGATTGACTTATTTAACTTAGTATTATACTCTCTAGCTCTATCCATGTTGTTGCAAATGACAAAATTTCAATTTTTTATGGCTGAATAATGTTCCAGTGTGTGTGTGTGTGTGTGTGTGTGTGTGTGTATAATATACACCACCTCTCCTTTGCACATTCATCAATCAATGAATGGTTTGGCTATTGTAAATAATGCTGCAATAAACTCAGGGGTGTATATATCCCTTTTAATTAGTGTTTTCATATTCTTTGGGTAAGTACTCAGTAATGCCATTACTGGATTATAGAGTGGTTCTATTTTTAATATTTTGAGGAACCTACATTCTGTCTTCCATTGTGACTGTACCAGTTTGAATTCCCATCAACAGTGCATAAGGGTTCTTTTTCTGCACATTCTCACCAACACTTGTTCCTTCTTGAGTTTCTTAGTATAGCCATTCTTACAGGTGTGAAGTGTTATCTCATTATGGTTTTGATTTGTATTTCCCTGATGATGAGTGATGTTAGGCATCTTTTCATATGTCTGTTGGACATATGGATGTCTTCTTTGAAGAAATATCTGTTCATGTCTTTGGCCCAGTTTTTAATTGGATTATTTGTTTTTTCAGTGCTCAGTTTTATAAGCTCTTTATATATTTTGGATACTGATCCTTTATTGGATATATCATTTGCAAATATCTTCTCCCATTCAGTAGATTGTCTTTTAGTTTTTTTGGTTGTTTCCTTTGCTTTACAGAAGTTTTTTATTTTGATGTAGTCTCAATAGTTTATTTTTGCTTTTATTTCCCTTGCCTCAGGAGACAAATCTAGAAAGATGTTGTTATGGATGACATCAGAAAGATTACTGCTTATGCTCTCTTCTAGGATCTTTATGATTTCAGGTCTCACATTTAGGTCCTCAATCCATTTTAAGTTTATTTTTGTGCATCGTGTAAGAAAATGGTCCAATTACTTTCTTTTGCATGTAGCTGTCAGTTTTCTCAACAACATTTGTTGGAGAGATTGTATTTTCTCATTTCATATTCTTGCCTTCTTTATCAAAGATTAATTGGGGGCGCCTGGGTGGCTTGGTCGGTTAAGCGTCCGACTTCGGCTCAGGTCATGATCTCACGGTCTGTGAGTTCGAGCCCCGCGTCGGGCTCTGTGCTGACAGCTCAGAGCCTGGAGCCTGTTTCAGATTCTGTGTCTCCCTCTCTCTCTGCCCCTCCCCTGTTCATGCTCTGTCTCTCTCTGTCTCAAAAATAAATAAACGTTAAAAAAAATTTTTTTTTAAAAGATTAATTGGCCATATAATTGTGGGTTTACTTCTGGGCTTTCTCTTCTGTCCCATTGATCTATATGTTTATTTTTGTGCCAGTACCATAGTGTGTTGATTACTATAGCTTTGTAATATAATTTGAAGTCTAGAATTGTGATACCTCCAGTTTTGTTTTTCTTTTTCAAGATTGCTTTGGCTATTCAGGGTCTTTTGTGGTTCCATACAAATTTTAGGATCATTTGTTCTAGTTCTGTGAAAAATCTTGTTGGTATTTTGATAGGGGTTGCATTATATCTGTAGATTGCTTTGGGTAGTATGGACATTTTAACAAAATATTTGTTCTTCCAAAACATGAGCATGAAATATCTTTCCACTTCCTTGTGTTATCTCTAATTTCTTTCATCAATATTTTATAGTTTTCAGAATGCAGGTCTTCAACCTCTTTGGTTAAGTTTGTTCCTAGGTATTTTGTTATTTTTGGTGCAGTTGTAAATGGGTTTTATTAAATTCTCTTTCTGCTGCTTCATTATTAGTGTGTAGAAATGCCATGGATTTCTGTACATTGATTTTGTGTCCAGCAACTTTAATGAATTTGCTTATCAGTTCTAGCAGGGGTTTTTTTGGTGGAGTCTTCAGGGTTTTCTATGTATAGAGTCATGTCATCAGCAAATAGAGTTTTACTTCTTCTTCACCAATTTGAATGTCTTTTATTTCTTTTTGTGATCTGATTGCTATGGCTAGGATTTCCAGCACTATGTTGAATATAAGTGGTGAGAGTGGACACCCTTGTCTTATTCCTGACATTAGGGAAAAAGCTCTCACTTTTCCCCATATTGAGGATGGGATATTTTACATATAAGGCCTTTATTATGTTGAGGTATGTTCTCTCCCTACTTTGTTGAGGGTTCTTATCATGAATGGATGTTGTAATTTGTCAAATGTTTTTTCTGTATCTGTTGAAATCTGTTTTCTCTTATTGATGTGATGAATCATGTAGATTGATTTGCAATATTGAAATACCTTTGCATCCCAGGAACAAATACCACCTGATAATGGTGAATGATTTATCTTTTAATGTATTGTTGGATTCTGTTTGCCAATATTTTGTTGAGGATATGTGCATCTATGTTCATCAGAGATGTTGGCCTATAGTCTCTTTTATTGTGGTGTCTTTCTCTATTTTGGTACCAGGGTAATGCTGACCTCTTAGAATGAGTTTGGAAGTTTTCCTTCCTCTTTTATTTTTCAGAAAAGTTTAAGAATAGTTATCAACTTTTCTTTAAACATATGGTAGAATTCGCCTGTGAAGCCATCTGACCCTGAACTTTTCTTTGTTGGGAGTATTTTTTTTTAATTATTATTATTGATTCAATTTCATTGGTAATTGGTCTGTTTAAATTTTCTGTTTCTTCTTGTTTCAATTTTAGTAGCTTATATGTTTCTAGGAATTTATCCATTTCTTCTAGGTTATCCAATTTGTTGGCATATAATTTTCCTAATATTCTCTTACAATCCTTTTTATTTCTGTGGTGTTGGTTGTTATTTCTCCTCTTTCACTTGTGAAAGATCACTTGTGATCTTGTTTATTTGAGTCTTCTCTCTTTTTTTGATGAGTATGGTTAGAGATTTATCAATTTTGTTGATCTCTTCAAAGAGTCTGTTCCTGGTTTCATTGATCTGTTCTTGTTTGTTTGTTTTGATTCTATACATTTATTTCTACTCTAATTTTTATTACTTCCTTCCTTCTGCTGGTTTTAGGTTTTGTTTGTTGTTCTTTTCCTGGTTCCTTTAGGTATATGGTTCAGTTGTTTATTTGAGATTTTTCTTGCTTCTTTATGTAGGCCTGTATTGCTTTAAACTTTCTTCCTAGAACCACTTTTGCTGCATCCCAAAGATTTTGAACTGTTGTGTTTTCATTTTCACTTTTCTCCATGTAATTTTTGTTTTTTCTTTGATTTCTTGGCTTACCTATTCATTATTTAATAGCATGTTATTTAACTTCCATGTATTTGTGGTCTTTCCAGATTTTTTCTTGTAGTTGATTTCTAGTTTCATAGCATTGTGATTAGAAGAAGTGTATTGTATGACCAATTTTTTGATTTATTGAGATTTGATTTGTGGCCTAATATGTGATCTATTCTGGAGAATGTTCCATGCAGACTTGTAAAGAATGTGTATTCTGCTATTTTAGGATGGAATGTTCTGAATATATTTGTTAAATCCATCTGGTCTAGTGTGTCATTCAAATCACAATTTCCTTTTTGATTTTCTGTTTGGATGATCTGTCTGTTGATGTAAGTGAGATGTTAAAGTCTCCTACTATTATTGTATTACTTTTGATTAGTTCCTTTATATTTGTTATTAAC
The DNA here is from genome assembly GCF_024362965.1 of Panthera pardus. Lineage (NCBI taxonomy): Eukaryota > Metazoa > Chordata > Mammalia > Carnivora > Felidae > Panthera > Panthera pardus. The sequence goes on along the minus strand of NW_026526688.1, from coordinate 51,515,162 downwards.
TGTTTTATGTATTTTGGTGCTTCATGTTGGGTGCATAAATATTTACAATTGTTACATCTTCTTGTTGAACTGTCTCCTTTCTTATTATATAGTGTCCTTTTGTCTCTTTTTATAATCCTTGTTTTAAAGTATATTTTGTCCAATATAAGTATTGCTACCCCAGCTTTCTTTAGATGGCCATTTGCATAATAAATGTTTCTCCATCCCCTCACTTACAAACTGCATATGTCTTTAAGTCTGAAATGACTCTTTCAGACTCATGGCATTTTTTAAGCCATTTTGTCACCCTATGTCTTTTGATTGAAATATTTTGTCCGTTGACATTCAAAGTAATTATCAATAAGCATGCCTTTATTGCCATTTTGTTACTTGTGTTTTTTTTTTTTGTAGTTTCAAGTTTTTATTTAAATTCCAGTTAGTTAACATACAGTGTAATATTAATTTCAGGAGTAGAATTTAGTGATTCATCACTTACCTACAACATCCAGTGCTCATTATAACAAGTGCCCTCCTTAATACCCATTTAACCCATTCCCTGCCCGCCTCCCCTCCATCAATCCTCAGTTTGTTCTCTATAGTCAGGAGTCTGTTTTACAGTTTCCCTCTCTTTCTCCACCTCCCCCATATTCATTTATTTTATTTCTTAAATTCCATATATGAGTGAAATGATATGATATTTGTCTTTCTCTGATTGACTTATTTCACTTAGCATAATACACTCTAGTTCCACCCACATTGTTGAAAATAGCAAGATTTTATTATTTTTTTATGACTGAGTAATATACACACACATACACACATACACACATACCACAACCTCTTTATCTATTTGTCATTCAATGGGCATTGGGCTGTCTCCATAATTTGGCTATTGTTGATAATGCCATTATAAACTTTGGGGTGCATGTATTCCTTCGAACCAGTATTTTTGGTTGTTTTTGTAGTTATCTGATAGTTTCTTGTCTTGTTCTCTTTTCTCACAGTTTGCTGGCTTTCTTTAGTGGTATACTTGGATACCTTTCTCTTTATTTTTTGTTTATCTATTACTGGTTTTTACTTGTGGTTACCATTAAATTTATATAAACCATCTTCTGCATATAGCAGTCTATATTAAGTTGATGGTTACTTAAGTTTGAACCCATTCTTTTTTCCTCTCCCCCATATTTTTAGTATACAGTGTCATACTTTATATCCTTTTATTTTGTGAGTCTCTTGACTGATTTTAACAGATATGCTTATTTTTACTCCTTTTGTGTTTCCTGCTTTTCTTATTCTTACTTATGGTCTTTCCTTTCCACTCGTATCTCTTTTAAACTTTCTTGTTTTTAAGAAACATTGCCATTGCTTTAATGGTCATGAACTCTTTTAGCTTTTGGTTTGTCTGGGAACCTCTTTATCTCTCCTTTTTACTGAATGATATCCTTGCTTGATAGAGTATTCTTGGCTGCAGATTTTTTTCGTTTTTGCTCTTTGAATATATCATGCACTCCCTTCTGAAAAGTTTCTGCTGAAATTCTGCTCTTAGCCTTATGGGGTGTCCCTTGTATGTAACTGTCTTCTTTTCTCTCTCTGGTTTTAAAAGTCTCTTTATCACTATTGTTTTGCCATTTTATTTACTATGTGTCTTGGAATGGATCTCCTTGGGTTGATTTTGTTGGAAGTTCTCTGAGTCTCATGGATCTGGATATCTGTTTCCTTCCCCAGATTAGGCAAGATTTCGGCTACTATTTCTTCAAATAAATTTTCTGCCCCCTTTGCTCTCTCTTCTTCTGGGAACCCTATAATATGAATGTTATTACGCCTGATGGAATCATTGACTTTCCTCAGTCTATTCTTATTTTGTTTACTCTTTTTTCCCTCTCTGCTCAGCTTATTTTCCATTATGCTGTCCTTCAAATTAAGCATCTGACTTGTGATTTTGGCTCAGGTCATGATTTCACGGTTTGTGAGTTCAAGCCCCACATCAGGCTCTGCACTGATCGTGCAGAGCTTGCTTGGAATTCGCTCGCTACCCTCTCTCTCTGCCCCTACCACGCTTGGTTGCTCTCTGTCTCAAAATAAACTTTAAAAAAAATTTAAAAAATTAAATTAAATTAAAAAATTAAACACACACACACACACAAATCAAATAAATGATGCTAGATCCTAGGTGTGTTTTGGTCTGGGTGTTGAAAGTGGTTTGACAGATTAGAGAAAAAAAGAGGGGGAAGGAAATTGTTTAAGAATTTGAAAAAATGAATACACTGAAGTAGACTAAAATGAGATGATGGGAGTAAAATAGAATTTGAAAGAATTTACACAAAAGTAAAGAATATAATAGAAAAAAATTAAAGAAAAATATTTTTGATAAAAATTAAAAATAAAATGAATTTTTTCTCTTTTTGTATTCAAGAAAAAGAAAAGAAATGAAAAAGAGAAAAGAAAAAAAAGGAAATCATTTGAAAAAGTGAATACACTGTAGTAGACTAAAATAAAATGATGGAAGTAAAACAGAATTTGAAAAAATTTACACAAAAGTAAAAAATACAGTAAAAAATTAACGAAAAATACTTTTAATAAAAATTGAAAATAAAAATGAATTTTTTCTCTTTCTGTATTCAAGAAAAAGAAAAGAAGTGTAAAGAGAAAAACTAAAGAAAATTGAATAGATGGACCTGCTAACAGATTGAAATAGGGCTGAAATTACTTCGTTTTCCCCCAGAAGTCAGACGATGTAGCGCTTTATGGTCCACAAAGTAGGCAGTGAGTCTTGTATTCTTGAAGAGCGAGGTTGGCCCAGTTGGGTGGGGCTCAGAGTAATGGCTCCGTTCTCCACTAGATGGCGCTGCTAGCCTACTGGGGTGGATTTTTGTGGGGCTTCCAGGTGCATATACACATGCATGGGAGCAGTGAAAATAGCGCCACCCAGCTACCCAGTCTCTAGTATCAGAACTCTGTTCTCCCAGATCAGCAATCACGCACCTGTCCTCTGTCTTTGGCTTTTGTCCACTCCCCACTTTTTCACTGCCCATGACCAGGCCCCAGGCAGTATCTCTCTCCTGAGTTTTGTCTCAGATGCGGCTGTTTTCCCTGGCCCCTTCTGAAGGACTGTGGCTTTGACCCATTCCACCCTTCTGTAGGAGGGTCTCCCGAGCAATGGCTAAATGAGCAATGGCCAAGTGTCAGCTGCACCCAGGAATGCTTGTGGGACCCTGCTGCTGCTGGTGCCCCGAGAGTGCGGCCAGGTGCCAGCCTGCCCCATAAAAAGTCCACGACATAGTGTAGCAGCAGCATTTCAGGATTATGGAAAATCACAACACACATCTGGCACCAGGCTTCACCCTTAATGACTTTGTTCCAGAGCCAGAAAATGTGGACGTTCTCTGGGGTCTGCTGGGACCAGGTGGCTTCAACAGTCTCTACCAAATGTCCTTCCAGCAGAGGGACTGCTTTTCCCTGTGTGGCCTAAGAGCCTCCCAGACCCCACTCTGTTCCTGGAGATTCATCCTTCTCACCAGAGTACTGCCAGGTATTGAGCTGTGGAGTTGCAGACTTTGTGCTCCCCTTGTTTAAAGTCTTAACTGAATTTAAACCCTCTCCTTTTCCTTTCTCCCTTTTTAGTTTAGTTCCTGCAGCTGTTTCCAATTTTCTATCTTCTCTACAGCTGCTTTTGGAGAGGGGTGCTTTTCCCATATTCTCCCTTCCTCCACCCCGTCTCCATCCTCTCTCCGCTCGCAAAAGCACCTCCCTTCCCGTGCCTTCTTGCTCCCCAAGTTCACCTGTCCATGCCGTGTACCTGCTTAATTCTGTGGTTCAGGTTGTGCAGATTTCTGTGTTAATCCTTCAATCAGTTTTCTAGGTGTGCAGGATGGTTTAGTGTTGGTCTGGCTGTATTACATGGACGCGAGACACACAAAACACTTCCATGCTGTTTCGCCATCTTGGCTCCCTCCTCCATCTTATATTTTATATTTCCATGCAGGATTATTTTTATTCTACCCAAAAAATTCCCTTTCATTATTCTCTTCATGAAAGCCTGTTGGCAACAAGTTCCCTCAGTTTCCATTTGCTTCAAAAAATTTATTTCACATCATTATTTTTTTATGAAATATAATTTATTGTTTTGAAGGATATTTTACTGGACTAAGATTCTAGATTGTTTCTTATTTTTCTTTCATCACTTTACAGATGATAGTACATTATCTTATGTGTTTTACCATTTTTGTTGAGGAGTCAGCTCTCATTTTTATTGCTGTTTCCTTGTAGATAATGTGCTTTTTTCCCCCCTTCTGACTGCTTTAAAGATTTTCACTGTCTTGGTTTTCAGCAGTTTTACTATGATATGGTTGTGGTTTTCTTTGTGTTTCTCTTCCTTGAGGTTCTCTGACCTTGAATATGGGGATTGATATTCATAAGTTTTGAAAAGTGTTCATTCAATAATTTTTGAATATTGATTTTGTCTCATTCCTTTCTTTTACTCTTCTTCTGAAACTATACTTATAGATATAATAGACACTATAAATGTGTCCCACATGACTCCTTGCTGTGCATGTTTTCTGTTTTTTCATCTTGGCACTTGACTTGTCTTTTAGTTAACTAATTTCGTGTTTGGCTGTGTCTATTGTTGAAACTACCCATTTAATTATTATTTTCAGATACTATTTTGGGGGGTTCCACTAGATCCATTGGCTCTTTACAATTTACATTTCTTAGTTATTTTTTTTCATTTATTCTATCTACCTTGTCTCCATTTTACTTAACATATTAATTATGGTTAATCTAAAGCCCCCCTGTCTACTACCTCCAATGTGTGAATCCTATGTGATTCTACCTCTGTTCATGTCTTAAAATCTACTTTGATATTAGTATAGCTTCACCAGCCATCTTTTGGTTAGTGTTTTTTCATAGTTTCTTCATATTATTTTCTTTCAACCCTTCTGTGCTCTTATATTTAATATATGTAAGTAGCATATACTTGTTTTTCTTTTCCATACTGGCAATGTTACTGTCTAGATTGTGGAGCTATATTTTCTTGCTTCTTTCTATGGTTAATTTAAATTTTTTAAATTTTAATTAAGTTTAATCAATTCAAATACACAACATTATGTATTTAGAAAAAGAAAAGGAAGAGAGGTTCCACTTACTGTTGTCTTCCACATGAGAGGAATCCCTTGTTCTCTGTTGGGTAGATAAATTAAAGGGCTGACCATCTCAAACCAACTAGGGATTTAGTTGGGTTATGGATGTTTTGCAGTCAAACCTCAGATAAAATCAGTATTTCTCTCACCAATCCATATTTTCTCATTGAGAGCCTGGAGGTCTCAAATTTCAGCTTTGAAAGTCTGCAGGAGATCTGGGGTTCCCAGCCTACATCTCCAGCCTCTTCTCAGATAGCTTCAACCTGGCACCTGTCCTAAGGAGGACATGAGTGGTGATCTTGAGGCAGATTCCTTCAACTGGTAGATCTTAGAGACTGCATATACTTCTCTCTGGCTTTTAAGAAAATACTGGTTTAGCTTGCCAGTCATACATTCATCTTGCAATTGTGCATTTGGGCCTCTCAAGTTTCTCATCTCTCCTCCAGACCCAGACAACTACTACTAATGCATCAGTGGTTTCCTCTGCTCCTGTGGATGGTCTCTTTCTGGTGCAAATCTGATTCTCAACTTACAGCCAGTGGTGGCAAATGGCCCCCAAAAAGGGGAGGGATGCAGCTCATTCTTAACAGTGTTGGTTCTCTGAAATTTTAGTTTATTTAGTCCTCATGGCTCTCACAGCTTTCCTTTGCTGTAATTAAAGAAAAAATTATCCAGGCTTTTCTGTTGATACAATGGAAACACTGGTCTACCGTAACTTACAGCATACTATCCAGAAGTGAAAATCAAGACCCTATTTGTTTTTTTAATACCTTTAGAAAGGAAAATTCCCTGCTCACAGGGCCACAGTATCCATCAGGATTCTTGCTTCAACACCTCTGACGAGCATCTTCAGCATATTAGATTTTTCCTCTCAAATATTAGTCCTAAGCATGCCATAGCTATTCTCTTAAAGAACATCTTGAGGAAAAGGGAAAATTTGGCCTTAGGTCCTTAACAGAGATTATCAAGGAAGGAGGAAGGTATTCAGGTTTAAAATTCAAGTTTTAAGTGAGGTAGCAAAAGGTGGATTGGAGTAAGAATTGTAAGAGTGTGGTTTGACACAGGACTCTGCCTCTTACTGGGTTATACTGGGCAAGCCACTTCTCTCAGTCTCAGTTTCCTGGAATTTGACTCTAAAACCTATATTTTACTCACTACACCAATGTTATCACAATTGCACATAAGGTATCCCTGACTTGGATCTGTTTGAAACAGACCCTAATGCAGTGGAAGTCCTAGAAGAGAAGAGTGGTTTTCTGGCTGCCATGAAAAAAGGATAATTGTCCTCTGAAATTATTTCGTCAGTGCTAGAATGGAATAAAAATGAGAGGACTCAAGGTTAGGGGAAGGCATAAAGGGCTGAGGACAGTCAAGATCTATTTATTCTCTCCTTCCATCTAACAGGGCTGAAAATCCACAAGTTGAGGGTCCTGAAGGTGAACAGAGGATTACCCAAGATCCTATGGTTCTGAGGAACAGAAAACCACTCTAAGATGCCATGTAAAGCAGGCCAGGGAACTAGAGGGAGTGTGAGGACAAGGCACGACATAGCCTGAAGGCCTGTGTCAATTCATCACCACTCCCTTGACCTAATTTAGGGACTGTCAGTCAGGTGGCATCTGCTACAAGAGAAAGAAATCTAACACATAAAAACAAATTGGGGGGGAAGATAGCAGAGCTATTTGGGACAGGAGACAGATTAAGAAATGGAAATTTTTCCCTATGGATTTTAGCCTGTTTCTTTTTCTACTTTTGTATTTGAGCAATGCCCTGATTCTTTCTTGTTCCCAGGCAACTAGGGTATTTGAGCACAGGATGACAAAGATTCAACTCTAGTTTTATTAATTCCATTTGGGACAGAGGGGATAAGGTAGGTCCTGGGCTTGTGCCTTCATACAGGAATTGATTACATTCTGACTGATTCTGCTTAGAGTGAAGAACTAAAGTCTTCTAAGAATGTTAGATCTAGTCTCAACATTGAGCTTATTTCCTTAATGCATTTTTTTCCTGAGCACTCACATGGACTCCTGATTCTTCATTCACCCTCTGAGCTAAAAGAAGGGAGACTAATGGTCCTAAAACCCAACAGGCCTATGATGATAAAATGAGAAAACTGACCAAGGCCAAAACAGGTTGAATCAAATTATCTAGTTCCCTAATAGGGATTGAGTGGTCAATCACTCTAAGTATGCTTTGAGAAAATTGTCTTTGTAAGCTAGCAAATTCTGAGAACTAAGTTCTTTGCAAGTGTTATGTCATTTTTTTTTTTTTTGGTTTAAATTTTTTTTTTTAACATTTATTTGTTTTTGAGACAGAGACAGAGGATGAATGGGGGAGGGTCAGAGAGAGAGGGAGACCCAGAATCTGAAACAGGCTCCAGGCTCTGAGCCATCAGCACAGAGCCTGACGCGGGGCTTGAACTCACGAACCGTGAGATCATGACCTGAGCTGAAGTCGGACACTTAACCGACTGAGCCACCCAGGCGCCCCAAGTGTTATGTCATTTTATCATCCTAACAACTAAATGGGGAAGTACTACATTGTTATCCACATTTAATTCTGTGTGCTAGATACTGGTTTTGATACTTAGCATCATGCTGGCCCTCTTAACCTCTCCCAGGCTTATAGTGACTGACATCTTAGAAACCTTGTTTCCCACACTATCTGTAGCAGGTGAGTCCCTGTCCATGGTCTCCTTCACTTTAATGTCTCTGATGTCTTTGACTCCTTGGTTTCTTCTTGTGTAAAAGTTGGATTAAGTGGCCCCAAGGGCCTCTCTCAGTTCTATCATTTGATGACTTTAGTACCATCAACCCCTCCATAACCTTGGTTTCCATTATTTAGAGCCTTCTTGTTTCTCCAAAAGAAAATACCTGCAGAGTTTTGTCCTTTACACAAAACTTTCAGAGATATCTCCTGAGGACAGTCAAGATCTCTCACAGATCTTTTCACAGACAGTCAAGAATTCTCACAGATACTTGTAATGCAGTAGCACTAACTCCTTTTTAGAGACAAGTAAACTCAAGCTGAGAAATGTAAGTGAACTTGCCTTGGGTATTCTGACTTTAAAGGCCCTGCTTTTGACACCACCCCACAGAGCCTCTCTCACTACTCTTCTCCCTCTATCTATCCTATTTCTCCTTGTGCTGATACACTGTGTACTAAACCCAGGGCTCAGACTTTGCTCTCTTCTTGTTTCCCAGGAAACCAGTCCATTAGGGAGTTCACCCAATTACATGGTTTCAATTACTACTTGTTGAGAGATAATCTTTATTCCCAGCTCTTAACCTAGATGTGATCTCCTATCTACATGCAAGACCACTTATGATTTTGTGGGCATTTTTCTCTTCTTGAGGCACTTTCTCTATATATCCATGTATTTTATAAGTGCATTGGTATAAAGATAAAAATGTTAGTATATATTAAAACATTTTCTGTAGAATTTTTTCTTTTAATCATAAAAGAAATCGAAACAGTTTTGTGAGCTCCTTTAAAGTATTATAGGCTCTAGGCACTGTGCCTATTCTATGTAATGAATAAGTAGGCCCTTGCACACATGATTCTCCTGAGCTGTGAAATAACCGTCTGAAAGAGTTAGACAGAATAAGCCTCGGAGCTCATACAGGCTGGGGAATAAATAGTTCTGGTTTCCACTAACCAGAGTAGAAAATCTCATAATTCTTGAAGCATCAAGTAGAAGGTTCCTAAGTGGGTTAAGTCTTAGTCCTAGATTAAATGCTGCTTTGGTCCCACCTAACAAAGCTTAAAATAAGTCCTGAAAGGATTAAGTGGTTTAGAAGTAACTTAGATGCATCACAGAATAAAGTTTAGGCTGGGGCGCCTGAGTGGCTCAGTCAGTTAAGCATCCAACTCTATTTTCCACTCAGATCACAATCTCGGGGTCATGAGACAGAGCTCCAAGTTGGGCTCTATACTAGGCATGGAGCCAGCTTAAGATTCTCTCTCCCTTTCCCTCTGCTCTTCTCCTGTGTGTGAATGCTCTCTCTCTCTCCATCCCTCTCTCTCAAAAAAAGAAAGAAAGAAAGAAAGAAAGAAAGAAAAGAAAAGAAAAAAAGAAAAGAAGAAAAGAAAAGAAAAGAAAAGAAAATTCAGGCATGCTTATAGGAGTACAAAAATATCCAGCATCCAAAAGGTAAAATCCACAATGTCTCTGGCATTCAATCAAACGTTACTAGGCATAGCAAATAATTAATAAAATAAGACCCATAATAGGAATACTTGGTAAACCTAAAGAGATTCAGAAGTAACACAGATGATATTGTTTGTAGATGAATACACTTAAACAGTTGTTATAAATGTATTCAATATGTTCAAAAAGCTTAGAGGAAAGATCACACATGTTAGTGGAGACGCAGAAGATGAAATCCCCAAACACCAAGAAATGAAAATCACAATATCTGAGATGAAAAATACACCATATGGGATTAACAGCAGATTAAAGATTGCAAAAGAAAACATTAGTGAACTTGAAGACAACTAGAAAGCAATAGGATAATTGAATCCTTCAATAAAACTCAGAGACAAAAAGGCTGAAAAAAATGATCAGTTATTAATTAGTGGGACATTTAATTGTAATCCCCAAGAAATGGAGGGGACAGATAAAATATTTTAAAATTTAATGGCAGAAAGTTTGCAAGCTTCATGAAAACTATAAACCCATAGTTTCAAGTGCATTAAAGTCCAAGCACAAGAAATGTGAAGAACATTACACCAAGGCATATTATAATTGTATTAGTTTCCCAAGGCTGTTGTAACAAACTCTATAGATGGGGTGGCTTAAAACAATAGAAATTTATTTCACAATTCTGAAGGCTGGAAGTCTGAAATCAAAATGCCAGCAGGGCAATGCTCTCTCTGATAGCTATAGGGATAGATCCTTCCTTGCCTCTTCCTAGATTCTGGTGGCTGCCAGAAACCTTTGATGTTCCTTGGTTTTTAGCTGCATCACTCCAAACTCTGCCTCCATTATCACATGGAGTTCATTCTGTGTGTCTGTCTTTACACGGCGGTCTCCTCTCTGTGTATCTGTGTTCAAATTTGTCATATAAGGACACCAGTCATTGGACTAGGGTTCATCCTAAACCAGTATTATCTCATCTTAACTGGATTACATCTACAAAGACTATTTGCAAATAAGGTCATATTCACAGATATCAAAGCTTGGGACTTGAACATATTATGTGGGGCAACACAATTTTACACACTATAATAATCAACTTACCTAAAAACTAGTAATTTAAGAGAAAATCTTAAAAGCAGCCAGATGGGAGAAAAAATTATGTACATATGTACAAAGAATGATAGCAGATTTTTCATTGAAAGGAATGCAAGCCAAAAAAAGGACAAGGAAGCAGCATCTTTAAAGTCCTGGAGGAAAAAAAAAGACATCAAACTAAAAAAATATGTTTCATGAACAAAGGTGGAATAAAGACTTTTTCAGACATGCAAATACTGAAAACATTCATCACTATGTCACTACTATAAGAAATGTTGAAGGAAGTCTTCCAAGCAGAGGGAAAATGACACTAGATGGAAATATGAATTAACCAAAGGAATGAAGAACACTAGAGATGGTAACTATGTGGGTAAATATAAACTAATTTTTATTTTTATGTATATCTCTTTATAAAATCATTGTTTAAAGCATTAATAACAGGGGCACCTGGGTGGCTCAGTCAGTTAAAAATCTGACTTGGGCTCAGGTCATGATCTCGCAGTTCATGCATTCGAGCCCCTCATCAGGCTCTGTGCTGACAGCTCAGAGCCTGGAGCCTGCTTTGGAATCTGTGACTCCCTCTTTTTCTTCTCCTCTCCTGCTCACACCATGTCTCTCTCTGTCTCTCAAAAAATAAATTATTTAAATAAATAACAATGTGTGTGGAGTTCATAACATGTACAGGATAAAATGTATGATAACAATGGCCAGATGTATGATAATAGTGACCAGATGCAGAGAAATGGAAGTACACTGTTTGTAGGTACTTGTAGTATATACTGATACAATATCAATTGAAGGAAATGGTGATAGGTTAAAAATATAAAGACCTTAAAGCAACCACCAAAATAATACAACAGAAAAATATAGGTAACAAGCCAACAAAGGAGATAAAATAGAATAAAAACACTCAGTGTCTTAAATGAAGAGAGAAAAATGAAAAGAGGAAGAAAGAACAAATGGACAAGTAGAAGACAAATAAATGTATAAAAGATATAAACCTAACTATATAAATCATCACATCAAACTTAAATTTATACACGTAAAGTCAGAGATAGATTGACTTAAAAAGCACAACTCAATTATATGCTGCACACAAACTCACTTTAAATATAAAGATACAAATTGGTTGAAAGTAAAGAATGGAAACTTATATATCATGTGAACATTAATCTAAAAAAAGCTGGAATTAATATACTAATATAAGACAGAGTGGATTTCAGAACAAAGAATATTACCAAGGATAAATTTAAACTTATTGTAATGATAAAAGGGTCAACTCATCAAGAAAAGATGAAAACCTTAAGTGTTTATGCACCTAGTGACAGAATTTTCAAATACATGAAGCAAAACTGTAAGGAGAAATGGACAAAGTCACAACCACTGTTGGATATTTCATTACTGCTCTTTCAATAATTGATAAAACAGGTAAGTAGAATATCATTAAAGTATAGAAGACTTAGCATAATCAATCAATTTGACCTAATTGACAATTATGGAATACTCCAACCAACAGCAAAATATACATTCTTCTCAAGTTCACTTGAAACATTAAAAATAGACTATATTCTAGTCCATAAAATAAGTCTCAAATTTAAAAGCATTCAAAATACATAAAGTATGTTTACTGACAATGATGGAATGAAATTAGAGATTGATAACACATCCTTGGATTGGAAATTTAAAAATACACTTATAAATAACTCACAAGTCAAAGAATAAATAGAAGAAAATTAAAAAGTATTTTAACTAAGTGAAAATGAAAATAGAGCACAGCAAAATTTGTGGCAGTAGAAACAAATTTATAGCACCTAATACCTGTATTATGAAAGAAAAAAATAGTCTCAAACCAACAATCTTAGCTTCCAACTAGAAACCAGTAAGATGGAGAGAAAAGTAAAGCTAAAGTAAACACAATAAAAATAAAAAAGCTCAGGATATAAATCAATTGGATAGGAAATATTTTAGAAGAAACTCAATGAAACCAAAAGTTGGTTCATTCAGAAGACCAATAAAATTGATAAACCTATGGAAAGACTGATTAGAAGAAAAGAGAGAAGAAACAAATTACCAATGTTAGGAATGACAGGAGAAACATCACTAGAGATTCTATGATTCTTAAAAAGATTATCAAATATAATGTCTATAAATTTAACAACTTAGATGAAATAGACAAACTTTACGAAAAACAAATTCAGAAAGAAATAGATAATCTGAATCGCCCTATATCTATGAAACAAATTGAATTTGCAATTAAAAACCCTCTCACATAGAACACTAAAGATCTAGATGGTTTCACTGGCATATTCTATGAAACATTTAAGGAAAAAAGAATACTAATTCTAATTAACTTCTTTAGAAAATTGAAAAAGAGGGAATACCTTCCACTAATTTTACTAGTCCAGCATTACCTTAATACCAAAAACCAGATAAAGACACTACAAGAAAACTACAGATGAATATTCCTCATAAACATAAATGCAAAAATTCTTAGGAAAATTTTAGCAAATTAAATCCAATAATATATGAAAGGGATATTATATCAAGGCCAAGTAAATTTACCCAGGAATACAAGATTGATTTAACAAGGCAAAAACAATCAACACGATTCACCACACTCACAGACTAATAAAGAACATCCATATTATCTGCTAGTTGTAAAAGAGCATTTGATGAAACCAAATTCCACTCCTGATTAAAAAACAAACAAACACAAAAACCAAACAAAACAAAATTTTTCCTAAAATATGAATAGAAGGAAACTTGACAAAGGGCTTTTATTAAATATCTACAATTAACATCATATTCAATAGCGAAAGACTAAATGCTTTCCCCCTGAGATCAGGAGAAAGACAAATACATCTGCTCTTAACATTTCTATTCAATATTGTACTGGAGATCAGTTTCAATAAGGCAAGGGCTGGGGACTGGGAAGGTACATAGATTGGAAATGAAGAAGTATAACTGTGTCTACTTGCAGATGACATGATCATCTATGTAAGAAATCCCATTGAAACTACAAAAGGAGACTAGAATCAGTGAATTTAGTGAGGTGGTAGTATAAAAAAGTGTACCAAAGTCAAATGTATTTGTATAAATTAGCAACGAACAATTGGAAAGCAAAATTTTTAAAAACGCTGTAACAACTCTAAAAAAAAATGAAATGCTTAGGGATAAATCTAAAAAATATGTGTAAGACCTATACACCGAAAACTACAAAACATTATTAAAACAAATTAATTAGTTAAATTGAGAGCTATATTGTGTTCATGGATTGAAAGACACGATATTTTTTAAGCTGTAAATTCTTCCCAAATTGATCTGATTCAATGCAATCTTAACTGAAATCCTAACAGAATTCTTTCTTATAGAAACTGATAAGCTGATTATAAAATTTGTACAGAAATGCAAAGGACCGAGGATAACTAAAGTAAGTTTAAAAGAGAAGAAAATTGGAGAACTTACACTACTTGAATTTGCTAAACATTATAAAGTGATGTAATATGCTATAAAGTGAAGATGTAAGTTACTAATGCTTAAGTTTCCAGAGAAAGACTTAAAAACAGTTGCATTCACAACCAGTTTGCATGCAGATCCTTCCCATGTTCCCTCCCAGATGCCCACATCAGTCTGGCTCCCAGGGCTGCTGGCATCTTACTGTTGTAGGGCCACATGGCCCCTCCAAGGGCTGCTTTGAAAATTCAATTCCTGTGAAGTAGCTTCATGTGAACTTGTCAGGATCAGGGAAAATAGGTTCTGACTGTTCATAGCACTTTATCTTGAAATAAAGAACAAAATCAAATTTTAAAGAAATTTAGGGAGTATTCATGCTGAGTATGAGAAAAAGACCATTTACGTACCTGATTTGAAACCAGAGAGGGACTTTAACTTCTGATTTTTAACCTTCACTTATTTTCACTGTTCATACTCCCTGATCTTAATACTTATCTGGTAATCCATAGCAATCAAGACTGTGCAGTATTGGCATATAGACAAATAGTTCAATAAAATAGAATAGATAGTCCAGAAATAGACCCATATATATGGATAATTGATTTTCAACAAATGTGAAAAATCAGTTCAGTTGAAAAGAATAGTTTTTTCAACAAATGGCACTAGAACAATTAGATATCTGTATGGAGGGAAATAGAATTTCAATTCATACTTTATACCTCATACAAAAATCAACTCAAAATGGACCACAGGCCAAAATGTAAAAACTTAAACTATAAAACTTTTAACACTAGGCAAAGATATCCTAGATATGTTATCAAAAACACAATCCATTCTGAAGAATGTTATGGAGGTTCCTCAAAAAGCTAAAAATAAAACTATTCTATGATCCAGTAATTGCACTATTAGGTATTTACCCAAAGGATACAAAAATACAGATTCAAAGTCGTACATGCTTTCCAATGTTTATAGCAACATTATCAATAATAGACAAACTATGGAGAGAGCCCAAATGCCCACGACTGGTGAATAGATAAAGATGTGGTATATATACACAATGGAATATTACTATGCCATCAAAAAGAATGAAATCCTGCCATTTGCAATTATGTTGATGGAGATAGCATTCTAGCTAATCAAAATGTCATTCAGAGAAAGATAAATATTATATGATTTCACTCATGTGGAATTTAATAAGTAAAACAGATGAACATATGGGATTGGGGAAGAGAATAAAGGGAAACAAACCACAAGAGATGCTTAACAATAGAGAACAAACTGAGGGTTGATGGAGGGAGGTGGGTGGGAGATGGGCTAGATGAGTGATGGGTATCAAGGAGGGCACTTGTTATGAGGAGCACTGGGTGTTGTATGTAAGTGATGGATCACTGAATTCTACTTCTGAAACCAATATTGTAGTGTATGTTGACTAACTGAAATTTATATTTAAAAAAGCACAATCCATAAGGGGAAAACTTGATTAATCAGACTCTATCAAAATTAAGAATTTCCATCTTTGAGAGACACTGTTAAGGATTTGTATCTACAATACATAAAGGATTCTCAAAACTCAGTATTAAGATAACAACCTAACAAAAAAAAAGAGGGGGGAAATATTTGAACAGACATATCACCCAAGAAGACATGGCAAATAAACACATGAAAATGTATTCAACATTATTTGCCATTAGGGAAATACAAATTAAAACCACAGTGAGATATTGCTACACACCATCTTAAATGTCTTTAGTCAAAAAGACTGGCCATTGCCAAGTTCTGATGAAGATATGAAGGAACTGAAAATCTCACATGCTGCTGGTGATAATGTAAAATCTTACGCCACTTTGTAAAAGAGTCTGTCAGCTTCTTAAAAAGTTAAACATTCATCCATCATACAGTTTAGCCATTTTATTGACGCAAGAGAAATAAAAGCATATATCCATACAAAGACAAGCACATGAATTCCATAGGAGCTTTATGTATTAATGTCACAAATGGAAAACAACTCAAATGCCCCTCAAAAAAATGAATGGATAAACAAATTGTGATACAATCACACAATGAAATATTACTCAGAAATAAAAAGGAATGAATCAAAAAAACATGCACCCACATGGATGAATCTTAATACACTTACACCAAGTGTTAAGAAGCCAAAGAAAGAGTAAATACTGTATGAGTCTAGTTATAAGCAATTCTAGAAATGCAAACTAACTGTAATGACATAAAGCTGATTGCCTCAGGACTGGGTGCAGGAGAGGTTATTGGGTGGAGGAAGGATGCCCAGAAATGAGGGAGTCAAAGAGGCATGGGGTGATGGATATATTATTATCCTAATTGTAGTGATATTTTCATGGTTATGTGCATGTCAGAAACTTATAAAAATTTCTCAAAGCATATTTTAAGTATAAAATTTGGGGGGGGGTTGTGTGTCAATAATATCTCAATGTACCCGTTTTTCCCAAAATATCTTTTTTTAAAGAAAAGAAGAAATCTGGGACCTGCCTGGCTCAGTCAGAAGAGTGTGCGACTCTTGATCTTGGGGTCATGAGTTCAAACCCCATGTTTGGTGTAGAGACTGCACCACCAAATAAAAAAAATCTTAAAAAAAAAAGGAAATCTGATAGCTAATTGCAGTTTTAAGAAAAGCATCCACAATAAAAACCAAAGGCCCCAGGGGGCCCTCAAGATGTGACCCTGGAAGATAGATAAAACAAAATCAGTAACAAACAAAACAAAAGAGGTAGCAGCCTCATGCAAACAGGCTGCATAGTGCAGTAGTTCAATTATGGATACTCAAAAAGACAGAAACCTACTTTGTTGGCATTGCTAACTTAATCCCTCAGACTCCTCCTCATACGGGTCAGCTATAAAAAAAATAATCATTACCACACATATATCACCATCACCACTGCTCTTAGATATCCTTTTTTCCCATCTTTTCTTCAGTTCCCCCAAAATACTCTGTTCCTTCCCACCTCAGGGCCTTTACATGCCTCTGACTGGACTGTGCCCCTTGACCACATCTTCACCTCTGCATGTTAATTCTCATGAATCTTTCAAAAGTCAGCCCTTATGGAACTTCGTCAGCTTGAACCAGAACTCCTCATTTTTACGTTTTTATAACACACCATAATTTTCCCTCTGAACACTGTCCATATTTTGTAATTATATATTTGTGATGTTGTTAGTTTAATGTCTATTTTCCTCACTAGTCTGATTTTTATGAGGCCAGAAACCATGTTTGGCTCACATGGTACCCTATCATCTATCATAGACCCTGGCACATACTAGGAACTCAATAAATACAGGTTGATTGAATGAATGAATGAATGAATGAATGAACAGTGAGAGGAAAATCATGGATGAAATCCTCTAATGGAAAGACAGAAAAGAAAAGAAAAGAGGGAGGAAGGAAAGGAAGGAAGGAAGGAAAGAAGGAAGGAAGGAAAGAAGGAAGGAAAAGGAAGGAGGGAGGGAGAAAAGGAAGGAAGGAAAGGAAGGAAGAAAGGAAAGGAAAGGAAAGGAAAGGAAAGGAAAGGAAAGGAAAGGAAAGGAAAGGAAAGGAAAGAAAGAAAAAAGGAAGGAAGGAAGAAGGAAGGAATTCTCTAATGCACAAGTGATTTTTACAGGTGATCCAGGAGCCTCAGTCCAGAGCTATTCCTTTTACTCCTACCTCCAAGGGGGCCACTCAGTAGAACACCTGTGTAGCGAGGATAGGGTAGATGGCCCATAGAGTTGCATCCTGTATGCACCAGTAAGTAACACCAGTAAATAAACTGCGGGTGTCCAGGAATATCTGTTCCACAGCCATTGCTTATATCAGAGAAGATGTGTTCTTGGTGTCTCAATGTCTCAGTTGGAACTCAAAACATAGGTATTGCCATAAATCTATAGCTTGAGCTCTGATGGAAATATCTAGATTTTCAGGGGGCAAAAAAGGCATCTTGGAATCAAATATAAGGTAGAAAAAAAAGATTGTTCCCTTGAAATTTTATAAAATATTACTACAAATTAATAATATTTGGAAAACATCACGATCATTCTGAGGCAGGGTGGATTCATAAGAGTAAATGATATTTTAAAAGTTCATCAAGGGGTGCCTGGGTGGCTCAGTCTGTTAAGCTTAAGCATCCAACTTCGGCTCAGGTCGTGATTTCACAGTTTGTGAATTCGAGCCCCACATTGGGTTCTGTGCTGACAGCTTGGAGCCTGCTTTAGATTCTGTGTCTTCCTCTCTCTCTGCCCCTCCCCTGCTCTCTCTCTCTCTCTCTCTCTCTCTCTCTCTCTCGCTCTCTCTCAGAAATAAACATTAAAAACATTTTTAAGTCCCACCAAATAACAAATTATATAATATGTATATAAACAAGAATATATAATATAATACAGTATATATATGATATATTTTCATATGGTATGTATAATATATATGTTATGTATTATATATACACTGGGTACAGATCCTGAAACATAGTAAGTGCTCCCTGGATTGCAGATATTATTTTTAAATCTTCTTATGAAGAGGAGATTATTTGATGAGGCTTTTAATCTCATTTACTTTTGTGAATCCAGCCTGGCCCCAGAATAATCAGTGACCTTATCCAAACAATATTAGTTTGTTTGAATAGCTGACAACATTTCTAGGGAATGACCTTTATGTGTATATAAATATTCGATCTTCCCAAAAAACCAACAATGTAGGTATTGTCATCACCACTTTACACTCCAAGAAACTGAGTCTCAGAGAGATCATGTGATTCTTCTCAAGGTCATTCAACCTATAAGAGGCATATATAGCATTTTCACTTGGATCTCTCAGGCTGTAGTTGATCTCTCCTTCAGCTTTAGTGGTATTTCTGTATTTCAGCAAAACATCTGCCCCATTCTCTGATCATCAGGTTGTGGGTAAAATAATGGTATGTTGTTTGTATGATTGTTCTCATAGGTAAACTTACAACTAGTTGAGGCATTATATCCACAGCATTTGTCAAAAGGTATAGGTCTGGAAAGAAAGCTATAGATTTCACCTGGAAAACCAAGTCTGATAGTTGGCTGTGGCTGCCCAAAGTCCTTTGTGGAGAAGAATTCTGAAGGTGCATCTGGGCTCAGCAGGAGAAAGCATGAAATCCACCAATAATTTCTGCTAGAGGCTGGGGAGAGTGAGGGTCAGGAGTGGCAGTAGAGTGAAAAGGCACGCCAATTATAATACATGCTCTAAGACCTTAAACAAAGGACATGTCTTTCTAAGTGAACTGCCCAGTTTAGTATTTTGCATAATGACTTTCAAGAAGACACTGAGGACATGCTAATGAAGCCCATGCAGGACAAAACTGGGAAAGGGAAACAATATTCCAGATGTCAGAGTCTAAATTAAATTATTTTAACAAACTGAAGTGCAGGGCTAAAATAAACAGAACAAAAATCAACAACAAATGAATGTAAATTCTGATAACTAAGGTTAAGAAGATAATAATAAAGTGAGAGTATAAGAATATGAATGGAATCCCTGGCTTAAAGGTAGTTCATATGAACCTTTCATTGATCCTTTGGGCCAACATAATGACTTAGCTCTATTAACAAAAGGACATGATAAGGACTGAAGGACCTGCAAGTCCCATCAAACTCTTTCCTTGGATTAGTGCTATCCATAGAACTTCTCTGTGGTAATGCAAATGTTCTAAATCTGCACCATCCAATATGGTGGCCACTTAGATGCTTGTGGCTATTGAGTACTTGAAATGTAGATAGTGCAACTGAGGAACTAGATTTTTAATTATATTTAATTTTAATTAACTTTAAATGGCTACATGTGGTTGGTGGGTACCATGTTGGAGTGAAATCTTAAACAAATGACATTCATTGGTGAACCTGGGAAATCTAGTAGTGGTAGTCAACAGGTATAAATTAAGGTTTTAGAAGGGATATAGAAAGTTATTTAGCCTAGAAAAGATCATTTGAGGAGAGTTTATTTTGTCTTCAAATATCCTCAAGTATCTATCTCCTGAGGAAGAGGGTCAAACTTCCCTGGTAGCCCCAGAGGGAAGAACCAGAGCCAGTGATCTCAACATCAGGGGGAAGATTTCTTTCTGATATGTAAATGGATTTGTGGAACTTTCTAATAGTGAAAAAGTTGCCTCTGGTGTCCTCTGGTTTCTCACCTATAAAACAAGCAGCCATTTAAATAATCTATAAGACTCTTTCCCATTCTAAAATGCTGTGATTTTACATGCAAAACCATAGTAGTTAAAAATATTTTTACTTAATTAGCATGAACCTTAGAATAGAAATGTCTTTTTATATGAATTTTTGGAATTAATTGTAGAAGAAAGTTTACTTTCCCCATTTGTATCTTGAAGGTCTTACCAGGAAATAAATAGCACACTCAATCTGGATAATTAAGAGGCTCATATAAGGAATATTTACAAAGTAAACAGGGTTTAGGAGAACTCTAAATAGATAGTGTTGTGGGCCATATTCAACAACAGCATGGAGCAACTATCACCCATTCACAGCCAACCTGTGGGGACCTGCTGGGAAAACAAATGTCTTGACCTTAATCATCTCCCACCCTCAATCTCCTACAAGTGCCTCTGTGGGCCAGACCTAAATTAAAGCAAGAAAGCAAGGAAGTCTTTTGTTTGTTACATCCCATTCAGGACTCTCAGGACACGGAGAAAGATGGAGAAGGGTTATCTGGATCTGAATATAAAAACTATTCAGTACAAGCTGTCTTAGTCACATACTTATAGCTGCCTTAACAAAAATACTGTAGACCAGTCAGATTAAACAATAAACATTTATTTCTCACAATTCTAGAGGCTGAGATGTCTAGGGTCAAAGTGCCAATAGATCTGGTGTCTGGCGAGGGCCCATTTCCAGGCTTGTATACAGCCACCTTCTTGCCACATCCTCACGTAGCCAAGAGAGTGAGCTCCTTTCTCTTTCTCTCCTTATAAGGGCACTAATCACAACATTAGGGCTCCACCTTCATGACTTAATCTAAACCTAATTACCTCCCAAAGGTTCCACCTCCTAATTCCATCCCATTGAGGGTTAGGGTTTCAGCTTATAAATTTGGGGGAGACACAAACATGCAATCTATAACACTGCCTTTTGTCTTTCAACATCCACACCCACCTTCATCTTTTGTCTGGGTAAAGAATTCATGTTCTCTACACACAAAATCCCATTAACACATTTATCATATGTCATACATAATTTCTTCATATAAGGTGGTGGGGTAAATGGAAGGGAAAGAGGACAATTAATGCACTAAAACATAACATGAGAACTAAGTTGATAACACAATTTCTTTCTTGTACCACCCATTTCATGATCTCCTTTCTCTATGCCAGCAAATCAGATGGGCAAAGTTCTCTGCCTGCTGGGTGATCCAAACCTACTCCTCTTGGGTCCAGGCATCCACATATAATCCATACTCTCACTGTTTCCCCTTGAAAGTTGAGATCCACCATCTTGATTAATACAGAAACTTCCTTATACATCTATTGGTTCATCAACAAGAGGAGACAAAAATGTCCAGAGGAGATTTTCTACTCCGTATTCAAAGGGAATCATGAACATTCTCTAATGGAAGCATTGACCCCTAGAGCACTAGAACTTTAAATCTACTGAGTCAAAAGTCTTGAGGATATGAATCAAAAATTTCTCCAGATTATTTAGTGCTATGATGAGACCAATTACTCCCCCTTCCATGTCTTGGTGCCGGGACCTATACATTCTGGCTCAAGGGGAGACAGTACCAAATACTGGATGCAGATCTAAGTCATACAACACATCCAAAAGACAACATCTCAACTTTATGGAAGGTTGCCACCCAGCTGATGTAGTAACCAAGGCTTCAGCAGGCCATTCCATAATTGTGTCAAGTCATCTGCTTCTGAGTGATGGGAAATGTGGCAATATCAGTGAATTCTATGAGAAGAAACTCATTCCACACTTCTTTCGCTACAAAATATGTCCTCTGATTGGAGGAGTTGCTGTGGAGCATTATACCATAACTATGGATAAGACATCCTGTAACTCCACATAGGGAGTGGTTAAAGGAGCTCTATGAATAGTAATACAAACGAACATATGGAATATGTGCCCACCCTATGAGCACAAATCATAATCTCCTCCAATATAAAGTGTGCAAAATAATTAACATGCCACCAGGTGATTGGTTGGCCCCTTCCTCCCTTCCACACATGTACACTACCACAGATGATTAGGACCATACTGGGGTATTCTCCTTTGGCTACTCAGTACTAGGTGGGGAACCAGATCAGACTTAGTGAGTCTATGTTTCTGAATTCACGCAGAGCTTCCATTTCTACCTTGTGGCCATTTTGTTTGTGAGGTTGTTAAGCAAGCAGCCATGTGGTTGGGGATTCACAGGACTGACTCCAAAGTGGTTTCTCACAGGCATTTAGTCCCATTCATATTTGTGCCCAATCTAAGATTTATCCATATCATTTTCCTCTAGAACTCACTGTCATCTATCTTTCAATTTTCTTCTTTCCTATTTTCTTCCCATTAGCCACTGCTCATGAATCAATATAGATATGTATCTCCGGCTATCTCTCCTTCCATATGAAGTAGACGAACAAATGCACTGCTCAAATTTCTGCCCCTGGGAGAATTTTCTCACTTGTATCGTCCAGGGCAAAGCAAGTGATGTTGCAATGCAGCAACTGCTTCTGGCTACAGCCAGCCTACAGTAAAATCGATCTATAAACAAGACACACAATTTTCTCCTTCCTAGTCAGAGGAAACAGCCTATGAGGTCAAAGGTGTGGATTAAAGGTAAGGTAATGAATAAATTAAAGTAAGCATCATGTGATTCTGAGCCACCCATCTTGCAGTTTATTCATGCTTTCTAAATCTGCTCCGGAGCCCAATCTCATATATACAATTTCCACTTAACAATAAATTACTGCTGTGCACATTCAATTTTGTGATTCAGATAATCAGAGAGTACTTAGGGTTTGATAGATAGATAACTTGAGTTGCTTACTTCTCTACCTGGGCCTAGTAGCAAGTCAGGAGTTACTTTTCAATGCACACACATTGGACACAGCTATATTCTTCATGCCCTAGAGTCTTCACTGTGATTCTCCTACTAGGGTTTGCCAGAATTTCTATCCAACATCTCTGTTTGCCACAGATATGTTCAATACATTAAGGACTGCTGTTGGAAAGGTGACTGGTAGCTCAGCTTGGATCTTCTGAAGAGTCTTTTCTTGTTCTGGGTCCATCTCAAACCTGGTGAGTTATCCAGTACATAGTTCAAATCCCCCAAATGTGGTTATCTGTTGTTTCCCAAACCCAAAGAGGTCCACAAAATATTTTGTCTCTTTTTTCATGATGGGTAGTCCAAAATATAGTAACTTGTCTCTCATGCTCCAAATCACCAGATACTTAGAAACTTAACCAATGTGGCAGTCCTTGAACTTTTTGGGGTAAAATCTCTCACTGTCTAGGCTGTTTGTTCCTTCCTGCTTGCCAAATCCAATTCATCTAATGTCAACAGTGCAGTGAATCAGTTGATGTTCTGTGAGATGTCAAAATGATCAAGGCTTCTTTGGACTAAACATGACATCAAGTAGAATTGGCATGGCCTTGAGACAAGACAGCAAAGATACAGTGATGACCCTACTATGTGAAGGCAAACTGCTTCTGATGATCCTTACTTGTAGAGATAGAGAAGAAGTTTTTGTTGGGCAAATACCTGCATATTAGATGCCAGTGGCTACATTAACGTGTTCTGGTAAGTATGATATATCTGCTGTACCACATCATTAAGTGTATAATAATCTACATTAATTTCCCAAGACCTATTTAGCTTTAATATCTGCCAAACGGGAACAAAATGGGATGTGCACTAATCTCAACCTCTGAATCATTTAACTTTGCTACTGGTGCCACTACTATTTTAAATTCCCTCACAGATATTTTTTCTTTACTGGGAGTGGATAAGTCTGGGGATCTTTATTCCATGAATCAGGGAACTAAAATGCCATAGGGAGGCTACCAGGATAAGCATCAGGGTCTATCAGGAGGCAGAGGCAGAGGGAGAGGGGGGAAATGTGGACTAGAGTCTTTATTGTGGTTCCCAAGGGAAGGAATGGGTGAAGCAGGGTAAGCCGACTTAGGGTTAGCTCATTTTAATAATTTTAGCTAGCTCTGGGGCACAGGAGCTGTCCCTAGTTGTCTGGTACCTGGTGACCCTGATTAGGGCAGGTAGACAGTGGTCTTCAGTGTGAGAGCCTGATAAAGTCAGTGAATGGGGTGTGAACTCTGGCTTGGTCAGTTTATATGTGGAAAAGTACCTCTAGGAGGAAGATTCCTCCCAGAGAGAAGCAGAGTGACAAAGGAGGCAGGAAGCCAAGGCAAGGTGGCTCAAGCATATTATAGTGTTGTCCAGACAAGGCATGTCTAACATATGCATGCAGGGAGATGTTAAAGCATCTCAGTTTACAGAAGCTAGGAACATAGTTAATGTTCCATAATTAACATAGTTAATATAAACATAGTTAATACACACTAGGCATACTGGGAGTGAGGAAAGAACTTCAAGCTTGTTATTCACACTTGCTAGACACACTGTGAGATAGACTTAGAATAACACTCCACCAGTCTTTATAAATCCCACCCTTCTCAGGACCATGGTGGCAGGTCTCCCAAAACGTCAGTTTATAGCCAGGAAGTAATAACTCCAAGGAGAGCCTGGGTTATTTCCACTTCTTGAATAAAGAGTCACTTTGGTAAAAGGCACCCATGTTCCTCTGGGGAAGGTTTAGGGCAAAATTCAAAGCATATACCTCCTGAAATGCTGCAAGATCCTTCCTCAAAAGGACCTGGTTTCCTTGCTTGTCATTTTTCATTATGGTCTGATATGAATGTAGAAAAAATTTGGTCTGAGTTTAACCCCGACTCATGATGTATCATTTGCATTTCACTTTTGCGTCATTCAGATCATTATTCAGTTCTTGGGGCATATGTCTGTGCCTAGTTTCCACTGCAAGGACACACCTCCTTTATGTGCCTCCTTCAAATGTCACTTTTCAAATTCCTTTGCTCCTTCTTTACCATCTTTCCATATGTCAGGACACCCCAGCATTTAATCCTCTGACCTCTTCTCTTCCTCTACATTCCTTTCCCAGATGATCTAAATTAGCTTCATGCCTCAAATGTCATCCATACACTGGTGATTCTTAAATTTCTCTTCCTTGGATCCCTCCTGGTTCCAAAACTGCACAGGAAACTACCCTCCCTCACATTTCCATGAGGATGACGAACTTCAAATTTTGAGTGGCCAAAATGGATTGATTCACTTATGTCTCCTCTGTCTACTCCTTCACAAGCAAATAACACCACCTTTCCTCTAGCTGCTCGGCCTAGACAAAAAAAAGAGAAACTTAAAAATTCTCCAATGACCATCAATTATTAAATAGAATGAACAAACAAGTCCCATTAACATGTCCTTCGAAGGTTCTGCATGATCTGGCTCTTCCTACCTCTCAGATACCTCTCTTCAATACTCTTTCTCGTTCACACTATCCCAGCTCTACAGGCCTGTCCATTTCTCAAACACTACAAATTCCTCCCTTGGGAGGAAGGAATTTACACCTTCTGGCCCTTCTGTTTGGAAAGGTTTTCCCTCAGACAACCAAAATGGGGATGTTGAGACTGATTAGGCATATCTACTCCACTTATGTATTTTTCTTTTTAATAACAATTTTTTAAGTTTATTTATTTATTTTGAGAGAGAGAGCATGTGGGGGGAGAGGCCAAGAGAGAGGAAGAGAGAGGATCCCAAGCAGGCTCCGTGCTGTCAGCACAGAGCCTGATGCTTCACTGACTGATCCACCCAGGCACCCCAATAATAATTTTTTAATTGAAGTATAGTTGACACACAATGTTACATTAGTTTCAAGTGTAAAACACAGTGATTCCACATCTCTATACATTATGCAATGCTCACCACAAATGTAGCCACCATCTGTCACCATACAACACTATTACAATACCATTGACTGCATTGCCTATGCCTGTACCTTTCATCCCCATGATTTATTCTTTCCATAAATGGAAGCCTCTCACTCCCTTTCACCCATTTTGGTCATCCCTGTATCCCCTCCCCCTCTGGCAACTGCCATTGTGTTCTCTGTATTTATAGGTCTGTTTCTGCTTTTTGTTTCTTTATTAGTTTTTTTTATATTCCACATATGAGTGAAATCATCAGGTATTTGTATTTATCTTAGCATAATACTTATTTAACTTAGCCTAATACCTTCTAGGTCTGTCCATGTGTTGCAAATGATAAGCTCTCATCATTTTTTATGGCCGCATAATATTCCAATGTGTATGTAGGTGTGTGTGTGTGTGCGTGTGTGTAGGCATCAATCACATTCTCCTTATTCATTCATCTATTGATGGATGCTTAGATTGCTTCTGTATCTTGGCCATTATAAATAATGCTGTGATAAACACAGAGGTATATATATCTTTTTTGAACTAGTGTTCTCATTTTCTTTGGGTATGGGTAAATACCCAGGAGTGGAATTATCAGATCACATGAAATTTCTATTTTTAATTTTTCCACAATGGCTTAGGGCACAGAGGAAATCCAAGAGGGAAAATAAATATGCTAAACCCATGGGGAACAATGTATTTCTTAATCTGTCTCCTGCCCCAAAGCTCTGCCCTCCTCCCTTGTGTTTATATTTCTTCTTTGCATCAGTTAACTTGTCTCTCCACCCCACAGAGGCCTTCCCTGACCAATGTAACCAAAACCCCTCTGTGTGTAACTTCACAGCCCCTAGATACAGCTTATCCTGTTTATCATCTTCATATCATTTGTCAGGACCTGTGATTATCTGATTTGTTCATGTGATGACATTGCTTAGGTCCCCCACCCTTTGTCTTGGGTATAAAGACTCTTAAGGGCAAGAATTGCACATGTCTAATTAGAATAGTACCTTTTGTGATGGCTGTAACAGAACAGGCGTGTGGAAAACAGCTATTATCACTGAAGTTGAAAGGAGCCAGAAGTGTACATGGTTCCTGAAAATTTCAATCATATTCTCCATTTAGGGGAAAGGAATTTTGAGGGTTTTGTCTTACAATACTTAGAAATATCCTACCTAAAAGTAAAAGAGAGATGAGACATGAGGCATTTTGTATTGGATTGTAAACTTTTATTAGAACAAGCATTTCTCATAGCTGTAAGCAAAGTGTTTGAATTCGTCAAGCCAACTCACATCTTTTCTCTGCCATGGGAGGGCAGAAAAGGAGAGAAAGCCCCTTACACATACAGGATCAGAAGAGCAAAGTATTGCAGTGAATGATTCATTGAGGCTATAAATGTTTGCAGATGTTAAGGCACTGGAGGGCAGAGGGCAGGTAAGGTGGGAAAGGGCACAGATAAAGGGTGTCCGATGTGCCTCATCCTGTCCGACAATCTCCCAGCTTCCTTCCCCAGCTTCTGTGGCAGGCATCCTGGCCCAAGCAGGGGAAACACAGCATACTCATTATCCTCATTCAGACCCCAATAGGTCACAGTTCTAGTCCCACCATAATTTATCAGAAGATAAACTGCATGTTCTCAACTTGCCATTCATTGCACTTCATGTAAATTACACCTCATTAAACCAGATTTTTATGAATGCCTTTGTGCTCTGTGTATTTTGAAAAGCCGCTGACCTGAACCACAAAAGAATTGCCCAATTTGTTGAAAGCATTTTTGCTGTGACCTCAAGTGCTGACCACATGGGGAGAAATTACTTTTTAATACCCAGTGGACAGGACACGCCAGTGCCCCCCAGGCCGCAGTACCCGTCAGGGTTCTTGCTCAGGTACTGCTGGTGGTAATCCTCCGCATAGTAGAAAGGTTGTCCCTCCCGGATGTCGGTCGTGATCGGGCCATAGCCATGCTCTGAAAGAACCTGTAGAAAGAAAGGCACCATGAGGACCGGATGCTGGGCAGAGAGGGTCCCAAGGAGGGATGGGAGGCTGGGCTGTGAGGGAGGCAGGCACATGTGGCTTTGGGGTGTGCAGTGGGTCCTTGCAGGCCTGGGACCTGTGGCTTCCCAGCTGGGTTATTCTGGGCACGCTCTCACTAGCCTGTGCCTCAGGTGACTGGGGTTTGAAATCTGGTTTCCTGACTCTAATTTGTGCACTCTACCCATCCCACCACTGCTGCCCCTGGTACATGCTAGGAGCCCTGGTTTGGAACCTGTGGGTCTATGTGAAAGGGACCCCAGTGCTTCTCAGGGTAAACAGCAGGGACATAGGGCTCTCTGGCTGCCCTGGGAAGAATGGGCATCCCTGAGGGCGGTAAAGCAGGGCTGCGGTTGGAGGGGATGAAAGGGCAGGGGCAGGATGAGGCGGGGAGGGCTACAGCCCATCTCAGTGCTGTCCCCTCTGCTGCCAGTTCTGAACAGGCCCCCTGCCCACTCACAGGCTGGACAGAGGAACCTTGACTTGCTGGGTTCTAGGGAGCACGGACCCTGCCAGGATGCCTTGGAGAGCATGGGCTCATGTGGGTCTCCAGACCCAGGAACCAGGGAGTGAGGTCAAGGGAGGACGTGGCCTGAGGGCCTGTGTCAGCTCATCCTCGCCCTCTGTGACCTACTTGAAGGCCTGGTGGCATCTGCTGCCAGGGAAAGAAACAGACACATAAACACAAGTGGGGGAGGAGAGCAGAGCTATTTGGGGCAGGAGACAGATTAAGAAATAGACATTGTTCCCCATGGATCTTAGCCTGTTTCCTTTCCCTTTTGGATTTCAGCTGTGCCCTGATTCTTTCTTGTTACAGGCTGCTTGGAGCATTTGGGCACAACGTTACAGAGACTCGACCCCCGGGTTTGCGAACTCCATTTGGTACAGAAGTGCAAGGCACAGCCCCGACTCGTGTTTCCAGGAGGGAAGTGACCAGTCTCTGGTCAAATGGACTGTTGGTCCATTTGAAATGAAGTCCTTCCCTCTGCAGAGCAGGGGGAATCCAGTATTAATCCAGCACAATTCACTGCTGCACTATTTCCCTAAGAACTTTCCCCTTCCTCCTGCATCTCCATCCAGCCTTCTGAGCCAGAATGAGGCAGACTGAGGATCTGATGCCAAACGGGCCCAGGATGGTAAGGAACAGGATCCTTGCCAAGGCGGGCGGGTTGGACCCCACAGCTTGGAAACAGCCAGTTTCCTTACAGGGGTTAGAAATGAGAACAAGGAGCCATTCCTACTTCAGTTTTGACAATTTTTTGTAAACGAGCAATTATCGAGGGCTTACCATATGCCACACTCTGTGCAAAGACTTCACAGTGTTAATTTTAGCCTCACAACAGCCATATGAAGGAAGTACTATTATTATCATCCGTATTTAAAAGTGCGTGTCAGATATCGTGTCTTGATCCCTGACAGTCTCAGCTCGCCCTAATACCGCACAGGCTGGAAGCTTGGAAAATACACTTCCCAGATTCTATTGCCAACAGCACGCCAGTTTAGAGTCCACCAATGAGAGAAGCACACGTGAAATTTGGCAGGCTTAGGAGAAGCCATTATTTGGAAGGTGCAGCCGTGAATGTCTCCAAAGATCAGACTGGAGACTCCACCAGCTCTTCCTGACAATCACTGACAGTCATGCTTCAGGCAAAGTCATTAGCAGTGATCCCCAGCAATTTCTGTAACTTCTTGGTATCCTGAAATGCAGTGGTGCTTTTCCCCAATCCTCACTCAGCCTTTCTAATGAGTCTGGAAGCATCAAAACCCCTTTGATGCTTAAAATCCACCTTCCTGCTTGAAATACCTTGAACACTCTGTTTCCGTGACCGAACTCCAGCTAACACAGCAATTGGTTCCAGGAACCAAAGCCTCAGTGAGAATGACAATCTGGAATGGTTAACTGTCCTGGTTAGAGTTAGAGTTAGAAATGACATCACTGTCAATAGGAAATGGGTCAGTGCCCAGGGGGGTATGTACTGGACATTTGCTAAAATTACTGCTAGTATTTGCCTGTGAGGTAAGTGCCCACTTCAGGACATGGGGTGGCTGTGGTTGTGGACTGTTCTGGGGAAGACGGTAAGCAAGAGGCCTGTGGAGTATCCTGGCTGCTTTAGGCAGTACTCGAGAACTTGTGGAAAGGACAGGATGTAAGGTCATGACTTGACCTTCCTGGTGCAACTTGAGAGGCACAGAGCTTCTAGGACTGGTTTCACATGATCTCTGTCTCTTGTAGCTGGATTCAAATACCAAATAAAAGGGCTCCAGATTTATAAGTGGAGTTGACACCCTCACTGGTCAGGAGCCCAGAAATCATGTGCACACATGATTGCTCTCAGAGAGCTCATCCACTCACAAGAGACGCTCCCCTCTGGTTCTCACCTGAGCTAACGCATGAGTCCTGACATGAGTCTTTCATATGCTGATGTGACCACATATTTTGACTTTCCTGGCTGTGGCCACCCTGCACAGGAGCTTGCCTGCTGTTGAGCTCCTCTGCCCCCTTCCCTCAGGGCTAGGACCCAGCCCCCAGGTCTCCCAGGGTCTCCACTCACTCGCCTCATCCCCCTCCAGGCCCTGTCCTCTCTGAAGGTGACCTCCTCCCACACTACTCGCCCTATTTCTCTTTCATAAAAGGCTGTCCTCCGAGGCCCCAGAGCCCACAGCCACTGTCTCCAGAAGCCTATTTACCAAGACGGAGAGGACTGTGCCAGTGAGCACTACTGCCCAGGCTCCCTCCTCCTCTCCACACCAGCTCCCACCGACCCCTGCCCACGGACCACCCCAGAGGGCCAGCATCCCTTCTGGGGGAGCAGTGGGAAGGTGACTGTAGGGGCCCAGGCAGCAGTACCAGGCCTCTGCCACAAGATGGCAGACACTTCACTTTTATTTGAGAGGAAGAAACTAAAATAAACAGTGAGGAAAACCCATAGAAGACAGCTCCAAGCTGTCCTCCTGCACTTGCTGTCCTCCTGCACAAGCTGGGACGTTCTGGTCAGTTCTCATTGGGCTGGGAGATGCATACTGGCATCACTGGGCCTGGGGTCAACATCGTCCCATCCACGCTGGGGTGGCCAGCCTCAAGGCTGAGGCCGTCCCTGAGCACAGGGCTGTGGCTGTCCTCAACCCTCGTTCTAAAACTGGGGAGGGAGGACAAACACATGAGAAAGAAACTGTATGTAAAAGAAAAGGGAAGAGGAAAACAGAAATCCTAACTAGTATCTGCTTTTCCTCCTCCCCCACGTCCCCTGCCTCTGCTTTCTCACACACATGGCTTCAGGAGCAGATCACTGTCCTCAGCCCTTCCAGGCCCATCTCCTGGAGAGGTTTTGCCGGACACACACAGCTGGAGGCAGTGCTGGGGATTCTGGGGCCCGTTTGTTTCAGACCTGGTTGGGGCCAGTCAGCTGTGCCAACCCTCATCACTCTTTTGTTCCAGCCCTTCCACTGTACTAGTTGAGCTACAGGGTTAAAGAGAACAGGACTCAGGACTGGGATTGATTATTGCCCCAGAAGCCAGGAGAGCACATGCTGGTAATGGCACCTCCTTAAACCATGAAGTGAAGCCTCCCCAAACCCTTAGGAGAACCCAATGGCCCTACCGTGCCGGATTTCACTCCACATCCTAGGGCTCACATCCCTGGTCCTTTCCTAACTCTTTCTTTTTCCTTCCTCTCTGAAAACTCTTTTTGTGGGTCATATAGAACTTTATACGTTTCCTGAACATTCCATTCCCTTGCACACAACCTCCTTGGAATGCTCTTTCTTGTCTTCCAGATCAGGTGAGCTGCTACCCATCTCTCAGCATGGAGATCAAATGCCCCCACCTCTATAAAACCTTTCCTGAATCTATAAGGCAGGAGTTACTCCAACGTCTAGGCTCCCACAAAAGGGCTATCCTTTTTGGTACTTATGACATTGCATTCTAATTGTCCTTTGTTTCTCTAAGCCACTTCCATTCCCTTCTCACAATACACATACAGATCCATGTGCTCCTTGAGGGTATGGACTTTCGTTTCTCGACCTCATCTCAGTGATTAATGAGTCTTGGGGATTCACTTCACCTTAGGGGCTTCCACTTGGGTCCCTGCTGCTGCTTCAAGCCAAAGCACATCCTTGGGGACCTCAGGGAGTTTGGGGAGCAGGGTGCTTAGGCTCTCACTTTCCTTGTCAAAGACCCTTGGCCAATTCCATAGGTAGGATTATTCTTTAGACTGTTTCAGTGGCCATGTCCATACAGGGGGGACCAATCATCTTGCATAGAAGGATGACCTCAGCATCTCTGATAGCTCTTGAAAAAGCCTGTTAGCTCTTCTGGGGAGGGGGTGAGTGGGGTGATGGTGGGGGGTTTGGAGGAGCAGGAGGAAGTGAAAGATGAAGACCAGGTTACAGATGATCCTTCTAGCCTCCAAAGTTCACTGGTCAATTTGGGCCATGTGCAAGAAGTGTAGGTGCTGGTGGGGTGAACCTCAGTCTTTTCCTAAATCAGGTGGTCTATTCAGTAGTGGGGGTGTCATTAAGTAATTTGTTATGAATAATGGCTAATGTATCAATGTTTATTTTTTAAAATAACATTTATTTACTTATTTTTGAGAGAGAGAGCAGGGGAGGGACAGAGAGAAGGAGACAGAGAGTCCCAAACAGGCTCTGTACTGTGAACACAGAGCCCAAAACAGGACTTGAACTCACGAACCATGAGACCATGACCTGAGCTGAAACCAAGAGTCAGACACTTAACCAACTAACTACAGACGCCCCTGTATCAATGTTTCTGTGTAACTTACTTTTCCTCAGTGAATTAGGACAGATAGAGGGCTATCTCAATCCAAGCATCACTGCGGCTCTCTTGCCTGCTACTGTGGAAGGGACGGGAGTGTCAGGAGAGCTAAACTGGGGCAGCACATAATCCACAACCTCTGTGGTCTCTTCCAGGGTCTATAAGGGGGGCCCATGCTGATGATGTAGCATTCCTGATTATAGAAATGATGAATCACATCACCTGCAAAGTTTTCTGGTAGCTTCCAAAAAGGAGTCTGTACTCATGAAAGTGGGTTGTCCATAGGAAAATCATGGGGCAGATAAAGAGTTGAAAGTAAGTGCAGCAAATGCTCTAGCCTGAAGCATAGAAATCCTGACAGGTTGAATCCCTGAGGGGCCCCCAGGCTAGGGGGCCCTGCCTCCAGCCCCAGGCTGATGCCATCCCAGAAGACTGCGGTCTTCCTTCAGGCTCTACAGAGCCGCCCTGTGGTATGGGGAATGAGTGCAGGTAATCAAGGACTTGCCTGGTCAAAGTAACTGCCAGGTTGGCTCAAAACTTCACTATGGTTTCAGATCTCACATTTAGGTCTTTCATCCATTTTGGGTTTATTTTTGTGCATGGTGTTAGAAAGTGGCCCAGTTTCATAAGGGGTTAATATCCAAAATATATAAAGAACTTATGTAACTCACCAAAACCCTCCTAAATAATCAAATTAAAAATAGGCAGAAGACAAGAAGACATTTCTCCAGAGAAGACATCCAGATGGCCAACAGACACATGAGAAGATGCTCAACATCACTAATCATTAGGAAATTCAAATCAGAACCAATGAGATGTCTCCTTATATTTGTCAGAATGGCTAAAATAAAAAAGACAAGAAATAACAAATGTTGACGAGGAACCCTTGTGCACTATTGGTGGGAATGCAAACTGGTGTAGCCACTGTGGAAAACAGTATGGAAGTTCCTCAAAAAATTAAAAGTATAAATACTATATGATCCAATAATTCAAAGAAAATGAAACACTAAATCGAAAAGATATACGCATCCCTATATTTATTGCAGCATTATTTACAACAATAAAAATATGGAAGCAACCTAAAAGCGTCCATCAATAGATGAATGGGTAAGGAAGATGTGGTACACACACATGTACGTATATAC
Source organism: Panthera pardus (assembly GCF_024362965.1). Classification (NCBI taxonomy): domain Eukaryota; kingdom Metazoa; phylum Chordata; class Mammalia; order Carnivora; family Felidae; genus Panthera; species Panthera pardus. The sequence goes on along the minus strand of NW_026526688.1, from coordinate 51,481,430 downwards.
AGTGGAGTATTATGCAGCCATAAAAAATGATGAGATCATGCCATTTGTAACAACATTGATGGACCTGGAAGATATTATGCTAAGTGAAATAAGTCATAGAAAGAGAAATATCATATGATTTCATTCATATGTGGAATCTAAGAAAAACAAATGAATAAACAGAAAGCAGAATGAGACCTATAAACACGGAACAAATTGAAGATTGCCAGAGAGGAGGAGGATGGGGAGTCAGGGAAAAATAGGTGAAGGGGTGTGAGAGATACAGGCTTCCAGCTACGGAATGAGGAAGTCACAGGAATAAAAGGTACAGTTAAGGAATACAGTGAATGAAATCATGATGCATTGTATAGTAATAGATGGTAGATTCATTTGTGATCAGCACAGCATAATGTATAAACTTATTGAATCACTATGTTGTACATCTGAAACTAATGTAATATTGAGTGTCCTCTATACTCATTTAATAAAGTTTAAACTCCATGATTACACTGCCAGGAAATCCACTCTCTGGCTGGTCAAACCTCAGGGCTCCACTAGTCCTTGCCTTCTCCAGGCTCCAGGGCTTGGTCTCTCACTGCCACATGGAAAGCCAAGACCTGCATGCCCCCTCGACTGGGTTCCTCAACCAAGACCAGCACCAGAAGAAGAAATGATCAGGCCTGACCCTCCGTATGCCTCATTTTTCTGTTGCCTACTCTTATTGGCTCCAATATAATTAACCAAAGCCTCTTGTTTGTGGCATTTTTTTTCTTGCTGATTTTTTGGAGGGAAGTAAGTGAGACCTATCTAAAATAACCTACATCAGTGTGACATCTTGATCAGGAAATCTCTGGAAGGTCACCTAATAAAATTGATCGTTCATGCTTTTCTCACAGATTCTGACTTCACCCTTTTCTTAGATGACCCCACAAATTCTTCTATGCCTTTATTCTCATATCATGTTCTTCCCAGAAGGAGCTTTGCTATCTGTAAAGTGGGCACAATACCTAGCTCACAGCTCTTATGAGGATCCCAGAAAAGGGACACAAAGTGCATGGCACTCTGGCATATTTTAACCACATGGCAGTACTGGCTTCCTTTGCTATCAGCTCCCATGCACACTGCAAGAAGGCTGGCCCACCCATCCTCCTCTCCTAAAATAGGCCTCCACGTACACCCACCATGCACTCCCTACTTCTACAGCTGTGCAGCTGAGCTCTGTGGGGCAAGGAAAAGAGGTGGTCATCAATAAGCTGTGGCAGAGCTCCCCTCCATCCCCAACAGGTGTCTCCAGTTCCCACCACTCCTGCCAAGCACAAGTACCCGAGGAAGTCACTGGGCCACTCCCTTACAGATGTTCTGCCCACAGGAGCACCCTGGACCCAACCCATCTTTCCAGAACTACCAACAGGAAGCCTTTCTTTTAATAAAGTTAATGAACAAGTGGCCGCTCTGCTTACTGCAACCTGCTAACAAGCTTATTATTAGCTTCACCAAGGTTTCCTGAGTCTCCAGGTATACTCAACATATTGCATGGAAATAACTCTTACACCACCCTGAAAAAGCACAGCCTGGCGGTCACGGCAACACAGTCTATGATGGAGCATCAACAGATCAGGTTAGGAGTGCAACAGGGCAGAGAGGCCAGCACTAATCCCAAGCCCTTGCATTTGTCCCAAGTTGCAGATTCTCCAAGGGGCTTCCTCACACACTCTAGTCTAAGTGAGGCTTTCATTAACTGTAAAAGGGAGGAATTATTCTTCTTATTTCTCAGTGCAGGACAGTGAAGCCCAGGGAAAGAGGAGGCTTGTCTCAAGCCACTTGCCAGTAAGCCTGCAGAGATAGGATTAGAACCCCTGTTTCCTGATCATTTCCATTATTACAATAAGGCACACTGTCCCAGGTGGTCAGATAAAGATGTACCTTTCCCTTAGAGAGGGATGTTTATTATTTCAAAATTTCCAAAAGAGTTCTAACTATGAATCATCCTATATTTGGATCATACTCTCTCTCTACCCTGCTCACATCCCTGGAACTCAAAATGTGTGATGTAGATTTCTCAGGCCATCTCATTGACTTTTGTTTTTTAAGTCATGGTAAAACACACATAACTTCAAATTTTCCACCTTAACCATTTTTAAGTACAGTCACATTGTTGTGCAACTAATCTCTAGAACTCTTCATCTTACAAAACTAAAACTCATTACCCGTGAAATAATACCTGTCCGTTCCTCCCATCCCTTTGCCTCTGGCAACCCCATTCTACTTTCTGTCTCTATGAATCTGATTACTCTAGGTACCTCACGTAAGTGGAATCACATAGTATTTGCCTTTTTGTGTCTGGCTTATTTCCCTCAGCATAATGTCCCCAAGGTTTATCCATATTGTAGCCTGTGTCAGAACTTCTTTCCTTTTTAAGGCCTGAATGACACTCATTATATGTATAGACCACATTCTGTTTATCTATTCATTCATCAGTGGAACTTAGGTTGTTTCCCATTGTTTTGTTAGCTGTCAAATAATTATTTTGCTGCATAACAAGCACATCCCACAACAGTTACTTAAATATTTCCTGGCCTGCTTGTATCAATAGCCTCCTGTTATGATGTTAAACCCCTCAAAGAAGGGCCAAAGGAGAACAACAGTGAAAAGACTTGCTCCAAACATGTGGTTCGGTTATTCTTTTTCTTGTCCTACCTCAGCTGATCCCATGTACTAATGGCTGTGTGATAAAGATGGAAAACCAACACAGAGTGGTCATCTAAGGTCACCTAACAGAGAGCTGGGGTTGCCTGCCTCTCATCTACTCAGACAGACAGATGCCCTCCCAATAGCAAATTCCACAAACTTCCCAAGCACTATCTGATTCCAAGAGATGACAGAAAACCTACTCAAAGTGTCAAGGAAGGCAGAGTTTGTGTTTTAAGTACCAGGCTCTGTATCGATTTGTAATGGATGTCAGAGGAGAGGTTTGCAGGGCCCCTCTAATGGGGCAGTTATGAGCTCTAGGGGGCTTTTTCTCTCATTTTCTCATCTCATCATGCCAGCAACCCTGAAGGGGCAGGGAGATCTTTATTCTGACTTTACCCACAAGTAAATCCAAAGAAGTTAAACACCATGCTCAATTTCATGTGCCCAGAGTGTTAGTTGTGAGTCTGGGACAAGAACACAGGTCTGTCTGGCTCTGGATTCCATCCCCCTTCCCACATACACTCTGTGCCCAGAATTTGGGAATGTAGGATAAGTGAGACCCCAGAGGGCTGAGTCTGTAGCATGTTTGAGGCAGAAACAGTCAATATGAACCCACCAAGAACCTCGTATTAGAATCCTACACAGCAGGGCAGGGAGGGAGGAGAGTGCATTGGATCTAGAGACTCTAACACATGTGTGTATGTGCACATGTATGTGGGAGAGGTGTGTGGGTGCACGCTTATGCATGTGTATATAAGTGCACATAGGATGCTCTGTGGTATACATTCAACCTATAGACACCTTTCACTTTTTAGAAAATGTACCACTGTAAAAAACCTTGAATCTGTAGTAGTAAGCGGTTCTTACATCTTAAGGGGTCACAGATTCACATGAGAATCCAATAAACACTATGGACACTCTTTCCACATAAACTCACAATCAAATATTTGCTTATAATCTCAAAGGATTCTATGACTCTCTGTAGTCTACCAAACAGCCCCACATTCAGAAGCTTCAGATGGGGCCACCAAGTCCAGAGTCATCATGGTAACCGCCCATTCCCCATCCATACGGTTCTAGAAACATGCAGGTCTGCATCCAATCAGCAAGGAACATTTTCAAGACAGATGTCCTTAATTTCAATCATAGTTTGAAGGCCCATTGAGAAATGGCTGTATCACTGATGAGAAAGTCACCAGGAAAGGAGGAAGGTAACTGCAGTTCAATCCTTATTTGATTCATATTTTTTAAAGACTTAACTAAGTCTGATCCAAGCAAACACAGAAGACCTGGATTCTATTCCTCACTCTGCCCTCTAGTGGCAGCAGGGAGCATATATGAGGCATAGCCTCCTTGGTTCCTGCTTTCTCCTTCTGAACTGAGAGACCCCTTCAGTTCTTTCCAGACCTAATTCCATCAAATCCCTCGCTATGTTTCCATCCTGTGCGCACACACACATGCACACACACCCCGTGCAGGCTTAACAAGCTCAGCCAATGCCAATGCCCAAGTCAGCAGTTTTATTCCATTGGCAGCTTCTAGCTGACCAGATTGCCATCAATCAAAACTTCTGGGAAGGGATGCAAAATGACTGGCATGGCTTTTAAATAAAACCTCTAGAAAGAAAAATACCATCTATTCCAAGCTGAGCAGAGACTCGTGTGTTTCCAGTTTGGGACAGCACAGAGCACGCACAAAACTGCAGGTGTGTGGGGAGGTTGCCCCTGCCCTTAGTGGTTTGGCCACAAGGAGGAGAGGGACAGGCTGCTCATGTCCCACACCACAGAGGACCCTGGAACAAGAGGGGCTCCAGGCTCTGGCACCGTGGACTCACCCCTGTGAGTCAATCATTGGCTGTTATCACATGCAGGGGAGACGAGTCAGAGCTAGTGAAGGATCCCTGGGACAATGATGTGACACTGACGAGACAAGGCAAGTGCTCAGAGGGGCTGGAGGCTTCATGAGGTCCAGTCAGAGCTGCACTGACCCTTCCTATGAAACTAAGGAGGCAAAGTCGAAAAAAGGTGACATAATTAGATCTAATTTGGTGCATTTAAAAAACCTGCTTATGCAAATGGTGGCCTCTGGATGGAATGAGGTTGGCCTTAGAACAGCTACAGCATTCCTGTGGTCTGTCTCCCCCCTGGACCCTGCAGTTGTATAGAACAGTTAATGGCTTTCATTATCTATCTCTCTGTGTCCCCCTCACCCTCGTGGTAAATCACAAGTGTCTTCTGACCAGCAAGGATATTTTTCTTGGTTTGCAACACAAAATGACAGAGCTACAAGATGAATTTTGTCTCTGCAGAGAAAGAGAAAAGAGAGAGAGCTCAGTTTGGCCAGGAAGGATTCAAAGCTTTATCCTTGCTCCTCAGAGTGTGAACAATGGGCCAGTGGCTTGTCAGAAATGCAAAATCTGGCCCCTTCCCCAGACCTACTGAATCAGAGTCCAAATTTTAAAATCATTTCCAAGTGATCCATGGTCATGTTAGAATTTGAGAAGCTGTGCTCTAGCAGACAAGCGTGGCAGACTGTATCAGTGGTCACCAACATCCCCTACCCTGCCTCTTGAAGTCAGGTTGCCCACATGACTGGTCAGCAGGCTGTGAGCGGAAGGGACCTATGTCATTTCTGGGCAGAAACCATCCAGCATGAGATTTTTCCCTTCAGCCACAGTGGCCAGCAATGTTCCAGCTGGTGGTGGCTCCATCACCCCAGATCCTGGCGTGAGGACAATGACAATCTGAAGCAGAGTCCACACACTGAATATTGTATCTCCTCTATTACAGGTGCCTGGTTTTCCCTGTGTGGGGTATGATGCTGAGGGGTCATGGAAGGCAGGCACAGCTCCGTGTAGGCTGGTCACTTCTCTGCAAATACATTTTGAACTCTGTAATTCCACTTAAGAATCCAACTTCAGCAATCACTGTGGGGCACGTACTATGTCCCATGGACTCTGCAAGGCATTAGGCATATACAGGCAGCCTGGGGTGGCTCTCCCCAGGGCAGGGGAATGACAGGGTATGTGAGCAATCACAACACAAGTGCCTACTATGCAGCAGGCACCGCGATGTAGGAATGAAGAAGGCAAACCTCCCTGTGATGAGTTTGTGGTTTAGAGATGGAGTCATGTTATATGATGAGGATGTGACCACCTGAGGGTGTGGTGGGATGGCTAAAATGTGACAAAGTGAGAGCCACGCCCACATGCTGGGGACTGAAGAGGACCACCATCCATCATCAGGAGGTCAGATTCTGCCAGAACAGACAGGACATACATGCACAGGCAGAGGGACTCTGCTGGAACACATGAAGGAAAGATTAATCAAGCTGAGAAGGTGGGTCCTGAAGGGGGCGCATGTCGGACTGGGAATTGGCTGAAAGGTCTGGAGAGGAAGGGTGGGAAAGTTGAAAAGGACCTAGCTGAACAGCATGAAGAGATGAAAGTAGATGGGGCAGTGGGCTCTGGAGGCATCAAGGTTATGGTTCTTTTTTCTGTCTGTTCCCATTTAAGGTAACTCAGTACACACTTTCTGTTCATCCTCTGCCCTGCAGCCACGGTGACATGCAGAGGCACTTTGTAAAGTGTCTTGTAATCTTGTAAGATTAAAGGAACCACTTGAACCCAGGCAAAGCTGGCAGATGCCTCTGAGGTTCACCTGCTTGCCTGCAGTGATGCCTTTAAGTCCAACTGAGCCAAGATGGGGATGTTGGGGAAGGATATAGCTATTGCTTATTTTCCCATTACTTAGTTGTTACCTTTTACTTCCCCATACCTTACCAATTCCAAGAACCATTTCGTGGGTGCAAGAATTTGGGTCCTTCCTTCTTCTCTATTTTGTGCCTTGGAAGATGGAGCCCCACCAGGCTGGGTAGGGCTGGGCTGCAGCCCTGGCCTGGAAAGGAAAAAGAGGCTGATCTGGGAAGTTCAGCTTGGGACCAGGGGAAACAGCTCAGGGTTGTATGGCTGAAATGTGCCACTGCCCATTTGCTCCAGCCAATGCAGTATTCCTCCATCCATGAGATGACTTACATCAATCACACATTCAAAGACTACTGGTTTCTCTTGATTTGATCTTTCCTTTAAGGTCTGATGGTTTTGAAAAGGAATTAAAATGACTTTTCCTATATGAGTTTTACTTTCATGGCTTTTAGTTTTACAGGAAATGGATCTCTCTCTCTCTCTTGTGCACCTTCTCTCTCTCCTCTCTTTCTCTCTCTCCTCTCTCTATATCTCTAAGGGGTTATAATCTGCTGTTTCATATCTGAAATCAATTAACTACAACCTCTTTTTTCCCCCTATCTTCTTAGCATTTAGTATACAAAAGAATCCACTTGTCACTTTTCAGAGGAAGCCAAGGACACTGGCTTTCACCTTGGGGATGAAATGCAGATTTCATTAAAAGGAAAGATCCTTCATTCCTAAAGGTTGAATAGAAAAGAACTTAAAGTGAAATGCCAGCTGCGTAAGTTTAGAACACTGAATTCAGCAAGGTAAAGGAACTTTTCTGAATATCGCCATTTCTCATTTATGTATGACTCTGGGGACTCAGAGCTGCAGGAAAGGAGATTCATCCCAATTTGAACTGCAGGCAGAGTGGCCAACTGCCCTCGTTCGCTCAGGGCGAAGGGGCTTTTCAGTCAGTTCTAAACCCAGGAAAGTCTGGCTGGTCACCGTAATCGTGGAATAGGTAAAGAAATCCATGTCTATTCCACTCATCCAGGGCTCAGATCCCCCAACTGTAAATGAGGCTAACCTAGGAGGTCGCCCTCCTGTTGTGGAATGCCGTCTCTCTTTGAGCAATGTGTTCCAGAACCTCTTCTGAATTGTGCTTCCTTTTTCCAGGTAACTGTTGTATTGAGATATAGTTCACATGTCGCCAAATTCACCCTTTTAAAGTTTATACTTTAGTGGTTTGTAGCATAGTCTCAAGAGTGGTACAACCATCACCATCTTTCTTTTCTTTTCTTTTCTTTTTTCTTTTCTTCTCTCTTTTCTCCATTTTCTGTTTCATAGATTGGGTAATCTCAATGAATTTTTGTTTGCTGATTCTTGCTTCTGCCCCTTTAGGGATTTTTTTTTTTTTTTTTTAGTGAGGTTTTGCTTTGTTTTGTTTTGTTTTCATTTAAGTTACCGTTCCTTTGAATTTGTTTAGTTCTGGAATTTCTATTTAGTTCTTTTTAAAAAAATATAATTTATTGTCAAATTGGTTTCCATACAACACCCACTACTCATCCCAACAAGTGCCCTCCTCTCTGCCCATCACCCACTTTCCCCTCTGCCTCGCCCCCCACCTTCCTTTAGTTTGTTCTCAGCCCTTAAGAGTCTCTTATGGTTTGCCTCCCTCCCTCTCTGAAACTTTTACTTTTCCTCTTCCCCTCCCCCATGGTCTTCTGTTAAGTTTCTCAAGATCCACATGTGAGTGAAAACATACGGTATCTGTCTTTCTCTGGCTTCTTTCTTCTTCTTTTTTACGTTTTCTATCTCTTTACCGATATTCTTCATTTGTTGAGGCACTGTCCTTGTATTTTCCTTTGAGTCTTTAGACATGGTTTCCTTTCGTTCTTTGGGCATATTTCCAATAGCTTATTTCAAGTCTTCATCCAGTAAGTCTTACTTCCCATGTTTCCTTAGCTTATGTTTTTTTCTTGACAACTGGGCATTTTAAATAATTTATTGGGGCGACTCTGAAAATCGGGCTACCCTCCCCATTGGTATATTGCTGTTCATTTGCCCGCAGTTCATTTGTTTAGTGACTTTCTTAAACCAATTCTATAAAGTCAGTGTGGCCCTTTCATGTGTAGCCACTGCAGTCTCTGCTTGGTTGACAAATAACCAGCTAATGAGTGGGCACAGGGTTCCTTAAATTCCAGGAAGCAATGGTCTTCCATTTGGCCCTGTGTGTGTGCTTTGGAGCAAACATAACCTCATGGCTACAGCAGTTTTCAACCCTGGTTTCTCCTTCTCTCTCTCTTGCACGGGGCCTCAAGGTCACACGGAGGTGAGAGATTGGGCCCTTTCACATATATACAGACTGTGGTTTGGTTATTGATTTGTCAGCTGAAGGACATTGGGGTTGTTCCCAGTTTGGGGCTATTATGAATAAAGCTGCTATAAACATCCAAGAATAGGTTTTGCAGTGAGCATAAGTCTTAATTCTCTTAGGTAAAAATCTAGAGATGGGGCTGCTGGGTCACATGGCAAATTTATATAAAACTTGATAAAAAAAATCTCCAGGTGGTTTTCCAAACTGGTTATACCATTTTGCATTCCCAGCACCAATGCGGGGGAGTCCCTACTGCTCTGCATCCATGTCAGCACTTGGTGTTGCCATTATTTCTTAATATAGTCATTCTAACTGGTATGGAGTCATCTTTCAAGGTAGTTGCAATTTGATTTCCCTAATGGCTAGTAACATTAAGCATCTTTTAATGTTCTTATTTGCTTTCTGTGTATCTTCTTAGGTCAAGCGTCTGTTTAACTCCTTTACCCATTTTTTAAATTGATTTATTTGCTGGTCTTGTCGAATTTTGAGAATTCTTTATATATTCCCAAGTTCTGTTTTGATTTCAAACACATAACATTCCCCTTAGACTCTTGTGTGCTCCCACTGAGCACCTTAAATGGCTCTACATCTGTAACATAATGTTTTATATTGTATATAATATCTCTGTACGTCTCTCTCTCTCTCTCTCTCTCTCCCTCTCTCTCTCACACACACACACACACACACACACACACACACACACACACAGCTCTGTAAGCAATTTTCCTTTTTGTTTTATTCAAGAAACATTTACTGTGTCCCTATTAAGGAACTGTACAAGATACCAGGGAAGCAGAATCGAATAGCATATGGCCCCTGCAACTGAGAAGCTTTCTCTTTTAAGAAATGTGAATTTAAATTGGATTACATTAAAAAATACATAAGAATGACTATATGTAACACATCAGCTTTTAGTGTATAAAATTACTTGTTCATACCAACAGCTGAAACATGTTCATTAGAACTTTATAAAGGCCATTAATTATCACAAGTAAATCCTTTCTTTATTCATCGTCAGAAATGTTCCTCAGTACAGCTCCTTGCCTAAAGCAGCACGCAGTCTGAAAGAATGCAGCATGCCTTAAAAGATTTCTGCTGCAATTTTAAATGGATCCTCCTGTATTCTGAGCTCATGAAATGTGATGAAGGCCAAATCACATTCTCTTCAAAGACAGAGTACGACCACTCCGCACACATCTTAGCATACACCCTTTCCCTGCCGAGGAGAGGTGTTTACAGAACAGCTCAGAACAGTATCCCACTCAACTGCGGCATTGACTATCTGCAGAGCTGCTGGAAGAATCTTTTTGAACACGGAGAAAATTAACTTTCAACAGTAACTTAAAAAGCTATTGCAGTTTCTTAAAATCCTCTTACACAGAGTTTAAAAAAATGAGACTTAGCAACTTTATTGTTTTTTTATTCACTGATTAAGACGATAAAAGTTGTGCTCATTTCAATATTAAGAAATTAAAACCTCCCTTGAGACTTTCTCTGCCCTGGAGTAGGTTACATCTGTCAACGGCAAACAGGCTGGCCAGCTTGTGTGCAGAAATTCTCCCTGGGGCTGTAATATGTATAACCTCACACTGTATTGTCTAGGGCTAAGAATGAAATGATTGGAATTTTTTTTTTATTATCAAAGGAAACTAAAAATAGGACTATAAAATAAAATACAAGCTGGAAGGGAAAATGCATTTAGGATATATTTTGCTTTAATGCTTTAGCTTCTAGCCTCACATGGTAGAGAATAGACGATGATGTTAAATAAAGAAAGAAAAGGAGCTTTTGTTGGTTTCCTCTAAAGCTTAAAAACGACACAGTGTGAGTAAATGGAGGATGGCCCGCAAAGGGCTGCTTCCCTCTGATACCGTCAGTGTGTGGCCCAGAAGCTGGAGGTGATGGGCATGTATTACTTCCTAGTTTCAGCAACATCATCTAAACTTCTAAGCAGGCATCACTGGAGGACTCTTGCCTCTTCACTTCTTCTAATTGCTAATGCAATAACAAAGGGACACAGAAAACCCGACTGGAGATAAGATGGAGGGGTCTGCATTAATGAAGACTCTCTATTCAGGCTGTTTAAGCTTCTTAGTAATGAAGTATAGACAGGATTTCTTTTTTGGTTTGTTTTGTTTTGAGAGAAGAGAGGAAGGGAGGGAAGGGGAAGGGAGGGAAGGAGGAAGGGAGGGAGGAAAGAAATGGAGAAATAAAAAAGAAAGAATCCAAAATAGGCTGTGGATGTTCTTTGCCAAAACATAATTTTAATTTTCTCCAAGGCTCAGAACCAGTGGAAGAACTGGAACTCCCTCAAGAGAAGGTGGCAGGAACATAAGCTAATTATACAACTTAAATTTGGTAATACAATATAATTGGCACGGTTTCCCGTTAAGGCAATATAAATCTATGCTAACTGGAGTTAAGACAATGATGCTGTATATCTAAAGCAGCACTCTGTATCTCTAAGTATCATAACTTCCTTATATCTCCAGGGGTTCTCAAGTAGACTGTGTTTATACAGTTGTTAGTGGTGAGAGGGGTCTGAGTTCCACTCTCAGCTCTACCCAACCATATGACCTTGAGGCTTGGCCTTCTCTTCTGTAAAGTGGGGATAAGGTACCTACCGCTCAGTGTTGTTTGAAGGAACAGATGAGGTTTTATATCTGAAATAATATTTTCCACTTCAGTAGCACTGCTCATACTGTGGTAGTTATCTTTGAAGATGTTATGATCTTTTAAAGCCCTTGGAATGTCACACTGTGGGAACTTGAGGTGCAGGGATCATGCCCAGAGAAGGTGAGAAAAGCAAAGCCTGACTAGTGGAAGCCTCTTTCCAGCCTTCCTTGTTTATCCCTCGAACAGCCAAATGAGTGACTCAAGATTTCCCATGTCACGGAGACTTTTGGTACTTTGGAGACATAGCCTGTGGCCCAGACTCCCCACGTTAGCAGGCTGGTGGCCCTGGCTGAGCACTCGGTCTATACACAAATGCCACAAACTGCACGGCAGTGGGTGAGATAGGTAGTGCCATGGGAGAGAATCTGGACACAGGCCCTGGAAGATAATATTTCTTCCTTTGATTTTCTCCATGAAGAAAGATCATCATAATGTCTATTAAGACCCCAGGCAAGGGGCCCCTGGGTGGCTCAGTCGGTTGGGCGTCTGACTTTGGCTCAGGTGATGATTTTGCAGTTTGTGGGTTCGAGCCTTGTGTTGGGCTCTGTGCTGACAGCTCAGAGCCTGGAGCCTGTTTCAGATTCTGTGTCTCCCTCTCTCTCTGCCTCTTCCAGGCTCACGCTCTGTCTCTCTCTGTCTCTCTCTCAAAGATAAATAAACATTAAAAAAAAAAAAGACCCCAGGGAAAAGCCATTGTTTCTGGAAAACAAGGAATAGAATGTACATATAGGGGGATGGGGTAGTGATGGTGAGGAACTAAGAGCTGACTTCTCTTGAGTGTTGACTCTGCCAGGCACTGCGTGTGTTACCCATGCAGTCCTCATAACAGCCCTTCTGCCAAAAGGAGTATTATTTCCATGAGGAGGGCACTCAGCACAGAGAAGAGGGGGCCAGGATTTGAACCCAGGCAGTCCAACTCCTGAGCCCATGTTCTTAACCACTCACTATAGCTGCCTTCTTAACTAAAAAGTATTTCATGTCCACTATGTGACAATGTACCTGGCTCTTGGTAGAATATTTACTCACATTATCTGCTTTCAATATGATGGAAGAGGTTATTAACGTCATCTAAAAATCTGGGGGCTTTGATTACATATCCCCTTTGAAATATCACTGTCAAGATGTAGAATAAGACTGGTGCAAGTTAATGACCCTGAACACCTTGATTTTTATACTTCTCCCAGTGATGTGACCTTTTCTTTCTGGCTTTTATTTCCTGTCCGTAAACCAGTTTCCTGTTTGTGACAGCACAGATTTTCTGTTGTGCTCCTGATCTCCTGATTACCCTTGAAACAAAATTAGAATTTGGTGTAGAAGCTTTTCAGCATGTCCAGTGCTTCTTATTGAAAGTTTAAGAAGTTTATATCTGTTGGTTCTTATTTGCAATCTTATTAATCCACTCAAAGAATCTTCACATTGCCAGACGAACTCATAGATTTAAGTGATCCCTGACAAAACTCTGAGAATGGATATCTGATCAAGACTCAGAATGCAATCATCATAGGATGCAGAATAGGTGTTAAAATATAAATATAATGAACAAGTAGGAATTTTAATAAAAGTCCAAATTATCCTATACTCCAGGTACTGTGCTGTTTGGACCACAGATGACTCACTCTCTGTGTTTCTATTCCCCACCATTTCTTGATCCTTCTCTTTACTTGCTTACTGAGTCCTGCTGCTCACCCTCTCAGAGCTTCAGACACAGCATATCTGAAACGAGACACTATTCTTCCTTCTTCCAAAGCTGCTCATCTTTTTCTGTGCCCTCTCTTGGTACACAACGTCATCAGCCACCTATCCCCCAAGCTATACATCTCATCGCTATTGTCAACCCTCTCCTCCCTGATGTCTTACAGCAAATCGTACTTATCAAGCAAATCTTGAATCCACCCCACCCAGACTGACACTCTCCAGGCTCAGTCATCACCAGCCTTTGTCTGGACTGTTGTTATAAGCCTCCGTCTGGTCTTGCTGACTGATGCCACAACCCTAAAATCTAACCCCCACCCTGGGCACGGAGCGAAGGGAGCCAATGAAAAGCTGCGTGTGAGAACACAGGTGTGTTACACCAACCTCTGCATTGGGAAATATAGAACTCTTGTTTATCATATTCACAAATGACAAAGAAAATGTCACATCCAACAAGGCAAGACTCAAAGCCATCCTCAGCATGAATCTCACTTTGGTGCCTGGAGCTGGCTGTATTTCAAGGTGTTCTCTGCTGGCCATAAAAGTAAGTCCAAGCAAGAGGTTGCAAGAAGAGAAAGAAAACCCCTGTGTGCTTCAAAGAAACCAAAGGAGCAAGCACAGAGCAGGGAGACGCAGCTCACATGTGAAAAAAAAATAACACAACGTGTGACTGGGAGTAGGCTGTCAGCTTAATTTATGCCAAGAGGGAAAAGTGGAGGCCTTGCAGGTAAGCAAGCAATGCGTAGAGGCCGATGCAGCAGAGGTCACACCAACATGCCCTGACTTTGCTGCCCCATAACTGCCACCTGATGTTCCCGAAATAAAGTCTGGCCAGCCTATTTGTGCGCATCCCCTACACCACCTGTGCCCTTTCTGTGCCTTAACTACCTGTTATAATGGACACCCCACTTACCTCCCAACCTGGCCAAGGCACTCATCCTCTCTGGACCCCAGCCTCCTCACCTCTAAAGTAAAAATAACAGTCTCTTATAAAGGTGTGGTAGATGTGTTTGTTGGAAGTCCACAAAATTCTCATTTTCCAAATGAATAACAGAGGCCCAGAGAGGTTAAGGAACTAGCCCAGCATCACACAGTTAACAAGTTGCTGTGAGTGTTGTATGCCATCCTCATACTGCCAGCTAGATCTTCTCTCCGCCCCCCTGGCTGGGCACATACCCGCCCTCTCCCCTGCCCCTTCTGGACACATGGGCTGAGTGCTGTGTACAGTTCCAGCCTGGCTGTGCCTGCCACTCTATAAAGAATCAGATGTAGTGAAAACCATTACCATTTCTCCTCCATACTGAGAAAGAGCAGGAAACATGATACTTATAGCTGCTATTGTCTTATTTTGATTATATTCAGTTCACTAGAAAGGTCCTGACAGTAGGGAGTCTTACCCATGGAAATCACTCAGTGAATGGTTCCTCTCGTCACCCTCTGTCCCTTATGATCCATCACGTATGTGTATGTGAGTGAGCATGTGTGCATGCACGCACGTCTGTGTACATTTTCTCTGAGTTCACTTCTAAACCTCTCCACTCCACCCCCATTCACGTCATTTACTCCAATGCTTTAATCACCATCAGGTGGTAAATGTCTGCTCTACAATCATTACAGATATTGGGTCCTTAGGTGTCCAAGTTCTAGGGAAGGAAAAGTGACAGTTGAGGCATCAGGGTAAAAAGAAGAAAAAAAGTGTTATGTGGGGCGTAGAACACACATTTTTATTCTCTCTCTCTCTTTAAGAATCTGGCACGAAGAGCTCACGTCCTTCCTGCCAGAGATGGAACAGTAGTGACTTGGCAACAATCTCAAGCCAGATGTCACCCTCATCTGGTTGCCTTGGCTGGTGAGTTGTTTGGAATGAGCAGCCCAAACACCGTGCAGGCGGGGCTGCTGCAGGGATGTGGGCGGTGGAGCTGGGCGCCAGCCCTCACGACACCCCAACCCTCTGGGGGCTGGGGGACCACTGGTTATGGGGCAGCTCTCTGCTCAGGTGCAGGGTCAGCGGAAGGCAAAGGGGCCCTTGGGAAGGCCACACGTGCACTTCTTCCCTTCTGTCTCTCTCCTGAGGGTGAGCTGTGTGATCCTGTCCCCCCGGCACGGGGACACAGACATGTCTTGCTATGTTACAAAGACGAGGCTCCTGGCACATATGGGATCCAGTCAACAGGAAAGCAGCTCCTGTTCCCTGTAGGTCTCCTCATCCTGTGTACCCACGACCCCTCTCCAGGAAGCAGATGGTGGGGGCAAAGTGCAGGGTGGCCTGTACATCTGGAGTTCTGTGACTATGGCCATGGCAGCTTGGCCTTCGTGGGCTTCATCCAGGCCGAGCCCAAAGCCGTCATGGATGCCCTGGGAAAACAGCCACGCTCCTGCGTGAACACACCAGTGAGGAGAGAGGAGACATGTGGCTGCTGAATGGAAGAGGGAGAAAGCCGTGCCTGGGAGCAGGCACAAGCCACATTCACAGTCTGGTGGCCAAATACTGAAGGGTCTAAGGCTGATGGGGATGGCCTGGGGGACCAAGTGTGTCCTCTGGAATGAGCCCTCTGGCACCACCAGAAACCCAAGGCAGGTGCCTTTAGAACAAAGCCATGCGCTCAGATGTGTGTTTGTACACACATCAGTGTGTGTGATGGGAGGGCGGAGTGTGGTAAAACCTGCCAACAAGCCCATTTTGGTCACCATCTGTCGTGGAGAGCCCGAGCACCTGTCGGAAACAGCTGCTGATGGCAGATCGTAGGTGAGGGAGGAAGCAGCCCCACCCCGGGATGGCCTATTGCAGGGAGCGCACGGCCTGTCCCCACAGGAATGCCAACTGTTCACTTTGAAGCCCATCTCCATTAGGAGGGGGTGTGATGAAATCCCTCGCTGTTCATTTACTTCCTCACGGGAAGGAGGGGAGGAACACCAGCATCCTTGCTGCCTCAGTACCAGGTATGACAGTTGCTTGTCACAGGGGCTGAGGAGAAATGCATTCAGGATTCCCTGGAGGGAAGAGAAAAATTCCACAGCAACTGTTCTCTGAGGGGATGAGCTCAGAGACTCCCATGGTGAAAACCTTCCCTTCACTGGAAGAAGAACAGTAACACTCCATTTCTCTGGCCCTGTGGGGAACACGATGTTCCGTCTGTGTCAACCAGGGGGCTGAGGTGACAGGTTGGAATGAGCATCAGAGGGTGATGTGGCTTGGGAATGGGTCCTCTGAAGCATTTTCTTTCAGGTAAACAAAGTTTCCTTCATTAAAATAGAATAGAATAGAATAGAATAAAATAAAATAAAATAAAATAAAATAAAATAAAATAAAATAAAATAAAATAAAATAAAATGAAATGAAATAAAATAAAAATAGATCTAATAATTTTTAATGTGAAAGCTTTCTAAAGTGAGTCCCCTGCCCACCATATTGTTAAGTATTTGCCATTGTGAAATGCTCATTAGTTGCAGACATCTCACTACTTTATTGTCTTTAATCCTCACAATAATCTTATATGGTAGGTGTGGTTTTTATCCCTAATCACCCGACTGGAGGACCAAGGCTTAAAGAGGAAACATTTCTCATTAGGGACACATAGCCAGTATGGGAAACCTGGGGCTCCAGTCTGCCTGCGTGCCTCCAGCCCCTGAGCTTGGAACCCACTGGCCACACTGCAATGTGTCCCCCAAACAGTTTCAACTTTGGAAGGTCTTCCTGAACACCCAAGATTCACAAAGCACACACATGTTGGGCTTCTGCGGGCCACAAACACACATGAGGCCTACACTGCTGTCTCTTCTGGAATGCTTTTCTCCACAGGGCCACCTGACAGCCTTTCTCCTGAGTGTTGAAGACAGCTCAAGAGCACTTCAGGAACCCCAGTTGCAAGTCTTCCTTGCCCAGGCTCGCAGAGCCCTCCTAGGTTCCCTTATCCCACCCAATTACCCATGGCACCCTTCCAGTGGCCTGGGAGCTCTGTGGGAGCAGAGACCAGTCAGGTGCACCATAAGCTTGGTGGATTGTATAAGATGTCACGCCTGCCTGCTCACATAGCACAGTGGGACTTTTTCCTGTTTCTTCTCTTGTGATGTCTCACAGTGAAGCACCTTGCTTCTGGAATCTTCACATCTGTTTTTCCCTGTTTTTTGGCTGCTGTTTCTTTCCTCTCCAGCTGCCAAGCTTCCAGAGTCTTCACTAGTGCCTTCAAAGGGTCTTTCTCAAACCAGTTCCAAGATATTTTAATCTGTGGCTTCTAAATTATAGGGGCCAATAAATAAGAATCTCAAGGCTTACATGTATGTCTGCCTAAAACCAGAGCCACACAGGGGTAGAGTGTACTGGCTTTAGGGCAGGGATTTGGTAACTTATATTTTGGTTGTTCAAAAGCTTTTTTCTCCTCTGGTTTTCAGATATTTGAAACCACTCTGTTACTTAGGAGGTACTTACAATGACCATGGGTTCAGTGGCCAGGAACATGGTAGTCACGGTATACTCTTTGTTTCTCAGAAATAAACTCCTCCAAATAGCAGGAGAAACGAAGGTCATCACCAACATCAGGGCCATTGAGTGCAAGGAAAATACAATTCTGTGTTTAAACCTCAAGGTTGCAAAATTCACTACTGATTCCATATTGCCAAAGAAAGTTACCATAAATACCATTCAGAAGTGCCACTCTATTATCCTCTTAAAAATACTTTGGCCATCTACAACTAAACCTTTTGTGAAAGGGGCACATCTGGACACAACTGTGGCCATGCCTCTGTGGGGATACTGTTTCCATAACTGTCACTCCTTCTCTACCTCTCCATCCTTCTCCCATTCCTCTCTGCAAGCTAGGAGCCATGTTTAGAAAGTATCATATAGGTGTCTGTAGGGAGCATCATGAGCTATGGGACAGCATGTTGCAGGGGTTCTGAATGCTTGTACCTTAGGGATGATGACACACAAAATGCAGCCTCAGGGTTCTCCTCCTGAGGAAAGCAGGGTAAGAGGAAGCTGTAAATGCAGGAAAGAATCCTGGCCCAGAAAACAGCTAGTGGCTGTAGAAGATGAACCCCAGTTGGTTCAGCCCTCCAGGCTCTCTCTGTCCTATCCCAGCAGGAGCTGAAATCAGAGGCCAGGACCCCTGAGAGTAGTCTCACCTCCTTGCCCCAGTTTGGAGACAACTCCTTCTCAGCCAGATGTCTAGGGATGGCAGGACATGAACCTACGGCACAGTCCTGGGTAATGGGAGTTGTACAGGGGAATGAACGGCAACCCTCAGCCATGCCAAAGCTCAAAACACGTTCAGGAACTATGGGGACCTGAGCAAAGAGCCTCCTAAGGGTAAGGGCCTGCTCTGCCGCTTTCTTCTTTTTTTAATGGTAACATATACATAACATTTACCATTTTAAGCACTTTATATGCTTCAATGGATTAACAGGTACATTCATATTGTACAACCATTACCACCACCCATCTCCAGAACTTGTTCATCATCCCAAACAGAGTCCTATACCCTTTAAACAATAATTTCCCATTTTCTCCTGCCCAGAGTCCCTGGTAAACTCTAGTTTACTTTCTGTCCCCATGAATTTGCCTGTTCTGACTACCCCATATAAATGGAATCATGCAATATTTGTCCTTTTGTATCTGGATTATTTCACTCAGCATAATGTGTTCAAGGTTCATCCATGTTGTAGCACAGATGAATTTCACTCCTTTCCAAGAATGAATAGTATTCCACTGTATGGATATACCACATGTTGTTTACTATTCATCTCTTGATGAACACTTGGGTTGCTTCTACCTTTTGGCCATTGTGAATACTGCTGCTATGAACATGGTGTCCAAATATCTGCTTATATCCCTACTTTCAATTCTTTGGGGCATACACACACACACACACACACACACACACACACACACACACACACATATATACATATATATGTATAATAGGAGTAGAATTGGTGGGTCTTTTAGTAATTCTACATTTAACTTTTGAGGAACTGCCAAACTACTTTCCACATTTGCACAATTTACATTCCTACCAGCAATGCACAAGGGATACTTGCTCTTCTCCTCTTTTTTATAAACATAGTATTTATCCTAATGGGTATGAAGTGGTTAGCATCTCATTGCAGTTTCATATGCATTTCCCTATTGACTAATGATGTTGAGCATCTTTTCATGTGCTTATTGGCTGTTTGGATACGTTCTTTGGAGAAAGGTCTATTCGAGTCCTTTGCCCATTTTTTAATTGGGTTGCTTTGTTGCTGTTGACTTGTAGAAGTTCTTTACATATTCTGGATATTAATTCCTTATCAGATATGTAATTTGCAAATATTCTCTCCCATTCTGTTGATTATCTTCTTGCTCTCTTTATGGTGTCTTTTGATGTACAAAAGTTTTTAATTTTGTTGAAGTCAACTTATTTATTTTTCTTTTGTTACCCATGCTTTCGGTGTCATGGCCAAGAAATCACTGCCATATCTGATGCAGATATGCATTAAATCCATCCCAAATCCAATGAAGATTTTCCTCTATATTTTCTTCTAAGCGTTTTATAGTTTTAGCCTTTACGGTCTTTCATTTATTTTGAGTTGATTTTTATATATAGTACAAGGGAAGAGTCCAACTTCATCCTTTTGCACTTTCATTCAGCCACAAAACTAGATATCCAGTTTTCCCAGCACCATTTGTTACAAAGCCTATCTTTTCCCCATTGGATGGTCTTAGTACTCTTGTTAAAAATCAATGGCCATATATGTAAGGGTCCAGCCTTTCTTTTTAATACTGTCCCTTGCCCTTCTCTTTCTGCCACCACCTCAGCAGTGTGACTCCCCTGAAAGGCTGATGGCTGCCCATCCCCTACATCTTTTAACCAGATCGTTACTGCCTCCAGGCAGCAGACCCCGAAAGCAGGTGCACAATTCAAAATTAGCATGGATCCATATAATTCTCTCTCTGTTCTCCCACATCTGCTCTCATTCCTATTTTCCCTATCTCAATTCCAACGCCAGCCTTACATACAAGGGGAAACCTTAATACTATCCTGAGCTCCAGCCCTCATTCACTCATTGCTTGTAACCACTACTCCCCATCCCCACACACAGACTGAATAGGTCGTAGGTCATGACGTCCTCCTGATCTTCTCTCTGATTTTTTGCTTAAATCTCTCTCTCCTCTCTTCCATCCTCTCCATCCACTGCCTTAATCCAAGCTCTCTCTCATCATTTCTCACTCTTACCCCATTCGCTGCCCCTACCCCACCTAGTTTCCGTCCAGTCCCTACAGTTCTTCCAGAGTGATCATGGAACATGCAGATTGGACTTTGTCTCTGCTGCCTGGAGCTCCTCAAAGATTCCCCATTTCTGGGAGTACAGTTTGTCACAGCTCCCCATGGCCAATACATACAGAATGCTTTAGATATACTGAAGCTGCTGCTTGTCCCTAAGTAATCCATTTTAATCTTCATGCCTTTACACATTATGTTCCCCTTGTCAGCCAAGTCCCTACTCCCACTGTTCACCTGACTGTTCCAAAGCAAATCAGACCTCTCCTCCTTTGTGATGAGTTCTAGATTACTCCTTAAGACCATCTGAAGTAGAGCTGGCTGTTCCTTCATATGTGTTGCACATCCCAAGTGGTTTAAGGATGACAACAACAGAAATAATCAATGCTTCCACTACCTCCATTTACTGCAGGTCTCTCCTGCTCCAACACTACGGGGGACACTTGTAAAATACCACAGTAACACCGTACTCATTTGTTCTCTTGTCCATTTCCTGCCCTAGATGGTGAGAGATCTGAGGACAGGGACTGCCCTCTGCTCATCTCTGCAGCCCCAGCACAGTATCTCGCACCCAGCAGGTGCTAATACATATTTGCTAAATAAAGGAATGACTTCAAGCTCCCACTTTAAAGTTTTGCAGCCATTGGAAAATTCCAGTTTGGGCAGCTGCTCGTGTCCTCTGTGCAAATAGGCAGTTTATCAATCCAAAGGTTGGCAGCAGATCTGCTGAGCCGAACTCAGCCCTCAGGCTTTTTCCCAGAGCCATCCCTCCACTCAAGTGGAAGCCACATCTGACTCTCCTGATAGGGGTTCCTGCCAGGGAACTAGGAAAGGCTCCATGGAGCCCCACCATTCGCAACGCTATTTTAAAAGCAAATTCAGAGGCAATGGTGATATTTTTTGCCCTTAAGAACAAGACAAATCCTTTGACAGAATAAGGTTAAAGAAAAAAGAAAAAAAACCTCATGCTGCATTTCCTTTCAGCTGAATTGAAAAAAGTCCCCAATCTCCCAGTTCCAGCTGGCAGACCGCTGGACTCTCAGCTTCCGAGGAGAAAGGGAGTGGAAAGATCAGCCCTCAGCAGCTGAGAACTTATTTTTGGTCGAACAGCTGGTGGAGGGATTGCTGGCACCAGGCAGCATCTCCCCTGCACAGTGTGTGGGACACTGACACCATCTGGGCACAACACCCCTGTCCAGGCCCAGGTGCCCTCCTCTTACACTGACAGTGACAAATCTGACTGTCTCGGGACCCAGGCAACCCCTGTGGTCAAGGACTTTCTGAGGGACCCGTTGAGGAGAAAGGGGTGCTCAACACTCCAGAAAGGAGACTCCAGCAGAATTTCATTGCCGGCTTCAGAGGAAGCTCTCTTGGAAAAGGGGAGAAGGAGGACCTCCTCTGTCCTGTTCTAAACCTGAGACCAGGACCAGCAGAAGCACAGAATTTAGTCCTTTCATTATGAAGAAAACTCTCCTCCACAGAGAGGTCTCTCATGATGGATAGCTTGCTCCAGAACTGTTCAAACAGAGTCTGGCTGACTGACGGTTTGCAAATGATTTTGTAACAGGGATTCCTGGATAGAGTGAAAAGCACTTAGCCTCTTAAAAGTCAGAAAGGCCAGTGCAGACTAGTCAGGGCTCAAATGTTATCACTGTGGACAGGCAACTGGAAAGAGGATGCCAACATTTCACCAGACTCCAAAGTGGATTTTTATACTAAATTACATTTTTTTCTTTGCTTTGATTAAAGCCACCAAGTGATTGCCAATCTTCTTTACTTTGTGCTGAATCCACACTACCTTTTACAATGTTGATGTTATGTCCCAGGTTCAAGGTTTTCCACATATAACACAAGAGAGAAGAGAGGGCCCCTACCCACTTCTGCTCTTCACTGAGCTGTTACAATGGGCTCACTTCTTCACTTCTGCTGTTTTCTTTTTTGCTAACTTAGAACAACAGAAATAAAAAGTCCTAAGGACTACAAGAAAACAGAATGTTCTTCAAAGGAACTTTTTCCATTTATATTCAATCCATATATCCAGTACTCCAAAAACATCTTTGTGTTCAATGTGGAGTATTTTTAAATGGAAATCTAAAGCGGAAGAACATGAAATAGAGAGAAGAAAAAGAATTTTCACTTGTAGAGAGCCTTCCTGTCCAAATCCAGAGATCACTTGCTGTGCGTCAGGCTCTACTTTAACTACCATCATGGATAAAGGCACACAAAAGCTGTGGCCCCTGCCCATCAGGGATTTCTGAGAAACATACTGAAGCCTGGCAGAGTAAGCACTTTTCAGAGAGGCCCATGCGCTCCATGGCACTCATACCAGGACTCTGTTCACACCTTGCTATTCTCACCTCTTTCCCCACCAGGCCCCGCCCAGCCTCCGCCCAGCCCCGCCCACCCTTGGCACAGCCCTGTGGACTCTGCAGGTCAACAGACTTGTCCTCTGGTTACTTGTGTTACAAATGAGCTCAACCCAAGCAACATTTGTTCACCTCCCACAAAGCACCAGTGCCAGTGTTAGGGCCTTGCAGGAGTAGTGTTCAAAGGTGAATAGATTCTAAATATGTGTCCATTTGTTTATGCCTTCAATTTATTCCCCAAGCATCAGAGATGGCTTACAAAAATAAAACAGGACCAGGGAAAATGTCCTTTCTAGGGGAACATCAAGCCAGGAGACAAAGGTGAATGTACACATGTCATTAAGTCTTACATGGTTACTAAAATAGAACTGCAAAATTGACCCCTGGATAGGACATGGTCTCCAAGCTGTCTAGAGATGGAGAACTCATACCAATGTCTGGACTATAAAAGTATAGAAGCTGGCACACAGCAGGTGTTCTAAGTGGTCACTGTTGGTTTGCAGACTGGGGGCATCAGTCCCAAGAGGTTGTACCTCAGAGCATGGACATCAAATCGAATCCCTTTGGCTGGGAGGGTCAGGGAAGGTCTCATGTAAATTGGGCTATTTCGAAGGGTAAACTGCCCAAAGGCACCAGGCCAGTACTTACTGCTGCCACTGACATTACAATGCACAAGGTACTATGAAGACAAATGCCACACAATTCCTCAAGCAACAGGGTATGCTGGCAGCACCTCAGTTTCAGAGCCAGACCCCAGATCCTCAACTTCCATTGGCTTGGGGGATTTCATTCACTTAACAACCTCAAGATTGTACATGGAGGTACTAGTCTTGAACTATTACTAGTGGCAGTTCCTTTGGGTAAAGGGGCAAGATCACTCAACAGGCAGGAACATGTTACCCTTCTAGAAAGTTCTAGACCAGAAAATCTCTTCAACTCGTACCTTCAACCTATACCTTACCCTCTAAGGAATCTGCAATGACCCACAATCATTCCCAAAAGGTTTAACAGCCAGGATACTCTTTTAGGGGAACGCAGTGTAAGTTCTCAGTGCATAATCTTCAAAAACGAATCCCATTTTTACTGGAATACTTATCTGGTTTTCCTCCAAATAGTATTTTCTTTTAGTGATACAGCCTCTCACCGAAGCTCCAAATATAGAACATGAGAAGTTACTGAAATGTTATATCTTCTTCCATTGAAATGCTGCATCTTTTTTCATGGCCCTTGCCACTCAACGTGTAAATATACAGACTCATCTGAAGAACAACATCATCAGCTAAGTGCATGAATGGTGTCTTTCTGGACGCCTGGTACTTACACCAAGGACAGAAACCATCAATAACAACAACACCTCCTGCCTGTCTCTGTAATTCAACTGGCCAACGTCCCAGTTAACAAGTGGAAAAAAGCATTTTAAAGGAAAAGAAGGTGGAGTATCAGGCCTTGTACTGGGGAGATGCTAGCCTGAGACATGAAAGGTTGCAGCTATGGGCCCTTGCGGGAAGGGGGAAGGGAGCAAACAGCATCACACTTGGCTTATTCCAATAGAAGCTGTGCAGTACAAAGTACAGACAAGATATCACCCACTTGAGCTTGACCGTACTTGGAGGGCCTTGTGAAGACTGATAGAAATAGCAATCTTTGTGAAATGTTGTTTCTGATTTCAGCTTTTGTAGAGAAGGGGGCTGTGCACGTAGGAGAACCACTTTATATTATTACTAAAGACATGTGCCTCTGAGACCCATACAAGATAGGGCATCTACAACCTCAAGGACTCCAGCATTTTTCGAGTACGCAGGGCAAAGGAAGCTGAAAAGCACTCTCAGAAGCAGGCAAATGCATTTTCATTGGATCAGGGGGAGTTTCAAATTGTCCTGTGCTTAAAGGTAATTTTTGTAGCCTGGATGGACCCAGGGTCCGCGGACGTGCAAGCAGTCTCAACATTTCACTAAAAATGGGGGAGGGGGGGTGACAACAATAACCCTTCTCACCCCAACCCTTCTCTCTGCCAAGTCTTCTGCACGGGCCTCCAAAGCAGCCTTCAAAGCAGTTTGTAAGTGTCTTCCTCCTCGGCTCCCTTCACCTCGCCACTGTTAGAGTGATTTTTAAAAACACATCTCTGGCCATGTCATCCCTCCACTCAAAAATATGGTGAAATGTTCCCTCACCCAAATTTGCAATCTGAATACCTTCACTCCTTACCCCCTCTCTACACACATCCTGTGGTTCTGCCCCAGTGAACACATGGTTTCTCAGAATCACACATGCTTCTCCCTGGAATGCATTCCCTCTCCCCTTACCCAGCACAGCCCTTTGTAGACACACATGTGCACGAGAGCACACACACATACACACAGAACTACACACTCTGGTTAAAAGTCCTGCTCAACTTTTAAGACACACTCTCAAAGAGGAGCACCCTCTGGAAAGCCTTCCCATCTCCCCCAGGTCAGAACTCAGTACCCTCTTACGTGTGTTCCTAGAGCACCCTGAGCTTGTCCTTGTTGTCACACTTATCAAATTGTCCTAGGTTGCTGTATGTGTGTTGCCTTCTGCCATTGGACTGTGAGCCAGTTTGAGAGCAGAGATTGAGCTGAAATGATTTGTATTGGTCCCACCTGCCTCCCATGCATCCCAGGGCCTAAGGCAGTGTCTTTTTTTTTTTTTTTTAATGTGAAATTTATTGTCAAACTGGTTTCCATACAACACCCAGTGCTCATCCCAACAGGTGCCCTCCTCAATGCCCATCACCCACTTTCCCCTCCTTCCCACCCCCCATCAACCCTCAGTTTATTCTCCATTTTTAAGGCTCTCTCATGGTTTGCCTCCTTCCCTCTCTGTAACTTTTTTTCCCTTCCCCTCCCCCATGGTCTTCTGTTAAGTTTCTCAGGATCCACATACAAGTGAAAACATGGCATCTGTCTTTCTCTGTATGACCTACTTCACTTAGCATAAGACTCTCCAGTTCCATCCACATTGCTACAAAAGGCCATATATCATTCTTTCTCATTTTAAGGCTGTGTCTTAAACATGGTAGATAGTCTGTGTTTTGATTGAACTGAATATGTAATTGCAGATCATCGATTTATGACCAGTAAGTATGGATATTATTGAAAGAAATTAGGATGCAATTCAGACAAATAACCTACAATATTAGGTTGCAATTTGAGAAGCCAACTCATATTTGTACCTCTCAGTACAAACTATTTAGAAAGTAACATACCGTTCACTATAGCAAACTGTGAAAGAAAGAGGTCCCAGGCCATTACTGAGAGCAATGGAGGTGTAGAAAGCAAACTGACTGGAAATGGCTCTATCTCCTAGCAGCTGTGTGACTTTGGGGAAGTTGCACAGCCTTTCTGAGCCTTGGATTCCCCTTCTATAAAATGGATGTAAGAATTCTGCCAGTCTAACAAGGCTTCTCAGAGCATCAATCAGATAATATATATCAAGGGACTTCAGAACTAAAATGTGCTATTCAAATGAGAAAACTTACATAATTATTTTGGAAATCCTACTATGATAAGCAAATTTTTATGGTTAATATATGATTTATCCCCTTTTTTGGACTGTAAAGCAGGGATGAGTTGGAAAGAGCGGAAAGCACTATTTATGGTTTCACACCCCTGTGTTGGTAAAGGGTCTGATACTTTGGGATAGCTCCTTTGAAAATACAAACTATTCTCTTGGGGGACCACAGGCTTCTGGCTACCAAAAATACAGATACATAGTGTTAAATTTGGTTTATCTACAATAAAAGCATTGAACAATCTCTTTTAGTTTTGGAAAGGTCAATGAGAAAAACTTATCACAACAAGGAAGATAAAGAGACTGGTAAGATATATAATTATAAATATACAAGACGCAAATGCCATCTAGCTAATAGTTCCTATCAAATCACCAGAAACCCAATGCAAACACTAGATGTGTTGTCTTAGGGTCGCTCCCATCTGCCATTTACTTCACCACCAGTTGCAGAAAGCCCAAATGACACAAGTCTGTGGGCTGGCCCTGTGGCCATGCATACATTAGGTTGCCTGCAGACCATATAACCACTCACATGGCACCTTCACGCCAGCCCTATACATGACGTGCATAGTAACCATATAGAAAGGCACACATGATGTTCAGGGGCCAGTCACAAAACTGTCTTGATCCAACACACCTATCTGCTCACCTGTTATCATGTAGTTTTTCATGGCACATGTGTGCTACCCATGTGCTAACTACACAGGTAGAGATTCATGTTGCTCCTGTGCAGGTCATAAACAATACAGGATGGCTACATACTAGCCAGTCCTGAATATTTATAATACCCATGCTAAAATCAAACATACACAATGTTTCCATATACATTCTGTCATCTAGAACTACATTGTCCATGTCTATACAACTGCCAAGTGGCTGCGTATCTATAATACCCAGGTGCTGGTCACGATACTGTCACACAGTGACCATGTGTCAGGCACGGAATTATTGTGCCAATCCCCTTCAAGGTGGCATCCTTTTGTCTAGAATACAAGACTCGCCTCCATTTAAAGCCAAGAAATGTCTCCCAGCTATAAAGCCATACTTGCTATAATAACTTTAGGTTGAAGTCTGAAAACTCCATTATGGCAAGTTCAATGGAAAAATAATGCAGAAAAATGTAAAATAAAGCCTGACCAATGGCAAGGAAACAAACCTCAAGCTGTAGTTGCATCTGCTCTAAAAGCAGAAAGGAGGGGCCTTTAACTCCTCTTCACACGGTAGATGGAAACCCTGGAATGAGGTTGGAGGGGGGGAGCCTCTGCTTTCTGTTTTTCCCCCAATTCTCCCAAGACTTGGGAATAGCTATGGCCAGGACTCAGGGCTTCGGAATTACAGAACATTTCTCTACTATAGGAATGTTCCTTTGAGGTCAGCTAATTCAACTCTCCCGACACCACAGGTGAAAAAACTGAGGGGTAAGGTGATGGCCATGAGCCACACCACTGATTAAAGGCTAAAGTGTATTCACAGTGACATACTTCACCACCAGATTAATTTTTCACTACAGAGAATACTTGGCTACTGAGCATATTTACTAATAACCAAAAAAACATCATGGCCAGATCCAGCGAGAGGAAGGAAGTGGGAGGTGAGGGTGGAAAGTAGAGCTCAAGAGAAGGTTGGAGGTAGGCACTGGCAGGGAGGGACACTGAGCTGGGGGCAGGGCTTAGCTCAGGGTCCAGCTTTGACACGGGCTTTGACACTGACCATCCTCAAGGTCTAGAGGAAGCCACCTTCCCTTTCTTGCTGACCACTTCTTGGGCTATAAAAGGAGGGGGTTGGCCTGTACTGTCTCTTCTCACATTCACAATTCAGATAGGTGTGGGAGGTATCAGCACCATTTGATGTGTAAGGAAGCCTGCCATACGGGCTGCTGAAATTTAAGGGCAAAGCAGACACATGTCTGTCCATTGAGCTGTGGCCAGCCTAGATGGTACATCTTCATTCCCCTCTCCCTGGTTCTGAAGCTCTCAGATCAGCTGTCATCATCACACAGAAAGGCCAGTCCTCAGTCTCCCTCCCTTCACAGAGGTAAACCTTCTGCCTCAAAACCAACAGGGGAGGCTGTGATCCTTGTTTTCGGACTGCTCCATGTTCATGCAGTGAGTTCTTTTAATCCTGAGAGCCTCAAAACTAAGCCTAAAACACCAATTTTTAGAACTGTAGAGAAATGTTTCAGACGTTTCTACAGATCAGGAAATGTTCACTGCATGAATAGCACTGTAGCAAAACTAGGCCAGCGACCCAAGTCCTTAGTAAGTGGAATGCAGTATTTTAAAGACATCACCATCTTCCCACTCACTATTCTGTCACTTCCTTTCACGTGGGACAAATGAAGCCATGAACAAATAAGGCTGTGAATCAGTCTTCCTGGACTCAAGGGCACATCAGGCTGGGACAGTGGGTGACAGACGTGGTAGGTGTGGTCACATAGGAGAATGGACCTCTACGCATGGTTAGCCAGAGGTCAGAAGTGTGGCCCTGGCGACACGCCCGCCTCTTCTGACCACAGCGTCCTCACCCGTGTCACCGTTGGCTTTACATGATCTCTAGCAAACTTTCTTGGACTCACTGGATTTACTATTAGTAAAATTCCCACAGAATCATCAATGAGTGATGAAAAACATTTTAATAGTGTTCTAATTAAACGCAGTGCCTAAGATGCCTCATAAAGCAGAGTAACTTCCCCCAGACAGGGCCAAAATAAAGAATCATGCCCATTTTCAGATGAAGAAATCAGAAGTTGCCAAGAGCAAAAAAGAGAGCTACGTGTCAGAGCAGGACTGGAATCTAGGTTTTCAGTCACAACAATGAGGAATAAACCTCTTTTCTAACTGGGTTAAGCTGGGCTGTGTTATGGATGATTTAAAGGTTTCAGGGGAAAATAAAAGTGAAAAGCAAAATTAGGTTAAACATTTTTTTAAAGTGTTATTATTATGGAGTTAAAATATAAGTAAATTCAAGAAATACTTCCCTCTGTTTTTGCTTTTTGAAGTCCCAGAACATGAGCTACATTTGAGAATGAATAGGATGCACCTTTAAAAGATCAGTTGGTTAAGCGTCCAACTTCAGGTCACGATCTCGTGGTCCGTGAACTCAAGCCTCGCATCAGGCTTTGTGCTGATAGTTCAGAGCCTGGAGACTGCTTTGCATTCTGTCTCTCTCTCTCTCTCAAAAATAAATAAACATTAAAAAAAAAAAAACCTCAGAGCACAATACCTCATACTGTTTTTAAAATATAATTTTATATCCTTCATTTCTTTATCTTTTAAATGGAGTTAATGTATGTCCACACCTCTTGAAAGGCTCAAGTAAGGTAATATGTACAAAACTGATAACCACAGTTCATAAAACAAATGTAAGGTGTTATTTCATTGTTGTAATTATGACTTTGCTTTGATAAGCATCTAAGAAGTTTCCCAAATCATCATGTGACAAATGATTAGATGTATAATAATGTGATCTAAGTAGAAGTTTTCATTTTGCTTTCTGTGGTGACCTCAGCACTCACAGGGATGTCCCTGGTTTCCTGAGTGGGTGGGGAAAGCAAGCAGGAGCTGGGCCATGAGATCCAAAAGGCAAGAACCCTAATGGATGAGCCTGATCAGAGCTGACAGCTAACCAGACTAGTCTGGCTGGTCATCTGTCTTTGATGGACCCATTAACCAGATAATTGTCATGCCCTCGATTTTGCACAAGGAAACAGAAGGCTGCCGACACATGACCATACAAGGACCCCCCCTTGACTCAACTTGGACACCCTCCCCCCACATGGATGGATGCCTGTATTTCCTCACAGCAAGACCCTTTGTGGAGCACTATCCTGAACACACAGGCCCAGAGCAGTCTCCAAGTCAGAGAAATTCTGAAAGTGGCCCAGCCAGGTACCACAGGAATATAGAGGAGAGAGAGAGACTCCATTTGACTAGTGGACACAGCAGAGGTGGTAACTAGCCAGCCTGCAGCAGGAAGGACAATGTGAGCAAACCTTGGGAGCAGGTATGGGGGAGTCAGAGCACCTGAACCTGCCTGGCTTGAGCTGAGGTGTGCACACAGGGGTACACTGTGAATGACCTTGAATTTCAGGCAAAAGTGTCCGGTTGTCAGCAATGGGAATCAGTTAAGTCTTCTGAAAAAAGACTTCTGGGGGTGGGGCGCAGGGAATAAAAATCTTCCGAAAAAAGAAGTGCCAGGATGCTGAGGAAGGTTAATCAAGCAACAAAGCCAGATGACTGGGGAGGAGATAGGCAGGCAGATGAGGGGGTGCAGGGCCTCCTCCAACCCATCCCAGGAAGTAGCAGGAAGAGAAAAGACACATTAGGAAGGAAATCTGTCTGGGACTCTTATACTCCCCCTCCCCCCCACACACATTTTTTTTTTTTTAAGAGAATAATGGGATTACTGAAGCAGTAACAAGAAAGGAAGATAGGAAAACACAAACATTGATAAATTAATTCCACGGGTTTTTAGCGCCCAATAACTACTTTAAAAAAATATATTGCAGGGGCATCTGGGTGGCTCAGTCGGTTGAGCATCCGACTTCAGCTCAGGTCATGATCTCTCAGTTCAGGGGTTCAAGCCCCGTGTCAGACTCTGCTGACAGCTCGGAGCCTGGAGCCTGCTTCGGATTCTGTGTCTCCCTCTCTTTCTGCCCCTCCCCTGCTTGTGCTCTCTCTCTGTCTCTCTTAAGAATAAAAAAACATTAAAAAAATTTAAAATAATGTATTGCAAAAGGAACTGAATATACTTTTTGACCCTTACACTATAATTACACTGCTTTCTCTCACCGCGACTCCAAAATAACCCAAAGTATGTCTGGTACAAGTACATCGCTCCTCGATTCAGAAGCTACTGCAGTGGTTCTCAAGCCAGGCTACACATTTAAAATCACCTGGGGAACTTGAAAAACTACAAGCGACAGGGTCCTTCTCAGAGAAACACTAATTGGACTGTCTGGGGTGCGACCCAGGTGATTCTGACAGACTGCCACTGATCTGAACCAGTGCTCCGGTTCAGTGATTCTCAACTGGAGACAAGTGTCCCCTACGGGACATTTGATAACGTCTGAGGACAGTTTTGGTTGACATGACTGGGGCAGGGTGGTGGTAAGAGAGCTGCTGGCATCTGGTAGGATAGATCAGGGTCGCCGCTCAACATTCTACAACGCACAGGACAGCCCCCCAACTCCCCAACAGAGAATTACCTGACTCCAAATGTCAATTGTTGAGAAGTCCCACTCTCCTTAAATACAATATTGAGGGCTGTGTTGTGTGTGCTATCTGGAGCTCGATGGAGTGGAAAGAAACCAAGATTTGAACACTGAGCAGGTCTCTTTCACCTCTTGGAGGCTCAGTTTTATCACCAGAAAAGTGGGAGATACTCTCTCCTGTCTTACAGGCTGTTTTCAAGCTAACCCGACAACTATGATGCATTTGCTCTGCTTCACCTACCCTCTTGGCCTTACAAGCTTTCAAACAGAGATTTTCATATGTCTAGAATGTTCCCTGGGGTGGGGGTGGGCAATAAATCTATGAGAACTCACAGGTAGCAGTGCCATGGAGCATCCTCTAGCCTGGCTGCGTAGGGTGATCAGCTGTGCAGGGCAGCAGTTGCTAGAAATGCGGAAACTCAGGCTGCCCCCCACAGCCGGCTGAATCTGCATTTTCCCAAGCCCCCCCCCCCCCCCGCCCCCCATGATTCACATGCACATTAACATTTGAGTGGCGTGGCTCAACCAGCTTGCAGGTCAGTTTATGCCACTGCTTTCCTGCAGACTCTGAAGGCTTGGTTAAAAAAAATAATAAACCCTAAAAAGACTCTCCTCAAAGGGTGAGCATCGCATTCTCCTCTGGAGAAGGGCATCTAACACAGTTTAGAGATCCAAAGCCAAATGCATTTCACCCCATAGTTTTGGAAATAAAACCACGTGCACGTGTTAAATTAGACCAGCGGTTTTCAAAGTGTAATCTCAGGATCATTGGTATCACCTGGGAACTTGTTAGACAAATTTTAGGGTGAGGGCCCAGTCCAACTCAAGGTGGTTCCCAACCACCTGGTGTGATTTAATAAGCCCTCCTGGTGCTTGCAATCCACACTAAAGTTTGAAAACCACAGGGGCAGCCTATAGCCCTTATGAATACGGATACGAATGCCCACAGATGTGAATGTTCACAGCCTTTGATCCAGTGGCGCCACCACTTCTGAGAATCTCTCCTAAGGAAAGAACCGTTCCTCTGCTGTTGGACGGTTCTGTCAGTCATGTTCTAATATGCCTAACGAACATCATCCTATGACAATCTCTTTTTCTTTTCTGCTTCAAGCATGTCTATCTCACCCCCACTCATTCTTTAGCTGCTGTCCACATCTTCCCAAAGACTAATCAGAGAAAAGTAATTGATGCAAAAATAACATGAGACAGTGGAAAAGTCTGGAATCAGACAGGCCTAGATTGTCTCTTGCACTTAGCTATGAAACTCTGGTGAGTTATTTCACCTCTGAGCTCTAGCTTCTCCACTTGTAAACTGGAGATGATAATACTTACCTCATAGAACCATTGTTTCAGTACATACTCATTTATCATTATTTTTAATAAATAGGCAACAATACTGAAATATACTTGAATGGCAGCTATGTTTTGAAATTTTAAGAGGAATTGACATGAGACTGTCCCTCCATCACCACCCTCCTTGAAATACCCACAGATAGAGACACTGAGGAATGGGTTATAACGAAGGGAGGAACACTTTTCCAGAAAGCCACCCTCTGCTGGTCTCCATGACAGATGATTGTCTTCCTCCATCGCTATTTACACTTATCACCTTTGCAAGTTCCTCTTCTTTAGCTCCCTCCACAATTGTTGATGTTCTGTCCTTCGCCTGATTTTGTAGGACACCTCCCCTGTGGTGTGTGACACGTGCACACATCACTCAACCAGTCTTTAAATGCTAACCACTCCTACCTTTGAATCTTCTTCACTGCATCCCCAGCTTCAGACCTTTATTTCACTGACTTCTGGAAGTCTCCACCTGGACTGTCCAGTGAGGACCCCAGATGCCACACAGCCCACACAGTCCCTTTCTCTGAGAGCCAGCACTCCCAATCTCCTAACAAGAGAATAATCTTTTAAAATTGCAGAACTGATCTTC
The DNA here is from genome assembly GCF_024362965.1 of Panthera pardus. Lineage (NCBI taxonomy): Eukaryota > Metazoa > Chordata > Mammalia > Carnivora > Felidae > Panthera > Panthera pardus. The sequence continues at coordinate 51,448,044 of NW_026526688.1, read as the reverse complement.
TCACACCCCTGCCCCACCCTGCCCCAGTCATAAATCAAATCCAACCTGTCACATCTCCCACCTCCTCTTTTCCCCCCATCTGGCACCTTCTACCTGAGATATGCCACCCACCCTTCTGACAGGTTCTCTCCTCAAGCAAACTCAATTTGGGCTGCTCTGAACTCCTCTCAGCTAGGCCTAGCTTTTGGACTTCTGTGTTTGTCTCTATTTGCCCAATTTTAGCAAGAACCATGATAAGTCAGTTCAGCTGGAACCCCCACCCTCTATATGTGATCACCCTCACACTACTGGGTGTGTTTACCCTTGATGTTAGTCATTTTCCATGCAATGACCCCCCCACCAGGCTCTTTAGCTATAAATCCCCATTTTTTCCTGTTGTATTTGGAGATGAGCCCTGTCTCTCTCCCCTACTGCATAATGGCCAACTTTGAATAAACTCTTCCTTACCATCTTTATAAGTACCATGAATAATTTTATTTTTCAACAGTTCCCCAAATAGGACTCAAATGTGAGTCCTACATAGACTATCAGTAATCAATCCTGGTTGCATCCTGGAAATATCTGGAAGCTTCTTAAAAAAAAAAAAAAAAGTCTGCTTATGTCTGGCTCCCACCTCAGACTAGTTAGTTAAACATCAGAATAGGTGTGGGGGAGTGAGCAGGAAGTATTTTAAATTCCACAGGTGACCTCAATGAGCAGCCAGAGTTGAGAACATCACCACCTAGACAAATCAATTCTATTGATACTATTTTGAGAGGCCACACTGACCATCATTAGGGTGTTTATCACCTTGTACCATCATTTTTCAGAGGGCAGGGATTCTGGCTTTTCAGTCTTTGGATTCCCAAAGTGGGTGGCAAGATGCCTGGCAATGCTTTTGAACTGATTCGCAGGAGTCAGAGCAAGTAGGCTGGGGTAGAGGAAGAGCCTCCAGTTTCAAGGCAAGCTGCTACTACTTCTCCCATTCACAAGGGCACAGGAATTGTCACATAGTTCTCCAGGGTGACACAACCCTACATGGCAAGCATTTTCAATTTAAGGTACAAGCTCTGGGCTCATAGCTGTCCTAAATTGGCAGGTAAATGTCACAGTTAGCATTTTAATGTGTAGCTTCATGAAACATGGGTGGTCTAGAGTCATTGATTTGGGGGTGGATCTCAGCTCTGCAGGCATCAGTCACATGAACACAGTCACACTCCCTGCCCTCCACACCCATGGGAAAGGAATTGGGGTGAGTAGATGTAGAAGGTCCCTAAAGTTCTTTCCATCTGTAACATCCTACAGTGCTCTGACAAACAAAATAGAAATGCCTGTCCTTAGTGGTGCATAAATAAAGCAAAAGTTATCAAAATGAGGGTGACAGTGATCAGGAAGGAAATTCACAAAGGCAACTAGGCTCAGAAGTAGCCTGCAATTTTACAACCCATCACTGGGCTTTGTCTGTGAAGATTATTGAAAGAAGAGAGGTATGACTTGGGGTGGTCAGAAGAATAATTCCAATCATGTTTCCTGAAATAATGTACTTTATATTCCTTTTGATTTCAAGGTGTCTGATACAGTTTCCAAAACATTCTTGCAAATGTCAAACTCCCTGTCAACCCTAAACCACCTGGAAAAAAATAACTGACAGGCAGCTAAATTAAGGAGCTATAATTTTGCTGAAGTGTTTCAGGGACCTTTTAAGCCACAAGAACCAAATTGGTATTGCTTCAGTAGATCCCAGAAGCTGCTTGAGCTAGAATAGACCACAAAACTTGCCCTCTCTCTCTCTCTTACACACACACATACACATACACATATGCATACAAACAGTGGTAACTATCTGAAGAGATGAATGTGCTAATCAGCTTGAATATGGTGATCGTTTCATAGTATATATGTAGATCAAATCATCAAATTGTACACCTTAAATGCATACAATTCCTAATCGTCAGATAGATCTCAACTGAAAAACTGACCCTGTATGAAATGAACCAGAACACTTTTCCATCACAGGACCCCATTTACCCTACTTGTCATGCTGAGCTTCCCTTGACCCACAGCACAGAAGCAATCCTGCTGAGGCCTGAACCCCACCCTCATTCCCTGCAGCTCTCTTGCCTCCTAGATGGCAACAGAATTGGCAAGAACCCTTCCCTGGACAGTTCTGACCCAGCCATCAACTGGCTCTGAGGACCTCAGGCCTCGACTATTCTGCCTCACAGGACAGGTGACTGAAATAAGTTTTCTCTCATGGATACTACCATAGTTCTAGGAAAGCTCCACACCTCTCCCCTTTTCAGAAAGGGCTGGTCTGGGAATTCTATTCTCACACCCAGCAGCTCAGGAGAAGACGGCAGTTCTAAAGAAGGAAAATGTATTTAGGAAGCTGAATACCTACAAGGGGGTTGGCTGGGAAGGGAGGGAAGTGGGATCTAAGGTGGGTAGGAACAGGGAAGTCAGCAGGGGGCTGACTATGTGAGTTCAGTCTGTACTAACAGCTTGTTGGTGGCAGAGTTGGACCTCTTCCAAGCATGGCTTTGTCTTCTATGACTGGGAGGGTGTATCTACTTAAAAAGAAGAAATACCATTCCAGCCCTTGAATGACCCCCTCAAGACCTTTGCCAGCTGCCAAATATGAAAAAAAGAGCTGAGATGTTTGCCATGTGAAAATGTGGCTAGTGGCCCCCAAAGGCCCACTGGCCAGATTTTCATGAGATGCTTTGGCAAAGCCCTCTCCTGGCACCACCTTCACAACTCTAGACCAGGTCTCCAAATGAGAGGCAGGTGTGGAATGACAGCCTCTGGTCATTTTGCAAATCAGGCACTCAAGGTGTGCCACCCTCCCAGGTCAAGCTAAGCCTCTATGTCAGCTGCTACCAGTGGATCTTGGCACTAAAAGCAGTTCATGGGAGACTTTGGTGACAAGCATCTCCTCAAAACCAGTGTGGGTCGAGGGATAAAGAGTAAGGAGGCATGGCCCTGGACTCTTAGCCTAAAGACACGAGAGAACCACAACGCAGGGGAGGGGATGCATATGGGCAGAGCTGTCTGCTAGTCCAAAGGCTCCTGATTGCTGGCAGTGTTCAGTGACTTGCAGAAGCAGCCAAAGGAGGGGAAAGAGGTTGCTCCATCTGTTGGAGTGAAAATAAAAACCCACAACCAAGTAACATACAACAGTTCTTGTCCTAGTCCAACGGTCACTGCAGGCCACTTAATCTCGTGGGCCTCAGTTTCCTCAACTATAGTGTGGGCAGAGAGACCCCTATCTCACAGAATGAAGTGGCTCTCAGCATTACTATGCTCCAATTACATGTTACTTCTTCAGTTACCTATTGGTGATCTGGGCCCTGCAGGTCTGTCCTGGGCATCTAGGATCACAACAATGGCAGTACCTGAGGTGGGGCAGGAAGCAGACTAACCCAGGGTGATTTTTCCAGCCCCTGGGGATGGTCCTATCTTCAGAGCTCTCTGAAATAGTTCCTAGATCTCTAAGGAAAAGCATGGGTCTCATTAGCTTCCTGAGGGTCTGCCCTGGCTCTGCTTTAACACTGCAGGGTGGAACAGAATCTAGTACCTCGATCATTACAGGGAGGGTGGGGCAAGTTGTTCCCCTTGGTGGTTCGATTAGCAACTGCAGAAAGGATGCCAGAACCTACAGCATCTAGCCCCAGGGGTGGGAGCAAGCGTGTTCCCACCTACCAGCCTGGCCTCCAGGACAGCTCATGGGCCTGACTCCAATGTGAAGAAGGGTGGTGGAAACGCTCTGGAGAGGGACCAGTGTGACAGACCCAGCTCCAGGATGGAAGAAGCCTCATGGCCCCCTTCCTCCCCACTCTTCTGAAATGTTCCAGGAATTCTGCAACTCAGGCCACTTCCTTTCTGAGGCCCTGGAAATGAGCCCTAAACAAAACACCTGCTGACGATTTATTTGGTCAGGGCAAAAAAAGCAAAAGGAGGGAGGGAATGAGCTGTTCTATGTTAGGAAGAGGGTGAATCCAAGAGAAAAGGAAGGAGGGAGAAAAAAAAAATCTTACACCAAAGTAAAGCTGGAAGATGAGCATGGGCCAGAGGGAGGTGGGAAGAAAGGAGGACAAAGGTGGGAAAGCTGAGCAAGGAAGAGGCTGGGGAGAGACCCACTGCAGAAGATGCCATCCCAGTATCCTTTCAGGGGCCATAGGGCAGGCAGATACAGGACATCCATCCATCCATCCATCCATCCATCCATCCATCCATCCAAACAAAAAATTACCAAGTATGTATTGTGAGTCAAGCATCTTTCTGGTTTCTGGAGACAGAGATGAAAAAAACACAGTCTTTAGTCTAGAAAAGGAAAGAAATGTAGGCCACATGTGATTGCATTTTACCATCCTGAGCTGTCCCTAGGAGGGTCAAGAATCCAGGGCATTTCAACCGGCATGGGCTAACCAGGATAGCTGCACAGGAAAGGGCCATACCATCAATGTATTATATAGGTCCCTTGGAATAGCCTTAAAGAAAGCAGTTGCAAAACTGAATACTAACAATGCCGTCAAAGGGAAGTGAGGTTCATGCCTGTGGCCTGACCTTCCACACACAGTGCAGGGAGTATTTTCTCCAGTTGCCCATGCAAAAGGCCAGGCCTCTTCTGAGCCCTGTAGACATTGTTCTGGAAATGCTTCTGGCAGGAGGTGATCCTCCTAGCTGAGTCTTAAATCATGAAGACTCATATCCACAGACAAAGGAGAAGGACACATTCTAAGCAGAGAAACAAGGCCCCGTAGAACCCAAAGCAAGCCAAGAGCAAGCACAGCCCAGTTACGGCTGGAACATGCTGGGAGATGCAAGGCAGAGGAAACTGAAGAGAGAGACCAAAATCAAGGTCGAAACCAGCATTCTCCATCATGTGTCTTTTTTCACTGGAACTTTTCTCCCCCAGTGCACATGAATGCTTTCAGGTTAGGTGGGCTCTCCAGTTCGTTATAGGCCCGCTCTCTCCTATGGCCTGGCCCAGTCGATAATTATGGTACCAGCCTGCCCCTTCTAGGCATCTGAATTCAGTTTGTGATCTGTGAGCCAAATAAGAAAGAACCTACTTTGCTACATCACGAGGAGTAATGCGCAGCTGCTGACTGGACATAAATAGAGACCGGCACTCACAGAACAGCCGATTTCACAAAAGATACCCTAAGGATTTCTCTTAGACCTGGCAATCCTGCATCCACGGATTTATTCTAACAAAATCGCTTTTATAAGATACAGTATTATTTATACGGCCGAAGAATGATCAGTGGGTTTGTCACAACAAAGGGACTACCACTAGGGGCCATGCTGGTCAAGCTACGTGTTTCGGACTCCAAAAGGACTATGCCAGGCTGGGAGCAAGAAGGAAACAAGAGGGTGCACAGGTGTGGAAGAGGGAGAAGGTGGAGGCAGCCCAAGAAAGAAGGAGGGGCCTTCCTGCTGGGGACCAGGATGGTCAGGAAATGACCGACAGCAGGCCTGGCACAGGGCAAGGCCACAGGCTTCTAGCCCGTCAGAGCAGGAGAAGCTCCCATCCCCACCCCGACACCATGCCCCCCGTGCTGATGCCACCTGCGAGCGACATGAGAAGCTACTCAGGTTAACAAAACTAAGGAGAACAGGGATCTTGCCGTTGTGATACATCACTGCAGATTTAGTATCTGTTCTGGGTTTCTTGTTGCTTTTTCCATTAAGTAGCCTTTTTCTGATAATCTCACGTTGAGGACTTACAGGAAGGTCAGATGTTGAGCTAACAGGAGGTCAAATGCAATGCCCCAGAAGCTGACTTCTCCCTGGACAGGCGGGCAGCTTCTCCAATAGTGGAAAGCAGCAAGTTGCCAAATGTCTAGGGACAGGTGGTCAAGCATGTAAAGCCAGTCACATGAAGGAAGTGTTCTGCACTCACTGAAAATGACAAGTATGAAGGTTACAAAGTAATGTGGGGAAAAAAGTACTAATAATGTTGTGGAAAAAGTCTAGCACAAAAAACTATATAATGTCATCCATGTAAAAACGACGTATGCAAATGGACAAAGACAAAAGAAAACTCAGAAAGATAAAAACAGTGGGGCAGAGGGCTATAGGTAATTTTTCAAAGTATCTTTATTCTTACAGGGTTGTCTTAGTATTACAATCCAGTTTTACATAAGAGAGAAACACACACACACACACAATGGTTCTCAAACTACAGGGCTGGGCTGGTACAGTAGTAATCTAACTTTGGCCTCCCTGGGATCACTTATAGGGCTTGTTAAACTGATTGCTAGGCCCACCCCCAGGGTTTCTGCATCAGTAGATCTGGGGTGGGACCCAAGAATTTACATTTAAAGGGGTGGCTTAGTTGGTTAAGCATCCAACTCTTGGTTTCGCCCCCGGGCTCTGTGCTGACAATGTGGACCCTGCTCGGGATTCTCTCTCTCCCTCCCTCTCACTCTGCCCCATACGCCCTCAAAATAAACAAACGTTTAAAAAGAAGAATTTGCATTTTTAATAAGTTCCCAAATGATGCTGCTGTGGGCCCATGCTTTGAGAACCACTGGGCTAGTGTGTGGTCTCTATGAAAGTATGAACCTTGAGCTGCTGAGGAGGATGTCAGGAGCCAATATGGTGAGGTCTCCAGCGTTGCCACCCTGATCAGAAAGTCCCTCATGGCTTACAGAGACCGAGAGACTGTTACAGATGGGTGAGGTGCCAGACCCCCTAGTTTCTGGGGGTGCCATGGTGTCTGACTCCAGGGCTCCCTAGTAGATACTCCTTTAAGGCAGCTGCTCATTTAAGGAATCTCTTGCCGGGTGACTGCTTTTCCATATCTGCTCTTCTCTGCAGTCCCCTAGAATCCAGAACATGGAGCTTCACAACATCAGGGCCCATGAGTGATCTACCCCCACTGCCAGCTTTCATATGGGAAGAAACCAAGGCCCAGAGTAGAAAACCATGCAGCTGGCTCCTGGCAGATCTGAGACTAGAACCCAGGGCTCCTGGATCCTGAGCCATAGCTCTTTCTTTCCCATTATGCTCTGTGCTCTCAAAAACCAGCGGAGCTCCTCTGCCAACATTCAGTCACTGATAAAGATATCTGCTGGCCCGGCCACCCACAGCCTTTCACCCTGAGCAGGTGTTGCTGATTAGAAGCTTCTGTGCTGGGGCCAGCACTCCCTGTGTGGGGGTCACATGCATGCTGCCACTGCCCAAGTTCAAACCGAGACCCTCCTGGACCACAAGTGCCAGTGCTGCCAGGAAACTTCTTCCTGGGGTCTGTGTTAAGCGGCGTCCAGCTGGTTGGCCCTTGGGAGACTCTGAACCCCCTCCTCACCCAGCACTTTGGTATTCATGACCCTCCTTTGAAAAGGCGTTTTGGCAGCAGGAGTTTGCCCTGTGAACTTGCCATAATTAAAGCCACCCAGAGAGACTCAGCAGAGGCTCAAATCTGATTTCAGAGCCTGAAATCAGTTGGCCCAGTGTTCTGAAAGGCACACATTGCCTGCTGTCCCCTAGCTCCAGTTCACAGGCCTCCAGGGGTCTCCATGAGACATTTTGGTACTATATCTTGCTGGGTAGATGCAAACCCAAAAGGTTGTAAGTGTAGAGTGCATTTCTGGGTAAAAATATCTGCATTCCTTACCTCATTTACCCCCAGCCCCCTTTTTCACCCATCCAAAGGATACAGAGAAACCATGCCTTCTAACAGAGTCCTTTACTGTTATTGTAATAAACTTTTGCCGAAGTGAACAAAGAATCAATATCTGCTAATGGAAAAACATTGCTACTAGTATTATCAGAGAATCTGGTTCTTAATAGGTCAAACTGTGCTTCAAATCAGAGGCCCCACATAGATGCTGGCAGAAATCTCCTTAAAGGGGATTCAGGCCACCTTCAGGTTTGGGATTTTGCCAGCCAAGAATGTCAAATGTAATTAATGTAAAACCATGCAGGCAAACTGGCCTGGTTTTTACCCTCTGGCTGGGTCCACCTGTATAGTAGGTGAATTATTCCCCAAAACAATGTTGTGATCATTAGTTTCAGTAAGATGGATCACCATGGACCTTTCACACAGCTGCATAACATGAACTGTCACTAGAAGTTAAGGCATAACTTTGTAGCCCCATTTTACAGATGAGGAACTCAAGTCAGATCCAGAAAGCTTGAAAGGCTTACCCATGATCTCACAGTGAATAAATTTGGGCTTAGACTCAGTCCTCTTGAGCCCCACACCCTTCTACTTCTTTTTCAAAGTTTCAGAAAAGTCTTTTTTTTTTTTTAACCCACGTGCAATGATACAGTGAAGAAGGCACCTCCATATTGCTTGTGGCTATCCCCAGGAATATCTGATTCCACTAGAATATGATATCTTTAAGGAAAAGGACTTTTGATTATTTGCCTTAATATATTCAGCACTTGGCTTATTCCAGCTCATTGTATACAAACACAGAATGCTGGTAGTTATAAGAGTTGACAACTCTAACCTCAATCAAAGTTGATATAAAGCTACAACGGGTTTAAAATTCCAATAAAGTGAAAAATAGGATTTCCTTGGGGTTTGAAGTGCTCCATAATAGCTAATATGCATTGAATACTTATTGTGTATCAGGCTGTTCTTCTGTAATTTACATGGAATAACTTCTATACTGTTTACCAAATCCTAGAAGGCAGGTGCTATAGTTGTCCTCATTTTACAGACTGGGTAAGTCAGGCTGAGTAGAGAAGGAACATGTGACACTGAAGAGCACATACTAAGTGGCCCAGCAGAGATTTGAGCCTAGACCATATAACAGCAGAACCCATGATACTAACATTGCTATACTGCCCCTGGTTATGCACCTGACTAGAAAGGTAGGTGCAGTCCTGAAGGTGTCTTGCTGTTAAGCAAGCCAAGACGCTTTTGCTATTCCTGGTCAGACTGTAGGAGTGAGGGCTATGAGGATCCCCCCAAAGCATGCCAGAAACATCAATGCCCTAAGGAATACATCATCTTATGTGTACAAGTTGCTCTAACATTTGCCAAATGATTCAGTTAAAGGAATAGATGATCTATCTGCTAAGTACCAATGGGCTGCTGAGGCCATCAGAAGTGTAAGTCTGCAACCCAGAAAGGGATGTCACTAACAGAAGCCGGAACAAATCAAGTCAAATTCCAGGAAGGCATAATCATTCCAGGGCCCTTCAGAAGCACGGCCTTAATCTGACCGGGGCGGGGCGGGGGGGGGGGGGGGGGCGGTAAATACTATTATTATTATTTTTTTTAACATTTATTTATTTTTGAGACAGAGAGAGACAGAGCATGAACGGGGGAGGGGCAGAGAGAGAGGGAGACACAGAATCGGAAGCAGGCTCCAGGCTCTGAGCCATCAGCCCAGAGCCCGACGCGGGGCTTGAACTCCGACCGTGAGATCGTGACCTGAGCCGAAGTCGGACGCTTAACCAACTGAGCCACCCAGGCGCCCCGGTAAATACTATTATTAAGTAGGAACCTGTGTTAGTAACCACCCCCGTCTGAAAATCCACACTAAAACTTCCTATAGAATGCTGATTTTGTTGACCTAATACTCAAGTCCACTCCTATGTAAAGAAGTGAGAGGAAATTTCCTCCTGCAGTGGCCAAGCACAGGAATGACTCTGACCGAACATTTGTAGAAATCCCAAGGACTTGGTTTTGCCCCCCAACCCCCAGCTTGATGTTGGTCTTTGTGGGGTGGCAGACACCTGCAGGGTTTTACCTGTGTGTGTTCCCCTGTTCCCATTAGCGATGCAGCCTCCTGCAGGCAAAGAGACAGAAGAGAGCTTGATGCCTGAGTTACCAACAGGCTGCCATTCTGAAAAATCCAAAGGCAAGGGACCTGCTGCTGGTTAATGGGCATCACCCATTAATCCTGACTCCCTGCTGCTATTCGGCTGTTAAGGATGTGCGGCCTGCCCTCAGTCTCTACTTCCCCAAACACATCCTATTCCTATTGAGGCACCCACAGAATCTCTGGCTCCACAAAACACCATCCAATTGGGGCATTCAGAGAAACACACAAGCATATAAAGTCATATGCGGTAGTGCCCCAGAGATGGAGCTTTTCACCCACCTCTAGGGCCAAAGACCCACCCCACATGACCACATGTGGTGTGCATACCAGTAACTCCTGATTGGGTTAACTCTAACAGTAAGTCAGATTGCTACAGAGCTGATGCTAGCCTTATTTTTGTCCTTTCAAAAAAATTTTTTTTAACGTTTTATTTATTTTTGAGACAGAGAGAGACAGAGCATGAATGGGGGAAGGACAGAGAGAGAGGGAGACACAGAATCGGAAGCAGGCTCCAGGCTCTGAGCCATCAGCCCAGAGCCCGACGCGGGGCTCGAACTCACGGACCGCGAGATCGTGACCTGAGCTGAAGTCGGACGCTTAACCGACTGAGCCACCCATGCGCCCCTCAAAAAAATTTTTAATGTTTATTTATATTTGAAAGAGAGAGAGAGAAAGAGACAGTACGTGAGCAGGGGAGGGGCAGAGAGAGACAGAGACAGAATCTGAAGCAGGTTCTAGGCTCTGAGCTGTCAGCACAGAACCTGACACGGGGCTCGAACTCACGAGCCATGAGATCATGACCTGGGCCAAAGTTGGATGCTTAACTGACTGAACCACCCAGGTGCCCCAGCTAGTTAATTTTTTCTAAATTTATTGTGGAGGGTAAGGCGGGAAGATATCAGAAAGAGAGGAAATAGCAGAAAGTGGAGGAGCAGATATGTGTCTGTACAAACCAATTTCTAAAAGTCTTTTGTCTGTTCAAATATACAAGAAATCTCAAAGATAAAATTGAGGGAAAAACACCAACTAAACGGTTAAGGTCTCTGAATGTTTCCAAGCAAAGACCCCTGACCCAGCCAGCTACATCTCCGTGATCCTTTTCCTGCCAATGTACAGTGGGAAGGGCACAGAAAGACCTACATTGTACTTTCACTTGTCATTTACCAGCTATAAGACCTGAGGCAAGTGATTTAATATTTCCGAGACTTAATCTAGTAAACTGGACTTGTAAGACCTTCGTCATAGAGTTCTATAAGACATATATGTAAAGCACCCAGTCTGGGTCCTGGAGCACAGGATTGCACATTAGCAGTTGCTTTTATTTCATGTCTAACACAGACCAGCAAAGATGTCGGGGTCTCCCCACTTCCCCTGAGGCAGCCAGCCGATCCCATACCACAAAGGCCCTGGAGTTGGAAGAATTGTCTTTTCCCCCTATACTATACCTATCCATAATCCCCAAATTCAATTCTGTGAGATCACTTCTGCACTTTCTTATCACAAACTCCACAGGCAAAGTGTTCTGGGACCAAAAGGATCCTAGGAATTTGGCCTAGAGAACAAAAGCCCATCAGCTCACCCGCACTGAACAGAAGGAGGCTTGACTTCTCCATCAATCAGCCTAATAGCAGGGGAAACATCTCCACTGCTGTTCCCTGTGTTTGCAGATAAGCCAGGAACAGGGTGTGCAGTGTGCTGGGGGAAGGCAAATACCACGGCCAAGGATGCTAAGGTGGCAGGAGTCACACACCTGCCCTCAGGTCTGGCCCTTGGTCTTTCCATGGATTCTGAAAGCCATTGGCCACAAGACTGATCCACAGCCAAGGCTGCACTTCAGTGGCCCTTAGATACACCCCTCCTCATGCCCTGTACCTGCTCAAAACTCTCCATAGCCTCCAGTATCCCATCAGGGCCACACTCCTCCATCTGACTATGAGGGCCCATCATGATCTGACCCATTCTCACTGTTTCCCACTTGATCCCCACAGCCCCTTGACATCTGCCTTCTCTCCTGGTGTCCCCAGAGTTCCACAAACCGCATATGTCTTGTCCCTGTGCCTCCTGTTCTACTGGCTTCCTTCCTGGAGCACCCTGCCTCCTCTCCCCAGAAAAACCTAACTTAACTTCAGCCAAGGGCCAGGTCCTGCCCTGCTTCATCCATGAAGCCCACCAAGGCAGCAGCACAGAGCCGTGTCAGCACAGTCAGGTAGGCCTAGCTTTGTACCCAGCTCCAGCTAACCAGCTAATTGTGGACAATTAACCTAACCTTTCCAGTCCTCCGTCTACTATTTGGAAAATGACAATAGTAAGTGCCTCATGGACTGGATGGGGGCTGCTAAATAAGATCGTGCTTGCAAACATGCACTTAGCACAGTGCTTGGCACACAGTTAAACCTTTATAGGAATTCCCAGTTTTAATTTTAAAGGGAGTCTAAGCCAGTTTTCGTTGTCTACCTCAACTTTTAAACCCTCATAAATGGCAGCTATTATTTTAATTATTATTTCCTGCCTATTCCAACCTCCTCTTACAAATTCCCATAGCACCTATAGTCTGTTTCATATCGTTCAGTGATATTCGTTACGGTTTTTCATATCTTAGCTTTGTCTAATTGTAGGTTTGCTCCCTTTGTTCACATCCAGAGAGAGGGAGGTGGGGGTAGATTCATGTCGACTGGATCATTTCTGTCACTAAGAACCCGGTGGATGTCTAAGTCAGATTCTCTGGGATTCAGTTTAGTTACCTAGAAATAGGGAAAATAGCACTTGCTCTACTTACCTCATAATGTTACTGCAGGGAGCAAAATATAGTGGTATATGTACAAGCATGTTATAGCTGCAAAGCACTACAAATGTCTAAGGAATCTGTTTATCTTATTTGCAAGCGTGGTGAAGATAATCTCTGTGGAGTTCACTTGGAAAATTACTCCAAACACTTTCAGCTCAATGAGGCCTGTGATTGTAATAGTCTATTTCTTAATTCCTAATTGGACCCCTCTGGCTCATATGGCAGCGGCTGCCCAGCAGGGCCAATGACACCCAGTGAGAAAGCCCCAAGCAGAGCTGGAGGTGAAAGGTGGTAGGACCCAATGCCTGGATGAGAACAGCTCACAGAGCCCTCCCAAAGCAGAGGAAACCCCATGTGCAGAGGTGCAGAGGTATCAAAGGGAACAAAGAAGCTCATGGGGGTTGGCAGAGAAAAGGTAGCCTGGCAAATTGTGTACAGCTTTACGTGTCATGCTGGGGCGCCCAAACTCTATCATGGCCAGGGGACCAATCTCCTTTTCTCCCTTCCCAACTGGTAGGAATATATCTCTTTCCTGCTGTTTAGTTTGTTCAGGCAAAAAGCTGAGAACAAGACACAAACAATTATGTCACTCCCAAAGCGTAGGGGCCATCTGGGGGACGTCTTGTGCCAATGCTGCATTCATCACATGTCGGGTCAGGGAAACTGGGGAATGAGGTGAGGGCCAGCAGAGAGGTTTGGAGGCTAATGACATTCTTCCTGTGTCCAACATGGAGGACAGTCCACCGAAGCAGATATCCTCCATAATGTATGTGCTTCCCCAATCTTAAATCTGCACCACCTCTAACGGCTTACATGGCAAATTACTTCCTCTCTGACTTTCAAGTGCCTTCTGGTATTTATCTCCCTCCTGATCTTGTCCCAAAATAATATACCCTAAAAATAACCAATGAATTAAGTTTTTATCAGCCACTGATCATGACACAGAGAGCTCTGTTTCTCAGCCGGGGTTGCAGAGAAGGTACAGGGGCCGTGTATGGCCTGAAAACATCCCCAGATGATTATGAAGTCCCCAGTTGGAGCAGCATTAGGATGGTGAAGAAGTAATCCTCATTTTTAGGAGGTGTAAAGTCAGGAAACGATTGGAATTATGGAGAGGAACCTTGGATCATACTTAAGATACATTTTCTAATGACTAGCCGGTGAGTGTGCACACACGTGTGTGTGTTGGTACATCCCAGAACAAAATGCCAGAACCTTTAATTCTCTCCTGGCCACGTATTTGCTCAAGAAAATGTTCCCACACTGCCTGGCTCATTTGGCAGGAGAATAGATCCACGTGCCAATCCACAGGCTGACCCACAAGACCTCACAAGTAAAAACCAAAGGCATTTTTAACAAAGTACATTTTCCTTCTCGTTGTTCACTGTGACACGCAATGACATTCCTCTGATATTCTGGGTACATAACATGGACTGGAGAAGATACCATGTGTCAGGGAGAGTCCCAACTCGATCTTGGACAGGGGACTGATATTTTTCCCTTCCCAATATGGACTGGTAAGTGAAGAAGAGAAAAAGTGTTTACAACAAGGGAGAGGCATTTTACAAGTCACCAAAATATGGGCCCCTTCAGGCTATAGCCAGGGCTTCATTCTCAGCGCTGACAGGGTAGGTGGTGTGGTTTCTCTTCTTAACAGTAATTACTGTTGGATGAATACATGAATTAATGATAACTGATATCTCATTAAAGAAGAGTATTTCTAATGGTTTCAATGTGAAATCGCTCTCCTTAGAAGCCTCAGACATTGAATGATTCTTTGCCTATCTTGCTATTTCTCAACACACGAATGCTATGCCACCATATGTAACAAAACCAAAGATTTCTATCTTGAGGAACACATCTTCACTTCTCTTAGGAAACACTGCCATATAACAAAAGGAGCATGAAATTTAGAGCCAGAAAATCTAGATTTATATGCCACCTTTGCCACTTACTGACTATGGGATCTTGGGCAAGTCATTTCATTTCTAGAAACGTAACGGTTTCCTCAGCAGTAAAACAAAGGTACTAATTATCTGTTGTTGAGACCATGAAAACAACACATGAAAATATTCTGCAGCTGCAAAATGTTGGTTATTATTAAACCAGAAAGCAAAAACAGTTAACACAAGTTTAAGACCTTATCTACTCTTACTGGGGACTCAACATGTTTCCTCATCAACAAGAATTGAATGTATGTGCTGGGTTTCCATCAAGAATTAGATTTTGGCACTTTGCATGTGTGGATACTTCAGTTATGAATTCATGGTTTCATAATCACATAGGAGAATGGGTGAATGGCTGTCTTCCCTTTTTATCTACTATGAATTATATAAGGATGATTTTAAACCTGGAAATATGATGCATAATTCTCACATATGTATTTTTCTTCCCATAAGTGTTTTAAAAAGCAGTTTTGTGATTAATTGGCCCTAACTAAGTTAAAGAAATTATTGAGCTATTGACAATGCATAAATAGAATGACCATTGATAACCATTACTTAGCACAAATTAATACTTATTTTATTCTACACTTCATTTTTAACAGAAGCTTTCATTCTAAAGTCAAATTTTGATATACCATAAATTCCTATAATTCTAAATTCCTCAAATTCCTATATTGCCTAAATTTCAGATGGACTTGTAAAGCAGAAAGTACAAGTCAGAGGCAAGAAAAGGTCAAAATATGACCCTATATTAATTGTGTCTGGAAGTAATTTATATACTGTATGTAGGACCAGTCTCCATAAGTGGTATTTGGTCTGCTAAAATTACATTTACTCTTGAAATTTTAGTGTCTGCACACTTCTTTAGGTACTTGGTCTGCAATTAAGGCACTCCCCCATTAGGTGGCAGTAGTGTCACAGTCTTGCTGTATTCAAATAAGATTCTGTCTACAAAAGATGCTTTCTTACCTGAGAGGGAGAACTTATTTTTCTTCCTTTAAAAAAAAAAAAAAAAAAAAAAAAAAAAGGAAAAAAGCTCTTTATGAAAAGAGCCACATTTTAACAGTATCGAAAAGACCACTTTAGTTTGTAATACTTAATATGAAGTAGTATCAAACCATTATAAACTTGACATCAACTATTCATCCTTACTCAGTTACTAATTAATATAATTTTTTGTCCTCCAGAACTGAATGTAGAGTTTATCTCAAACTCACTACAAATCCTAAGCTTGTATTCTGACACTCACTCTTTTAGCTTCTGAACTTCATGCTCTTTGCTTCAACACACCTGTGGGACATATTCTCTTGATAGCACAGCTGTGCCCCCGTAAGTATAAGAATTCCATTTTCTTACTTAGTTCTTAGACACAACCTGAGGGGAAGTTTTGCTTTGTTTCTCTGGCTATTCCATCAGCTCTACAGCCCTTCAGACTTGCCTGGCCCATCTCCCAGGCAGAAGGGAAAAGCAGTAACAGACAGGTACAAGCGCCCGTGGGCAGCAAACACCACAAATCCTTTCACTACATGGAAGAAAGTGATGTTTCACTCTTTTCTTAGGGGAGAAACACCCCTCCTGCCCAGGGGAATTTGGAGCTGTTGGTTCATTTAAATATCATCTCTCTCTCTCTTTGTGGTTCCCTTAGTAACGACTCTAACTCAGGGTCAGGTACAAACTGTTTCACAACTGCTTTATAAAAGAGCTTTTATCTTTTATCACAAAACAGTACATCTTGCAAATAGCATTTGTACAGATAGGTAGAGGGTTTTAAACTCACATCTAGAGGTTTCCATCACTAGAGGCAATCATGGGCAAGACCTTGTTACAGCAGCTTTGGCCCTAAGTGGTACCCTCTTCAGCCCCTCTCCTGAGCGTTGTCTGCAGCCTTCCCTCCAGGACTCAGGCAGATCAACATCTACAGTCCCAGGAGGGGCCACTCGTTCATCTTCCAATTTTGCAAAGGAAAATACGTTTTAGGAAGTAAAATGATAGTGTTGCATTTGATCTTGGTTTTAACTTCTCAGTCTTTTGAAAAGTGGGATTCTTCTGATCAGATTTTCAGGGCAGGGGAAGGAAAGGAGGCCTAAAATTGACCCATTATTGTACAAATGAGTTGAGAGTATTTTAAGTTTCAAAAATGTATCATCATAATCACCAGTGTTATATTATCATAATAACCGTTGTATCATGTTTCACCATTGTACTAAACTAAGAATACACAACTGAGGAATTTTGGAGTTGGAATGGACATTTTAACACACTTGTACCAAGCTCCATATCAGTAAAGGACCTTTCTATGGCTTCATGACAAATGGTCAACAGCTGTTGCCTAACTTTATTGTGTGGGGCATTCACTCCTTTCTAGGGAAGGGAAGTCTACTGATACGCTGCTCCATTCACTTGGAAATTCTTTCTGATGAGCCAACATCTGCCTCTCACCCCCAAGTCCTCTCCTGTCCACCAGAGTAAGTGAGCACATCCTTTCTCTCTTCCAAGGACAGCCTATCAGAATCTTCAATGCAACCTTCATATCTTACTTCATTGTTTTCTTCTCAAGCAAAACAGAATTGCTTTCTTAAGCCTTCCTCACAAGGCCCATTTCCTCTTAGGTTCCCTCTTCCAAGTGTGCTGTGGGTGTCAGGGCATATCAGGTGTCAAAGTACTAGAAACAATGCTCCAGTGTGCAGAAGCACAAAGGGGCCTAATCAATGCCAGATACAGAGCAACAGGGTTCATCTATAAGGAGGTCTCTTGGGCTCCTGGGTTCCAATCTGCTTCTGATACCTACTTGAGGTGTGACGTGGGGAGAATTAACACCTCTGTTCCTTGGTTGGCTCATCTGTATAATGACAGCAGTGACCTTATAGGGTTATTATTAATAAATGGAATTAAGTCATATTGGATAAGAACATACATAAGGTACAGTGGATGGCCATGAGTATACTCTCAGTGACTTGTAGCTAATACCAGTAATGCTAATTGCAACACAACAAAATCAGGAGTTCAAGTAAATCGAAAGCAGCTTTCACAGATGAAGTACAGTGGGGTTGTGTTCAGAGGTCAATACAACCAATTTCATTCTGTATTATCTCAGCAACTCATTGATTCACTCATTCATTAAGTGAGCATGAGTTCAGCAAATACTAGTAGTGCTCAGAGTCAGAAGTTCTGACCACAAGGAATCTACAGGAAAGACGTACAGTCCCAGCAATGAAGAATGGCTGATGGGGTAGATAAGTCAGAGCTTTGGGCAAGGGGCTATGGGAGCATGGAAGATGGGACCTTGGGTCTAGCTGGGGTTGAGAGAAGCTTCTAGGAGATGCCACCATCTGGCCAAAAACCAAACCTAACTAGCACTGCGACCTCAGTTCCCATCTCTGACACTCACATTAAGACCTAGACTGAAAGGCAGCTTGCCTAGATCCCAGAATGTCTAAGTCCATATGGAGGTGATGCCTGCCACCGTCTCCACCATTAGCTCCAGCAGAATTCCAAAGAGGCTTGCAAGGCCTGGCTCAGACATCACCCAGTGCCCTGTTCAGCCCAGGGTCAGGTATAAACATTTCTTGCATCTTTTCAGCTCAGGCTGGCATGCCCATGGCACAGGGTGCCAAACTGTAGGCAGGTGGCTTTGGTATAAATTTAGAGCCCTTTGCTTCCTCTGCCCACTCATAACTTCACACTTCTCCCCAAGCTGCCTTCGCCTGGAACAGCTTCCCTAAAAGAAACATGAAATCTCTTCTCTTTTTCTCTTGGAAAAAAAAAAATCTCCTTTGAGCCCATCTGCTCTGGAAAGCCATCCAGATTCAATGGTTGCTTTTCCACAAGGCCAACATCACAGGTCCCCAGGTGTTCTCCAACGCCTGTAGAAATCCCTTCTGTCTGTCCTGAAGCAGCAGGGGAATAAGTCAGGAAAGGCTGCTATAGTCACTTAAGAACTAATGGGTGATGGAGGGTCTCCCACATCCATAATGAGTAGTTGAGATGGGGGTGGGGAGGAGGTGGCAGAAGGCTATGTATGCCTGGGAGCCAGGAGTTCTGGGTTTATGACTTCATCCTTCCGTTAAGTAGCATGTGACCTCGGACCAGGCATCCCACCTTCCTGCAGCTCAGCTTTCTCATCTGAGCAAACAGGAAGCCTGACAAGAAGAGGGTAAGACAGGTCTCCCCTTCCTTCAGCCAGAGATTATAAAGGCATCTGTTCTCCCTGAGACCAGGGCCACTGCTCCAGCCCCTAGTCCTAATCCTCTTCTATCTAGAGCCAGGCAAGTAAAAAGTTAATGTTCTCAGTCTGTAAGTAGTTCCTGCTGTTGCAGATAAAATTAAATGGCATGGCTATTTTGGTGGAAAATCAGGTAAAAATGCTGAAAAATAAACTCTCCGTCAAATGCCAGCCCTCCCCCCCCCCCAACCCGCCCCATGTTCTTTTTTTATGCCCATTTGGTATTTGTTTTTAATTCTGGCTGATTGTCAATTTTAAAACCTGATGCATAGAGTGGCTTGCTATTCCGGAGGCGTTATTTTAAGATGAAACAATGTAAATTCTGACTTTGGATGGCAGATGGCTGGCAGTTCACTGTTTGGCAAACCAACTGGTATGGTATGTTGGAAATTCAGAGCAGCAGGTATGCAGTTCAATTTGAAACCACCACAGATGCTCGGAGGGAGCGGGGGAGGGGCACAAGCTGGTCAGGAAATTAAGAACAGTACTCTGAGCTCAGAGGGGAAAAAAAGATGATAATTAGCTGAAAGTTTGCTTCTTCCAGTCTCTACTTTTTCTTCTTTCTTTCTGTCTTGTCTTTTCTTTTTTCTTTCTTGTTTTTTTTTTTTTTTGGTTGCTTCTTAGAAAACCAGGAAGACCCTTAGAAGTCAGTCCAGCAAAAAGATTCTAATTTTGCTCTATAGCTGTCTGTTTAGCAAAGCTCAGCCTCAACGAGGAATCCAAAGGTGAGGAAAAAGCTGATAAAGAGAACCTCAAACATGTTCTTCAACAGAGAGGCACCAAGAGCGATGTTACAAAAGAAGCCCACCTCTGAGCTGATTTTTAAGACAGGATCAATTAATGATATTTCAAGAAGGAAAGATTCACAGTTTAGGAAAGACCTACACACATGAAATGGACAACTCTAGTATTTCTACATCCAGGGAATTTCCCAAAACAGAGTCTGAGGGAGGTAATGTCTACTATGCATTTCAATTAGATTCTAGGTGGTATAGATGATGTCTGGCATACCCATCTTAGAGGGACTGAACTCTGCCCAGACACACCCACCAGTGAAAGTCTATTCAAATTCAGTGAAGACACAGTATCCTTTTAAAGAAGGTCATTCAGGCTGCAAACCTCAAATTGTCAGAACTCCCGTCAAATGGAATGTCAAAACAAGTCATTAGAACAAGAACTCTTGGTGTGTGTGTGTGTGTGTGTGTGTGTGTGTGTGTGCGCGCGCACGCGCACGCACACACATGGGAATTGAGGTATGTCCTATTTCCTCCAAATTCATTTGATGGCCAGAAGGCTAGAAGAAGAGTGTCTAAGTGCCCTATAATCTTCCTAGGGTATCAAAGGTGAAGGAGACCTGGCAAAGGAACTGGAATGGAGATCCATCAGGTAAAATTTTGAGACTAACAATATCTCTCAAACTACTCTTGTATTAAGGATCCTATGGTATATTCAAGGCTTGAAGAGCTTGCTTTGATGATTCTGGAAAGTAGCAAATCTCCCACTCTTGGATGTTCATGGATTACAACCTAAGAGCACCACAGTCCTAATGACTGAATAACCCAAATGGCACGGACAATCCCGGTCACTATATTGCATGCAGGTGTTTTGGCCAGAAAAACAAGCTAATTAAACTTCCAATTCATAACTTAATTGCTCATCTGGACCTTCAGTAATGAGCAAAGGGTCTCTGGGTTTTAAAACAATAATACAAGTATCGTGCGCCACTTCTTCAACAGAGCATTGCCAGGAAGAAGTCTGGAGAAAGTGTGTACTTTTCTTTGCTTCCTCCTCACACACTGAGCTGAGTGACTATGCGTGGTTCTCTTCCTGTCAGCAAATGTGTAGCATCTACAAGGTGTGGTTCTAGGCACTGGAGGCCATGAAGATGACTCAGATGTGAATCCTACCCTAAAGAACTTTCCAGTCTATGAGGAATAATAAAGTGTGAATATACAGACTCACAGATGGAGCACGGTAGGGCCTGGAGGAAAGACAGATAAAGAACAAAGGGGGCTCCGAATTCCTCATTTTCTGAGAAGGTTCACTATTCCCTTTTGGAAGAGAGGGCCCGACACATGAGTCTGACAGATTCCTCTCATGCTCTACATTGGCCTCATGGGTCACGGTGGGGACAAAGTGTCTCAAGACTTTCCCTCCATCTTATGGCCTGGAGAAGTAAACCTGACTTGGCCATGTTCCCTCATAGTATTCCTGAGAACCTGGTTTGAAATCCTGAGAAATCAAGATGGGTCCCCAGCTTGAAAATAAATTGGGAGCTGCTGTGCTTCAAATATAAAACTACCCCAAAGACAAAGAAATCTAAAGGAAGAAGGAAACAGATGATAGGAGAATGGACATTTCTGGGGGGAAAATGTGCTTGTTTTATCACCAACCATCAAATGCAAACCACACCATTGAAAGAGGCTGGCGAGGGTCCCTGAATATATTTCTTGTAAGTGCTCTTAACACCAAATGGATCAAAATTTTTTTTTTCTCTGAGATGCTGCAAAAACAGCATGTCCTTCTGTTGTTTCAAAAATGACATTTAAGCAGCAATGAAGCTGAGTGTACTGTGGGGGTGAGGGGGCAGTGGCAGGGACAGAAGAACAAAAGAGCTGGGGGCCAGGAGAGGTGGGGCATATCAAGGACAGCACAGACTGGTGGAGGGTGCTGTGTTTTTAAAATTGACAAGGAGGAAAAAAGAAGGGACACGAGGCCAGGAGAGAAATCAGGACTAGCATGCATAAACTTGATTTTCTAGTCTCTCAAGCAACATTTTGTAAAATTTGAGACTGCCTTCCCCCTGGGAGACAATGGTGGGGGAGGAGAGAGAGGAGGCTTTTCTGTGGAACCTGGACTCTAAGGAGATTGCTTGGCTAGAAGTCATGTCTATGAAAAGAGCCCATCACATATATGAAGAGATAACAGTTGAGGGATGAAAAACTCAGAAATAGGAATGGAGGCAAGAGATGCCACAGTGACCCCTTCCCCCATCTCACCACCCACATTGTTAAAGATTCCACAACCACATTTTTGGCTTTGATTTCTTTGCATACAGTATCACTGTGAATGGATATTTCTGATTTGTTTTAGTATCTATAGAAAATTTGTATGGAGAGACACATCCTCAACAGTGCAGAAGAAGAAAGAGATGAAGCTCCACCCAGAGGAGACAGAGGGAATGAGAGCAAGTATCACAAAGTGTTTCTCTTTGGCGAGAGGTCATGTTTCCATTGGCAGGAGAGCTCCCAATTAAGGGTAATTATTCATGGGGAATCTACATTGTACCACACACCAAATGCTTTATATTATCACATTAATCCTACATCAACAAAATGATGCAGGGATTATTATACCTTACAAGTCAGAGAGGTTAGCTAGCTTGCAGCAAGTTAGAACAAAGCAGGATAGAAACCCTAGGCCCTCTCACTCCAAATCCAAGAAAGTCCAAGATTTCTCCTCTGTTTCCTTACAAACAAGAGGTTCAAACACAGTGAAACTATGAACTAGGAAAGACAAACAATGTATTTTGTGCGAAGGAAACTATTTCCCTTACCAGGAAATGAAGGGAAGATGGTGGGAAGAAAAAACGAGAAAAAGAAAACACGGTTTTGCCTTGAGGGATGACAGGGTGATATTAAAAAGTTGAAATTTTAAAACAGATAAATTAGGGAAATATTTTTCATATTACAAAAGACATGTTTACTTGATTGGCAAAGTGATTTTCTTAGGTTACTTTAAGTAGACAGCTTCCCAAGTACCTCTAAGCTAAGATCCAAATGAAAAATTTTCACATGTACTTGAGGGAGACAGGTAGGTTCCTGAGAAGGTAGGAAAATATGAGTCCTCAAATATCTCAAATGTGTTTCCTAGCAGTAATTTTTATTCACACCCAGAGTTTCCAGTCTTTAGGAATCCTAATAAGATACAAAAATAGGCTTATGTGCTTGATAATAATGGAAGATTCAAAGGGGAAGTTACCTATTTCAAAAGTCCACCAAACTGAAGTTACAGCCTAAAGAGCTGAAATAAAAGATCTAGAACCCAAGTCCCAAGTACAAGTCTCTCAAACAAAGGCTAATAAACTTTAGAGACAGACCCCAGAGCCTTTTGGCCAAGGCAAAAACACAGGATTATTAATTTATTTCATAATAGCTAAGACAGTCACTGATCTGAGCTAAATCTTCCCCCAACACATTGCATTTCAAAAGGCCTGTTATCTCAGAAAAGGTTGCATTAAGTGTCTCTTGTAATTATGTCTCCAAGAAACAATACTCTTCTCCTCATTAAATGTTTCAGTGGGTGGCCCTGCTGAAGGCGGCAGGAACTTAACCCCAGAGCCACAGAGCCTGAGAGGACAAAAGAAGAGGTCACCAAGGAGTTGTCCAACTCTATTAGCTGGGGTGAGGCTGTTTATTGGGTTGAAAAAAGCTTTAATTAGGGACCTAGCAAAGAAGCAGATAAGTTATTGCTATATAATGTGCTTTAATAGACAAAGGCACTGGAAGTCACAAGCTTACCCAACTATTTCCATCCTGGTTGTGGTTCAAAGTGGCAGGCTGTGAACTCTAAAAGCCAATTCAACAGTTGCAACTCATTATCTCCATGTAGCAGGCAGCAGAGACACTCTCATCCCACTAGACGGTGAGGCCACTCACACCAGGGCCAGATCCTATGTCCGTGGCACCCCAATGAACGGCTAGTCTCTTTGGAAATAGGATGAGTTAGCAAAAGGACTGTGTGTAGACTGGGGTTCTAATCTAGAGGTAGACAGTTTCATGTCATTCCACAAACATTTATCAAATTGATGTTATACACAGGACAGTGTGAAGCATTGCTGTCAGAGATTCAACAATGCGTCCTGCCTTCTACCAGCTCAAAACCCTGATGGGATATTCTAGGAAGAGAACAGATACAGTAACATTCTCCCATTGCCTCATATAAAAAAACATACAGAGGAACTAAATACAAAATCAAGAATGCATGGGCAACACTTACAACAAAACTAGGTGACAAGGTATCCCCATGAGTCCCCAAAATACAAGCCAATGGTCAAAACCACCAATAGCTACAAGACATGTGATGTGTATCATTGGACATCTATGCTAGAGAAGGCAGAGGGATACAGCAGGGCATCTGATGGACCTGAGAACAAGACACCAAAATATCCAACAGGAATTTACTGGAAAGCACAGATGGCAAAGTTTAAAACACAGGCTAAAACTAGGAGCAGTTTCACTCACTCTCATAGAAGCATTTAAGGACCTGTATTAGAAGATCTGAAGCACACGGTCCCTATGAACATTCAATGAACTCTTCCAGGGCTCCACTGCTGAGCGTGGAATAAAAAATGATCAGATAGAAATTACAGAGATAAAGGAAAGATGCAGTCTGGATAAAAATAGAGGAGGGGAACAGAAACAGGAAATCTTAAAAAGAAAGCTGCCATATTTTTTTGACACCAAGTGCAACAACAGAAGAAGAAGCATCATTAAGTTAGGAAGCCAAATAAACCAATCTTCCTGCTAAAAATTCAGGATACGTAAATTCACATAAAAATTCACATTTTACAAAAGAACCCACACCTAAGGTCACCCTCCTCTTGGGGAGTTTAGTAGGGGAAGTGGAAAAAGGGACCTTCCTATGGTAGTGTATATGTAAGTAGACTTTTATATCAATCTATTACGAAATAAAGAAGGAAAGAAAGAAAGAAAGAAAGAAAGAAAGAAAGAAAGAAAGAAAGAAAGAAAGAAGAAAGAAAGAAAGAAAGAAAGAAAGAAAGAAAGAAAGAAAGAAAGAGAATTAGGAGCCGAATATCATCCCTACAGATAATGAAGGCATAAAAGAAAGGTGGGCTTAGTAAACTATCACAATTGTAGCAATATATCAAAATCAGCTAAAGGCCTTAAGAAAATGATTGCAAAATCTGACATAACATTAAAAAAAATTTGTAGAAGTGAAAATTAAACTAGATGGAACACAGAAGCTAATACATAAATGATGCCTACGGGGGAAACAGAAGATAAAATTAATAAAATGTTTTTAAATAAAAAATAAAGAAAGAAAGAGATAAAAAGGATCTCTAGAAAGGGATAAATATTGAAGATAGGAAAAGAAGATCAAGCCAGTAGAGAATAGAAGTCAGTCTCTAAGGAAGAAAATCGAGGCAAGAGAAGAGAAAAATACTAAAATGTATGAATCAAGACAATTTTCCTGAATTTTCTTTAAAAGATTCAAAACTGCCTATTGAAAGAGCATATACCACATATCTAATATTATCAACCCAGAATGATCACCATCTAGACGTTATATTGTAAAACTACTAGACTTCAAAGATAAATAAAATATCATTATAATACATGACTTATAAAGGAAAGAAAATTAGATTATCACATGCTTTTGATAGCAGTATTTTATGCCAGAAGAAACTATTTTCTTATGTTTTTAATACTCATATTTATGATAGTTAAGAAAAAAATGTGCACTAAGGATTTTATATCCAGCAAAACTGACTTCACGTATAAAGAACACAAATGGTTATCAACAAGCAAGAGAATATTGTCCTATGATATGAACTCTTACTAAAGAATCTACTAGAGACTTATCTTCAGGCAACCAAAATAACTAAATTGGCATCAATATTAAGAATAGTATTAAATATACAGCTCAGAACTAAAACCTAAATGACAGTTAAAAGGGACAGATTTGGCTAAATGATTTGGTAACACAAATACAATACAACTATTAAAAATCGGGGGGAGGAAAGAGAATATGAGTATAAAAATGTTTTAACTGTTTTCAGTAATTATAATTTATGGTGGTAGTCTTGTTATTATATTATTGTTATTCTGAGACTTATATAATAATTATGGGATATTCTAATTCTAATTCTGTTTTTAAGAACCAAGATTCTTGGCTTGGAATAAAGGATATATAAATGTAATATAAAATTAGTTAAGTAAAAACTATTGTTTTGGATCTGAGTCTGAAATAGTTTGAACTCACAAAGTATTTGATCAGACACATTACACACACACACACACACACACACACACACACACACACACAAGTATATGTTATATCTGATGAAAAAGCTAGAAACAATGACCAACCCAGTAAGAATAAGCATCTATAGTACTTAGTCTTAAAATACTTTTTCCCATTACAAGAAACCAGGCTTCTTGGAGAAATGGTTAATTCTGGGTCTGGGAAAGGAAATACACAATGGGATTCTGGAGTGTCTTCATATATAAGACAGCAAGAAAGATCAGTAACTTCCTGAGGTCATGTAAAAAGGACGTAGGAGCCAACTGAAGAAGTTCCAACTGGCAATGGATTGAAACCCATCAAATATGTGCAAACCCATGAGTTCATAATACTATCTAAAAAGAACTAATTGGTTACATTTTGAGGATGACAGGAAGCTAATTTAAAATCTTAAAAACTGGATATATAAATGCATTGAATATTTATTCTCCCTTTCCTACAAGAATTGTACCACTGGGTAACCAAATGATAGATAAATTGAAGCTTCTCCTTGAAAAATTATCCCAGCTATTAAATGAAAACAAAATTACAGAGTAGAATTACACCATTTTGCAGCCTTCCGTGAAGTGGGGGATCTAGACATTAAGCATCACTGAGTGTTAACATGACAAAGTAAAAATCACACATTATGTGCTTCCTAATGAAAAACACCATTGCCTTTGCCAAAGAGATTGAACCCAAGTCTGATTAAGCCTCTGGATGCAGCTGCCAATGTGCAGAAGGTACAAAAGACAGAGGAATATGCTGAAATGCACCACAAGTACGCAAGCTCGCGGGATTCTACAGATTAAAAAAAGCCTAGGTCCTTCCATAGAAAAACTATAAGGAAAAGAAAGGGATGGAGGAGATGCTGCAGCTTTTAAAAGAGACTTAAAGACACATCTTTTGTTTGTTTCAATGGGCAAGACTAAAAAAATAGCAGAGAGGATTGCAAACTTAGGTGACAAATCCACAGAGAAATGCAAGAGAGTAATTACTACCTACGAAGATAGAGAAGGTTATGAATGTGATGGAACAAACAGGGGGGCTTTTAGGGTGGTTGGCAAAGTTCTGTGATAACAAGAGTGCTTGCCTTATAAAAATTCACTAAGCTATAGATTTTAGTATTGCTTTCTGTATCTGTTCAATTTTACAATAAAAAGATGAAGACAACATTTTAAAAATTCCAATAGGGATCGGTTTTAAAGGATGTTCAGACTGCTCTGGGCTCTATCTAGATGCAAACTAAGAGATAAGACTGTCAACTAAAGAGTTAATAGTAGTGAATGTCCAGATTTCCTGACTCTAACCACTCCTTCTTCATAGCTGGAGCCACTTAATCCCAGCTCCCCAGATAAACTGAGGAGCTTCAGGTGAACAGCTCAGTGGTCTGGGATGCTGGCCCCATCCTGAACATTGTGAACAGTCCCTTTCTTCAAATCTCAGTCTTAGCATTAGATACCAGTTTTCCTTTTGCCAAGACTATAGAACTCCAGTTCCTTGCCAAGCCCTTATCATTTCCAAATCTCTAAGAAATTGGATTTCCACTTTGAATCCTAGTCCCATGACTTTTGGGTCTCCCTGATTCAGTCCCTCTGCCTGGCTAGACCTCTGACCATAACCTGCTTCTGGAACACACCACCTGGGTCCATCACCAATCATCTGCCTTATGCAGGCACATATCAGGAATCTGAGGCTGGTCTCCAGCCAGCCAGGACTTCTAGGTGCTGCCTATTTCCAAGAGTCAGACTGATGGCATGACTTCCCAAAGAATGACTCTTCTGCTTCAGCCCAGGCCCTTCTGCTATCATTTATGTTCTGAAGGAATTTATCTATTAGGCAACTTCTCCAACTTCATTGCAGTTTCTTTTTCTTCAACACAGCACAACATCCAAGCCGGAATTTTTCTGTCCCTTACACATGAGTCACAATCAAAGACTCATATATTTGCTGAGCTGGAAATGCCCTCTGCCGGATTATCTTTTGAAATTACCTCATTTGCTTTTGGTAGGAAATTGAGCATCAAAAAAGTGATAGCTGGTTTGGCAGAACCCACATCTACCAGTGTCAAAGCTTGTACCAGAACCCAAGATTCTCTGACAATGACTTTCTCCCTCTTACCTATCCATCCATCTTTATCCACTGTCTCTTTTCAAACATGTACTAATAATACTCAGCACTTCCATGCAAGTTGCCATTAGCTCTGTGCCAGGAATGATGCTAGGCAGGGGGAGATGGTGCTGGGGAGGGGTGGGGGCAGGCAACTTGGTGCTATAGGTTGATGAACAAGGTACATACAGTCCTTCCCTAACACAAATAAAGATTTATGGGGAGGAAAATAAACAAGAAGTTACTATAGAACATGCTAAGTGAAGACACAGATTTTCTCACTGATCAAACTCTATTTAGACTCCCCAAAACTCTTTTTCAACTAATCCTGGCTTCTGGACTTCTGTGTTCACGTCTGTATTGTTTCATTTTATCCAGAATCCCCCACTGTCAATATGTGATCACCCTTGACATCTGATCATGGTCCTCATCTCCCATCACCCATAGATGATATCCAGTTGTACTGGCTTGCCTCCAGCAAAGAATCCTGTTAGGCTGGTTTAGCAAGAATCCCCTTAACTCTGATGTTTCCCCTTAGTAGCTTTCCATCCAGGGACTTCCACCCTGATCCTTGGCTATAAATTCCTACTTGCCCATGCTATAGCTGAAGCTGAGTCTAATATCTTCCCTCCACTGCCCGACCCCACTGCAGTGGCCCCTATACCTATCACCATGCCCCCACTGAATAAAGTCTTCCTTACCATCCTCAACAAGTGGCATAGTACAGAAAGGAATGGTGCTATTGACACATACATGTGAAAAAGCTATAAAAAGCTATAAAAGTCTGCACTGCCCATATATGTAGCAATTCCCCTTCTGGGAACTTATCCTCAGGAAGTAATCTTCGCTACATGAAAAGATTTTGCTGCAATTATGCTTATCATGGCAGTGTTTACAATCATAAATAGTTAGAAACAACACAAATGTCAAATAATATTGAATTGGCTAAATTATGATGTGACCATTCAGTGGAAACTATGTAGCAAAAAATAATATGGGAAAATAGCATGTAATGCTATGAAAAGATACTCATGAAATATTGATTATGAAAACACATATTAAAAAACTGAACATACACTAAGATTCTATTGTTTAAGGTATTTATTCCCACAGAGAAAGGACCAAAAGTTTATATGTCAAAATGTTCTAAAATATGATTATTAAAGGTAATTTTTATTTTCTTTATATTTTCTAAAATAATACATTTCTTCCTCCAGAAAACTCCTTAAAAACAAAACTCATCTGATCGTATTACTTACTCATTCTCAATGAGTATTCTTACTCTACAATTTGATCTTGCAAACAATGTGGATTCCACCAACTTAGAAATACAGTCCAAAGAAAATGCATTATAGTTCAATTAATGTCTTAACAAGACCTTCAGTGAGCTACCTTCTCTGCCTATTAGAAGATGAGCTTTCCTAAGTACAAGAAAAAACTTTACTTAGGGCTTAAAAACAACAGTAAGTTGAAACTTTAGTGCCAACCAAAGATATAAAAAACAAAATAAAGTGCTATTTTAGGCTTATTGTATCAATAAACATTAAAAAAAAAAAGCACCAAAGCTGGTAAGTTGTTGTAAGAAACATTGCATGGACACTCCATATAGATGTGTAGATAGGCTTGGCACTAGCTCAACCCACAAATATGCCCCAACAGTCATGGCCCCACCCCAGAGCTAGGATGGGGCCCAGCCCTGCCCACCAACACTCCACAGCTATGACCCACCACAACAGAAAGGTGCACATAGCTTACATAGGTGACACCCATTGAGCACCTGCTGCTAGTGACTGAGGGAGATTGTGCTTCTGGACTCCACAGAACACCACCTATATAAGGCTACTTCTCTTAGACTGAGAGAGGTAGCTGACTTAGCTAGAATATCCAAACAAACACAGAAAGGTAGGCAAAATGAGGAGACAAAGGACTGTGTTCAAAACAAAAGAACACAGGAAAAAATTCAAGGAAATGGAGATAAGTAATCTACCTGTTAAAGAGTTCAAAGCAATGATTATAAAGATTCTCACCAAATTGGGAAGAGAATGGATGAACACAGTGAGAACTTCAACAAAGAAATACAAAATCTAAGAAAGTACCATACGGAAGTTGTAACTGAATTAAAAAAAAAAAAAAGAAAAGAAAACACTACAGGAGTTCAACAGCAGAATAGATGAAGTAGAAGAATGAATAACCAAGATGGAAGACAAAGAAAGGAAACTCACCAAAACAGAGCAGCAAAATGAAAACAGAATTCGGAAAAAAAAATCCTTTTGGAGCGTTAGGGACAGCATCAGGCAGAATAGCATTCACATTGTAGGGACCCCAAAGGAGAAGAGAGAGAAAAAGGGCCAGAAAAATTATTTGAAAAAATAATGGCTGAAAACTTCCCTAATCTGGAGAATAAATCAGATACCTGCATTCATAAAGCACAAGGAATTCCAAAGAAGATAAACCCAAAGAGATCCACACCAAGACACATAATTAAAATGGTGAAAATTAAAGGAAAAGACAGAATTCTTATATGCAAGGGAAATCCCATGAAGTTATCACCAGATTTTGTAGCAGAAACTTTACAGGCCAAAAAGGAGTGGCATGGAATTTTCAAAGCATAGAAAGGAATTAAAAAGTCCATCTAAGAATTTTCTACCCAGAATTGAAGGAGAGATTGATAGCTTTCTAGATAAGCAAAAGCCAGTTCATCACTATGAAACTGGCCCTACAAAAAATGTTACAGGGACTTGCTTAAGGCAAAAATATAAATGGCACTAATTAATAAGAAAACATATGAAAGTCAAAAAATCTCATTGGAAATGGCAAATATATAATAAAGGTAGTGGATCAATCACTTATAAAGCAAGCATAAAGATTAAAAGACAAAAGTAGTAAAATTAACTACTATGGCAAATAAGAAGATGTAAAATATGTCATCAAAACAAAGTGTGGTGGGAGGAGTAAAAAGGTAAAGCTTTGAAATGTTTTTAAAATTAAGCTATCAAACTTGAAACAGACTGATATTTACATAGGATATTTGGTATGAACCTCAACACAACCACAAAGGAAAAAAACTTACACACAAAAGAAAATGAGAAAGGAATCTAAACATAACACCAAATAAAGCCACCAATGCCCAAGTGAAGAGACAAAGAGAAGAACAGAACAGAGAAGAACTATAAAGACAGCCAGAAAACAGTTAACAAAAGGACATTCAGTACTTCCTTATTAATAATTATTGTGAATGTAAATGGACTAATTTCATCAATCAAAAAATGCAGAGTAGCTGAATGGATAACAGAAACAAGACTCATC
Source organism: Panthera pardus (assembly GCF_024362965.1). Lineage (NCBI taxonomy): Eukaryota > Metazoa > Chordata > Mammalia > Carnivora > Felidae > Panthera > Panthera pardus. Next base: position 51,416,880 of record NW_026526688.1, on the reverse strand, counting down.
TATATGCTGCATACAAGAGACTCACTTCAGAAGTAAGGACACACATAGACTGAAAGTGAAGAGTCACAGATAGATATTCCATGCAAATAGAAATGAAATGAAAGCAGGGGTAGTTACATTCATATAAAATGAAACATACTTTACGAACTGTAATAAAGACAAAGAAGGACATTACATAATGATAAAGGGGTCAGTCCAGCAAGAAGATATAACATTTATAAATATGTATGCACCCAATATAGAAGCATCCAAATATATAAGGCAAATATGAACAGACAAAGAAATTGAAAGCAATACAATAATAGTAAGAGACTTTAATATCCTACTTTCATCAATGGATCCAGACAAAAAAATTAAGCAGGCAACACTGGCCTTAAATAACACATTAGATCATATGCACATGATATAATATAGAATATTTCTTCCAAAAAAGAATACACATTCTTCTGAAGTGTACATGGACTATTCTCCAGGATAGATCACATGTTCAGTCACAAAACAAGTCTCAATAAATTCAAGAAAACTGAAATAATAACAGGGATCTTTTCCAACCATAATGGCATGAAACTAGAAATTAATTACAAGAAAATGGGAAAACCCACAAAAATGTGGAAACTAAACAACATACTACTGAAAAACCAATGGGACATCCAAGAAATCAAAGGAAAAATTTAAAAAAAATACCTAGAGACAGCTGAAAATGGAAACACAGCACACCAAAATCTAAGGGCTGCAGCAAAAGCAGTTCTAAGAAGGAAGTTCATGGTAATGTAGGCTTACCTCAAGAAACAAGAAGAATCTCAAACAATCTAATTTTTATAGCTAAAGAAACTAAAAAAAGAGCAAATGAAACCCACCATTAGTAGAAGGAAGGAAATAATAAAGATCAGGGCAGAAATAAATGAAACAGACTAAAAAGACAATAGGAAAGATAGGTGAAACTAATCCTTCTTTGAAAAGATAAACAATATTGACAAACGTTTCGTGAGACTAAGTGAAAAAGAGAGAGGACTCAGATAAATAAAATCAGAAATGAAAGAGAAGTTATAACTGATACCACATAAATAAAGAAGTTCATAAGAGGCTACTAGAAACTATTATGTGCCAACGAACTAGACAAATAGGAAGAGATGGATAAATTCATAAAATCATACAATCTTCCAAGATTCCAATCATAAAGAAATTGAAAATCTGAATAGCCCAATTACTAGTAATGAAATTGAAATAGTAATTTAAAAAATTCCAAACAAACAAAAGTCTAGGACCAGACAGCTTCACTGGCAAATTTTACCAAACATTCAAAGAAGATTTTTTTTTAATTTTTTTTTAACGTTTATTTATTTGTGAGACAGAGAGAGACAGAGCATGAACGGGGGAGGGGCAGAGAGAGAGGGAGACACAGAATCGGAAGCAGGCTCCAGGCTCTGAGCCATCAGCCCAGAGCCCGACGCGGGGCTCGAACTCACGGACTGTGAGATCATGACCTGAGCTGAAGTCGGACGCTTAACCGACTGAGCCACCCAGGCGCCCCAAAGAAGATTTAATATTTATACTTCTCAAGCTCTTCCAAAAAATTGAAAAGGAAGGAAAATTTCCAAACACATTTTATAAGACCAGCGTTACTCTGATACCAAGACAAGACAAGAGCACCAAAGAAAAGAAACAAAGAAAATTACAGGCCAATATCCTTGATGAACATAGATGCAAAATTCCTTAACAAAATATTAGTAAACTGAATCCAACAATACACTAAAAGGATCATAGACTACAATCCAGTGGGATTTATTTCTGGGGATGCAAGGATGGTTCAATATCTGCAAATTAATCAATGTGATACATCACATTCACAAAATGAAAGATGAAAATCAGTGATCATCTTGAGAGATGCAGAAAAGGCATTTGATAAAATTCAGCATCCATTTATAATAAAAACTCTTAACAAAATGAGTATAGAGAAAATGCAGCGCAACATAATAAAGGGCATACGTGACAATCCTACTGCTAACAAACTCACTGGTGAAAGGCTGAAAACTTTTCCTCTAAGGACAGGAATAAGACAAGGATGCCCATTCTTATACTTTCATTTAACATAGTACTGAAAGTTCTAGCCACGGCAATTAGAAAAGAAAAGAAAAGAAAAGCATTTAAATCAGAAAGAAAGAAGTAAAACTGTCATTATTTGCAGATAGAAACCAATAAATGAACCAATAAATGAATTCAGGAACATTTCAGGATACAAAATCAATATACAGAAACCTGTGATATCCCTGTACACTAATAACTAAACAACAGAATGAGAAATTAAGAAAATAATCCCATTTATAATTGCATTAAAAAGAGTAAAATACCAATGAATAAATTTAACCAAGCAGGTGAAAGAACTATACACTGAAAACTATAAAATATTGATGTAAGGAATTGAAAAAAATACAAATAAAAAGATATTCTGTGCTAATGAACTGAAAGAATTAATATTGTAAAACTGTCCATTCTACCCAAAGCAATATACAGATATAATGTAATCCCTATGAAAATTCCAATGGCATACTTCACAAAACTAGAATAAATAATCCCAACATTGCTATGGAACCACAAAATACCCTAAATAGACAAAGCAATTTTGAGAAAGAAGAACAAAACTAGAGGTATTATGCGCCCTGATTTCAAACCATACTGCAAAGCTGTACTAATCAAACAGTATGTTATTAGTGTAAAAACAAACATACAGATTAATGGAACAGGATTGAGAGCCCAGAAATAAACTCACACATATATGGACACTTAATCAACAATAAAGGAGCCTCGAACACACAATGGAGAAAGGACAGTTCCTTTAACAGGTAGTGTTGGAAAAACAGGTCAGCCACATGCAAAAGAAGAAAAGTAGATCACTATCTCACACCATACAAAAAAATTAACTCAAAATGGATTAAACACTTGAATATAAGACCTGAGACCATAAAATTCCTGGAAGAAAACATAGGTGGTAAAGTCCTTGACATTGATCTCAATGACATCTTTGTGGACCTGACACCAAAGGCAAAGTAAACAAAGCAAAAATAAACTACCGGGGCTACACCAAACTCAAAGCTTCTGCACAGAGAAGGAAACAATCACCAAAATGAAAAGGCAACCTACTGAATGGAAAAAGATATTTGCAATCCATATATCTGATTAGTAAGGGGTTAATATACAAAATATTAAAGAACTCATACAACTCAACAACAACAAAACAACTCAATTAAAAAATGGGCAAAGGATCTCAATAGATGTTTCTCCAAAGAAGACATACAGATGATCCACAGGCACACTAAAAGATGCTCAACATCACTATTAGGGAAATGTAAATCAAAACCACAATGAGCTATTACCTAATACCTAGTAAAATGGCTATTATCAAAAAGACAAGAAATAACAAGTGTTGGAGAGGATGGTGAGGAAAGGGACCCTTGAACACTGCTGGTGGGACTGTAAATTGGTGAAGTCACTGTGGAAAACAGTATGGAGATTCTTTATAAAATTAAGAATAGAACTACCATATGACCCAGCTATTCTACTTCTGGGTATTTATCCAAAGAATATAGAAACATAAATTTAAAAAGATATATGCCCATGTTCACTGAAGCATTATTTACAGTAGCCAAGAACAGTCTAAGTGCCCACCAATAAATGAACAGATAAAGATGATGTAGGATATTTATATAATGGAATATTACTTAGCCATACAAAATAATGAAATCTTGTCATTCGCAACAACATGGATGGACCTTGATGGTATTATGTTAAGTGAAATCAGTCAGAGAAAAAAAATACCCTACGATTCCACTCATATGTGAAAACTAAAAAAAATAAAAAAGAAACATACAAACAGAATAAAATGAAAACAAACTCATAGATACAGAGAATATACTAGTGGTTAATAGAGGGGCAGGGTGTTGGAGGTGGGGGTAGGCAAAATGGATAAAGAGGGGCAATTGCATGTTGAGAGATAGTCTAGAATTCTGGTTTTGTAGTGTATATAGATGTCAAATTATCAAGCTGTATACCTAAAAAGTAAATAATTTAAAAAAAGAAACATTGCAGTGCAGTGCACTGAATAATATGTACTTTTAAAAGTTAACTCATTGGAAAAAGACAAAGAATTATTTTTAGTTTTCTTTACAGCACTTGGGAAAATTTTATTACATGTTTGTTTCCTGCTTTCTGTTAATAATAAAGTTTGTATCTGTCGTTAAAGTCCTTTGTCTCATCGTTTTTCTTTAAAATTTTTGAAATACCAAGTTTCCTAAGACATGTTACCAGCATGGAGAGTATAGCCATTTAGTTATTTCTGTTTATTATTGTCCTAGGTGGGATTCAAAATAATTTTCCAAATGGAACTCTGTCATCTGCTTGGCATCTTAGAACACAGAAGGGTGGACACTAGCTAGATGCAGGGACAGAGAGGGATCACCACTAGTCACAGCCTCCCCAGGGGGCACCTCTGTCGAGTTAGTTCCCTCAATTAAACATATATGGGTGCCTTAAAGAGAACTGCATCGCAAGGAAGGCAGTACTCAGAAAAGCATTAAACAGAGGCCATCCAGGAAACTGCGTCTAAATCACAGCAAAGTCAGCCATGCTGCTCTGCAGTGCAACTGACCCCCCGTTTCAAATACGAGAATCGCAGCCTCTGAGGTGAAAGCCAGCCCCACGAAGGCTCACAGGGTCCTTCTCTATCCACTCCATTAAGGGGTCTGGTGGCAATCAGTAACCACTCAGCACAGCAATTTATTTTCCTTATTTCTATTGTGGTGAGCACACTTAAACAGAAAGGTAGCAGCTGCTGAGTGGCTTTTTATTAGCAAGGCTGCGAGAAGCTCTCACTCCCTCCTCCAGCCATGGACTGTTTGCAAAAGGCAGTTCTCCGGAGAACATTCCGTGTTCCGCTGTGTGCCCACTACCTCGATTGCTGCTGTGCTTCCACATTCTTTGTCTTACAGTGAGAATGTGTGCGAGCACACACACATGTGGGCGGCTCTGGCCTATGGTTACAGAACGTGCAGAGGGAGGGACGCAAATGCTCTCCTTCTCCTCCCCCACCCACTCAGAGATGGTGACAGGAATGACTTCCACTGCAGAAGCACACCCCAAAGACAGCTCCGATGGGCAATGAAGGGAAAGCAATGTGGCTCGCCAGCTGAGCAGCGCGAATGCTCTGATATACTGCAAGGCAGAACCGATTTTTAAAAATAAAAGAAAAAGATAGTCGAGACCCTTTTCTCCCCCTGGTTGTTGTTGACTCTCCAAAACACTGGGTCTGGCGCGGGTTCTGATCCCTGGAGTTTGATGCACGTTTGATTCACAGACTGCTGCGTGTCTGCACCAGATGGCCTCGAGTTAATGAACACAAACTCATCACTTTTGCTCACCAGGGAAATGTGCAGCTCAATCTGATTTGTACTCTACAACTAAAAATATTTGAGTATTTTTCCGGAGCATTTTACTGAGACAAAATGGCACTTCAGGAAAGCATTAAAAGAACAGAGACTAACCAGCAAATTACAGCTGCAATCTTCCACACGTTGATAAGCCAGCTCTCATCATTCTCTGACCGAGATTAAAGTAATATGCTATGAACTGTACAGGAATGATGGCCCCATCCCACCGTCCTACCCTTCTCCTCTCCAACCCCTCTGCTCTGCTCCAAGCTAAACTTGCAGTCCCAAAGCACAACGTGGAACTCATTCCAAACATAAGATTTTCTCATTTACATACCAGCAAAAACATTTGTCATAGGGTATACACAAACACGTGCATAGAATCTTTTTTTTCTTTTGAGGTATTCTTATCTCCATGTCCTTATATGTAATGACAATTTTAGGATTCAGAAAAAGTTCATGAAATTAATTCTACAAAATCTCCATCTTGTCCCAATGTGATCGAAATTTGCTCAACAGAGTGTTTTCCTGCTCATCGGCATCAGCAAACAAAATAGTTCACTATTAATAATGAATTAGGAAAACAGGAAGCTGTTTCCTATAGCTCACGTCTTCCCTTCTCTAAACGCCCACATTTCCTGTGTTCTGCTAAATCTCAGCCACGCAGCTTGAGAACATTAAAATCATAGCTTCACAAGTCAGTGCAGTTCTCCTTCTTTTCCAGCAATGCCCACAACTGCACCACTGGGTTCTTTCCTCATAGACTATGACTATGGGATATCCAGGGCCCAAAGTTTGTTATAGCCTTGAAACCTGGGTCTCACCTGAAAGCTTATTAGAAATGCTGAGTCTCAGGCTTCACCCCAAACCTACTGAATCCAAGTCTGAATTTTAACAAGATTCCCACCCAGGAGATTCATGTATAGATAAAAGTTTGAGAAGCTTTGTCTTACATTCATCTAATTATGTATAACAATTGCATCCAGATCACAAGTGTTCTTACAGGGTGCACTGACTTTTTTTTTATTTATTTGTTTTGGGAGAGAGAGCATGAGCAGAGGAGCGGCAGAGAGAGAGAGAGAGAGAGAGAGAGAGAGAGAGAGAGAGAATCCCAAGCAGGCTCCACACTGTCAACAAAGAGCTCGAGGTGGGCCTCAAAATTAGGAAAACCGTGAGATCATGACCTGAGCCAAAACCAAGTCAGACGCTTAGCCAACTGAGCCACCCAGGAGCCCCATATGTTGTATTGTGTTAACAGGCAAGTAATTTACTAATCTAGAACCCCTCCCTGTAAAGATATTGTAAAAATATCTTTATAGGGATTTATCTTTACAGGGATTAAAGGGTTTTTTCACAAAATCCTTTGACTTTTTTGTAGTGACCATCCATACAAATAGAAGTCACTCCATTGTTTAGAAGAAAAAAAAATTCACTCTTCATTACAAAGTGTTCTTTGTACAGATTAGCACAAGGGATGGGAAGTATATAGTGTTTTTTAATTGAATGGATGAGCTTGGAAACAGTGTCACTATTAAGAAACAAACTTCCAATGAAGCATCTCCAGTTGCCTGTGGTAAGATATCTTCTGACTCACAGCCTTCTCTCCTCCTTAGGCAGCTTAAATGAGGTTCTCTTTCCAGCCAATTCTGGAGCAGCTGCTTAGAATTAACAGGAAGTAATAGTTCTGTGTGGTGGTTTAAAATACATACTAGGGTGCCTCAGTCGCCCAGTCAATTAAGTGTCCAGATTAGGTCAGGTCATGATCTCATGGCTTCATGGGTTCAAGCCCCACATCAGGCTCTGTGTGCTGACTGTGCAGGGCCTGCTTGGGATTCTCTGTCTCCCTCTCTCTCTGCCTCTTCCTCACTCATTCTCTGTCCCTCTCAAAATTAAATAAATGAGCACATACTATTTGTCACCTTAAGGGAGGCGACAGGCAGGAGGGGACAGTGAGAATGCCTCTGGCAGGTCAAGATGGTGCCACTTTCTCTTCCCCACCAGCTGACTATAGCAAATGGCTAAGAATGTCTGAAGGGATCCTAGGAATTAGAGGAGATCCAGAGGAAGCGCATGTGAAAGAAATCGTGTTGCTGTGGAGGTGGAGGCAGAGGCCCCTGTGGGTGCTGCAACAGGGGGTGAGTCACTGGGGTGTTGGCCTTGGTGCTGTTGAGCACAGGGCAGCTAATAGGTCATCAGGCTAATAGGTCACCCAGAGACAGAGGGTGAAGTAGCGACAAGCCCACTCAGCCAGAGGCCAGCAAATCTGACAGTGCAAATTTGAGAAGTGATTTCCAGTTTCAGTTCCAACACTATGGCTGCTGATAAATGAGTTCTAATTTGATGAAACAACCACAGTGGTTCTGGACTAATTTAACTGAGAAATTCACCTTAACAGTATAGACTCACTGGATGTTAGACCAGGAAGGACTTTATATAACCTTCTAATCCAGACGCTTCAGATTCAAATGCCTTTAGAAACCATCAAGGACTGTAAATACGAGTTAAGCAAGAAGGATCTAGAACTGCACTGTCCAATACTGTAACCACCGGCCACAGGTGACAACTGAATACTTAATATGTAACTAGTTCAAAATGAGAGGTGCTGTAAGTATAAAATATACAGCTTTTCAAAGGTATAGAAGGAGAAAAAATGTAAAATGCTTATTAGTAAGTTTTATATTAATTACATGTTGAAATGAAAATAATCTTATTACATTGGGTTAATGAATTAAAATTATTTTCACTTGTTTCTTTCTAATATTTTAATGTGGATGCTCAATAATTTTTAATTACATATGTAACACGAGTTTGTGGTTTGCATTATATTTCTGTGGGAGAGCGCCAGTCTAGAACAATGGGGAAGGATAGATACTATAGCTAACTGCAAAGTGGATGACTTTTAGAAAGGAGTTTAAACTCAAGCTTTAGAGAAAAAGAAAGGACTACGGACCAAATTCCATTTACAAGTCACAGGTTTGTGACTGTTTTTTTCTTTTTTTTTTTTTAAAGAGGGAAGGGCCCCAATCACACAGCTAGTTAACATAAGGTCGAAAATGAAAACCGAGGTCTCCTGATTCTTGGAGTCCAAAGTTCTTCCTTACAGAAGCTTGTGTTAAAGCAAGAAGCTTAAAGCAGCTTGAAGGGAACCCATGACCTTCACTTAAGTCCCTTTACCTGTCTGGGATTTGTACCTATAAAATGAGGGGTCCTATGGTCTGAATGTTTGTTTCCCGTAAAATTCTCATGTTAGAAACACAAACCCCGAGATTAGGGTTTGGGAGATGTAAGTCATGAGGCGGGGCCCTCATGAACATGATTAGTGCTTTTACAAGAGAAGGCTGACAGAACTCCCATGTCCCTTCTGCCATGTGAGAGTACAATGAAGAGGGCACCCTGACCTTGGACTTCCAGCCTCCAGAGCTGGGAGAAATAAATGTCTGTTGTTTATAAGCTACTCAGTCTGAGGCACTTTGCTTTAGCTGAACAGACTAAGACAATGGGGTTATATGAGAAGGTCCCTTGGTCCTCTTAGGCTCTAACATTCTAACATCCATGGGCCTCGCAAAGAGAACTCAGGAATGACATCTCATAGACATTAAGGGCGGTGGAGCTAGAAGGCCAAATTAACAGCAATAAAGAGGTAGCATTTCTCTAAGAACTAAACTGCTAGTTATCTAATGGTGTATGAGTCCAATTTGGTTTAAATTATTTGCTGATCTCCAATCAGTGTCAGGCAAATAGCTAGGCGTAGCATGGAGGGACTTCATGAGTTGATAGAGGGACAAGGCCTCTCCATCTTTGAGAAGTTAGAGGGAGAGAGAGACTCATGCTCAAGGTACATTAGCAAGGTCATGGGTGCAAATGTGCAAATGTTTTGCAAATGAGCAGGATGCCATGTGGTTGCAGAGGAAAGAGCAATGCCAAAGGGAGTTAGGGTGGCATCACAGAAGAGTTGGGGTTTTAATTAAATCTTGAAGAATAAAAAAAATGGAGAAGGGGTAAAGATACTCTAGGCAGAGGGAATTGTATGTAAAAAGGCATACAATGATGAAACCTAGGAGAATGGAGAGGAGTGTAGCAGGTCAGAGAAACATTTCATTGCATCAGAAGTACATATTGTGCATGTTATTAAAACCATTTGAAATGGCTGCCTTGCACCTTATGATAGCAAAGGTGAATCTGCTGACAGTGTAAACGTTGATGCTACCAAAAGCAATTTCTAAATATAAACTTGAGCGATTTAAACATGAATGTATTCCATTTTATTTGTAATTGTTTTAATTTGTGATTATCTTGTATAATTTGCATTATCTAATCAAGTTTTAAAACTAATAGATGTATTGCATATGATTATTCAGATTTTGAAGGCATTCTTTTTATTCCATTTTCTTAGGCTGGCATTTTACACAGTGCTGTCATTCTCTTCATCAGATGCAAAAATCCAAGAACCAAAATACGAAGTTGGCAAGCTTTTTTCAGATAGCACAAGCCATGGAGCAGCCATGCCTTTCTTTTCTACCATGCTGGTCTCTGAGACTCATTATGTATTCCTTTTCTTCAGCAAGCCTTCTCTCCCCTAATACCTCTCAGATCCCAGATACCTGCTGGTCCCAAATTCTGCCCCTTTCCAGTACAACACATGACTGCAAAGCGTTAATGAGTAAGGAAATCAATATTTTAGATGCCTCGGTAGTGTGAACTGAACTTCTACTAAAGAGAAGCCAATTATCTCTGGATATAAGTTGGGAAACAGGCATTTGGCCATGCTGCTGTTATAGACCTTGAAAAAAAGAAATCTCCCGGGGAGAGGGCCCTAGCACTTACTCAAATACAAAGCAATTTACTAGCACTACAAAAGGAAGCACAAAGTAAATGCTGATAGTTCAGACACAATTATTCTGATACTCTGCCTATATGATTTCATGACTTATAAGCAAACCCTCAATTGTAGGTTTACACTAATCAATCCCAAATCAATCTAAAGATGAGCCCATTTTATGTGAGGGTTATTCTAGATGCACAGACTAGCTGCAACATTCACTCATTCAACAAATATTTGTTTTGTGTTTACTCCCTATACAAGGCAAAGACCAGGTAGGGTGGATGTTTCAATGAGCTTAGTCCAGTAAAAGACAGAAGATATCTGCTTTGATAACTATGATACAGGCAGTATATCTAAGTGCCATCTGAATGATACAAGGGAATGTTTAGTCATTCATTTACACTGGAGTGATGATAAGGCAGCATAGAGGGGGGAAGAAAAGGCCTGTCCTAGAAATAATAATTAGGATAATTTGATTGGAAGGTCAAGGATGTGTCAAGCAGTAGTGAGCACTATGATGGACATAATCACTTAAGATCATATTGTACAGACCTATAAATGCCAGGCTATTAAGTGCGAGGCCAAAGAAGGGTTTCCCACAAGAGAGAAGCATAACCAAAATGGAACTTTGGAACAATGTGGAGGATTGATTAGAAAGGGTGAGACTGGAACCCAGTGACTAGGTAGGAGGTTGAGGTAACAGTCCAAGCCAGAACAAGGGTTGAGGAGGGAATGAAAAAGACATGGGCAGAAATGGAAGAGGTAAAGATGAACGAGATCCAGTGGTGACTAAGTAACTATAGGGGACAAGAGAGAGTGTACTAGGAGAATGGTGGGACTTTAAAAAAATGGGGGGATCTCAAAGAGGCTTGGGAGAAGGCCAAAAGTTTAATTATAGACATGTTAATTTTGAGAAGCAAATGGGGTATCCAACTGAAAATATCCATAAAGCAGTGGAAAAATTGGACCAGAGGTAGAAAGTAGGGGATAAACTGGGCTGTATTAGAGAGTCATCCATCATTTGCTTTTTAAAAAAAATTTTCAACGTTTATTTATTTTTGAGAGAGAGAGAGAGACAGAGACAGAGTGAGAGTGGGGGGAGGGGCAGAGAGAGGAGACACAGAATCTAAAGCAGGCTCCAGGCTCTGAGCTGTCAGCACAGAGCCTGACGCAGGATTCGAACTCATAGACTGCAGTATCATGACCTTAGCCAAAGTCAGATGCTTAACTGACTGAGCCACTCAGGTGCCCCTCCATCATTTGTTTAATTAACATTTACATTTACTGTAAGCTGACTGGGTACCAGACACTGCTAAGGAATGGAGATACAATGATGAACAAGACAAAATCCCTGCCCTAAAAGAGGTTTTGAACTGAAGGAGGAAATAAACCAGTATCAATGTAAAAAGGGGGCTAAGTGTCATAAAAATGCAAGCACTATGAAAACACATTGGAGGAGGACTTAAGGCAGAATTATGGGGTCAAGAAAGGGAGTGAGGAAGGACAACAAGGAACAGCAGACCAGCACCTCCAGTTAGGAGAATGGTGAGCAACTGAACACACAGATGGACAATGGCCAGACAATCTATAAAAAGAGAACTCTGGGGGTACCTGGGTGTCTCAGTCTGTTAAGTGTCTGACTCTTGATTTTGGCTCAGGTCATGATGTCACAGTATGTGAGTTCAAGACCTATGTCAGGCTCTGTGCTGACAGGGTGGAGACTCCTTGGGGTTCTCTCTCTTCCCCTCTCTTTCTGCCTCTCCCTTGCACTCATCTCTCTCTCTCTCTCTCTCTCTCTCTCTCTCTCTCTCTCTCTCTCTCTCTCCTCCCTCTCTCTCTCAAAGTAAATAAATATTTTTTAAAAAGAGAGAACTCTAATCCACAACCTGCAGAAAGCAGCCCAGGAAGCCAACCTACTACCTATAGTAACCAGCCCAGGAAGCCAAACAATAACCCGTATAACAATTGTCCCCAAACAGCCAGGACTTGGTTAGTAACTGACCCCTCTCCTATATTTTGACCCCTTTCCTAACTTAGGACCAACCAGAGAAAGCCAAATATATATCCCTAACTACTCAGAGGATACCCCACTTCTAGTTAGCCCACCTGCAACTCTTACATGCCTATAGCCTCCAATCAGAACACACGTAAAGCCTTCCCTTTCTTCCACTATAAAGCTCTCCTACTCCTGCTTGCCTTTGAGTCTTTGCAAACACAAGTGAAAATGGCTGACTCCTTTGTTACAGTAAGCTCTGAATGGATAGCTGTAGCTCGTTCACATTTGGTACCCTTTGTTTATTTCCACTACAGCAAGTGATTGTGTAGGACTGGAATGTAGTGGATGTATGTGAAGGGTCAGTGGAACCAAGAAGGGAGTTTGAGCTCTCTCTCCTAAGCAGTGTGGGGAATCAGCAGCCATATTAGGAATGATTTTTAAGACAGGAGAAGGAGTACAATGTCTATGCTAAGTGTAAAGCCATCTGTACAGAGGTGAGAGCTAATTCTGAATCTTTAGTCCCACCTTCTCAGGACTAGTTTTCAGAGGATGAAATAGGAATGGGTGGGACAAGACTACTTTTACTGAAGCAGTGACTCAAACTCACTCAGTCTTTGCCCATCATATAAGAAGTGAGGGGTCCACAGATGCCCTGCAACCCTTAGGGGACTCTGAAAATTTGGAAAACTAAGCAAGAGATGACACATGAGCTGCCCTACACACACATGTAACCCAAACACAACTCAGTGAACCAAACTAATAAACAAAACACAAAACAGGAGAGAATGGCTGAGTTGTGAGTCCATATCAGAGTAAGCTGTCAAATGGTTAGAGTAAATAAAAACTGGGATTAGCTAAAACACCTGCATTTTGAACAAAGGCTACAACCAGATGGTGTATTGGACCTTTTAGGCCCCTCCTATGATGTTTTTTTTTTAATGTTTATTATTTTTGAGAGACAAAGAGAGACAGAGCATGAGTGGGGGAGGGGAAGAGAGAGAGGGAGACACAGAATCCGAGGCAGGCTCCATGCTCTGAGCTGTCAGCACTGAGCCAGATGTGGGGCTCGAACACACAAGTTGTGAGATCATGACCTGAGCCGAAGTTGAACGCTTAACCGACTGAACCACCCAGGCGCCCCTTATGATGTTTAACATTAAGCAAACACACCTTGATTTGCCAAACATCTTTAGAATGAACTTAAAATACAAGAAAGTAAATGGAAACTTGAGTAAGGTGCTTATTTTAATTATGCTATATTTTAATAGATATGATTACAATCTCATTATAAGATTTTTTCCATAAGATTTTTTGAAAATATATTTATCAGAATTCTTTATAAATTTATCAGAATTATTACAAATATTATTTGTAATAATAAATTGCTTTTGTATAGCTCTTTACCACTTTCAAAATACATTTGACCAACATTTGATTTCCACATTGAATGGGAAATGGAAAAGGGTGTGTGTGTGTGTGTGTGTGTGTGTGTGTGTGTGTGTGTTGTGTGTGTTATATATGTGTGTTGATAGATGGGCTCTTGGATCACTTGGTCCAAGATTTTCCCTTTACTCCTGAGGAAAATGGAGCTTGTGATCACTCACATACTTAGAGACTGGACAGGAAAAACACACCTTTTGACTTTCAGACTGGCCCTCTATGCCTTCTTAGTAACCTGATTCCCATCTCACTGACCAGAAGACTGAGGTTAAGGTGTGGGAGGGAGTAGACTATTAAACAAATAGCTTCATTGAATCATGCCTGCTGATATCCACACTCTTGTGCAGTCCTCTCCCACATCAACTTTAGCCTTCAACACGTGACTAGCTTTAGCCAGTAGAACATCAGCAAAGTCAGCAGAGGCTCCATAAGCATCTGCAATTGGGGCTCAGCATGCACCACTTTGGCTAACCTCCCTGAAGGGGAAAGACTATGTGACGAGAAACAAGTTCAGACTCCCCAGCTCCCATAACTGAGCCCAGTTTCCAGGTGACCTATCAACTAAATGTAATCACATGAATGAGCCCAGGCAAAATCAACAGAACAATGAGAAATAGAAAATAATTTTTGTTTTAAATTATTAAGTTTTGGGGTAGGTTGTCATGCAGCAAAGGATAACCAATACCCTAGAGAAAAAAGAGATTGGCCCGCGGCAGTCATTCTCCAGCCCAAGAGCAGTATTCAGAGTCGACCATCTCACACAAAATTGGAGAATGTCTTGGTGAACAGAGCTATCCTTGACTTGGAAATTTCAGATTCCAAGTTCAAAATTCACTCAAAATCTCTGTGATTAGCTCATCCAACTGCTTAACAATTTTTGATTCTCATCTTATGCCATACACTCTTCCCCTCAAAGCCACTGGGTATGCCTGAGGGTGGAAGGACTGCCACTACTCTCTAGACCAACATTAGTGGTGACAGCTGCTGAGACATCTTTGTACAGATGGAGTAAAGGACAACCAGAGAGACAAAGGCACTTGCCTCGATCACAAGCTGTTGGTACAAGGGACAGGACGTGAATCCAGGTCTCACTCCAAAGCCAATTATCTTTTGGGTGATGCATGCTACTACTAAGCTCCAATCCCAAGGTGTAGAGATAGTGATCACATGTCTTCAAAGACCTTTAGGTGAGCAACAGAGCCACAATAGGTGTCTTGCAGGGACAAGTATTGCAGTATGAATTAATTTATTTTTTCATTATTGTCTGAACAGGGTCTGAGACAGCAGAATCATGGATTATAGATTATTTCATTTGTCTGGATACATAGAACTAGCTATTTATCAGGCATTATTTTAAAATCTCTGGGTTTTTTGTTGTTGTTGTTGTTGTTTGTTTGCTAGTGAAGTCTTCAAATTCATATATACTGTTTAAAATAACATTAAAATTTTTGCAGCAGAAATTTGTTGGCTTACATGTGAGGGCCACCAGGGACCTCCCCCCCCCCCACCTCCCCACAACAACAACCACCAACAAGGAACAAAGAATTACATTTACATTTGTCAAAAAGGAGAACTGGGTCACCTACCATCACTAAGCTCTCTCCTGAACTGATTAGTAGACAATTAAAAGTGGTTTGGCAATGCAATTTGCAAATGGATGGTGCCACAGAAGCACATGTTCCACTTTGTGGGGGAGTGGGTGGGGAGAAAAAGAAAAAGAAAAACAAAGGCTACAAATTTTAATCATAAATCATGCTTCAGTTTATTCAACTGTAATAATACTATTCGTTGGCTCATTATGAGGTTTCATACAACCTTGAAAACACTGATCACGCCTGCATGACGTACAGCATGGATTGTTGGGTCTGACATGTAAACTAATTATATCTGATTTTAGCTCTGCCTTCAGCTCGTTGGGAAGGCAGATAGATACAGCATTCACCATGAAGCCTGGAATCCCCTTGCTTTGCTCAGTTACTGAACAAGCCTGAATGTTGTCAGAAAGAGGAACAATTGGAACCAGGAGATGGGGAAAAGCTGGTAGTACTTCCTAGGAGTGGTAACTGCTACAATATTACAAATGTATACTTCCAAGAGTTAGTTGTTTTGAAGCTAAAGGAAGAAGATAAAAGTGATCAACAAGTCAGAGAGTTCTATCAGAGTGTAGTTCCGGCTGCTATTTATTGGATGCTTATGCAAGAGGCCAATCCTTTTTCATACATTATCTCATTTCATTTTCCCAGCAAGCCTATGACATATTTGTATTATCCACATTTTATAGAAGAGGATGTTGAGGCCAGTTAAGTTCAGAAACTTGCCTAAGGTCACACAGCATAGCTGGGACTAGAACCCATTTGTCTTTTACTTAAGCCTGTGCCCTAAGCCACTCAACTAAACTAAGACCCAGGGCAAGCCAAGTGGCCAGAAGCTCTTATAAACTCAGTCTGGCAACAACTGGGCTCTGAGGCCCTCTCTAATATGCTTTTCCAGCTGTATCGGCAAGTGATTCAATGATCTCTGCTTCGATTTCTGTGCTTCTCTGTGAGATAGATCAACATGGCAAGATGTAACCTCAAGATAAACAGTTCAGTGTGGCTTGGGCACCCCTGAGGGCTCCCAAGATATGTTTCAGGGTCCACAAGGTCAAAACTCTTTTCACAATACTAAGATATGTTTCCTTCTTTTACTCTCATTTTCTCATGAATATAGATAGAATTTTCCAGAAGCTACATGAAGTGTGATGACACCAGCACTCTGATGGCTAATGGAATGTGTCCTTGTGTTTCAAAAATATCAGTTGTAATTTCTAATATGGTCAACATAAATAAATAAATAAATAAATAAATAAATAAATAAATAAATAAATAAAATCCTCGAAAACAAAAGTTTGTTGGGGTCCTCAATAATTTTTAAGAGTTTAAAGAATTCCTGAAGCAAAAAAATCTGAGAACTACTGCTCCAGATCATGTGTGTAGGACCAATCAAAACAAAATAGTCTGAAATCTTAAATACTGGTAAACAGAACTTAAAACCAAAAAGACCTGTTTTGCTTTTGAATAGCTGATTACTAAAGTGATTTTTAATTCTTTGAATGAGCAGAGCCAGCTGACTCACACAGCACAGGAAGAAAGAAAGCTGCTTGATCGTGGGTTAACTCTTGCCCAAAATCTTTAACCATGGGTGAAGAGCCCATCACTCAGGGGGTGCAGCTTACGTCAGGGGAGAAAATGTATTGATAGAAAACTGCATTATAATCATACCTCAGTTGGCAACCTGTCCTGACCACACCTTCCTCATCAACAGCTGAGTGTCAATACCAAGTCCTTTGAGCTGATCATTTGCCTCTGTACATCAATTGCCAATGCAACTGAAGACTTTGTATTTTTTAACATTTATTCAGTTTTGAGAGACAGAGAGACACAGCATGAGCAGAGGGGAGGTAGAGAGAGAAGAAGACACAGAATCTGAAGCAGGCTCCAGGCTCCGAGCTGTCAGCACAGAGCCCTACTTGGGGCTCAAACTCACAAACTGTGAGATCATGACCTGAACCAAAGTTGGATACTTAACCGACTGAGCCGCCCAGGCCCCCTGAAGACTTTAATATAAACTGAATACGATGTGCTAGACAGAAAGAAAGGGCATGAAGAGGAGAGAAAACAACCAATATTGATCATGCCCTCCTACAAACCAGGGGCTTGGTACATATCATCTCATTTATTTTACACAATAATCTACTGAAGTACATATTATTAGACCCATTTGGAGATTAGGAAATGGAAGCTGAGTGGTTAAATTAGTTATCGAGGTTCACTCAAGACCAAGTTCCAAGACTAAGGACTAAGCATACCCAAGACTAAGGACTCATCCACTGTGCTGACATTCCCAAACCTAGCTGTGCATCAATCATTTGGAAAGTTTCCAATTTTTCACATTTCCTGGCCCCACCTTGAAGATTCTTTCAGTGAGTCTGGGTGTGACTTCATAATTCACAGAGCCCTACCAACTGTCGACTGCTACCTTGGCTTTTATATAGCTATATGATTAGGTGGCTGAATGATTTCACATTTGAAAGCCTTTTCCACACCGGCACTACTGGTTGGCTTTGTTTTCAGGGCCCTTTTTTCTTTTCTCGAAGAAATAGTATTTTTATTATACAGTGAGAACTGTTCTTTACCCATGACTAACTGGAGATGAAGCCCACAGAGAAGCTGATGCAGAATGCTCTTCCCAGCTCTAAGCAACCATGCATACACCTTTCCCAATTCTCTCCCAGCAATTTGCAGGTCCTTGGTAAACACCTTTAAATTAAATTGAAATGTGATCGAAGATAATCCTCATAACTCTGTTAAGCAGGTTTAATAATTCCAAATGTGGAATGTGATGGCTGATGGGTTTTCCACAGTAAATAGAACTGGAATATAAATGCTTATCAGTCACCAAAATCTGGATCAACAACCCAGTGGTACTGACCTGGAAAAGGCTGGGTACTTTGGATTCTACTCGGAAGAACTAAGGATTGCACACAGCCCCACTGGGAGTGGGCAGCTGTGGCCACGTGGTCTCTGGTAGTCACATACTCCCTTTGTGGTCTCTTTTGCGGTCTATGACATCATTAATGGCCACTCATATTCTCATACCAAAGAGGACAGGTAATGGGGGCATGTTGACAAGAGCTATCATCCTAAGAGTAGTCAAGCCAGCCAATGCTGCTGCCTCTGAGATCCAGCCACAGCTGGAGAAAGGGAGGGCAGAGGCCTGGGTGGGACAGGGCCTATGGAGACACAAGAGGGGAGGCCATGAGAGTCCCTGTGTTTCCACTCTTAAAATGTCTGACAACCTGCAGTGAAAACACCATCACTTTATAGGGGAAAACAAAACAAAACAAAACTGACATCCAGGAACAGGGTAGGTGCTGAATTTAGTTCTGTAGACTTCCTATCTCAATTTCTGAACAAAGCCAATTTAAAAGTCGCCGATTTAGGACCGAATTCTAAATTATGGTGATTCACGATACAAACTCAACTCTGATTGTAAGAGCGAGGTGCCTTCTCAAAAAAGTTATTTAGCCAGGAAAGTTACAGAAAAGAGCCCGTCTCCCCACTCAAAGAAAGGGACAGTAATGGGAGAATTTTACAGAGTCCAACCGAAATGCGGCCCCTCAGTGAGGAGGGTCCATGAGTTGGGGTTTTATGCTAAAACTGAGGGGCCACTGTGACAAGAGACACATAAAGTACATTTTCATGTACAAGCCACCCTCAATTTTACCTCTGCAATAGGGTCCACTCACTTCCCAAGAATAAGTAATAACCCAAATTCTATGGAACAATAGAAAAGGATAAAATGTCAGATCTTCCACCAATTAGAAATTGCAGTTTGGCAAGGATTGAACACGGGGCTATCTTTTGCTCCCCACAACCCCAATCTGGCTAACACCTTACATTTGGGCAGCATTTTCTAGATTCCAACCCTCTTCACATTTACAATCTCCCTAGATCCTCGACCCCCACAACGTGAGCAAGCAGGGCGAGGATCACTAGCCCGACTTTGCAGATTAGGAAATTATTTTTTAAAAGTTGTCTGAGTGGTTGGAGCCACAGAAAAAAATCATCCAAGGCTGTTATAAACTTTTGGGACAAATGAGGAACTTCTCAGTTATTTTTTTGTCTGTGTGACTTCTTTTCCAGTGTTTAGTCAACCCTAAAATATTTAGGTTTTCTTTCTACCAGAACACAATTATTCCTGGCCACCTTTCACTTGCTGCTAGGATTTCTTTATCCAGCCTACCCTTCTAGGCTCCTTTTCCACACGTGATGTGCATACAGTGGCCCGCATTTTCTTAGTCGCCTGATCCCCTACACATCCTATTTGCCTTTCCCTTCTACCTAAGGACACATTTTTCTTCTGCTGCTCTTCATGTATCCCTTCGGTTCATTTCTCTTATCTTTCACCAACTCCTCTAGCTGCTGACTTGCTAGGCTACTTAATGTATCTCTCTACTTTCAAGTCTTAGTCTTGCATCAGACACACAAAACCCTGCAGTCACAACAAAGGATGTGTGCGTTTTTTAGGACCACTTTACAAACTGATTTGGCAGAAAGAAGGGCACTTTACTGCATACTAATAATGCTTTAATAACATTTTCCTGTCACGAGTGCTTGGGTGTTAAAGTCAGTGGACTCCTGAAACCACACAACACCCTTTGTGAAATATGTAAAAAAATAATGTATTAGTGTTTCATTCAGCTAAGTGTCTTTGGCACGAACAATGATATCCCCAAATCCAGGTTCCTTTTTTCTCACCCAATTATTTTTCTTGTCTAGTAAATCTTGCTATTGTGTAATAAACTTTTTGTATTGGTAAATGTGTTTCTATATTTGTAAAATAACTGTGGCACAAGGGTCTGGTGCTTTCCTTAAGGAAATGAAAATGTCTAAATAAACATTAGCTCTACATTTGGAGGATTTTGTCCATTGCGTTTATTACCTGGCAAAGGGCCTAATGTTCTATAAAACCTACAAAGAAGTGGCACCTGGGTGGCTCAGTCGGTTAAGCGTCCGACTTCGGCTCAGGTCATGGTCTCACAGTTCGCGGGTTCGAGCCCCACGTCGGGCTTTGTGCTGGCAGCTCAGAGCCTGGAGCCTGCTTCAGATTCTGCCTCTCTCTCTCTCTCTCTGCCCCACCCCTTCACACACTGTCTCTCAAAAATGAATAAATGTTAAAAAAGTTTAAAAAACATACAAAGAAGATGTAAAGAGGTGTAAAAAGTTAATAGTTTAGATCAAAGAAAATGTTGTCATTTCATCTCCTGGTATACAGTAGGTGCCCGATAAGTCTTCGTTGAGAAAATATCAAGTTCTAACCCCACTCCATATTCCTTTACTCCTATTATGTTCTACAATCTGAGAATTAGGAAATTAAAGGGCATTTTATATAACCATTAATCCACATCGTTGTGACTAAATAACATTGAACTAAATGACTTAGAGGACTTTTTCTAGGTAGATGAATCTATAATTATAGATAAGAAAATGGAGAAAAAGGAAAAACTTGGAGTAATGCTGGCTAATGGTCTTATTCCTATGTGTCTCTAGTAAATCATGATCATAGACCATGGAGATTTCTTAACCAATCCAGAGTTCATACTGATTTCATTTCCAGGTGTTTAAATAGACATCAGGAACTTCTCTGGACTTTACCTGATCAATTTTTCTCTCTGGAAAAGTCATTGTTAAAATCTGTTTCTCACTATATGTTTCTTATGGTCTTATAAATACTGATCAAGGACAATAATAGGAGGATTAGCAATGAATGCGGGGGGGGGGGTTGGCAAATGGAAAGTATAATTGGAAGAACAGTTGTGTGTAGGTTCTTAAGTCAAGATATAGTCCCTATATCTTTGCTCTACAGACTTCATCCTATTTTTTGGGGCATACTATTCCTTATGGTAGCTTTGCCACTCAGGCTTTAATAAAAGCATCATTTGAGTTATGATGTGACATATTTTAGCATTCTTGTTGCCACCAAGGTACATTCTTTTGAATGCTTGCTAAGGTCCTATCTCTAGATAAGCAAAGGCTCCTACTTTTGCTTAAATTCCCCTAAGTGGATGCTATACCCAGTGTACGAGGGATGAAAGGAAGGAATTCAGTTTACCAGCAGGTGTAATAAGCTGTTGCTACATTAGGATACTAGAGTTGAGAGTAAGCTTTCGGAGACTCCCTGCCTCAGCTCCAAACTGATCCAATGTCTGTTAACTTTGCTGGCTCTGATCAGCATATGGATAGAAAAGACTAGTACGTGAATCACTGACAGTCAGTCCTGGTTTTGCCAAGATGCAGCAGCAAAGCACTCTCATTTAATCATGCAAAATGACATAATGCTTCTTTCTATTCTTTAGTCCTTTCAATGATTTAGGACTAAATCCTCAAATTTCTAGATTCAGGACGAAAGAAATGAACAAAGGTGGCTGAGGGGTAGACATTAATAATACAGACCTTCTTTGTCATGATTTTGTGGTATACTTCTATTTTGAACCATCCCAAAATAAATAAGTGACCAAAATAAGTTTGAGAGAGGGAAGTAGAGAGAACAGTAAGTTTTAAATTGGTCTCACTGGCTCTGGCACAAATCCCCTCCTTGTCCTGAGCCTAGAGCCTTTTTGCTCAGCGATGGTGCACTGTATACGGTGCTATCAGTCAGACCATAATCACAAGCAGCCACTGGAAGGAACAATAAAAACTCCTCAAGCCCTTAGCTTTTGATCTTGACAAATTAAACACTAATGACACATTCTTCTTTTTTTTTAATTTTTAATTTTATTTTCAAGAGACAGACAGACAGAGCACGATCAAGGGAGGACACAGAGAGAGGGAGCCACAGAATCCAAAGCAGGCTCCAGGCTCCGAGTTTGTCGGCACAGAGCCTGATGTGGGGCTCAAACTCACAAACCGCGAGACCATTATCTGAGCTGAAGTCGGACGCTCAACCGACTGAGCCACCCAGGCGCCTCTAATGACACATTCTTATTAAGCGTAAAATCATTATAATAAAGCATGAGTAGAAATGGGAGGAATGACCTGATCATAGCCCAACTTCCCCATGTATGAATCAGTGGGGGTGTTCGATGTCCAGGAATCTACTGTGGCTGTGTGACAGAATGGAAAAAAGTATGCATAGTTTGCAAGCAAAGAACCAGAGTATGAATCTTGACCTCACTCATTTACAGGTTGTGTGATCTTGGAAACTGTCAGACTCGGCCTCCTATAAAACAGGGATTTGGAATCACCACTTCACATGCTTCACAGGAGGCACAGATGAGAGAATGTTCACAAAAGTTCCTCCTCCACCCTCCACTATGCTGACTGGTGATGTTCGTATTGGTGCCAGGGGGCAAGGTCACCAGCCACGGCCAAATCCCAACTAGTACACACCTCTGGAGGTTGAAGGCCCTGGGTATGGCTGGTGCACAGACATCCCCATCACTCATCAGTGGGGACCTCAAAACCCAAGGGAGGCAGCCGGAATTCAGCCAAGAAGGCTTTCATGGCTGTTACTTCTCTATACCTGTCTGACTGGCCAGGTGCAAGGTCAGGCATTGGGAGGGAGCACGGATTCACGTGGTCTTCACCTACTTATGCAGAACATGGTCTCTGACGCCAGAACCGTGATTCTAGTTGCACTGTTAAATTCAAAAGTGAATCCAACAAGAGGAAAATGATTTTAGAAACAATCAGGTTCGGGTGTCCATTTTGAAATGGAATGCTGTCCTCTTTCCGTTTTAGAGTGACAGGGTAATGGTCAACGAAATGGAATCTAATAGAGGTTTTATGCTGACAGCTCGACTGGGGCTCAGGCCCTCTCACTATGAGGATGGCTGGAAGTAGAAAGGCTCATTTTACCAAATTCCAAATCCAAACAGAAGAAAAGAGCTCAGAGGAGTTCAAGGTGAAGGAAACAGCAGCCCACTTTTCCTTACATGCTCTGCTTTTGTCCTTCACACACTTCACACTTGAGGGAGAAACTAATGACATTGACCTCGGGCCCCCATTCTGCCCGGCGGTGCACACAGCTGTGGCAGGCGGTCCCCGAGGGCCCCTGCCCGCTGCAGCACGCACCGTTAATGTGGCCAAGCCAGCAGCTGACTGAAAACAGTGGCAGGCAGGCACTAGGCACACGACCCCTGACACTGCGGGCCTTTTTTTCCTCCTCTCAGCGAGCAGCCAATGGGCGGGCTCTCTCCACCGGCTGCCATGGCAACGAGAAGACTGCTCTGCAGTGCCCAGAACAGATGTCACATGAGCCAAGATGAATGTGGTGGGGGTGGGGAGCATGTGGTGGGGGTGGAGGGGGATAGGGGAGGCATTTGGAGTTAAATGGTCCCACCAGAGGGAGTGAGGCATATTTTGAAGTAAGTGCAAAGCTGTAACAGCTATTTTCTTTCTTTTCCCTGTCCTTTAAGTTCTAAACACACATGCACAAACACGAATGTCCTTTTATCTCCGCTACTGAGGTGCTTGCGGCTCTCTGGCTTTCATGGCAAACATGAAAGCTCTGATTTCTTGAAGCCTAAATGAACATCGCCTTCACTGCAGAAATGCAAGCGGGCATTCTGCAGCCATTTAGGAACAGGCTGGGAAGCTCTGTGGAGGGGGACTGGGGAAACTTAGAACCACACGGAGCCGAGATAAAATCCACAGGAATTTTAAAGGCAAACGCACCGCCTCTGTAGGCAAACAACAAACCCTGTTTCACTCTTGTTACCACCAACATGCGAGGGCTCCTACTATCCTCCCCCACGGGTAGTTTCTCTGATCTTACCATTCCTAAGGCCATTCTATATAGACTAAACCAGGGCAAGCCTTACAAATCTACCTGCTTGAGTAACAAAGGCTCTTTTGTTGTCTCTAAAATAGATCCTATTCTAGATAAAATACTGTATTTAAAATGTTTCCACTGCCTTCCGCTTATCTGCCACTGAAATTAACCAGTAGAGTGTGAGCATGTGGGTGCACGGAATAAACCTATATATTAGTTGGTAAGATAAGAGGGGATATTAGTGGCAGGCAAACACAAGACACTGCAGGCCTTTTTTCCCTCCCTGCTTGCAGCCAATGGGCAGGAACCTAATCTCGTTCCTGTTATCAGACCACATGTATCAGGGAGGCATAAGGGACAAGGTATAGATCCAGTCTTAATCTGACAGATGAAATGCACCGAATGCGTCGGAGGAAAATGTTGCTGAGAATTATTTTGCACTTGTGCTTAAGTCCCCTGACAAACATTCATTCACAGGGTGGCTGCTTTGTGCAACGTGCCACAGGGAGTGTTGCAAAGGATGCCCCACTTATAATCAAGAGTGAAAAGAAATGTGGAAACGCTTGTAATGGGTAAGATGAAATAAGTGTAGCAGGCAAAGCATGATGTGAACCTGGAGGGAGGCAGGCTCTGAGAAGCGTCCTGGGGTGTGGGGAAACGAGACAGCTTCTTCTGTGATACACACTCAACACATACACCAGATCACAGGATGCCTTAACACCCTAAGAAGTAGTCGCTATTATCCTAACAAATCAGGAAACCCTAGCTTAGAGAGGTTGGCAGTCAAAGGTCATACCGCAAGCAAGCAGCGGAACCACTGGTGATCCATGTCAACCACCCACCTCCACGGGCTTTTGCTCTGTCAACCAATGAGCAGAAGTAACACCCTGTTGCAAAGAACGCAGCTGTGGATGTAGGCACCATATCCTGGTCTATGCAATGGCGTCCATGAAGTTGTGGACTTCAAACACTCGCTGCTTGTTTCCCAGTACATATTAAAATAAACATGCAACTATTAAAATTGAAGAGGTTCATCTAGATATACCCTAAAGTAATCCTGTATAACACAAGGGATACATATGTCACACTTTGAGAGCCCCTGCATTTTCCCATGCTGGCCTTGAAAGATGAGGAGGAGTGTAACCCGTGGAAAGTTTGAGTTCACTCAACTCTCGTCCTATGTAGGTCAGGGTTATTTTGCACATATACCTCCACTGAAATGAAAATGTCTTCTTGGTCCTCACAAGAATGCTTTCTTCTCTCATTATTCTGGCCAGTAAGTGGAATCGTAGGGTTCTTGCAGTGCACTTGAATGAAATGCAGAACGTGAATGAAAGACTGATGGCCCAGCAATGCCCAACAGTCAGCATTGCTCCTGGAAGCTGCCACCACAAGCCCAACTCCGCCCTGGGGGCCGCAACTTCCTGCCACTGCAGCAATGGGCCAGAACCACCAGAGGGCAGTAACACAACCAGATTTTTCATTTGGATCCAAATGCGGATGCACACAGTTTAATAATATGTAAAGCCCATTATTACAAGCTTTTCCTCTCCCCACCCCCTATTAATGAACAAATGCCCAGGGGTAATGCAGATATTTCTAAATACAGTGCAAGAAAGGGCAATCTGTACTCATACACAGGGAGTCTAACACACAGTGATAAGTGGAAATGAAAATAATCACCCAGATGCAACTAAACCATTAAGGCTAAAGATTTAGCTGTCTCTATGGCTGCATACATGGAAATATAGATGCCTGCCTCCCAGAAATGGGCATTTTTAAAACATTTATTTCATAAGTTCTTATTAAGAAATCTTAACAATACCTATAATGATAACTGCAAAAGTACAAGAGGGGTGTAAGAGGAATTTCATCTTTACTGCTGGGCATACAAAGGGGGATTCTTCTCTTTGACTAAGGTAAGTGAATGAATTATTCAGGGTCTTTCCATGGACATTTAAAACCCATAACTCCACACTTTAAACAACACCACAAATTTAAAAAGAAGAACAACTGGCTAATCCCCAAACTATAAAATACCCACTCTATTCAGGGTCCTTTGATGCAGAGGAATGATTTTTGATGTTTTGTAAACGCAGAATCTTTTAGTGCAGTTACTGGTTTTAACATCACAGCATACAGCATACAATAGACCGAGCAGGGATACTCCTAACCATGGATAACCTACTCATTTCTCTATAAACAAAGACACAGAAATAACCTTGACACTTTCTCAATTCGTGACAGAAAGGAAGATTCTCTGATCCAATGTTTTTCACAATGGTTTGGAATTGGGGGGCCTTTGGAAAAGCAGAATGAAGTCAGCCTCATCTCTGGAGTCACCCCATGAAACCCTGATATTCGTAAACTGCTTGACAGATTACCAAATACCCCCCCCCCCCAAATTTGAGCAAGGCATTCATAATCAAATGACTCTAACTCTGGGGCACCTGGGTGGCTCAGTTGATTAAACATCTAACTCTTGATTTCGGCTCAGGTCATGATCTCATTGTTCGTGGGTTTGAGCCCTGCATTGGCTCTGCACTGACAGTCAGTGTGGAGCCTGCTTGAGATTCTTTCTCAATCTCTCTCTTTCTGCCCCTCCCCTGCTCACGTCTGTGCTCTTTCTCTCTCAAAATAATTAAGTGAATATTAAAAAAATATATAAATAATAAAAGTACTATCTAGGTCACTTTGAAAATGTGAATAAAGCCTTTTGAGCTCCAGTTTCTTCCTAAGGCAGGTAGGAGAACAGATCCTGAACTACCTCCCAGTATAAGGACAAGGGTCACTTGTGTAGTATGACACAAAGCACTGAAAACTCAAGATTTATAAGGAGTTCTGTTCTTATTCTCCTCATTTTATAGACAAGGAACTAGAGCTGTAAAGACCTGTCCAAGGTCACGGTTGGTAAAGGTAGAGCAACGCTGCCACGTGTTCTCATCCAAAGCTGTGGTTCTTCCCACCCCTCCAAGGTAACTGTCAGCTTAGGCTGCTGTAACAAAGAACCACAGGCTGGGAGACTTAAACACAACCTTTATTTCTCACAGTTCTAGAGGCTGGGAAGTTTCAGATCGAGGCGTCAGCAGAGGAGATTTCATTGTGAGGACTCTTCTCATGACTTAGAGACAGCCTACCATCTCATTGTGGGCGCACATGACCTCTTCTTTGTGTGCACATGGAGAGAGAGAGAGAGAGCGCACTCCAATGTCTCTTCTTTTAAGGACACTAATCCCATGGTGGGGTTCCATCCTCATGACCTCATCTAACCCTAATTACTTCCCGAAGCCCCATCTCCAAATTCCGTCACACTGGGAGGTTAGTGCTTCAACATATAAAATCTGAGGAACACAAATATCCAGCCCATAACAAGGGGTAACAATGGGCTTCTTTATCCTGCTCCAAATCTTCAGTTCAGGACAACAAATATTTGCTACTAGGTGCCAAGCACAGTACCGGGCCTTAGGGGAAACAAGGGTGACTAGGGGCCCCCAAAGAGTTTAGTGTTAGGACAGTTCTACGAAATGTTCTACAAGGGACAGCATTTATGACATAAGGACTTTTGTGACTGTGTATAGCATAGTTTATTATAACCAACTTCATGAGTTCCTTCTTCAGATAGCTATGTTTGAAACAACTGTAATGCAAATATGGCAACTAATCAGTACATAGTTAATATTTGATAAGGTAATTCATGTATTAATTTCCTGAGGAAGATGGGGTCAAACAAGGAAGGAAGGATATTTTCAAATTTTCAGCCTTATAGAAGCTTACAAGGAAACAAAGGGTCTGTACCTCCTGGTAGGGAATTATCAGATCCAGTCACAGGATGATGATTATAGCATAACTGGATATTTATTGAATATATTTAACTTCTTCAGTTGAGTTGACGTAATTAAAACTGCTTTCTGGGGACGCCTGGGTGGCTCAGTTGGTTAGGAGTCTGACTTCAGCTCAGGTCATGTTCTCGTGGTTTGTGATTTCGAGCCCCGCACAGGGCTCTGTGCTAACCGCTCGGAGCCTGGAGCCTGCTTCAGATTCTGTGTCTCCCTCTCTCTCTCTGTCCCTCTCCACTTGCACTCTGTCTCTCTCTCTCTCTCTCAAAAATACATACAAATTAAAAAAAAAAACACCTGTTTTCTGGATTGGAAAACTGAAGTGTCTCAGCTTCAATTAATATATATTGGCTGACTACTACATGCTAGCAGTATGTATGTGTGCTAGTATGCATGATGGATGTATTAATTTACTTATATAAATATTCAGTCCATAATAAGGAGTATTTTACATATATATAAAATCTCATTTAATTCCTACAATAAACCTTTGAGGAAATTTTGTTAGGTAATTTAAAATGAAGACCAGAGAAGTCAAGGACTCATTGATGTTAAGTGACTAAGAGAGTACTAGAACATTCTTGCCAACCATTCAAACATTATTTTGATTACTTACACACACACACACACACACACACACACACACACTTTTGTCCCCAAAATCTAGCTCCTAGGATTTTTTTTTCTGGTGTTATTTTTGGTCTGTTACTTTATTTTGGTAAGTAGTATAGGGGTGAAGTTGGGTCTTTTTTGAAGGTAGATATATTTGAAAGGGGAAAAGCTTATGTGAATGTCTATCTCCCTTCAAAACTAGACAAGGACCTTAAGAAAGAGATCAAGCCCCATCCTCTCTGGAGAATTGAGTGTATTCTGTGTTTAGCTCCGGGATCCAGAAGAACCCAGATGGGCGCCCACTCAATGAACATGGCTTGACTCTCCTGAGAAGCCCAGAAGAGAAGAGCTCCCCGTTTCAGTCTCCCATTTAAGACTGGACACGTGACAGTGGTAATCTGGAAACCAAATCTGGAGACTGCGGAAGGCTAAATAATAGCACCTCCGAATGTCGATGTCCTGATCCCTGGAACATGTGAATGTTATTTTATATGGCAAAGGCTTCAAAGCTGTGATTAAACTAAGGATCTGGAGACAGGGAGATTATCTCGCATTATCAGGTGGGCCCTAAATACAATCGTGTCCTTATAAGAAAGAGGCATAGGGGGGCGCCTGGGTGGCTCAGTCGGTTAAGCGTCTGACTTCGGCTCAGGTCATGATCTCACGGTCTGTGAGTTTGAGCCCCACGTCGGGCTCTGTGCTGACAGCTCAGAGCCTGGAGCCTGCTTCAGATTCTGTGTCTCCCTCTCTCTCTGACCCTCCCCTGTTCATGCTCTGTCTCTCTCTATCTCAAAAATAAATAAACATTAATTTTAAAAAAAAGAAAGAGGCATAGGAAGATCAGACACACAGAATAGGAGGAGGCAATGTAACCATTGAGGCAGAGAATGGAGTGATGTGGCCACATGTCAAGGAATGTCAGCAGTCACTAGAGGAGTAGAGTCAAGAAAGGGATTGCCCATGAGAGCCTCTGGAGGGAACACAGCCCAGATGAAACCTTGATTTTGGTCCAGCAAAACTGATTTCAGACTCCTGGGCTCTGAAACTATGAGAAGATAAATTTCTGTTGTTTTAAGCCACCAAGTTTGTGGTAACTAGCTGCAACGGCCATTTGTAACTAAGACAGAGACAAAAAGCCAGAGATATGGCAAATTAGAGAAAGGAAGACGGTTTTATGTACCAACCACTGACTTAATCTTACCAAATATTGTTTTACGATGTGACATTTAGTAATTTCTTCTGTCAAGAGAGTTTTCAAGATAGGCTTTGGGGTCAAGAACACTATGGTTAACTCAATAATTATTTCCTCCTGGTATATAACACATACTAGACAAAGCAGCAATTCCTCAAACCTCTAAATTTGGTCTATTTGTGGAAACGCTGACTCTGCATTAAGAACTAACTTTGAAATACAAAGAAACATAAAAACATTTATTATAATGTTCACTGAATAGCCGTAAAATTTTCTATGAGTGACCATGGTTCTTATCCTAAGTCCCCAGAATTCCAGAAGTTCTTGAGCTTTATTAGAAGGTTTGGAGCTCAGAGCAAGAATTGTATGTTAATTCTTAGATATACCATGGTAATCAGCCACTCTGACTAGAAGATGTCTCATGGAAAGATGGCAAAATGATTGTTTGGATTTCATTCTCAATGTAGTAGGGAAGCCACAGATGAGTTTGACACAGGGCAAGGAAATGACTAGAATTAGATTTAGGAAGTCGCTCTGGCTGCCCTGTGTGGGTGGCTAGTAGTGGAGAGGTACACAGCCCAGTAGTCTAGGAACAGATAACAGTAGTCCGACTATGACAGTGAATATGAAAATGAGCGAGAAGTAGGCACAGGAGGGACATATCTGAGAAGCAGACTGTAGGTTAATCTGATTAACCAGAGGTGAGGAGTAAGGGAAAGGGTGAATCAGTGAGGACTCATAGAGATCTTGCTTAAGCAAGTTAGAAGATGATGGCTGGGAGGGCAGGCAATGGGTTGGGGGCAGTGTCAGAAAAAAGCTGTGGGGCTTATTATGGTGTGGGGGAGGGGTGGGAATCAAGCCTCCCAGTTTAGGAAAGATTATGCTGACAAGTAAGGAGAATTAACAAGTAGGCAGTGGAATATGGGGATCTATAGCCCAGGGAGTAGTTCTGGCCCAGAAATTTTGAGTCAGCAGTATAAAGATGATGGCATTTAAACTATGCTAGAGAAAAGAAGCAAAAATTTAATTGGTAGCACAGGTAGATAGGTTATTTGGAAACGAAATCTTCTCCCTCTCTCTCTCCCTCTCTCTCTCTCTCTCTCTCTCTCTCTCTCTCACATGCATACACACTGAGCATCCAAACCACAACTTGTCAGGGCTTAACTGGAGAGCATGGGCAGTCACTGACTATCTGGCTATAGCCTAAGTGCTCGGGGAAGAAAACTGAATAATCAGACCTGAACAAAATTCTACTATGATTTCAAAATTTGGGAAAGAAAATTAAATAATCAAAGCTGAAGCAAACCTAAAAAAATGCTGCTGTAATCCAACCATTGCATACTGTTTTTAATCTTTCATTTTGAGTACTTTTCTTTAAAATGACACTATATGGAGTATAGATGACAGATGACAGACTGCAGGATAACTGAAATTTAAGATAAAATATGGCAAATACTTGGAGATTATAGCTATGTTGAAGATACAGATGAATGGATGGGTGGGTGGGTGAGTGGATGGATGGATGAACAAACAGACTGAGAGACTGATAGAGACAGATTTTAAAACATTATTTTTATATTTGGCACATGGTTGATAATTTAGCATTCACCCAAAAAGGTTATCCAGAGGAAAGGCTGTTCATGAAGTTTTGAGAGGTTGAGAAAGAGATAGGTCATGTGACCAGGAAAACTATCTTCAGACTTTTTAATTCTCTATCAAATTTCAAGAAACAAAACCTATCAGTGATCAAAAGATTTGATTCCTAAATGAGGAAGAGTTGCATTTTCAGGATATGAGAATTGCATCTGAACACCCACCTCCCCCACAACAGGCCACGTTTCAGTTTGGAATATTAGCACATGTCATGACAGGTCCACTTGGGAGATAAGCTGTCTATATTTGATAATCCAAAGGCAATTGATAATACATTAGATTATCTCCACTTAAGACCATGAGGAAATAATTCCATCATGAAACTCAAGGAAAAAAATATGAAAATGCAGTTAAGAAAAGCTAATGTAGTCTTCACCCCCCCCATATTTTGTGCGAAGTCTTCAGCTCATGAAGAACATGAAGCAGCTGTCCTACTCAGTGAACAGAATCCAGCACTTCCAAGGTCAATGAATCCAGTGTGATGTTTGATTTTCACTCAGATCCCCTTCTGTAAGGTTTTCCAGACTCCTTTAAGAATGAAAATTCACAAACTTCCTCAGCCATTTTTCCTTTCCTAAGGTTGTTGGTGAGTCTGGTATCTACAACCCAGCCAACTTTGCAGAAAACCACAGTTTAGATGGAAAATCACTTTGGGTTTCTGGCTCATCAGCAGTACTGCACATCTAATTAGCTCAACAATTGGTCCCTGTGATAAAATCAGCTAATTTTATGTTCAAATGGCTGCTCCGTGGTAAGCAATACTGTCACTCTAAACTCCAAGTATAAAGAAGTTGCTGAAGAAGCTGGTTACTAGGGGGTCACTGGGGGCAAACTAGTGAAGACTATTAAATTAGTAACCTAAGTCAATGTTATAGTTAGTGCATAGGGGTCCCACCAGGACTCAAATAAGATGAATTCCCAGAATGTAATGACAGGGCTGGAAATGCCAACTCTTAAAGGGGAAATGAGTGTACATAAAATGCATGGAATGAGTCATGTGCAGAATCTTCCAATCTCAGAAATAAACCTATATTTTTGTGAAGAGATTACAAATCCTAGACCTCAGTCTAGTACTGTTAAGAAATGACTCTCCCTAGATTAAACACCTTGTTGTTTCAGGAATTTGTGCAAGGTTACCTTAAGTAGAAAACCCAGGAAAGCCAATTCCAGGTTCCAGGAGTCAACTCTTTAGCTTTCTCCTCTCCTTTACTCACCTGTTAAGGCAACTGGTGATATCTGAGACTCTCTTCCTGCTTTGTGGGATCTATTAGCAACCACATTTACTTTTAAAGGTAAATTCAAAAGCACAGATCAAGTTCTTTATGGTGCAAAAGCTAATTATATCACCTCTCACAGACACTGCAAATTAGTGATTTTTTTTGGTGTGTATATTATCATTTATACCAATTGAATGGACAGTTAGAAATTTATACAACTTTCAAAACTAGGAACAAGAAACACATGAATATATACATTTCTACATAACGGTACTAAGAGATACATGCATACCTATATCTAAACATATCCATTATATCTATGTATGTATATAGATAAATAGAGTCAGAGATATACAAATGGCTTCATTTATATAAAGTGTTTAAAATAGTAATGAGCATGGAGTAAGCACTCAGTTGGTTCTGGTGTTGCTGTCTATCAGCAGCAGCAGCATCGTCATTATATAGCTACATACATATACGATATGTAAATATATACACTACACATGTAATGGTATAGTATATAACTATCTGCTTGTAACAGGATGTCTGTTGAAAAATAAAATTGTCTTTTTCTTTCTCTGCTCTAACAGAGGTGCCAGAAAGCACAAAATCATGGTAGATCATCCTCAAGGCTTTGTAGTCGGTCAGCTGCCTGGCCTGGATGAGGTGGAGTGGCTAAAGGACCCTCTGTAGACGGTCGCATCAGCCACCTCTCATGCGCCAGCTCAGATCCTCTCAGCCTCACCTGTCTCTCCTCCAGTTCCCACTGCAGTGCTCAGCTCTGGATGGACTCTGATTAGTTTTATGCAGGTGAGCCCTCCAGCGATTTGTCTCACACTCATGCCATGTGCCTCCTGCCTTCCTGCTGCAGGGACATAGTCTCCTAAGTCCACCCACGTGCGACCCAGAAGCACAGAGTGAACCCGTGGGGAATGGCATCCAACAGACATATGCTTCCCTTCTTCTCCCAGAAGGACTGGTCATTTCACAGGGACCAAACAACCCATCACTGATAGTACAGACCGAGTTATATTGGTTCTCCCTCTTTTTCTTTTCCAGGCCCCCTGCCCCTTACTCCTCCTCCACGGCACTGCACTCCCAAGTAAGTCCTCACACACAAGCCTTTGCCACAGGCTCTGTTTTCCGTGGGATCTGGACTAAGATAAAAATTATAGTGGTCACCGAGTACAGGTATATGCAATTAGCCCTACTGTTCACCAAGAAAGGTGACACAATGAGGGCCTTCATTCTTGGTTCCCAAAATGGAAAATGACTTGACCCCTCATGGTATAGATCTGAAAAGGGGGAAAGGAGACAGTAGTTCCTGGTGCTCAAGGTGGGACAGAAGGATAAATCCTGACCCAGGACTCCTGGGCAAGGACTGTATCAAGAATGGAAAGACACCTCTGCACTTGACTGAGCTCAGCCAAGGTCCCCAGGGTTGTGGCTTTCAGTATTCAGCTCTTTCTTGTGGTGACTGAAAGGAAAACTACCTGACCCTCATGCTGTGTATCTCCAAAAAGAAAGGGAGGGAGCAGTTCCTGGTGCAGTATCTCTGATGGCCATGAGGACTGTGCTCTATGGCAGTCCCATGCTCTTGCAATAAGCCAACACAAGAGCAGAAGGCTTGGAATCTTGAGTCTTCAGCCAGGGAGCCAGACTGGCATGCCCCATGCTCCCTTCAACATAGATACACACACCCCTCATAGACTGCTATGCTGTCTAATCAGGTAGCCACTAGCCACATGTGGCTATTTAAATATACAATTAAATTAATTAAATTAAAATAAAACAAAACAAAACACTCAGCTCTCAGTTGCATTAACCACACTTCAATGTTCAATAGCCACATGTGGCTAGTGGCTATTGTACTGGAGAGTACAGAAGAGACCACTGGCCATCATGGCAGAAAGTTGTACTGGAGGTGCTGGTCTAGAGTCAAGACTTTCTGGGTTTTAGCCAGTTAGCCAGGAGACAAGTACTGGACTTGCCACTCATCTATCGGGGGGATGCAGGGCCACTTTTATTTATGTGGTAAAATAAAAGAAACATGAGAGTATTTGTTCTCTGAGTTGATAATAAAGCAATTATATGTGGTTACATTAACAGCAATGGATATTTGGATACTGGGAAGACAGAAGACCCCAATCTTTATAAAAAAAAAAAAAAAGACCCTACTTTTAAAAACCAAGCAAAAATGTGTACATGTATGTGTATCCCATATGCTTAGGTACAAAACACCCAAAAAGCATGTGGTTAGAAAAACTATCTAGAATATAACATTAATAGTCCCCAAATCTACAAAAATAATGGATAAATTATTAAAAGTTTATTAATATTTAATATCTAAATTTTATTTCCTGTGTGTATCAGTTATCTAAATCAACATGGGCTCCACTCACAGCTAAGTGTAAGAAACTATGTTGGGGCAGAAACCAAAAAATCATGTTAACTTCTTCATCATCATCTGGAAGGCACTGACCTTTGGAACTTAAAATCCTCACTGTGAACACCAGAATATCATGTCATTTGCCTGCCATAGGCATTTCCCTACCCAACCTCTCAAATGTTGGTATTCCACCAGTCCTGAGCTTTCTCCTCTCATCTCTTATCACTTCCCCGAAGTGACTGTACCAGCAACTAGGGTTTCACTAACCAAGTTGATAACTCCCAATAATAACAAGGGCTACCATTTGTTGAGCACTTATTATGTGTGAAGCCATGTGCCATATAAGCATTAACCCAGTTAAGAGTCACAACAACCCTCCCTGCAAGGAAGGAACAGCCCACATCTTCTCCTAAAAACCACCTGGATGCCCAGATCACAGGTACCTTAAACTCCACATGTTCAGACTTAACTTACCTTCACAACAAATCCACCTCTGCACCTCTATACCTTCATATACAATATCACAAGCCAGAAACCTATAAATTACCCTGGACTCCTCCCACTCACTTTTTCTCCACTTCTAATCAAGTTCCAAGATCTATTATTTTACTTCCTAAATATCCCTTATTCCACTCTGACTGGCAGCACCCTAGAGAAGGCTCCTATTGTTTCTGTCCTAGAGCCCTGCATCAGCTGTCCGACTCATCTCCCTGCATTTGGTTTGTTTTTCTGTAACTCTAGTTACTCTATGACTTAACATTATGACTCTGGGGATCTGAAATATGAGGATAATAATGAGGTCTCTCATCCTTATAGGTTTGTTTGAGTTAAGTAAGATATAGAGTTTTCTAAGTGACTTGATAAAAAGTTCCACAGCTGACATATGAATTGAGACTATTTGGTGCTAGAGGCTACATGCTTAACCACTACCACATATGCCCAGGTAAGCCCACGATTATCAGAAAAGTCATGATGAAAAGAGACATAAGAAAGGATAATTTGCAGTGAAAAGCTTTTGAGAATGGCAATATAAGTATACATGAATTATTCCAAAACTTAGCAACTTAAAACAACAAAAGCTTATTATCTTGTGGTTTCTGTAGCACTGCTTAGCTAGGTGCCTCTGGCTTAAGACCTTTCATGAGGTTGCAGTCCAACTGTCAACTGGAGATGCCGTCCCACCAGTAAGCTTGACTGGGGCTGAGGAGCTTCTAAGCTTACTCATGTTGTTCTTGGAAGCCTTTGCCCCTTGCCACAGGGACCTTTACACAGGGCTGCCTCACAACATGGCAGCTGATTTCCCTTAGGGCAAGTGATCCAAGAGACAATGAGAGAGGGCCTCCAAGATGGAAGCCCGGATCTTTTAATAAACTCATCTCAGAAGTAACATCACACCACTTCTGTCATTCATTGGGAGTGAGTCATTAAATTTAGCCCACACTCAAGGATAGGGGTTTACACAAGGGCAGAGACCACTGAGAGCCATCCCAGAGGCTGCTGACTATTATCCCCAAGCAGACATCATAGCCCTGGAGGGAGGAGGTGTGCTGAAAATAAATAAGGCCCTACCAGCACCTCCCTTAGCCTTCTCTGCTTTCCAGAGTTGAACTGACCATGAACTTCATGTCCTGCTACTTTTTTATCAGTAGATACACTCTTGTCTCTCTCTCCTCCTCACTGCCACCTTGCCACCATGGGGGTTAGATGGAGATCCCACAGATTGCTGGGAACTGTTACATATCAGACTTTTCATATTAATACTAAAATAGACCAGCATTACAGTAGCTAATGGCCTCATTGTTAAGCATAAATCTAAATCAGAAAATATAACAATAATTAAAATGTAAACAATATCACAAAGTTCTAAGAATTAAAGCAACTCAAGTTACTTTTAAAAGAAACCAAAGCTCTATTGGATTTTTTTAAGTATTATACAATAGTAAAAATAATTATTTCATGATGTAGTATCTATATTTCTGAGAAGTGTTTTTATTATAATTTAATCTCCTGTTACTAGCAAGAAAGAATGAGTATTCTGGGTTTAACCATGTTCCCCAAAAAAGATAAGTTGAAATTCCACCCCCACCCCCAGTATCTCAGAATGTAAGCTTATTTGGAGATACTGTCTTTACAGAGGTAATCAAGTTAAAATGTGGGCATTAGGTTGGACTATAATTCACTATGGCTGGAATTGTCAAAACAAGGGGAAATTTGGACACAGAAACAGATATGATAGAGGAAAGACAATGTAAAAAAGACACAGGGAGAAGACAGCCATCTATAAGCCAAGGAAAGGGGCCTGGGGCAGAGCCCTCTGTGGCAAGCCTCAGCAGGAACTGACTCAGCAGAGCCAGCACCTTGATTTTGGACTTCCAGCCTCCAGAACCATGAGACAATGCATTTCTGTTGCTTAAGACACCTAGTCTGTGGTAGTCTGTGGTACTTTGTTACAGCATCCTGAACAAATAATTATAGACAGAAGAATGAGATCCAGCAAGAGATAGAGGCAGAGAGAGATAGAGAGAAAAGAAGATACATATTCATCTGGATGAGTTGATTTTATGAGAAATGCACAAGGGCCTACTCCTAAAATATGATGTAGCATATTTATAGAGCAGAAGATGACAGACATTTCCAAAAACTATGTAAATAGAACAGTGCCAGGTGAAAACAACCAGACTGTCCCTCTACAGGTGGGGTCTGACTTGGTGGGGGCCAACAGGGGGCATCTGGGAGCAAGAGGAGACCCTACCTTCTGGTAGTCTTCTTTAGATCTCAGGGCCACCTCCAGGTGCTTGGTAGAGGTTGGATAGATGGCTGAGCGGTATTGAGAACCATGGTCATTGCCTTGGCGCATGCCTGGGAAAGTGGAGATCAGAAAGGATTACTGGAGGAGACTGAGCAACAAGGCCAGTGTCACAAGTTTTCTATGATTCATGTACTAAGTGCTTGTTTTTTTTTTTTAATGAAGTATGGTTGACACACAACGTTATATTAGTTTCATGTATAGAACTTAGTGATTTGACAAAGTCTTAACCTTATGCTACACTCACCGCAAGTGTACCTACCATCTGTCATCATACAACACTATTACAACACCTTTGACTATATTCCCTATGCTGTACCTTTCATGCCCTTGACTTATCCATTCCATAACTGGCAGCTTGCACCTCTTCACCACTTTTCACCCATCTCCAACAACACCTCCCCTCTGGGAACCATCAGTTTGTTCTCTGTATTTACGGATCTGTTTCTGTGTTTTGTTTGTTCCTTTGTTTTGGTTTTTAGACTCCACAAATATGTGAATCATATGGTATTTGTCCTCTGTTTTACTTATTTCACTTAGCATAAGATCCTCTAGGCCCAATTCTGTTGTCACAGATAGCAAGATCTCATTCTTTTAGATGGCTGAGTAATATTCCATTATATATATGTGTGTGTGTGTGTGTGTGTGTGTGTGTGTGTGTGTGTGTGTGTCTGCGTGTGTGTGTGTATATAGTGTGTGTGTATATAGTGTGTGTGTATATATATATATATATATATACATATATATTTATATATAACATTTATCCATTTATCCATCAATTAACACTTAACATTGCTTCTATATCTTGGTTATTATAACACTGCAATAACACAGGGGTGCATATATTACTCAGTGCTTGTTTTAATTTCCTCTTGACACTACTCTCCTTAAACAAGCATGAAATATATCTGTTTTTCTTTGCTTATTTTAATTACAACAAATATATTTGAACTTAAGTAAGTTTATTGTAGGTCTTAGATCATAGTAAATGCTTTACAAATATGTATTCTTCTATGCAGATATTTAAATCATAACCTATTCCATTCATCACTTGCAAAGCATTGTGCCACACATTATTTCTTTGGATCCTACTGAGACACCTGTGTGGCAGGTACCATGGTCCCTCACTTGGCAAATAAGGAGATGCCTATAAATGATGAAATAACTGAGGCTCAGTGAGTTTGAAGAGTTCGCCTAAGGTCATCCATCCAATCAAAGGAAAACGTGAGCCTTTTCCTTAAAGGAAAAGAGGTGAGCCTAGCCCATTTTCCACCCCTTCGCAGCAGCTAAAGTGTAGATAGTGATCAATTTCTAACTGAAAAATTTAGTCCCCAAAGTTAAACAGCCACAGGGTTACTATAGATCTCCTATAGATTTCCATGCTGTTGTCAAAATGAACTTCACACATGTTTACTGCATTATTCAATTATCAGTTTCAGTTTTAAAAGTGCCCAAAACTCCTCTGACAGAAGATTCAATCTTCCAAAAAGAACGGCTTTGGCTTTGTACTTACAGATGTTAACGTATATGTGAATTACCTGGGGATACTGTTAAAATGCAGATTCTGGTCTGGTAGGTCTATGGTGAGCCTGAGTGAGATTCTGTATTTCTAATCTGCTCATGGGTGGGTGCTGACCAGCAGACGGCATTTTGAGTAGCAAGAGTTTAGAGTTTGCTCAGATATTTTCAAGGTTTTGTGTAACACATCAGCAACATTTTTAATTTCAATAATGTGTTGAGGAAAACCTGACTCTGCCGTTTCTGAGGTTTGTAGTGTACAATGCTTCCTCCACCTGCCCCCAATTCTCCCGGGATGCACACACTTTTGCACTGAACTCCTATCCAACCTTCAAGACTTAGTTGAAGCATCTTCACTCGACAGAAGCTTCCCTGAGTGTTCCTTACAGCTGTGCCAATCACTGACTCCTTTGGGCAGGTCTCTCTCTTAGAGGTTTTATCATGCTACATTGTTATTATGTGGTTGTCCCTCTTCCTCGTCTGTGAGCCTTCCAGAGGGCAGAGCCTTACAGACATAGTACCTGGTATAGCATCAGACTGATGGATACACTTCCATCAATATTTGTTGCATGAAGAATGTATGAGTTTATATCTTGTGACCCAAGGCCCAGCAATCAATACTGTAGTCCAAATCAATTAATCAAAGTGCTTTTTCCTTTGTAAATAAAATTTTAATTCAAACGTAAATAAAATCATGTTTCTTAAGAACTCTAGGAAAAAGCTGCCAATGAGCTAATACGTTTGACTAGTAGAGGGAAGGGCAGTAGCTGAAGACACCAAAGGTTCACTATGGTGGTAAATGAATTGACAAGCTAGAATTCATGATCAAAACTACAAGCTAAAAATAGAGGTCTAAATAATAACAAACTAGCAGGATTTAGGGTCAAGCCTATGGCTATCTATGGTGTGTAACGTGTGTACTTTTGCATGGGGTGGAAGGTATTTCTGGCACCTATTTGTTCACACGCCAGCTTGGCTGACTTCCTAGAAATTCCATTCTCCCACCTTCAGAGTCCCATCCTCACCTTGATACACAAAGGCCACGTGGGGACCAGGAACTAATTAGTGGCTTAAAGAGCCAATACCAATGACACCAAAATATTAATTTAATAATATATAATAAACCAGCCCATGCCTCCAATAAGCACTGTGTAATACCACATTAGAATACCTATTTCTGTATATTCACATAAGTATCATGGTATGGTTATTATAGTATACAATATATAAGTGTTATTACAGTGTAAATATTTTTATAGGATATGCTATATAAATACTGTTACAGTATTATTTATTAAGCACCTAATATGTGCCAAGTACTTTTCCAGATGCTGAGGATACAGCAATGAATAAAAGCAAACCCCAGGGTTCCACATTCTAGTATAATTTAAGACACTGGATAAATAGACATTCCAGAATGGCACAGTGGCAATATTTTTTTCTTTGTCTTCTGCAATGTTCCCTCCTTCACTTATAAGTAAGGCTTTTCTTGCATGACTACTTCACATCCTTTTGTGCACAATGCCGTGATGGAGCATTATTGTCCCCTCTGAAATATTCTCCATGAAGAAAAAGATTGCTGGATGGCTGATTTTTAGTAAAATCTGACCCATCTCCAGTCAGCACAAGATGCACAACAGTAGGGTCTTCATGTGGAGTTGGTTAAATCGATTCAAGTTTCCTTTCTTTTGGAAGATAAACTAGTATGTGAGTAAAAGAGAACATGCAGGTGTGATTTATGTATATTTTTCAACAAATTTTGCTAAGATTCCATATGCCTTGTACATTGAGGACAACAAATATCTCTGCATTTGGATGAAGATCCTTGAATTATCCTAGGATTATGAGGAATTGTTGCTTATGAATAAAAACTGGCTTTTTAGCAAACAAGATGGGAATAGTTAAGAATTATTCCAAGGAAACTGTATAACAGCGGTCTCTTCCACTGATCATATTTTCACAGGTAGTCTGATAGAAGAGTGCACAATGAAATATTTAGATTTACATCCACATTTAGAGCTTCTCTTGTAGTCACATGACAACCTACGGGGTAGAGACATCTGGAAGATTCCATAAAATTGTGTGGTTGAGCAGAAAAGATGCACATGACTGTCATTTCTAGGCAAGTATGTAAGGCAATGCATTTTTGTAAAAAAACAATCCATGCATTCTTTATGTAATTATGGGTTATACTACTACTACAATCCAGGATAGGGGTTTATAAGTCCTTCCCTGAAGCCACGAT
Organism: Panthera pardus; assembly: GCF_024362965.1. Taxonomy (NCBI): domain Eukaryota; kingdom Metazoa; phylum Chordata; class Mammalia; order Carnivora; family Felidae; genus Panthera; species Panthera pardus. The sequence goes on along the minus strand of NW_026526688.1, from coordinate 51,375,420 downwards.
CCCTTGAATTAAATTCTAAGTTGATCACCTGCTAATTACCAATAGGGCTCCTGTCAGTGTTGTCCTTGTTTTCTTTGTGCAGATTTGGGCTGTCCCCAACTCACCCCAGACAGCTATAAAGAGGAGTAACATAGTGGGTATTATCCACAGCTCTGCTCCAGACTCCTCGCACCTTTCCCCTTTGCACTAACACAAACTGACTATTCATCCATTGGAAAGATGGGAATTATTCACACTGTTACAGCTGCCATCTTCAAGTCTTAAAGATTGAATTTACAGCCCTGACCTTCTGATCCCCACTCTTCTTGGATGTTCTAACAAAACTGACAGCTCCCCACATCAGAATCAATGCATGCTCTCCTCCCAGTCACTCTGGCTAAACCCCTGCCTGGCCAGGAAGGAAGGCAAGAAAGTGCTAAAGTGATACAGTAGGGGATAGAGAGAAAATATCAAAGCTTTTATGCAGACACTCTTGAATTTTGAGTGATACTGGATAAGGCATTAATGCTCTGGTATACTCATGAACAACAGTGTTAATTTGACTGAAATTTTTTTCCATCAAAATTCATCCTGAGGAGGAGATATTAATATCTTAAAACCATGCATACGTATCGACATCCTTGTGTGTGTGTTTGGCTAAATCCAATGCATGTACCTTTCAGTTCACTGATGAAGAGGCTTATTAGAAGGATAGGAGCTTAAAATTTGGAAACAGATAGCTCACTGGGAAATATGATTTGATGCTCAACAACTAGAAAAACCTGTAGAACTATGGATTTTCTGTTCTCGTTATTTTTAATACATTGCATTTACAGGTGTTTAGCATCATTAAATTTTTCATCATTTCTTTCAACCTCCATTGGTTTATGTTAGGAACACAAAACAGTAATTCACATGTGAGAAAAACCTGTTCACTAAATCTCTCATAAGAAGCCTAGGACTCAGAGCAACAAGACCTTGTTTTTTAAGTCTGACTCTGCCACTGACATGCTTTATGTAAATTACCTAATCATTCTGAGCTCCAAACCTCATGTGTAAAATAAGGATTATAAGGACCTAAACTATAGGTTTGTTGTGAGGAGTAAATGAGATGAAACCTGTAAAACACTTTGTTGAGTATAAAAAAATATGTAGGTGATAAGCACTTTCATTTTTACAACTTCTAAGAATCTTGGAATGTTTCAGAATTACTAGTTTGAAATAAAAATAATAAATGATGTCACACAAGATACTCTAGGCGCAACCCTTTTCATCCCCTGAAAAGCATTAAATAATACTCTTCCCTCAGATACCCATGCAGTAAAAGTCACACAGAAAAATCCAAAGAGAGAATCAAAATCCATTTTTATGTGGGGAGAAATGTGCTAGCTTTTAACTCTTTATTACATTTTTTAGCAGAAGTATCTTCCTAATGAAAATTTTAACTCTGCTAATTTCAGTGGAAAACAAACCCAAGAAAGGGAAAAACTCTTTGAGTGAATTCTCCTATACCTGCCCCTACCCATGAAGAGCTTTCCAAAGCAATGTCTCTCTTGAGTTCTGAACTTAGGTTTGGAAAAATCAGGCTTTCAGCATTATCTTGTATCTCCTGAGCTCACGGCCACTGGGGTACTGCAAAAGGGGAAATATCTGCAGAGTGTTTGACAGAAATAGTTAAAATCACTGGAAAAATAGCTAAAAGGCCCTTCTTTCTAATTGTGTGCTTTCCTGCCTTCCACCCATCCATCCATTTTGTCCTGTCTCAGGCAAGGTACTAGGTACTGAGATTCAGAAATAAGACACATTCTTTTTTTTAAATATTTTTTTAATGTTTATTTATTTTTGAGAGAGAGACAGAGACAGAGAGAGAGAAAGAGAGCAAGTGGAGGAGGGGCAGAGAGAGGGGGAAACACAGAATCCAAAGCAGGCTCCAGGCTCCAAGCTGACAGCACAGAGCCCAATGCAGGGCTTGAACTCACGGACCATGAGATCATGACCTGAGCTGAAGTCAGACACTTAACTGAGACACCCAGGTACCCCAAGGCTTATTTTTCAAGTAGGTCATACTCCCAGGACAGTAAAGGGAAACACATGGAAACCAGTAAGCACAATCAAGTATACAGGTGTGTCTTAATTCAGGCTGCTAAAACACAATATCACACACTGGGTGGCTTAGCAACAACACAACATTATTTATTACAGTTTGGGAGGCTGGAAGTCCTAGATCAAGGTACTGGCTGATTCAGTGCCTGGGGACAGCCTTCTTTCTGATTGCAGACAGCTGTCTTCTTGCATTATCTTTACATGGTAAAGAGAGAAAGAGAGAGAGAGAGGACCAGTTCTCTAGCCTCTTCTTAAAAGGACATTAATCCCGTTCATGAGGGCTCTACCCTCACATTGGAGATTACATTGGGGATTAGGTTTCAACATATGGATTTGGGGGTAACAAAAATATTCAGTCCATAACAAGGTGCTATGGGAAAAAATCTATGTAAGTTAGAAAAATACAGGGATTCAGAGAAGGGAGAGGCTAAGTTCACCTGATCAATATGGGAAAGGCCTAAGTCCTGAAAGGCTGTATAGAGAAAGTGACTTTGTCTTGAAAGAGCAGTAGATGGGCACAAGGGGTGAAAGGCATTCTCCAGAAAGTGGAAGGACAAAAGTAAGGATTATGGAACAGCATGGTGCCTTCAAAGACTTGGAAGGAACCAATACAATTTGCAAAAGCATCAGCGGCATGTTAAGCATTTTTATCAGAGTCCTAGGGCGCATCTTCTCAAGAAGGATGAACACTTTACCATCGAGCTTGAAGCCCACATGAGAAAACCAGCAGTTAGGAGCTACTAGAAAGCAGTGGTCCAACTCAGTGAATCACAATATTTGACTGTTACAACCTGATCTAAACAGCCTTTATAATGCTGTTATCAAGAGGGCAAAAGTAACCTAAACTGCATTGTGAGAAAGGACAGAAAAATGTCACTGAGAGACAGAGAATCCCTACTTGCCTTTCCTTCTTCTGCAAACAAATACATTCTCTCCAGTATCAAGTATTCACATAGTACCAACTGTGTACTCAGCACTATCGAGGTCACAGAAGAATTAAATTATGAGTCTCGATCCCAAGAAATAGCCTGGAAAAGGGAGAGAGGGAAAGCATGAAAGGAACGGTTATAAGCTTGACCCTACACTTCACCAAACTGAGTTTTTGCCAACATTCCTCCTCATACTGCAGACAGCTGTCCTTAATCTTCACATTAGCCCTGTTTAGTTGGTATTCTTAACTTTCTGTGACACAAAGGAAGCTATGAATCAGAGACATTTAGTGACCTGCCTGATGTCACAGAGCTGGTAAATGGCTGTCCTAGGATTTAAAGCTAGATCCAACGAATACCAAAATTGCTGTACAAGAAGTTACAGCAGGGGCACCTGGGTGGCTCAGTCGGTTGGGCATCCGACTTCAGCTCAGGTCACGATCTCGCGGTCCGTGAGTTTGAGCCCCGCATCGGGCTCTGGGCTGATGGCTCGGAGCCTGGAGCCTGCTTCCGATTCTGTGTCTCCCTCTCTCTCTGCCCCTCCCCCATTCATGCGCTGTCTCTCTCTGTCTCAAAAATAAACAAAACGTTAAAAAAAAAATTAAAAAAAAAAAAAGAAGTTACAGCAAAACAATTAAAGACAATGGAACAAAGTGCCCTGTCAGTGGTGCATCAGGGGAGAAGCATCACCACTTAAGGTCCAGAAGTAAGAACAAGCTTGGTATGTGATGAGGACAGCGAAGAGACAGGGCTGGGTTCTGACAAGGGGGTTGGAAGGAAAGGAAGCTGGTTGGTTGAGCATGAGGCCGCATAGATATCTTGACAGGACACATCAGGGCCCAGATATGTATGGAAAGATCAGTCTCAGGAAAGATCAGTCTCAGGGAAGTCTCAGGGTTCTGTAGAACCCTGGGTAAGCATAATCTTCCAAAATCCAAAACTCTCTTTCATACAGATTCACTAAGTGTTGCAAAGTTCATTGTGCTGGCTTTGGAAAAACTAAGAAGATAAATTACTGACACTATTTGGCTGTTTTCATGTCCCAGGAAAGCAAGCAATGGTCTTGCCTCAGTGGGTGAAATGAAAATAGCTGGCTGAGAAACAACATCTTGTGCTGAACATTCTCCCATAACGCTCTCTAAACTAAGTAATGAGGAGTGGGCTTTGGGGCATTCTTGAAGAGGACTGACCTCCTGGCAGCTACCAACTATTTGAGATTTTTCCAACCACCTTCTTCCAATAAGATTTGAAAGGGACAAACCATCCTGATATGTGCTAAGATTTCTCTCAGCAGAGCCACAGAAAGCACTAGAAAACAGAGAAATAATCTATAATGAGGAAAAAAAGATGGAAGTTCTCATATGCTCAGCGGGCCTTCTAAACTTTAGTTAACTTTTGGGTACCAGGCCTGTTTTATACCTACCTTTTAGCTGGAGAGAGGAGAAATATGCTTGAACATGAGAATTTTAAAGGGAAGTTCACACTATGACTTATTGCAAGGTGATTACTTCAAGAAATTCCAGGACTCACCAGCTGATAGTGAACATCAAGGTGGAGAAGGACACATTTATAAGGGCCTACAATTACTAACCGTGGTAGGAACCTTCAAAGGAGCAATCTCATTAGAGGACTGTCATTGGTTGCATAGATAGGGTGACTTCCATTAGGATGAATCCATATTCTAGGATATGAATCCATATTCTGTTGCTAAGAAAATAAAATGGATCCTGACCTATAGTCTGCTTCATAAAGCCTGGAAATCAGGTTTTGTCATGTGACAGTTCTGAATTCTAATCCCAGCTCTGTGGTTTACTAACGGTGTAATGTCAGCCAAGTCATTAAACCCATCCACTCTTCAGCTTCCTCATTTGGAAAAATGAGGATGATGATACATACCTCACAGGGTTGTTAGGTATCTTATATAGGAGCTTAGTAAACATAACCCCTCCATTCCCTCAAGACTTCTAATGCAGAAATTCAAGAAGGAGATATTTTCAACATACTACTTAAGAATTAAATTCCTAAGTCAGTGAAGAGTTGTTAAGAATCTACCTCAATCCAGGAATCTTGCTAGGACTAACGTACAGACCAATGAACCTGATCTCAGTTCTCAGAAAATTTCTTGAATGTATCATCAAACAAATAAGCATGAAGAGAAGCAAGATGTACTCATTAAGAATGAACAGAGATCTGTTTAGAATCCATACCTCTTAACGACTCTGGCCTCAGTTCATCATCTGTACAGTCAAGGATTTGGGTTAGATCCTTTTAAAACCAGTTTTACTGAGGTAAAATTGACATACAATAAATGGTATACACTTAAAGTGTACAATTTGATCAGTTTTGACATGTATATACACCATGAAACCATAACCACAATCAAGATCATGAATACCTCCAAAATATTCTTCACAGCCCTTTTTTATTTTTTAAATGTTTATGTACTTATTTTTGAGAGAGAGGGAGAGAGAGAATGAGCGAGCAGGGGAGGGACAAAGAGAGGAGACAGAGAATCCCAAGCAGACTGTGCACTGTCAGCACAGAGCCAGATGCGCGGCTCAAACTCTCAAACTGTGCAAGGTAATGACCTGAGACAAAATAAAGAGTTGGATGCTTACCCAACTGAGCCACTCAGGCACCCTTTCACACCCCCTTTTAAATCTTTCCTTCCTACCACTCCCAGTTCCCACCCCAAAGCCTTAGGCAAACTCTGATCTACATTCTATAGTTATAGATTCATTTACATTTTCTAGAATTTTATACAACTGGAATAACAGCATGTACTATGTTGGTACATAGTTGGTACATGGTTGGTAACTCAGCCATGTTATTACAAGTTCAACAATTTCTTCTTTTAATAGCCGAGCAGTGTTCCATTAATCAGATACCCCACAATTTGTTTATTCATTGACCTATTGATGGACATTTTGGTTCTTTCCAGCCTTGGGTTTTTAAAATAAAGCTAGTATAAATACTCATGCACAAGTCTTTGTATGTACATATACTTTCATTTTTTCTGGATAAATACCTGGGAGTGGAATGGCCGGTACATTTTTGTTTCATTTAAGACTGCCAAACTTTTTTCAAAGTGGTTGTAATATTTTACATTAGCTTCCAGCAAGGTATGAGAACTCCAGTTGTCATAGTAACACGAACGCTTGGTACACTAAGTCCTTTTAATCTTAGTCATTCTGATATATGTGTAGTAGTATCTCATTGTGGTTTTAATTTGAATTTCTTAATGCCTAATGATGTTGAGTCTTTTTCATGTGATAATTTGCCATTTGTACATCTTCTCTGATAAAGTGTTCGAATATTTCACACATTTTTAAATTTTGTTGTTTGTTTTCATATAGTTGAATTTTTAGAGTTTTTTTTTATATATTCTGGTTACAAGGGTCTTCTCAGATATATAACTGGAAACTGCTTTCTCCAAGTCTGGATTTGTCTTTCATTCTCTTAGTGATTTTCCAAGAGCATAAGTTAATTTTGATGAAATCTAAATTATCAATGTTTTCTTCTATGGGTCATGTTTTAGGTGTTATACCTAAAAATCTTTACTTAACCCAAGTCACAAAGATCTTCTCTTATATTTCCCTTCAGAAGTGTTATCATTTTAGGCTTTAAATTTAGAGCTATGATTCATTTTGTGTTTTGTATGTGGCATGAGGTACAGGTCAGAGTTGTTTTGGTTTCCTTGCTGTTATTGCTGTTGTGTTCTTTTGTTGTTGCTTTTTTGCAGAAGGATATACAATTGTTCCAGCACCATTATGGAAAAGATTATCCTTTCTCCACTTTACAGTCTCCCCTTCCAGACTTTGTGCTGTGTTTGCAAAGCATTGAACTCCTACATAGCTTACCACCCTCAAAATACACTTATTATTTTGACTCTAAACAGTGGGTGATATTTTAAAGAGACTTCCATCTTTTAAAGTCTTTGTGTTTAGTTCAAATGTAGTTAACATTGCTAGTACTCTTTATTCCTTTGTGTAGATATATATTTCCAGCTGGTATCACTTCCTTTCCGCTTAAAGGACTTCCATTCACATTTCCTTCTAGCTCAGGTCTGCTAGTGATGAATTCATTCAGCTTCTATACATGTGAAACACACTTGAAAGATATTTTCACCAGGCAAAGAATTCTAATATGACAGTTCCTTTTTTCCTTTCAGTACTTAAAAGATATTGCTCCACTGCCTCATAGCTGGCATTGTTCCTGATGAGAAATCTGCTGTCTTCTGTATCTATGCTGCCTTGCATGAAATTTATCTTTGTTTTGTGGCTACTTATAAGATTTTTTCTTTATCAGGGATTTTAATGATTTGATTATCATGTGTCATGATGTCCTTTTCTTCATTTTGTGTGTGTGTGTGTGTGTGTGTGTGTGTGTGTGTGTGTGTTTGATGTTCATTTAATTTCTTATAGATTTGTTGTTTTATCAAATTTGGAAATTTTTTTTGACGTTCAAATTATTTTCATCTCAGACCTTACAATTTTCATCTCTTGAAATTGGGTTAGGCCTTTTTTTAAATATATTCTATCCTTCTATTTAATGTGTTCAATACTTCCTTTAGATTTTTAAACATAATGAATACAGTTTTAAGTACCTTAATTCTTATTGCTAGTTCCATTATCTGTGTCAAGATTGGGTCATTTTCCATTGATTAATTTTTCTCACTGTATACAGTATTTTTCTGCTTGTTTGAATGTCTAGTTATTTTTAATGGATTCCAGAAAGTGTGAATTTTACCTTGCTGGGTGCTGGATATTTTGTAATTCTACATATATATTCATATTCTTTGTTATAAAATGAGGTTGTTACTTGGCAGAAGTAATATATCCTTGAACTTGGGGGAAGATGGCTGAGTAGGAGGACCCTAAGCTCATCTCATCCCACAGATATAACTAGAGAACACTCACATCGGTGAAAACAACCCAGAAAACCACCCAAAGACTAGCAGAACAAACTCCACAACTAAATGTAGAGAAGCCGCCACATTGAAGTGGGTAGGAAGGGCAGAGACAGGGTAGGGAGCTAAAGGGACCAGGCCATAGGCAGGGCAGGGGGTGGGGGTGGGCAATCGTGTGTGTAGAGAGGGAGAGAAACAGACCCTTATACTGGGAAGGGAGGGAAGATATAGCTCCATAACATTTGCCTTTGAAAACTAGAGAGGCCAATTTTGAATTTTGTGAGTTCTTACAACCAATAGGACTTAAAGCTTGAAATTTAAAAAAATCAGTGGGCTAGGCTCTGGGAGAGCTGTGGGAGGGTGAAAGGAAGCTGATTCTCTGCCCTTAGAGGGACAGCACAACAAATAGCTCACAAAGATACAGAGTAGAAGCAGCAGATTGAAAAATGCCTCGGGCATATGAGAGAGAGAATTATGTATCAATCTCAGAGTATGTCCCAGAAGGGCAATGTTCATTGAGGGCCTTCTCTAGGAACAAAGGAGCTGGCAGGTACCATTTCCCTTCCCTACCTCCAGTGTAAACATACAACCACCAGCCACCTGTGGGAACTGACATGGAGCTGACATTCATTACCTAACTTGCTTATACCAAGCTCTGACCCCAAACCCCCAACCCCACAGATCCACCCTTTCCAGTCATGCTTGCCTTAGTGCCAGTATTGTGGGTCCCCTCCCCAAGAAGACCATTGCACTTGTTAAAATTATGCATCCTGCCCATGCATGCTTTGCACACATTGTTCCGAATGCATGACCACCCTGGTTGCCTGGTCCCAGTGGTGGCAGCAGTGGCACACCCACTCTCACTGGCACACAAACCCCATGGGCACTGCTCAACTCACCCCCTTCCAACATGCTCTTGGCTAGAGCCCATTCGAGCTGAGGCTACAGGCCTGGAAGTGGCCCTGAAAGGGGCCAGCACCACTCCAAAGTGGGTCCATCCCTGGAGTGAGGAGAAGATAACCACATACACCAGTCAGCTGTTGAAGACATTTAGTGTGATTGCAGGCCCTGCCCACCAATGAAAACTTCTCAGAGGACAATACAGGGAAAGTGCCTTGCAGTTTGGTGCTACTGCAAGTGTCTATTTTGAATCAACTCAAGCCCATGGCAGCCCCAGATTGGTCCACTAACACCATAGGGATCAAACACTGCCCACAACAGGCAAAGAGTACCACCGAAGACAACTGGACCAAAGGAAAAAGCAGCCAAGACACAATGGCAGGGTTCATGCAACACACACAGTAGAAACCCCCGAAGTGCCAGATTCTGGGGAACAAGAGACACTGCACTACAAGGCACAACATGATCTCTTCTTCATAAGGCTATTACTTTCAAGAGCAGGAGACACAGCTGACTTACCTAACACACAGCAACAGACAGAGAGAGTTGGAAAAAATGAAGAGACAGAGGAATATTTTCCAAATGAAAGAACAAGGCAAAATCACAGCAAGAGACCTAAGTGAAACAGATATAAATAATATGCCTGATAGAGAATTTAAACTAATTATCATAAAGACACTCACTGGACTTGAGAAAAGAATGGAGGACATCAATGAGACCCTTAATACAGAGATTTAAAAAAAAAAAGAAATGAAGAACACAATAAATGAAATTAAAAATACATTAGATGGAATAAATAGCAGTCTGGAAGAAGCAGAAGAATTAATCACTGACCTAGAGGACACAGTAATGGAAAGTAATCAAGCTGAGCAGGTGAGAGAAAAAATTATGGAAAATAATAGATTTAAGGGACTCAGCACCTCCATCAAGCATAATAGCATTCACACTACAGGGATCCTGGAAGAAGAAGAGAGAGAAAGGGGGACAGAAAACTTCTTTGAAGAAATAATAGCTGACAAATTTCCATATCTGACAGCTGAAAAAGATATCCAGATCCAGGAGGCACAAAGGTCTCCCAAAAAAATCAGCCCAAAGAGGTCCACACCAAGACACATAGTAATTAAAATGGCAAAAAGTAGTGATAAAGAGATAATTTTTTAAGCAGCAAGAGAAAAGAAAATAATTACATACAAGGGAAACTCCATAAAGCTATATGTGGATTTTTCATTTTAAACTTTGAAGGCCAGAAGAGAGTGGAATGATATATTCTTACTGCTGAAAAGGCATAATCTACAGCCAAGAATACTCTAACCAGCAAGGCTATAATTCAGAAGAAGGAGAGATAAAGAGTTTCCCACACAAACAAAAGCTAAAGGAGTTCTGACCACTAAAGTAGCCCTACAAAAATGTCAGGTGGGGACTCTTTTAGAGGAAAGTAAAGACTGTAAGAGTAAGAAAAGTAGGAAGCACAAAAGCAGTAAAAATAGGTGTATCTGTAAAAATCAGTCAAGGGACACACAAAATAAAAGGATGTAAAGCATGACACCATATACCTAAAATGTAGGGGGGTGGGGAGAGGAGTAAACAATGTGTTCATATTTAAGTGACCATCAGCTTAATATAGACTGATATATGCAGAAAATGTTATATCAAAACATAATGGCAACCACAAATCAAAAGCCAACAATAGATATGAACAAAATAAAGAGAAAGGAATTGGAGTATATCACTAAAGAAAGCCAGCAAAGGGTGTGAGAAGAGAGCGAGAGAAGAAAGGATCAGAGAACTACAAAAACAACCACAAAACAAATAACAAAATGGCAATAAATATATATCTTTCAATAATTATTTTGAATGTAAATGGACTAAATTCTCCAACCAAAGGATATAGGGTGATGGGATGGATAAAAAAAAAAAAAAAACAAGACTCATCTATATGCTGCCTACAAGAGACTTATTTCAGATCTAAAGACACATGGCAGATTGAAGGTGAGGGATTATTATGCAAATGGATGTGAAAAGAAATCCAGGGTAGCAATACCTATATCAGACAAAATCCACTTTAAAATAGAGTGTAACAAGAAACAAAGAAGGACCATATATAGTAATAAAGGGGAAAATCTAACAAGAAAATATAACAATTATAAATATTTATGCATGCAACATGAAAGCACCCAAATGCATAAAGCAGCTAATAACAAACATAAAGGAAATAATCAATAGTATTACAGTAATAGTAGACTTTAATACCCCACTTATATCAATGGACAGATCATGCAAATAGAAAATCAAGAAGGTAACAGTGGCTTTGAAGGATACATTGGACCAGATGGATTTAACAGATATATTCAGAACATTCAATCCAAAAACAGCAGAATACACATTCTTTTCAAGTCTGCATGCAACATTCTCCAGAATAGATAACATATTAGGTCACAAAATAAGTCTCAACAAATTCAAAAAGATTGAAGTCATAACATGCATCTTTTATGATCACAATGCTATGAAACTAGAAGTTAACCACAAGAAAAAATCCGGAAAGACCACAAATACATGGAGGTTAAACAACATGCTACTAAACAAGGAATGGGTCAACCAAGAAATCAAAAAATCAAAAATTACATGGAGAGAAATGAAAATGAAAATACAGTGGTCCAAAATCTTTGCGATTCAGCAAAAGTGGTTCTCAGAGGGAAGTTTATAGCAATACAGGCTTACCTCAAGGAGCAAGAAAAACTTCAAATAAACAACCTAACCTTTCACTGAAGGAGTTAGAAAAAGAACAATAAACAAAACCCAAAACGAGAAGAAGGAAGAAAATAATAAATATAAGAGCAGAAATAAATGATATAGAAACTAAAAAATAATAGAACAGATGAATGAAACCAAGAGCTGGTTCTTTGAAAAGATCACCAAATTGATAAACCTTTAGCAAGACTCATTTAAAAAAAGAGAGAGAGAGGACCTAAATAAGCAAAATTGCTAATGAACAGGAGAAATAACAACCAATGCCACAGAAATACAAACTATTGTGATACAATATTATGAAAACCTATATGCCAACAAATTGGACAACTTAGAAGAAATGGATAAATTCCCAGAAACATATAACCTATTAAATCTAAAGCAGGAAGAGATATAAATTTGAACATACCAATTACCAGTGATGAAATTGAATCAGTAATCAAAGAACTCCCCAAAAACAAAAGTCCAGGACCAGATGGCTTCACAGGCAAATTCTGCCAAATATTTAAAGAAGGGTTAATACCTATTCTTCTCAAGCTATTCCAAAATATACAAGAGGAAGAAAAACTTCCAAATTCATTCTATGAGACCAGTATCACTCTGATATCAAAACCAGATAAATACACCACAAAAAAAAGCTAACTACAGGCTACTATCTCTCATGAATATAGATGTGAAAATCCTCAACAAAATATTAGCAAACTGAATGCAGCAATACATTAAAAAAATAATACACCACAATCAAGTGGAATTTATTCCCAGGATACAAAGGTGGCTCAAAATTCATAACACAATCAGTGTGATAGAGCACATCAATAAGAGGAAAATAAAAACCATATGATCATTTAAGTAGACGCAGAAAAAAACGTTTGACAAAGTACAACATCCGTTCATAATAAAAAACTCTCTGCAAAGTAGGTCTGGGGGAACATATCTCAGTGTAATAAAGACCTTATATGAAAAGCCCATAGCCAACATCATACTCAATGGTGAAAAACTGAGAGCTTTTCCACTAAGGTCAGGAACAAGACAAGGATTTCCACTCACTTTTATTCAACCTAGTGCTGGAAGTCCTAGCCACAGCAATTAGACATATATAGAAATAAAAGTGATGAGGAAGAAGTAAAACTCTCAGTATTTGCAGATGACATGATAGTATATAGGAAACCCTAAAGATTCCACTAAAAAACTATTGGAACTGATAAACGAATTCAGTAAAGTTACAGGATACAAAATCAATGTACAGAAATCCATGGCATTTCTATACACTAATAATGAAGCAGCAGGAAGAAAAATTAAGAAGGTAACAGTGGCTTTGAAGGATACATTGGACCAGATGGATTTAACAGATATATTCAGAACATTCAATCCTAAAACAGCAGAATACACATTCTTTTCAAGTCTGCATGGAACATTCTCCAGAATAGATAACATATTAGGTCACTAATATGTGCATTTACAACTGCACCAAAAACAATAACATATCTAGGAATAAACTTAGCCAAAAAGGTGCAAGACTTGTACTCTGAAAACTATAAAACACTGATTAAAGAAATTCAAGACAACACAAAGAAATGGAATGTTGAACAAATATTGTTAAAATGTCTATAGTTATCAAGGCAATCTACAGATTTAATATAGTCTTTGTCAAAGTACCAACAACATTTTTCAAAGAACTAGAAGAAATTATCCTAAAATTTGTATGGAACTACAAACGACCTCAAATAGCCAAAGCAATCTTCAAAAAGAAAAACAAAACTGGAGGTATCACAATTCTAGATTTCAAGTTATATTACAAAGTGGTAGTAATTAAAACATATGATACAAGCATCAAATCAGACACATAGATCAACAGAATAGAACAGAAAACCCAGAAATACACCTACAATTATATGGTCAATGCATCTTCAACAAAGCAAGAAAGAATGTCCAATGCAAAAAAGACAGTCTCTTCAACAAATGGTATTGGAAAAACTGGACAGCTATATGCAAAAAAGAGAAACTGGACTACCTTCTTACATCACACACAAATATAAACTCAAAATGGATTAAGGACCTAAATGTGGGGCCTGAAACAATAAAAATCCTAGAAGAGAGCATAAGCGATAATCTGACAGTGGCCGTAACAACATCTTTCTAGATTTGTCTCCTGAGGCAAAGGAAACAGAACCAAAAATAAAGCAGTGAGACTACATAAAAATAAAAAGCTTCCGTACAGCAAAAGGAAACAACCAACAAAAATAAAAGACAACCTACTGAATGAAAGATTAAATGACATATCTAATGAGGGGTTAGTATCCAAAATATATAAAGAACTTATGAAACTCAACACTGAAAAAATATTCCAATTAAAAAATGGGCAGAAGACATGAACAGACGTTTCTCCAAAGAAGACATCAGATGGCCAAGAGACGTATGAAAAGATGCCTAATATCACCCATCATCAGGGAAATGCAAAATCACAATGAGATAGCACCTCACACCTGTCACAATGACTAAAATAAGAAACTCAAGAAAGAACAAGGGTTGGTGAGGATGTGGAGGAAGAGGGACCCTTGTTCATTGTGGGAATGCAAACTGGTGCAGCCACTGTGAAAGACGGTATATAGGTTCCTCAAAAACTTAAAAACTGAAGTATCCTACGATCCAGTAATTGCACTACTGGGTATTTACCCAAAGAATACAAAAAACACTAATTTGAAGGGATATGCACCTCCATGTTTATTGCAGCATTATTTACAATAGCCAAATTATAAAAATAGCACTAGTGTCCATCAGTAGATAAATAGATAAAGAATATGTGGTATATATACACAGAGGAATGTTATTTAGCCACAGAAAAGAATGAAATATTGCCACCTGCAACAACATGAATCAAGCTAGAGTATGATGCTAAGTGAAATAAGCCAGTCAGAGAAAGACAAATACCATATGATTTCACTCATGTGTAGAATTTAAAAACAAAACAAATGAGGAAAGGAAAGAGAGAGAGAGAGAGAGAGAGAGAGAGAGAGAAACTAAGACACAGATTCTTAACTATAGAGAGCAAACAGATGGTTACCAGAGGGGGGTGGGTGGGGGAATGGGTGAAAGAGGTGAAGGGGATTAAGAGTACACTTATCATGATGAGCACTGAGTAATGTATGGAACTGGTGAATCACTATATTGCACATTTTAAACTAATATAACACTGTAAGTTAACTACACTGGAATTAAAGTTAAAAAATGTTTTACAATTTAACATATCCTTTTGGTTTTTACTTCCAAGCACTGTTATGTTGGACCAGAGAAGATTTTAATCTAGGTTAATTTTCCTACTAATGAGGTAAACCTTTCTAAGTACTCTGATTGATGCCTGCTGTATTTTGATATTCTCTACTCTGGCTGGTGAGAATAGGCAGTATTCCCAATCCTGTGTGAGCTCTGGTAATTTTTCCATTGAATTCTTCAAGGTGGTTCTTTTGCGGCCTCGGGTTGTTTAATCACATGATATGCTGGTCAGTACTCAGACAATCACTTAAACACTTTGCAGATCTCCAGAGATATCTCTCTCTCTCTCTCTCTCTCTCTCTCTCTCTTTCTCTCTCAACATTTCTCTCCACCCTTCTTCCGCTCTATAAATTCTGCCTTTCTCAGCATCTCTACACTTCCATTTCCATCTCCCCAACCCCTCAAGACTGTGAGGCTAGGCCTGGGTTGGGTTCCTCCTCCTTGCTCTGCAGCCTAGAAATTTTTCTCTAGGAAATCAGATGGGGCAAGTGCAGCGTTTACTTGTTTCTCTGATGTCCAATGTCTTGAGAACCATTATTTCATGTATTTTGTCTAATTATTTTAGTCTTTTCAAATCCCAAGCAGAAATCTTTGGGCCAAATATCTTCTAGCTCTAATTAAAAAAAATATTATTTAAAGCTAAAATAATGGGCACGGGAGCACAAGTAGCTAGGCCGGAAAATTCTTTTATGTCTGGGTGCATTTTTTTTTAATTTTTTGTTTTACGTTTATATTCTGTTAACAAATGGGTTCTGTAAATTTATTTCAGCAAAATAATTCAAATTAAAAATGTATATAAATGCCATCTAGATGGTGGCAAATATTTTAAAATTTCTATCATTAATCAAAAAATTAATTTCCTCCTCCATTTTTTACCCTTTTGTCTTCATTTTTCTTGATCCCTGCTCCATCCGACAGTGTTAACAGTACCTCCCTTCCCTACATGCTTTTCCCCTTGGCCTTGTAACACTACACTTCACCTAAGACTTTCACTGTTACTTGAATAGTCCCTATCTATTTGCTTTTCCATTCCCCTCACCATTGTCCTGACAACAATTGTTCATAGGTTCAGTCTTCTGCCATCTCCTTCCTTTCCATGTGCCCTCCAATGGAATTTCCCTTTTCTGTGATAAGAACTTACAAATCTAAATTTGTGATCCAAATTCTCTTCCAGGTTTCAGTCATGCAGAACCACATTCCTGTTAAACACTTACATACTTAGGTTCCCTTGTGTCTCAGTTCTCAACTTGACCTCTTTATCTTTCATTGTCCCCCACCTTGCTCATCTCTATCGACATGATCTTTCTCCTAGCAACCCAAGCTTTCAATCTTGTAGTAATCCATGTTTCATGTAAACATCCTTTATACCTTAAGCCAGGCAGTCACTTAACTTTACCTTTGTTTTCTGTAAAACCTTTCGCTAATCTTTCCCTTTCCACTGTCTCCACTCTGATCTAAACCCAATACCTCATCAAGCATGATGATAAAGCCAAGATTAATACTTGGATCTTCTGTAGAGCCCCAATTCAGAGTTGCTTGATAAATGCTTCTGGGTTGTTTTTGGCTGTATCTATCCAATAAGCAAATTGGTAGTTCTTTGTAACAGTGGATCATTTCACTACATAATCTTATTATGACTTCTAGAACTACAAGCCTAATATTTCACTCCTCTTCCCATGTACAAAGCCTAAGGGTATCATTTTTCAGATTTTCCACCTTCAGAACAAAGTGAATATAATGCAGAAAGCTAACAGGTCTGCAACTCCCTCCTAGGAAACATACTCAATTTCATAATTCTTATGCTAGACTTATAGTTTTGACTTATCCCCTTAAACTTTATAAAAGCCAATACATTTATCAGTTATTCTCCATGTCAATAGTCACTAAAGGAAGATGCTTTTGAAAAGTAAAGTGAAGGCAAGTAAAGTAAAATTTCCTTTAAACAATCCGTTGGACTTAGAATATAAATATGTCCAATTCCTGACTTTTTAGTCAAGCCACCCCAGGACATTACATTGAAATTTGGACTTCCATGTGATTTGGGTCAAGCATAAACCTTCAGCCACTTGTTTGCGTACCAGGAGATGATGAACTACCAGAAAGGAAAACTGTAATCTAGACCATTTGAAGGAGGCATAAGTACTTGAGCCATTTTAAAAAAGAGGGAAGCAAATGCTAAGAAATAAAACTACATACTATAAATGAAATTGAGGTGTTTTTAAAGACACTGCTAGGCAACTAAACTAAAAATAGAAGGATTCTTTGCCAGGGTTTCTTAACCTTGGTACCATTGACATTGTGGGCTGGGTAATTCTTTGCTGTGAGGGGCTGTCTTGTGCATTGTAGCACGTGTAACAACATTCCTAGATTTTATCCATTGATTCCAGCAGCATCCGCTCAGTTGTGACAACCAAAAATATCTCTATACACTGCCAAATATCCCCTAGGGGGCAAAACTGCCCCCACCTGAGACCCACTGCTATATATTAGTGAGCAACATCTTTTGATATCATCACTTTTAAAGCCTCCTTTTTCAAGGCAGCTAAATAAGGCAACACATGAATGAAGTGAAAGCTTTAGGACAGTGAAAACCAATGGCTATAAAAGAGTATTACACATCTTTGGTATTCATATTTTCTTTTGTATCCACTAATTTTAGTGATTACCATTATGGTTTCTTTCTTTCTTTCTTTTCTTTCTTTCTTTCTTTCTTTCTTTCTTTCTTTCTTTCTTTCTTTCTTTCTTTCTTTCTTTCTTTCTTTCTTTCTTTCTTTCTTTCTTTCTTTCTTTCTTTCTTCATTTCTGCCTTTTTCCCTCCCCTCTTCTCCTTTCCCATCTCTTCTCTTTTCTTTTCTTCTTATCCCCAAATTCAAGAGAATGAAGGTTTGCATTAGAGAATACAAGACCTCTTTTAAAAATTTTTCAGGGGCACCTTTTGGGATGAGCACTGGGTGTTGTATGGAAACCAATTTGACAGTAAATTTCATATATTAAAAAATAAATTAAAAAAAATTTTTTCAGGGGCACCTGGGTGGCTCAGTAAGTTAGGCATCTGACTTTGGCCCAGGTCATGCTCTCACAGTTTGTGAGTTCAAGCCCTGCATCCAGCTCTGTGCTGACAGCTCAGAGCCTGGAGCCTGCTTCAGATTCTGTGTCTCCCTCTCTCTCTCTCTGCCCCTTCCCCACTCACATTCTCTCTCTCTCTTTCTCTCTCTCTCTCTCTCAAAAATAAATAAACACTTAAAAAAGCAAAAGGAAAATTTTTCAGGTAAAATAGTACTGTAAGTTACACATTGAAAATCTAAAAAGAAGGAAAGAATATTACAGTCTTTAAATGAATAAGCAGGAATTGAAATCAACATCTATACAATTGCAAAGAGATAAAGTTCTCAATTGTAAGAAGAAAGAAAAAAAGTCTGTTTTCCTACTTATTTAAAAGTTTGGGCAGGCAAAAAAAGAAACATTAAAGTTGCCATAATGTGTTTGCTGGTGACTACAGCATCTTTTCACATCTCTCATAAAGTCTCATATCTCTCAAAAATTAGTATGGTCCTATCTCACCACACCAATTAGGAACCGCCATCAGTTTAACAGAGAGGCAAAAATAATATTGACTTAAACAAAATAGAATTATATTTCTTTTTCACTTAAAATAAGTGAAAGCTACTAAGGTAGGCTCCATGGTCCTCAAGGACTCAGATTTCTTATTTCCACTCAACTCTTCTTAGCGTATGGCTAAATAGGGCCTCCGCAGGGAAAAAATCACAGAGCCCTAAGGTCCTCCAACAGATAGATGACCCTGCATCCCTCACAGTGATAGACAGCCCTTCTTATCATCACCCACATGACACTTACTGGCATACCTGGCCTTTAAACTCGGGTGTTTGAGATAAGCCTTATTAATATGGAACAACCTTACTTTACCTGACTGAAAAATTAATTCTGTCAATTTTAAATGACATCTCATTTTGAATTCGAAACACATTGAAAAAGAGGAAGGAAGGAAGGAAGGAAGGAAGGAAGGAAGGAAGGAAGGAAGGAAGGAAGGAAGGAAGGAGTGAAAGACAGTGGGAGGAAGGGAGAGAAGGAGGAAGAGAAGGAGACAAATGTTATTCTTCAAGTACTCTCTTCTTCCTATGGACTGTGAAAATAACTCTCAGAGGAAAAAATATTGGGGCAGAGAAAATATGACAAATGATCCACTATGAAACTGGTCAGTCCAGATTTAATACAACTCCAATGGCCCATTTCAACCTCTGCCTGACAAGAATGCAAGCCATATCAGTTAAGAAAAACTAACTGATCTTTTTCACTTCTCATGTCTGAACATTATGCATAAAATACACAGTTCTCCCAGTTAGTTACAATTATACACATAAATGCCTATTAAACTAAACATATCTTAACTACAGATGCAACTAATGTTTCATTCAAGTGATCAACAAAAAAGCGAATGATCCTAGAGCCTTCACCATGTGCCATTACATTTTATACTGTTCATTCAATTCTTTAAGTATGTGGAGTATTATTATCAAACCCATTTCCCAGAAGATAAAACTGATACTCAGAGATTAATCATTGACCCAAGCCAATGCTGGATCTGGAACTAGCTAACTCCAAACCCCATGTCGTAGCCAATACGGTCCCAATTTGTAAATAATACATAATTTGAGTAAAAATAAAATGATGTAGGATGTAGTGAACTATGAAAGATATTATGTGCCTCTCTTCTAAAAGGAAAGACTGTGTTCCCTATCATTTTCACAATATTCTTCCTATGTTTTAATGCAATGCATCTCGTGAGAGATACAATGATATTGCTATATAACAGAAGTGCCAAATATTCACTCTACCTAAAAGGAAGATTTTCATTTTCAATAATGAGAAACATTACTTCTATATTCATAAATAAATTATTTTGAAAATATGTGGTGATTTCTCCCTGAAAGGTAAAAAGTTATCTTAGCATAGATTTTGCTTCCATAAAAGGGAAATTCCATTTATGTCTGGCAAGAGGAAATATTTTAAATTATTATATCTTTCTTAGACTGTCTGGGACTTTATATCCATTTATGCAATTAACTCCCAAGTTCAAATAATGAGTCCTGAAATGTTCAAATTATCATCAAAATGCATAAGAAAACTTGCAAATTTTTCAAATTTCTATATCACTATTTCTTGCTCAAATCTTAAAGTTTCATAGCAATGAGACCACCAAAGTACTCCACTACTGAACATTAAGCACGTACATGAGATTTATAAGATGTTTACATGTGAATCAGCACCAACCACACATGCTCACACATTCCTTCAGCATGGACATTGTTCATGGACATTGTTTATTAGCAGAAGTGGAAATGAACATATTAATCTTTGTAATTTCTAGATCTAATTACAAAAAGGTACATAAATTTACAAAAGTACATAAAACAAATGCAGTTTATTAAAGTGTTCACATCAATAATATGTATTATATAGAATATGTTGCTATATATAACATTAAAATATTTATCATGAAGAGAACACTCATATAACCACCACTCAGTCCAATAAACACATCATTGCCATCATCCTTGAAAGCCCTCTATGTGTCCCTTCTGGTGACAATACCTTCTGTCTTTCTAGTTGTAAGCATGCCTGATTTTTGTGACAATAATTTCTTTGGTGCATAGGCACACCTAGAAAAGACATAGTTTAGTTTTGCCCACTTGAGAAATTTATATAAATGAAACTGTATTGTTATTTTAATCTTTCATTTACTATTACATTCTTGAGATTCTTCTATTTTCTTCATTTTCATTGCTTCATAATATCTGTTGCATGAAGAGACCACTAGTGATTTATCAATTCTGTTGATGAATATTACCAGCTAGGGGCTACTAAGAACATTCTTGCCATGTATTCTGTTATACACATATATGTGTTTCTCTTGAATACATATCTAGAAATAAAATCATTGGCTTATAAAGTCTGCATGTCTTCAAATTAACTAGATGCTGATTCATTTTCCAGAGTAATTGTACCAGTTTACAAAACCACATCAATGCCTAAGAGTTCCTGAAGCTGCAAAAGTCTGCCAGTTCGTTAAAACCTGTTAATGTCAGGCTTTTTACTTTTTGTCAGTATATTTGGTGTGTAACAGAATCTGATTTGATCTTAACTTGCACTTCCCTGACTAATGATGACATCTATTATCATTTCATATGTTTCCTCACTGCTATTCAAATCTTTTGTCCATTTTTCTAATCAGTGGTATATCTTCTAAAAAATCTACTGGGTATTTACCCAAAGAAAATGAAAAATCTAATTCAAAAAAATATATGCACCCCTATGTTTACTGAAACATTATTTACAATAGCCAAGATATGAAGGCAATACAATTGGCTATCGAACGATAAATGGATAAAGAAGATGTCACACACACACACACACACACACACACACACACACACGAATATTAGCCATAAAAAGAATAAAATCTTGACATTTGCAACAACATAGATGGACCTAGAGTGTATAAGGGGCTAAGTGATATAAGTCAATCAGAGAGTGACAAATATCATATGATTTCACTTATATGTGGAACTTCAACAAAGTAAACAAAGAAAAAAGAAATTAAAAAAAACACCCTTTAAATATAGCAAACAAACTGGTGGTTGTAGGAGTGGGGGTTGTGGGTGGGAGGATGGGTGAAGTAGATAAAAGAGATTAAGAGTACACTTATTTTGGGTGCCTGGGTGGCTCAGTCAGTTAAACACCTGCTTCTTGATTTCGGCTCAGGTAATGATCTCACAAATCATGAGTCCAAGTCTGCATTGGGCTCTGCACTGACAGTGTGGAGGCTGCTTGAGATTCTTTCTCTCTCCCTCTCTCTCTGCCCCTCCCCTGCTCTCTCTCACCCTCTCTCTCTCTCTCTCAAAATAAATAAATAAACATTTAAAAAAACATTTAAAAAGAGTGCACTTACCTTGATGAGCACTGAGAAATGTATAGAATTGTTGAATTATTATATGGTACACTTGAAACTAATATAACACTGTAGGTTAATTATATTTTTAAAAAAATTTATGTTTATTTACTTTTGAGAGCAAAAGAGACAGAGCACACATGGGGGAGGGGCAAAGAGAGAGGGATACACAGAATCCCAAGCAGGCTCCAGGCTCTGAGCTGTCAGCTCAGAGCCCAATGCAGGGCTTGAACCCACAGACCACAAGACTATGACCCGAGCTGAAGTCAGACGCTTAACCAACTGGGCCACCCAGGCGCCCCTTTTAATAAAATATCTATTGAAAATATTTTTAAAATCTATTTTTATATATCCTGGATACTAATCTTTTGTCAAATATAACTTTTCTGTTCTTACATTTCCTGTATGACTTTAATTGAAGTATAATTGACATATATTATATTAGTCTCCTGTGTACAACATGATTTGACCTCTGTATGCATTGTGAAATGGTCATCACAATACATCTAATTACCATCATTCACCATACAGAGTTACAAAAAAATTTTTCTTGTGATGCAAACTTTTAATATTTACTTTCTGAGCAACTTTCAAATTTGCAAATACAGTATTATTGACGATAACCACCATGCTTTACATTACATCCCCATGACTTACTCATTTTATAACTGGAAGTTTAAACTCCTTGATCCCTTTCACCCATTTTGCCCATACCCACTTCCCTCCCTCCGGTAACCACCAAGCTACTCTATGTACAATTTGAGTTTAATTTTGTTTTGTTTTCTTTGTTCATTTGTTTTTTTAGATTCCATATATAAGTGAAATCATATGATAGTTGTCTTTCTTTGTGTGATTTGTATCACTTAACATATATCCTCAAGGTCTATCTATATTGCAAATGGCAAGATTTCATTCTTTTTTTAGGGCTTAGTAGTATTTCATTGTATACTTTCACCACATTTTTTTTTTTTTACCCATACATCTGTTGATGGATGCTTATGTTGTTTCCATAGCTTGGCAATTGTAAATAATGCTGCAAATAAACAGAAGGGTACATATACTTTTTAAATTAGTGTTTTCATTTCCTTTGAAAAATACCCAGAAGTGGAATTGCTGAATTATATTGTAGTTCTATTTTTAGTCTTTTGAGGAGCCTCCAAACTGTCTTCCAGAGTAGCTGTACCAATTTACATTCCTGCCAACAATGCGCAAGGATTCCCTTTTCTCTACAACCTCACTGACACTTGTTATTTCTTACCCTTTTGATAACAGCCATTCTGACAAGTGTGAGATGATATCTCATTATGGTTCTGATTTGCATTTCTTGATAATTAGTGATGTTAAGAAACTTTTCATGTGTCTGTTGGCTATCTGTATGTCTTCTTTGGAAAAATGTCTATTTAGATCATTTGCCCATTTTTAATTCAGATTCTGCTATTGTCGTTATTGAGTTTTATAAGTTTTTTATAAATTTTGGATATTAATCCCTTATCAGATATATGACTTACAAAAATCTTCTCCTATTCAGTAGACTGCCTTTTAATTTTGTTGATGGTTTCCTTCGCTGTGCAGAAGTCTTTTAGTTTGATATAGTCCCACTTGTTTATTGTTGTGTTTGCTGCCATTGCTTTTGGAGTCAGATCCAAAAAAGTATTGCCAAGAATGATGTCAAAGAGTTTACCACCTATGTTTCTTCTATGAGTTGTATGGTTTCTGGTCTTGTATTCATGTCATTAATCCATTTTGAGTTAATTTTTATATATGGTGTAAGACAGTGGTCCAGTTTCATTATTCTTCATGTGGCTTCCCAGTGTTCTCAACACCATTTATTGAAGAGACTATCCTTTCCACATTGTATATTTTTGCCTTCTTTGTCATAAATTAATTGGCCACACATATATGGGATTATTTCTGGGCTCTCTATTCTGTTCTCGTGATCTATATGTTTGTTTTTATGCCAATAGCATAGTGTTTTGATTACTATGGCTTTGTAACATAGTTTGAAATTAGGGAGTGTGATGCCTTCACCTTTGTTCTTCTTTCTCAAGACTGGTTTGGGTATTTGGGATTTTTTTTGTGGTTCCATACAAGTCTTAGGATTGATTGTTCCATTTCTGTGAAAAACGCCATTGTGGTTCCATACAAGTCTTAGGATTGATTGTTCCATTTCTGTGAAAAACGCCATTGATATTTTAATAGGGATTGCACTGAATCTGTAGATTTCTTTGGGTAATATGGACATTTCAATAAATTCAACTCTTCTATTCCATGAGTATGGAATATCTTTCCATTTATTTATGTCTTCATCAATATCTTTCATCAGTGTGTTGTAGTTCTCAGTGGACAGGTCTTCCATCTCCTTGGTTAAGTTCATTCCTAGGTTATTTTATTCTTTTTGATGCAATTGTAAATGGAATTGTTTTCCTAATTTCTCTTTTTGTTACTTGTTAGTGTATAAAATTGCAACCTATTTTTCCACATTGATTTTGTAGCATGCAACTTTACTGCGTTCATTTATTAGTTCTAACAGTTTTTTTGGTGGAGGCTTTAGGGCTTTCCATATATAAAATTCGTCCACAAATAATATTCATTTTACTTCTAGGGTAGAAAGTTTTCAGCCATTATTTCTTCAAGTAAGTTTTCTGCCCCTTTCTCTTCTCCTTCTGGGACCCCTACAGTGTGAATCTTATTCCATTTGAAATTGTCCCATAGATCCCTTAAGCTATCTTCACTTTTAAAATTCTTTTTTCTTTTTGCTGCTCTGTTTGGGTAAGTTCCACTACCCTGTCTTCCAGATTACTGATTCATCTAGTCTGCTTCAGCTAGTCTGCTGTTGAACCTCTCTAGTGAATTTTTAAGTTCGGTTATTATGAACTTCAGTTCTGTGACTTCTGTTTGGTACTTTCTTATATTTTCAATTTCTTTGTGGAAGTCTTTTCAATTCTCATCCATTCTTCCCCCAAGTTTGGTTAACATTTTTATAACATTACTTTATTAGGTATTTATTACTCTTCTCTGTTTCATTAAGGTCTTTTCCTGGGGTTTTACCTTGTTCTTTCATTGGAACATATTCCTCTGTTTCTTTATTTTGCTTGATTCTATTTGTTTCTATGTGTTACATGAAACAGTTACCCCCCCCCACGTCTCCAAGGGGTGGTCTTATCCTTTAACTTTGCCCTAATTGTTGACTGTCTCTCAAACTTTCTGACTGTTTCAGGCCTGTGGGGCCCAGAACAGCAACCCCCTCTGGCCACCAGAACCCACTACTCACTGAACATCCCTGTGGGCTACATGAACCTGCTAGTCTGGGGGCCTGTAGGGATGCAGGGTGCTTGCCCACTGCATCTGCAGGGCTACAGCAGCACCAAGGAGGGTAGCCATTGCTCCCCACCTCAGGCAGGCCAAGGTGGTGGTGTGAAGGGGCAGGGCTGCTCCAACAATGCAGGGGCATAGGGTGCTCACCTACCACCTCTGGTGGGGCCCAGCAGTAGCTCAGCAGGCAGGTGCTAGAAGGATAGAGTGAGAGTGCTAAAATGGCATCCAACAGCGCCTCTGTCCCTGCAGCAGGTCCCAAAAGACTTCTGCCCCTCAAAAGACACCTTAAGATTAGCAAATGCATCTCCTTCACGTAAGGTCTAGGATCTTTTCAAACTGCTGCCTTTGAAGTGGTCCCAAAGTAAGATTGCGAGCAAGTCATTTAAGAGCAGAACCTCCAATCTCTATAGCCCTCTGTTTCTCCTGGATGTAAGCCCCACTGGTTATCAAAGCCAGAAGTTATTGTGGCCCATCTCTCTAGTGCAGGTCCTTCATGTGAGGCACAAGCCCCTTGCTCCTCAGGGAGGAGTTCCATATTTATGGGACCTTTCTCAATACTGTGTCCCTGGACCAGTTTGGGGTTTGGGGTGAGACTACATATCTGCCTTTCCTACACACTTTGATGTGGCCTTTGATCCTTTGCTATGAAATAGCTGTTCAGCTAGTTTTCAGTTTCTTTTAAAACAGAATTGTCCCATATATAACTGTGTATTTGGTGTGTCTGTGGGAAGCGACTGCAAGAATTTCCTATGCCACCGTCTTGAACCACCTCTCATTTATTATGATGTCAACAAGATAAAAACCTTCTGCACAGCGAAGGAAACAATCAGCAAAACTAAAAGACAACCTCAGAATGGGAGAAAACATTTGCAAAATGACATAACTGATAAAGGGTTTGTATCCAAAATATATAAAGAACTTACCAAACTCAACACCCAAAAAACAAATAATCCAGTGAAGAAATGGGCAGAAGACATGAATAGATATTTTTCCAAAGATCTACAGATGGCCAACAGACACATGAAAAAATGCTCAACATCTCTCATCATCAGGGAAATACAAATCAAAACTACAATAAGATACCACCTCACACCTGTCAAAATGGCTAAAATTAACAACTCAGGAAACAACATATGTTGGTGAGGATGCAGAGAAAGGAGAACCCTCTTACACTGTTGGTGGGAATGCAAACTGGTGCAGCCACTCTGGAAAACAGTTCAGAGATTCCTCAAAAAGCTCAAAAACGAACTACCCTATGACCCACCAACTGCACTACTAGGCATTTACCCAAAGGATACAAAGCTACTGATTTGAAGGGGCACATGCACCTGATGTTTATAGCAGCATTATCAACAATAGCCAAATTATAAATTACAAAATTTTAAAAATAAAATAAAATAAATTAATTAAAAAAACAATAGCCAAATTATGGAAAGAGCTCAAATGTCCATCAACTGATAAATGGGTAAAGAAGTTGTGGTGTACACATACACACACACACACACACACACACACACACACACACACACACAAATGGAATACTACTCAGCCATCAAAAAAAGAGTGAAAGCTTGCCATTTGCAATGATGTGGATAGAGGTACAATGTAATATGCTTCACAAATAAGTCAGGGATAAAAAAAAGTCAGAAAGACAAATACCATATGTTTCCACTCATATGTGGAATTTAAGAAACAAAACAGATGAACATAAGGGGAAAAGAGAGAGGCAAGCCATAACTATAGAGAACAAGATGAGGGTTGCTGGAGGGAAGGTGGGCGGGGTATGGACTAAGTAGGCGATAGGTATTAAGGAGGGCACTTGTGATAAGCACAGGGTGTCATATGGAACTGATGAATCATTAAATTCTACTCCTGAAATTAATATTACACTATATGTTAACTAAGTGGAATTTAAATAAAAACTTGAAACAAAAAAAAAGAGAAACGTTTCTTAAACCCAAGGTAATATGATAATAATATTAGAAAACCTTTATGTTTTGTAGTTTTGTTTTTAGTTAGCTCTTTAATCCACTCAGAGTTGACTTTTGCGATGATACAAGGTAGAAATCTAATTGCATGCTTTCCCATATGAAAACCCAAATCATCTCACCACTATTAAAAAGTCGTTCTTTTCCTGTTCCCTAAAATGCCAAGTGTGTCATCTGTCATATCTATATATTTGTGGGTCTGTTTCTGATTCTCCATTCCATGGCATTGGCCTAGTCATCTGTCCCTACATCAATTTCGCACTGTTTTAATAACTGTTGCTTTATAATAAGTCTTGATGCGTAGAGGAATAAGTCCTTCCATTCTCTTGTTCTTATGTAAGAGTATCCTTTACTTTTCATGAGTTTTTTGCATTTTCATGTAAACATCAGAATCAGCTTTGAAGATCCACGCAAATGCATTCATTTGGGTTTGCACTGAATTTATAAAATAATGTGTAGACAAGTGAAATCTTCACAAACCATAAGCAAGACTAGATATTGTATCTTCTAGCTGCCCAACCACCAAGCTAATGCCACATTTCTTTAAATTTTGGTAGCATTCTATTTCAATGTGCCAATTACTAGTAAATAAATAAACCTTGAAATTCTAGTGACAACTTACTAGAAGTTTATTTCTTGATCATGTGATGTCCAGTTAGTAAAAAGAGTTCAGAACAGTTTTATTTCATGAACTCCTCAGAGACCTAGGCTCACCAAAGCTTAATCATCTTCAGTATGTTGTTACAAGTTTTCCCTTGGCATTCACATTCAGGGGCACACAGGTGAAAAGTTGAAAGATCATGCAGGAGGTGTTAACGGGCCAGGCCTAGAAGTAGCATATGTCATTTCTGTCCACACTGCATTGGCCAGAACTCAGTCATGTGGCCATGACAAGGGAGAATGGAAAATGTGTCCAGGTGAGGAAGGGCAAATAGGTATCTGCCACATTTTTCAGCCATCATACATGCATTTTGTTTCTTTCCTTGACTTACTGCATAAGCCAGAACCCCCCCATACAATGCTGTTTAGAAGCTGTAATGACATTGTTGTAGCTTGTCAGTGTTTCACTATTAAGTATGTTTACTGCAGGCTTTTGTACATACTCTTTATCACACTAAGAAAATTATCTTTTATGATATATTAGCCATTTATAAATATTAAATTATATTAACTACCTTTTCTATATCTATTTTGATAATCATATGTTTTTTTCTTTTAATCTATTAATGTTGTAAATTGTATTGGCTGATGTTAAAATGCTAAATTAACCCTGCACTCCTTGAAGGAACTGGTCGTGATATATATATACATATATATGTGTGTGTGTGTATATATATATATATATATATACACACACATATATACGTGTGTGTGTATATATATATATATATATATACATATATATATATATACACACACACATACACACACACACACTTTGCATATATTACTAAACTTGGTATACTAATACTTTAAGATTTATGCATATGAGTTCATTTCTTTTCTCACATCATTTTTTTAATTTCTAGAAGAGTGTGTGGAAGATTGCAATAATTTTTTCCTTAAATGTTGGTAGAACTTGGGGCGCCTGGGTGGCTCAGTCAGTTAAGCGTCTGACTTTGGTTCTGGTCATGATCTCACGGTTTGTGGGTTTGAGCCTCGCATCGGGCTCTGTGCTGACAGCTCGGAGACTGGAGTCTGCTTTGGATTCTTTGTCTCCCTCTCTCTCTGCCCCTCCCCTGCTCATGCTCTGTATCTCTCTCTGTCTCTCAAAAAGCAACAACAACAACAGCAACAACAAATGTTGGTAGAACTCATTAATGAAGCCATGTGAACTTTTTTTATGAGAAGCTTTTTAAATACTGATTCAAATTCTTAATGACTATAGATCTATTCAGCTTCAAGTTATATTTTTAAGAAATTTGTTTTATCTAACTTTTCAAATTTATTGACATAAGGTTGCTCATCTGTAGTGAGCATTTCTTATTCCTGATATTGGATATTTGTGTCTTCTTACTTTTTTCTTGATCAACTTACCAAAGTTTTATCAATTTTATTAGCCATTTTGAAATACCAATTTTCAGCTTTATTAATCCTCTCTATTACTTGTTTACTTTCCATTTAATTTATTTCTGGTCTTTATTATTTCTTTCTTCTTCATTGTTTGGTTTATTTTGTTGTTGATTTTCTAAGTTCTGGAGATGGATGCTTAGCTCAGTCCTTCTCTTCTAGTATATGAATTAAGCCTCAATATTCTCTAGGAACTGCTTTAGCTATGCCCTATAAGTTTCTATGTGTAGTATTCTAATCACTGGTCAGTTCATAATAATTTCTAATTTCCATTACCATTTATCTTTGGCCCAGAAGATATTTAGAGAATCTCTTATTTTCTAACATAAAAGGGATTTCTAGATATCTTTTAGCTATTGCTTTCTAACATAATTACATTATGGTAAGAGAAACAATCTATAGGATTTTAATCCCTTTGAAAGGTTTGAGCCTTTATGGCCTAGTATATGTTTTATGTGTAATTAAGAAGGTGTACTGCCCAGATGTAGGTACGATGTTTTACATATATCCATTAGGTCAAGTCCTTTAACTGTGCTGGCCACATCCTCTACATCCTCAATGAGGTCCTCAAAACAACTTTTCTGGGATTTGCAAATTCCCTCAGAGAAATTTCACTCCTCTGCTTATCTGTCTGGGTCCCTGTGTTTCCTTCAATTTTAACCTGGTAATTCCTAATAATTAGGAATTACATCTTTGATGTAATGTTTTAAATATGTCTTTATTATCTCACCCAACATTTTGAGTTGCTTTCGGTGAAAGGGTTGATCTGAATAACCTAGCCTGCTACTACCAGAACCTGGAAATTCTAATTCCTGCCAATGTTAGCTGAGCACTGATTTTTCTCTTTTCGAATTTCTCTTTCATATGAAGTAATGTAATTCTTCTGAGTTCATTTCTTTTTATTGATTTTATACAATTTCAGTAATTTATTCAAATTTTAAATGACCTAACTATTTCTGTTTAAAATATGTGGAATTCTTCAGAGCTGCAAGTTTTCAAAAGCCAAACTATTTGAACTCCTTCATCTTGCATTTGCTTAACAAGATTATAAAAATGTAATGGATATTACAAGGAGCTCATGAGGACAGAAACTTCTCACTGAATAATGCACTGCTGTTTTCACAGTGCGCTGTGTTTTCTGTTGGCTGATAGCCTCATATACTAATGTTTAACAATGTGGGACTGTGGACCATACAATGGAAAGAAAATAAGGTTTTGAATTAAGTAAGCCCTTAGGTCCAAATCCCAGCTCTGTCACATACAATAGCTTCCTTGTAACAAATCTCTTCACCTCTCTGGGCCTATTTATTCATCTGTAAAATGGGTCTAAAGCCACCTACTCACAGGTCGGGGTCACAAGCATTCAAGTGCCTAGCACAATGCCCAGCCCAGAAAAAAACACCCAGGAAGAGTCTTTCCTTCAATGTGGAGGCACCAAACCCTTACAGAACTAGAAAGCAAAGGAAAAATGTTAAATATAAGCTCTATAGTATTACATGAGGGAGGGATTTAAAAGTGCAAATAGCACATTTGCAAATAGCAAAGATACAATGTACATGTACGATAATGTTATGCAAGGAAAAGTACGATTGAAAGAACAATTAATAAAGAAAAATATCAGTTAAATGCTTTGTTTCATTTTTCTCTGTTTCTGAAATTCTTAAAAGAATGAAATCCCTTTCAGAATTCATAATGCTGGGTTTGGGTCGTTTTTGCATTTTATATGTGTGCAGCTGTTCCTCCACTATAAGTATGCACATCTGCTCATTAGCAATACAATATAATTCCCACTGTCTAATTATTTGCAGATGATAGATTCCTTGTGCATGGTCTAAAAAAAGAAGAGTCCTTCAAAACTGGTGACTTATTTAAAAAAAAAACTAACTTAAAAGGGTCAGCACAACCAAGTTCAGATATTAATTTGGCAAGTTCAAATGTATGAACACCAGCATGTAATTGCCAACTTGATGAGAAACAGAAGGAAATAAGATTTTCTTCTCTCTGCAATCAATGTTTCCCACTACACAGCATGAGGGGGCTTCTTCTCTACCATACACCTGGAAGGAGGCTATGAAGCAAACCTGCTGAAGATGGAATGGACCAACCCCACCCACAATTCTCGGGCTTCTTGGGAATAACCCACCTAAAGTAATGTTTCATGGTGAGTGTGTTGGGACATGGAGTGGGGAGGGAGGGCAAGGTCACTGAATGGAAAAGAGTCTTTGGTGGGGGGTGGGGGTCGCTAGTTCTAACCATGGGCTGAAGAGTCCCATTAATCCCCTACTCATGACTCTGAGGGCTAAGCAGCAGGCCCAGGGTGTGTAGTCCTGGGGCCCCATGAAGCCTAATACCATAGATAGTATGGCCAACTGGGGAGAATTAGACAAAGCTTTCTGAGGACAAGTGGGGACTCACTGCAGGAAGGGGAGAGTGGGTGTGGGAGGGAAAGGGGTATTGAGAAGTTGATTGAGCATAAAAGGTATGAACCAAGCACAGGAAATGATCAAAGATATTCAGAAAATAAGCTGAGGGAAAAATGATAGAGAAAAACTGGAGGAATACTGGGGTTCAGGAAAGAGCAAGGCAAACAAAAACTGGTGAAATGGCTCTTATGTAGGCAGGGTGAGTAGGTGGCTATTAACTATGACATGCTTACTCTGCTCAGCCCTGGCCTCCACACAACAGACTACATTTCCTCATACATCCCAACACACATTTATGGGGTAAGAACTGTTCTATAGATGGCAAAATGGAGGTTTTCATCCATTTGTTCAATGACAAAATATTTCAGGTGAAGCTTACTTTCTAGAGGAGGAGATTGTTTGTAAACAAGTGAACAGTTAGATCACCACACCTTGTGACAAATGTTAGGGAGGCGAGCAAAACCTGGGAGTGAGGGCTTGGGGTACTACTTCAGTTAGAGTGGGTCAGGGAAGACCTCTCTGAGGATATGACACTTCAAGCTGAAGAAAAGGAAGGAGCCAGTCATGCCTAGAGCTGTGGGCAGACTGTGAGCAGTAGGTACAGGTCTCGGGGCAATAAAGCACTTGAGTCTTCCAGGAATGGAGTGAAGGAGGGCACAGCACCAGACGTGCAGTGGAATAGGATGTGGGGGTGACGCAGGGAGCTACATGGAAGTGCAGGTGCTGAGGTTGCACAAGTGAGTGCCAATCAGTTAATCCCAGGTCAGGCTGACCATTGTAAAGAGACTGTATATTATCCTACCCCAAAATGGACAACCAGCGCAGTGCTTTAAGCAGAAGAGGGACATACCCTGTAATGTGTATTTAACAGGTTATTAAGGAGACTGGATTGGGAAAGGGCAAGACAGGCCAGTCAGGAGTCTAGTGTAGCAGCCAGATGAGAGATAATGATAGCTCGGACCCAGGAGTTCAAGTAAAGACAGAGAGAAATGAGACTTGGTGATGTGCTGTAACTTCCCCAGGTCATGCAGCTAGTTCACAGCAGACCTGGTTAAAGCCATATCTTCTCTAACCCCAGGGTCCATACTCTTAACAGATTTAATTAAAGATGCTTTAATTAAGGAAACATTTTAATTAAGATCTTCAGAAGAGTGACTGGGAGTTCATCACCAGCTTCTAGTTGAAGGCTATTTTAGTAAAGATATAAGTTCAGCTGTTGTAGAAAAGGTTGGGGGGGAGGGTGGGGAAAGCCTAACTGAACCAAAATAACAATCGGTTAAAGAAGATAGTTCTTACACACAGTTCAGCCTGGAATAGTGACTCTGGAGCCTTCTAGTTTGTAGTGCCTCCATTACAAGGGTGAGACCCCCATCCACATGCTCCAGGCTGGTTCACCACTACCTTTAGAGGCAACTTGTAGGAAGGAAGGAAGAGCAAGAGAATACTCCTTGCTCTAAGTACATACAACCCAGAAGTTGCAACCATCATGTGTGCTCATTCCCTGATAGTCAGAATTCTGACACGTGGCCATACTTAGCCATAAGGAGTCTGAGAAATTTAGTTTCAATTGGTGCTACCAATCTAGTTAAAATTACAATCCTACAGAAGTGGGGAAACTGATACTGGGGTCAATGAGCAGTCTCAGCCAGCAGGCATCTGCAGAAGGGTCACTGCTCCCTCAGGAGCACATTGGAGGAGCTTCCACCTATAGCCACAGTCCTCTGAGAAGGCTTAGAGCTACTACAAGAAGTCCGTAAATCCAACCATGCAGCAGGCATTGCCTGGAGTCTGTAGAATGCATTATGTGTGTGGGCATTTCTATTTTCCAGAGGTATGTGATATTGTGGTGGTTAATAAAATAAGCATTCAATTTAAAGTGTAGTTAACTTCATAGTGGCATCTTAACATATTTGCTTTAAAAAGGTTACTAAGAACACAACTAGATCACATGGGGAGAGGGGATCCATAAAATCATTTGTCCTTGGAAGAATTTCCCCTAGTCTGGAAGTCTGGACCCCTCTGGTAAAGGGGAAAGAAAACAGCCTTGAGCTTTAGACAGAGCCGAGTCCAAATACTGCCATCAATACCAAACAAGATTGTTGTTTGGAACCTTATTTCTTCTCTTCAGTTAATGGGGTTTCAATGAACCCCACTTCCTAAGGCTGTGGTAAGGATTAAATGAAATTATAAATATAAAACATCTATCACTAAGACTGGCCCATAAAAGGTGCTTAGAAAATGTTGCTATCCCTTCTCCCAGGATTGAGGAGAATAAAACAGGTTGGGACCGAGAAGTCAGACTTGGGGGATCAAGTGAGACGAAGTTGAAATCTCTACATTCTGCACCCGTGTCCTTGTGGCTTGGCCCAAGGTATGGGTCGGTGCAGGAACAGGACTGAAATGGTGTAACTGATGCACAGAGGGTACCAGGCAGGAAACAGATCAAGCATGAGAGTCTGGGATGTGATCTGCTTCTTTGGATGACTGTGTCAGCAGCAAAGCTAAAGAGCCACCTGTCCATCAGCCTCACAGCCACCACCCCAGCAGCAGCGACAGCAGCCGTTTCATCACAGAATGACAACATCAACAATGCTGAAATCTTTTCAACTAACAGGAAGGACAAAAGAAAGTTTGTGGGTAGAAAACCCACACTTTTGTAGGCAGAGGGTAAATATTTTCCCGCAGAAATTGTAGATATAAAAATAAATAAACCCAGTGAAACTGTATTGTATTGAGGAGGACACAGGGACAATGCCTGGCACTTGCATGGTACTTGACCGTTTTCAAGTTATTTTCACATTATTTCATTGAACACTTATGACAACCTATGACCCATGCAGTATAGACATTAATATCCCCTTCTGACAGATGAGAAAATAGAGGGCTCAGATTGAATAAAGTGTCTTGGCTAAGGTCACACAGTTAGGAAGGGGCGAGGTGGGCCCAGACCCCAAATCTCCTAAATCTCAGGCTCTGCCATGTTTCCTGGAGACTGGGGGGTTTGGAGACCACACAGTCAGGAATGAGCATGCTCCAGTCTATCCTTAGAAACCTGGAGGGACCATATTTGTCTCATGAGTAAGACAGAACGCTGGAACAAGTCATATTAGCTTAAACGGTGGTATCTGAGTGCTTCGGCAAAATAGAGATTTTGTGGTAATTGGTAAATTAAGAGAAAAGACTATTCCAATTACTGGCCAAACGTATAATGATGCTATTAGGTCTGTTACTTCACTTGAAGCTAATCCACTGAGTAGCACTCTCTCAGGACCCACTGCCTATTGGCTGTGAAATAGCAGGTCTCTGGCCCCACCTGTACCTTGAAAAGCCTACACTTTCTGATGGTTCTCTTTCCAGCTCTGCTCCCTTCCAAATGCAGACCATGGGAAGTTCTTTCTTGCCATTAGGGCAGATATCGTGAGAGCTGCTTCAGTACCTTGAAGGATTTTTTCTGTCTGGCCTATGCCATGAAGATCTAATTTAATTGAAAGGGACTTTACACTTAAATTCATGCCATTGCTACCATAGTAAACCTTGAACATTAGCGAGAGTCTCCACATTTGCAAATATTATTCTAGGATATTTCTTCTCTCACAAAATGAAGTAAATCATACCTAAAAAATTTAAGTGACTCCTTCAAATGTTTAACGACTCTATAAGCAAAGTACTGAAGTCTTCAAGCATGCTAATTAAAACACATTTCTCTTGAGCCATATTACCGTTGAGGATCATGTGTTTCCTGAGCATATCTTCACACCAAAGGTCAATGTCTTCTCAACTTTACTCAAGTTTTGTCTTTTTGCTGGTAAGCAACTCAGGCATAGGCAAGAGTATTCCTTACACAGTTTTAAGAATCACTCCTGTTTCAGAAAACAACCTAGACTTGGCTATTGCTTTATCAATGAGAGTCTCTCCAAAGCCAACATGCTGCTGTCTTCTGAAACATCCACTTTCCGAGTAACACCAGTCAGTCTTACACTTCTCTCTGTCCCTCCTCTGTTCTACTGGGTGGTTCTCTTTTCTGGGCCACTTTGCACTAGGAAAAGTGACAGGAGTCACCATGTGACTTTAAGCAGAGAATTCAGAAGTTGTGTTCAGATGGCCAAGTTCACCTGCTTTGTGACCATCCTTCAGGGAGTGGGCTTCAAATTCTTACCTCAGAAAAAGTACATGTGACTACATGTTTTGGCTCCTCTGGGTTCCCTGGGAATATTAAATTCATTGACACTGGCTTTCTTCTGAATTTATGTTTTTGCTTTTAAAGTTCCAATGTTAGCATATACTTGTTTTAATGATTTCAGGTTAATATTTTGGTCTTACACACATTTATCTGAATGCTCATTTGATCTTGGTACACCAGATTAAACTATTTTCTGCCTATAGAAATCTATTTTCTCTATGCATTAGCCAAGAGGCTGGATACTGCTGCATTTTATAGACAACTTGGTGATTTAGCACCACCTAACAAAGTGCCTGGCAAACAGAGTAGATACAAGATAAGTGTCATTAATGACTGATAGTCTTTCATAGCAGTTTAGAAACATTGAGATGATTTGGTATATATTCAAGCCATGTATCTCAAATCTTAAATCCCAATTCTTCAATCTGAATTACCAAGGAACCCCAGAATCAAACCACCAACAGGTATTGAGAAAACAATCTTTAATGTCCTCCACTTCGTGTCTGAGTCAATGACAAAATTATTAACCAAATGGCTTTAAACCTCTAATTTATAGAGGTCATGGTTGACCATGAACATGGTTAACTAACAGTGGCTGGATATAATAAGCACAATGATTAAGTTGAATGAGTGGCGAAGCAGTAATTTTTGTGGTTGTTGTTGTGGCAAGTAGTAGAAACCCAAAAAACTAGCTTAAGTTAAAAAAAGATGGAGACGGAGGGTAGGTACCTAGTAGCTCTCATAGCTGAGAGGACCTCAGTCTCCTGAAGGTTCTCTCTTCCTATCTCTTGTCTCTCAGTGTCTCTTCCCATCTTCCTCCCTTGCTTCTTCTGTGGACAGGCTCTTTCCACATACAGAGCACCTCCACCTCCCCAGAAAAGGGAGAACACCTTTTTCTCTCACACAACAGTCCCAGAGAAGGGCTCCAACTGGTCATGCTTGGGTCCCATGCCCATTCCCTGAATCAAACACTGTTGGCAATAGAAAAAGATACTGTGACTGGCCAGGCCTGGGTCATGTGATCACTCCTTTCACCCTATTTCCAGAAGTGTCATGGGAAACTCTGGAATACAGAAAAAGATTGTTACCATAGCCCATTACATTAAACTATCCAACAAAAGTAATCCTACTAATAATGTGGGAAGATCAGATATCTTGCAATTTAATACCTGTGACTATATATACTGCATCAAGCAATATTGTAAGTAGAAACAGACATATGCGAGGGTAGAAAAACTATTCCTGTCCATGCATAATTTTTCTAAAATATCAGTGAAAAAAATATGTACTCAACAATCAAATCCTATTGTCTGTGAACGCTGTCAGTAGCAATTTCATCTTTTGACTTACAGAATTGAAGCTGAAGATTAACCAGATGACCTCTAACATCCCTTCTAGTCTATGAATCTACAAACCCTCTGTTAGAATCAAAATACCTCTGGAAGAATAGTATACCAAGCTATAATTTATGGAACAGTGTCATGGGCTGAATTGTATCTTTCCCAAATTCATATGTTGAAGCCCTAAACTCTAGTACCTCAGAATATAATTTTACTTGGAGACGGTCTTTAAAGATTAAGATTAAATCAGGTCATTTGGGTAGGCTCTAATCCAACATGACAGTGTCTTTATAGGAAGAGATTAGGACAAAGACACATGTGAAAGGAAGACCATGTGAGGACCCAGGGAGAACACAGACATCTACAAGCCAAGGAGAGAAGCCTCAGAAGAATCCAACCCTGCCGACCCCTTCCTCTCAGACTTCTAGCCTCTTCAACTGTGAGAAAATAAATTACTGTTGTTTAAGCCACCGGATCTGTGGTACCTTGTTATTAGCAAACAATAGAATACACAGCAAACAAAGAATTTGAAAGAGGGCTGAAGCACAGTTGAGACAAATTTGATCTGTGGGATGGGGAGAACAAGAGGTTCTTTTAAGGTTCTTTTAAAAGTAGAATTCCCTCTAAGATTTAGGGGCCAGTACTAGTGATATAATTAACTGAGGTGTGCTGGTAAAGATGTGATAAAATAGGTAAGAAGTTAAGAGAAGAAAGGAGAGAAGTGCATGACAGACTTCACCCTCTGAAATTTTGCCAGGGCTAAGCATAAAGTGATTCCATCAGGACAGGACATTATGGATGGCCAGGCCAAAGGCCATGTACCTAACCTTGTAAGCCTGTGGGGATCCTGTCTCCTACATGACTTCAGGCTTGCCTGGGCTCCTAATGTGTATCTTCACTGAGAATTTTGGAGCTCTCAGCATCTGCCATGACCCTTGGCTTTGAGAGCCAAATGCCTGCTCCACCTGGATCAAAGGCCCACCAGCACAAGCTCTTAGCCATCATCACTCTTGTTTATGATGCTCATTGTCAGAGCCTCCTGCTTGAGCCAAGACTAAGTTTGTCAGACCTGCCTTTCTCATATGATAGGCCAGTCTAGTAGTCCAGACCAGGGTGACATCTGAATCTTCTCATTATAGTATTCTTGCCCTACTAGTCTTCTACTTCCCCTGCCCCATACCTTATCCCTCTACTGCTAGGGACTCATCCCCCTATGTCAAACCAGACTTCACTATAATGGAACTCCTGCTCCTGGCTTCCTTCCTAGGCCTTCACCCACCCTGATGGATTTGCCTGGATCCTGTACCTGCAGTACCCTGGCTTATTTATCATTTTACTATACTTAGCTCTGACTTTTGCCCTCTAGTAAATCCCCCAGGCACTGAGTGGTTCTTAGAACCAGAACTCAGGGCCCACCATCCTGTGCTGCTGGGGTCATATTAAAATTCCACCACAAAGCACAATGCACATTTGGAAAAACAGATCCCTTCTTCAGAAACAGCCAACATAGCATACCCGCTACACAAAAACCTGACACCAAAGGGAAAATATTTTTGTTAAATAGACTGATTGCTAAATGAACAGGGTTTGTGAAAATCACATCTATTATATAGGACTTTTCAGTTCATAAGCCTCATAATATCAGA
This sequence comes from Panthera pardus, assembly GCF_024362965.1. Lineage (NCBI taxonomy): Eukaryota > Metazoa > Chordata > Mammalia > Carnivora > Felidae > Panthera > Panthera pardus. The sequence goes on along the minus strand of NW_026526688.1, from coordinate 51,336,656 downwards.
TCATCATATTGGCAAGGCAGTGCTTGTAAGGCTGTTAGGATGAAATCTGGAAATTGCTTCATTATTGAATATTACAAATGATATTTGCCAACAGGGGATTTTTGCTTGTGTGTGCATTCAAATAAAATTTCTGGCCACCATTGTTTATAGCCCAAACATATTAATGTCTCCATATAACAAATCTCAAAGAAGACAAATGAAATAGTAAATAACCTAAGCATTGTGGACCCATTGAATATTGCATTTTACCTTTATGTTCTTTTTTTTTTTTTTATCACCCGCAGACATTTAAAAAAAAAAGAGCCTGATAATGTCAAAAGATGAGAAAGGCTAAATTCAGGGAAATAAAGGAACCATAAATCAGGAAAACTTTGGAGCTGCTAGAAAGACACTTTAATTTTGTAGACAAAAGACTGCATTAAGGAGGAATAATGCAATAATCAAAGGTGAATGAATCTCTATTGTCTGGCGTCTTTCTCTGTGGGAATTTTCCCACCCCTGACAGCTGTAAAGGGGGGAGGAGTGCAGACTGTGGCTGCGCCTTTATTCTCTCCCCCCGGTTGCTCCCCAGCCCCTCCTCTTCTCCGTCAATAAATGTCTGCAATCATATTCTTGAGCTCCTGTGTGATTTCAAGGTTCATCTCTTCCATGCAGCTCAAACACTAATTATCCCAGCTGTAATTAGTAAGATAATTAAATACTGGCTCACTCATCTACCTTGGGTCGGGTCATGATTCTCCCAGAAGACCTTGAGCAGTTCCTCAAAGCTGATGCGTTCTGGCTGGTACACCACTCGGACTACTTCTGCATGGCCAGTTTTTCCTTGAAAGAAACAGAACATACAACCAAAATTTACTGACAACACCAATTTACTACAAGTTGCTCATTTCCAAAAAATCACCAGACAAGGGCTAAAATTCTTCCCTCCTCCGAAGGAAGGGTGGGAGCATAACTACATTAACGAATGGTTTCATAGTAAGTCTGTCACTGGTTCTTTCTCCATAAGAGCACACAGTTGTCCTCTGGCAAGCTTCCTGAGGATGATGACTTCTCGTCATTGTGCTCTAATTATTTTTTTTAATTTCATGAGAAAACAAACTTGGGTTTTCTTTTCTTTTTTTTTTTATCTCACTCTTATCAAACCTTACGCATCCAATCTGACATAGTGCTCATGGTTTGAAACTCTGTGAGGGGAATGAGCCAATTTATTTTTATCATCACCACACTGTGCTATATGCAGTAAGTTTTGCTGCACTAACAGAATGAGATGGTGCCAGATCAAGAAACCTGTAACAAGCAGGCTTATATTGCATCAGATAAATTCGTTAATGGGGGGACATATTTGCTGTGCTGTTAACACAGAGGCAAGGGTCAGGTTCACATACCCAGCGGGGTGGTAAGTGTTTTCTCAGTCTAATTCGTCTCGTGGTAAACAACCACTGCAGCAAATGTGTCTCTGTTAGCATGCACATTCTCAGAGGTGGTCCCCAAGGTTCTGTAGATCAGGGAAGTGGGTATTTGCACTTGTATCTATAGAATTCATACCCTGCCTTATTTTACGGTGTTAGAGTGCAGTAAGTGATAGAAGACTCCATACATACCATTTCTATATTTAAATTTGTTTTCCATCTCTTTCCAGTCACCTTATGCATAGTTAAGAATTTAGCTTTGCCCAAAGAGATATCTGGCCTTAGCCTTGGCCTCTGGAAGGTAATTTATGTCATACCTGATAGGAATGTCCTTCTTTAAAGTGGTGCCGGCCACACCAACAGTCCTAGGGTGGGAGCTGGCCACTTTGAATCATAGGGTAGGGTTGGCCATACCCAACAGTGTTAGTTAGGTTCAGGGCTGGTCATGCCAGACAGACCAACCTTGTGCCGAGAGTAGGGTCTTTGGGTAACACAGCATCAGCTGACCCAGAGACAGAATTCAACCTTGTGGGCAATCAATCAATCATGCCTGTGTAAAAAAGCCCCAATAACAACTCTGGACATCAAAGCATGGGTGAGCTTCCTGGTTGGCAATACTCTTTGCATACTGTCACACACGGATGCCAGGAGGGTAATACATCCTGACTGCATGGAAGATAACACAGAAACTTTGCACTGGAACCCTTCTAGACCCTGCCCTATGCATCTCCTCCTTTGGCTGATTTTGATCCATACCCTTCCCCTATAATAAACTGTAACTCTGAGGATAACTGTTCTCAGTGAGTTCTCTGAGTCCTAACAAATTCTCAGACCACACAGTGGTCCAGGAGTCCCTTGAACTTGCAACTTAGTTTGCAAAGTGTTTGCCCATAGGTTGTTAATCTCACCTTAATTCTCAACCATTTTACCATTGGAAAACTGAGATACACAGAAGTTGGATTTGCCCCAAATTCACATAGAGCTAGTGAATTTCTGGACCATAACCTAAAAACCTTCTGGTGTTTTGTCCAGGATTCTTTCCAATAAACAAAGCAAAGAAAGCAAAGTGAACATGAATCCAGAAAAAGAAAATAAAAATCTATTCATTATCTTTAATCTTTTTTTAATATTTAAATTTATTTCTGATGGTAGAAATAATAATTTACAAATAATATGAAGCTTAGAAAATGTGCAGAAGTATAAAAAAGAAAAAAAAATAATGTGTTGTAATCTGACCACATAAAATAAGTACTATCAACATTTTTTACACAATTCTTTCTGGATATGTACCAAATACACACAAGTGCACATGTGCTCATACACACACACACCACCACACCATGCACAATTTGCTTTATTGTAATCTTGTCATCATGCTTTTCTTTTACATACCAGCATATTGTTTGTCCCCACATCACTAAAATTTTTAGAAAAAGCCATTATAATGACTATATAACACTCCAAAGATGGTTGTACTATTATTCAATCACTCCCTGTCATTGGAGTTTAGACTCAATCCTATTTTTATCTATCAACATAAATATCTTTCCACATTTCCAAGACTGTCTCAAGCCACAGTTACATAAGTGGGATTTCTAAACCAATGTTTACAAACATTTTTAAGTTTCTTGATATCTAGTGCTTAAATGCTTCGGTAAAGTTGACCCAATTTTCTCTCCCTATTGGCAGTATATTTCAAGGCCAATCTCAGTGACTATTATAATGTTTTTAACTCTTACCAATTGGACAATTGTACCCTATCAGTTTATTTTCAATGAATTTAATTATTAGTAAGGCAAAGAAAAGGGTCATGTTTATTAATAATTTTAATTTATTTGCTCTGATTTTGGCAATATCCTTTTTATATTGGATTATATTTTTATTTTTCTTATTATTTTTTAAAAAGATATTTAGGGGCACCTCAGTGGCTCAGTCAGTTAAGCATCCAACTTCAGCTCAGGCTGTGATCTCATGGTTCATGGGTTCAAGCCCCACATCAGGCTCACTGCTGTCAATGCAGAGCCCACTTTAGATCTTCTGTCTGTCTCTCTCTGCCCTACCCTTGCTTGTGCTCTCTCTCCCTCTCAAAAATAAATAAACACTTAAAAATAAATAAATAAATGAATAAATAAATAAAAATGTATTTATATTTAAGTGAATTGGTCATCTTACATAATTTCAATTCAAATACTATAGGCATGTAAGTAAGCAAAAGACAGATTTTATGCAAACAGATATGAAAAGAATTATGGGAGAATTATGGGAAGAAGATACATTAAGTATAATAATGTTACTATAAACCACTTTTGATCCTACTTTAAAATCTTATTATTTTGTATTTTGAAATGTTTAAGTGAATGATTTAATTAAATAAAAATTAAACTCCCTAAATATTAAAAGTAGCAACAATGTGTAACAATTATGATAAATATATTTGGTAACAAAAGCATAGAAAACCACACTAGAAATATAGGTAAAAGATGTAAACAGGCAGTGCATGTAAGAAGAAATAAATGTAAGTCAAGATTGAAAAATGCTCAACATTTTTAGTGATAAAAGCAAATAAAGGCATATTGAAACATGAACATACCATCTCGCATTACATTTTATAAAACTGCTTAAAAGCGTAACTAGCGCTGATGAGGAGACTGAAACTGGCATCTTTACTTGGCTGGTGACAGTATAAATGACCAACTCCCACAGGCATATGTATCAAGAGCCACAAGGATTAACTCACCTCCACTAAGTGATACAGAAAATCTATCCCAAAGATACAACCCCAAATAATGGAAAAGATATGTACATGCAAAAAAAAATTTTTTTTTACTCCATCATTACAATGCTGGAATACTATAAGATATCCAAAAGTCAAATAAAAAAAGAAACCAACTGGGGCACCTGGGTGGCTCAGTCAATTAAGCGTCTGACTTCAGCTCAGGTCATGATCTCCTGGTTCCTAAGTTCGAGCCCCACATCAGGCTCTGTGCTGACAGCTCAGAGCCTGGAGCCTGCTTCAGATTCTGTGTCTCCCTCTCTCTCTGTCCCTCTCCCTGCTCATGCTCTGTCTCTCTCAAAAATATATAAACATTAAGATAATTTTTTTAAAGAAACCAATTATGGTATAACCTCATGGTGAAGTATCATGTGACCGTTACAATACAATGTCCTAACCCTAGTAAAAAGTGTTACCTTCACTGAAGTCTGATAAAACGGTAGGCACTTTACCTACTTGACCTTCTTTAATGCTCATAACAAGTTTTTTCCCGAGTTCTTCCTATTGTGGAAAATACACACAGCAAACTTTACCATCTTAACCATCTTTCATGTGCACAGTTTGGTGGCATAAACTACATTCACACCTGTAGTGTGAACTACTATTCATAAGTAGTACTTGTGCTACTGTCAACCACCATCCATCTCCAGAACTTCTTTCACCTTGCAAGCCTGAAACTGTATCCGCTGAACACTAATTCCTCGTTTCTCTCCTACCCACAACCCCCGGCAACCATTCCACTTCTGTTTCTGTGAATTTGACCACTTTAGACACTTCAGAAAAGTGCAATTTTCACTTAGCACAATCCTCAAGGTTCACCCATGTTGCAGCAAGTGTCAGAATTTCCTCCCTCATTCTTAGAATGAGTAATATTCCAGTATATGGATATGCCACATTTGACTTATCCATTCATCTGTCAATGGACATTTGGGTTGCTTCCACCTTTTGGCTACTGAGAATAACGCTGCTATAAACATGGGCATACAAATATGTCTCACAATTTTATAAGAGAGATACAGTCCCCATTTAAAGGTAAGACAACTAAGTCCTCTCCACAAGTTTTCTCACACAACATCCCACAGCCAATAAGCAGCAGGATCTAGTGAGGTGCTCATTCTATGCCCGTAAGCCAGGCTCCTGACTGTAGACCGCTGAAGTCAGCAAGTGGCTGCAAATGTCATACAGGCAGTGGCCCTATATGAGAAATCACAGCTGTGGAGTAATTGACATCCAGGCTGTCAAGACTATTTTACAGGATTAGGCCCTTCTTTTGTGGTAGGAATATGGGGTCAGGAAAGATTTCCATAAACACTTTCAGACATAATCTAAGCACGGACATTATTTGTGGAGAGGTTTAAAGAAGCTTGGTGGTTTAAAAGAAACTGCTACCATTAAAATTCAAGATCCATCTGCATTGACAAACAGTGGGGAGAAGCCCTCATCAAACTCACCTTTAAGTTTCTTTATTTTATTTCTCCAAAGTACAAGAGTCTGTGTAAAAATACACAGTGCAAATGATCAAAAGGATTAAGGGGCTAGGAACCACTTACAGAAATGCCCACGCCTCCAGGAACTCACCAATGTGCTAGGCTAATTTGATTCCCGGGACCAATCTGCAAATACTTTCTGGTGCTTCCAGAGATAAAAGGCTGTATCTTAAAAATACTTTGAGCTGTTTCTTCATATAACATCGTGCAAATACCATGATAGATGTGATGTGCAAACATGCTTGTTAACAATTCACAGCAGCATCAGAGGGGTTCTAACATTGTTGTTCAAAAATGTCTTGAAATGAAAAGGACTAATGTCTTCTCTGAGCATTTCCCAGTGTTTCCTTACCCCATGAGCCCAAAGAAAAGTAATGAATGCAGAGAAGTAGGTTATGGGCAGTCATTCCTTATAAGACAAAAGATCCCAGAAGAAACCTAAAGGAATGTTTGGGGTGGGGGGAGTGGCGCTGAAAAATCAGGCACTCTGCAGTCACCTAGACCTTTGTGGAAGCCAAGTGAACCAGGTGTTTTTAAAGGAGAATCCCAAGATAATTAGCCTGTCTTTGAAGTTCTATGTCATGGCTTTCCATCCCATGGGGAAAACATTATCTTCAACTCTTCCAGGTTAGTGTGATTTGTTTTGCTATACTCAGGCTAGTAAAAAGGGAGGAGAGAGCAAGAAGGTGGTCTGCCCAGTAGATAAAAACAGGAGACAGCCCGGAAGCTGGTGAGATGCAAGGGCAGGGAGAGCGTAGCAGAGGGCAGTGCTGTGTGCTCGTAGGGAGCCCCCACTCAGGAGCCACACACTGCCTGGGCTACCATTCTGGGTCAGCCACGTGGCAACTGCCTGACCTTGGCATGGCCAGGGATAGAAGAAAAGGGTGGTTCAAATCAGAGCTCCATGGCATATGAGCCATGCCTTCCCTAAGGGGCCCACATGAATTTTTGAAGGCCCTTTTATCTATTGAGTTGCTTCATCTACTTGAGGAAACTTGCTTCAGTCTCCTCATCTGCTAAATGTGGAATTAGAACATGCCTCCACATAGGATGTAAGTCTCTCTAATTCTCTATGTCTTATTATCAAAAGTTGTATTATTATAGTTATTCTCTACTCAGCTGGGGTAGAAGGGGAAAAGACTAGAATTAAAGTCACAAGAAGTAATTTAGACCATAGGTCTAACAAGTAGTTTGACACTTTTTTGACTGTGATCCCAAGTCTTCTTTTTTGGATAGAAATAAAAATAACCTCTGTGACAGAAGACTCATCAGGATTAAATGAGGTCATATGTGGGAAAGTACTGGGGAAGAGTAAAGCTCTCTATACATAAATAAGATTTCTATTGTTATTTCCCTTTTGAGTTTTCTTAAAAGGGATGCCTTCCCCATAAGGACCAAATCACAGGAGAAAACATAAGATACAAGGAAGTTCTAGTTCATCAAACTAAATTTTATCTCTGTAAGTGTCTAATTGTGATTTCATTCATGCATCTATTCTAGAAATATCAGCTAAGTGTCTACATCTACTCAATCAGGTGCTCAGGTGAGGTCCCAGCCGACACATTCCAGCCCCGATGGGAGCTGTAGTCAGGCCTTCATCCACACCAGGCAAAGACCCAGATTCCCATTCTTCTGATGAACTATAATGAATCAAGTGTGATTCCTCACCTTAGAATCAGAACTAAAAGACATGGGTTTAATGAGAGAGTTCTTAATTCAGGTAAAAAGAAGCCTCTGGAAGCAGTTTGGAATCTTGCCTCCCTGGAGACACTGTTTCCTACTATGCCATCACACCTGTCAACAACTTCTTTTGGACAAGAACCTATGTCCATCAGAGTCCATGATATTCAGGAGACGGTGAAGAGTCACCTGGACTGAGAAGAGCTGAAGGCCCTCCCACTGTCCCCAGGGCAGAATATGTGAGGCCACCTCTCTCAAGTCAAAGCCAAATGGCTGCAGGCCAGCAGGCGGCAGTCACAAGTGGTCAGAATCACACCACTGGCATGATAAGCAAGTGAGCTAAGCAAGTGAATTGAGTTCTATTCCAAATTCTCGGTAGAAATGGTGGCTCCTTCCCCACAGCACGGGCAAATCTGATGCAGAGATTTCCATAAGGCGAATGAGCATGACCATCCGTGCCAAGGGCAGCTTGAGCCTGTGAGGGGCTCCTGGGTGTGGCGTCTGGCCTGAGCAAAAGGGGCTCCAAAGGCAAGCCGAGCAGCCCAGACCTGCATGGTTTGTGTGGATTCCTAGGTCCCAGGGTGGGAGGAAAAGCCTGGGAGGGCAGAGCCCCTGCCCTCTGGAAGGGGGTGTGTCAAGGGCAGAGAGGAGGAAAGCAAAGAGAGATGGAAAGGAGACAAGGAAAGCAGGATGCAGATAAGACCTGTGCACATGGTTTCCGCTCCTAGTATCAAGGTTCCTGGGGCCCTTTGCTGCTGCTGTGGGGAGGGTCGGGGAACGGTCGCCCACCTGGTCCCCCAGCAGACAGTATAGCCACATGGGTACCCCTTGCAGCGAGCAGGGCTTCTGCTGTATCTGCAAGGCAATGAAAGACCTCCAGGCCTGCTCGCTCCTCTCCCCATGTTGTGATCCAGCCATGAGCCACACATCACAGTCGACAGGGTGCCTGTCTAGACCCAGCCTGCTGGGCACCACTCAGCCCAAGGAAGCATTCAGCACTGTGCTTCCTTGGCTTGCCTCGTGGCCACCTGGCAGTGGTGTGACCTTGACCAAGCTCTTTCTTCTCTAAGCTTTCATTTCCTTATCTGTGAAATGAGGATATTCATAATACTCACCTCAGGGACTACTGTGAGGATTAGTTTGATAATCCACAGGAAGCACTAAGAATAGTCTGGCCCACCCAATATTAGCTTTATTCATAACAGTATGGTTAGTATTGTTATTTTTACCATTGCCACTATTATTTCATAATTTGGGGGGGAAGGTCCAGGAATCTGTATTTTTATAAGATTCCCCAGGTGATTCTTAACAGAGCTACTATTAAGTGTAAAAGTGTAAAAACCACTCATCCTGAGCCCAGTGCACCCCTTAAGCAGCCAGCTGTCAACCTCCCTCTCCTGGATCTCAGTGCTCACTGTCTTAGTTATCAGGAGGTGCATGGGAGTCCCACAGTCCTTAAGTAAGGCAGGCAGGCAGGCAGGCTGGACGGGAATGGGTGAGGAGGGAAGGAGGGAAGGAGGGAAGGAGAGGAGCACAGAGGAAAGGAGGAAGGATATTAACCCCTGTTAAAAGAATACACTGGAGGTGCCTGGGTGGCTCAGTGGGTTAAGCGTCCAACCCTTGATTTTAGCTCAGGTCATGATCTCATCGTTGTTAGATCAAGCCCTGCGTTGGGTTCTGTGTTGAACATGGAGCCTACATGGGATATTCTCTCTCTCTCTCTCTCTCTCTCTCTCTCTCTCTCTCTTTCTCTCTCTTTCTCTCTCCCTCTGCCCTTCTCCCCTATCACTTTCTCTCTCTCTCTAAAATATAAAAAATAAATAAATAAAAATAAACATTAAAAAAATAAACTGAAGGATACTGAACATCCTAAGTGTTTATCTGAGCAAACATCTATGCAAAATAGGGCAGTGACAAACAGGAAGGGGCTAGGAGCACTCCAAAGACAGGAGCTGGGGAGAAACATATAGAGAAATTGTGGAAGCAAATAAAGGAAATTATTTGACTAGCTAAAGCTGTTAGTTAGCTGTTTGTGATTGGCTGTCCTTAGCATTTTGGTTTCATAACCTTGAGGTATTTACAGGCCTAGACTGTGATTTGCTTATGTTGGTGCCACACTAATAGACCCACCTCAGTCTAATGGCCTCCTTGTTTAATTAATTTAACACTCTTTACAAAGATCTGTGGAATGAATGAGGAGGAGGTGGGTGATAGGAAAACATGAATAGCAAAATACCTTTAATAAATGTAGCATTTATTAAACTCCATGCATTGCTCTAAACTCTTGATACAAATTGATGAAGTTAACACTCACAAAAACCCTGAGATAAATAATATTATTATTCCCACTTTTTCAAGGAGGAAACTAAGATGCAAAGAGGTAAAAGAACCCAAAGTCAAAGATTAAGTGGCAGAGACTGGACTTGAGCCCACCATGACATGGCTCACAGACTAGAGGGCAGCGTGAGTAAGGTAGGTTTGTGAACGGGCAACATCCTTATCAAGACATCAGGTACAAGAGAAAGGAAATGGCCATTGTGGACAGAAGAAGTCAGAGGTGCTTCATGGAAGAGGGGGGTTGCATTCAGGCCACGGCCACAGTCATAAACAAAAACAAGATTTCAAAAAGGACAGGCAAAGAGACAGGGAGCTCTTTTCTGCTGCAACACCACAGACCTGCTATCATGTGCTGTAACTGGAAAAGCCTCTTAGCTGGCTCACCCTCCAAGCTCCCCTGCTCAACCCAACATAACCACAAACCCCCCTGCATTTGGACACAGCACTTTATATTTTCAGAGTGCTTCTGGCTCCACAAATTCATTATAGTATCACAGCCACCTTCCCAGGGCAATTAGTAAGATTAATGCTATTATGTCCATTTTATTGACAAGAAAGCCAAGGCTTAAAGAGATTGAATAACTTGCTTGAAGTCTCAGAGCTTGTAAGCAATTGAGACAACCGAGAATCTGACCACTGTCGATGGGCTCCACTCCCAGCCACTTCTCCCACAACTGCCCTCTGCCCAGGGGCCTACAGGAGCCCTTCTTGGCCACCAGGCCTCTCCACGTCTCCAATCTCATTTCCCCACACACTCTCCCTGATCCAGACAGTCCATATCCCCATCCACACCCCTTGCTGCTGTAGTCCCCCAGCCTGCAGTACACACCCTCCAGCCACCTGAAATCAAAGCCCTCCACTACTCTCAAGGTCCCCGTAGGTGCTGCTTCTTCCAGGAAGCCCTCCCTGCGTATAGGACCTGGACAAGAAGCACGATATAGGGGAGAAAGCACAGTCAGTGGGCTCCAATGGGATCTGCTTTGCTCAGATCCAGGCTTGCTGACTGAGTCAGGTCCCCTGAGGTCTCTCGCCAAACCCCTGTGATGAAAAGAGATGTATGTAGCAGGTAGGATCTAGCGATTCTCATAGAGGGTACTCAGAAAATGGTTTTTGTCTTCCAAACACCACCGATCCAGCCTCCTTCTTCCACTTGGAATCAGTCTCTCACCTTGTAACACTTGAGTCCTGACTGTTTTTGAGCGCTTGCTCAGTGTTTCGTGTATACAGAGTTCTCCTGGGAAAAGGAACCATGACACTGGCTCTTTTCTATCATCCCCCAGGACTGGGCACATGATCTGATATTAATAAATACACACAGATTGAAGGATCCTTTGTGCTGATTTTTTTCTGCCACTTATCGAGCCTTCATCTGGATGAGTGTCCACACTGGCCCCAGCACTGCTCACCTGCCCAAGGACCAGTCTCCTAAATGGAATTATATATAAAAGCTCTGCTCTGCCTCTCTGTCCCAAACTGCTGAATTCTATGTAAAACTCGCCATACCTACCCAGAGAAAGGTATTAGATACAACTAACACAACTTAACTACCTCACCGTATGGGTCAGCATAATGTTTTATTTACTCACTAAACTCATAAATATTCGAATGCCTACTCAGTTCCAGGCACTTCACTAAGTGCTGGGGATTCAATGATGACAAGTGTTAATAAGGCAACAACAAAAACTCTGGCAGCCTGGATTTTGCCCACAGTCTGGGTCCAGGTAAGGAACTCCTCTTTAAAGAAAACGACCTGACCTATTTTATTTATCCTACAGGGAAGATGGCAGGGAGAAGTCAGCTATAGTTATTTTTTCATTAAATAATAACCATTTTCCAACTCCCCTCATCCTTCCCAGCCAACAAGACCCATCCAAACTGTTAAACCAAATCAAAGAGCACACAAAAAGATCCAGGTGTTTGAAGGGAAAGGGGGAGTACTGGATGACTAATACCTCCCTCTTCCCATACAAGATTCAAAACACTCCTTCCCTCTTGCTAATTAACTACAAAGAGGTAAGATGTCAGCTCAGTTTCATCTCCAGCTCCTGCAGATAGAAAATGTGATTTCCAACAATGTACTCATTATAAAAAAAATCCTAATACATCAAAATTGGGTGCCCTGTGGAGTTCATTATAGGATTTGAGGAGTGTCTATACTGTCATTTTATCTTTGCTTTTTTTCTTTTGTCTCTTCAGTCACTTAAAGTGTCCAAAGAGAAATATAAGCTTTCAAAAGCATCCTATTGATTGAAAAGTAGAAAAAAATCCTGTTGGAACAACTGCGATTTTTTTTCCGGTCCATCATGGGGAGACATAGTGGGGAATTTATAATCCTCTGGTGTGTATGTAATACAGGCACATTCTTCAGAGATTATTCTCTCAGAGGAATGCTATAAACATAGTTGAGTACTTGCTAAGAAAATTCCTCAAGAAAGCAATAAACTACAACCATTCATTTCTTTGTGGTGCTGGAGGTTTCTCACTGCTATGAAGTTAACTAGTGGGTAAGCAGTCTAGGAGTGAGCAGCTGACTAGTTTCTGTATCCAACATGCTGATTATACAGGCTGACCTTCACACCCTTTGAGGTGTTTTTTCCAGAACAAGAAGTATATGAAAGGTTCTTGTAGGTGGGTTGATCAAATGTTCATTTCCTGGACCAGCACCTACTCCCAACTTACCATGAGGGGGACAAGCATTATGAAATATTGGTAAAACTAACCTGCCAACAAGGAATCATGGTACTCTCGCAGCCAAGGGAACAAACACACTTTTATTAAGGGTCTGATTAACACTTAAAAGGATATTGTATGCTTAGAAACTATGCCTTCTGGATGCTGTTAAATGACACCAAGTCCAAAATGAGGCCCGTCTGTACCTTGTTATCAGTGGGTTACACCAGAAGAGTGGTTCACGACCCTATGCCTATGCCTTCTAATCACACTTTTTAAAGAATATTCTCATACCTCCCACTCTACCCCACACTGGAATTCTGACACAGGGGGCGTGGGGTCAGGTCTAGGCACGTGCATCTTCACAAAGCTTGACAGGTGCTTCTGATGTGCAGTTGGGAAAGAGAACTATGAAATTAGGTGTTTGATATATGAAGCTATATCAATGGAGAGGAAGTAAGACATAAGATTTTTCAAAATAATGTACAGGATTATAAGGGACTTGAAAAAGATCATCTAGGGGCGCCTGGGTGGCGCAGTCGGTTGAGCGTCCGACTTCAGCCAGGTCACGATCTCGCGGTCCGTGAGTTCGAGCCCCGCGTCAGGCTCTGGGCTGATGGCTCGGAGCCTGGAGCCTGTTTCCGATTCTGTGTCTCCCTCTCTCTCTGCCCCTCCCCCGTTCATGCTCTGTCTCTCTCTGTCCCAAAAATAAATAAAAAACGTTGAAAAAAAAAAAAAAAAAAAAAGAAAAAGATCATCTAGCCAAATGCCACGTTGTTTTTTACCACATTGCAACATTCAGATGACCATTTCAAGTCACAGGACACACACTACTTCACCAAAGTATCCATGCCATTGTTGGACTGTTCTAATTGCTGGGAAGTTCTGCCTTTATTGAGTCAAGTCTACTTCCTTCTACTCACTGGTCCAGGTTATGCCTTTGACGTCCAGTCACTCATCCATAATGACCCTTGAAAAGGCTGAAAGCATAGGACATCGTGGTTCAATTAAATGAGCACTGCCTTTGGAATCAAAAAACCTAATGTGGAGCATATATAATCTGCCAGATAAGCTGTTTCACTCCCCTTCCTCACAAGTTCCTCATCTGTAAAATGGGAATACTAAGACCTGTCCCTATCAATCTTTGAGTATGGTTGAGAGCATTCAATAACAGAGATAAAGGGAAAGCACTCTGGGGACTTACTGGTAGTAATCGAATCTATATCACAATTAGTGTTTCCATAGCCACATACTACTAATGATGAACATCTCATGATGGAACTTCACTATAAAAGCCAACAACTTCCAAACCATTAGGATCTAGGTTAATATAAACAGAACAACAGGGACTGCTTTCCAAGCAAAGATGGGTTTCTCTGCATAGGCTGCCAAGGGCGTGCTTTCCTAAAAGTGCATGTGCTCTGAATCCAAGTGAAAAGACAGCTAGAGAACCCCTGAAATCATGAACTGAAAGGTCTTTAAAACCAAGTCAGACTTTTTTTTTATAGTCTTCAAAAACTATTCTCTATTTATAATAACACGGAGGAGAAAAGGCAACCCAGTTGAAGCTTGTCATTGCTAATACTGTGGCTGCTTACATGGAATTTCCAGAAGAGTTGCTTTAAGTCATACAAAGATAATAATTGCCTATTCATTTTGAACATAAACCACATGACAGTTGCTTTTGAAGTTCATGTGGTAGTAGCATATTCTCCCAACTTGAATGGTACATTATTTATAAATAACCCGCCCAGGAACAATCTGGCAGGATCGTCCAAGCAGCATGGCTCTGACTTATTTAGATGTCTACATTCATTAGCAATAAATATAACTTTTTGTTTAGTTTAAATATTTTTGAGAAGAATGGAATTGTGAACCAAGCCTTCAGATTTATGCATAATAGCCCCACACTGAAATACTGTTGGTGGTCTGGGAAAAGTCTTGGCTTTGTCTCCTTATTTAAATAGCACCAAAGGCACCAGTTACGTTGTACAAAAAAAATCAATCCCACAGCCTTATCTTGAAAGCGTATCAATAATATGAGCAACCAAGGCTTAATCTTAATGTTATAACTATGTAAATATCAAATAGAAAATATCTGCACAATACCAAACCAGCTGATTCTACACATTTAGTCACATAGAATCTAATTCAGACATTCTTCATGGGGTGATATCACTCCTAGGGGAAAAAAATTGTCTCTTAAGGGACAAAACCATCTACATATCGAAATGTTGTGGCCTTTCAAAGGGCCACAGTATATAAACTAACATATAGTATATCTGTGAGATTAAATTTTAATGGGGAATAGGGGGAGAAAATTAAAAAAGAAATGGCTAAAATGGGGCCGAAGGGTGCCTATAATTTTTAAAAGATTGAGAAACACTGATCTAATTAATTAATACAACAGTACAATCAAAATGGTGAAGCAATTTACCATAACTCCCACCTCACTTTCACTTCTGGATGGGGCTTATAATAGAACATGACTGCCAGAGGAGGGATTCATTCAACAAGTACTTACTGCACAGCTAGCCTGAACTCTGAGCACTCTTTTGGGTGCAACTAAGACAACAATGAATAAGACAGTTGCCAGCCTACAGGAGCACACAGTCCAAGAGGGAAGAGAAATATGTAAATGGAAATGTACAGGATGAAGCAACTGCTGTTTGGAGAGGGGTGTGCTCAGAGTTCTATGGGAGCACACAGGAGGAGTACCAAGGTCAGCCTTGAAGATTCAGGGAAGATTTCTCAGTGGAGAGGATCACTCCAGTGCTCTTAATACTAAGCTCTACCATAGCCAAACTTGACCCCTAGGCCTCCCTCATTCTTGGCAACCTCATACTTGTTGGATATCCCGGCAATCCAAAACACAAATGGGGAGCATTTCCTTAGACTACATGCCTTTGCTTATAGTTATTTTAGCCTGTGAAGGGAAACAAGTCTCTGAGCAAAAAAATCCATCAGTACAGGATACTAATACTAGCCACACCATATTAGATGGGTATATGTCCCCATAGGGGTCCTACAGTAACTAACACCAGAGTCCTGATTTTGGACTGAAGGTACTTTGTTCCATATTAACCCAAACTCTGCACTGGACTTTTTGTACCTTGAGATCAATGGTACTCAGTAAGTATAGGTTAATGACAACAATACTTTGGATTTGTGTAATACCCTTATAGAGCACAAAATATTTTCATATGCATTAACTAAATCTTCATGGTAACTCCATGTATTATCACATCCATTTTATAGATGAGAAAACCAAGACTCAAGGAGGTCACATTATTTGAATTAAAGTCACTCCGTAGGTAGCAGAACTTAGTAGGGTTTTTTTGTTTGTTTGCTTTTTAAAGTTTATTTATTTATTTTGAGAGAGAGTGCGAACAGGGGAAGGACAGAGAAAGAGGGAGAGAAATAATCTCCAGCAGGCTCCATGCTATCAGCACAGAGGCTGACATGGGGCTGCAACTCATGAACCATGAGATCATGACTTGAGCTAAAATCAAAAGTCGGAAGCTTAACCAACTGAGCTACCCAGGTGCCCCAGAACGTAGGTCAGAGCCAAGGCTCCAACCCAGTTATTGATTCCATAGCCTTTTGCTCTTTGCCCATAAACACTGATCCTGAGGGTAACCACCAAATGATTGTTGCCTATGACTGCCTACAGATCCAATTCAGCTGGAATTTGATTGATACTGGGAATCTTTTAGTCTTGACTAGCAGTTCTTTGATGACAGTTAGTAATTAATTTATGAACCCAGAGAACTACCCTAAACAAAACCCAATGGTTTCAACAATGAAGTGCTGAGACACTATGCCAAGGGCATTGACAGTGCAGTCAGAATATTTGATTTGGATGAATTATTTAACTTCTCTGAGTCTCAGGTTCCTCATCTACAAAACGGTTACAATAAAAGTGTCAAAAAATACACTGTATTACACACACCCACACAGGTTTTGTTAACTAAAAGTGCTCCAATAGTTAGTTACCCCTTCTCATTCTCTCTGTCCCATCCTGGCAAGGCAGTAATTTAATAAATGTGAGACTGAGATATGACTACATGCATAGCACCAAGCCAATGATATGAGAAATCCAAAGAAATGTGACACAGAGCCTGCTCTTGGGGAACTCACAGAAATACTAACAATGCAAGGTAGAAGGTGTTAGATGTCATTGTAGAGGTACAGGTCAGTGCCTTTGAAGTTTGAAAGGAAAGGGGTGCCTGGGTGCCTCAGTTGGTTAAGTGTCTGATGCTTGGTTTCGGCTTAAGTCATGATCTCACAGTTCATGAGTTCAAGCCTGGTGTCGGGCTTCGTGCTGACACTGTGGAGCCTACTTGGGATTCTCTCTCCCTCTCTCTCTCTGCCCTTCCCCTGACTGTACTCTCTCTCTCTCAAAGTAAAAAAAAAAAAAAGAAAAGAAAAGAAATAAAAATTAAAAGAGTTGGCCACTTAACAGATTAAACCACCTAGGTGCCCCTGATGTAAGTTTGGGGCACCTGGGCAGCTGAGTCAGTTAAGTGTCCGACTTTGGCTCAGGTCATGATCTCAAGGGTTCGTGAGTTCAAGCCCCACACTTGGCTCTGTGCTGACAGCTCAGAGCCTGGAGCCTGCTTCAGATTCTGTGTGTGTGTCTCTCTCTTCCCCATCCCCCACTCACGCTCTGTCTCTCTCTTGCTCTCTCTCTCTCTCAAGAATGAACATTAAAAGAAAGAAGTTTGAAAGGAAAGAACAGGGAAGTTTTCATATAGGAGGTGCATCTGAACTAGACATTGAAAAGTGGGTACAATTTAGACATACAGAGCTGGGTATGTAGGTATTTCAGATGATGAAAATGACAAGCACTATACAGCAGAGAAGGTAAACCGCAGAATTGACACAAAGTCTCCAATTAACTGATCCACATCATTCCTTCTGGCAAACATGGTGGCCAAAGACCACAGCACCAGAATACATGCGACTCTCTCTGGTACACCTGCACCCTTCTGCTCCCATCAATTGAAGGAAGCCTTACCAAGTTGGTTATGTTTGTTCCCAAACCTGTTTAGACCAATTTACTCTTTGTTGTACTTACAAATTTAATTAAATATTACATACAGAAGAAAGAGTTTTGCTTCTATTAAGAATTAAGTTGAAGGCTTTAGAAAAAGGCAATAAAAGAAAATTATTCAAAAATACAATGAAATTAAGGGACACCTGTCCAGCTCAGTCAGTAGAGCATGCCACTCTCAATCTCAGAGTTGTACGTTTCAGCCCCACACTGGGTCTCTTTAAAAAAAAAAAAACACTATGAAATTAAGTGTGGGAAAGACTACTACATAAGATTGGGAAGAGTGGTTGCCAGGGGCTGGGGGAAGGGAAAAATGGGAGCGTTATGCTTAATGGGGACAGAGTTTCAGTTTTGCAAGATGAAGAGTCCTGGAGATGGATGGTGGTGATGGTTGCACAGCAATGTGAATGAACTTAATACTACAAAACTGTATGCTTCAAAATGGTTAAGTTGGGGAGGAGGAGCCAAGATGGCGGAACAGCATGGAAGTTTTCTGGGTGTCTCGCATCCATGTAATACAGCCAGACCAACACTAAACCATCCTGCACACCTAGAACACTGATTGGAGGATTAACACAACAATCTGCACAACCTGAACCACAGAATTCAGCAGGTACATGTGGCGCGGAGAGGTGAATTTGGGGAGCCAGAAGCCATGGACAGTAGGGCACCGCTTTTGCAGTGGAGACAGGACGGAGACTGGGGAGGGGGGAAGTATATGGGAAAAGCAACCCTCCCCAAAAGGAGCTGGAGAGACAGTGGAAAATTGGAAACAACCGCAGAGACTAAACTAAAAAGGGAGAGAGGAGAAAGGAGAGGGTTTAAATTCCATTAAGACTGTAAACAAAGGGAGCTCAAAGGCTGCAACTCCGCAGCTCGATACCTGGCAGCGCTCTGGTGGGAAGGGAGAATCCCCAGGAACAGAGTGGGGTCCGGGAGGGTCTCAGGCCACATGGGGAAAAGCGGTTCCACTGCTGGAAGGACATTTGGTAGAGACTGTTGAAGCCACCTAGTCCCAGCACACCCCAGAAAACGGCCACATTTGCTGGTGCTGGAACAAGGTCGTTAAGGGTGAAGCCTGGTGCCAGACATGTGTTGTGATTTTCCATAATCCCTGAAATGCTGATGCTACACTATCTCGTGAACTTTTCCTGGGGCGGGCTGGCACCTGGCCGTAGCCTCAGGGCACCAGCAGCAGCAGGGTCCCGCAAGCGTTCCTGGGTGCAGCTGACATTTGGCCATTTCTCAGGGAGACCCTCCCCCAGAGGGGCAGAACAGGTCAAAGCCACAGTGCTTCAGAAGTAAGGGGCCGGGGAAAACAGCCACATCTAAGACAAAACTCAGGAGAGAGGTACTGCCTGGGGCTTGGTCACAGACAGTGAAGAAGCAGGGAGTGGACAAAAGCTGAAGACAGAGGACAGGTGCATGACTGCTGATCAGGGAGAACAGACTGGGTAGCTGGGTGGTGCCATTTTCACCACTCCCACGCATACGCATGAGCACCTACGAGCACACAATCCACCCCAGTAGGCTAGCAGCGCCATCTAGTGGAGAGCAGAGCTGTTACATTGAGCCCTGCCCAACTGGGCCAACTTCGCTCTTCAAGAACACAAGTCTCACCACCGGCTTACTTTATGGACTATAAAGAGCTACATAGACTGATTCTAGGAGTAAACGAAGCAATTTCAGTCCTACTTCAATCTCCTAGCAGGTTCATCTATTCAATTTTCTTCCTTTTTTTCCCTTCTTCTCTTTTCCAATTCTTTTCTTTTTCTTGAATACAGAAAGAAAAAAATCATTTTTATTTTCAATTTTTATTAAAAATATTTTTCTTTAATTTTTATAACTATATTTTTTACTTTTGTGTCAATTTTTTCAAATTCTATTTTACTTCCATCATTTTATTTTAGTCTACTTCAATGTATTCACCTTTTCAAATTTTCAAACAACTTCCTTTTTTTAATTTTTTTACTCTTTTTCATTTTTCTTTTTCTTGAATGCAGAAAGAGAAAAACTTCATTTGTACTTTCAATTTCTATTAAAATATTTTTATTTAATTTTTATTGCTATATTTTTTGCTTTTATGTAAATTTTTTTAAAATTCTATCTTACTTCCATCATTTTATTTTAGTCTACTACAGTGTATTCACTTTTTCAAATTTTCAAACGATTTCTTTTTTTCTTTTTCCTCTTTTTTCTTTTTTGTTTCTTTTCTTTTTTCTTAAATACAGTAAAAGAAAAAAATCATATTTATTTTTAATTTTTATTAAAACTATTTTTCCTTAATTTTTCTACTATATTCTTTGCTTTTGTGTATATTTTTTCAAATTCTATTTTACTCCCATCATCTCATTTTAGTCTACTTCAGTGTATTCATTTTTTCAAATTCTCAGACGATTTCTTTTTTTTTCCTCCCCCACCTTTTTTTCCTCTAATCTGTCAAACCATTTTCAATACCCAGACCAAAACACACCTAGGATCTAGCACCATCTATTTGATTTTGTGTGTGTGTGTGTGTGTGTGTGTGTGTGTGTGTTTAATTTTTAATTTTAATATTTTTTATTTTAATTTTTTTAATTTCAATTTTTCTACCTCATTAATTCCTTTTCTCCTTTCAAAATGACAAAATGAAGGAATTCACCCCCCAAAAAAGAGCACAAAGAAACGACAGCCAGGGATTTAACCAACACAGATACAAGCAAGATGTCTGAACCAGAATTTTAGAATCACAAGAATAAGAATACTAGCTGGAGTCGAAAACAGATTAGAATCTCTTCTGCAGAGATAAAAGAAGTAAAAAGTAGCCAGAATGAAATTAAAAATGCTATAACTGAGCTGCAATCATGGATGGATGCCACGACAGCAAGGATGGATGCGGGAGAACAGAGAATCAGCCATATAGAGGACAAACTTATAGAGAATAATGAGGCAGAAAAAAAGAGGGAGATTAAGGCAAAAGAGCACTATTTAAGAATTAGAGAAATCAGTGACTCGTTAAAAAGGAACAACATCAGAATCACAGGGGTCCCAGAAGAGGAAGAGACAGAAATAGGGGTAAAAGGGTTATGTGAGCAAATCATAGTGGGAAACTTTCCTAACCTGGGGAAAGATACAGACATCAAAATCCAGGAATCACAGAGAACCCCCATTAGATTCAACAAAAACAGACTATCAACAAGGCATATCATAGTCAAATTCACAAAATACTCAGGCAAGGAGAGAATCATGAAAGCAACAAGGGAAAAAAAGCCCCTAACCTACAAGGGAAGACAGATCAGGTTTGCAGCAGACCTATCCACAGAAAGTTGGCAGGCCAGAAAGGAGTGGCAGGATATATTCAGTGTGCTGAATCAGAAAAATATGCAGCCAAGAATTCTTCATCCAGCAAGGCTGTCATTAAAATAGAAGGAGAGATAAAAAGTTTCCCAGACAAACAAAAATTAAAGGAGTTTGTGACCACTAAACCAGACCTGCAAGAAATATTAAGGGGGACTCTCTGAGGGGAGAAAAGATTAAAAAAAAAATATATATATATATAGCAACAAGGATTAGAAAGGACCAGAGAACACCACCAGAAACTCCAACTCTACAAGCATCATAATGGCAATAAATTCAAATCTTTCAGTACTCACTCTAAATGTCAATGGACTCAATGCTCCACTCAAAAGACATAGGGTAACAGAATGGATAAGAAAACAAAATCCATCTATATGTTGTTTACAAGAGACCCACTTTAGACCTAGACACCTTCAGACTGAAAATAAGGGGATGGAAAACCATCTATCATGCTAATGGTCAACAAAAGAAAGCTGGAATAGCCATACTTACATCAGACAATCTACACTTTAAAATAAAGACTGTATCAAGAGATGGAGAAGGGCACTGTATCATAATCAAGAGGTCTATCCACCAACAAGACCTAACAATTGTAAACATTTATGTGCCAAATATTAAAACACCCAAATATATAAATCAATAATCACAAACATAAAGAAACTCATCAATAGTAACACCATAATAGTAGGAGACTTCAACACCCCACTCACAGCAATGGACAGATCATCTAATCAAAAAATCAACAAGGAAACAATGGCTTGGAATGACACACTGGACCAGATGGACTTAAGAGATATATTCAGAACATTTCATCCTAAAGCAGCAGAATATACATTCTTCTCCAGTGAACACAGGATGTTCTCCAGAATAGACCATATACTGAGACACAAATCAGCCCTAAGGAGGTACAAAAAGATCGAGATCATACCGTGCATATTTTCAGACCACAACACTATGAAACTCAAAATCAACCACAAGAAAAAAACTGGAGAGGTAAAAAATACTTGGAGACTGAAGAACATCCTATTAAAGAATGAATGGGGTAACCCAAGCAGTTAAAGAGAAAATTTAAAAGTATATGGAAACCAATGAAAATGATAACAACACAACCCAAAACCTCTGGGACACAGCAAAGGCGGTCATAAGAGGAAAGTATATAGCAATCCAGGCCTTCCTAAAGAAGGAAGAAAGATCTCGGATACACAACCTAACCTTACACCTTAAGAAGCTGGAAAAAGAACAGCAAATAAAATCCAAAAACAGCAGAAGACAGGAAATAATAAAGATTAGAGCAGAAATTAATGCTATAGAAACCAAAAACAAACAAACAAACAAACAAAAAACAGTAGAACATATCATTGAAACCAGAAACTGGTTCTTTGAAAGAATTAACAAAATTGATGAACCACTAGTCAGTTTGATCAAAAAGAAAAAGGAAAGAACCCAAATAAATAAAATCAAGAATGAAAGAGGAGAGATCACCACCAACACAACAGAAATAAAAACAATAATAAGAGAATATTATGAACAATTATATGCCAGTAAAATGGGTAAAATTGGAAGAAATGGATAAATTCCTAGAAACATATACACTACCAAAGCTGAAACAGGAAGAAGTAGAAAATTTGAACAGAACCATAACCAGTAAGGAAATTGAATTAGTAATCAAAAATCTGCCAAAAAACAAGAGTCCAGGGCCAGATGGCTTTCCAAGGGAATTCTACCAAACATTTAAGGAAGAGTTAACACCTATTCTCTTGAAACTGTTCCAAAACATAGAAATGAAAGGAAAACTTCCAAACTCTTTCTATGAAGCCAGCATTACCTTGATTCCAAAACCAGACAGAGACTCCACTAAAAAGGAGAACTATAGACCAATTTCCCTGATTAACATGGATGCAAAAATCCTCAACAAGATAGCCAACCGGATCCAACAATACACTAAAAAAATTACTCACCATGACCTAGCGGGATTTATACCTGGGATGCAGGGCTGGTTCAATACCTGCAAAACGTGATTCATCACATCAATAAAAGAAAGGACAAGAACCATATGATCTTTTCCAAAGATGCAGAGAAAGCATTTGACAAAATACAGCATCATTTCTTGATAAAAACCCTCAAGAAATTAGGGATAGAAGGAGCATACCTCGAGATCATAAAAGCCATATATGAACGACCCAATGCTAATATCATCCTCAATGGGGAAAAACTGAGAGCTTTCCCCCTAAGATCGGGAACAAGATGGGGATGTCCACACTCGCCACTGTTATTCAACATAGTAGTGGAAGTCTTAGCCTCTGCAATCAGACAACACAAAGAAATAAAAGGCATCTAGATCGGCCAGGAGGAGGTCAAACTTTCACTCTTCACAGATGACATGATACTCTATATGGAAAACCCAAAAGATTCCACCAAAAGACTGCTAGAATTGATTCATGAATTCAGCAAAGTTGCAGGATATAAAATCAATGCACAGAAATCGGTTGCATTCCTATACACCAACAATGAAGCGACAGAAAGAGAAATCAAGGAATCGATCCCAGTTACAGTTGTACCAAAACCATAAAATACCTAGGAATAAATCTAACCAAAGAGGTAAAATCTACACACTGAAAACTACAGAAAGCTTATGAAAGAAATTGAAGAAGACACAAAAAATTGGAAAAAGATTCCATGCTCCTGGATGGGAAAAACAAATATTGTTAAAATGTTGATACTACCCAAAGCAATCTACATATTCAATGCAAACCCGATCAAGGTAACACCAGCATTCTTCACAGAGCTAGAACAAATAATCCTAAAATTTGTATGGAACAAGAAAAGACCCCAAATAGCCAAAGCAATCTTGAAAAAGAAAACCAAAGCAGGAGGCATCACAATCCCAGACTTCAAGCTATACTACAAAGCATAATCATCAAGACAGTATGGTACTGGCACAAGAACAGACACTCAGATCAATGGAACAGAACAGAGAACCCAGAAATGGACCCACAAACGTATGGACAACTAATCTTTGACAGAGCAGGAAAGAATATCCAATGGAATAAAGACAGTCTTTTCAGCAAGCGGTGCTGGGAAAACTGGACAGCGACATGTAGAAGAATGAACTTGTGTATGGTGTCACTTTCTGACACCATACACAAAACTAAACTCAAAATGGATGAAAGACCTAAACATAAGACAGGAAGCCATCAAAATCCTCGAGGAGAAAGCAGGCAAAAACCTCTTTGATCTTGCCCGCAGCAACTTCTTACTCAACACGTCTCTGGAGGCAAGGGAAACAAAAGCAAAAATGAACTACTGGGACCTCATCAAAATAAAAAGCTTCTGCACAGCGAAGGAAACAATCAGCAAAACTAAAAGGAACTGACAGAATGGGAGAAGATATTTGCAAATGACATATCAGATAAAGGGTTAATATCCAAAATCTATAAAGAACTTATCAAACCCAACACCCAAAAAACAAATAATCCAGTGAAGAAAAGGGCAAAGGTATGAATAGACACTTCTCCAAGGAAGACATCCAGATGGCCAACCGACACATGAAAAAATGCTCAACATCACTCATCATCAGGGAAATATGAATCAAAACCACAACGAAATACCACCTTACACCTGTCAGAATGGCTAACATGAACAACTCAGGCAACAACAGATGTTGGTGAGGATGTGGAGAAAGAGGATTTCTTTTGCATTATTGGTGGGAATGCAAGCTGGTGCAGCCACTCTGGAAAACAGTATGGAGGTTCCTCAAAAAACTAAAAATAGAACTACCCTATGACCCAGCAATTGCACTACTAGGCATTTATCCAAGGGATACAGGTGTGCTGTTTCGAAGGGATACATGCACCCCCATGTTTATAGCAGCACTATCAACAATAGCCAAAGTATGGAAAGAACCCAAATGTCCATTGATGGATGATGGATGAATGGATAAAGAAAATGTGGTGTGTGTGTGTGTGTGTCGTAATTTTATATATATATATATATATATATATATATATATATATATATATATATATATGACATACACACACAATGGAGTATTACTTGGCAATAAAAAAGAATGAAATCTTGCCATTTGCAACTACGTGGATGGAACTGGAGGGTATTATGCTAAGTGAAATTAGAGAAAGACAAAAATCCTATGACTTCACTCATATGAGGACTTTAAGAGACAAAACAGATGAACATAAGGGAAGGTAAACAAAAATAATATAAAAACAGGGAGGGGGACAAAACAGAAGAGACTCATAAATATGGAGAACAAACTGAGGGTTACTGGAGGGGTTGTGGGAGGCGGGGCTGGACTAAATGGGTAAGGGGCACTAAGGAATCTACTCCTGAAATCATTGTTTCACTATATGCTAACTAATTTGGATGTAAATTTTAAAGAAGAAAAAAGAAAATTTTAAAAATGGTTACATTGGTAAATTTTATGTTATGTGTATTTTACCACAATTAAAAACAAAAAAGAAAAAAATTAGGGAGGAAATCATAAAAATCTAGATAAACTCTATGTTCAGATTGCTTCACATGTGTCTTAATTTGAAAGAAGACAAAACTAGAAATTGTAGATAATAATAATAATAATGGCAAACAGGGCTTAGTCTGTATGAAAGACAGTTCTAGACAGTTTACATATGACTTCTTTAATCCTCCCAACAAGCCAATCAGAGTGGGGCTATTATGATACCCATTTTAGAGATGAGGACAGTTAGGCACAAGAGGTTAAATGGCATGGCCAGGATCACAGCATCAATAATGGACAGAGTTCACAGTGCAGGCTAGAGTCTAGCTCCAGAGTATGCACTCTTACCCACCCCCATCCCCACCGGGCTAGGTAAGGAAGATAAGGAGGCACTCCAGAAAGAGACTTACCATGAAAGGAAAGACACTGACCCCACAACCAAAGGTCGGCACAAGAAGGCATGTCTATTTAAGTCTAAAAAGTTAAGGTTTCTATAAACCCTTTTTTTTAATGATTCACCCTCCCTTTAATCAATTTTCCTACTTAAACAATTATCATCCCCCAAAAAGCAGTGGCTAAGACATTTCTGCTATATTCATCCTAACTCAAGTCTCAGAGACTAATGCAGCCCAGGAGGCAAGCACTCAGCCCACACTGGTAATCCACAGGAAGGAATGGCTTCAGCTGCTTGAGCATTACAGGAGCCGGTAGTCTTCCTGACAAACACAGAGACTACAGAGACAGTTCTGAAGTCAGCTGATAATGATGTGTACTTTTTATATGACAAAATTTAGATTCATTGTGTGCCACTGGAACCTAAGAGAACATCTGGGTGCATCTCGCATGGTTTATAAGAATAGAAACTCCTGTAAGAAACCTTTTCCAAGCAAGAAGAAAGCTGTGTGTGTGTGTGTGTGTGTGTGTGTGTGTGTGTGTGTGTGTGTGTGAGAATATATGCATCTACAATGTGTCTGCATCT
Source organism: Panthera pardus (assembly GCF_024362965.1). Taxonomy (NCBI): domain Eukaryota; kingdom Metazoa; phylum Chordata; class Mammalia; order Carnivora; family Felidae; genus Panthera; species Panthera pardus. The sequence continues at coordinate 51,310,455 of NW_026526688.1, read as the reverse complement.
ATCAATCATTTGAATTGGCTGGACTTTCAGAGAAGCCTTCTGGGCTAGGTTTAAGGAAGCTCCTGGAACCAAGAATGGGATTTTCCATCCTTTGTCTTCAAAAGCAGTCTCCAAGTGCTATGAATTTTATGAGGGTCAGCACTGACTTAATTTCTTTTTCTTTCTTCTTCTTCTTCTTCTTCTTCTTCTTCTTCTTCTTCTTCTTCTTCTTCTTCTTCTTCTTCTTTTTTGCAGGAGAGGGGGTGGAAGGATGTTAGTTAAATCAAATCCAAGTCTTTTCCTTAACAAACTATAGAGAGGAATTGATCAGAGCAATGGAACCAGTATGTTTTTCTATGTTTTTGATGGAGAGTTCTGAATTCCAGGATCAAAAGTACAGATTTGGTGGCAAGAAAGTGAGTTGGTGAGAGTTGCACTAAAGAATTAACTTCAGGGGCACGTAGGTGGCTTAGTTGGTTAAGTGTCCAAGTTTAGCTCAGGTCATGATCTCACAGTTCACAAGTTCAAGCCCTACATCAGGCTCTGTGCTGATAGCTCAGAGCCGGTATCCTGATTCAGATTCTGTCTGCTTCTCTCTCTGCCCCTACCCTGCTTGCTCTCTCTCTCTTTCTCTCTCTCTCAAAAATAAATAAACATTAAAAAAAGATTATATTCAACCCCGTGTGGGCTATTTTGGTGGGAATGGGGTCTAGAGGCAAAGGTTGTGATTAAAGAGGCAAGTCCATTCTTCTGGGTTTACCCTCACCCATGTCACCATCACTCACTGCTCAGAGAATAGACTAGAATGCGCTGAACGCTGTTTGTGATGCAAGCACCCCCATAGCTGCTTCTGTTGTCTGGGACTGCGCAGACAATTGGACCGGACAGGAGTGGAGCACAGAATAGACACCCATCCCCCGAATGGCAATGGTGTTGGCAAATGTGAGCTTCTCTAGGTCTGTTAACATCGAAAACACCTGGGATAAATGAATTTTATAGTTTTCACCTTGGTACATAGCCATTATGTAAGGTCAGTATAAATTATATTCCTTAAGCACCAAAATAACTGATGAAAAGAAGCCAAAGTGACTTCCAAAATATAAATTTCAAGCTGCAGATACATCAATAACTATTTCTGTACTGTGTTCTCCATCTTAGCCCTTCTGCAAATTAGGGATAATTGTACTTGCCAGACACTTACTTCGAGGTTCGTGAGAGGATAATGTTTGGAAAGCTTGTTGGGTTTTGTGGATGAAAGGTTTCTGATTAGGACAAATTGTAAATTATTACTATTCATTAGAAAGAACAAATGAACTATTTCAGCTCCTAATGCATCTCGGACATCCACGTGCTATTATACACAAGGGGACAGTCTGGAAGAAACCCTGTTCACAGCACCGCTATTAAACAGAACTACATCCCTCTACCTTAAAAAGAACACTTCAGAGCAGCCTGAAAACCCTGAAAAGTAAGTCCCATATTTCTTTGTCCCTTTATCTAAAAAGCAGAAAAAATATAATTAGAAACGTGGATAAGAAGCCTTCACTATTGTGCTTGGCTATATGCTTCAGATGTTCGGATCCCAGCTCGATAATGGCCATCGTCTTGATCAGGCCCCTTTACAAAGCAGGCTCCTACTTCACAGACAGGGTGGGGTCAAGGTCTCTGACACAGAGAATAAAGTAAAATTCTCCACAGAGGAGTCACTCCATAGAACCCGGTCATTGTGTAGATTTGATACCATTTTCCCCTGTGGCACACGCCGGAAATCATCCCTTAAAGATCATTTCTTATCTATAGCACTTTCTAAGGTATGTTATATATGGCCTACTTGTTCCTACATTCACTGTGCTTGTATCGTTTCAGGACTCTGTTTTCTCAAAACCATTGAGTCTAAGCCTTGTGTGCTAGTTAGTAAGTATTCATATCCCCATGTTTGAGTCATCTCAGTCTGTTTGTATACAATCATCCATGAGGGTGGAAATTGGAAAATTATGTTCACGTCAGTGTTCTCCATTAATTTTCGTTAAATCAATCCTTTTTGATAAATAAGTTAAGTTTTGTTATTCAACATTTCCAGTGACAGAGAGGGAAAGAAGGTGGGGGTGAGGAGGGTAAGGAGGAAGAAGAAGGGGGACTGGTAAAGGGAAAGGAGAAAGAATAAGAATTGGCACATACAAATTTAAACTTAGTAGCTTAGACCTATTATAACTTATTGGCAATTTTGATAGAAAAATGCTTTCTTGGGGCACCTGGGTGGCTCAATTGGTTAAGTATCCGACTCTGGATATCAGCTCAGGTTGTGACCTTGTAGTGATGAGATTGAGCCCTGCATTGGGCTCTGAGCTAATGGAACCTGCTTGGGATTCCCTCTCTCCCTCTCTGTCTGCCCCTTCCCTACACTTGTGCGTGTGCATGCGTGCATTCGTGCTCTCTCAAAAAATAAATAAATAAGCATTTTTTAAAAAGGGAAAGAAAGAAAACTCTTGCATTGACAATTTTGTTTGGTGGCAGCTTTGTCGAGATAAAATTCATACACTATACAATTTATCCATTTAAAGTGTACCATTCAACAGTTTTTAGTATATTCAAAGAATTGGGCAACCATCACCACAATCAATTTTAAAACATTTTCATAGCTCTAAAGAGAAATTCCATACCCTTTCATTCTTATCCTCCAAATCATCCATTTCCTCTAGTCCCAGGCAACCACTAATCTAATTTCTGTCCCTATGGATTTCCATACTTTGAAAATACATACATTTCAAATACAAGGAATCATACATTATGCAGTCTTTTGTGTCTGGCTTCTTTCACTTGAGATAATCTTTTCAAGGTCAACCATGTTGTTGCATGTATCAGTATTTCATTCTTTTTTATTGTCAAATAATAGTCCGTTTTATGTATACACCACAACTTTATTTATCCATTCTCCAGTTGCTGGACATTTGAGTTGTTTCCACTTTTTAGCTATGCTGAATAGCCAAACAATGCTGGTATGAACATTCATGCATAGCCTTTTGGGTGGACATAGGTTGTCATATCCCTAGGAGTGGGGCTGCTAGGTCATACAGTAAATCTACGTTTAACATTCCAAGGAGCTGCCAGACTGCTTTCCAAAGTTTCCAGCATAACAAAATATTGTTTACAGAATAACAAAAATATAAAGTAACTGCACCACTTCCCCTTCCCCCCAGCAAGGTATGAGGGTTACAAATGCTTTTTTGACTTAAGACTATTAGGTTATCAGTATAAAAAAAAAATTGAAAATTAAACAAGTCAAAAAGAAGAAATCACAATAAAAATTTTTAAATACTTAAAGCCAAATTACAATGAAAATACTACCATTGACCTTTGAACAACATGGGATTGAACAGCATGGGTCCACTTACATGCAGATTTTTTACAGTGCCATACAGTAAATGTATTTTCTCTTCCTTATGAGTTTCTTAATAACATTTTATTTTCTCTCGCTTGCTTTATTGTAAGAACACAGTATATAATACACATAACATACAAAATGTGTTAACTATGTTACCAATAAGGCTTCTGATCAACACTATGTTATTAGTTAACTTTTGAGGGAGTCAAGAGCTATACATGGGGGGTCGGTGCCCCTAACCTCTGCGTTCTTCAACGTTCAACTGTAGTATCAAAACTATCGGGGGGCACCTGGGTGGCTCAGTCAGTTAAGCCTCTGACTTGATTTCAGCTCAGATCATGATCTCATGGTTCATGAGTTTGAACTCCATGTCAGGCTCTGTGCTGACAACATGGAGCCTGCTTGGAATCCTCTCTCTCCCTCTCTCTCTGCCCCACCCCTGCTCATGCTCTTTCTCTCTCTCCCAAAATAAATAAACTTAAAAAAGTAAATAAACTATTGGGAAGCAGCAAAACTGGTTCTTTGTTGGATAGTAATAACTTTCATTATGAGGAAGGAGCAAAAATTTTAAAAACCAATGAACAAAGGAACAAGTTAGAGGACAATAGAATAACAAAAATATTTGAAGGAAGGAACTACAAGATAGAAGCATAAACTAATGAAACATAAAACAAAATTTCAATATAAAGAATCCTGAAGCCAAAAATTGATCAGGGAAAAAGGAGAAAGCACAAATAAATTTATTACAAGTAAGATGTGGCCAAAACTACCAATGCAACAAAGATTCAAAAGATGAGAAAAACACTGTAATTCATGCCAGCAAATTTCTTTGAAAAATGTAACTAAAAAAACTGGCCCATAAAGAAAAAGAAAGGCTGGATTCTCTTTAATGGCCTTTAAAATATGTATATTTTTAGTTAAACCTTTCCAAAAGGAAAACATAAGGCCTAGAGGGCTTTGCAAGTAAATTCTAATAGAACAATCAAGAAATGGATTATCCAAATCTTATACAATCTCTTAAAATATTAGACAAAAGGGAGAATGCTCTCCAGAACAGTCTAGGATGTTGGTATAATTCTATACTAAAATCAGATAAGAACAGTATTTTAAAAAAGAAAATTATAGGCCAATCTCATTTATGAACCAAAATGCAAACCTGACTGCAAACTCCAAACCAAAATTAATAGCAACTGAACCCAATGATACATTTAAAAGCTAAACTTCATGGCCAACTTATTAGGTTTATCACAAAAATGTAATCATAATCATGACCAGGAATTTTTCATTAGGTTGATAAAGTCAGAATGGAAGAGCAAAGGCTAGAATGGCCGAGACTCTCCTTAAAAACTAGTGGACAAAAACCTATCTTACCAAATATATAATTAATAATTAAGGTAATACATTGGCACACTGAACAATAAATAAAGCTAAAGAACAAAACGATGAGCCCAGATAGAGACCCATGCAAGTATGTAAACTTACTATATGGTAATGGTTACATTATGGAACCCCCAGAACAAGTGATTATTCATAAAGACAAAAATAAAATCAGATCCTCACATAAAAAACAAAAATCAATTGTATTTACTTGCACTGTTGGTGGGAATGCAAATTGGTGCAGCCGCTCTGGAAAGCAGTGTGGAGGTTCCTCAGAAAATTAAAAATAGACCTACCCTATGACCCAGCAATAGCACTGCTAGGAATTTATCCAAGGGATACAGGAGTACTGATGCATAGGGGCACCTGTACCCCAATGTTTATAGCGGCACTCTCAACAATAGCCAAATTATGGAAAGAGCCTAAATGTCCATCAACTGATGAATGGATAAAGAAATTGTGGTTTATATACACAATGGAATACTACGTGGCAATGAGAAAAAATGAAATATGGCCTTTTGTAGCAACATGGATGGAACTGGAGAGTGTGATGCTAAGTGAAATAAGCCATACAGAGAAAGACAGATACCATATGGTTTCACTCTTATGTGGATCCTGAGATACATTAAAAATTTTCATGTAAAAGGCAAAACTCCTTTATTTCCTTTTAGAAACCAACAGTGGGAAAGATATTTATGATCCTGGGTTAAGGAATCTATGCAAGACACAAAATTCATAAACCATAAAGAAAAAGATTAGTAAATTCAACCACATTAAGACTAAGAACTTCTCATCAAAAGATAAAGACTTTTTAAAAGAAAAGGTACCAAAGATAAGAAAAATATTTGCTATACATCTAAGTATCAAAGGATTAGCATCAAGAATACACACACACACACACAAAACAACTTTATATGAGGAAGGAAAAAGACAAAAATCTCAATAGGATAATTAGCAATAGATCAAAATAGGCATTTCACAGAAGAGAAATACAAATTGTCAATAAATATATGAAAATGACTTACAAGTCATTAGTAATTAACAAAACACAAATTAAAACCATAAGATACTATTTCATATCAATAGATTTGGCAAAAAAAAAAAAAAAATCATACACTGAGAAAGGTCTAGCCTACGTTGTAAATCAAAAGCTACCGATACTCTACAACTCAAAATTCCAGAACGACCTGTAGGTAACTCTAACACAAGGATACCAGGAGATATGTAAGGATGCACAAAGCAGCATCTTTTATAATAGGAGGAAAAAATGGAAACAACTCAATGTCCATCTATAGAAAAATGAAAAAATAAATAACAGCATGGCCATATAATAGTACGCCATCAGCAGAAAAGAGGTGATGAACTACAGCTATGTGGCTCAATATGGATGAATCTCAGGAATAAAATGCTGACTGAGAAAAGTAATTCATGCAAGAATCCATACAATAGGACACCACTTATGAAATGGTCCAAACAGGCAAAACTAAATAATATATTGCTTTGGGATACACAAACATGTGACAAAACTACAAAGAAAAGCAAAGGAACAATCAAAACCATATTCAGATAGTAGACAATGCTGGGAAGAAGGCTTGGGGATAAAATTAGGGAGGGTCATGCCAAGGGCTTGGATGTTACTGGTAAAATTCTAGTTCTTAAGTTGAATTATGGGTTCATTCTATTAAGCTTTACAAATTAAATTCACTTTATATACTACCTTTCATGGATCAAATACTTAATTTTATTTTAAAAGGAATATCTGTAATGTCCCTTATATCAGACTTATATCTGTTTTTATTGAAGAAAAAAAAGCCTATGGATATTAACCTTTATTTTTCATTTTAAGAGCAAGTTATTCTGAATACCTCACCTGAGTATTAACTTTAATTATACATACAAGCACACAAGTTAATTACTAGTCTACTAATTTTTTTAAGTTGTACTGTGTCAATCTAGAACTGAAAATAATCATTTTCATTAGAAAGGCCAGGATTCAAAACTCTTTTTCCTATTCTACTAAAAGCTACTCTTCAGAAGCCTTGTAAATGATAAAACTCAAAAAGTGGCTTGGACAATGTTCAATGACTCTTGGGAGGTCTCTTCTAGGAAGTTAAATATGGTTGCCTTTTGAAATAAACTTTAAAATAAACTAGGTGTTTTCCTACCACAGACAATGCCTTCATGGAATGACTGGGTTAATTTAAAAATCAGGATCTGAGAGGACGGCTGTATTGTTCATAGCCTGCAAGGTTCAAAGGCTTCCTGATGATAGCCTTCTGAGGACACTATAACTTCTTTTCCTCATTTGGGCAGCTTCAGGCCAGGAACCTTAGAGTTGAATGGGGAGGACATGGTTAGCTTCTTCATGCTCTGCTTTATCCCCTTTCTCTGTCATCCTGACCCTTCCATGGTTGAGCCCAGAGAGAGAGACAATAAGGGAGAAAGAACTCAGCCATATATGGTAGGTGGTATTTGTAATCTGTGTTATGGACTGAATTGTGTCCCCTCATAACTCCTATGCTGAAGTCCTAAGCCCCAAGTCCTCAGAATGTGATTATATTTGAAAGTATGTCTTTAAAGAGGTAATTAAGTTAAAATGAGGTCATTGGGGAAGCCCCTAAATATGCCTGGAATCTTTATAAAACCAGGAGATTAGGACACAGACACATCCAAGGGCAGACCAAGTGAAGACACAGTGAGAATGTGGTCATCTACAAGCTATAGAGAGAAGCCTCAGAAGAAACCTTGATCTTGGTTTTCCAGCCTCCAGAACTGTGAGATAATGAATTGCTATTGTTTAAGCCACCCAGTCTGTGGAATTTGCTATGGCAGTCCTATGAAATTATAAAATACATCTGGTATTGAGTTTCCCTCTATATATGGTAAATGGGTAACTTAAACTTCTTTTCCTCACTGGCTAATTTTATAGGTTTCCAGGGATCCTCCCTCTAAGAACCTCTGATCACTGCTCCCTGGAGGTGACCACTGCTCCATCCAGCTGCTTACTACTGCCCCTACCTGCTCCTAACCTCTGGGCTTCCAGCAATCCACCCCATAGATTTCTCTGTAGGACTCCTTTTGCACCTCTGTGTGGTCTTCTTGGGAGACATACTTTGTAAAAGATCCCAGACTGGCTTCTTATCACAAGGTCCAATTCTGGAAAACACACACACCTTTGCCCCACCATGATGGGAGAAGCACAACAGATTCCATCCCATGATATCCCTGGTTGTGTCTTCTTTCCATTGCCAGCCAGCCAGCTCTTGCCGCAGCCTTAGCCTTTGCCCTCCATGGGCAGGAATTATACACCAATCCTTACAAATTCTAGAAGCAGATGTGAAATTCCTCAGGTCATCTTCTTGAGGCCTCCTTCACTTGGCTTGAGGTAACAACAAGGTATCCACTTTACTGGCTCTTCTTAGGTACTGAGTGGGAGAGAATGCCTCATTTTCCAACACATCCTCCAAAGAAATCCTCACTCTCAACTCTCCAAAAGCCTGATATAAACCTGGTATAATGCTGGTATAAAGCATTTTAGCAATTTCCTAGAATGTCCTATAGAGGTGGTCTAAAACCTCTCTGCAGAATGTGGGGCTTGGTGCCACCTCCATTGCTCTAGGTTCTGGGGGGTCTGTTGACCTTGGTGAGTAGAATTTAACATCCGGTTCCACTTGACTTTTGCTCTGCCTCCCCGCCTGGATGCTAAGAAGGAATCCATTAGTAGAAGTGACTGAAAGGCAGAAGCCAGATACAGGCTGACACAGGGGTGTGCAGGCTGGTTCTCCACAGTTTTTCCTCTCTGAAGTTTTAGCCCCTGCAGTTTGGCTGGATGATTTACCCCTAGGGAGTGTAGGTGTTCCCAACTCCCCATGTAACAAGGTAGAAGAACTAGCCTGTTTCTCAAAGAGAGAAATTTTAGAATAATCATAGAGGCCAAGGGATGATGAAGCCTGGGATTATCTGGTGGAAGAAACCTGGAGCCTAACCTCTCAAGGGTAGGAGCTAAATCACATTCTGCCTTTGAGCTCCAAGCATCTAAGGTCAGTGCCTTCCATGGAGCAAATGAACATTCCTTTAATGGAATTCTAAATATGAGCCATTAAGAGTAGGACTACCCTGAGGTTTGTGGAGAAACTAGTGAAAATAGAAGGCAACTGATGAATTTTCATTATCTTTTTGACTATTTAAAAACGCATTTTGGTATCCATGGGAAATTATTCAATGTCATAATATTACTCTATGCTGTGTGTGAGCCACAGGATTTTGCCTCAATCTCCCTTTCCTGCCAGCCTTTCCCACCACTTTCCTGACACTGTCCCTCACACACTTCTACCCTGACCACTTCCTCCCCATCATCCTCCACCTGTCCAGTGTCAGCCCCTACATGACACCTTTCTCACTGAAATCTTCTGAGTTCTCAGAGCTATCCACCTGGGTCTGCCCTGTAGCTCTCAGCACTTTCTACCTTCAATTAGAATTATCTTCTCTATTTGCAAAAGACATATCAGATGAAGGGTTAGTATCCAAAATCTATAAAGAACTTATCAAACTCAACACCCAAAAAACAAATAATCCAGTGAAGAAATGGACAAAAGACATGAATAGGCACTTCTCCAAAGAAGACATCCAGATGGCCAACAAATGCATGAAAAAATGCTCAACATCACTCATCATCAGGGAAATACAAATCAAAACCACAATAAGATACCACCTCACACCTGTCAGAATGGCTAGCATTAACAACTCAGGCAATAGCAAGATGTTGATGAGGATGCAGGGGAAGAGGATCTCTTTTGAACTGCTGGTGGGAATGCAGGCTGGTGCAGCCACTCTGGAAAACAGTATGGAGGTTCCTCAGAAAATTAAAAATAGAACTACCCCACAACCCAACAATTGCACTACTAGGTATTTATCCAAGGGATACAGGCATGCTGTTTCAAAGGGGCACATGCACCCCAATGTTTATAGCAGTACTATCAAAAATAGCCAAAGTATGGAAAGAGCCCAAATGTCCATCGATGGATGAATGGATAAAGAAGACATGGTATGTATATTCAATGAAGTATTACTCAGCAATCAAAAAGAATGAAATCTTGCCATTTGCAACTACGTGGATGGAACTGGAGAGTATTATGCTAAGCGAAATTAGTCAGTCAGAGGAAGACAAATATCATATGACTTCACTCATATGAGGACTTTAAGAGACAAAACAGATGAACATAAGGGAAGGGAAGCAAAAATAATATAAAAACAGGGAGGGGTACAAAACATAAGAGACTCTTAAGTATGGAGAACAAACAGAGGGTTACTGGAGGGGTTGTGGGGGGGATGGGCTAAATGGGTAAGGGGCATTAAGGAATCTACTCCTGAAATCATTGTTGCTACCTGAATTACCATAAAGTTCTATCTTCTGAACCTTTGTATCCCCCACAGCACCCACACTGACACATATGTAGAATAGCACTTAACAAGCATTGAAAGAATTTTTGTATACGTGTTATGTTTTAACAATGCACATACGTTATTCTTCAGTGATGGAAGACAATGACAAAGAAGGTTAACTCATACCTTTGATTTATACATTTGGTCCCAGTTGCTGAACAGTAAAACAAAGTCATGAATTTTTTTTCAGAAAGTAAAAATATGCAGATAAATGCTTACAAACGTTTTTGCAAATCTGCTATTCTCCCATTAGCAAATCATATCTTATATCAAGTCTACAATAATGAGTAAGATAAATTTGATCATCTTATGGCAACACTTCTCTTGTGAGCCCAGCCTTTATTATGACAAGTGTTTGGTTTTGTTTTTAATTTGTTTTTACTTTTGTATGGTAATTGGATGAAATGTCTGAAGACCTATACAGCTACTTGTTTATTCTTCTGGCAAAGTCTCAGAAAGCACACGTTTTATCAAATTGACGTCTCTAAGTATTCAAATCTTGTTACATTTTTGAAGTTCTATTTTCTTATGGAGATTGTTCTTAGACATATACCTTCAAATGAAACAGGATTAATGAACAAGAACTTCAACTTGTGTGTATGAAATGAAAACACAGGGAAGGAATGCCTCTGGGGTTTTAGACACCCACCAATAACCATGCAGTTAAATATTATAATCCTAAACCTACATTTACATCATACTTTATGGTTAGCCAAGCACTGTCACATGGGATGGCACACATTGTCAGCTGTCCAACAACTCCCCATGTTTTCTTTGCTTACAGAATATCGATAATGGCAGGCGGTCAGGCAACAGTGGGCAGGCTGGGCCCTTCTGACACACCAGGGGTAAGTTTTGACTGTTCTTTACTCTTCATGGCCACTGCATTCCACTTTCCAGTGACTGGTCTAGGCCCAGGCACATGAAACGATTCTAGCTCTAGACACATAAAGGGATGTCTTCTGATGGATTTCTAAGAAACTCCTCCCCTTCTTACAAAAAAGGACACAAAAATGAAGCATTAACTCCCTTTTCTTGACAGTGGATATTGAAGTTGAGGACCTGGATGCCTGAAACGGTGGCAGCCATCCAGGGCCAGTGAGGGATGCTGCCAAAGCTGAGAATAGCAGAATAGAAAGATAGGAAGAACCTGAATTCTTGATGATTTTTCTTTTTTGAATCACTAAATTAACTACCCTGGAACTTCTTGACTTCCAGTTATGTAAAAAAACAGTACATGTTCCTATTTTTAAGCCAATTTTAGTTGAGATTTCTGTTACTCCCTGCCAAAAGTATCTACATATTGGATCTCATTAAATTCTCACAACAATGGTGTGAAGCAGGCACTTTACAAATGAAGCAAATAAAATAGCAAATATGTAAATGGCTATGCCAAGGTCACATGTCTATAAATGGCATAACTGGATCTGAAACCAGGTCTGATTCCAAATTTGGTGTTTCTTCCCATGAAACCTGATGACACACACAAAAAATCCTAGAGCAAGAAAACATACTGTCAAATCATCCTGACATCCTTAACAAGTAAGTCTAAGGCAACCGTGCCATCATGGAAACAGACTAGCCACTGAGTGTAAACACTAGTTCTGTCAAAGACTCTGGTATTATGGTTGAATCACTTAACATTTCTCAATTAGGAGACTCTTGTTCTTCAACTAAAATTTAAAACAAGTGGATTCAAGACAAATGTGAAAATATTAAAGTGCCAACCATTTGCTTACAACTGTTTGGCATTGTGGGAGCTTCACAATAAACCAGACACTAGCTTGTTCTTAAGGAAGTTGTCCACCTGAGAATCTGAGTCATAAGTACTTGAAATAGCTGAAGAAACACACTAAGAACTACATCATATATTAGCCCATATGATGTCGATGATGCCATAATAGATATTAAACAGCACGAAACTCAAAAGTAGCATGGATCTCGCTTTTAGGTATCAAATGTCACTAAACAGCCAACAAAACATCTCATGCTACTTATGTATTAGTAGCTTCAGCCATATGAAATTGCTAACATCCAATATCATTCTACTATTAAAAAAAATGGCAATTCTGTGCATTTCAACCTTGCTAGACCCAGAGATAAAGCAGAAAATAAAAAGCTTTCGATGTTATGAAGAGTAGGAACATGAACTGGCAAGAGCAATACAATGGATGAGTGTTCCATAGGGGTTTGTGTACAGAGTGAGGTATCAGCACACGGGAGACACTGAACCCCAACTTGTGAAGTCAAGGCACATTGCCCTAAAGAGGAAATGGCTAAACTGAGTTCTCAGTGGGAATAGCTTTAATATAACTGATTTCTTAAACCTCTAAGAACGTGTATTTCTAAATGAGTGTTCATACTCCTCCACTTCGATCCCTGGCCACTTTCACCCATTACACATGTCTGTAGAGCCAGCTATTTTATTTTAATTAGTTCTCTTAACAGGGCTATGTTGAGTAGCTACACAGAAAACATGTAATGCATGCTTTAATAATCACAACATCTATCAAGGTGAGAATTAGTATTCCCACTTTTACTAATGAAGACGTAAATGTTCAAACAGATACCCAAAATTATGTAGCCATTTAGCAACAGAGCCTGGAAAACAATATGGTAGGAAAGAAGAAGAAAACAACAGCATGACCCCCATATAATCAATGACCTACATGCTCTTTGTTAAAACAACAACAACAACAAAGGGGGGGGGAATTTAATTCTACTTGAATGCAAAAATCTATTCTGGGCATTCAATGAAGACTACCTGACTGCCACCCAAATGGTACCAATAAGGCTTAAAGCTCCAATGAACTTCAAAGGACCAAGCCAGAAGTCAAATTAGTCAGAAGGGGGCTTAAGATGCTTAGGTCCTTTGAAATCAACTCAAGAAGAGCACCAGAAATGTCTAAAGTTCCATAAAGAGCTCCATTCACAAATGATAACCATTTTGGCATTTTCTTCCAGGAGTTACCATGAAATTGCAGGAAGGTGGAGATGAAAATGACTTAAAGATTGCAGCAGATTCTGCCAGGTCTGCTCCAGAAATCTACTTCTGCATCTTGGGAAGCCCATCTTAACTGCATTTCTTAGCTTTCCTTGGAGTTAGTATGGCCATGTGATGGAGTTCTACCAAGAACATGAGCAGGAGCGATGTGGACCATTTTGGAGCCATGGCCTTTCAGCAACATGTTCGCCCTTGCCATGCTCTCTCTGCCCATCTGGTAGACCAGAAGTAAATGACAACAAGCATGGAGTGGGCAGCAGAGTCAGAAAATGGAAGCTGCCTGGTTCTCTGAATCACCATGTGAGAAAAGCTGCCCACCGACTAAGAATGCCTGCTTTGGGCTGTTACATGAACAAAAACTAAATATGTATTGTGTCTGAGCCACTGCACATTTTTAGGGTTTATCTGTCACAAATGGAGTCCAATCCCATAGACAGTGGCATAACCAGGTCAAGAAACAGGTATGAGGCCTCTCATATACTAAAGAGATTTACAAAACAGATGACTGTGACTGACACGGAAACTCCACAGCACAACTTGTGAATTCTTCCAAGGTGCTACCTGCTGCTGTGCCTGGAGCCCAGGGCCAGCCTCCCTCAGTCCAGGGTTACCGCATAGCATTTGTGGAAGTGAGATCTAAAGAATAAGTAAAAGAATGATTCAGCAGATTATAAAGTGTTGAATAGGACAGTGAACATCTGAGTTATAAGATATATCAAAATACTGGGCAACATAAGAGGAAGAAATGAAAAATGTTTTTAGAGCTTCTTGGCAAAATATGTATTGCTCTTTGATATGGGTTTTTATTGCCCGTCTAAACAGTTCATAATACAAATCAAATTTATGTCAATAAGGAGCCAAGAAACTATAATTCAGATGACCATTTATTTATAGCAGGGATAGCTCTAAGTATTAAGTTCCTTTTTAGGTTTCCTAAGTGAGGATTGTTAGATATACACCTTCAAATGAAACAGGATGAAGGAATAAAAACCTTGATTTATGTGTACATGTAATGAAAACTGTAGGGAAGACACATGTCTGGGGCTTTAGATAAAACTGTAAGTATATGAATGATATTGAGTTACTTGAGACTCTTTGACTTCCAGAAATTACCAAATTGAGGATGTGACCCAAATATCAGTAAATTTGATCATTTATACTTTATACTTTGAAAGGGAAAGGCAAGAACACTACATTGGAATCAGACCCAGTGAACTGTATTTTTTAAACAGGGTAAGAAATCTTAAAGTTGGATCTATAGAAGAATAGGACTAGATGGGATCTTAGAAAGCTTCCTCCTAGATATCCTAATTAAACATGAGGAGGGGCACCCGAGTGTCCGACTCTTGATTTTGGCTCAGGTCGTGATCTCATGGTTGTGAGATCGAGCCCCACACAGGGCTCTGAGCTGGGCATGGAGCCTGCTTGGGATTCTCTCTTTCCCTCTGCCCCTCCCCAGCTTGTATGCATGCATGAGTACAGTCTCTCTCTCCCTCTCTCTCTCTCTCTCTCTCTCTCATTCTCTCTCTCTCTCACACACACACACACACAAGGAAATTTAGGCACAGAGAAGTTGACTCACTTTCCCAAGGTGGCACAGCTTTTTGGTGGGGAAAAAAAAAAAAGTAGAGTAACTCCAGATTTGCTGACTCACAGACCTGGGTTCTTTGTCTCTGTTAGTATAAAAGGAAGATCACACAACTTCGAAAAAAGACTTGAACTATACTTCCAATTAGTAAAACTATACTAAGGGGAAAAGAGGTACGACCTAAAATTAGAACTATCGGATGTTGGCCAAGATACATTTTGTAAGAATAACTTAGTTGAGCTTAAAGAAATTATTAAAGACATTTTTTAAACATTGCCCTTATTCCTTCCACTATAAACCACCATTATTATTATTAAAATCTAGGTCTCAAGTAGTGAGGTATGTACTTTCTTATTTAGAAAAGCTAACAGATTATTTTTAATCATCATAATGGTTACACACTTTCAATTACACAGAGGGAAAAAAATCAAATCTCTTTTAATTCTACCTTTCTTAACCCTGAATGATATTTCTTCCAGATTTCACCAGCTGATACAATTCAGATGAAAAAAAGATCCTTTCTTTATTACTTAAAGAGAGCTGTAAATCAAATGTAGACCTCAGGGGGGTGGGGACAAAGAGAAAGAGGGAAGACTCATTTGCTTATTAGGTTTCCATAAAAAAATTAAGAATAACAAGCAGATCTAAATCTGCCCACAACTGAAGCCTTGTAACAGTTGCTACTGAAACATTAAAGACTTCTTACAGACAAATTGCAATCAACCTAACTTTCTGTTGTCTCGCATACATACATGCTGCTCCGATTGATGAGATGTTATTAATAAAGGAAGAGATGGCTACAAATTAAAGCAAGCCCTGCTTAATCACATTAATCCAGAGCGAGTCAAAGGCTTCAATTTTCGAAATAATTTTGGGCTTAATGCCTTGGAGATGGGCAGACTGCTCCATTGAGGCAGCAGCTGGTCCAATTTAAGCTGCATTGTGAGGCCGGAATTGTCAGGTCCTTACAGAAACAAGGAAGCCTGACAGTTTTCAGGATGCAACCAAAACTGCTGAGACAAAAGAAATTGCAAGAAATTGAAAGGGCTCTGTAACAATTACAAGGCGGCCCACTGTTGGTGGATTGTATGTGATTAACCAGCTCTCACTGTCAGGACGGGGTGGTATGCACTATTGCGACCGTGCCCCCAGACGGTGAGCCCCAGACAGCTGCCGCAGGAAGCATCGTCGGGGAGCCACTACTTTGGGTTACTGATTAGAAAAAGGCCTGTCCATAGAGAAGCGGAGGAAGCACGACTGTGGAGCCCAGCTCACACATGCCGCCTGTTTCCTCCATTGAGATGGCGGCTGCGCTGATCCAGACAGGGACAGAGGGGCTGGATAGGCAACAGCAAGGAAATGATGCCAAAGCATTTGAGGGACAGAAGGGACCGACCCCTGAGTACCAGAGAACAGGTTTTCAGCAGGAGGATTGTTATTTTCCCGAGCAATTATCTTAATGATTTTCTATGCAACAAAACTAAAAGTAGGTCAAAAAAAAAAAAAAAAAAAAAAAAAAAGTTCCAGGCTGTGAATCAAGAGATCTAATTTCTAATCCCAGATGTGCAACTCTGTCGTGTGATGTTAGGCAGTCCACTTTTTTCTCTGGGCCCTACTTTCTTCACTGAATCAAGCCACAGTTCTGGCTTCATGTTACATGGCTCTGTGAGCAACAGAGTTGACCAACTGCGTATTTGCCATCTTACCCCTTACACTTCCATCTTTTCTAACATATCGGGAGATACTACCGCACAGCGGCAAAGAGCAGGGCATCATTAGTACGCGTTTCCACACGGAGCAATGAAGGGGCCCTACCAAGGAAATGCTTTGAATGATCTCATTTGTTTTAGCAACCCAATTCTCTAAAATTCCCACGTGTCAGAAAAGAAAACACATCCAGTTTCCAAAAGTAAAATCATCCTGTTAACTCTCTCAGACAAAGCTTGAACTCAGAAAATAAGCCATGAGACACAGAAGATCCAAGATCGTAGGCCCAGCTCTTCTGCTGAGAAAACTGTGGACTACATTCCTGAAACTTGTCAGGGGGAATTACCTTGGAGTCCCTTAATTTATTGTACAATATGCTGTTTTCTCATTTTATTGCTTTGGCAATGCGGTTTTTTGTTGCTGTTGTTTTTAATGTTTATTTATTTTGAGAGAGAGAGCATACGAATGGGGAGTGGGGTAGAGAGAGAAGGAGAGAGGGAGAGAGAGAATCCCAAGCAGGCTCCCACTGTCAGCATGGAGCCCAATGCAGGGCTCAGTCTCATAAACTGTGAGATCATGAGCTGAAATCAAGAGTTGGATGCTTACCCAACTGAGCCACTGGTTGTATATGGTTTATTCAGTCTCTTTGCTGATATTGCTCCTATCTTTTTGGCATATTACAAGAAATTTCTGGGGTGCCTGAGTGACTCAGTCAGTTAAGCATCTGGCTCTTGATTTCGGCTCAGGTTATGATCTCACGATTCATGGGATCAAGTCCTGCACTGGACTCTGTAGTGACACAGTGGAGACTGCTTGGGATCATCTCTCTCTGTGCCTCCCCTGTTCGTGCTTGCTCTCTGAATAAATCAATAAACAAATAAATAAATAAAAGAAATTTTTAGAAAAAGGACACCTGTGGGGCACTCGGCTGGCTGTCAGTAGAGGATGCAACTCCTGATCCTAGGGTTGTGAGTTTGAGCCCTGTTGGGCCTACAGCTTACTTTAAAAAATAAATAAATAAATAATAGAAAAAGTACACCTGGAATATAAAAGACAACAAATGAAACCTATTCTAATATTTAAGCCGAGAAAAATAATGCCTTTGTGTGTAATGTCAATTCCACTGTTAATATAATAGCTCTGGGAAGCCAAACAATAAACACTGGTCCATATGACATTAGTTCTGAGTGAAATTACTTCATTGGCTTTTAGGACAACTCAAAAGAGAATGGATGGGTGGGCATAATGCATAGAAAGATAAAACAGGGAGACTGATGGATAGATATATGTGCACACTCACTTTAGGAAAAGAGGTATTCCTGAAAAGTCCATAATTTCTCCACATTGGAATGGGCTTGGAAATCACCTATCTCAACGTCCTACCCCAGCTGTTCTCCCAAATGTGGAGAGTCACCCTACCTTCTGTTGGATCATTCTTAGTGTCAGGATAATTACAACATGTGGCAAGAAGTGTCCAAATTCCTCAGGGGATCTGCCAAAATCGCCCTCCAATACCTTTCACTAGTCTTGTTCCCTCTGAACAACACACAGTAATGATTTCCTCCCTCATGTGGCAGTTCTTCAAATATTTGAAAACAACTAACTCCCCATCTCCCACCATACATACCCAAGCCTTTGACTTAGTATTTGGAACTTAACCCTAATAATATGTTAAAAGGTTTCTGAATAATAGAAGAAGAATAATATAGAAGAATTATATATATAATACATATTAATTATAATATATATAATATATAATAATAATAGAAGAATAATAGAAGTGGCAGTTATTAAGTCATGGCCTCTTAGCTCCAAATCCACCCTTCTTTCCTGCTCTGTGATAATGGAGGTGGGCTTTGTAAAAAATATTCTATTTTGCCAGATGCCGTGATGTTCAACCTTGTCACTAGAGGGTGTCAGAGGGACCCTAGAGGAGGAAAGAATTTTTCTCTACCAGATTCCCCTGTGCTTCCCTCCTCGGACAGGACAGGACTCTCTCCAGTCTTCACCTCCTATATAAGGGTTTGCTCTCAAGGTTATTAGGGAAACTGCCACCTCATCTACCCATAGAAAGCTGCTAAACCCAACTGTTGGCTGTGATCACACTGTCAGCCCCCAGTTAACTTCATCAGGTTTTACTTAAGGTAATGTGAATCATTTTGTTAATGCAAATGAACCCTAACATATAGAATATATTATCTACTTCAGTTGACAACACATTTACATAATCATAATAACATTTTGTATTGATTTGTTGATAAACTCTGCTATAGTTATATAGGAAGAATGAGAGGGGATGAGATGGTGGGAGGGTGATATAAGAAATCTAAGTTTCCATCTATTATTAGCAACTATAATAATTACCATTATTATTATCATAGTTAAAGACTACATGATTCTTACCATATATCAAGCAATTTACATATGGTAACTCATTGAATCCTTACAGGAATGTTGGCAGATACAGTAATATTATTTTCCCTCTTTTACAAAACTTGAAATTGAGGCATAACAAAGTCAAATAACCTGTCCAAAGCTTTACACCTACTAGGGAGTGGAATTAATGTCTAAAATGGGTAAACTAACAAACAGCAGTGTAAACATATTATTTTAAGACATGGAGGTCACAAGTAGAAGAAACAGCTAAAATAAAGTACAGACTTCTGGGGAGCAGGATTTAAGGTAGAGTAGAATAAGGAAGATGAATATTGCTTTTACTTTAAATGATAATTGATTTTATCCATTTGTATATAAATATCTTATAAAATAACTCACTGTAAGACTAAAACAAATTCAAATACATTCAATTGAGTGATAACCTGATCATACCTATAACCTCAAATCTATACAGGAATTGTATTTATTTTAAGAATGAACTTGATGACTTTATTTTGCTTTTATTTAATCTACTTTTTTTATATAATTTATTGTCAAATTGGCTTCCATACAACACCCAGTACTCATCCCAACAAGTGCCCTCCTCAATGCCCATCACCCACTTTCCCCTCTCTGCCATCAACCCTCAGTTTGTTCTCTGTATTCAAGAGTCTCTTATGGTTTGCCTCCCTCTCTCCCTCTCTGTTTGTAACTATTTTTTTCTACTTCCCTTCCCCCATGGTCTTCTGTTAAGTTTCTCAAGATCCACATATAAGTGAAAACATATGGTATTTGTCTTTCTCTGACTGACTTATTTCACTTAGCATAATACTTTCCAGTTCCATCCACGTTGCTGCAAATGGCAGGATTTCACTCTTTCTCATTGCCAAGTAGTATTCCATTGTGTATATAAACCACATCTTCTTTATCCATTCATCAGTTGATGGACATTTAGGCTCTTTCCATAATTTGGCTATTGTTGAGAGTGCTGCTATAAACATTGGGGTACAAGTGCCCCTATGCATCAGCACTCCTGTATCCCTTGGGTAAATTCCCAGCAGTGCTACTGCTGGGTCATAGGGCAGATCTATTTTTAATTTTTTGAGGAACCTCCACACTGTTTTCCAGAGCAGCTGCACCAGTTTGCATTTCCACCAACAGTGTTTCTCCACATCCTCACCAGCATCTATAGTCTCCTGATTTGTTCATTTTAGCCACTCTGACTGGCGTGAGGTGGTATCTCAGTGTGGCTTTGATTTGTATTTCCCTGATGATGAGTGACAATGAGCATCATTTCATGTGTCTGTTGGCCATCTGGATGTCTTCTTTGGAAAAGTGTCTATTCATGTCTTCTTCCCATTTCTTCACTGAATTATTTGGTTTTTGGGTGTGGAGTTTGGTGAGTTCTTTATAGATTTTGGATACTAGCCCTTTATCTGATATATCATTTGCAAATATCTTTTCCCATTTTGTCGGTTGCCTTTTAGTTGTGTTGATTGTTTCCTTTGCAGTGCAGAAGCTTTTTATCTTGATGAGGTCCCAATAGTTCATTTTTGCTTTTAATTCCCCTGCCTTTGGAGATGTGTCGAGTAAGAAATTGCTGCAGCTGAGGTCAAAGAGGTTGTGGCCTGCTTTCTCCTCTATATAAGCAATATAACTGAACAAGTATTTCGTCTACCTTTGAATAGACCATCATCCTTCAGGGTTACTTCTATCAATCCCCTAACCCATCCACTTATGAAATTCATATTCAGGGACGCCTGGGTGGCTCAGTCGGTTAAGCGGCCGACTTCAGCTCAGGTCATGATCTCGCGATCCGTGAGTTCGAGCTCCGTGTCGGGCTCTGTGCTGACAGCTCAGAGCCTGGAGCCTGTTTCAGATTCTGTGTCTCCCTCTCTCTGACCCTCCCCCGTTCATGCTCTGTCTCTCTCTGTCTCAAAAATAAATAAACGCTAAAAAAATTTTTTAAAAAGAAAGTCATATTCAAATTCAGAAGATTAAAATTTGATATTTGCTAACCTATGGAGTTTCTCCTAAATCTACTGCATATGCAATCATTCATCCATTCATTAACTCAACAAACATTTATTTGACAGCTATTCTATGCCTTGCCCTCATCTAGTCTCTAGTAACTGAAAGATGAGTAAGACACAACCTCTGCATTAAGGAATGTATAGCCTAGAACAAAATACAGATGTGCGAATCCATACACTATAGACATTGGGAGCCTTTACTACACAATTTGTATTTGAGCTAGATCTAAAAACATGCAGAAGTGTGACAGTTAATTGTATGTATCAGCTTGAATGGGCCATAGGGTGTCCAGATATTTGGTCAAACATGATTCTGGGTGTATCTGTAAGGGTGTTTTTAGATGATAGGAACATTTGAATCAGTAGACCAAGTAAAATAGATTGCCCTCTCTAATTCAGGTGGGCCTCATCCTATCAGTTGAAGACCTGAGTAGTACAAAAAGTCTGAGTTAAGAGGGAACACCTCCTGTCTGATTACCTTCAAGCTAGGACATCAGTTTTTTCCTGCTTTCATACTCACACTCAAACATCAACTCTTCCTGGGTCTAGAGTCTGCCAGCTTTTAGACTGGAACTCACAACATCAGCTTTCCTGGTCTCCAATTTGCCCACTGCAGATCTTAGTACTTGTCGGCCACCATCATCCTGTGAGCCAATTCCTTATAATAAATTTCTTAGTTAGATAGATAGTTAGATCAATCGATTGATCACCATCCTATTGGTTCTGTTTCTTTGGGAAACCCTGATAAATAAAATAAGCCTTCATGAAGTACAAAGTGAAGAAAATAATTTCAGATAAAGGAAACAAGATTTCATCAAGTTTTGGAGACATGAGAGACTCGGTATGTTTGGCTAGCGAGTAGAAGAAACTGAGGAAAGAGAAAGGTTAAATTGTGAGGATTTAGAAGAGAATATTCATGGGAATTAAATAAATCATGTAATGAAGTTCCATGGTAAACCATTCTATAAAAGAAAAAATCCCCTTTGTAATGCTAATAGACAGTTGATAAATCTGAGTTTTTTAATAGAGATAAAACCATTTTTAATTGAATTTACGGGCAGGTGTTTCTTGCATGTAAAATGCACAGTAATCTATTCCAAAAATTATGTGCCTATTTACTCATATTTTATACTCTGCATAATTCCTAGAAAAATGGTTATAAAGAATTTTTATTATCGAAGTTTTCAAACATATACAAAAGTGAAAATAATACTAAAATAAACCCCATTTACCCACCTATCCTACAGATGCAAAAATTGCCAACATTTGAGCATACTTACTTGAGCATACATACATACTTTTTCTTCCTCCCTTCCTTTTTCCTTTATTTTGTAGTATGTTAAAGCAGATTTTCTCACATTGTTTCACACCTAGATACTTTCCTATATAATTTCTAAGAAAAATAAGGATATTTTTGTTCATAACTCATTATCTAATCTAACAAAATTAGATAGTGTACTTAGTGCACTTAGTTACTTCTTAGCATCATCTAATTTCCAGTCTGTATCCAAATTTCCCTGAAAACATGCCCTCAAAACATGTTTGCCCTCAAAACATGTCCTTTTTGAGTTGTTTTCTTCAAATCAATTTCCATCCATGGTCCACACATCCTATTTGATTGCTATGTCTCTTAAATATTATGCAATTGACAATGCTTTTTTAACTTACTTATATATTTAAGAAATCAGGTCAGTTGTCCTTAGCATATCCTACGTTCTATATTTGCAACATTGCTTCCTAATGAATGGTATGTGTATCATGCAAGCTGTTTCTTTATCGCCTCTTATTTCATGTTAAATGGATCCAGATCTAAGGTTTTGGCTTTTTTTAGGTTCAACTATCTTAGAAAGAATTCTTCATAGATGGTACTGTGTAGTTCATCTTGCATCAAATCAGGAGATGTATAATGTGTGGCTGTTCCACTTCCAGTAATGCTGAAACTGATCAGTGGATTCAGGGTGTGAGAGCCATCTAACCTGTTCCCAGAAATGTTTATCCTAATGGTTTCAGCAGGGTGAATGAACGTTGCCAAAAGAAACTACTTCATTAGAGGTGATTTTGCTAGTTCTCCAATTACCTCTACATTAATAGCTCAAATTCTTTTATAGAAATGACTTTCAGTCATAAAGTAGAAGAATTAAAAATATCTAAAATAGGAATTACTATAATTGGCATACAATAAATTGCACATACTTAAAATGTACATGAGAAGTTTTAACATATATATCCACTCTTAAAACCATCACCACAATCTAGATAATGAACATATCCCCATCCCTCGCAAATGTTTTTCCCCATTCACCTTTGTAATTCTTCCTTCCCATCCCTCACTGGCCCCAACCAAACATTTCTGTTACTGTACGTTAGTTTGTATATCCAGAGTTTTATATACATTGAAGCATACTGTCTGTACTATTTTTGTCTGGTTTCTTTCACTCTGCAAAATTGTTTTGAGATTCTCCCATGTTATTATGTGGATCAGTTGTTTATTCCTTTTTATTGCTGAGTAATATTCCATTGAATGCAGGTACCAAAATTTGTTTATACATTCACCTGTTATGGGCATTTGAGATACTTCTCATTTGGGGATATTATGAATAAGGCTGCTATAACCATTCCTGTACAGGTTTTAGTATAAATGTAAGTTTTCATCTCTCTTGGGTAAATGCGCAGGAGTGAGAATGCCAGTTCATATGGGAAATGTATCTTAAACTTTATGATAAACTTCCAAATGGTTTTCCAAAGTAGTTGTGCCGTTTGACATTCCCACCAGCCACATATGAAGAATTCCAGTTGATCTGCATCCTCGCTAGTACTTGGTATTGTCAGTACTTTTGATTTAATCGCTCTACTAAGTTATAGTACCTCAGTGTGGTTTTAACTCACATTTCCCTGATGACTAATCATGTTGAGAACCTTTAAATGTTTTTTATATGCCATCTGTATGTCTTTTTTGGTGACATGTCTATTCAAATCTCTTGCCTACTTTTTAAAAGTTGTTTGTTTCCTTATTCTTTATATAAAAACTTTTATTCTTTATGGAATAGAAAAAGAGAGAGAACTCATAAATGAGCTTAAAGCTATTTACTGCCAGAACAAAAATGTGCACCAGGCAGCTGGGGGTTTGAAATAAAATAAAGCCCTCTTCCAGGGATGAAATGAGATCTCTGCCAACTCAGTGTTTCTGTAGTGGTAAAGCCAAGTGGTGGGGAAAGACGCCTGGCTTTCTATTCTGTTTGGATGCCCATCTCCTGCTTCACGGATTCCCACACTGCAGTACCTTCAGCTTGGCTTAACAATTTTCTCCTTTTGAAGAAAAAACCCATACACCATGAAAGCACACTTTTCCTAAATTCTTCATGGGGTTAGATCATATACAAATGAACTAATGTTATATATTGTGTCAATACTTTACATAAGTGCTCATAAAATCAGACAATTTCAGACACACCCTCCCATATGACTCTTGATTCTCCTGGACAGCATCCCTCACAAGTGTTTGGAACTAAAGCTGGGTGACATGGTTTTAGTGATTTTATGCTAGCAGTGACCCTGCTAGCAGTCCATGTGAAAATCTTACATATGACTTTTGGCAGCTGCCACTTTGCAAAATTCTCTTTATTACTTTTTATAATTAAACCTGGATTCAAAATTTCTATTACATGAATAAGGCAACTAGTAGATCATACATTATTTTTTCTATGGATTTTCTTCCAAAAAAGCCACACTCATCATTTCTGTGGAAAACAAATAGAAATGCGGCCTCCCAAAGGATATCAGGTTGCCTTTTATATGGAATCTTGCAGCTGGGTGCATTACCCTGAAACAAAAATAGCTAGTGATAGACAGACCTTTAGTTTACTAGTTAGAACAGAATCTGGTATAGTGAAATGCCCAGAGATAGATACATAACAAAACTAATTTTTCTAATAGTATTGCATTAAGGAAAGACCAAGCCTCCAATGTGAAAGTTTAATGAGTTTTTCATTTCACAGAAGAATATATCACTTTTATAGCAATGAAAAAAATTTCCTCCTTCATTCTCCAAACAATACTATGTACATCTGCATTGTTTTCTTTGACACTCATAACAAACTCATGATGGTGACCAAGAGCCTCATTTTTCCATGATCACAGAGAGAACAAGTGGGAGCCACAAGGCTGACAGCCAAGTTCTCCACCTGTAAACCCCATGCTATGGTCACTGTGCCTCCTGGTTCCCCCTAGGTAACAGTCCCCTGTTTTCCACACAAGCCTATGCCTGATGCATCCAGAGAACTCAAAGAATTAACAATGCAGTCCTACCCGCACAAAAGTGATCCTGTAATCGTTGGTAACTTTTTTTTTTCATAAATGGGTATATGTCATGACATATTTCTGATTCTGCTGTAAGTTCTGTTTCTTTAAGAAAAGAAATTCCTTTAAGCCTTTATTTTCCCACTGAAAAATAGTTGACAAAGGGATATCTTACAATGAAACCATTTAAATGATTCAGAAAAACTGAGAATGGCTCACTCTGTGGTATCATTTCTTTGAGCACAATTGTTTGAGCACAATTGTTTGGATGAATTCTACTCTTTCCCATTATCTGAACACAACGTGTGGCAGCAAATTGCATTTTGTGGTAACAATGCATCTACATTGGCTAGAACTCTATTTTCGACTGCCAATAAAGGCGCAGGAGAAGCATTCAAACCTGGAGACAAATGGCTGTGTGAGGAAACACAGGGAGCACCTGCAAAAGGGTTTGTGGGGTATGCCTTATCTATTTGTAGCAATTGTGTTCAAATCTGCATCTTTTCCAGAAAAACTAAAAATAAGGGTCCCAAGAGGTGGGAAAAGGTTACTACTATAAAGTTGTGTGACAACAGCAAGAAGTTAAATTGTACCTAAATTTCAGGAGGATAACATGAAATAATTCTCTTCCATAGGTTAGCTCAACTAGGTATATGGAGATCCATTTAATGGCTTAGTGTGGTCTACTGAGAAAATCAGCCAGTAGTCTTGCTCAAAAGGAATACTGGGTCACAGTCATATTAAAATCCCATGATGATGTAAAAGAACTCAAGGCCTTAACAGTTTTGAAGAAATGTCATTTGTTTAAAATACTTTATGGTCAGAACGTGTCTGCATGTCTACTAATCTTATTCAACATCAATTTACAGAGATCTTAGTTATATGTCAGGCACTGTTCTAGATGATAAGGACAGAGTGGTGAACGAGGCAGTTACTAAGGTAGATATTAAACAAATAATTTGTCAGAAAAGAGAAGGACGGTGCTATGAGAATGCACAATGGGGGGGGCACCTAATCTAATCTAGGGAGTAGATGGGGAGGTGCCACACAAATCAAAGACTTCAGAGTAATGCCTGGAATAATGGAATAATGTCTCTCCTCATCTCTTCTACTCTCTTTAGAAATCATTTTTCAGCAGCATACTTTCCACCCAAATGTCTTGAGTGCCAATAAAAGCTATTTTGTTAGATAAGAAATGGAGTGTTCCCATTCTGTTTAACAATGAATAAATGAATGGCTTGTTGTAGTTGGAACAGTGTGATACAGGTATTCATATACACATCCATCTCTCCCATCTCTCCTATGAATTCCTTTAATACAAGGAATGCCTTTCTCATCTCTACATTTACTCACTTAGTTGTTTATTCATCAAACCTTTATTAAATGGCACTCAGATTATAAAGATAAATTTAATGTCCTGGCTCTGAAGGAACTCCTGCTCCACATAAGGAGGAAGATAATCTTTGAGATGTAGAGGAAGATATACAATAGGTAATGAGAAGGAGACAGACCTAACCTGGCCTCGAGTTCTGGAGGTGAGGTTAGGAAAGATCCCCAGAGGAGGTAAGGACATTTTCATGATGCCTTCCTAAAGAATACATGCAAGCATTTTTGTCCATATGAAAGGATGCATGGCCCCGACCCATTAACAGTAACACTGTACATGTATAGAACACATTCTCCTAGCATGCCCATGCATGCACTAAAAAGATATTCTCATTTAGCAGATAAATAAATTGGTGTTGGGAGAGGCTAAAGGACTTACTCGTGGTCTTGCATAGGTGTAAGGTCAGAACACAAGCATTTCCATCTTCTGACACCTATCCTACTCCCCCTTTCTGTACATCTCTATTGCCTTTCAGAAAGCAAGCACACCCCAATGGCCAGAGAGCAGTGGAAGACTGAATACTAGAGACTATAAAGAATCCCCAGGGATGAAATGACTAGCTCCAATACCAATTACCTGTGTCATGGGACTTGAGTCATACACTGTATGCTATGGTCAAGAAGATGGTGCTAAGAACTCCTCTTCCTCCTTTCATAATTACAAAGACAAGCACGGATAAAACCCCAGATATCCCTACATGGCCCTATTCATTCTCTCCAAATCAACTCCTTCTCTGTCCATGAGCTGTTCTCATGAGCCACTGGCGGCTCCCCTCCTGCTGGGTCTTCACAATAAGAACCAAAACAAACTTCTCTTTTGGCTGTTCCTATGAATGGCAAAGAGAATGCCCCACATTGCTTGGGACATAATTACATGATTGATTAAGCACCGCATCCTCTCCAGGAATTCTAAAGTGCCATAATTACCACAACAGGAGGAGGTGGAGGTAAACAACGTGCAATCATAGTTGTTGACAAGGTTTTAAACTTCAATCCAGAACTATGTTGGTCCCCATTAAAAGGGAAGAGGCACACTTCTTACTACAACTATGTTCATATCAAGAAATAGAACAAACTATAATCAAGAATATAATCAAGAATATAACAGAACACTGATTGCCCTTAATGACCTTATTATTCTTTCATTAAATGTATTATGAAAACTGGGCAATGTATTGCAGTGGGTTTTTTGAGTGATGTATATATTTAATGTATGGTTGACCTCTGCATTTACATATGACAGTGCTGGTAGAAGATTCCTGTCATCGTGTGTGAATAAAGACTCCACGTGCCTTTTACTATATTGCACATATGTCATAAGAGTATGGGGTTCTTGCACCATAAACAAAAATTAATTCAAAATGGGTCACAGGCCCACGTACAAATGCATATGGTAAACTATACAACCTCTAGAAAAAAAAAAACTGGAGAAAATCTTTGTGAATGTGGGTTAAGCAAAGATCTCTTAGACATGATACTATATCTAGAAGGATGATCTAAAAGAATAAATTGATGGGCTGAACTTCATCAAAATTTAAATTTCTACTCTTCAAAAGATACTGTTAAAAGAACGCAAAGACAAGCCACAGACTTGGAAAACTTACTTGCAAAGTATGTCACTGCTAAAGGACTTGTAATCTTAATACATATAGAACTCTCAAAACTCTAAAATAAGAAAATCCCATAGAAATGTACAAAAGAGTTGAACAGACATTTTTATGAAAGAAGGTACATAGATGGCAAGTAAGCACATAAAAAATACTTGATATCATTTATTCATTAAATAAATACAAGTGAAAATCACCAAAGGGGTATCTTCTACATCTATTAGAATGGCTAAAACTAAAAAGATTGACCATACCAAGTGTTGGTGAAGATGTAGAGGAACTGGAACTCCCACTGGAATACAGCTTGGAAGTTTCTGAAAAAGTTAAACATGTACCTACCATGTGACTTAGTCATTCCATTTCTAGGTGTCTTTCTAAAATAAATGAAGATATATATCCACACAAAGACTTGTACATGAATGTTTGTGGTGGTGTTATTTGTAATTGGCAAGAACGAAAATAATCCAAATGTTCACCAACGGGTAAATGAATAATGTATCTACACAATGGAATATGATTCAGCAATAAAAAGTCATCCAAGAACATGGATGCCTCAAAACAACTATGTTGAATGAAAGAAGCCAGAGATAAGAGAGCACATATTGTATGATACCGTATAAGATTCTACAAAACGCAAACTTATCTATAGTGACAGAAAGCAGATCAGACGTTGCCTAGGCATGGGGGGTGGGGAACCAGTGGTAGGGGTGGCAGGGGGTGAGGTGGATGAGGGAGGCAGGATAAGAGATTATAAAGGTACGTGAGAAAACCTTGGGGGTGATGGATAGGTTCAATGTTTTGATTGCAGTGATAGTTTTACAGTGTATATTCATATGTTAAAACCTGTCAAATTATATACTTCAAATATGTGTATTTTACTATATGTCAATTACATCTCAAGAGAGCGGTTTCTAAAAAATTAATATATTTTTTAAAAGACCAGGGTCCTGCTCTAGTCTCTGCTATAGTCTAGCTGTCTGACAATGGTAAGTCATTAACTTTATTGAGTTTCTATTTCCCACTGAGTGAAAAGAAATGATTCCAAAGTCCCCTCCAGCTCTGTTAATTTGGTTGAGGCATGGGTCACTTGTTCCAGCAGTCATCACAGTCTGTGACAACCTCAGATGCTTTCAGTCAGCCTAAAGACCCAACATAGAGGGAGTGCCCCAAGCTGCCCGCTGCCCGGAAGCCCCAGTGACATATCTGTCTTGCCTGAAACACCCATTGGTTGGCATCTTGTGTGCAGCATGTACCTCTTCCAGGAACCAAAAGTCAACCTTGATTCCATGCGGCTGCTCCAGACCAGCCTATTTCCTTTGTTCCTCTCTTCTCTCCCCGCCCCCTCACCCTCGGCTCCCCCGGCCCTTGGTGTTTGAGCAGGCTTTCCTCCAGCCGGCCACTTGGTACCTTAGCATCTGGTCTGATTTCTGGAATACGGATTGGCTTCTCCTACATCCAGGACTTAATTGGGTAAACGCCACCAGGATAGTCAGACAAAGCATCAAATCAGCCACAGGTGAAAAGTGAGTAATAACCCTCAAGGTTCTTGCTTCCTTGAATCAAAGTCAAAAACCTCAGTTTGTCAGGATTAATCCGAGTGGCCACCTATGACTCCACCAAACCCTCAACCTTACTCCAGCTCCTGTGGCAGCACTTTGTCAGAAGTGAGTTTAAAGCTTTTTTTCCCCCTATGGGGTGACCTGGCCCCCATATCCCCCACTGGTCTCTCATTCAACCTCCTCCACATACTAGCCTATATATCTATTCCACTGACTTCCTGGGACCCTCCTCATTGGCTGTGCACTTTATTCCCAGGTTACTTCCTTGGACCTGACATATAGGACTATATCTTCGGTCCATTCATCAAGGTAAAAGGTTCCTCACAATTAGTCAACTAAATAACCATGTACTCCAGAAGGTACCCCTTCTTCACCTTGGACACTCCAGCCATGCCCTTAGTCATGCCCACCTGTTCACTCCTGCTTATCCTAGCAGCTTAGGCCCAGCCCAACAGCCATCATCCTGCTGCACCCACCTGGTCCCAACCGGGAGCAGTTTCGCCTGGCAATTCTAGCATTAGCCCAAACAACCACAGTTCCAACAAACAAGTTGAAATATATCTGGAAAAGTTGCAGAATCAAAAAATTTGAAAACATTCAATGTTGAGTTTCTGAAAAAAACTAAAACAAACTTGGAACCAAATATATCTTGTAATTATTTTAAACTAGGTGCATATATGTACCCCAATGTTTATAGCGGCACTCTCAACAATAGCCAAATTATGGAAAGAGCCTAAATGTCCATCAACTGATGAATGGATAAAGAAATTGTGGTTTATATACACAATGGAATACTACGTGGCAATGAGAAAAAATGAAATATGGCCTTTTGTAGCAACATGGATGGAACTGGAGAGTGTGATGCTAAGTGAAATAAGCCATACAGAGAAAGACAGATACCATATGGTTTCACTCTTATGTGGATCCTGAGAAACATAACAGAAACCCATGGGGGAGGGGAAGGAAAAAAAAAAAAAAAAAAAAAAAAGAGGTTAGAGTGGGAGAGAGCCAAAGCATTAGAGACTGTTAAAAACTGAGAACAAACTGAGGGTTGATGGGGGGTGGGAGGGAGGGCAGGGTAGGAGGGAGGGCAGGGTGGGTGATGGGTATTGAGGAGGGCACCTTTTGGGATGAGCACTGGGTGTTGTATGGAAACCAATTTGACAGTAAATTTCATATATTAAAAAATAAAAAAAATAAAATAAAATATAAACTTCCACAAAAAAAATAAAAAAAAAAATAAAAAAAAAATAAATAAACTAGGTGCATATAATTTATAATAGCTATATTCAGTGATAAGATTGTTTTGGACACTTAAGGACACCAAATGTCCTAACATTACATGATGTGAAAACGCTACATGCTAATAGCTATAGTTCTCATAAGTTAGTGGAAATGAGAAGATCATTTTAGCTGTGACTTAATGACACAGGGAAAGTTTAAGGGTGAATTTCTAAAAGATTGGCTTTTAGAAAGGTAGCTCTTTAGTCAAAACTGTGAAGTCATCCTTTAGTACAAAGTTGTAATAAACATTAGCCCATTAAAGGAAAAAAAGACTTTCATGAAAAGTAGACACAGAGACCTGAAGTTTGTAAGGAAATATTTTTTAAAGTAAAAAAAATACACAAAGTCAAATCATCATTTGTCTGAACAAAAAGGAGGCAACGACAGTATGAATAAGCAAATGACAAAGGCTTTAAAACTATTAAAGCTTAGTTTTATAATGTGTTTTCTATCTATATTTGATTTCTAAAAGCACTGGATAGTCACTTCAAATAGAGTAACAAAATCATGCTGTAAAGTCATGCAAACTCATCACTATAAGATGGGTTGAAAATGTATCTGGTCCTCTCTGTCTTATTCTCCTACTCAGCTCCATCCATCTCTATTCCTGCCACTGGACAGGCTCCCTTCAATGGGCCAGTCATAAAACCGGAGCGACTTCCACACTGGTGGGAGCTGGAATAAAAAAAGAGAAGATAAGACTTGGAAACATCTTAGGGTTTAAAAAAAAGCCAAAGAATCCTTCCAGAATGTAGCAGGTTCTTGGAGGGGTGCCTGTGTGGCTCCGTTGGCTGAGCATCTGACTCCTGATTTCAGCTCAGGCCATGGTCTCGCAACTCAAAAGTTCAAGCCCTACATCAGGCTCTGTGCTGACAGTGTGAAGCCTGTTTGGGATTCTCCCTCTCCTTCTCTCTCTGCCCCTCCTCCCTCTCTTTCTCTCTCAAAATAAATAAATAAACTTTAAAAAAGTTTTCAAAAAAGGCTCTTGGAGGCTGTCACAGAAAAGAAGATACACAGTGTTTTCATAAAAATGTATACAGCATTAACAGAATGTCTGGACAGAAATATCTTTCTGGGACAATGTAACCATTTTTTTTTTCTTTATTGCAGTAGAAGCCAGGTCCTTTGATGTAGTAAATAGTAGGCATTAAAGGACTCAGGCTGGAGAACAAGACCACTGATTGTCTACATGTGATAAAGGCAAAGCATAAATCAAAGATAACCCTGTGATGTTTACAGTTTGAGTGACTGCTAGAAAAGTGAGGCCATTGACAGGGGAAAAATGGGAATGTCAGAAAGAGAAGTTAATTTGGGAGTGAGAGTGATAAAAGGTTTGGGTTTAGCATGTAAAACAATAAATACCCTGCTGAAAAGTGGTTTCATAATCAACCACTGAAACTATGATAACTGCTCTAGACACTAGGTATCAGTGTAGGACATGATGAGCTGTATCAACAAAGCCAAAACCATCAGCAGACAAAACTATTAGCACCAGCCAAGGGTAGGTGGGCAGTCACAGTCAGGTAACAGAATGAGCGTGACATCAGGGAGCATAGCCAGGGTCAGCTACTATAATCAGCAGGACAACATGTCCGAGAGAGCAAAACATGAGAGATGGAAACTTCAGTACAACCCAGTGTCAAGGTCAATAGACCCAAGTGAAAAGGAAAGATAAGAGTACCAGGATTCAGGTATGGTACAGCCCAAAGTGCTTTTCTGGAAGAATAGCCTGGAATAACAGAGCCTGATCTGAAGTCCCAACTCTCACGCCACCCCCACTCCACACCAAAACCAGCTCTAGTCTACCAGTGCCTGACCCAAGCACTGGAAACTTAATGGATGATCTGTAAAACAAACTGTTAGAGAATGAAAAGACTAGACACAGAGTAGGACATGTTTTCAAGTCATATATCCGAAACTGGATACAACTCTTAAAACTTAGTAAGAAAACAAAAAACCCAAATACAAAAATGGACAAAAGATATATGTAGACACTTCACCGAAGATATGCAAATTGAGAACGCAAATGAGAAGATGCTCAGCATTATATATCATCAGGAAATTGAAAATTAAAACAATGAGATACCACTACACATATATTAGAATGACAGAAACCCCACACACTGACAACACCAAATTCTGGTGAACATGTGGAACAACGGAGGCTCTCATTCATCGCTGGTGGGAAAGAGAGATGGCACAGCCACTTGGGAAGAACTTTGGAAGTTTCTTACAAAGCTAACATCATCTTACCGTTCGATCCAGCAATCACGCTCCTAGGCTCTTACCCAAATGAGTTGAAAACTCACGTGCATGCAAAAACCTGCATGCAAATGATTATAAAAGCTTTCCCCATAATTGCAAAAATCTGGAATGCCTTTCCACAGAGGAATAGATAAACTGTTATACATGCATACAATTGAATATTATTCAGTGATAAACAGAGATCAGCTATCAAGCCACAAAAAGGCATGGAATAACCTTAAATGCATATCGCTAAGTGAAACACCAGTCTGAAAAGGCTGTGTAGCATATACTCCCAAGTATATTCTGGAAAAGGTAAAAATACCGACAGTAAGAAGTCAGTGGTTGCCTGGGATTCAGAGGCAGAAAGGAAGGGATAAAGAGGTGGAGCATAGGGAATTTTTAAGTGAAATTCTTCTGTATGATACCATAATGGTGGCTACACGTCAGTATACATTTGTCCAAACCCATAGAAGGTACAACACAAAGAATGAACCTTAATGTAAATTTATGGATTCAGCAGAAAATAATGTATCAATATTAACTCATCAAGTATAACAAATGTATCACACAACGCAAGGTGTTAACAAAAGGCAAAACTCTATGTGTGGGATTGGGGTCATGGATAATGACACAAGAGCTCTTTGTACTTCCTGCTCATGTTTCTCTAAGCCTAAAGAGAAAAAAAAAACACAAAAAACCTAATGGATGCAAGCCTTCATGAAAATGAAAAGAAATCTGCCCTGCCTACCACTGTATCTGACACTTCACACAGTTACTTTCACAGAATAGGTACTAAATTTTAGAAAACTTTTCAAAAGAGAACTCCTAACATGAATGTATGTATATACCAAATGTATTATTGAGTGTGAGGCCACTTAAAAACATGCCAATTCACTTTTTTTTTATCAAATTAAGAGAGATGTTATCAGTACTATCAGCACAGACTACAGGTTTTGTGGTACACTATTAAAATGACTCAAATATGACAGACACAATGATTTTTGTTTTAGTTTAATACTATTTGGTTTTCAATGAAGGCTTCATCTTGCATTTTATGGTGTATTTTAAAAACCAAACCATATTCTGTAATTATTTTCAAGAAAGCTTTATTTTGCACTTTATTTTTAGAGTAAAATTCAGCACCAAGGAAATTTATTTCAAATATATATGTGAAATACCTAAATGTTAGTTCCTCCTCCAGAACTGAATGTCATATGACTACAGTACTCAGAAGCGATATCATAATGTGAAGTCTTCTAAAGATGAATGAAAGACAATGAGTCCTCTTATGAAGAGACAAAAAATCATTTTAAAACACTCATATACAGATGTTAGGACTTCCTTTATTCCCTTAATGAATTTCATTTGTTTCTCTCCCCATCAGTGTAAATTACTGTACACTTCCCTCTCAGATCATGGGCACCCTGGTTCTATCTCTGCCCAGGTATGTTGTTGTTACTGGGTCAACCTGATCCGTCCTTGGATTTCCTAGCAGGCGCTGTAGTCTGTGGGTGTCCACTTTACACAATCAATCATCCATCTGCTGCCCTACCTCCAGGCCATGTGACCAGTCCATCTGTGCTTCCTGACAGTATGGGCTGCCCTGCTCATGTGCATGTGCTGTTGTGACGCGTTTTCTCTCTCTCACATACACACACACACACACACAACACACACACTCAATCTCTTTCTTTCACACACACACACACACACACACACACACACACACACACACACATTCATTCTCTCCTCTGCCTCTCACACACACATTCATATTCTCTCTCTCTCTCACTTACACACACACACACATTCTCTCCCCTCTCTCTCACACACACATACACATTCATTCTCTCTCTCTCATACACACACACATTCATTCTCTCTTTCACACACACACATTCATCCTCTCTCTCTCACACACACACATACACATTCATTCTCTCTCTTTCACACACACACACACATACACATTCATTCTCTCTATATCCTTCACACACACACACGCACATACACACACATTCATTCTCTCCTGTCTCTCATACGCACACACATTCATTCTCTCTCACACATACACACACACACATTCATTCTATCATTCACACACACACACACACACACATATTCTCTGTCTCACACACACACACACACACACACACACACACACACACATTCATTCTCTCCTCTGTCTCTCACACACAC
Source organism: Panthera pardus (assembly GCF_024362965.1). Lineage (NCBI taxonomy): Eukaryota > Metazoa > Chordata > Mammalia > Carnivora > Felidae > Panthera > Panthera pardus. The sequence continues at coordinate 51,274,989 of NW_026526688.1, read as the reverse complement.
ATTCATATTCTCTCTCTCTCTCTCTCTCTCTCTCTCTCTCTCACACACACACACACACACACACACACACACACATTCATTCTCTCTCTCCTTCACACACACATACACACACACACACACACACACATACACACACACACACACCTGTGGAAACTTTGCTCCTTCTCTGTTCCACTGATACCCTGGGCTACCTGTGGCTTTTTTGCTGCACTTGCATCACTAAACTGAACTCTGTGCCCCATACAACTAGCCAGGCATGGTGGTGTTAAATCGCTTTCGCTTGCTTGTCGTGTGACTCCTCATCTAGAAGTGGCGCTTTCATTCTGCTGCAACTGGTCTAAATTACAGGGTGAGCCTCATTCATCAACGGCTCACCTACACACAGCCGCTGATTTCTCCTATCTACTCACCATTCGTTCTGACAGATCTTATAGTTGTTGTGTCTGTTTCGTCTCGGCGGTGTTTGCTTCCAATCCACATTTGGAAACCGACCTAAATAACTAGGTTGTATTTTCTTTTATGGAATGTCTGTAGGTTATCGAATCTCAGGGCAACAGGGTCAGGCCCCTTTTCTGGAGTTTCTGTGTCGAGGTTTTCTGAGGGCATACATCACAGCAGGACGACTAGCAACCACCTGTCATGAGGGCCTCTGGGGTGAGGCAGGCAGAACCTAAAGGAACCAACGCCCAGAACACTGATGAGCAGACCAAAGCTACAAATCTAAAGGGAAAAGCCCGGGAGAGCAGCTGTCACAATCTGCAAAGACAAAGTCAGGGATGTGGAAGATAAGATCCAGGAAAATGGAAAACACCACACCTGGCTTCTCTCCTCAGCATATGCCCAGATCACTTACCTTGAGTCCTATGTCCCCTACCACAGTATATATTCCTAGAGAAGAATATTCAATATACTCTTCATTAACTTTCTCAGATGCCCAGAAGAATGCTGTTCAGCTAGTGGAGACTCGATACATATAGGAAGGGAAAGAAAAGGGAACATGACTTATGTATCCCGTGACAGCAGGGAAGAGAGAGAAACATTACTACAGACTTGAGAATGACATGAGTCCCTAAGGACCTGGTTTCACCATGAAGTATGTACTTTACCATCTGAATGATTATGAACCTTGTTCCGACCATTTTTATAGGTTCCTTTGACTATACTCAAATGGAAGGTCATAGGGATACAACAATTTAAAATAAATGAAAAAGGCTCTTGGACACATACTGAATAGAATACATGGGCTGATGGAGGACCTCAGTTGCCTGATGCACTCTCTAAGTGGGCCAGATGCCCAACACCCCTAAGCTCAATTCCACCCATGTAAGGTATTCCATATTTAAGGACACTGTTTCTGCTTATAGCTGGAAAAGGCCTATCATCTTCCTCTTTACTTCCAGGCTGCCCAAGGACCCTTCCAGGTCATTCCTTCCATCTGTTCAGACAGGTGCCTAGCCACACCAACAAGCAATGGTGTTCCCACTTCCAACAACCCCCATTTGTCTCTGACCACTAACCAGTCCTCAGAATGCCCTGGCCAAGAATACAGCAGATGAACATCTTACGCAACCTCCCTATTTGGTAAAACTAAAACTTTGGGTAAAATCCATATTTAAAACATATATGAAAAAAATGTTACATTTAACAATAAAATACTAAAAACTCTTCACAAAGCTGCTATGAAAGAAAGAAGCATGTAGGAGCTAAAAACAAGGTGAAATAAGAATCCCAGAAGGGGCACAAGCTCAAAAGCACTTGGGAGTTTCTTCTGAACCTACTTTGGTAGCTACCTGGGGTGGGGGAAGGAGGGCAGGAGGTGAGACCTAGGGACCTCCCCCAGATGAAGACTCTAATAGGAACCACCCCCATAGAGGTGGGACTTCATGGAACAACATCCTCAATGTACAGGTGAACAGAGAAAGACACTGGGCCCATCAAAAGTGCAGCATGAAAACAGGACTATCTGAATTTGGGTACTCTGAGGAGAGAGAAAAGCTACTTCGTCTGAGATCTTGTAACCACCAGCCACCCAGACACAGGCACCATGTCCAAATTCTTGCTACCTATGTGGTACACACACACACACACACACACACACACACACACACACAAATTCAAGTAGAGAATTTAACAAAAGGTGTGTTTCTGGTGGATAAAGCCCCCAAGTGCCTAAAGTTATCTAATAGCAATCCTCTCTGGCAGAGTGTCCCTTCAGTCCAGCCTTCCAAGATGCCCTCACCCCAGAGTTAATCCCTGTGCCGTGTGGTTTAAAAACCAGCTTCCTAAGTTTATAGCAGCTTTATGCATCATTGCCAAACCTGGAAGCAACCACAATGCCCTTCAAGAGATGAACGGCTTTATAAATGTGGTGCATCCAGAGAACAGAATATTATTCAGCACCAAAAAGAAATGAGCTGTTAAGCCATGGAAAGACGGGAAAAAACTTAAATGTGTATCATTAAGTGAAAGAAGCCAATCTGAAAAGGCTATCTACTGTGTTATGCCAATTATGGGACATTCTGGAAAAGGCAAAACTATAGAGACAGTAAAAAGATCAGTGGTTGCTGGGGTGGGGGTGGGAGGAAGAGTTGAATAGGCAGAGCACAGGAGTTTTAGGGCAGTGCAACTACTCTGTATGATAGTATAATGGTGGATACCTGTCATTATACATTTGCCCAAACCTGTAGAATGCACACCAAGAGTGAACGCTAATGTAAACTGTGAGCTTTGAGCTTTGGGTGATAATTGTGTGTCAAAGTAGGTCCATCAGTTGTAACAAATGTACCACTCTAAAGGGGGATGTTGATAGTAGGGGAGTCTATGTGGTGGGGGGGGAAGCATATTGGGAAGGGGGGACAGGGGATATATGGGAAATCTCTGTACCTTACTCTTAATTTTGTTGTGAGGTTAAAACTGCCCTAAAAAATGTATTAATTTAAAAATGTTGTTGAAGATCCAAAAAAAGATGGCTTCTTCCTGATGCCACCCCCCCCCACCCCCAGTATGTGGCTTAGCCATTTTACAACCTGAGTCTCAAAAGTAGACAGATGGTTTTCCCTGGAGCATTTTCAAACTATCAAACACAACCTAACAAGCCTTAAACAAGGTGACAGATTTTTTTTTTCTTGTGTACAAAGATACGCAAGTTCAGGCACCTATGACTTTTTGTCAACCCACCCTTCAGGAGCAAAGCAGGTCTGCTGACAGGGGCATGGGTGTTACGGTAGCTAACAGTTCCTCATCTCCAGAACTAAGGAGGGGAGGGAGCGCTTTCAAATAAACATGTTCAAGGAGCCAGAACTGAAACTGAAGACGAAAGGAACACAAGTGGATTGGAAGAAACTGGATGCTCTGGGCCCTTCTGCTTTGCGACCTGAAACTCATGTAAAAACATCTATGCTTTCGGAACCTAGATACAGCTAGGTGCCTAGATATAGCTCTGAGACTCTGGAGAATGGAAAGGCCCCCTTCTCATGCCTTCCAGCACTTTTCTCTGGATGGACTCCCTCAAAATCCTGGGGATTTTCATAACTTCCAGTGTGCAGGCTTAAAGCAGGCCTGAGGATTTAACGAGGTGAGGGAGGTCTCCTCCTCCTCCATGTGTTTCAGCCCAGAGTGAAGTTGTCCCTGATCCTCAACTGCTTCTAGACTTAGTTCCAGAGATGCACCTCCTTGGTCTAAAGAATGAGGATGCTGTAGGGGGAAGCCCCATCTTTCATTCAGAGTATCTTGGACATGGTTTTAATATTAGACACCTGTGCAAATTTTTTATCTGGAGAAAATACTCTAATGCTTATTAGAAGCTTCAAAACTCACTGGAACAGATGACCTTTAAGATCTATCCAACTTAAAAAGAAAATTTGAAAAAAAAAAAAAAAAAAGACTCTTAAATACAGAGAACAAACTGGTGGTTACCAGAGGAGAAATGGGTAGGGGGATGGAATTAAGATGTATAGACTTCCCATTATAAAACAGATTAAGTCATGGAGATGAAAAGTACAGCATAGGGAATATAGCCAATAATATTATAATTACATTGCATAGTGACTACACTTACCATGGTGAACACTGAGTAACGTATAGAATTGTCGGATCCCTATGTGGTACACCTGAAACTAATAGAACTTCGTTAATTGTATTTCAATAAAAAAAAGAAAAAGAAATCTATGTTTCTATAGATCAGGTTCACCTAAAGTCCCAGACACTTTTTACAAACCATTTTCAAAATTCTAGTTTATTCCTACAACAACTTCACAAGCTTAATTTCTTTCAAAGTATCATAAAATGCTCAAGAAGGACATGTGACAAAGCATTTATTGGAAATGGATAAAGAAAAAGCTTAGAAGGAGACCGTCTGAAATACAACCTCTGTTTCCTTTTCAAAAGAAATGCTATCAGAAGAGCCTGTGGGTACCTCTAATTATCAGGTGTCACACTGAGCAACTCACTGTTTCTGAGTGCTTGGCATTGTTGTAAGTGGGAGCGACAATGCAACTGTTTCATAGGCCCATGACAAAGATCATCCCAGGAAAATGTTTTGTAGATTTTATAAATTTAGTGATTAATATGAGCTACTAGAACACCTGTGGACAATATTAAGTTACAAACGGTTCTAAACCTAAGATGGGCACTGTGTAAGTCACTACTTGTGATTTTTTTTAGGACTATTGTAATAATAATAGTACTGGAGTATAAAGGCAAGGTATCCGTAACTGGAGGAAAGAAGGAGAAAGAAAGGGAAGGGAAGGAGGAGGGGAAGAGGAAATCACCGAAAAGAAGAGGAAGGGGACAGCGACACATAACAGGGTTCCGCCCCACTGTGGGTAAGCAGTCCTCCTGATAAAGCTTCTGCCACACAGAAACCACACTAGCTCCCATTTGCAAAGAGTAAAGGCACTGATATCACTTTGGTCCCTCAGTGCTCCCTGATAGACTGCAATACTACCATCAGAGGCCAGGATTTATTAAGCAAAGCCTAGTTCACAGCTGAAGGGACTCAGTGGTTTGTAGCTGAGTCACATGCCGATGAGGCCTGGGCGAATCAGAGGTGTCCGCGTCGAAAAATAGCAGTGACCTCTTCTGAAGCTGCTCTGTTCCTACTAGACCAGTAGCTCACAGGATGGGTGACCGTGTTTTCATATGGGTCCCTCTTGTTTAAATTGTAACTGGCAGATGGGGCAGTAATTGACCCAGATATTTATTTTTAATGTAACTTAGGAAAAAAAAAAAAAAAAGAAAGCTCATTCAAAGGCTCTAAAAATTGTCCATCATTATGAAGTGATTAAGACCCAGAGTATCACATAAAATTCCTAGAGAAGCTCAACCCCCTATAAGGTTATTTTCTCATATTACATTATGCCTCCATTTTATGTGATTTGAAAATATCAGTGTAGGCACATTCATCAATTGCTTTTGCAATTATGTTTTAAGAACTGCTTGCTATGGCAAATTCCTCTTAATCTCCCTCCTAAATCTTTGAGAATATAATCCTGAAACAATGAAAGAAGAACCTATTTCTACTGCTGGGTGAATGTAAAGAATGTTTTTATTATTGTTCCTTTTCATTTAATTTATTTTCCATGTGAAGAGCCTATGAGAATTTTACTATCAGATATGCTGAAATACACATTTAACTACTTAAAGTCTGCCGGTCTGTTGACCTTTGACCACCACACCTGTTCCCAGCAGTGATTTAAGCTGCTCAAGGGGAAAGATGGATTGAACAGCGAAATAAGCTAGAGAACATGAAAATATAAAGGTCATACGAAGAATATATGGAACATGCTGTAGTCTTCAGAGGATCCATAAACCATCAAAATGTATTCACTACCCCTTCCCTTAAATGACAAAGAATAGACACTGACACAACCGGGATCTTTGGCCAATAAATCCAACATGAAGGAAAGGCACCAACACTTCGTTGACCATGTGAGCACAGAGGTCTTGTGTTGCCTCATCTGTTGGTGTTTGCAGCTAGCAATCCTTTGATCTATAGAAAATACCTATCTTCTGTGATGTCTAATGCTGGATTGAAGTATTCTGTCAAGCTCAAAATGTCTCTAGCAAAGTGTACCTGTGTGTATTTCATTTCCCATTGGGAACTTAGGACAACCCTTTAGCATGGTGATCCCATATCAGCATGAGAGACCAAGTGATTGGTCAAGATTCTGCATGAGAGCTCCCAGGATAGTCACTCTTATTTTAGAATCCAGGGATGAAGAGCATCTCTGATGACAAAGAGCTGTTCTGAGGTCAGTAATGCTGGATGAATGTAGATTTTATTTATCACAGTGTCAGCTCCCTTACAGATTGAAAAGTGGAAGTAGACATGAGCGAGGTGATTATTCAGGTCATGAGGCCACACTCAGTGGACAAATCAATTTGCAGATTCCGTGTCCTAACGCTGCAGACCCTGCAGGTCCCAGCCCATGCTGGAAACCAAATTTGTAGAAGCTTGGAAAGAGAGTGAGTCCACAATGTCCTCTTGTTGAATGATTTCTTTTCTCATTTGTAGGTCTAGGGGAAACAAGGTACCAACGCAGTGGTTAACAAGAGAGGCTCCTGCAGTCTCCACTGTCACACCCTCAGCTCTGCTCCTGGCTGTAGCAGTCAGCACTTAGCACATCTAGCAGACATTAGAATGGTCTACTAGAAAATCCCAGTACTCAGTTTTTAGAAAAAAAAAAAAAAAAAGAATTCCAGCCTAACTAAAAAGATAACCAGGATCTAGTTGACAAAATACTGATATCTTGAAATCTCAACATTTCAAACTGAAAAGCTGCCTCCATTCTGAATCCTTGATCCCCATTCTCACTTAAAAAAAACATAATGGACACAGATTTCAACTTCCTTTTAGGATTCCAGCAACACAGTGACCTGGCAAGACAAATTTTCAACCCTTCTCAAATCTATCTCCCCAATCATTTTTTCTTGGCCTCAGTTTCCTTACCTGACAAAGTAGTCTCAGATGTTTTCAAAAATTCTCAAAAACTTTTTAAAGCAATAAAACATTAGTCAAGACTGCAACATATAACTAAAAGGGTGAATGAGTTCTCTGAGCAGCTTAAGTCGTTGTTATTTAGTTAGAAAATTCTTCATTATTGGTGGAACCCCTGAAGCACCTTCCTGGAGCCCAAGTGTTCTACGGTCACCCACTTTGAAAGCCACAGGACTAGAAGATGGTCTCTTACAGGCCTGAAATGCCCCCCATGACCTATGCCTCAGAACTGATGTCAGCATTTCAGAGGGGTAGCCTTTCTTGTCAAGAAGCCACACTTGTCTTTTCTAGTGATCGAGGCTTAGAAAATAAATAAAAACGGTAGTTTTCTCATGACCTATACTTTGTCCGTTCAGGCAGTGGGTCCATTCACCGAACTAATCTGTCTTGAACAGCTCTGTGGATGGGTTGGATGGAGGGGCTATATTAGGTTCCAGGAATTATAACTCTGAGTCACAGGACCCCTGACCTCGGGGCTTGGTTTCTGCCAGGTGGTTTGAGACAGACAAGCATCTTCATCCTGCCTGTTACAAGTTCAAGGTCAATTTTATGTCTGACATCTGAGGAACAAAAAGTGATCAAATCGCTTATAGCAAGAACTGAACACCAGAATTCTTGAATTTTTAGGGATATGCCAATAACTTAGTAATTTACCTTGACTGACATTGAAATGAGTACAATAAGACTTACTACACACTAAAAAGAGATTTAATGTAGTCTGCAAGGAATTTAGAAAGAGTTTTACATTGCTTGGTAAAATCTGCTAATAACAGAACTCATCACTACTTCAAAGAAAAATGGGATCATTAATCTCATGCAAGATACATAGACATGTACATCCACCCAAACACTTCAGAAATTAAGTCAAACTAAAAAAGTATACTGAGTTACTTTATATTAATGAGGAAATTATTCATTGCTTTGTTAGAGCTCTCCAGCTCAAGGAAACAAGGATCTGCATTTGGAGAGGGGGTGGCTATGACCTACAACGAACACAGAAGAGGAAAAGGAGCAAACGGCTTCCATTGTTATGTCGTGTGCACATTCTGTGGGTGGACCCCAGTCCACTATCAAGCGATGCTTCATGATCCTTCACTTTGATTTTTTTTTAATGTTTTCACTTATTTTTGAGGCGGGGAGGGGCAGAGAAAGAGGGAGACACAGAATCTGAAGCAGGCTCCAGGCTCTGAGCTGTCAACACAGAGCCTGACACGTGGCTCAAACCCACGAACCATGAGATCATGACCTGAGCCGAAGTCAGATGTTTAATCAACTGAGCCACCCTGGCGCCCCTTCACTTTGATGTCTAATGCCCAAGAGCTAGAGTGGTAGAAAGCATATGTTATCCTCAGTTTTCTAGAACATTTCCAATTTGAAATAATTTTAATTTCAAATAAGAACCTCACCACAACAATACTGGCTTCCTAAAATAGCACTGCCTCCATTTTACAAGAGAGGAAACAGTCCAGGAAGCAAAATTGCCTGAACACCAACACCACTGGAAGGTAAAATGAGGACTCCCACACTCTGTTCCTCCCAGACTAGGCTCCGGCTCAGGACTGCATTTGGACATGATGCCTGAAAATCCACTGGAGTGTTCCACTGAAAGAAAGTATCTGGGCCTCAGCTTCTGAGTGGTGATTGTGTAAATGTCACTTCTGAGAAAAAGTTATGCAGCCCCTTTCATGCTTCTGGTTTTGGTGCTACTTGGCTGTGCAGATTTCTAAAAGCTTTTGAATAGACTAATAAACATGGAATTGTTCTGAACATCTGTAAGCAAAATACGAAAAGATATTACCCAGTGAATGAACATCCTGGGTTTTCTAGCCAGAAATGGGGTTATTTGTGTATTAGGCTAATGCACTGAAATTAACCCAGAATGCTTACCCATTGCAGAATGTCTTTTCATATTTTCATCTGTGTAGTCATTATTATGAAATGTAAGAATAATTCTCTATCAGGGTATTCAGGAATCTGAATAGCTCAATTACTTCTAAAATCAATGTAGTAAAGCAACAGCATGCCAGTTAATCAGTCGGTTTGCATAACAAATGTTTGGGGGAGTTGGTGTGTGTGTGTGTGTGTGTGTGTGTGTGTGTGTGTGTGTGTGTGCGCGCATGCACACACACACATGCATGTGTGTGTAAAGAGAAATCCAGGGTCAGCACAACACTTTAAAACAAATGTGAAAGATCAAGCCTCCATTTGACTTCAGAGAAAGAATTCTGGAAGACAGGTACTATTTAATTCATTCAAGAAAGGCTACATGAAATCTAGGCTCCTCGTGGTTATGCCATTCTAGGTTTCTATGGGTTCTCTAGTACTAGGCATACACTGAGCTTTTAAGGAACACCAAATGAATGAATAACTCCTTGGAAGTCATTTTAGGATTAGAATGGTGGCCACTAGGACTTAGATTACTTCTCAGCACACTATTAGAAACAGATCTGAAACACCACAAGAAATAGTGGCTGAGCAGCGGTCATGAACAATGCCACCTCATATCCAAGCTATGACTGGGGTTCCCAGTGCAGGAGCTGGTGGTGGGCAGCTCTCCGAGGGCTCAGAATTCAGTCCTGGAACAGCTATAGGAGATGCAAGTTTCTTAGCCTGTGGCTCTGGGTTCAGTGCTAATTGATGAATCCAAGGAAGGGAAGTTTAAATACCTGCTCCAGGAGAAAGGTCACTTTTAAAACAGGTTTAATTGAAATTAGGGACACATGGGAGGGACAGGAATCTCCAAGGAAATGCAAGGAGGCAGTCACAGCCTTTGGAAAATCACTGTGGTTTGCCTTCTCTCAGCTTTGAAGGCCAAAACTTCATTTTTATCATTTAATTTAACCCAAGGTTAATGTGATATGGAGAGAATGACCTGTGTAGACTAAACTCACAATAAACTGAGATATACATCTTAGAATGGCATTTAATTGAATTTGAAATGAGAATTAGGACTGTCTGGCTGACCAACCTGGTCTCATTGCATTTTCTTTCTGTAAATAATCTCCACAGGAGGACAAAAGATGAGAAGTTTCTACAGAGTGTGGATCAGAATAAGAGGAGTTACTGATAAAACTTAAAAGCCTCAGGTATCAGGCTCTGGGAGTCTGTCCAGCAGCCAAACCTTACAGAACAACCTGGAGGGTGCCCGCTGGACTTCCCCTTTCCCAGGCTGGCCTGGCTGAACAGCCTCCCTGCAGAGGCCCTCTTTTTTATCCTTTTCACATAGGGCACAGCATTCCATTGGGTTACTTAGAGGTCCTACAGACCAGGAAGTCAAGCTCTCTTCTAAGTGACTTCCTGCCTCCACTCTGAGGCATTGCAGGCTTATTTTATACTTTATTCCCAAAGGGCAACTTTATTGCCTTGAGGAATTGCTGTCCCTTGTATCTTGTATAGATGTCAGGCTCAAGTATCACACAGATCACCCGGCATGTAACATACCTATTAGTGAGCCATCAATGAATGTTCTACTGACAGGTCAGAGTCAACTCTATTCATGTGTCACCATGGGATCACCTCTTTTCCTGGTTGTTACTAGAAGTCATACAGCTTTTCTATGTGCCTAAAGCTCGGGTTTCAGAATCACAGGGGCATCAATAGCTTCAAAGAAATACCATTCCAACATTAATATGCATCCTACCTGGATACACACCAGCTTTTACACTCACACACACCCTAGCTTGTTCACTCATCCCCTGAGGCAGTGCCTACCCACCAGCATGTGGTCATGACAAACTTCAGCCAATGTTTCTGGTTCCATGGCTTGTGGTCACCAATCTGTGTGCCAAGACAGTGATGTGGAAGCTCTGCCATTAGTCATGTGTTGGGCTGGGGGGGAGGGGAAGTGATAGAGCTACAATGGCTAGCTCTACCTCTTTTGGATTTTGAAAATTGCCTCCCACCCCCACTCCAAGTGCTACCCCTCTAATTCTAGCACCTGCCCCAAGAAACCAAATGGTATCTTAGGCTCAAGTGTACTTGCTATATGAGAGAAGGAATTTGGCAGACAGTCCAGGTCCTTGGGCTTCATTTCTTGAATGAATGAATGAATGAATGAATGAGTATGTTTACAAAAGACTTTTTGTTGTGACCAAAATTTTACAAACTTAATTACAAACACAAGAGTAAGCCATTTTGAAATAAATCCAAATATTGGAGCACAGACTAGTGTTTCTCTCATATGAAACCTCAGCAATTATTATGCATCTTAGTGGAGCCTTAGTTTTTCTTCCTTGCAAGTCAGACCCCTCCAGGGCTGACTCCTTCAATAAGGCTTTGAGGACCCAAGGCTTCAGCAGGGAAGCCTTGCCGGTATAACCTGCTTTCTGTCTCCCCCATCCTTTCCTCAGTCAAAAATCTTTAATTAGCTGGTGGCCATAATTACTTTAGCTGAGGACCTTGTTTGTTCTCCTTCCCTGCTATTTTCAGGGATCTGAAGGCTCTACTACTTCTGTGCCAGAGGGTTCTTTCTATCACAGTTTCTCTCTTTTTGTTTTTCCTTTCATGATCAGGACGAAAAAAAAAAAAAGCCCAGGGAAAGAAATCATCTCTTTCTGTGTCTGGATGAGACCCCATAACCATCTTTTCCCAATCAGGAACAAGTTTCCATGACAACCATGTTTCCCAATGCCACCACTAACTTAGCAGGTAGTGTTCATATCAAATAGAGTTCTTTACCAACCTCCGTGGCTTCTGTATAAGACTCTAAGATACCAGCTGTTTGCATGAACTGTATCTTAAAAGAGTTTTGTTCTTTGTCATTCTAAACATCAGAAAGACAAAAAAAATTTTTGCTTGGTATTTTCTTTACTGTAATCATTAAAAAGCACACCAATTTTTCAAAAGTATAGCAGAAGGGTTGACATGAAGAGACTGTGTGACTTGGTGGAGGAAAGTATGAATGAATGAATGGAGAATCACTGGGATATGACAAGTGGGTGACTGACACCTTGGTCAGTGGCACAAACTTAGAGCTGAGAGCTGATGAGCTTGGAATTCCTGCTATACATGGCCTTGGGAAAGTTACTTTTCCTCTCTGAGCCTCAACACTCCCTCTGTAAAAGACAGAAACTGAGACATTTCATGGAATTCTATTGAAGATTAGATGAAAGGAAAAATGCAAAAAGTGCTTATTACAGTGGCACATAGTAGGAGTTCAACAAAGGGCAATTAGAATACTTTTCTTATTAACATAAAGAGTTGAATGGGACCAAGTCTGAGCAAACAAGCAACCACAGTATTCTAATTGATTATTAACATTTTGCTGGTGGAGAATAATAGCATAAGCAGTGGATATTTGGAGGTTTTCTTAGCAACCTTTTCTCTTAGGTTATTAAGTCATGTCTGCAATCATGGGAAGGAATCTCTTCATTTCCATTCCTGAGACTTAAGAGGATACACCTGGGCAGTCTCCAGGGTTCGTCTGAATCTATTTATAGCTCTGCATAAGCATTTGTTTAATTTTGAAACAGATGCAAGGAAAAAAACTGGATGAACCATGAAAGTATTGGTCCGATCTTCCACATTCTCAACACTAATGAATATATTTCAATTCTTCTGTAAAGGCAAGTAAAGCAAGAAAATGCATGTTTTCATGATATTTTCAATATTGCACAGCTCAAATTTCATTTCCAAATCAGAATTAATATTGTAGCAAACACACCAACATGCTCATTGTTGAACAAACTCCCGTACTCCAACTCCTCCCTGACCTGCATCCACAGTACCCTTGGAGAGTTGAGAGGGCCCTCCCCAAATTACACCAATTCAACCCTTTATTTTTAAAAGATAAAACTATTTATGTATTTTTAAAATCCAATTTTTATCAATATTATCTATACTACACATCTAGATAATAAATGTTCCCTATCAAGAACTCTTAAAATATTGAATGAAATATTCTTTTCAAAAAAATGTGTTTTACAGTGTGGATGTTCCTCAAAAAATTAAAGATAAAACTATCAAATGATCTAGCCATCTCTCTTTTGGCTGTATATCCTAGTGAAATGAAATCAGGAACTCAAAGAGAGCTATTCCCCACGTTCACCTCAGCATTATTCATGATAGCCACAGTTTGGAAACTAAGTGTCCATCAGCAGAAGAATGGATAAAGATATCATGGCATATAGACAACGGAATATTATTCAGCCTTACACAAGAAGGAAATTCTGCCATTTGCAACAACATGGATGAAACTGAAAGAAAGTATGCTAGGTGAAATTAATCCAGACACAGAAAAAAAATGTATACTGCATGTTCTCACTTGTATGTGGAATGTAAATAAAAAAAAAATTCATAGAAGCAGAGAATAAAAAGGTGGTTACCAGGACAAGAGTAGAAGGAAACAGGAAAATGTTGGAGATGATAATGAGATGAACATTAGTTAAGCTAATGTTAATTAGCTTGACTATTAGTAATCATTTCACTATGTATAGCAAAACATTATGTCATACTCCTTAAACATATACCATTTGTTTTTGAAAAATGAGAAAAAGTGTTTAAAAGAAAAAAACTATGCTTTAAATGCTACCTGATAGGGCTCCTGGGTGGCTCCATTGGCTAAGTGTCTTACTCTTGATTTCAGCTTGGGTCATGACCTCACAGTTCATGAGTTCAAGCCCTGTATCCAGCTCTGTGCTGACAGTGCAAAGCCTGCATGAGATTCTCTCCCTCTCTCTCTGCTCCCCCCACCCTGCCCCACCCCCTCAAAATAAATAAATAAATACTAACTGAGCTGGCAGAGAAGTAAAGGAAATCCTTGAAGGCCAGAACAAAAACCAAATCCAGAATGGTTACCTGGTACTTGAGCTAGAATTTGCCATGGGGCATCTGCCTATCCTGGTAGCCAAATAGTTTTCTGACAAGGGCTAGATCATAAATATTTTAGGCTTCTCGCCATACCATCTCTGTCATATCCACTCAACTCTGCCATTGTGCCATGAAAACACTGACACATAATATATAAATAAATGGGTGTGGCTGTATTTCTATAAGACTTTATTTACACAAACTGGCAGTAGGCAGCTTATAAGCCAGTTTGCTATCCCTTCATTATAGCCTAAATTTTAATGTCCTACCCACAGACAAACAATTATGGTGTGTGATATGTCTGTCCCATGTAATAGACTATTGCAGTCCTGCCTTTAGGGGATCCCTCCCACATTTTCTCTAGGCTAGAACATGTGACTTGCTTTGGCCAATGGAAACAGTAAATGTGATATAAACAGACACTTAAAAGGTGCTAACAGAATGGGGCTTATCCTCTCTTGCTGTTCCTGGGAATCTCTGTACCCGCCATGTGAATTTGCCCGGAGCCAATGTGCTGAAGACATGGTCCATCATTCCCATTACCCCAGCCAACAAAAAACAACAGCCAGCCACAAATGCAGACCTATCAGTGAAGCCATCCTAGACCAATTAGTCCCCAGGCAGCCCACCAGTTGACTGGAGTCACATGAGTGAATTCAGACAAGACCAGCAGAAGAACCATCAAGATTAGCCCAGCTAAAATTGCTGACCCACATGATCATAAGCTGATAAATGATTGCTTTAGAATTTTTATGGTGATTATTATGCAACAATAGCCAAACGATACATTCCATAAGAAATCTATTATCTTCTTAAATATAAAGTGAGAGGCCAACAAACATATTTATAGAAATGGGAAAGAAAAGACTGAGGACACAAAAAAGTCATATTTGCATTTTAAAGATCCTGTCACCTGTCAGAAGAGACAAGCCCTTTCTTGCTCCTTATAATAGAAGTTGGAAAAAATTCTTCGTACCTGAACAAACTTCTTTATAAGTAGGATTGGAAGTGTAGCCTCCAGCATAACCAACTTGAGTTGAATATACTCCTTTTATAGTCCAGAATTTCCTCTCAGCTCCCCAGAAACAGCCCATTCCTAAGAAAAACATAAGATACTGATTAGTCCTTTATCAAAAACAACTAGTAATTTCATATTAGAAACTCTGTTATCCTAGAAAACAGAAGTTGTTCATGTCATTTGGTAATCAAAAATAACTCAGATGTTATCTTTTAAAGAAGGAAAGCTTCATGGAAGCAACCTAAGTATCTATCTATTGACAATGAATAAGGAAGATGTGGTACACACACACACACACACACACACACACACACACACACACAGGAATATTATGCAACCACAAAAAAGGATGAGATCTTACCATTTGAGACAAAATGAATGTACCTAGAGGGTATTATGTTAAGTGAAATAAGTCAGAAAGACTAATACCATGTGATTTCACTCATAAGTGGAATCAAAAAACTAATAACAACGACAACAAATGAACAAACAACAAAAAATAGAATCAGATCTATAAATACAGAAAACTGATGGTTGCCAGAGGGGAAGGGGGAAGGGGGTTGGGCAAAACGGATGAAGGGGAGTAGGAGATACAGGCTCTCAGTTATGTCATGAATAAGTCATAGGAATAAAGGGTGCAGCATAAGGAATATAGTCAACGATATTGTAACAGCAGTGTTTCAGAACAGATGGCAGCTGTGCTTGTGGTGAACACAGCATAACGTCTAAACTTGCTGAACTGCTATGCTGAACACCTAAAACTATTGTACCATGTGTGTCAACTATACTCAAATTAAAAATGAAACATGTTAGAAGTCAAGAATAAAAAAATTAATTAAGAAGAATTTTTAACGTCTAAAAATAATTTTATTTAAGGTTATTTGCATAGAATGCCTATTTGCTTTAGTTGTGCAAAAACTTACGAAGCCTCAAATTTTAATGAAGTTAGTAAAGCATACCTTTCCAAATAACTGAGTAAAAAGATAACTGCATTTGATGAATGATTTCAACACTCAATTCATTTTGGACTTCCCAAAACATAATAACCTATATTAATAGCATAAATTTATTTAATGATCAGCATCCTAGTTATGCTTTTTTATTTTTATTTTTTTAAGTTTATTACATTATTTTGAAAGAGAGAGAAAGAGAGAGAGAGAGAGTGAGCACAAGAGAGAAGGAGACACAGAATCCCAAGCAGGCTCCAGGCTCTGAGCTGTCAGCACAGAGCCCAACTCGGGGCTCGAACTCACGAAACCATGAGATCATGACCTAAGCTGAAATCAAGAGTCTGATGCTTTACTGACTGAGTTATGTTATGGTTATGTTTTTTTAAAAAATTCTAGCAAAGACAGGTAACTCTGGGGCACCTGGGTGGCTCAGTCACTTAAGCGTCCAACTCTTAATTTTGGCTCAGATCATGATCTCATGGTTTGTGCATTCCAGCCCGGTGTGGGGCCCTGTGCTGACAGTGTGGAGCCTGCTTGGGATTCTCTCTCTTTCTCGCTCACTCTCTGTCCCTCCCCACCCCACCCCCTAATGCACATGTGTGCATGTGCACACGCACTCTCTTTCTCTCTCTCTCTCAAAACAAACAAACAAAAAAATAAAGGTAACTCTAACTTACCGACTTCAGTAGGAAAACTTAGCAAAATCAACACAGACTGATGCAGTTTTCAATTAACAATTTTACACATGTGTTCAGTTTCTTCAAAAATATTTAAGTCGCTATAAACTTTCCTGTGATAAATCAGTGCTCACGAAAGGGAATATTTTTCTGAGTTCTATTACTAAATACAATGAATGAAGAAAGAGAGAGAAGGGGAAAGGCAGAAAAAAGAGATGACAAATATACAAAGAAACTCACAAAAAAATAGTATTCTATTCAACTAGCAAACACTGTGCTCATATCACTAGTTATTGGATTCCTTTGAACATGTAAAAACGAAGACCAATCTCCCAAGAATGCACATATTTACACACTTCCAAAATGTTGCTTTACATCTCCCTGGGCTTCAAATAAAGAACCCTAATTTTCTACCAGAAGTTTCTAAACCATCCACAACTACTATTCTGTGACCAATATCTAGATGTAAACAAGATTACTGCCTCGCTCAAGTTTTATATGGCTTTATTAAGTCATATATAATTAAGATCTTGGGTAGACTAACAGTTGGCAAATTAATATATGCCTCCTACTCCTACAATCACTGGATTTGTTAGACTTGATGACAGAGCTGAAAGAAAAATTAGATGGAAGTCTACTGAAATTTTTGACATTTGTTAATAATCTACTTTTAAAAAATCAGAGCAGTAATAACCAAAACACATTGTGCATAATGCTACACATTATACAAAAATATATTTGCTCCAATGTGAGGGGAAATACACTAAGAATAGATTAACAGTTAAACAATATGATAGAGCCAAATGATAAAAATTAATGCAGTAAAAAATTACTGTTGTGATAACAATACAACATGGAAATATGTATATGATTACATTATAATTAAGGCTAAATTTAAAAGGAAAAAAACATACATATATGCACGTTCTTATTACAACTATGAAAAAAACATCCATACCAAAATAGACTAGAAAGAAACATATAAAGTTATAACCATGATTGTTTTATAGGAGAATACAGGAAATTTTTTCATTTTTCAAGTTTTTATGTAATAGATTCATATTATTTTAAAAATGAAAAATGTATACACATTTTTAAAAAGAAAAAATTCAAAGAAAAACATAACCATATGCATTGTTTGAGTTATAACTGCTAGACCATCTTCCCTTTTTGCAAGTTGTTTGCTGCTAGAGAATATAGTGAAATATTTACTGAAAAATTGACTATCCTCAAATCTCTGGAACAAGAATTCACTATTAATTTTATTCGTTGCATTTCTGGGATGAAGGAATTATATTAGTCAAGATTTTCCAGAGAAACAGAACCAATAGGATATACAGAAAGGGAGAGTGAGAGACATTTATTATGAGGATTAGCTCCTGCAATTGTGGAAGCTGAGGAGTCCATGATGCGTAGTCTGCAAGCCAGAGACCCAGGAAAGTTGGTACCATAATCCCAGTTGAAACCCAAAGGTCTGAGAACCAAGAGGCTCAATGATGTAAGTCCCAGTCCAAAGTCTGAAGGCCAGATAATCAGGAACAATGAAGTAGGAGGGCGGGGGAAGATGGATGTCCCAGCTCAAAGATCAAGTAAGTTCACTCTTCCTCTAGCATTTTATTCTATCTGGGCCCTTGACAGATTGGATGATGACCCCACTGGTGAGGGTGACCTTCTTTCCTCAATCTACCAATTCAAATGCTGATCTCTTCCAGAAACATCCTCACAGACACATCCAGAAACAGTCACCTGGGCATCCCTTAGCCATGTCAAATTGACACATAAAATTAACCATCACAGGAATGATGACAGTGAACCTCTGGAGGATAAATAAAAAGTAAGCTGGGAAGCATTACTGAGCCCAAACACACCCAGGAGTTGAGTAGTGTGATACGCTGAAGGCACTCTAGACCCTGAAGTTCAGAAATCTGCTAAGTTCACTGAATAAAATACTTCTTTCATGCACAATGACTAACATTAATGGTACAAAACGGTACTTCAAGCTTTCGGTATTTTCTGTACAATGTAAATGATGGGCCATTTTAGCAATCAGCCTAACCTGACCATTGTCTATAGTCTCATACTGATGGCCCAGACCCTATATCTTCCCTATATCCTCATGCTTTATAGATTTATAACACTTAAAATGGATCTTGGCCAAACCAAACAAAATCTTTGTGGCAAGTTATTTAACCTCTTTTTGATGTTTAATAGGGATCAAGAAGAGACCCCTGCTAGAGGGAGGATGACCCAACTCCAGCTGGGCAAAGGCCTGCAGGGGGTGGTCATGTGTGGCTGAAAGAATGCCTCAGGGGCCTGGTGTGTAATCAATGTCAAAATTTCTGGAGAGGTACTTAGCTTAGGATAAGGGTTATTATAAGAATAAAACTCCTCCTTGAAGCAATCAGATATTTTCTGGTGGCTTCCAGTATAACCTAAGCATTCAATTATTTGGTTTTGAGTGTGTGTGTGTGTGTGTGTGTGTGTGTGTGTGTGTGCGTGCATGCACTTAAAGAAAACAAGTGTATGGCAGAATTTCTCAGAATTCAGTAAACACAATCTAGTAACACATTACTAGACTAACTTTAGTAAACATAATCTAGCAAAAAACATAAATAATAAAAAAGACAGAATACGTACTATATTCTTTAAGATATTTTATACTTTAACTTTTTATTATAAAGGAAAACATAGGTAGAGAAAAGCCGCACAGAACAGATACATATCTCAATGCATTATTATTAGGCAAGCATCCTTGTAACCACCACCCAGGTCAAGTAATAGAAGTTTGCCATCGCCCTCAGATATCCTTCCTCATGTCACAACCCAATCACAACTCCCTTCCTCCCTCTAAAAGTAACTGCTATCTGACTTTTACAATATTCACTTCCTTGTGTTTCTTTAATATTTTTATCACTCAAGGTATCCATCCCAATTCTATAGTTTGGTGGTGCTCATATTTAAAAAATTTGATACATCCTTAAGTTCTTCTAATCAACATGTGCCCTCTCCTTTCTTTCCTTCTAATTTATCCATGAAGAAAACAAGGGTCACTGACCTGCAGAGCTTCCCACAATGTACATCTTGCCAACTGCATTCTCATAGTGCAATTCAACCTGTTCCTCTATCCTCAGTATTTCCTGAAAATTTGCAGCTGGATCAAGAACCATGATCAGGCTCAGATGTCATCCTTTTGACAAAACTACTGGTGGTACTATGTTCCTTTTTATGTAACTTTAAATTTTTTCCCCAGTTTTATTGAGATATAATTGGCCTATGACATTGTGTAAGTTTAAGGTATGCAACATGATTTGGCATACATACATACATATTATGAATAACTACAGCAATAAAGTTAGTTAACACAACCATCACCTCACATAATTACAATTTATTTTTTGTAGTAAGAATATGTAAGATCTATTAGCAACCTTCAGGTATACAGTATTATTAACTATAGTAATTATAATAAATATTAGATCTCCAGAACCCATTCATCTTATAATCAGAAGTTTGTACCCTTTGACCAATATCTGTCCATTTCCCCCACCCCTCCCAACCCCCAGAAACTACCATTCTACTCTCCATTCCTACAAATTTGGTTGGCTTTTTTTTTTTTTTTTAAGATTCCAAAGTTAGTGAGATTATACAGTATTTGACTTTCTTGGTCTGGCTTATTTCACTTAGCATAATGCCCTCAATGTCTGTCCATGTTGTTACAAATGGCAGGATTTCCTTCTTTTTATGGCTGAATATTATTTCACTGTATACATACCACATTTTCTTTATCTAATCTGTCAAAGAACACTAGGTTGTTTCCAATGTCTTGGTTACTATGAATAATGTTGGAATGAACATGGGGGTGTAGATATCTCTTCAAGATAGTCATTTCATTTTCTTCAGATATATACCCAGAAGTAGTACACTTGATCACATGCTAGTTCCATTTTTAATTTTAGAGGAACTTCCACATTGTTTTCCATAATGGCTGTGCCAATTTACATTCCTATCAACAGCACACTGGCGTCCCCTTTATTCCTCGCCCTAGCCAGCACCTGTGACCTTATGTCTTTTTGGTAACCACCATTCCCACAGGTGTGAGGTGATACTTAATGCAGTTTTGATTTGCATTTCTCCGGTCATTAGTGATTCTGAGTGTCTTTTCATGTACCTGTTGGCCATTTGCATGCCTTCTTTGGAAAAATGTCTATTCAGGTCCTCTGCCATTTTCAAATTATTTTTTTTTTATATTGAGTTGTATGAGTTCTTCATATATTTTGGATATTAACCTCTTATCTGATACATGGTTTGTGAATATTTTCTCCATTCCATTGCCTCTTTTTTTTTTTTAAAGAATCACATGCTATTTTATTTATTTTTTTTACTTTTTTTTTTTTAACGTTTATTTATTTTTGAGACAGAGAGAGACAGAGCATGACCAGGGGAGGGGCAGAGAGAGAGGGAGACACAGAATCTGAAACAGGCTCCAGGCTCTGAGCGGTCAGCACAGAGCCCGACGCGGGGCTCGAATTCACAGACCGTGAGATCATGACCTGAGCCGAAGTCAGACACTCAACCAACGGAGCCACCCAGGCACCCCTCCATTGCCTCTTTATTGTGCTGATTGTTTCTATGGCTGTGCAGAAACTTCATATTTTGATGTAATCCCACTTACTTGATTTTGCTTTTGTTGTTTGTGTTTTTGGTATCTGAAATATTATTGCCAATACCAATGTCCAGGAGTTTTTCCTGTAAGTTTTCTTCTAAAAGTTTTATTATTTCAGGTCTTACGCTGAAATCTTCAATTAATTTCAAGTTATTTTTGTGTGTGTGTGAATGGTGTAAGATAGGGGTCCAGATTCATTCTTCAACATGTAAATATCCAATTTTCTCAACATCATTTATTTAAAAGGCTAACTTTTCCCCATAGGGTATTCTTGGCTTGATTTTCAATTATTAGTTAACCACATATGTGTGAGCTTATTTCTGGGCCTTCTACTCTATTCCATTGGTCTATGTGTCTGTTTTTATGGCAGTCCCCTACGGTTTTGATTACTATAGCTTTGTAGTATAACTTGAAATCATAAAATGTGATGCCTAGAGCTTTGTTCTTCTTTCTCAGAATTGGTATTTGGGGTCCTTTCTGGTTCCATTCAAATTTTAAAATTGTTTTTCTATTTCTGAAAAATGCCATTGGAACTTTGATATTAGGTTTGTAAATATATAGATTGCTTTATGGAGTATAAATATCTTAACAATATTAATTCTTCCAATTTATGAACATGGAATATCTCCCAGTCTTCTTCAATTTCTTTCATCAATATCTTATAGTTTTTAGTGCACAGATTATTCCACTACCTCACATAAATTTACTCCTAAGCATTTTATTGGTTTTGATGTCATTGTGAGTGGGATTTTCTTTATTTCTCTTTCAGATATTTCATTGTTAGTGTATAGAAATGCAACTGATTTTTGTATGTTGATTTTATATACTGAAACTTTACTGAATTCACTGATTAGTTCTAACAGGTTGTTTTGGTGAAGATTTTAGAGTTTTTTCCATATAAAATAATGTGGTCTGTAGACAGAGAAAATTTTACTTCTTCCTTTCTGATTGGATGCCTTTTATTTCTTTTCCTTGCCTAATTATTCTGGCTAAAACTTCCAGTACTATGTTAAATAGGACTTTTGAGTGAGCACTCTTGTCTTATTTCTGATCTGAGCAGAAAAACTTTCAGCTTTTGCACCACTGAGTACAATGTTAACTATGGGTCTGTCATGTATGGTCTTTATTATGTTGAGGTATGTTCCCGCTATAACTTCTCAAATATGTTGAGAGCTCTTGTCATGAAAGGGTGTTGAATTTTGGCAAACCGTTTTTCTGCATCTTTGAGTCATATGATTTTTATCCTTCATGCCATTTATGTGATATATCACATTTATTGCTTTACATATGTTGAACCATCCTTGCATACCAGGAATAAGTCCCACTTGATCACAGTGTATGATCCTTTTATGTGCTATTGAGTTTTGCTTGCTAATATTTTGTTGAAAATGTTTGCATTTATATTCTTCAGAGATGCTGGCCTCTAGTTTTCTTATAGCATCTTTACCTGGCTTTGGTATCAGGGTAATGCTATCTTTATTAAATGAGTTTTCGAGTGTTCCTTCTTTAATTTTTTGGGAGAATTTGAGAAGGATCAGCATTACTCTTCTTTAATGTTTGGTAGAATTCACCAGTGAAGCCATCTGATCCTGGACTTTTCTTGTTGGAAAATTTTTTATTACTGCCGCAATCTCCTTAGTCATATTGATTTGTTCAGATTGTCTACTTTTTCATGATTCAGTCTTGGGATGCTGTATGCTTTTAGGAATTTATGCATTTCTTCTAGGTTATCTGATTTGTTGCCATACAATTTTTCATAGTAGTTTCTTATGATCCTTTGTATTTCTGTGGTATCAATTGTAATGTCCCCTCTTTCATTTATAGCTTTATTTGATCCCTCTCTTTTTTCTTCATTACCCTAGCTAAACATTTGGCAATTTTATTTATCTTTTAAAAAACACAACTTTTAGTCTCATTTATTTTTCTCCTATTATCTTTCTAGTTTCCATTCCATTCATTTCTGCTCTGATTCCTATTATTTCCTTCCTTCTGCTAACTTTGAGCTTAGTCTGTTCTTTTTCTAAATGCTTCAGGTGTAAAGTAAGGTTGTTTATTTGAGATATTTATCTCTATAAACTTCTCTCTTAGAACCGTTTTTGCTGCATCCTATAAGTTTGGGTATGTGTGTTTTCATTTTAATTTGTCTCAAAATACTTTTGATTTCCCTTTTGATTCCTTCTTTAACTCAGGAGTCTGTAGTTTAAATTCCATATATATTTTTTTAATTTTTCAATTTTCCTCCTGTTATTTATTTCTATTTTCATACTATTATTTTTAGAAAATATATCAGATATGATTTCAATTTTCTCAAATTTGTTAAGGTTGTTTTGTGGTCCAACATTTGACCTATCCTGGAGGATGTTCCATGTACACTTGCAAAGAATGTGTATTTTGAAGCTGTTGGATGTAATGTTCTATGTCTGTCAGGTACATTTGGTTTAGAGTGTTATTCAGATCTGCTGTTTACTTATTCACCTGTTGTCTGGGTGATCTATCCAATGTTTAAAGAGAAGCACTGAAGTTTCATACTATTATTGTATTACTGTTTATTTCTCCTTTTGGTTGTTGTTATTTGCTTTAAATGTTTATGTGCTCCAATGTTGGCTATATGTGTATTTATAATTGTTATATCCTCTTGATGAATTAGTCTCTTTATCAACATTTAGTGACCCTCTTTGTCTCTTGTGATCAATTCTGAATGAAAGACTATTTTATCTGATATAAGTATAGCCACTCCTGCTATCTGTTGGTTACCATCTACATGGTATATCTCTCTCTATCCCTTCACTTTCTACCTATGTGTGTACTTAAAGCTAAAGTGAGTCTCTTAAAAGCAGCATATTGTTGGATCTTGTGTTCTTCTCCATTCAACCACTTTAGGTCTTTTGAATAAAGAATTCAGTTTATTTATATTTAAAGTAATTATTATTAATAGGTAAAGACTTACTGATGCCATTTTGTTCATTGTTTGCTATTTTTTTTTTAAATTCCTTTATTCTTTTCCCTTACTGTCTTCCTTATTTGTATTTTGTAGTGGTATATTATAATACATTTCTTTTTATCTTTCGTGTATCCACTATACGTTTTTTTTTTCTTTGTGGTTATCATGAGGCTTACACAAAATATCTTAAGCTGATTATAACTTACTTTACATTACTTACAAAAACTCTGCACTTTATTTCTCCTCCCCTCATATTTTATGTTCACATTTTATTGATGTCACACTTTTTATATTGTGTACCTGTTAATAAATTATTATAGCTATATTTTTATTATTGTTTTTTAATTTATATACCAGAGTTAAAGTTATTTACACACCTACATTTCAGTATTAGATTATTCTGCATTTGACTACATAGTTACCTTTACCAGTCAGTTTTATACTTTTATATGTTTTCATGTTGTTATTTAGTATTCTTTCATTGCAACATAAAGAACTCCCCTTAGAATTTCTTGCAAGGCAAGTCTAATGGTAATGAACTCCTTCAGCTTTTGTTTGTCTGGGAATGCCTTTATTTCTTCTTCATTTCCGAAAGGCAGTATTGATCGGTATAGTATTCTTGGTTGACAGGTTTCTGGGTTTTTTCCAGCACTTTGAATATACCATCCCACTGCCTACTGGTCTGCAAGGCTTCTGCAAAAGAATCCACTAATTGCCTAATGGGGCTTCCCTTGTGTGTGATGAGTCATTTTTTCTCTTGCTACTTTCAAGATTCTCTCCTTGTCTTTGAATTTCAACATTTTAATTATAATGTGTCTCAGATTAATCTTCTTTGGGTTGATCCTGCTTGCAGTTCTTTGAGCTTCCTGTACTAGGATGTCCCTATCTTTCCCAAGATTTGGGAAGTTTTCAGCAATTATTTCTTTAAATAATCTTTCTGCCCCTTTCTCTCTGTCTTCTCCTTCTGGGACTACCATGATACAAATGTTCATTCACTTGAGGGTGTCCATAGTTCACAGAGGTTTTCTACATCCCTCTCTTTTTGCTTTTTGTTCCTCTAGATGGCTAATTCCAAATGATCTGTCTTTGAGTTTGCTGATTTTTCTTATCCATGAACAAATTGGTCATTTAGCTCTCTGCTGAATTTCCCAGTTCTGTCATTGTATTCTCCAGCTCCAAGATTTCTGCTTAATTCTCTTTTATGGTTTTCTTTCTTTATTAAACTTATTTTGTTCATGCATTTTTTCCCGATTTCATTTAGTTTTTTAATGAATGTTCTCTTGAATTTCATTCAATTTCTTTATGATAATTATCTTGAATTCTTTGCCAGGCAAATTATAGATCTCCATTTGCAGTCAGAACTTTATTAGCTTCCTTTGGTGGTCTCATATTTGCCTGATTCTTCAAAATTCACATAGCCTTGCATTGGTGTCTGTGCATTTGAAGAAGCACTTACCTCTTCTAGCCTTTACAGACTGGTTTCTATGTTCTTTGATCATGAAGCACATAATGTCTAGTTGTCTCTCATTTGGTGATGTTAACATCCATTGATACTCAATGCTTAGCAGATATGTTAATTGTGAAATGGTGACCTTCTAATTCTATCACTTCTTTTACATTTATTAGTTGAAATGTCTTTATAATGAGAATATATATATATATACATATATATGTATATATATGTATATATATATATATAGAGAGAGAGAGGGAGAATACTTTTTCTCAACTACTCTGTTACTCAGTGATATAGTTCATAAAAGAAAGGGAAACTAAGTATTTAATTATGTCCATTTATTTAGCAGTCTTTAAGATGATGAACTTCTCCATTCCAAGGTTGACCAATTTTTTTAATAATATATTTGTATCATTTATTTAAACATATTTGCCGTGTTTCACCATTTTCATCACTCCTTTCACGTAAACTCCACTTGACATATCTTTGGCAAGAAAAATTATCTTCAAATTGTTTTGAAGTTCCTTTGAAGTTCAAATTGGGAGTTCCTTTGAAACATCCTCCATAGTCTTCTATTGCTTTCTTGCTATCTGGTATGACAGGATGTTCCAGGCTCATCTTGTACATTTCTTACCCCATATCTGCCATCAGCCATTTCTCTAAGAAGCCTGATTTCTTTAAATGAGGAAAGGGATTTCAACACCATGACCTGGGTACTAGTGATGCTTATCAAAGACAGCCAGCTATGGGACACCAAGAAACCATGTGGCTGGAACAGTCCATCAAAATCTAAGCCCTGTCAGACCTACCAAATCATAAGGTCAATAGAGTGCAACAACAATCCATCATAGGATAGGAGTTACACATCTGGAATCATACACTAGCAGGACAACAGGGCATAAGCTGCATGAATAGGTAGTCAGACCTCCACAGCATCCACCAGGATTGCACCAACACCACTCCCTCAGTTCAAACCTATGTCTGAGTGGAGCTTCTATACAACCAGCTGAAGGACAAGGAAAAGGCTAGATTTTTGTTTATGGATAGTTGGCTTACTGTGTACAGATGCAAGTCAAAAATGCATAGCAGTCACACTGTGGTCTCACTCAGGAGTGGCCATAAAAGATAATTCCTCCCAACTGGTGAGGACACTTCAAGAAGTGTACCAGTTATCCACTTCATGTGTAAGGAAAAGCCCAAGTTTATAACATACATAAATTCATAGGCAGTAGCAAATGGCTTGGCTGGCTAGTGAGAATCCAGAAACAAACAAATAAACAAAAACCCTGAAAGATTAAAAATAAGGAAATCTAAGGTAGAAGCATATTTGCATCACATGTTAATATTAATGCCAGGTAGAGAGCATCTGACAAGAAATGGGCACTAAATACAAAACTGACCAAATGACCTGGCTGATGAACATCAGTCAGCCTGTTTCATTGGCCACTCCAGTACTAGTATCACGGGTACAGGAACAAAATGGCCATGGTGACAAAGACGGAGGACACACATGGGCACAACAATGGACTCCCACTTACCAAATCTTATCCACTTTTGCCACCACCGATGTCTAACCTGCCAGCAACAGAGACAGTCTCCAAGCACCTTATATACTACCATTTCTCAAGGGGTCCAAGCAACCACTAGGTGCCAAGGGGGAAATACTAGGCTCCTTCCATGCTGAAAGGGCCACTGGTGTGTTCTCACAGTAACAGACACATATTCCATGTATGGGTTTCACTTTCCTGCCTTCAGAATTCAGTCAGCTCCTGTCCCATATAACACTGCATCAGACCAGAGAACCAAGTTTACAGTGTAGAAGATGCAGCAACAAACCCATGAATACCACACCACCCAGAAGCTGCCATCCTGATGCAGCACTGGAACAGCCCAGAGGCAAAGCTGCAACACCAGTTTAGAGATAATACTCTGGGAGACTTGGGAGCTATCTTTCAGAAAACTGAATATGCACTGAATGACAGACCCCAAAAATGAATGTATGCATTAAAAAAACAAAAGGTAGAAACAGAATTGGCTCTACTTACTACCATTCCCAATGACCACTGGGGAACTTTGGACTCCTGTCCCCACAACTCTTGGCTCTGCAAAGTTAGAGGTCCTGATCCCCCAGAATAGTAAACTTTCATCAGGAGACATAGCAAGAATCCATTGAACTATATGCTGAAGCTGTTTTCTAGGTACTCTGGACTTCTTATGTCCAGGGACAAGCAGGGTACGGGTGTTTCAGGCAGAGGAAACAGTCACTACAAAGGCACTAACAACATGCCTCCTATGCTTAAGGGGCAGGAAAGAAGCACATGGCTTGACTGAAGATAAATCTGAACATAAATCAAGAAAGCCAGATTGTGTAGGGCCTTTTGGACTACTGAAGGGCTATGAATTTTACACTGACTGAAATGGATAGCCATTGTTGAGTTTTGAGCGGGAAAGGGAATGCCATGTTTCACCAGGATCTTCCATTTTACAGGGATCTCTCTGGCTGTCCTCTGCTGAGAAGTGACTGGAGTGGACCAAGCACAGAAGCAGGGAATGGTTAGGAAACTATTGCTGTAATCCAAATGCGAGATAATGATGGTTTATTTAGACCAGGTGGTAGCAGAAGAAGTCGTGATCAGGTTTTGGATACATTTTGAAGATAGAGCCAAAAGGACTTCCTGACCGATTTAGAAGCAGGGTTTGAAAGAAACAGTCAAAGTTGACTCTAAAATTGTTGGCTTGAGTGGAGAATTGTGGATGGAGCAGGTTTGTAGGGGAAAATCAAGGGTTGCAATTACTCTAGTTTTAATGAGTCATAATATCCAGTCTAGCAAGTCTTCCTAACTTACAGTTTTTCAAAATTTTCTTTGCTATTCTTGGCCCATTTCTATTCTAAATTTAGTTTAGTATTAGCTTGTCAAGTTCTATGACATATCCTGTTCAGAATTTGATTAGAATTACATTGAACTTATAGATTAATTTGAAAAAATATGTTGTCATATTAATAACGAGTCTGTCAATGAACACAATTACAGCTGTCCATTATTCAGCTGTCCAAATATATATGTCCATATATAAATATTCCATTTATACATCCTTCAATACTACATTGTCATATCCTCCATAAAGGTATTGTACATTTGTATTGCATAGAGTTTTATGTATCCTATGATTTGTGCTGCTGCTATAAACACTACTTTTCTTATCACACTTATTTACTGCTTATAGTTGTGATACAAAAACACCATTGATCTTAGTATGCTTTCCATATGGTCAGAAAACTCAGAGAATTCTCTCATTAGTTCTAACAGCTTGTCTCCATGTTCTCTTCCACTTCCTTTATGAAGAATCATATTACGTACAAATGACAGTTTCATATTTCCCTGTGCAATTATTCTTCTCTTATTTTACTTTATTCCATCAGCTAGGACCTCCCACACAATGCTGAATAATAAGGGTGATGGTGGGAATCTTTGTCTCATCCTAATTTTAGTGAGAATGATCCAGTGAGTTTTGCTGTAGGTTCTTGGTTAGACACTCTTTATCAGATTAGAAACGTTTCCTTCAGTTCCTAGTTTGTAAATAGCTTTTTTTCATGTATGAGTTTTGAGTTTTAACAAAACTCCATTCTTTAGAGGTGATCATATGGTTTCCCTCCTTTCATCTCTTGAAGTGGTATATTACATTTATATATTTTTCTGAGCCATCCTTCAATAAACCTTACCTACTTACAATGTATTTTGATATTGAAGAATTACTTTTGTTAATATTTTACTTCAAATTTTTTCATTTATGTTAAGGAAGATTTGTCATAATTTTATTTTCTTGTACTGTCTTGTCCAGAATTAGTTTCAAGGTTATATTGGCCTTGAATGGCCAACTTTTCCATAAAATGGATTAGCTAACTTTTCCCCCCTCTTACATAACATTGCATTAGAAAAGGATTATTTGTTCCTTGAAGTTAAATAAAACTTTCTGAGCTACCTGGACCTTGTGTCTTTAGAGAGAAAGGAAGAAATGGGGGAGATGATTTCACTGTTACTTGTTTATTCAGGTTTTCTTACTTCTATTTCTGTTCTTTGAGGTTTCAGTCACAGAACAAACCTTGACTTTGATCCTCTTTTCTGTTGTTGTTTTCTATTTCTGTCCTTTCTTTACTATTATGTTGTGCAGTTTACTCTTGATCTGTTCCTTCCTGTCTTCTGAGTTTGAATAGTTAGCTTATTTATTTTCAAGTTCTCTTGTTTTCTGATAAATGCATTTAAGGCTATACATTTACCTCTAAGTTTTGCTTTAGATATATCCACATATTTAGACATGTTTAGATATGTAGTATTTTCCTTGTCTTTTGTTTCTAAATATTTTATGATTTCCATGTTATTTTCTTTTTAACCCATAAGTTATTCAAGGGTGTACATTTTAGTTTTCAAACATATGGTATGTTTTTTAGACTATCTTCTCATTTTGATGCAATTTTGTTGCACTGTGCTTAGACTATGTGATCTTTCTTATATTCTTTTGAAACCTGTTGAGAGTGACCTGCTATAAGAGAAAGGTAAATCCTAGATTCCTGGAGTACAACGCCTTTCTTTTAAAGAATATAACCAAACGGTTCTTTTTTTTTTTTAATTTTTTTTAACGTTTATTTATTTTTGAGACAGAGAGAGACAGAGTATGAACGGGGGAGGGGCAAAGAGAGAGGGAGACACAGAATCGGAAGCAGGCTCCAGGCTCTGAGCCATCAGCCCAGAGCCCAATGCGGGGCTCGAACTCACGGACCGCGAGATCGTGACCTGAGCTGAAGTCGGACGCTTAACCGACTGAGTCACCCAGGCGCCCCAAACGGTTCTTTAGTTATATAAAACAATAATATTTTATCCTAAAGCAATAGTGATGCCCGTGGTTTGCAGACTGATCTTTCGAAGTCATGAATTCAGTGAATTTATTTGTCACCACCACCATCACTCCAGAACTTCTGAAAGACATCTATTCTGCATTCAGTAGAAATAAATTTTTGAACAGAAGGGAAGTGAAGATTCCAATTTATATCATAATTTAAGCATCTAAGAGATTTAAAGATCATATCAAAATTACAACTGTGTCATTGGATCAGATTTACATTTTTTACACTATCATTAAAAATTTTTTCAAAAATTTTTTTGTTTTGTTTGTTTGTTAAGAATTACTTTGATACTCCTGTATTTTTGGTCAAACTTTTTATCTGTCATTTCTCATGAATATTATCTGTGGCTACAGGATTTTTTTATATTTGTGGGAATTACATTATCTTCCCTTAAGATTTATGATACCTCAGCTAAAATCTTCAGAAAGAACTTTAAAGAAAGCTCAAAATTTCATAAAGCCCTATACATTCACACTGCAACTTCTGACCTGATTAGTAAAGATCTGTGATTGTTGAAATGGTATTTTTCTAAAAGCAAGTGAGAGGCTGACCACTACAACTTGGGCACTCCTGAAGGGTGCTCTCACTTGTCTGCCTTGGGACCCTGCACAGAGTGGCTAGGGCAAATTCTGCTCACCAGTGCATTCCATGCTCTGTTGACTAGCATACCCCACTCTCCTAATTCTGCCTGCAAGGGGTGTCACTGAATAACAAACCTTCAGACAACAGATGGGATAGGAAGAGCGGTCTGTCCTGTCAGAGTGGAAACCAACAGGGAGGCCAGGCTTTCAATAGAACATGTGCAGTCATCACATGTTCCTTTAGCATTTTATCCAAATGTTCCCTCTCTTCCAGCTCTTTTCCCAACTTCTAGACTTCACACAGAAAACAGCTCTGCTCACAATCACTTCCAAGGCTACCTCCACTACTAGAATCCCAGAAAGTTAGAGAGAATAAGAAGACTGACACAGCCATCCCATTCTCCCCGCAACAACTTATAGTTTCTGACAATTCAGTGTCCCCAGATCACTTTGCCTGGTTCAGCTTACTGTGAGGTACACATTTATACTTTCCTGTTTGCACTTTTAAACAGCCCTTTTCTATATTGTTCAAACCACATATCACCGATTTGAAAATGGCTCTTAATCCATAGGTCTAACCCCTGACCATCCACCTAAGAAAGCTTTAGAAAGACATGCATTTCCAACTCCCTGCTTGGTATGTCCACCTGAAAGATTCCCTGATGCCTTGAATTCAGTATATCTAATGTCTAATAGACCAACCAAGCCAGCATCTTCTTCTGATGTCTCTATTTGTTTTAACTGCATCAGCCTCTTCCTAAAACCATAGTAAGAAAACTGAGAGTCCCCATTGTTTCTTCACTTTTACTTTTCTCAACCTAACCAGTTTCCTGGTAGTCAGTCCTTCATACTCTCACTCCCTTCCCATCACCATCACCCTGGTCCAGTAACTCACCAGCTAGATGATGACAACAACCCCCTCAACTGTCATCCCACCTCAGCTCCGTCACTGACATGTATATTTCACATTGCTTTCAGGTTGATCTTCCTCACCTACACTTTCCAACATGTTATTTGTCTTCTTTAAAACCACAAGTAGGTAGTATGCATAAATCTTAAAAGTCATAACACTCTTTTATCCTATGCTTCCACTCCTGAGAAGCAGTCCTAAGGAAGTCCTAAGGAAGTCCTTTTAATTAACAAATACTGATTTTTCAGAAATGTTTTAACAACATTATTTATAACCATTAAGTATTTGAAACAACCTAAATAATCAATATTAGAGAAAGTATTTAATGATGGTCCACCCATAATTTGGAGTACTACTCATCCATTTTTCTAAGATTATTTAATTGCATGGAAATATTCAAAATATATTGTTAAGGAAGAAAATTCAGGGTATTAAGCTACATGAAGAATGGGTTCACCTTTGGGTTAATGTATACACTTTGAAAAACAGACTCAAGGGGAATAAACCAAAATATTAATAGCAAGATTACAAGTGATTTTCATTTTCTTCTTATACTCTTTGGTATTCTCCAAATTTCTATAAGAAATATGTACTCCAGGGGTGCCTGGGTGACTCAGTTGGGTAAGCATCAGACTTTGGCTCAGGTTGTGATCTCATGGCTCATGAGTTGGAGCTCCACACCAGGCTCTGTGCTGACAGCTCAGAGCCTGGAGCCTGCTTCGGATTCTGTGTCTCCCTCTCTCTCTGCCCCTCCCCAACTCGCACTCTGTCTCTCTAAAAAAAAAATAAAAACATAAAAAAAATTTTAAAAAAGAAATATGTACTCCAACTGTCATAATCAAAAAGTAGAGGGTTTTTTTTAGGTGTTTATATAGATTGACAGATAGTATGGAAGGAAATACAACAAAATGTTGGAATAATAGTTGCATTTTCATGTTCTCTTTTGTGCTTTTATATATTTTCCAAATTCTCTCTAACACTTTTTTTTCTAAGTTAATTTATGTTGAGAGAGAAACTGTGAATCGAAGAGGGGCAGAGAGATAGAGGGAGAGAGAGAGAGAATTCCAAGCAGGCTCTGCATTGTCAGCATGGAGCTTAATGTGGGACTCGAACCCACGTACTATGTGATGACGACCTGAGCCAAAGGGGGACACTTAACCAACTGAGCCACCCAGGTGCCCCTGTGCCACTTTTATAACCAAGAAAACTAAGGTAATTGTTAAAGTTCTAATACTCATACCCTATCCTTAGCCAAACTGGAATACCATTCAACACCATTGTCCTCGACTACCATGTTATCTGCTCGTGCTCCACATCCTTCACCCCCACTCCACCTTTGGAAATCCTATCTATCCAGAATAATTTCAGATATCATCTCCTCCCTTAAGTATTTCCAGAAGGCCATTCAGATATAAAGTATCTCTTTTTAGAACCCCAAACTATTTCCACCCTCTTACCTCAGGCATTTATATAGTCTGCCCTATGTAATGACTATTGACTTCTGTGCTGTGACCTCCTCCCTACACTATGAACTAAGAAGATGGGCCTATCTCTCTGGACTTGGTTTTCCTCCTATCACCTAGCGTGGTGGGCCCCTCAGGGGAGTAATCTTTTGAATGGAACTGGAATTCACTGAAATTTAACGGACCATCTTTGATCATTATCATGGTGTTTATAAAGGAGGTATTCCTAGAAATCACAGTGCCAGCTTATGGACTACTCAGATCTTCCTTTGAGGCTTCTAAAGTGGAAACCTCAGTGATTATATGGAGAAAAATAGAGCATTAACATAGAAAGAAAAAAAGTTCTCATTTCACTTTCTCTTTCCTCTACCAAATTCCTGTATTTTTGTAGACAGATTCAGAATCATCGAAGGTGGATATTTCAACCAGGCCTGTATGCTGAAACATTTACCACCTTGGTGGACTCAGGAAAGCTCCTCATACTTTTAAGTTTTAGTTTCCTCATCTATAAAGTAGGAAGATTAACAGTACTAATACAGAGTCATTGAAAAAAGTTCATAGATAACATATAAAACATGTCAACAAGCATATGGTAAGTCCTCAATAAGTGTTCATTTCCATTCTCTTCTCTCATTTTCCCTGCTTGTTCCATGTCCCACTACCAATGTGGGGTATGGTAGTGGGTAGTATGGTAGTATGGTACCAATGTGTGCATACATTCAAAATTCCCTCTCTCAGTTCACCCAAGGTGAGAGCTACTTTTCCTGACACCCTTGGTCCCTGAGGTGTCACACTGTCCCATGGTGAAATGTGAGAGCCATCCCCTCTGATCTCAAATGAAACAGACTGCATTATGGTCTCCTAAGTAGCCTCTCTGGATTTCTGCCCACAGAATTCTCTAAGCTAGCTTCCCCATTTCCTGAGCATATAACTCTCTAGTTACCACTCAACTCAGACATCCCTTCTCTAACAGCTACTTCTGAAGGCATCACTTTTTTCTTTCTTTCTTTCTTTCTTTCTTTCTTTCTTTCTTTCTTTCTTTCTTTTTTTTAAGCTTAACATCTCTTCACATCTCTGCCTGCTCACTGATTCCTTCCTGCCCAATGTTATCAGCCAGGTCTTCATCATGCCACAGCAACAAAGAAGGCTAGCCTCAACCAGGGGCACAGAGCTGTGTGCCTCTGGGCCATTCACTGGGATGTTTTAAGCATCCATTTGTCATCTGAAAAATGAGTTAAGTTATTTTTAACATCCAGCTTGATCACTGAATGATCTGATGGCTCTGTAGAGAGAATAAGAGGCAGAACTGAAATCTATATTCCTCTTCTTAACTTTAACTGTGATTTTACGACTGTGATCAGTGGGCAAATAAAATCTTTCCTACAAACAGCACATAACCTGGTATCCTTTTCCTTACATGCCTAGAAGAAAAGGAAGGAAAGGGAAAGAATTAAGGAGGCCACATTCCTGGTGTGAGCCACACACTGTACCAGTATCTTTGTACACATGGAATCCCCCAATAACTGTTCAGGGAAGGCAGAATCAGCCCCACTTTAACAATGAGAAGATGGAGATTCAGAAAGGGTAGGTCACTTGCCCAAAAACACAGAACCAAGGCACACTCAGGATTCCAACCTGGGTATACCTGGAATTCAAAGCTGGTGTTCTTTCCATTATGCTATGCTGCTTTCCTAGAAACAACTTCACAAGCTTATCTTTGTAGAAAACTGTGTAGACCTGTAAGCAAGCTGAATTAAGATCCTCCCTATTACAGTTACAGGGTTTGAAGGATGCTTCTGATCTACCACACTATTCATTACAGGGTATTCAGTGGCACCTGGTAAATAAAAGGCAGTTCATGTGAATCTTGTAAAAGCAGCGTGATTTTATGGAGCACTCTGCTGGAACTGCATTTTCTGTAATGGGATTTTACTAGATATAAATAAAGTATCTACAGAGTCAATGGCAAAGACACAGTGCACTATTCACACATTTCCAAGGCACTCCTTTCCATGGGTCCCTATCCTTTATAAAGCACAGGGATGACACCTAAATGTTGTCGCTCTGGTCTAGATGAGTGCTCAAACCAGGGCAATAAACAAACCCAGGTTCCAGCCACAATATGACAACCTGGGCAGAGATGGGGAATGTCCTAGACTACATTCTAGAAAGGCAACTCAGCAGACCTAAGACAAGAGGTGGCCAGGCACTGGTCACCAACACACATTTACAAACCTTGGCTGTGTGTTGCCTGGGGCAAATCACCACTGGTCAGCTATCCAGCAGAGGGGAAGGTGGAGAAGAGGGATTTGAAGACAGTTTTCAGTTCTAAAATGCTATGACTATCTCCCAAAGATGAAAAGAGGTGGTAGAAATGTAAACGGGGCCTCAGTATATTTTCTTTGCTAGTTTTACTTTTTAGCAAACCTATATCATGTTAAATAACTCAACAAGATACTTTCCTTATCACTCTCTTACTTGAAAACTACAAAATTTCTGGCATAAGAACAGACACTCAGATCAATAGAACAGAACAGAGAACCCAGAAATGGACCCACAAATGTATGGCCGACTAATCTTTGACAAAGCAGGAAAGAATATCCAATGGAATAAAGACAGTCTCTTCAGCAAGTGGTGCTGGGAAAACTGGACAGCGACATGTAGAAGAATGAACTTGTGTATGGTGTCACTTTCTGACACCATACACAAAACTAAACTCAAAATGGATGAAAGACCTAAACGTAAGACAGGATGCCATCAAAATCCTCGAGGAGAAAGCAGGCAAAAACCTCTTTGATCTTGCCCGCAGCAACTTCTTACTCAACATGTCTTTGGAGGCAAGGGAAACAAAAGCAAAAATGAACTACTGGGACCTCATCAAAATAAAAAGCTTCTGCACAGTGAAGGAAACAATCAGGAAAACTAAAAGGTAACCAACAGAATGAGAGAAGATATTTGCAAATGACATATCAGATAAAGGGTTAGTATCCAAAATCTATAAAGAACTTATCAAACTCAACACCCAAAAAACAAATAATCCAGTGAAGGAATGGGCAAAAGACATGAATAGACACTTCTCCAAGGAAGACATCCAGATGGCCAACCGACACATGAAAAAATGCTCAACATCACTCATCATCAGGGAAATATGAATCAAAACCACAATGAGATACCACCTTACACCTGTCAGAATGGCTAACATGAACAACTCAGGCAACAACAGCTGTTGGTGAGGATGCGGAGAAAGAGGATCTCTTTTGCATGGTTGGTGGCAATGCAAGCTGGTGCAGCTACTCTGGAAAACAGTATGGAGGTTCCTCAAAAAATTAAAAATAGAACTACCCTATGACCCAGCAATTGCACTACTAGGCATTTATCCAAGGGATACAGGTGTGCTGT
Organism: Panthera pardus; assembly: GCF_024362965.1. Classification (NCBI taxonomy): domain Eukaryota; kingdom Metazoa; phylum Chordata; class Mammalia; order Carnivora; family Felidae; genus Panthera; species Panthera pardus. The sequence goes on along the minus strand of NW_026526688.1, from coordinate 51,238,227 downwards.
TTCCAAGGGACACATGCACCCCCATGTTTATAGCAGCACTATCAACAATAACCAAAGTATGGAAAGAGCCCAAATATCCATCGATGGATGAATGGATAAAGACAATGTGGCATGTATATACAATGGAGTATTACTTGGCAATCAAAAAGAATGAAATCTTGCCATTTGCAACTACGTGAATGGAACTGGAGGGTATTACGCTAAGCGAAATTAGTCAATCAGAGAAAGACAAATATCATATGAGTTCACTCATATGAGGACTTTAAGAGACAAAACAGATGAACATAAGGGAAGGGAAACAAAAATAATATAAAAACAGGGAGGGGGACAAAACAGAAGAGGCTCATAAATATGGAGAACAAACTGAGGGTTACTGGAGGGGTTGTGGGAGGGGGGATGGGCTAAATGGGTCAGGGGCATTAAGGAATCTACTCCTGAAATCATTGTTTCACTATATGCTAACTAATTTGGATGTAAATTTTAAAAAATAAAAAATAAAATTAAAAAAAAGAAAGCTACAAAATTTCAAAGTAACTTCTGTTAAAAGAGAAATCATATGACAATTAGAGTCTGATTAATATTTTCATTATTTGATGACAATTAATTACCACATCAATTCCTAATGCTTCTCTAGTTTGATTATTTTTTGCAGTTTCTTCCCTAACTTAAAATATGCCCATATGGACACATGCATCTGCCATTCTACCTCTGTGCTGTGATTGATACCATCCAGCAACCTTTCTACACACTGCTGTATTTTAGCATTTAACCTCGGCATAGTCTCTAAAGAGCACTAGATCTTTATTCACCTAGAGAGTTCAGGAACCAGAATTGCAAAGTTGGAATGGACCTTACCTCTCATCTAGCTTAAATGCCCTGAGAAGAGTAAAAAATCCCTTAGCATCACAGCAAATAGTTGTCCAGTCAAAGCCTGAATTGCCCTCAACCTCTTGAAGCAGTCCGGTCTACCTCTAATGATAGCTTCGTCTTCCCTACATTGAATAGAAACCCTAGAGCCCCTCCTTTGTTCTGATCCTCTCCCTTGAGGCTATAAAAGAACAAATTTAGCCCCTCTTCTGCATGACAACCCTACAACACTTTGGCCATTTGAAGACAGTTCCACTGAGTTCCTCTTGTCCAAGCTGAGTACAAGTTCCTTCATCCATTCATTAGACATATATTTGAATTCACTCACTAACTGCTCTCATCAGAATGTGCACAAGTGTGTCTGTATCCCTTAAGGACCGTGAAGCCACAACTGTTCCCCAGGTACACGCTGATGAGGCAGTGGATTCCTCTGTGAAGGATGACCATTGAATGTGTCTGCACTGTGAAACACCAGGCTTTGAAAACCGAGCTTGCTGGAAACAGCACAGTTCTTTCAGCTACTGGAAAGAAAGCGGTTGCTAGCTAGACTAGGGGATCATAATTAAAGAGAATAGAACCTTGATCCAAGAGAACCATACTTCTCCTGAGGATGAGCATGAGGCTAGAGATAAGGCATGGTAAGAGTGAGCTATGGGATTTTTATCAAAACCTGACAAATATGTTTAACAGTTTGGCTGGGGCAAAGAAAAGAAAGCCATGAAGAAAAAAAAATAGCATTCAGTTTTCCCAAGAGGCAAAGTATTTTTTTAATTTCCCAGATATTTCTGTTCATGGTCCCTGCCTTCTCTAAGGTGCCTGCAATTGTATTTCCCTTTTTAAAATGGGTAGGAGAGTTCTAGAGTTTTAACGAATAAATGACCATGACATTTACCAGTGGGTGTTGACTAACACAGTAGAATGTTTTCAATTCCAGCTCCATCCTAAGAGAAAACACAAGACATATGGATGTGGAAAGAGGTCCCAGATGAAGAAAACTTCCAAAACAATCTGCAACCACAATGTGACCCTCTTCTTATTTTTCTTGAGAAGCAGAAAGACAATAAAGAGAGGCCGGGGTCAACCTGGATCATTCCACTTTATCAAGAAGAAACAGTGTAGCTGGGATGGATGTTAGTGAAAACCAAGGCTTTCATTGTACCAGTATGAAACTGAGGATTAGACAAGACAACTAGTTTGAGATACTAAGTGATTTCATTAGACTAAGCAGCATTTAATGTTTTGTTTTGTTTTTGAGAGACAGAGCATGAGTGGGGGAGGGGCAGAGAGAAAGAGAGAGAGAGAGAGAGAGAGAGAGAGAGAGAGAATCCGAAGCAGGCTCCAGGGTCTGAGCTATTAGCACAGAGCCTGATGGGGGGCTCAAACTCATGAACCAGGAGATCATGACCTGAGACGAAGTTGGACACTTAACTGACTGAGCCACCCCTAGACTAAGCAGTATTAAAGTGACCCCTAGTGACTTGGTCAGGTACTTTTTTGCTCTATGAATAGGTGTGAAAACACACTAGAAGCATGGGTCTCTGCCACCACATTACACCAGATCTCATGACAGTATCCACAGGATCCAGGTGCAACTAGATAACTTGAATGGCATCCTAGGCTATTCCCCAGGTTGCCTGTACAGTGAATCTGAGGAATTTAAGACATTCCATCTTTCCTCTGGCATTTCACAGTCATTTATACTTTTTCTTCTTTTTGGGGAGGGCAGGGAGCGGGGTGGGCATGGTTATATTACTCCCTCCTTCAGTTTCCTATCCCTCTGCTATTTTTCTGCCTTGCAAGTACCTTCTGCTATTATTCATTCTTTCATCTAACAAATATTTTTACTGCAAGTCTGTATTTAAGACTAGGGCCTGGTAACACAAAGATACCTAGACATGCTCCCTTTCATCAGAAAGCAGGTAGACAGAGGGAGATCGTCAATTCAATATCTCATCATAATGCAAGATGACAAATCTTATGTGATGTACAAAGGCACAAAGGTCTGGGGGGGGGGGGGGGTGGGGAACTGGGGAAAAGTTGCCAAGACTTCCAAGAAGAGCAGGGTTTAAACTGAAGGTGTAGAAATATATGGAGCGGTTAGAGAACTAGGAGGAGGCCCCTCACTATTTGGGTGAAAAGTCACATTAAAAATGAAAGCTTATTGAGCAGATTGGAAGTAGGTTTTACAAGGCCTTAAATGCTACACTAAGGAAGGGACACATTTCTCTAGAGACAAAGATCCCCCCGTAAAGGAATGGTATAATCGTACTTGTACTTTGAGAAGTATTTCTGTCAGGTATGTGATCAAATCTCTTGGGGAAAAAAAGACAAAAAGACAATGACAGATTTGCAGAGAGAACCTCAGATGTGTCCACTGGACTGCATGCCCACTGCCACCACCCTGGTTCAGATAACCATCATCTCACACCATTTAAAGACAGAGCATCCCAAGTGAAATAAGCCATACAGAGAAAGACAGATACCATATGTTTTCACTCTTATGTGGATCCTGAGAAACTTAACAGAAACCCATGGGGGAGGGGAAGGAAAAAAAAAAAGAGGTTAGAGTGGAAGAGAGCCAAAGCATAAGAGACTCTTAAAAACTGAGAACAAACTGAGGGTTGATGGGGGGTGGGAGGGAGGGGAGCGTGGGTGATGGGTATTGAGGAGGGCACCTTTTGGGATGAGCACTGGGTGTTGTATGGAAACCAATTTGACAATAAATTTCATATATTGAAAAATAAATTAAATAAATAAATAAATAAATAAATAATAAAAAAATAAAGACAGAGCATCCCTGTCCTTGAGGAAAGGGGAACCTGATTTTATTTTTACTGGTAATGATAGAAGCTGTAATATGGGCAAAGCAGGGTCTCTTGTGAAAGAAAAGAGGATAATGCAGCTGTTTTAAAAAGAGTATAAAAAGAAGGCATGAGAAATGGCCTTCAATAGCATCCAATCTGATTTTTCAAATCTTATCTCACATCTTTCTAGTCCATTCTTCACCCTGAAGCCTGTGTGATCTTTCTAAAATTCAACCATGATCCCATCATTTCTATGGTTTTTCTTGCTCTTAAGATAAGGTACAATTTCCTTCACCTCACTAACTGGATAGGTAGTGATGTCAGAAAACCACAATAGGAACAAGTTAAGTAGGAAAAGGAAATTTCTAACTACCAAGGGTCTGACTATGATATGGCCAGCACTACCCTATAAAATGTACATAGTCTATTCCAGAGGGATCTGGAATCCTTCTGAGAAAGTTATTGTTATTTTCATTTGATAAGGGATGATCCCAGGATGAAGACCGTAAGGATATGTTGCTGAGGCAAAGCTAGGGTAGCTAGGGTTTGAACCCAAGAGTGAGTCCATCTCAAAACAATGTCACCATGGAACCAGAGGAGAAGAAACAAAGTGTTCTCAAAGGAGTTGGGTACAGGAGTTGAACACAGATGTGGGAATAGGGGTGGTCTTTGGGCAAGATGGACCTTCCCTGTTTTACAGTCATTTTTATTTAATCTTTACTCCCACTCAAAACTCTTTATTCCATTGTCCTCATTAGATCCCTACCTTTGACTCTCTAGATTTGGCACTCATTTTGACTAACCCCAAAAAACATTTCATCAAATTCATGGTTATTATATATATCTCTGTCCCAGTCTCTCTCTCTGGGATCCTTCTGACACTCCATTACATATATAGTAGACCAACTGACATTATCTCATAATCACCAAGATTCTGTTCATTTAAAAAAAAATTTCTCAAATTTGTATAATTTTTATTGACCTGTCTTCAAGTTCACTCATCCCTTCTTAAGCAATATTGAATCTCCTGTTAAGTCTATTGAATAGTTGTGGGGTTTTTAAATTTCAGATGCTGTATTCTTCAGTCCTAGAAATTCCATTTTATTCTCTTTTATAATTTCCATTTCTTTGCTGATATTTCCCTATCTATTAACTCATTCAGTCCATCATTTACCATAAATTCTTTAAGGTATTTATAATATGTTTTGGGTCCTTGTCTGCCAATTTCAATGTCTGACTCATCTCTGGTCCTGCTTCTATTTACTTTTTTTCTTCTTTAACCATATTTTCTTGTTTCTTCACATATCTAATCATTTTTTATTGCATACTAAACACTGTGGATGATATGTGCTAGATTTTGTAATTCTTCTCCAAAGAATGTTGAATTTTGTCCCAACAAACAAGTAAATTATTGGTGGGTCATCTTGATCCTATAAAGGCTTAGATTTAGAGTTATAAGAATAGGTTTATTTTGCTTTTTCTCCTTAGCCCTAGGATGTAACCCTTTATCCTGGGTTTACTTCTAAGACATGGCCCTCCTAGAGTTTAAAATAAAAGCCCAAAGTTTTTAAAAGTCTCTTTAACCTAGCAAGCCTTGAACTCCAATTCTCTCCCAGAACCAAGCTTCCACTGACTCAGCCTTCTAGCAGCTGCTTTCTGCTGGAATTTCTTTGGAATCTCACTCTGTGCATGTACAGACAGAGGCAGCCACATATTTGAAGGGGAATTGGTAAGAGATTGTGGGGGCTCTCCCTCTACTGCTCCTTCCTTCCAGATGTTTTACATTGATTTCTAGCTAGTCTTGCAGGCCCTGGATTTGACCTCTTTTTATTCAGCCTGGTAAGATAGTTACTTTCTATTTGTACTCTCTTTATTCCCTAAGCAACTGACTAAGCAGTTCCTAAGCAACTGACTACTGGAAAGCACCCTCAAGGAAAAACCTGGTTAAATGTGGTGCTTATCAGGTTTGTTTCCCTTATTTTAAGAGCTATGTTCCCTCCAGATTCTGCCCAGACAACAACATTTTGTTGTTCACCAGTTCCTTCAAGTAACTGTTTTTTGGTTTTGTTTGTTTGGTTTTGTCCACAGTCAAAGCTGTTATCAGATGGAGCTTCAGAAACATATTCAAGTTCAGAAATCAGCTTAGTTAGAATTTAAACCCAAATTTGGATGATAACATATCTGACATTCCATCCCAACATTTTTTGGAGCTGGAAGAGTTAAGAGGTTTAGGGAAATACCAATTTATTTTACTGATAAATCTTAATCTTATTGTAAGCATTGATTTCATATTTTATTTTATTTTATTTTATTTTATTTTATTTTACTTTACTTTATTTTATTTTACTTTACTTTACCTTAAGATTTTATTTATTTTTAGTAGTCTCTACACCCAACATGGGGCTTGAATGCACAATCCTGTGATTTCACATTTTAAATCACATCACCGCATTCCTTTGACCTGTGCTCCATTCCGTATTCTGTGTATACCAGAAGTACAATTTGAAGTACTTCTACACTGTTTAATGTATTGTAGAACAACCATTTTGAAAGGACTCCTATGCACTCGTTCAACTTGATTCTAGGTGGTTTAATTCAATTACATCTAAAGATGCAAGAACATCAATCTGTAAGTAGAATGATAATAATACCTACATACAGTTGACTCTTAAAAAACACAGGGGTTTGGGCACCAAGCCCCTGTACAATTGAAAATCCAGGTATCACTTTGGACTCTCCCAAATTTAACTGTTAATAGTCTACTGGAAGCCTTATCAATAATATAGGCAGTTGATTATCACATATTTTATACATTATATGTATTATATTCTGTATTCTTACAATAAAGTAAGCTACAGAGAAGAAAATGTTATTAAGAAAATCTTAAGGAACAAAAAACAGTACTGCTGTATTTATCGATACCATAAGTTTACACTGTCTGTTTATAAAATAAATGGTCTACCAGTACTTATATCAATATGGTATTATATGATACAAATCACTGTTGATGTTACACATATTACTAACACTAGATATCAAAAAGGAAAAGATAATGTGAAAAACAAATGCATATTTATTTACAAGTAAAACGATTCATGCACTGATAACAAAGAAGCAGCAGTATGATTGCTTCATGGTAGCCTAGACTACACACTAATGAGTTAATTATTATAAAATTTTTATGGCATACAGTATTACAGTCTTCATAATATACTATTGGAAATATTGTTACCTTTAAAGAAACCACTTCCCTGTGATAATAGACTGATATGCAGTGTCTCCAATTATGAGAGAGAGAAGCATACTATATGGCAATATAACTCTTTGAAAGCATAGTTATAACAGTAAGAAAGCTGGCACATTAATTTTACATTATATATCATTCATCTTATGCCTCTGTAAAGATAGGCTATCCATTTCCATGCAAGTCTTTCACACGATATTCTACATGATGAATACTTAGGTGACTATGACACAAAAACATCTCATGCAGTTCTTGCCTACAGTGATTAGATCTTCACACAAATTCACTCACACACATATACACCAGATGAGCTTATTAACTGTACAGCATGATGATTATTTAATACTAAGTGGAAGTGGATCATCATAAAGGTCTCTATCCTCATTGTCTTCACATTGAGTAGGCAGAGGAGGAGGAGGAGGAGGAGGAAGAGGAGGAGGGGGTGGTGCAGGAGGAGTTGTTGGTCTTGCTGTTCCAGGGGTGGAAGAGGTGGAGGAGATAGAAGAGGTTAAGGGGAGGCAAAAGAGGCAGGCACACTCCATGTAACCCTACAGAAACATACTGTAATTTCTGACTTTGCTTCTTTTTTCTCTAGAAATGTTTCTATACAGTACCAAGCCTTCTTCCACTGTTCGCTTTGGTTTCAGTGCTCATATTATGGAAGGGTCGAAGTCATTAAAAAAAAAAAGTCAAAAACACCTTTGAATAATTGGAACCTTCTGTCAGATTTTCCAACGTCAGTTTGTTTTCTCTCTCTGCTTCTTCTACGTCCTCCTCGTCATTGCATACTGGTTCTGAACCACATGTCTACATCAAGTCATTTTCTATTAATTCCTCCAGTGTGTCCCTGTTAGCTCTTGAATTTCTCCAATATCCATATCTTGAAACCCTTCACACCCCACCTTTTTTGTCATATCCACAATCTTTGCCATGATATTCCTTGATTGGCTCTGTTGTAAATCCTGTAAAGTCATGCACAACATGTGGACACAGTTTTCTCCAGCAGGAATTTATTGTTTCGGGCTTGATGGCTTTCATGGCGTTTCCTGTAACAATAATGGCATCTTCAATGATGTAATCCTCCCAGACTTTCATGATGTTCTCTCCATGAGGGTTCTCTTCCACTGCATTGGCAATCCTTTACACAGAGTGTCATGCATAATGAGTCTTAAAGGTCCTTATGACCCTCTGATCTAGAGGCTGAATTACATTGTGTCTGGGGGCAAGCAGACCACTTTGAGGCCTTCAGTGTTGAACTCATGGGGCTCTGCATGGCCAGGAGCATTTCCAGTACCAAAAGAACTTTAAAAGGCAGTCCCTTACCAGCAATTACTTCCTGACTTCAGGGACAAAACATCAATGGAACCAATCCAGAAAAAGGGTTCTCATTGTCCAGGCCTTCTTATTGTAAAACCAAAACAAGGCAGTTGGTGCTTACCTTTCCCTTCAAGACTCAGGGATTAGCAGATTTATAGATACTGATCATAAACCAAACTGTATTTCTACAAATCAGTAGAGTTAAATCTTGGTGCTTGCTTCTTTTTCCTACTAATAAAAGTCCTTTGTGTCTTGCCGCCCCCCACCCACCCAGAACAGGGCACTTTTGTCTGCATTAAAAATCTATTCAGGCAGATACTCTTTCTCTGCAATGATTTTCTTTTTTTTTTTTTTTACTTTTTTTTTAATATGAAATTTATTGACAAATTGGTTTCCATACAACACCCAGTGCTCATCCCAGCAGGTGCTCTCCTCAATACCCTTCACCCACTCTCCCCTCCCTCCCACCCTCCATCAACCCTCAGTTTGTTCTCAGTTTTAAAGAGTCTCTTACGGTTTGGCTCCCTCCCTCTCTAACCCTTTTTTTTGTCCTTCCCTTCCCCCAAGGTCTTCCATTAAGTTTCTCAGGATCCACACAGGAGTGAAAACATATGGTATCTGTCTTTCTCTGTATGACTTATTTCACTTAGCATAACACTCTCCAGTTCCATCCATGTTGCTACAAAAGGCCATATTTCATTCTTTCTCATTGCCACGTAGTATTCCATTGTGTATATAAACCACAATTTCTTTATCCATTCATCAGTTGATGGACATTTAGGCTCTTTCCATAATTTGGTTATTGTTGAAAGTGCCGCTATAAACATTGGGGTACAAGTGTCCCTATGCATCAGCACTCCTGTATCCTTTGGGTAAATTCCTAGCAGTGCTATTGCTGGGTCATAGGGTAGATCTATTTTTAATCTTTTGAGAAACCTCCACACTGTTTTCCAGAGCAGCTGCACCAGTTTGCATTCCCACCAACAGTCTGCAATGATTTTCTTAATGGCATCGGAGAACCTATCTGTTGCCTCTTGGTCTGTAGAAGTTGCTTCTCCAGTTATCTTGACATTTTAAACCCAAACCTCTTTCTAAAATTATAAAACCATCCTTTTCTGGCATTAAATTCTCCACCTTTAGATCCTTCACCATCTTTCTGCTTTAAGTTTAATGACTTCGCTTTTTCTCAAATCATATTTGAATCTATTGGGAGGCCTTTCTTACAGCCAAAACTGCCTTTTCAATATGAGATAAATAGGTATTTCACAAAAAGTGCAAGATTTTTGTACCTGCTGGCTTCACATCTTTCTTTTTCTTTTTTTTACAGTGGTCCTAACACTGGACACATTCATCTTGAAATGACGGACAACCTCAGCTATAGACCTCAATCTATGGCACATATGAAGCGATTCAACTTTTTCTTGTGATGTCATGACTTTTCTCTGCTTCTTGGGAGCACTTCCAGCAACACCAGCGGCACTTTGTAGGAGTCCTGTGGTGTTATTCAAGGCTTATGGTATTGCACTAAACACGATGAAAAATACGCAAGAACCATGAGAGATCACTCTTAACCGGGATATGCAATTTAAAAAACAGATGAGTTGTTCATGTAGAGATGATAAGTATCAAGTGGCATTTTAAGCGGATACTCCCAACCCTTGAGCTCACCACAATGCCAACGGGAGGTTGCTACAAAATTATGACAATTGCACAGTATTACTATAGTTAATTTTATTCAGTTATGATCTAATACTGCATCTTTATGCTTGTTTACATTTCTCTCAACTGCAAATGGCACCATGCATGGCCCATTAAGTGTGTGTCCAAGTATTGATAAAGTTTAACTTTTCAAAATACAATTGTCTGTATTTTATGGTAGTAAATGATAAAAACAGACTAGTATCTACATATATTTTATGCATATTCATGACATACCTTTTTCTTAATTTCTCCAATATTTCCAGGCAACGTCATTCACCTGTAAGTCCTTTCAAATTTTCACAAATATCGAAAAAACTTTCCAATAAATTTATTGAAAACAATCCACATATAAGTGGACCCACGCAGTTCAAATCTATATTATTCAAGCGTCAACTGTACTCTCTACAAAGGATTTGTATCTGTTCTTAGCTAATGTGTCATTTAAAAGGGCCACTTAGGGGTGCCTGGGTGGTTCAGTCAGTTGAGTGTCTGACTTTGGCTCAGGGCATGATCTCGCAGTTCTTGAGTTCGAGCCCCGTGTCAGGCTCTGTGCTGACAGCTCAGAGCCTGAAACCTGCTTTGGGTTCTGTGTCTCCCTCTCTCTGCCCCTTCCCCACTCATGCTGTCTCTCTCTGTCTCTCAAAGATGAATAAATGTTAAAAAAAGAAAAAAAATTTTTTAAATCTTCCCCTCTTTAAAAAAAAAAGGGGGGGGCACTTAATTCTTAATACCCAGGGAAAGAAAATATCCTAAAACTATGAAGATATTGCATTTGGGAAAGATACACAAAGGTATAGGCTTTTTATTATTATTATTATCAATTAAAGGCAGTGTGTGTTCACACAACAAGTACTGGACAGAGAGAAGACAGCCTCCTAAATGGTATCTCTGCTTCTTTTCTTACCATCAGAGCCAAAGTGATTGTTTTAAAAAATGAGTCATATTATCTCATTTCTTTGCCCAAAATCCTCTAAAGGCTTCCCATAACATGCAAAATAAAAGTCAAAGTCCCCACAGTAACCACAAGGCCCTTCATGATTTAACTCCTTCTTAATCTCTGACCTCAGCTCCTCTTCCTCCCCTCTTTGCTTATTACACTCCAGCATATGGACCTTGTGTCACACGCACTCCTGCCTCAGGGACTCTGCACTTGTATTCCTTCTGCCTAGAATGGTTTTTCCACAGATCTCTGTATAACAACCCCCTTACCTCTTTAAGAGCTTTGTTTAAATATTACTTCATTGATGCCTTCCTGGACTATCATTTTATTTTTTTTATTAAAACAATTTTTAATGTGTTTTTTTTTAGGGTGGGGAGGGGCAGAGAGAGGGAGACAGAGGATCCCAAGCAGGCTCCATGCTGAAAGCAGAGATCCGGATGTGGGGCTTGAGCTCACATGCTATAAGATCATGACCTGAGCAGAAGTTGGAGGCTTAACCGACTAAGCCACCCAGGTGTCCCTTGACTATCATTTTAAATTGCAAGCCCTCACCCCAATCCCAACCTGGCATTTCCTATTCTCTTCCCTTGCTTTATATAAATCCACAGCACTTATCACAATCTGATATTCTGTACCATATACTTTAGATATTTATCTTATTTTTTGTCTTATCAAGTCTTTGAGGGGAGATATTTTTCCTGTTTCCTGCTGCAATAAACAACTTGATAAATAAGTGAATAAATTATCTGAATCCTAGACTTAGTTCTACCATTAACTAGTAGCCTGACTCCAGGAAAGTCCCTTAATCTCTCTAGGCCTCAGTTTTCTCATCTCAGAGCTAAATACAAAGAACAAGTAACATAATATATCTAAAAATACTTTAAAGTATAAAAATTACTATTCAATATAAAAGTTAGTTTATAACTAACTAGTTATAAGTGGTGGTGTTTTTACAGTCACTTCATTGCTAGGTAGAATAAAAATGTTCTACATGGAAGGAAAAAAAACAGGGACAAAACTTTTAGTCCAGGGGCACCTGGATGGCTCAGTCAGTTAAGCACCCAACTTCAGATCAGGTCATTATCTCATGGTCCATTACCCCACGTCGGGCTCTGTACTGACAGCTCAGAGCCTGAACCCTGCTTCAGATTCTGCATCTCCCTCTCTCTCTGCCCCTTCCCGCCCACCCCTCCCCCCCACCAACGCTTTGGCTTTCTCTCTCTCTCAAAAAGAAACACTAAAAAATTTAAAAAAAAAAAAAAGACTTTCAGTCCAGTCATGAATGCATCAATAGCAACTGAGAAGCTATTTGTCATTCAGCTGGTACACCTGCCCACCTATTTATTATGTGTCACTGAAGACCCATGTATTGGCACCAGGATTAAAGCACATATGATTTGCTTGGGAATCCAGCTCTTACTTTTACAGGTGGTTTGAAAGCAAGGCCAATGCTGAACCCATGCGTATGGGGCCTTCTCCATCTTATGGTCATGCTAGTGCAATTTCTACAACAAAGCTGTTAAGGGGAGGCCTGGCCAAAAGACGTACTTGCCAAACATGAGCTCTTCGGCCAAAAGGAATGCTAAGAAGCAGTTCCTATGCATTCCTGACAGTTCATTTGATACACAGGTTGTTTTCACTCTAAGCTCCTAGTATCATCATATTCCTGAATTTTCCCAGGTGACCTTCCCCAAACCTTCCTCCTTCTTAATGTCCCCTATGAGGTGAATACAAACTCTTCCACTCCTCTCAATGCAAATGTCAATGCCACCTGGACAACTTTTATGGTAAGGAAAGGGAAGGCTGGTGGCAAAGAGGGTGACAAGAAATTCTCCCAAGTACTAAATGAATGCATGAGTGTTAGAAGCAAGATGAATGCCAGGCTTCCACAAGGGATTCATCTTGACCTAAGTGACAATATGATGGAAACTAAGAAACTGGGAAAGGACCATCACAGAAAGACATTTGAGATTCAAATGACTGCAAGAGGAGGTTTCAGGGGAGTCCAGAGATATGGCCAAAAAACTTAAACTTTATTTTCCCACAAAACAGACAGCACTGATTCCCACTAAGTAAGCTTGATTCTGGAAAGCCACATCTGAAAGTGTTTTCTTTTTCTTTTTCTTTTTTAATATTTATTTTTGAGACAGAGAGAGACAGAGCATGAACAGGGGAGGGTCAAAGAGAGAGAGGGAGACACAGAATCTGAAGCAGGCTCCAGGCTCTGAGATGTCAGCACAGAGCCCGACGTGGGGCTCGAATTCACGGACCGTGAGATCATGACCTGAGCCAAAGTCGGACGTTCAACCGAATGAGCCACCCAGGTGCCCCTGAAAGTGTTTTCAATCATCTTTTTTTTTTTTTAACGTTTATTTATTTTTGAGACACAGAGAAAGACAGAGGGCAAACAGGGGAGGGGCAGAGAGAGTGAGACTGACAGACAGACAGACAGACAGAATCAGAAGCAGACTCCAGGCTCTGAGCTATCAGCACAGAGCCCGACGTGGGGCTTGAACCCATGAACCGTGAGATCATGACCTGAGCTGAAGTCAGACACTTAACTGACTGAGCCACCCAGGTGCCCCTCAATCATCTTAAAGTAAGTATATTTTAAAATATCTTTTTGAGTTCATTCATGATAAGGCCTATTATGAACTATCATTAATCGTCACCATATTATCATGAGTCTTGGCATCCCAGCTGGGACTTGGAAGGATCTATGGTCAGACTTGTACCAGAAAGATAGCCATCTGGCAAGCACCACCTTTGGTCCCAATGCGATTGGTCTTGATCAACTATAATCCTTTGTCTAAATCCTGGGGTACCAATGACATAAGAGGAAGATGAAAGGTGTTCCATGTAGTAACTCCAGGTATATAAGGACACCTGGGATGTTGCTGACACTTACACACAAGAATTCATGAAAAGTTCACAGGGGCTCTTTCATCATCGTTCACGCTATTTTGGCCAAAGGTAGGCAAAGCTAAACGATCATTTCTCAGTGTGAACCAAACATGTTGCTTCAACAGAATCCCACTTCTTAGGGTTTGGTGATAACATCCCAGTTATTTCTGAAAAAAAAGATCTGGCATTTTTTATTTTGAATGCCTTAAAAAGAAAACTGTATGTTGTACTAGGCCTAAGAAATTTCATTCATAGGAATTATTTTACTCTTATTTATTTATACACAGCATCATTCCAAAAGGAAAATTTGAGACAACTCACCAAAAATAAAAAATTATATATACATAAGATAATAAATAATAAAGATAAAATGAGATTAAAAAAATAAGCGAGTCAGTAGACAGTTCCCAAAATACTTGGTAGTGAAAACTGCAGATAGTCCTACCTGTTCTATCTGTGAAAACTGGAAGGCAGAGACAAGGGAAAAGCACTCTGAAAAATATGTCTTCTGCTACCCTCAAACGCATTCACAATATTAAGCCAAAGCATGAAAAAGCACTCCAGGTGAGATAGCTCAGCTGTTAGTCTTCACAGTGGGCAGCATTCCTGAGGAGGCTTTGTCATTTCCTGGCTGCTTATCCATTCTCATCATTCCAATATTTTCACAGCATTCCACATCTAGAAACAAGATGGCCCCCTCTCTGGAGTTGGCTTTTTCATCCTGGGTTGCTGAGGTTCAGGACTAGAATCCACAAGGCAACATGTCCCCTGGTCATAAGACCTGGGTGAGAACAGCAGAGAAGATGGCTGCTCCCAGATCCAGCCTTGCCGGAGACATAACTTCTGCCACCTGACTATGTATGTGTCTGCTACTTTGTTTTGCCCAAATCTGTTGAGGCAATCTGTCTATTGTGATTGCATTTTCAAGTTTAGCCAAATGGTCACAAATTTCAATAATTTGGTTAAATGCCCAAGTGAAAATGGTCATTCAGTCAAATTAAAGAGGTTTCCATCATTTGTTAAATCACTTTTGACTTAAGCAACTGTATTTATATATGCTTCTAACTCATGAATATACTTTTAACCCATGTTCAGATCCATGGAGCAAAGTGATAGATAAGGGGGGGGAATGACACTTCTTTCTTAATCAAACTGGATGTCAAGATAACCAAATAGTTAATAAAAGGGCTAGTTCATAAGTAAAAGGAAATGTTAGAATTAAAATAGCACCATCCTATAGCCTTGGATAAAATAATGGACCTAGGCAATGATCATTAAGGGCTGCTAATTTAATGATTCAGTTATTAAATGCCTCCTGAATGGCTTACACACCCCACCTATGGATTCTGATCAGGACTCTAACTCCCAATTTTTAGGAAGTACAGAGGACTGACAAATATGGCCATTCAATCTAGACTGAAGGAGATAGTGCAGAATAATTATCTAATTTATTCAACAAATAAATTACAAGGAAAAAGAGAGAGATGAACTTACAGGTTAAAAGAGACTAAATATTTATATCAACCAATTACAATGTATGGACTCATTTGGATCTTGACTCAAA